>NC_133973.1:66220086-67610920 GCF_047716275.1 Strix uralensis
ATTCTTCACACAAACACATGCAATTATAGAGACATTCTACTTGTAAAACTTTCTCAAATCAAGTTTTGCAATACAGCAGGATATCTGAGGAGAGAGATCAGGACCCATACTGAACAAAAACAAAAGCCTTCAGCTTGATTTGTGCATGTTTAATCTACAGTTCCAATTCCCAAATCTTCATGTATCACCTATGAGAGAAAAGAACACATCTAGTAATGAGAAGTCTCAAGGACAGAAGACATGTTACAATTTTTACAGCCATTCTGGTTAAAAAAAGCTGCTGCCATCTTCCATTTTAGGAATTGTAACTCACCACAGTCCTGTTATAAAACTGCATCTCTAACTTACCCAAGGGGAGAGTCTTGCTCTTCCCTCCTCTACCCCAACCCCTCATTGTCTTAGCCAGCTCTAAAACTCAGTTAATTGCACAGTAACGATATCCAGTTTCCTAGCTTGACAAAATACAGCTTTGATAAATTTAATTTTCTGCCACTTAAGTTGAATTACTTCATTGCATAGTCTTAATCTGAATGTGAGACAGAGCAAAGTAAACAGAGCAGAAAAGGAAAACCAGAGAGGACCACTATCTCTTCTTCTAACAGCAAGCTATTAAATTGGTTCAAGCCACTGTGCAATGTCTCACCCAGCCGGGTGGCTGAAGGGAGACATACGGACCAGAACAGTCTCTTGTCAAGCTGCCAACACAATGTGATTCACCCAACAGCCAACACCAAGAACTTCATTCCCTCCAGGTTAACCTGATGAGGTATTTCCAGCTGACTCCCCTACTAAATTTCAGTTCCAGTTCCCTTTGCAGAGCTGCAGAGTCAGTACGTTCTTACTTATCTCAGTATTTTCATCCAGCACAGAAACACTGCATTCACTGCCAAGTGCTGAAAATCAAACCCGTGAAAACTACACATGCAACCTCTCTGCTCCAAAAAACCCCCAAAGCAAAAAAAACCACCTCAAAAGCAAACAAAAACCCCAAACACCCTCCTAACCATTGCCACAGTATCATCATTACTGGCTTGATTCAGGGTGCTAAAGGCTCTGTTGAGCAAGAGTTCTGAGTTTTACACATCAACATCCCAGGTGTTGGTGGCAACAACTGAAAAAATATTCCACAAGTTCAGAATGCTGCTCTTAACCTACTGGTGTATACTTCAAAGTACAGTTGGTATTGCTGGCAGTAGTTGCATGTCTAGATAGAAATCTGCTTTTATGGGGCAGCTAAATAATCAGCCCAACCTGTTATGTCCTATCTGTTGCCATCATAATGTAAAACCAACAGCTTCTGATCAAAGCTGATCAAAACCTGCAAGTGTAGATACTGCCTCTGCCTCGATCGACATCCTCTGAACACCACGACAGGGGGTAACTGTTGCTATACACTTGCTGCACTCCTCTCTGCAAACTACTGGCTAGTCTTCTACTACTCGAGAGTCTTACTGAAAGCTTAGCAGGCCAGGCAGAAAACCTGGATGACCACTCCTGAATCAAGAAGCAATTAAAAAAAGTCTTTGCATGTTTGTTGCAATGGTGTTTCTCCGTGCTGGTTACACCCTGGCACAGGACCGGAACTCCCAAAGTATAACAGCCCAGCTTTGGCAGGAATATACCAGTGCCCAATTTATTAAATCAGCACAGATTAAAAGCATTCTCACTGTAGTTAAATTATCCTACAACTCCTCTGGCACACCTCCAGAGTTCAGCACTAATTACTGGCAACAGGTTACTGGACTGCATTCCCATACTCAGGGGGAGGGGGGTGAACAGCAGGGTGAAAGAGTTACTGCTACCTAATCAAACTTCTCTAGTACATGCAAAGAATCCCCTCCAAGCATTGCTTAGAGCCAAAGAAGAATCCATTCCAGGGGTCATTAGTAAAAGAAAATCCAAATTTTCTAGTTAAATTCGTACTGCAGGTAAACTCACTATTAACATGCATTTAGATCTGAAACATCTACAGTTCCTTTTTGCTTGCTATAAAGTCTGAAAGCCGAAGCTAGTTTAAACAGTTATTTACTATCAAATTTCTTTTCCAATTTGGCATTTGTAGACTATTATTAATAAACTAAAATTTCTGAACAGATGGGCCTCTAGCTGTTGCTGTAAACACCAGTCCATTTTGACATGTTCATAGCTCTTTTTTAAAAATCACTTGAACTTTAAAAAAATTTTCTCCCTAACAGTAACACCAGAACTAACAAAGCCATACTAATGAACACAATACTAACAAACTTGTTCTACAGCAGTAACATCTCCTAGTCCTGCTAGGAATTCTCCCCAATAGATTTATTCAACATCACCATTGCCGGGCTGTCCAATTCCTGTGGGCACTGTGCTTTAGCTTTGTATAATCATACCATATGAATGCCTCTAATGAGAAACCCTCTGCCTGATTACAGCAAAATCTGACAAAGGCAGAAGAAAAAAAAGATCAGGGTGGGGGGGTGGGGCAGAAGGAACCCACAACACATAGAGCTTCAGCTCCCACACTAGGCAGGGCATGGCCTAAGCAGAAGAGGCAGATTAAAGATTCTCCAAATGGTAGGGAAGGGAGTCACAAAGCACCTATCCTGCAATAACATTCATGGTGGAGGAAAAACACATTCATTAGTTCTGACCTTCATGTAAGTGTTTGGTAGGTAAAGTGCTAGAAACTAGAAATACCAGTTTGATCCAGCATAGTAGGTCCAGATCAGCAAAGTCTGGGAACCTGTACTTACCAATCACTGCCTACACCTGTTTACTCAGCTCATCTAATACATAATTTTCACAGTAGGTCATATGCTTCATGTTTCTAATCCTCTCTTGCTACTGTTTTAAGCTCCCTAGATTGTCTCTTTCCTGTCCTGTACTTTTTATCAACTTTTTACTAACATGCATCAGCTTTTTGACTGAGGTCAGACTAATGATTCGCTTCAGATAATTTTTGTCATTGTGCTTCCAAGGAGAGCAAACTGCTTGCTGGAGGCACTGCAATTCGGCCTTTTTTTGTCATCATTCCTCAGCAGCACAGCTGACCTTATGAGAGCCAACCATATCAGAGATGAACTATGCACAAACCAACTACTCTTGTGAAAGGCTGAAATTAAACAGGTATAGTGCCAGCATTAAAAACCTACCCCAGGAATCTTCATACTTGGATATTTTTCTAAGTCAGTACACTTCAGATTTTATAAACACACTTTTCAATTTGCAGGTCCTTTAGCTTTTCTTCCAGCCTTCTGCCAGGTCTCAGCGTTAATTCTTAAGAAAAGCTTTTGGTTTTATCGGTACTACATAAAAGCTGAAGTACTTACCACATTTCTCCTCTCCAGCATGAATATTGCGCTGCAGGTATCAGCAAGACACAATCCACAGACTGACAAGACTTCTCTTGACAACGCCTTTTCGTTCCTCCTTGAGCTAGAGTTTAAACCCTCTCAACAATTACTACATCAATGTTCAGTTTTGTGTTAAGGAAGAGGGAGAAGACTTAGTTTTTAATATTGAAGAGATAGTTAAAAAGGCAGTTCTGGAAATGTTGATAAGCTTCTTTTGGAGACATAAATGTCCCTATACATTGTTTGGTTCAGATGTGGGTTGGTTTTTTTATTTGTTCAGTTTTGGAGATGGTTGGTCAGTCATATTCCATTCTCATGTGCTTCTTGTAAGATAAAGGCATCACAAAAACTTGCACCTGCTGGTGACATCAGAACTACAACCTGACAATTTTCCAGTAAACCTAAAAGTTACACTCCTACAGGGAAGAGGCAGATTTTTTTTTTTGTGAAGTAGGCATTAATAGGAATTTTTGGAAGGAAATTTAGGGTGAAACATCTGCTCTGCAATGTAGAAGTTTAGATTATATTTCCCCAGCTGAAACCTCTGTCATTTCTGGAACATTCATTCCAAAATTAAAAAAAGTTATTGCTTCTATTGAAGCTCAATATAAGTTAGAAAAAGAATTGCATATTTTCTTAAAAACATTCCAAATATACATTTTAAAAACAAAATGCACTCTAAAACAAATGTCTAGTAAAAGACACTGTTTTAAGCAACCTGTAGTAACAGCTTTACAAAAGAAAATTGAGGAATGTAGCATATTATTTGTAACATGACAATGCTAAAATCCTAAACAATTCACTTAACACTCTTAAGTAGTGTTTTAAATATACATATTTCTTTACAAAACAGTTTAGCAATTCCTTATACCACTTACAGTATATAAATATTTGAATAAGAGGTCATAATGGGAGATGCCAGGGTTTATATTTACTCTCAGATGCTTCAGGTTTCTTAAGTGTTTTACTATAAGGCACATTACTGCTAATCTAAAAGAAAGGAATAGAAGCTAATGGCAAACCCAGTCAAAACTCCTAATGTGGAATATCTAAGAGAAGAATTCCAGCATCTCTATGCAAAGGAAAAAAAAGAAAAACCAAAACCCAACCTTTGTAGATCCTAAGAAACAGTTTCAATCTGTACATAACGAAGTGGGACAGGATGGGAACAGGAGTAAGAAGGAATTAAGTAAATTCTTATAAATAGACTAATAAATATATATTTTAGCCGTAATTAGCCCTTTACCTCTGTTCTACTGAGTTTAAGATTGAAAGAGGTAACCAGTGTGCATATACCTAAATAAGTCTACATGCTCAGCACGTGAAGACCACGTAGCACAACCTATTACTGCCAAATTCAGTATAAAAAGCTAGCAAGATGGAGAAACTCTTTTCTCTCAGCATCCACTCTGAGTAGAACACATTACAAGATCAAATTAGTATTTGTTACATGTAAGGAAAGTTGCAACTAGTGATTTTTTCATTACAAAAAAAGGATATGCAACTTATCCATGAAGTTATTTGATTCCTTCAAGGTTAGATTATATCTTTTCTAAGAATATCCATCTCCAATTACAACAGATCAGAACTTTCAGAACATTTTAATAGCTGCAGTCTTGTAAGTGTTCTCCATGTGTACATACTGAATGTAAATAGTGCATCCAAAATATTTATCCGTTAGACATTCTACATTGTTTTCACTGCCTAGTCTTCATCTTTGTTACAGCCCTCTGGAACACAATGACATTGTAACAATGCTTACAGAAAAAGGGTTATTGCATCTTCTTTTAGGATGAGACATCCAGAGGAGATTTTATAAAATCCTCCTGTGTATAAAATTCTTAATTATTAGCCCTTTTGGAACACCAGCTAGAAAAGTTTGAAAGGTAAAATAATTTACATTGTTATTTTTTCCATTAACTAGACAAAAGTCCATACTAATTAAATAAAAAATAATAGTTCTTCAACAGTCTATTCAAGATATCTTCCATGAAGCAGTTCAGTGGGAATTTCCATTAGATAGATGTTCTCCATGCCGGTTATTACTGACATCCACATCTAGAAGTCAGGAATTAGAAGAAAAAAATTGTTTGTTCATTTACCATTTTAATATGTTTTGTTACATTAATCCAAACTCTGGCAACAAATTTCATATTCATATATACTTATAAGTTAAGAGAATGGTGTCTTCGAATGCAATGAATGGTGTTAAGGATTGTCAAATGATAAATTAAATCATTACTTACCAAGTAATGCTGTGGTTTCACCTGCATCCTCTTTTAAACTGGTACACTGCAATACAGATTCATTGGTGGAGGAAGCTGACAATTCGCTTACTTCATTTCTGTCGTCATCTTGTAGAGCAATACTCAGACTTCCGACTGAAACACTGCCACTTATTGATTCAGGGATTGGAACTTCAAGTACATCTTCAGGGTCCCCCTTCAAAATTAAATATATTTAACTGACACTTTTGTCTACCACTAGGCATCAACATTCCTCCATGTTACCACTTTGTAACCTTATTGGAAAAAAGACCATTTTTTTTTGCCTATTACCTGCGCACTCATGAGTGGTGTTGAGCAGTGTCTACTTTCAATGTTATTGTCTGACTGCAAAGAAACAAAGCCAAGCAAAAGAAAAGCCACCCCAAAGCCAAGAGCAGCAACAGGAGTCATCAACACAGCCTTTTGGATGGAGTATTTCAACGCTGTAGCAGCAGTATTGCAGCAGTCTGGGGTTAGGAGCAGGCTCAGCACATACAAACTCTTCACTGAGCAAACCTACTGATCCTTTATGATTTTGTGGAAGCCTCTGTTTTTCCATGATAGTAGTTGGACAAGCTTAGACTTCTTTTACTGGGGTGAGCAAAGATTTGACATCAGAACAAGTTTCCCTCCTACTCTACCTCCAGCCTAACTTTAAGTCTGTTCCAAAATTGCAAATGTGATGGCTTGTCACTTTGCAGGAACAAAACATCTGCAGCACAGGCAAAGAAATTTATTTCACCTATTGTATAACATGAGCTATTTCTGATCCATTCTGCAAGTTAATTCCAAGTCCTACATGCACAGTTCTGTTCCTAAAATTAAACAGACTACCTTCACTAAGCCACTGCCATTGATAAACTGACATTATTTATACGTAAGCAAGTATACTGCAGTACAAGTAGCTATTCTGTGGGCTTCATAATGAGTATTTTTCCTCTCCTCAAACAATTAGCAAAGGCCCATCTTAAGATTTAGGAAATTCTAGGCTGATTCTTTCATTAGTACCAAAGCAGCATATTTTAAAATGTACTGAATTTTAATAAGCTATAGAACTGCTACAATTGAGCACATGTTAAGACACATGTGATACCAATCTCTGCATGTGTGGGCAGGGGGCATTCATGATTTTGGTTTCCAAAACTTAGGCGAGTTTAAGCACCAAAACTTTAAGATTTAACAATGCTCTACTAAATCAGACATGCAGAACTGCAAGTTATTTTTCTCTTAAGAAACAGCATAATGCAGAACTAGACCACTGAAGTCCACTCTTTACAAAAGAAAAGCCAGGTAATAGGACTCAGTGCCTTCTTTCTACTTTTAGCCTTTAAAAATTTTGAAGCATCTCAAGTATCTGTTCTCCATAAAACTGGTTGAGCCTTCAGCCTCTTTGCAGACAGTTTAGCAGATTTCTATAATAAGACTGCACATTCTTGTCTGCAGTATGTCACTCAGCAAGCACACTGCTGAAAGAAGCTGCCTTGCTCTTCACACTTTTTTTCCTCACATCACTAAATTCACACAATCACTCTACAAACTAGATTGGGCAACCTGGATCAGGCTGAAAACTAAGCTAGAAAAAAACCTGAATGATTTCCCACATTATTAGCTTCAGTGGGACTTGAACGATTGATGCATAAGCAGGACACATTTCCCCCATTATTCCATTAGAAAAAAGAACTGGGCTTCTGTATTTAATATAATCCCATTCAATCTGCTTTCCAACATTCATTTTGCCTAATAAGTAGAAGAGGTATTACTCCTCCTGGTTAGGCTTGGTATCAGTATCCTCTGCAACAGCATGAATTCAGGGAATAGGTGTTCTGAAGGTCTAGTATTTCAGTTTTCAGCCAGTATACAAAAGGATGCATGTAACACAAGTTACATCAACTCCAAGAATTGAAAGTGAGCAAAAAATAAGCTGCTAACATAATATTAAAGTAATAATAGCTATTTCACATAACAAAAAGATTGCAACTCTTGAGTAAAGTCTGACAATACACAGAAGTACTGCAATCTGCTATGTATGTATTACATGGCATGAGTATTGTCACCTTTGACAAAACAAAGTAATTCATAAAAGTCTTCCATAAATCTGCTAAGTCTCTGCAATGAAATAAGAGAAAAGCTAGTCAAAACACAGACCTAGTCTATGAAAGGAAGGTCCCTGAAACCAAGGAACACCCCTATTTTCTGAAGATCTCGGTAGATCAGTAGAAGAGGTACATTCATGCCTACGGTATTTTAGTGGAACTCAAGACTATTTATCAACAGTGACCAAGTAACCTACCGCATGTGTCTTCATCTCTCTTTTCTGGTGCTGTCAGAAAGAAATGAGAGCACATCATTTTCTCTACTTAACCAATTTCTGGTGAATTTCTTTAGGAAGGTTCTAAGTACTGGCTCATTTACAGGAGTAAAACACTGGGCATACATGGAAGTACATAAACACTTAAGATAGAAAAACTGTAATTTCTTTGAATTGCAGTTCTCAAGACCAAATATATGCTCTAGATCTACTGAAGTTGTATTTTTGCAGCTTGGACAAATTGCCTCACCTCTGCTTCAACTTCCTTACTATCATCAGCTGAAGACAGAAGAAAATTGGTTATCACAGAAGAGAACACAGAAGATTTGTAAGATGCTTGATACACTGTTTAAGCTCTTACCCATTAAATTCCCTTATTTTTCTGTTTCTCACTCAGTTACTCTTGCATCTTTGCCCAGTTCCTTCAGTCTTGTCAAGTAACAACTGCTCTCATTCTGCAATTACATGAAGCCTTGCCTCCTGCACTGTACTTCTACCTTGAAGATTAAAGTAAGTGTGAAACATACCCAGTATCCCAAAGCTTTGATGACGTCTAGTTTACACATCGGACAAGTTCGGTGGTCCAACAGCCAAGGGTCAATGCACGTTCTATGAAAGATGTGCCTAAAGAAAAGAAATGCCTTTTAGAACTTATCAGGAAAGCTACACACTATTCCTTCAAACGATGTGCAAGGTACTACATTAGAAAAATAAATTCATTCTTTTATAACCTTGACAATTAAGTACTGCTTAATTTACTAGGACAGACATAGTTCTGGAACCATCTTCTCTCATGCTACCTTCCTGAAATAAGAGATGTTACTAAGCACAAGGACACCACAGAGCTCCCAGTTCAACAGTGTACAGTTCTAAGTTAAGAAAGCTCTACTTCACTCCTACACTTCTCCCAATTGCTCCATTTTCCTGCATAGATATGAAGCTCTACAAGGTCTCCCACTGCCCTTCAACATGTAACACACCATACAAATGGCACAGCTTCAGCTCTGCCACCAGAGTTTCAGAAGAGTTTCCAGAAAGCTCATCACATATTTCTTAGGGAAAACATGCTAAAGAGACAGGAATAATTATGGCAACTTACTTGCATGGCAGAATTCGGACAGTGTCTTTCAGTTTATAGTTCTCAATGCACACAGCACAGTTTTCCACATCAACATCTAAACCCTAAATATGACAACACATTTAAATGCATTACATCTATATTTCATTACAGAACAAGCTTTAATAGCTAGCTTCACAGACTGTAAAATTTATAAAATGGTTTAGCAAATAAAAATATCTCCCTCATTTAATTCAAGATTCCATCAAGAGGCAATGTGATGAAGTGATACCAAATACTAAAAGCAGCCAAACCTGGATTTTCTCATTTAAATAGCTGTACCTTAAGTAATTTGTTAAATCTCAAACATTGGCTTTGCTCATGAGTGCATAGTAAAATTTCAGTTTAAAACTATAAAATGAAGACATTTTAGAAGAGGGCAGCACAGATGAAAGTGCACAATCTAATTCTTAACTGATGGTCCCAAAGACTTCCAAGTGCTTAAGTAGGATGAGTTGAATACAGCAAACCCCTTCTTCCCCACTTTTTCTTTTTTCTACCACATTTAGCAGATATCCCTTGGTAGCTAACAGAGGAGAAATGAAGTATGGAATTTGGGATGGTTTTTAAAACTTCTCTCCCAGCTCACACCAGAGACTGTCAAAATGCAGTATTTCCCAACCTCGATTTGTTTCTTTCTAAGGGTTAAATATCTTTCCTAATGGTCCTACTGTCGTCTTGAAGCCACACTTATAGTTGCAGTGCAAATATGATGGATATCTCCAGATGCAAGAGAAATAATCCAGTGTTAATTAGGCTGTATAAAACATAAGTATTAGAGGAACAGACAGTGGGCCAAACTTCTTCCCTTTCATCCCCCACAAAACAATTATTTTTTTGTTTACTGCTTACTGAAGCACTTCAAGTTCATTACCACAAACACTCAAATGAATTAGTACTGCAAGGAAACTTTCAAGTTTAACACAAGATCTCCCCACCTTTGCATGCTATCAATTTACATAACTAATACCTTAAATTTCCAAGTAAATCAAATTAAGACTGTTTTTTACATAAGCAAATTTAAAACAAGTATTTATTCTATAACAAATATTTTTTTATTCCGTACAAGAGGCAAAATCCAAGCACACCATATGTAGCACATACTCAAATGAGTGTCCATTTTACAATAATCCCATAAGCTTCTCAGGGAAGACCTACATGACAGCAAATACACTTTTAAAATATTGACATATTTTTAGTTAAATACCTCAACCCCAAGTGAAGTGATAATGAAAGCCTGTACTGTGTCACAATAACAGAAATACACTCTTTTAAATGGCTGAAAGGAAATACTTTAGAATACTTTAGAAATAGACAGGACTATTTCTAGATAAATTTGCATTAGTTCATGAAAGTACCTCTGCATCAGTAAATTACATAAGTTTACTGATAGTAGGCTTATTCAAATCAAATTAGAAAACATGATTTACCAAGCAGAAAAACCTAATTTAATAGAGAAATGTTAACCTTATCTCATTCTACTTTGCTTAACTAACATGGCATTCTCACTTACAACCAGCATAATGTATAACATCTTAAATTCCGTTTTATTTATTTTAGTCAAGGATATATGAATGGGAAGAAACTATCTGGTCCACTGCAAAAATGTCACAATACAAATCCTTTTTAGAGGTTTACTGAACATCAACTTAAAAGCAGTTGACATCCTCCTTGCAGTTCTCACCATAGGTTTCATCATGACACTTTTAAATCTGTTTCTTCCTATGCTGATGTTATGCTTTGACACTGTTTTACACGAGTTTTGGTTCAACTCCATCTTTCTTGATCTCTGATCTCACCATTGTATGAACAGAAGCATCAATATCCCTCTGTTCACAGCATCAAATAGATTACTTTTTGATGGAATTTAGAATATAATCAAAAGTAACAAATCCTTATGTAAACATGCTGAATGCATAAGAGGAAAAAAGGCAAGTTCAAAGACAGTTTGGCTTTTTTAATTTCAAAACTGATTAGCAAATGAAGGACATATTCTCTGTAGCATGTGACCTGTTCTGAACAGCTTCTGTTGAATCACAACTTCTAAAGTTCTTACACATAAATGTCCTTTCTCACCTCAATTTTATTCATGGATTTAAAAAAAGTAATCCTTGGTTTTCATCTTGGAGCAAATCAGTCCTTAAGTAAAAACTAATCAAATAAGACAAGGGTTGGGGGAAAAAAATGCCTCTGTAGCAGCAGAAGCCTAGTCAGAAGCTAATTTAGCATCTAGGATCAGAGCTGCCTGAAACTCAATATTTTCTTTCAAAATTTTGTCTTCTTCTACTTCAGTTATTCTAATACAGCTATGAGTTTAGGCCGTATGCTGTCAAAGCTAACTTCTTGAAAGTCGTTTTAATTTTTAGAATAGCTTTAATACATAGAAATATATTCAAAAAAATTTATGCTTCAAATAAGTCTATGCAGCTCCTTAATGTATTGTTTCATCTTTTGGCATACAAGTGTTTCATTTTTCAAAGCTTTTTAGATTTCTAAGGCCTTCTGATCAATAAGATGGATGTTCTTTTAAGAAAACAAAACATTACATCAGCTGTAAGAACTGTGCAATCAATAGGACTTAGGAAGTATTTTGCAATCCACTTGTTGATGCTTTCAAGTGCTGAAAAGACAATAGTGTTTCCTCATCTTTACAGTATCAGCCCTGTAGTCTCCTGCAACATTCTGTATAACCAAATATTATTTGCAACAAAACAGACTTACAATTCATAAGTAATTCAAATTTGACTCTTCAGTTTTAAATTCTGCCTTCTAAGCAAAGGCCCTAAAATGAGCCTAAAATTGTAAGTCACACTGCAATTATGTTGCAAGAATTTTAGTTTAAATTCTATAAAGACATTACAACAGTTTAAATCATACAGCAATAACCAGAGCCATTGAAATTACCTTTTCTCCACGTTTCACAGTATGCAGCTGAAGCTGGCTGATTGCTTTCTTGGTTTCTTTCCTATGTCCCTTGAATAAAAATGTTAAGTATTAGTACACAAGTCAGTTTTAAGAGTTACATTTCAAAGTTTTTAAATACTTCCCACGTGAATTACTAAATCTTCTGAATGCATCTAAAAAATTAATCTTTGCCTAGCTAATTTGTTTACAAATGACTTCCAACCAGCACATATTGAAGAACTGCAAGTTTTGCCTTCTCAGGGCACAGCAGCAACATTATCTATGAGCATACTGCTCTTACAATGAATTCAACTGGTGCAGAACTATGCAGACCAAGTTGACATATGTAGTAGCCTTGTTGTCATGACTGCCTGCATTAAGGGCCTTCCACACAGGAAACCTGACACTAATGCAGGCTTTAGAGGCAATCAGAGCTGAAACAACAGCCACATAACCAGACCTTCTAGTTAGGCAAGCCCATGAGCAAGCACAGAGTACATTTTGCACCAGCTTGAGAGAAGGTGGAATCCTGCTGGGCAGCCTACAGCTGGCCACCAGGTCAAAAGGCTGCTTGTAGCTATTAATACTTCCCTTCAGTTAAACACTGTCTCACACACTATACAAAGCTTTGCACTGAAAGGACACATTATGCAAAGGAGATGACAAGAAAGGCTTAACAGACATGAGAAACCATACTGGACTTCTATACAGTAACAGTCCTAATTATGCTTAGAGGGGAAGCAAGAAAAGAAAGCAGTACTGTATTCCAATACAGAGTGCTAGCTACTGCTAGAAATTGAGAAATTAAACACTCCCAATTAACAGATGTTGATCTGTCCAGCAGCAACCCTTGCTGATGAAATACCATAAAAGAATAAAAAAATGTAATGGCAGCTTTTCCCTGTAACAATTACAAGAATTTATATAATTTCACAAACTTATAATATTGAAAATTGGGAAATTTTTTTGGTGTTAAAAAGAATTAGTCTGAAAGTTCTGAGAAATGGACAGCCAGCAGCAGCAGTCTATTCCACCTTCTGTTTCAGCTCTGTTTTCTGCACAGTCCTGTTTCATCTCCAGTAGCAAGGAGGTTTTCCAAAATTCTACTGCTAAACTGATGTTAGAATAAATCTTAAGATACCCACCTTCACCTTCACTTGGCAGCTGCACAGTAGCTTGCTTTAAAGCATGACATACTTAACTCCCTATTTTAATTATACTGGAGTCAATAAGCTAAGCAAAATAACATTTGGGTTAGAAAAGTGGCTTTTTGTTTCCAAAATTCTTTTAAGACTTCTAATGATATATCTTGACCAAGATATTCACAACATTTTCAAGCTTTGCAGAGTTTTATAAATTTGTTTTCAATGGCCATTTTAAAAGAATAATTAAGGAAAATGGCATAACCTTCTAATGCTACACAATTTCACTTAAGCAGCATTTAAGTAACAAGCCCAGTGGCAAAATACATTAAGTTTGTGGTTCACATTCCTGGTAAACAATACATCCAACCTAAAAAAGGCTCTTAAAACTACTTATAAAGCATCTGAACTTCCCTCAGCATGAACTATCCCAAAACCAACATAACAGGAAGAAGCAACTTTCTTCATCAAACAACTGTTACAACACAGAAACACCCCCCCTTTTTCTATAAATATTTCTCAAAAATTTTGTTTTCTTTAAAGTATTCTCAGAATCTAAGTTCTAAGACTTAAAGATTAGTTAAAAAAAACTCTAGGGAGCCAATGTTTCAAGGAGACCACAAGTTTACCCAATACAGAAGTCCCATGTGTTATCCTCAGCTACTGAGAAATCAAGTATTTTCCTAGAAGAGTCCTGTAAGTCCTCATCAGAGCTCAGACTCCTGAAGGCAAACAAAAACCCCCTTCCCCCTCCCCCAAAACTAGAATCTGCATGTTCAAACAGAAGGCAGGGGAAATCCACATGATAAGCAGTCATTTGAAACAGGTTTTTTTTTGTTCTCAACTGAGGCTGAAAAAAAAAAAGAGACAACTGCTTGTAAAGAACAAGTGCAACTTTCTTTTTCACTGTTAGTAGAGAACTATGGTGGGTTTAGGTTCCTTACATGGTCATCATCAGCCCTATCTGCAAGAGTTGAAAAGCACAGGGAAGTGCCATCCTAAGATATCTTCAAAACTCAGCTGGACTAAGTCCTGAACAACTTCAGTTGCTCTCTTGAGTGTGGGGGGTTTGAACCACACAGCCTCCAGAAGTCCCTTCCAACCTAAATTAGTCTATGATGAAGTACTTCCCTCCGGGGGGGGAAAAAAAAGTAAAGCTGACTCTTTTTTAACCTATCAAAGAACAGGAACGTAGAAGAGGCAAATAAAGAGCAAAGTTATTCCTTCCTGATCTTCCCAGTATTCCCACCACTCTCAGCACTTCAGGCAGTCCAAGAGAGCTGAATCGCACCACACAAGCTCCTTCTAGTCTGCTGCAATTCAGCACTCTACAGTGGAGTGGTAGGATTACAAGTATCAAAAGTAGTTTTCATAAAGCTTTCAGAACCAAAAATTCTAGCCCTAACTACTTGTGGGTCTTAAGAAAAAATATACCATGGTCTCTTTCCATTAAAAGTCTGGTTAGGGAAGTTAGTACTTTCAGGATGAAAATTACCAAAGAATGAACACATTTTTTAATGTCAAAAGGAAGGAAGTTAAGTTAGGTGACAAATCACACAAGAAGCTGCCTTTACTCCGTTGTTGACAAGTGGCTAAATATATTTCCCACAACTTCATACAAGTATCTAATAATTATAACTAGTCAAACTTGCAATGCCAATTAGCACACTGATTATTAGCTTCACTAACCATTACTGAGTAGCATTCACAGATAGTGAAGTAGCAAGAAGGCACAGATCTTCAAGAATGCTTCAATAAACAAGCAAAGTTAGGCAACTGATTCCACATGAGAAGACAGTAAATACTCTAAAGCATCATCATCTCCAATTACCTGGTTTCCAAATTGTGATCCTGTATACAGGAAACGTTGTATATAGTAAAATATGAGCCAAGCGAGCGATATAATCATCATGGTGATGAAGGCGATGGCCACAAACACAACCGACTGACCACTAATATATTCCTGCACATGTCGTGTGCCCACAACAATAGTCATTTTTACTGGAATCCCTCTTCGTACTGGCTCCAGTATCTCTATTCCTTTTGGATAGCCAACCATTATCACCACTGTATTTCCTGTTCCTGTTGGATGGGAAAAAAAGAAAAAAGTCAGTCATCACACTAAAAATTTAGGTATTCTGGCTTGAGGGTAATTTGGGCCTCTTCAGTTAAGATCAGCGAGCAAGGTTGCAGGAAAACCCCTGAATGTTTTTTCAGGCATAGCAGACTTTTTATCAAGTTTACTAGTAAAGAACCCTTTATTTACTTCATAAAAACTCTTATGAAATATTGTAAGATTCATCAATACTAAACATTCAAAACATAATGAGAGCTCATGACAAGGACTTGTCAAAAAATACTTTGGGACTCTTGGGAGCATGGAAACAAAGGATTTTTCTATCATATTAGAACTCGAAAGTACTCAATCCATATGAGGAAGCACCTAATTCAAAAAAACCCTACCCTTAAGCACTGTACTGCCACCAGAAATGATACAATAGTTCCAAGACCAACTAGCAGAAGCCAAAGATCCTCTGTGACTAGAGTTTTACTCCATTTTGTCTGGAAGCATCTCCAGTATTGTCTCAGAAACATCTAACCTAAGTATTACAAAATAAATTATCAACAAATGTTCTTGTTAAAAATGTCACCTTTTCACTGGTCTATGCTATTTTTATTTGAATAGTTCTTACTTTGTGCGTACCAATGCTGCCATACACCCTTGGTAAGTCGTGGCTTTATAGCTTACTTTGCACTCCTACCTCTGAGAAAAAGTGAACCTAAGTTTGATTCAGAGAGAAAGTAAAGGAAGAAGAAAGAAGAGAGGGTTTTTCACAGCTGAAAAGCTAAAGCTGTAATGTCACAGCTACCTTTTTAGATTCACAAGATTACCTACCTGCAACAAGACCTCCCACTGAAGACTTAAAGACCTTTCCCTCCCGGCTGTGTTAGATTCACTACTGAGAAGCTATGTCAAAAAACATGGTTGCCTAATTTATAACATTACATCAAGCAGGGATTTTCAAGACTCTAAACAGCATTCCAGACTCACCCACCTCTCTGCCTACTAACACAAGGAGTTGTTTTAAATATTTCAGACAAATAAACTCCTTCAGTTGAGACAATTCTGGCTGTGACACCTCGTTGACCTGGCCACTACCACGCCAAGGGGAATTTGCAGAAGTTTCACTTCTGTACATAGCAGCTCCTCCCTCCGTAAGGTGCAGATGGTCTGCTGTGGATGAAACACTGAAGGTTCCAGTGATTAGTTGAATAAGACTGCTGCCTCAATGCCAGCTACCCTTTTTCAGCTCCACCTCACACAACCATCCCAATTCTGGTCACCTACTGTAAGCACCATTATACCCATCTGTCAGATCCAGACCCAGCGTAAGAGCAGATTTTCCAAATAGGGCTGTGCTTCTGGAAGTTTTGTGAATGGTGTGGAGAGACAAAGAAAAAAGACGCTGCTGGGTAGAGGCCCAACTTGTGCCTCCCCTTGGGCACCCCACTCAGCTCACCAGCAGCACCCACTCAGCTCCCAGCACATGTTGCCATGCCCAGTGGGTGCATTAGGAGACACAAAGCAACAAAGCTGAAGACAAACAGGACAAATCCACAAGCAACTACGCTCCACTAATTAGTTCTACTCACCAACAATCTGCTGATCCACATGATACCGCAAGTCCAAGCATACTAAGAATTGGTTAATTAATATTATTCTCCTCTCTGAACCAGCATGAAAGCATTAGCAGAGACTCATGAATCTCAGGGAAGCGAGTATGTGAAACACTCCTTGCTTTCTGACCTTGCACAACCCCCCTGGGAGTTAACAAGAAAAGAATGTATGAAGGTAGAAATTTATCTCACATTGCTGAGAACTGTTATCCACATACCTAAATCAGGAGATTAGGTCCTATGTCCTTAATTAACTGTAAGAGTTACAAATAACAGGAGGGGTGCCTAATGATGGCTAGCGAACAGTAAAGGAGTGCTGGGAAGATTTACGTGGTTTCATTCAGGCTTGGGGAAGAAAAGAAAGTTTCAAGATTAGAGACAGCCTGGATTTTTCAGTCAATAAAGGCTTCTTCCTCAGTCCCAAAATCCTGAGCCAGTTTAATCCAGCTATCTAGTTCTCCACATGATTTCTAACAAAGTATTTTAAAATCCCGCAACAATCAGTAATGCCCTTCTCTGTTTTGTCACTAGCATGTCCAACTATCAACCAGTTATTTTCTTGAAATGGAAGACAGGATACTTCTGTGCAATGGCTCCTAGACACTGTGACACCTTCCAGTTTTAGAACAGAAGTATGCCATACATTTTTAAATAAATGCTCATTAAAAGCATTTTAACAGTTTTAAAAACTTGGTGATGAACCTGCCATTAAAAATACATGCAACTAAACATGACAGCCTTGAAGGTCACAAGACAGGAGAGGAAGAACAAAAAAATAATTGCAATCCTCTATTACAAAATGAACAAGAGCAGTCTCAGAGAAGCAGTTGCCCTGAGCAGCCTGTAAGACTAAGGGCTTTAACTCATTCCTCACTAATTTTAGACTTCTCTGAAACACATTACTCAAGGACTGAAATGCTGTTGAGTCATTCCATCAGCTTCTTCAACTGCAACACAACTCAAGAAACCTCAAATCACATTTATAAAAGAACTCCAAGTCTCACATACACATATCTACTGAGAGCATGTTTTGTTGGCTTCACCTTTCTATAACATTCTAATTTTGCAATAACCAACCACACTTTTACTCTGCTAGAGTAAACTTGCTTTCTTTTCTAGGTTTGATTGATGCTTCAGTGGAATTGGGTAGATTTGAAATTTGGTACATGCTTTTGGTTTTTTTAACATTATCATCCAAATAAAGCAGCAGAGCTGGCAGATCCTCATGATACCTGGAAAGGAGGGCAAACTTGCAACTCTGAAGATAAAGGTATGTTTCCTGCCAGAGTGCCAAGGTCAGTTTTAGTGATAGTACTGCTAGTCTTCTCTTGCAAAAGGAAACCAGCACTCTCCTGATGAGGAAAAAGTAGTACAGAGATCTTGATTCCAGGCACCCCAAACTATCATATTTATTCCCATTCATGCCTACAGATAAAAAAATATAATTTTCTGTCATCCGGAAACCAACTGCAGACATACTCTACTTCGTCCTCATTAGAAATACCAGAAAGCTCCCAGTGTCTGAGCACCTTGGTAAGAATCTTTTAGGTCAGTCCTTAGATCTATTTAAGCATAGGCACCCTACGAATATTGCCACAATTAACACTGAATGTTCTTTTTTTTTTTTTCTCCACTGAATCATTCAGGTTGGAAAAGACCCTTGGGATCATTGAGTCCAACCATCAGCCCTACTCTACAAAGTTCTCCCCTACACCATATCCCCCAACATCTCATCTAAACACCCTTAAACACATCCAGGGATGGTGACTCCACCACCTCCCTGGGCAGTCTATTCCACTGTCTGACCACTCTATGAAAAATTTTTTCCTGATGTCCAGTCTGAACCTCCACTGTTGTAGTTTAAAGCCATTAACTCTTGTTCTATCACTAATTACCTGTGAGAAGAGACCAGCACCAACCTCTCTACAATGTCCTTTCAGGTAGTTGTAGAGAGTGACGAGGTCTCCCCTCAGCCTTCTCTTCCTCAAACTAAACAGTCCCAGCTCCTTCAATCGCTCCTCATAGGATTTATTCTCCAGGCCCTTCACCAGCTTTGCACTTGCTCCAGCACCTTGATATCTCTCTCATATTGAGGTGCCCAAAACTGGACACAATACTCAAGGTATGGCCTCACCAGTGCAGAGTTCTCTTTAGATTCTGGTCCAAACAAATGTCTCATGATCTTTACCGAACACATAACAGTACACTAACAATCCGATGACAATCTTTGTCTCACCTATTTACCCCAGCCTCATCTCACCAAATCCCTGGTGCATGCTCTGTTTTCACCTGCCTCAAGAAGGAAGATGTGTAACCAGAAGAGTCAAGTAGTCAAGGAATCAACACTGGTACACGTTCCCCTTTCTACATGGGTTTCAAACGCCTACGCACTCTCACATATAAAATAGGTGTAAGCATTTTGAAGTTACTCCTGCTTCTTCATAACAACATAGCAGCTCAAATATCATACAGTAACCATCAGAGTTCAGCAAGCCATTGATTTCAGTTCTGTCCTAGTACAGTACCAGAAGCTTTTGGTAGAAAGCATTAGTAATACAGAAGTTACGCACCACTTGAGAATCCTGAGTAGTGCTGAAATCAATGTAGCAAAAGGGTTGAACTACATGGCAAAATAACCCTAACTCTGCTGCTCTGGAGCTGGCAAGAGCTTACAGAACCATGAGTACAAAGTCGTTTGCATCTGTTTTGTTCAATGTATCTGCATAAAAAAACATGACTATGAAAGAGAGAACTTGCTGGGTGTATCTTCGCAAAACTGCACCAAATCACAGACCATTTTCTTTACGTAGCCAAAGTCATATATGCAAGTTAAGTCCCAAGCTTCCCTTAAATCCACAAACCATGCAACAAAGCTCCACTCCGGACCTATCTTGAACTACTATAGCCAGTCCTCCTTCTTCCCTTCCCCCTGTGTGTCAAGCACAATCATATTTTATTCCGTAGTCTTCAAGGTATCAAACTTATGATCAGGACCACCACATCCTAGCTTGCGAGGGGATTCAGAGATGGCTAGATGCCCAGCATGAAGTATAACAAGGAAAATACAGAATCAAAAGACCCTTTTTTTCTTTCCACTGGAATATACCTCTGCCTCCCTCTAATTTCTCAACCTGCACTGAGCCTCTAACTCTCTTTAGTCTGCACTCCACAATACTCTAACACCTTGCCTCTCCAGACTCCTCTCCAACCCACTCCCAGCTAATATTTACATACAATACTTATTTTGGTTTTGGAAAGGAATTTGAAGCTTCTGTATTACATCAAGAGAACAGAGTTAAGACTGCTTGTAAAGTCTGTATTCCTGTAAAACTGAAGTTTGAGTTTATACTATTCAGATTCAATAACTGAAGAACAACATCTTAAGTCATTTAGGTAAAATAAGTATCTTCCACAGGAAAAAACCTCCTCAACCACACATGAAGTTGTTTCACTATTGTTCCCTCGAAGAACAATTTGGAACAACATCATTTGGGCAGAGAGCAGAGGCCTGAAAAACATGAGGCATCAGTAGAGTCATATTTGAAGAACCTTGTTTTGGAAGGAGGGACAGGATTGCAAGGCTACATATTCAAACTCTTGACTCTCCTGTTTCAAAACTTTAATTAAAATCCTACTCGCTGCACTTATGAAGCTTACAAGGAACCCATGAAAAATAACTAAACTGCAGAGTATTTGGAATATTTGTCCTTTATCAAATGCTTTGACACCAGCTAGAGTAAATCACTTTGCCTAATCAAGAATCTCTTTTTACTCAAGTTGGAATATGTCGAAACACCAAGAAAACTACCACCACCAACAGCACACATGCATCACACACACCCCAGAAAGTTCAAAAGCCAGGTTTTTCAGAAGAAGAATGAAAAGATGAAACTTAGAGATCAGAAAAGTTATCCATTTATCATCTTCACGTAATTCAGGCTGTGCCTCTATCAGCCATAACCATTGCTCCATCTCACATCATTTTCAGTGCCACTAATTGCAAACCCATTAAAAGTGGATGTTCCTTATGCATATAACTCCACTCCTTAGTTACAGCACCGCAGATTTCTCAGAGTACTTATTCTCAGGAATCCTCCCAGAAGCAGGGCTTGTTTCCTCATGTGTCAGTTCACAAATCCCTTCACAGGAATGGAAAACTTGGATCCTGTAAAATACAGCTTTACCTTCCATATTCTTCCTTGCCTGTCTTCCACAGACTTTTTTCCCCTCCTTCAAAAAAATCCAAGATTTAAAACACTAACAGTAGTTCTTCCCTATATTCCCAAAGTGCACTGAAAAATTTAAACATTTGCATGTTTTAAAGTTTCAGCCATGAAACACATTTTTTACTCCAGCAGAGCTAGTGATTATATTGTGATATATTATTATATTCCTGCCTTATCCAAACCATCCTGAGGTCCAACCAAGTCAATATAAATAAGTACAAACGTATTATTGTATATATACTATACTAAATCACACTCTTTACATAGTTAGAGCTTTTACCAGCAACATTCTGCCAGTTTAAGAAAAAAAAAACAACCAGCAGTTAGGGAGCACTCCTCTTCATACCACTGATAGAGGTAACTATACTAGCAAGTCCAAACCTGAGCATAAGCCCAAGAAGGTCTTCTGCAGCACAGAGATGATAGCAGAAAAGAGAAAATCATAAAAATTTGATAAAATAAGCAGAATTACAAAAGGAGGAAGAGATTCCACAAAAGAGTAAATAATATTTATGAGAGGCTACAAGGACGAATAGAGAGGACACATGAGAAAATTCCCACAGGAAGGAAAAAAATCTTGTAGTGGTTGGCCAATACTAAGTAGACAGCAAGAAACTGATAGCTGGTAAAAAGGAAAGCATTATTACCCAGCGAAGTACCTTAATTGCCACATGGCATCAAAATCTAAGGCACATCTTACCTATCACCCCACCTCCACTTTCACAGTGGGTTAAGAACACAAGAGATGGGCCAGGCTGATCTACCCAAGCAAGCAGCAGGCTAAGGGGAATGGTAATCCTGCTTCCAGACCCCGAGTTGGTTCCACTTGGTATTCCAAGAGACTTGTCTTCCACCCGATACATCGTATGTGCTACGAAGCAACAATTCCCTGAGATTTTCAGCTCACTATATTAAAGAAAGCGAGTTTGTTTTCTTTAGAAATGCCTTATGGTTCTACTTCAGCCATGTCCCTGGTCTTTCCCTTCCTCACGACCAAGAATGACAGTCCGGGTATTAACAAACTCATTGTACCAGGACCATGCAAAACACACATTTACAGCATTTCTTACTTGGTTTGCTTTGTCTTTGTATCCTCCTCTGAAGATCTTCCAGTTCCTCTGAAGTCTACATATGCAAACAGATTTTATAGCAGAGTTTTGAGGTTTTTTTCCCCTCTTTGATTTACGCATTTGGTGTTGTCATGCTCATAAAAATCTAGCAAGACTTTAATGTCATAGCCCAAGCAGAGGCTGCAGTGACTGAACATCTGGGTTCTTATCTCAGCAGAAAATCACAGATCCCTTCTGTGGGCTAGCAATCATCAGCACGCTCAGACACGCCAAGTCAACATCCTTCTCTAGGCTTCGGTTTTCCTAACCCATTTGCAAGTGTTTAAGAATTACCTGATGCTTACACCTCTCTCCCATTCTTTACAGACCTGCGCAGGAGAGGACGATGAAGCTATTACAATAAAGCCAGACCAAAAGCTATCTTCAAAGAGCTACGGCTGTGCCTTCAAAGGCACCAGAAGGCATCTTCAGGATACCTGGCATGTTTCCAGACGGCCTGCGGAAAGCGGCCTACCTGTCACCGCTGTGGCCATTCTGCCAGAGAGGGTACAAAGCAAAAAGGTAGCTCTGAATGAAACCGTGTGTGTGTCCCCCCCCCGCCTCCGACCGCAGTCTGCTGCACGGCTGCCCGTTTCGATGGCTCCACCGCATCCTCTCCCCGACGCCCGGGCGGTAACTTGGAAGACAGAGGATGGTCCCGGCATTTCCCCAAGCGGTTTAAAGAAAAAGGAAACAAAACCCCAGCTCTTTGTACCATTTTTACGGGGATTTCTGCCTCCCCCCATCCCATCCCTCACCGCGCTGAGCCGCGCTCCGGCGCCACCGAGACGGACCGGCGTTAGACAAAGCCACCCCCCTCCCAAACCCCCCCGCCAGCGCGGGGAGCGCCCAGACCCGTCCCCGCTCACCCAGGTGGGACATGGAGACAGTGCTGTTGCCGAAGCGGGCCTCGTTGTAGATGACCACGGCGGCCGCCCGCTTCCGCGCCGCGTTGGTGACCTTGTCCTTGAAGGTGCAGCCGCCGCGGGCCACCAAAGCGATCCAGGGCGGCGGGTCGCCCTCGGGGGGCCCGCGGCCGCCGGGCGGCAGCGGCACGTCGTAGTCGGTGTCGGCGGCGCAGCCCTCCATGTGCCGGGGCGAGGCGCCGCGGGGGATGCCCACCAGGCCCTGGGCGCTCTCCTTGGGCGAGCTGTCCCCGTAGCGGCCGCTCTCTGTGTTGCCCCGCACCGTGCGGTTGCTGAGGGGCTCCACGTAGGCCGTGCTCACCCACGCCGTGTACCACTCGAGGGCCCGGGCGCCCTGACCCACCGGCGCCCCCAGCGCCACCAGCGCCGCCGCCACCAGCGCCAGCCGGGCGCGCCGCACCATGGCCCAGCCGCCCGCCGCCGCGACGCGGCCCGCCGCGACCAGGAGGAGCGGGAGGAGGCCGCTCCCGCCGCCTCCGCGCCTCGCAGCTCTGCCCCGCGGCCGCTCCGCGCCGCGCAGGTAAGCCCCCGCCGCTCACTGCCCGCCCCGGGCGGAGCCCGCCCGCCGCCGCGGCTAATGGCGAGGCGGAGGCCGGGCCGCCCCGCCCCGCCCGCCCGGCTGCGCAGGCGCGGCCCCGCCCCGGGGGATGCCGGGAGGGGAAGGCGGGGCGGGGGCGGGGCCAGCGGCCCGTGCCGCGCCGCGAGGGGCGCCCCGCCCCCTCCGCCGCCGGCCCCGCCCCCCGCGGCGGCCGGCCCGAGCCCGCTCCGCCGGTGAGGGGCCGGCCCGGGGCGCCGGGCCTGGTCGGGGGGCGCAGGGTCAGGGGAGGGGGGGAGGAGAGCAGGCCGGCCCCCTGCGCGCAACCGGAGCCGACGGGGGATTAACCGAAAGCGCCTCCTGCGCGGAGAGTGTCCGCTGCAGCCTTCCGCGGACCGGCCTCCCCGTACGAACGAACCCCGGAACGGGGCTTGGCCCTGAACCCTACCGGTGGGTGGCGGTTTTTTAAGTCGAGCCCATCAACTTGGCCAGTGACGCGGGCGTGAATTGAAATTGGTCACCGCTCCACCCTCCGGGGCACACCTCGCCCTCGTTCCCGGGCCAGGCGTGCCCGCCCGAGCGGCGGGAGGCGGGCGAGGAGGAGGAGGGTGGGCGGGAGGTGTCCGGGCCCGGCCGGGCACAGCGGGGTGTGCAGCAACGCGGGGGAGGGAGGACAAAGCCCCTCAAAGTTCAGGTACAAAAAAGCGCCCGTGCTGTTGTACCGAGGGGAGCTCTGCTCGGAAGGATGAGAAATGGTAAGAAGGTCAGTGCCACGTAAAAAAAAAAAAAACTGGAAAATAATGTGTTGAAGTAGGAAATGAAGGTACTGAATAAACATGATCGCTTGATGGACTGGTTTTCCATTAAATGGGAATATTTGATATATACCTCTTCTTAAATAAACACGTTTAAAGTCTTACCAGTGTTTTCATACAAGACATCTGTACCTTTTTCCAGCTTCTGAAATGGATCGCTTGTTTTCACCTGCTACCAGTCTTTTCTGAATGGTCTCATAACACCTGTTTTTCCTTTAGAAGTCACCATTTATGTAATCGTAAGTTGTTACCGATGTCGCCAAACAATGTTGTCAAGCTTAGGTAATGTCCTTCCTAATCATGATTATATGTTGTGGCTGCTGACGCAGACAGGGTCTAGTAGAGCCCCGAATAGTTTGCGCAGAAGATGTCACTGGACAAAAGCCATGAGCTTGCCCTACTCTGTGTCGGCACCAAGGCCAATATGTTCCCATTTCTGTTCAGGAGTGGGTTTTTTGAGAAATAAATAAATCTTTAAACCCAAACTATTCTTTAAAGTAACTCTTTAGCATTCTCCCAGAATGCTTAGCAGTGTTAGGACTCTCTCCAAAGGCACTAAGCACTGTGAGAACAAAATTGAAGTGGTGAAATCAAGAAGACAGGCCAAGACTGAGCAAAGTAATGTGGAAGCAGCTGTGGAGAAGGAATTGGAAGTTGAGGGAAGAACACAGAAAAACGAGGGTTAATGAAGAAAAAATTGGGAAAAAGAGAGTAAGGCAACAGAGGAGCAGAAGGTTAGATGGCAAGGTGGTGGCAGAGTAGGGGCAGGTAAAGGATGAGCCGTGTTGAAGGACGGCAAGTGACAGACAATTTAGAAGGAGCACAAATTCAGTGTTTGTCTAAAAGCAGATCAAAAAAAGTGACAGTACTTTACTGAGTCTGAAAGACATTTAGTGTGATCAGAACAGACCACTCTAGAGACAGGATAAAAGTAAAAAGAGTCAGTACAAATTAAAAGAACAGCTGCAGGAAATGTTCTTTTAAGAATATGGAATCACTGGAAATAGGAAACTGATGTTGACTGTGATTTGTACAGGTTAGGAAACTGTTGTCGCGGTCCTCACAGCGAATGCAGTCCAACCAGTGGCAACACAAAGACTGTAAGGCGTAAATAGGAAACACAGGCTGTTTCCTATAACCTTTATCAGATAAGAAGCGGGACTTTTAGTGGGAGAGCTTGAATTTTGTTGAAAGGAGATGGTGCGGGAAAGCAAGATGAAAAGGTAAATTCTCAGCCTTGGCTTAAGAAAACATGCCAGAGGAAGGTGGACAGCGGAGAACAAGCTGTAACAAGAACTTGTAAGAGCAAGGCTAACAAGGAAAGAAACAGCACTGAGAAAACTTCCAAAACACCATTAATGCACACCGGAGAGGTGAGTGCTCAGTCCCCACGTGCAGAAAAGAAGAGGAAACGTTGTTAAGGGTGACATTTGACTGCCACAGTGAAAGCAAAGCTGACAGTAACGAGAAGACGAAGAAAAGATAAAAGGTGCTTGGCTAGACTTTTCTTCCCAGAGAAAATTGAGGCTGTACCAAGGCAGATCTGAGTCTCAATTCCCAGAAATATTTTGAGAGAAATTAGCTTGGTTCAGGAAAACTGAAAAAAAAAGCAGATGTTCAGATTAGATAGAAGTTATAATGGCTGTCAGTAAAAGGTCAGTTTTTCTGGCTAAGGCTGTACAGCAGACTCAAGAATATTCTAACTGCAGTTTCCACTTTGAAATTTATTTGCATTTCTTCTCGATAGGCATTTTGTTAACAACATTCGGTATCTTTAGAAATCAAAATACATTGCAAATTGCAATACACATCCAGAAGCAAGACAGGGTGCATTTCATCCACTGAAGTGATCAAAATTTTATCAGAAACAGAGCCTTCTTTGGTTAAATAAGAACAGCAGTTCAAACTAGCTGTGCTTAAATCCTGTACATGCATTACATTTGCACAAATTAGCAAAAAGTGAGAACCCAGGTTTAGAACTTTGTCTTCCCTTTTTCAGCAAGTATACAGACGTGACTAAATGCATCTCTTAAATATTGCAAAATCACAGTTAAAGTTTTAAATAATACACATTGCACAACAAGCTTTTTGGGAGAAGCTACAGAAATAACTCAAATACAGAACACGTGGAAATAAATTACACATCAGCTAGTGGAAATGCTTAACAACTTCATAAGTGCTTATCAAGACCCTTTATAAAAATCTTTATTCTAATAATTAGAGCACAACAAATAAATAGGATTTTTGCTATTTACTTGAACTGATGCAAGATCAGACCCTTTACAGTCTCAAGAACTATGATTTTATTATGATATCTCAATAAAACTCTTTGGGTTAAAAGCTTTAACAGATACCACCACATGATGACCAATATCACTGGAGACACTTCTCAGTTTAAAGAAAAATTGGAACTAGTATATAGTTAATAACGTAAAGACCAATTAAGCAAACTACCATCTCCTCCCCTTTTTTTGATCCAGAAAATTCCATCCAAAACCTGCAGGTGATATTTTTGATGTATTTCTACAGACTTTCAAGGACTTTTATGGTAGCTATTCCTTGGAGAATGCAGTGTGAAATGAGAACAGGTGATTTAAGACAGCATTTCTTCATGAAGCCCCTTTTATCACTTTACATGCCATCACCATTTCATGTTTTGAGGTCCTGTCAAGAGCCTCATGGCAGGTCCATATAGAAAAGCTTCTTGATGAATGTGTCAATTTACAATACAGAAGCTACTCCAATTAATCTAGGTGTGCAGGGAGACAGCCTACAGCAAGTAGGGTACTGTAAATTCAAAACCTTTCTTAGTGCACCCTTACTTCTTAAACAGTTAAAGCTCTACAGTACATCGCTGATACAATCCCTTACTGCATTAAGGCAAGAGTGTTAATAAATTAACGGATAGGACATAGGACCATGTCACAGATTTGCTTAATCTGAGTGTGTGTGTTTAGGGGCGGGGGAGAGAATAGGCATTTCAGGTTTCTCTGGGAATAGTAGTGAACTGGGATAATGAAACATGTAATTAAAGTTGCACAGAAATGCTAGACCTGTGGAGATTCCCTTGTAAGGGACTAGTACTCTGCCTCTTTGACTCAGTTTTAAAAGTCCCATTAATCCTAATGGATAAAGTATCAAATCCATAGTGGACAAAGATCTCCATGGCAAAATTATATGAATCGAGGAGGATTTTACTTGACGGTATTCTATAAATCTGTACAGGATGGGTTGTTTTGCTTCAGTACTACACAGTGTGAGATTCAGGGGCAAACTCAAATGGGAAAATGCTGCTCATCTGCCAAGAAAAAAAAAAAGGAATAGATTCAGGCGGGACACTTCCTCCTTTTGCAGAATTACCTCTGCAAAAGATCTGCACTGCTAACAGTCTCTGGCAATGAGACAAGAACAAAAAATGCTTAACAAGCATCTAAATAAAGCTTTTCCCGCACATTTGTCTTCGATTCTTACAGAATATCAGGAATCATAGTGATGCCTGGAGCCCTGAACCTGCCCAAGGGATAACTGGCCCCTGGTAGTTAAATCAGCACGGTGCCCAGCTCCGCTTTGGGAATGCCTCCCTCTCTCCGTGCCTGAACCAAAATAAGCTCAGCTGCACTTAATTGGCTTCCAGCTGGTCATAGCTCACGCAGCTGCCTCTGAGCTCTGCCCGGGTATTAACCTGTACAAGCTCAGGTCACTTGCCCGGGGACCCAGTCTCCTCCTCAGCCCAGCCGTGATGCGGGCTGGTGTCCAGAGCTCGGGTGCCCTCCCAGGGATGCTGGAAGACCTTCCCCATAGGCACAGAAACCCCATCTCAGTGTGTAACAGGGAGAACAGCCGTATAATTTGCAAACTGTGTAATGACTTGGCTGGTTAGCCATGGGAATTTTCTTGCTGTGATACCCTTAGGAACTGCAGAATAAGTTTACCAGGAAATGTAGAGAAAGGGCTGAAGGTGAACAGAATACCTTTGAACTCTTTTGGTATTATCGCATGAGATGATGCCTATTCATAGTGTGTTTGCAACAAAGTTTGCACCTTCCACACTAGGAAAATGAGTTTTTCATGGCCTGAAATATCTACCTATTTTTAGGCTTCTTTAAAAAATAAATATATGATCAAGCCCTTTAAAACTTGGTGAGGAAAGAGAGTTAAGAGACTGGCTCCACCCCTAAATGAATTAGTGACGGTTTACAAAAATCAGTTGCACAAATGAGTTAAAAATAAAGCGTTGGCTGGAGAAAGGATGCAAAAAAATTGGGACTACAGGCTATTAAAAATACTTTTCCTGTCTCATAACAGGAACAGGCTAGTTGAGAACATTTACTTAAATTCTTCTTATGAGAATGTTTATACTTGTATTAGGATAATCCTTGTGGGGCTGATTTGGTTTTGGCCCTTAATGTGTTTAACCAGCTTTGTGTCAGTGAGAGACAAGTTATATTGGAGCCGTGTTGTTTGAGCTGCTTGCATTTTTTTCTACTAAAAGAGAGAATTTCTACTCAATTTCCAAGCAAAATATCAAATTATCTAATTAGGGAAAAGCACATGTAGAAAACATAAGTTAGCAAATGAGGACTGCCTTAGCAAAATATTTTTTTTAAAACTTAAATATCTAAATTTGCAGCTATTAAGTTTCTCTTAGAGTACTTACAAATCAAGGGAGACCAAGCAGCAGTAATACCTCCACAAGGCATAGAGGGTTCTGAGTAGGCAATTTGCTTTTTCTGTAAATCAGAACATTATATTTAGCACATACTGTAGTTTCCCTGTGGGTGCACAGCAACGGAAGTCAAAACAAACAGATACAAAACATTTTTAAGCAGCATTTAAGATGATGTGTTGCCTGTTTGAAGTGACAAGTTTGTACATTGCAGGGTAGGGCTAGTATCCACCTCTCCTTTATAATTTGAGAGTCTGTGTTGGTTTATTTTCACTCTGCTCGATGTGAGACAGGGCTATTTTGAAGACTTTTGGGGAAAAAAAAAAAATCACTGTAAAGTAACCACCCAGCATGAAATTTTAAGTGTTTGGAAAGGAAACTTGGAAGATCTCTATCTTGAAGCCCATTCAATCACCCTTTACTTGGAACTGCTTTTACATATTCTTCTACTGCAATGGCAGAAACTTCTCCATACCAACTTTGAAGCCAGATGTGCTCAATATTCATTTTCATGAAGAACCACTCATAGCTACGAGGCCACTTTCTTACCACCGGGTGCCTGGAAGGACAAAGTGAAATAAAAAAAAAAAAGAATTGAAAAGATGTGCCAAAGCATATGCATAGTCTGCTTTTTTCTTCAGCCTAGCGTGCTCAGCCAGAGTGAAACCTGAGACCTGAGAACCACCACCATTCATCTTTTTTGCCTCCCTTGCAGTAAGGTTTATGATCTTCCACACCCCAGTCTGGCAAGAACCGCAACGAAGGCAGCCAGTGAACACCATCTTCCCCCACTGCAGAACCCCATCTCTAAAGGCATATGTTGTTTGGTCTCTAAGTAAGTGAAAAACAGTTAGAGGAGATTCTCTGGATGTGTGTCAGGGTTGTGCTTGTATCTGTTCATAGGAAACAGAATTCTGAAAATATTACATCTTTGGTAGCAGTTGTGGTATGGCAGGAGAGCTAATAAAACTGGCTAGCAGGCAGCGCACTGCCTCTTTGAGTTGTTGCCTTCTAGAGCCTTCTCGACCTGTATTTCTGTCTCATTTCTTGGGCCTGCAGCTAGCTCGAAGAGACCCTCCCTGCCAGCAATCCTGGGTGCACACGTCTGGTCCCCAAGCCCCAGTGAGTGAATCTGCAGAGGATGCTGTGGGATGCTCGGCAGCAGTGCATGGAGTGGATACAACAGCTCGAGCTGCTGTGTTCATGCGAGCACAGGGGGAAGAGGTGCAAGTGGGGGCAGGGTTGGCCCAGTGCCCCTCTGCCCCTGCTGAGGACCCTGCAGAGGAAACGGTTGGTTTGGCAACCTTTGGGTAGAGCTGGGGCTTCCCACTATTTCCTGAGTTGGCCCTTTGAGCACCCACAACTCTGTCACTGGGAAGTGGCTCCAGCTGCTGCTGGCGCTGGATGAGGTGACCCCTGGCAGCCCTCACCATGTCATCTGGCTTTTGCATCCTGAAGGCAGAGCAGCCACTGCAGAGGTGATGGTGGATTCTGGCTTGCATAGGAATCTGTTTCTGCAAAGTTTGTAAAAAAGGCTTGAGTGCCAATATAGTGCCCGTCTGTCCATGGTCCCATTTTTGCTTTTGATGTGACACCTGCTGACAGGGTCCCACCCTAACCCCTCCCAGCAGGCCAGAGAGAATATTGCCCCTGGACTGTTTTGGATCACAGCTCATCCCAGTTTCCCACCAGGGAGGGTACGCCTGAAGGACCATCGCTAGCAGCCTGTGTGGGAGGTGCATGCCCCAGCTAAGGTTCGGGCTTTTCATGCCTGTTATTCTGAAGACCCACTGGAGGGTGTGGGGGCACACCCTGGGAGTGTCTGTATGTGCCTAGGTTGTGCTTGCATCTGTTCAAAGGAGACTCTTGAGTAAGTATTATGGATTTGGTAGCAGTTGTCCTGGTATGTCAGGAGAGGTAATAAAACCTGTAAACTCCACCCTGCAAATAGGTGTAAACCCAAAGGCAGCAGAGCTTTGCTCTGAGTAGGGGGCTGTGGCTGAAGAGCACTACCTGTCCTAAGGTGGGGAAGAATCATTAAAGGTAACAAATACACCCTGGATTTATGGAATCTCATCTCCGAGCCAGGTGAAATATTTTCATAATCCCCAGATTATAAACCACGTGCCTTACTGGAGTCCAATACTGACTAATTGCATTTCCATACTTCGTTACCTCAAGAGTCAAAAGGAGGTCACACAGCTCTGCCTGTCGTTCCAAGCCACACAGAAACCAACATGCTTCATGGCCCCAAAGTGAAGATCAGGCTTGTTTCTTCTCAGATTTTCCGTAGCAAATGGCCACATCCATATATTTGTCTCAAACCTGCAGGTTGCAGTCTACTGAGTGCCTGTTACATACAGACCTGGAAAACATTGCTTGCTTGGCAAATTCCACTTCCTCCGGAGGCACCGTGACCATCTGTCCCGTGAGAGTCAGCCTGGCGCACCTTGGATCCTCTGGATCGATTACATTTTTTCTGTGCACAGAGAAAAATGCTCATATGTAATAGCTTGGTTTCTTTATTAAGGGCTTTTGGAGAAATATGAACTCCTACTCACATATAAAAAGCTGAAATATTTTGTCAAGCCTTGCAGGTCTTTTCTACACCCAGCTATATTTGGGGGGGCTTCTGAAGGAATACTCACCTGAAACAGATCTCTGCTGTAGATATTTGCTTAATCTTAATTTATGCTCTTAAAAACTGGATTAATATATGCTAGATTGTAAAAAATGTGAAAATGGCAGTTTTCCCAGACATATGTACAGACCTGAATTCAGGATTCTGAAAAGAACTACTGAGACGGTTAGCCTGTGCCTATGCCTACAAAATAAGTGTGCATATGCGTATTTGTGCATAAAACGTAAGGTCTTCTCCTTGTGCCTATCCTAGAAACAAAATCCTTGTTCATTTTTTACCCATTTTTCAACTCTTTTTCACCAAAGAGACAAGTAAGATCTATTAAAAAAAAATTTTCCAACTGTCTTCATCCTTCAGACTGAGACAGGGAAGGTACTTGTTGCTTTTTGGCTCTTTCTATACAGTAATAATAAATAACTGCCATTAGCAGCTGTGGGGCAATTGCTGACTCTTGACATGTACAATACAAGGATATAAATCATAAGTAAATTGACCAGTCACAAAAAAAAGCCATATGAAATGACTGCAAAGGCCTGATCCTGGCAAGTCCCATTGCCAGCAGTTTGAGACTGCTCAACATCTCATGGGACTGTCTCCCCACCTAAGAACATAAACCCGAAAAACTACATTAGGAAATGAAGACTGCATTTCTTCTTCTCTGTGTTTTAATCTGAAGCAGCAAATCACAGTAAATTACATCTCATCTGTATGTGATTTTATTTAAAGATCTTGGCTTGAGCCCTTTAGCCTTAACTGTGTGCAATCTGCAATAGCTTTTTTTTTTTTTTTGGTTATAATTCTCAATATGAGTCTACTGCATGCAGGAAACATATGGGCATCCTCCTGCAGCTAATTTAACACCTGCAGATTCCCCACAGATGGTTATGAAAGACTGTGTAGCTCACTGGATAAAGTATCTGCTTTTATAGATGGGGCCATGAACAGAGATATGCAAGGAAGTATAGCGGGCTGATTGACACTCAGCTATGCCCAGTAAGCACTTGGCACCGTCTGTAGCCTGAGCTCCAAAAAGCCATTTGCAGTCACATCATCTCTGGGATGTTTTTTCAGCATCCTGTTTGGTCTGGAACAGCAGTTGTCTGAGGGGGTGTTCAGCTTAACGACCTCTGGACAAACTCCACTCGTACTCTTTTTCCTCCACCACACTTTCTGCTTGGGAGGAAGGGCAGCTGCCAAAGATCAAGCTCAAACTTTCTGTTCACGTCAATAAATAATGGTCTAACTTTCTCTAGCACTTTTTTTTTTTTTTTTCTGAAGTAATAAATGAATGGTGTTCTGAGTACCTGAAAATCTGCATTCCCTGCACTGGCACTGGGTTTATTTCTATCAGTGTATATTCAGAGTAAAAACTTGTCTACCTGGTCACCCTGGCATGCTGTAGATCCTCAGCACTAACCCCTACTGCATGCTGAAGGTGCCATTCCCCATCTGGCTGGCAGTGGCCTGAGAGCATCCCGTCCCCAAGCAGCAGAGCTCCATGCCCCGGGGACACCCGGTCTCCGGGCATTTCTTTTGTGTAGGCTTTGGGTGTTGTGTGGCTGCTCAGCATCCATGGTCCAACGAGAAGCTCACCCACCAAAACACGAAGAAATATAGGCGAATACAGTGTATATAGCTGTAGAGAGAGAAGCTGAATCCCACAGACAAAGGGTGACAGGCAAGGGCCTGCGTGTCCAGCAGCCAGGGCAGTGCAAATTCACGCTCTTGGAACCATTGGCCCTGGATGGCAGAGTCCTAAAGTCCATTTGAAGTGATCTCCTGATCTATTGTTATCTTTTGTGCTTAATCTTAATACTGAATCGACACCCTCTGCATACGTTTATATATTTAACTTGATGATTCTAAAAAATACAGAAGGGAAGGGACTTCTCACTAGCAAAATTTCAGTTCAGAAGATTGCTTTAAACTAATAACTGTATCTGTGTGTATGAAATCATTTCCTCCGCAGCCTAACAGCATCATAAAACAACTGAAGAGCTGGAAAAAGCAGGCATATTTGCAAGTGCCTTTCCTGGATATAGCTCCTAGGTAAGACATGGGTAATTACTTTCAGAGAATTAGAAAGGGATTAAAGGATGTCTGCATTTCACAGAGTGGATCAAGGCAATAGATTTGGGCATGATCAGGAGCAGTGAGAGATTTTGGTCCAACACCTTCCCAGGTTACAATTATTTGATCTTTTTTGTGCAAGTACACGTTTATTCTAAAAGCATACTCATTGATTTTGACCTGACATTGCTGTGGTTAAGCAGTGAATCCTGCCTGCCTTTGCTGAGATGGTTTTGCCTGATAGAACTAGTGTCAGATGTGACTCTTCCCCAATTTACAGGAAAAACTGCTCTCCACAAAACCCACACATTATACATCCATATCTGGAATGGGTTTATTTCTGGTTTTCCCCTGCTCCTTCTTCCGTTTGCAGTTTTCTCTATGTTCCTGTGAGTCAGGGTGTTACACTGATCAACACAGAGAGTACTATTCTTCCCAGCAAAAGGTATTCAAACTGAATTTTGCACATTGGAATAAGGTTCTGGAGGGTCAGTTTGTTTTTCTGGGGAATGAGGCATACAATTTGTTGAGATTATGTTAGATGAAGTTTTGGAAGAGCTGAACAGGACAATGATACATTGGAGTTCAGTATGCTGTGTTATTAATTTGTTGGCTTTGCTTTTAGTGCTGCCTCTTATCACAGGTTTTCTGTTTCAGAATAGAACCTTGTATTCTAATCTTACATTAGCATTAGCATTTTCTTTGTCAAAGGAGCCCTTCATATTCTGAAGGAAATCTGTTTCTGCATCATTTTTGGGACAGTATTTCCCTAATAATGTGTGATTACTTTTATACTTTTTAAAGCATCAAAAATCACTAAACTTATAGCTACAACTTCTAAGTCCATTGTGAACAGATCTTGAATTTTCAGTGGTGTTACCTTTGCAACTAATGTAAATGCAGGCTTTGCTTCCTAGGTGTAAAGGGATATAGCCAGGGATATATCTCATATTTTTATTAAAGATAATAAAGAGATACCAGGGATAAATAGGTATATTTACTAAAATATTCCTCCCTCACATCTGTAGAGGTCTAGTCATGCATTCACTAGTCACTTCTTGCCTTCTGTATAAACACATATTCAGCTCTCAGTCCTTGAGTTCCTTTTATCTTTGTTGGCACAAGAACATGTAGGTGAGGAGGAACGGCTTTATTGAACATTTGTGTGCTACTGGCTGGGGGCGAGGGGGAGGCAGAGCCAGGGAGAGAGACAGTATGCTGGTGACACTTTTTCTCTATCGAGGAAACCTGAGGTGGCTTCTCAGGTACTGTCTTTACCAGAATCAGGTCCTCTGTCTCCCTGGAGAAGATTTCATGAAGGCTATGATAAATATGAACTGAGGGGAAGAGAAAGCAGGGAACTGTGAAAGGAGACCAAGCCATAGGGAACACATTTATTTTTTTATGCTTATTTAAAATACATACACCTTGTTGCAGAAATTGAGGGAAGCCAGATTAAAATGGAAGATTTCATTTATGCATTTTATAAGAACACAGTGCATTAAGAGAAACCATCTTAATTATTCATCTGATTTGTGAAGAGAGAAGAATTGATTGTCTCTGTTCCTCTGCTTACGGTGACCAAACTAGGTATGCAGAGTCTGGCCCAGTCCAGGCAGTTGTCTCTTCCAAGCACGTGAAATGAAAGCATAAACTGCATTCACTTACAAAGGTGCCAGTTTTACTGAGCCTAAGAAGTCTGTGTCCAAGTGAAGTATGTTTCCCAACAGAGATGCAATGCCATGAAGCGTACTGCTGATGAACATGTCCCACTTATTTTACTGTGTACACTTCTGCACTTTCTGGGTCATGGTTCAAGAGTGGTTCAGAGAAAAGAGTGCCACCTACTCATTAAATTGTTTACTACACTACCCATCTCTTGGATTTTAATTACAACAACTAGCCAAGTCCAGATCTCATGAACCCACAGTTCAGGCTGATGCAGTTATACTGGCATACAAGGTGATGATGTTGGGACTTCGTTAGGATTCCCTTTCTCAGTTAAGATCTCTGCTTTGACTGACAATGCTCAGTCTCCTGGTTTCTGACCAAAAATATCCCTGAGGACTATGTTCATTCTCAGCCTCTGCAGTCCATTACTGAGGTGAAACGGAACTTGCACAGATCAGCAATAAAGGCAAAATAGGATTTTAGGAGGCACTTGGGAAGGAAAGCCAGGTGTCCCCAGAACGAATCAGTAGGAGGAAGGCAGGAGGGTTCAGTAATGCTCCAGGGACTGGGGGCAGGAAGCAGGGGTCTATGGAGGGGAATCTCTCTCTTTTTCTTCTTCCCCAGCCTCCTCTTCCCACAGAGGAGCTGCCATCCTTCTCCTCCATCCCCCTGAGGAAACAGGACCTTTCATCCTCCCTGTCAGGATCCATAAATCCTCCCCACCTCCCCTGAACACAGTTCTCCCTGCCTGTGAGAAAGCATTGCTTCTACCCCTCTACTTCTTGAGCAGAATGGAAGAGAAGTCAGTAAAGGGCCTTCCCCTATTGCAGAAAAGGAGAGCCAGAGAGCCAAGAAGAAAGCCCCAGAGAACAGTTTTCCTACATTTTTTTTCTACTTTAGAGCACGCAGTTCATGTAGCATAAAGGCAGTGTGGCAATGTCTCCACAGATCCTAACCTTCCTAGAGCAACAGCAGCAGCCATGCAAAGCCATGCAATTAGGAGGAGCTCATCCCTGTCGCCTCCCACGGACGCAAGGTAGGCACCCTGTCACCCCGCACAGGGCTCCTCTTCGCCTAGCCCCAAACTGGGCACGAGGTGAAGACTCAGAGTTATCTTCTAGTGTATATAATACACCACAGGATTTTTTGTCCCCTAAAATCAACAGAAAGGAAGGCAGGAAATGTTATGTCCTCAGAGAATTATTGTAAAGTGCTTATAATTTTGATTCATAAATGTGATTAATTTTGAAGAGCAAGTTATCCTCCTCATACATTTAATTTGCTCACCACTAACTACCAGAGTCTCTGAAGCCGAAAGAATGTATTGGTGCTGCTAATCTGCATGGCATGAACGTCAAACAAAATCTCTGCTGAAAGCAATTTCATAATCTGAAAAGCTGTGGCTGGCCTTCGGCTGGATATAGCTGGGCAGTTTTGCCCTGCCCTGCTCTTGATTTTGACAAGAATGTCTTTATCAGCTGTGTTTGAGAGCCAGCAAAGATAGTTAAAAGACATCTTTGCTTTTGCTTTTGGAAGAGCAGTCTTCTGAATCTGAAATCAGGCTTGGGAGCTGAAGAGTATTGGTACAATGGCTATTCTGCATCTAAGTGAGCCTGTATTCCTAGTATACCTGGTTTCGTGTTTTAAATAATTTCACTCTTCCTAGAAGATAATCCTTCCTAGAATGTTTTAATTAGAATTTGTTAAGTGAAGCCAGTCTGCTTGTCTGTCTTCATTGACAATAACAACTCATTTCTTTAGCTGAACTCTATGTTTCAGTCAGGGAACTTTTATATAATTTAACCACAGACAATTCACAGGGAAAAAAAAAAAAAGAATCACAGCATCAACTATTTCTGTAAACAGAGTCAGAAAAACACATACTACTTCACTAGAAAGGGATTTTGGGAAGTTGGTTATTTAAGAATACAGGAAAAAAAATAGTAATTTAGAGCTATATTGTGTGCATTGGGTCACAATGATACTAGGTTTCATATTTGACTTTCTAATTTGGTGTCTTCCTGATTTTTTTAAATACAGATTTTTCAGGAACAGCTACTGACATAATTATTTGCATATGACTAAAAAGAGCCAATATAAATACCAGAACAAGAAATGTGTCTGTGCCACAGAACCAGGAGGTGGATCTCAAAAATTGAGGGATGTCTGGATTCAGCCTTTGTCTTCTGCATGCATCATTTCTCTTTGTGTGAAGGGGCAGTGCCAAATTTCTTTGTTATATTCATCCTCCTGTTAACAGACTCTACAAACCCAGTAGTAGCGGTATGTTGGATGGCCAACTGACATCTCAAATGTTGTGTCTGTCACCCATGGCAGGCTTACCTTCTCTCAGGATTGCCCAGCGATGAAGTCGGCAGTTTATGCACGCTGCCAATCAACTACACAGCAGGGACCCTAACCCACCGAATTACTCTCCTGTTCCCATGGCCTGCTGGTCAGGAGTGCTGGAGATGCTCAGTGCTTCCCGTCAGCCTTTTCAATGCAGAGTTTAGGAAACCTATGGAGCTAGCTTATACCCACTGAGGTGTCTGCCCGGTTGTGCCGATCCGCTACCTCGAACAGTAGATGAGCATGGTGGGTAAAATGGCTCTGATGGAGCCACGCCTGATGTAGGTCATAAATCAGGAAAGGAACCTGCATTCCTCAAAATCATTCACAGTCTACAGTGTGGATTTGAAACACCATCCTCCAAACTAATAGCAAAGGAAAACAAACACATGGACCGACCCCAAAGCTCATTGCTTTTCTTTCTTTTTCCTTTGTGTGAAAACCAGTTCATGGCAGCCTTGTAACTGCTCCTTCTCTAAGAAAGCTGCAGTTGGTCCGTATGAATGTGCTGAACCTGATGTCAAGGAGGTGACACACTTTTAAAATTAATTGCCTGTTTTCCAGACTGCAGCTGTAATGAGGCAGGTCTAGGAGCTTACTTGGAAAGGGAGATCCTCTGAGCAGCCTGTGTGTTGGGAAAATGCATTTAGAACAATAGCTGCTCTATTCTTTAATGTCGGGCTGGGTCTTGCTCCCTCTGAAAGCTGTAAGAATGGGACTCAATCTTTTCAGCTTGTCTGTGGCCTAGACATGCCAGCTTAGTCTATTTATAGCCCCGAACCATTTAATTTTTCTTGCCTCTATTATCCATTTATCAGCCTTCCGATAGGATGCAGTGTAGTTGCTAATGAATGGTTTCTGTAGCCTGGCCATCAGAGAGCCTTCTCAGAGAAGTGCAGCCTGTCTCCCTCTGGGAAATGGCAATCTCTGGGTCAGAGATGAGGAATCCAGACTGTAGCTGCTACATTATAATGTACATTAGTGCCTATTCAGATGTGTTGCATCTCTCTTCCTTTCATTATTAAATGTTATTTCTCTTATTAGTTTAGGCTTTTCAAATTTTCTCACTAGCTGATTAAATATTAAGGTTGGAGCACCAAAAAGGCCACTCTGTATTCCTCACTTCCCTGAAAGTGAAAATATTTATTTTCACGGTTTGGAACTTGAGTCTGTTCTGAAACAAAACAAATGAAATTTGCTACTAAATAAATTTAGTATCAAACTGATGTACATGCACACAAGTCACTTGAAACTCATTAGATACAAGAAGACTATTGAAATGTCAGCTGTTTTCTTTCTAAAGGCCAGAGATTTCTTTTACCTGCAATAGGTCAGAAGCATTTTTCAGGAGAGTGCCAAATATTCCCAGGAGTGTTGGCTACAGGCATCAACCAGCTTTCACATTTATTTTAATTCTTGCAACTCAGAGTAGGTTAATAATGAAAATCTAATAAAATTCCACATGAAAACAAGCTACAAATACATTGCTGGCATACAAGCAGATGAACTTTGTCACGCAGAGCATTATTCATTTAGCTATTTCGTATAAGTATTTTGAAGCCAAAACAATTAATGATGCTCTTGACCAAGAGAACTTCTGGTATTAAAAACACCTATTAATGACACTTTCCTTTGCAAAGAAAACTTCACAGGTACGGTTTTAATACTAGCAGGACCTGAGGTCTCTCAGAGTAAAAGGTCTTGCCTCTCATACAGTGTGAGTAAAGAAGAGGACAAAACCTGCTATACGAAACCTGAGCCACCACCTAAAGTTCAGCACTAAGTATGCTACGTGCTGTTTGCATGGCACAGCCTGGCTATCTCAGCCTGAAAGGGATCCTTGGGCTGCCCGCAGCAGAAGTGGCCAGCTGGCTGTGTTACCAGCGGTGGATCCAGTGCTGGGGACAGGTCACCCCAGGCGCTGGCAGCAGGGCCCGGACATGCTTGTTTTCTTCACTGCCCACAGAAGCCCTTTCTGGGGCGTAATGGTAGGATGGTGTGCAGGGCTGCTAGTTTAAAATGTAAAAATCATTCACAGGTTGCTGGTTTAAATCGTAAATTCATTTCTGACCCTGGTTAGAGGGGGAAGGGAAAGAAGAAAGTTAAAGCCCCAGTGCCCACGTGCTTCCTGGCTGTGAGACAGCCCCAAAGCTTGCTCACATTTTCCTAGCTATCATCAAAAACACAAACTGCGGCTCAACAAATGTCCCAGTTTTTCACTCTCTGTATTGCTTGTTCTTTGCACTAATGCCAGCCAACATCTGTTCCAGATGAGAACTTCAGAAATAATGAAAAACAAACTGAATGTAAGAACAAAATAAATAATGCAAGGAGCGCTGATCAGACTCTGAATCTGTGTACTCAATTCAGTAGTACACTCAATATTTAGAGTACAGTTACATGCTAAAATGAGGATGTCCTATTTTCCTCCACCTTCTCCTTTCCCCTCTCCTTTGCACTCCTCTGGCTTTTGGGGAGCTGATTCAAGTTACTAACCCAGTAGAAATCTCATCCAGGGGAAAAAAAAAAAAAAGGAAGAGGTTTCTACTGGGTTACTGAGCTAAAATAGGCCCACCATATGGTCACCTGAAGGAAGGGGGTGAGATAGCATGGCCAGGAGCAGCAGCAGCCATGGCAAGAAGGGAAGAAAGACTGGCAGAAAACCTTATTCTCATTGTCGGGTTAATTTTCTCCAGATTTATGTTTCAACTCAGAGTCAGGCAAAGCCCAGAGCTGATGTGAGTGGTGGTGGGGAACCACGCGACTGGTGGTAGGGAGGGAGGGTAGGTATGCGGCAACTGGTGATTAGCTTGGCCTAAGCTGTCTTAGAAATCCAGGTTTAGCTCCTTGGCCCAGAGAGCTCTAGTCACCAGAGAGCGTGGTCTCAGGCTGCAGAGGGGACTACAGAGCTGGGTGGCAGAATTCAGGTTGCCCTGGCTGCAAGACAAACAGCAGCACATTCTAGCACACGGAACAAATGGGTAGTGGTTTGGAAATTATTAGTTACTTAATAAAAAGACAGTGAATAAATATTCTTGGAGGGTTTTGATGTATATGAATTTCATATTTCTATAAATCATGCAGCATTTCTCTTTTGTTGGTGAATTGGCACTTCCCAAACAGGTAAATCAGGTGGTGACATTGCTAAAGCATAAAAGGCAAAGGCTTTCAAGAGTGGCTGTTTAAAGTCAGGGATGAAAGGCCACACTTAAGTGCCTAAATGGGTGTGTAGTTTTCAGAAGCGTGCAACACCAGCAGCCATCATCAATGGAAGGTGCTCTGAGTGTTGAGCCTCTGAAAATAGGGCATTGCATAGGTGCTAGGACATAGGACTTAGCATACATTTTTAAGAACTTGGTCTAGATATTCCGCTCCCTATTCGATTGAATGAAAAAGCTTAGAAAGCAGGAATAAGCTCTATTAGCCTGTTATGAAAGAACTGATACATTTATTTATTAAATTATTAATTTAAAATATTTAATGAAATAATTTTAAGGAACAAATAGAACTGTTCTGGTTCATTCTGGTCAACTCTGTTGACCTTCTCAAGCATTGAAAGATGAATTACCTTAACAAATGTGCAATGGAAGGTTCCTATTAGGTGTCTGACGTTGCAAGAGGAAGCCATGATTACCATTCCTTGGGAACAGGATGTCAGCCTAAAATCACTCGTACTGTTAGGACTAAGAAAGATTTCTTTTGCCACCATCTAACTCTTAAGAAAACAGTATATTCCGGAGACAAATACAGACAGGTGTAACAGTAATGTGCTTTATATTTGCCATTCACTGCTTTTTCCAGTGTTGTTCTCAGCTAGAGGGCTTGAGAGGTGGGATGATACCCAAGGCAATTCCCAGCTGGGGAAATCTGGGATCCAGTTCTGAAGATAAACCTCTCCTCCTCCAAAGAGGACCTTAAGTTGGAGTAAAAACTTTCAATGGCATTTCTTTCTGAAGCAGCCTGTAATTTCCAGTTCTCTCTCTCTCCTTGGAATATCCGCTAAGATCTGCTTTGGTAACAGAATCCTGTCTGACACAATTTCAGTGTCATGTACCTCATCATGTAAAGAGGCCTTTGGAAATAACACTTCACACAAGGGTGACCCAGCCAAGTTTGCCACATGTTTGACTGTAAACAAACATATGGCAGAGATATGTCTTTTTCAAGGAGACAAGCATGGAAGGGAAAACTGAATCATCTTCAAGTTTACATACATACATTTTACACACATAAAGCTTCAGTGCTCTGGAGTTATTCATTGTACATATGATTAGGAAGAAGTAAACTGCTATCTCTGGAGAGATGAACCTGGGGCTGGCTGTAGATCAGTAAATCTCAGACCTGGCTTCCTTTGTGTGGGGGATGGTTTACTGACTGTTTATGATATACAAGGTGTCAAAAATTTGCGATGACATCATATTCAATCGTACCCTCTGAAGGGGTGGAAATTAGACTGAGCGGTATGGTCTTGAGTGTGTAACTTGTGAACTGAGCCTGAGATCCCTTTACAGACCCTGGAGAGCTAGAGCCCTGTCAAGGCAATCAGCAGGGCCTCTAGAGCTCTTCAGCAGAGCTTGGAGTGACAGCTTGCTATGACTTGGATAGCCCTCAAAACTCTGTGGACTTTATTGACTAGATCATGGCCTATAATAGGATCTTGAACACCTAGATTTTAGGTAGATACCTCCAAGAAAAGATTAAAATTTAGGTATGTTGATGTGCGAGCTGAAAGCCACTCCAGCTGTTGATGCTACAACGTACTTCAGTGACACTTATGCTTTTCTTCATCATGCTTTACCGGGGCAACTTACTGCAACACTAACCTAAGGAGGAGCATGTAGCTGCTGGTAAGAGACAAAGATAAAAGCAGGACATTGAAGGTGGGGACCCAGCATTTTGTTCTGAGGACTGTGTTCTCACTGAAGGTGGTAGTAGGCAGATAAAACTCTTTTACCTGCAGAAATTTCCATCCGCCTCTGGCAGGGTCAGAGAAGCCACAGGATTCTTCAGGAGATCTGCCACAGTGTTGTCCTTCGGCGTCACATAAAAGAAAGGGATTCCAGTGCTGTTATTGACGGGACCGTCGCTGAGAAGTAAACAGTTCCCATAGGGCATACCTTGGATCTGCAAAACGCAATAAGCAGCTGGTTACATCTTTGCACACAGATGGTTTACAATGTCGGGGATTCCCTCAAGGACTCTAGCAGAGAGGACAGCAACCCTCAATTGCTCCCACTTTCTGTTGTCATCGTGAGACAGACCTTCTTCTAAATTAGATCTATCATGCTTCTATGAAAACAGATCTCTCCTCTACTTCTTCTTTCCAGTCCTGTCCATGACACTATAGAGAACATCTTCTCTTCTACTGAGCTTAAAGGAACTACCAAGTTAAACATTTTTAAGTGCGTTAAAATCAATGCCATCAGCATCAAGAAATGTTTACTCTAAAAGAGTGCTGATGCCTTTTCTCAAACCCAAAAGGATATAGAGCCTAATTTAGCCTTGATTCAGCCTGCTTTTTACACTAATTTTGCCTCCCCTTTTGACCTTGATTTGCAATGTGATTGCACCAGTTTGCCGAGAGAGAGAGAGGAAGGCGTTTTTGCCAGTTGTGTTTGAAGTCAAGCTGGACATCAGCTCAGCTGTGTGGGCAGAAGCCTCAGCTATAGGTGGGGTCTCAACCACCAAACTAGTCAGAGCAAACCTTCCTCCCGTGTCAGAGGAGGGACACCAAGGAGCCAAGTTTTCAAAAAGTTTTCTCCCATACACTGACCTGCGTACACACAATGCATGCAAAAATCTTCTTGCCCAGTAGTGACACAGATTAATATTCTTCATAATGATTTATACTCCTACTACGTTTTTCATCCCATTATAAATCTCAATGACAGATGCTTAATGAATCACTATCTCTTCACGTCTTCATATATTTCTTTCCTCATGGTCAATTAGATGTTAAATAGTAAAATTATCAGTCAATACATTAATTCAATGTAACTGGTAAATCCTTTACAGCAAAATGAAATTAAGTATGAATAGTATGTTCAGTTTGTCAGGCATGGTTAATGTTACAGTGGATTCTCAGAAAGAATTGGGATCACAAGCAGCATAATTCAGCGTTCAGAGCAGCAACACCCCCCTCATCAATTCCAGATTTTATTATGAATCAGATTTTTCTATATTACTTCTGTGTTGTAACTAGAGACAGCTAACTGCAGACTATATTATGGCTGTAATTCCACTGAGGGTTTCTGGCAAGACCGTAAACCAGAAGAGTTAAGATCATATGATTTAATAGGATTTCTGACAAACTGATGTAGAATTACAGGCCTCCTGTGTGTACGTATATATTTATTTAATGGCATCTTTCTTTAACCTGTTGCTTTGTATTTCACAATAACATAAACTGCCACTAACTCAGCCACGCTTCCTGAAGATTAATGTGCTTCTAACTTTGTCTATTTTTTACATTGTATGTTAATCAATATGAATACTTCCAAGAAAAAGTTAAAGACTTAAAAGTGTTTGGTTTTTTTTTTTTTTTTTAATCTGAGTGGTATCTGATGCTGTGTCTCATTCCAACCATTCATTTTAAAAGGGAAATGTTTTAAAGCTGGAAAAAATAATCACCCCGATTCTCCAGTGCAGCCCAGCTCTTTTGCTTAATACTTCTGACAGAGAAACCGCCCTTTAAGCTGGTATAGCTGGCCCGCTGCGGGACGGACAGATTTCGTGGTAGCCCCGCAGGCTTTGCACCTCCTCCGCCTCCCCCTCCTCCTCCTGCTCCCCCCTCTCCCCCTGGCCGGGTGACAGCCAGAGCCGCGGGGAGGCGGCGGGGGCGCGGCCCCGCTCCCCCACGGGCGGTGGGGCAGGCGGCGTGGCCAGGAGCGGGCTCAGGGCGCTGCAGGGAACGGCAAAGGCTCCCTGCGAACCCGCCGCCGTAGCTCTGGTTCTGCCTTAAAGATCTGGCTCCTTCCAGTGCCTCCCCGGTGTGGTTTTTTAGCGCGCCTCCCCCGCCGCACTCCAAACGTGACTCCTCTTCCCTGGAGAGAGTTTTTGACTCTTTCCTCCGCGCCCCGCGTGGGCGCCGCCACGGGCGCTGCTGGCGGCGGCACAGCCCCCACCGCCGCTCCTCAGCAGGTAACGCGCGGGCACGGGGGGTGTGGGGACACCGTACCTTGCCTTGCGCGGCCCGCGTCGCCACGAAGCCCCAGGTGTTGTAGCGGGCGAGGAAGCGGGCGGTGCCGGCGCGGCCCGGCGCCCCGCCGCCCTCCCGCCGGTAGGAGAACATCCGGGAGGGGACGGGCCCCTGCCCCGGCCGCCGCGCCGCCGCCCCGGCCCCCGCCAGCGCCGCGTCCTCCCGGTAAGCCGAGGCCGGGTAGCTCTGCTTCCAGAGGCCGCCCGCCTCCTCCAGCAGCGCGGGGAGCGCCTCCTCGGTGGAGGAGCTGTGCAGCTCGTCCGCCGCCGCCCCCCCCTCGGGCAGCGGCCAGGACACCGAGCTGACCACCACGTACCCCCCCGCCCCCCCCCCACAGCAGCGCGGGCAGCCACCACCCCCAGCGCCACCACCCCCTCCTCGCCGCCGGCAGCCGCCACCCCGCCGCCGACATCTTCTGCGGCAGGACGGCGCCGCGCCGCTCCCGCAGCACCCTCCTGCGGCCGCCGCCCGCCCCGCAACGCCCCCCCCCCTCCCCTCACCCCCCCCCCAGCCCCCCCCTCTACTCCCAAATATTTGCAGCAGTCGGCGGGGCATTCATTTCCTCCCCCCGGTGACACCCGTGGGACAGCCACCCGCGGGCAGTGCACCCCGGTCCGCCCCGGCCACGCAGGACAGAGCCGCGGGGCTCGCTGCGGGGTTACCCCGCGTTTGCGTGTCATTTGCTGGGGACTTGTGAGGCTGCTGGACCCTCTCCGTCAGGTGTGAGGCCGGGCAGGTATTTCATGAAATAATTCTGTGTACCTCATGTGCAGACCCACGCACGTGAAACCGTCCAGGCAGAGGCGGTGCCATCTCCCCAGTTATTAGAAAAAAGAGAATCCACGGGGGAACGCGCCCACGTGAACGCTCCCGTTTGGACACCGGGGTCAGGCAGCAGCGAGACCCCGAGTCCCAGAGGGCGGACATCATTAGTTCAGTGCTCGAGGGGTTCGATTTCACATGTTAGTAGGTGGGGCTGCTATTAAATGATATGTTTCCCAGGCAAGGCTTTAATGAGGCAAAGATTTGAATGTATGAGTTTTTATCAACGGCCCTATTTAGTAAAGGAGCTTTTACATCCTGCTCCTTTTCTGTTCTTGGCAGTGGAGCCCTTCAGTATGGCCGTGCAAACTTACAATTGTTTAAAATACATGCTTGTAAACTTTCATTGCATTCATGCAAACTGTTTAAGGAGTACAGGTTCAATAGGAGACGGGGAGGAATGCATCTCACGGGAGCCTTTGCCTTTCACAAGGTTCTCAGATACATCTAATAGACCTTACCTTTCCACAGCTGTGAAGAACGGATCACAAGGTTGGTCTGCTGTTAAAATTATGCTTAATTGCTCCATGAGAATATGCTGCCTAACTAATCTAGAATATAAACTTTTCTAAATAAAAGAGGACTGGAAAATGTTGAGTATTTTTAGCTTATATTTTTCCTAGATACCCTGTTTTGTTTTTTCTCTTCACCATAAAAACCTGAAGGATAGTGAAAACAGGTATAATGGGCCTTAAGCCCCAAATGCATTTTTCCGACTGTGAAGATACTTCCCCAGAGTGTGTAATTTCACTACCAAGCTCTTAATCATATCAGCAAAATTGAATACATGACTGCCTTTTCCTTTAGCACATGGCCCTGTTTACATCTGCTGTAATACCACCCTTTTGAATATTGATTCCCACTTAAGTGCTTGAGTTGAGACAGAGGAATGGAGATGCAGTGGAAATTAAATGTAGATTTCCAAAACGAAAATGAGTAAAAGCTTGCTAAGCTCCTGACAAGTGCTTTTCTCTAGTTCAGGAAATGGCCGTTCTTAAAATAAAGAACCAGTTGTCCTTCTTGAAATAACAACCAGGCCCAGTCAACTCCCTGCGGACGTGCTCTTCAAAAATATTTAAAAATGTAATTTCCCTGGTGTTTCAGGGAAATTCCTCATGCAATCTGATGCATGCAAGATACAAATTTCATACTCTGTATTTACTATTTCATACAAATTTATTCCAGGCTTTCTCTTTGTAAGAGGCTTTGCTTGTACTTTGCTTATAGAACAAGTTCAAACAACCTTGTTTCTAACATAAACAAATTGATAACATTATATACAACCTATTTTATTTCAGTTAATAGAATTATATGTGAGATATTGACTCTTGTATCCTGCATAAATGGGAAACAAAGCAGGAATTTCTCAAGACATCAGTGCCAAGTTCTATATGCAATAAATATAAATTTTAAATTACGCACGGTAGACACAAAGCAGCACTGACACAGAGTCATTCATCTATTCTGTAGCTTCCAGATAAATTTACCACGATGACTTCAGGCAGGCCTTCAGCTTTACTGACAGCAAAAAATACAAGAAATAGATAAAAGCAAACCACAAGTATTTCACCTTTTTCTTCTGAAGATTTATTCAAATAAAGTCAAACAGCCAAATCATGTGACAAAGTAACTGCATTGCTAGCACAGTTTTGCATTTAGTATTTCCAGAAAAAGATCTTAAATTTAAGAGAATGAAAACAGTAATTCTTAAAGTTGTATCTAAAAGTAAGAATATCTAGCATAAAGAATTTTCAGGTCAGGCTGTTTTTCTCTAAGAGTTGCTGTTTGTTCATCAGAGGCAAAAAAGTGTCTGTTCGTCTTTTTGAGTAGAGAGAGCTTCCCTTCCAACTCAAAGATCCAACTGAGTAAAAGTTTTAGTAATTCTCTCTTCCAAAATGATCGGGATGAGCTGAAAATTAAAAAAGAAACATAGAAATGTTTTGACTGTAGGAACTGTAAATCATTTGTTTCTCCCTTCATTGAATAAAAAAGTCTTTGTTCTTTTCTGCTGAACCCGAGGTATTTCACAGATACGCAACCTTATTTTACATCAATTAACCCAGCAAGAGGAGATACACATTGGGTTTCCTCATAGCGTGGCAAAGGTCTGATAAGAAGCCACATCCACTTTTTAATACGTCATTCACATTTTATATGTCTGCTATAAGCCCTGCTATTCTTTTTCAAAACAAATAGTCTCAGCCTGTCTCTCCCCCTCATGGGGACTGCTTTTTCATGGTGAAATCCTGGCTTTCTTAAAATCAGCAGAAGTTTTGCAACTGAATTTAAGCAAGGTCAATATTTTGCTCTCATTTTTTGATCATTTTAGTTAATGATTTCACTTGGTCTCTGTATCCTGGATTATACAGACCACTCAAATGAACACTTATTGTTCCTTTAAGTGAAGCAGTTAACTATGGCCTTATTTTTTCTCCCTTTTTAATAAATCAAAGCATTTCATTTGCTTTCTGCCAACAGAGCTACAAACAGCGTAACCTCCGTCTATTCGTGCCCTGATTTGCAGTATATTGTATGTTATGAAGGTGTGGAATTGGATTAAAAGCTACAGCATGGTGTTCTGCAGATAAATCCACTGCAGGTGTGCAGTTTAATAGGATTTTAATTTGGTAACAAGTGAACAAAGAGAGGAAGCCTAGAATGGGATTTTCTAGATGAAAAAATGCTATTTGTGCTGAGAGAAAGCAACTGCAAGCTCCGTGATAAAGAATAAAGATCAGGCCAATGCAGTTGTATAGCTTACGGCTCACTCAGAGCATCTTTGTTACTGCCACCGGTTTCAACAATTCTTAGTTCATACTATGTGCGTCTGGCTATATAGCATTTCACCTGCCACACTCCCCATTAAGCCAGCATGTTCAAATCCTGTATTGTCTCACTCCCCGCCCTCTACATTTTTTCATATAAAAATAATGTTTTCCTCGGGAGATATCACCAACTTGGAATGTATTCTGTTTTCAAGGTTATTAACGATTATTTTCATGCTTCAAATTCTATAAAAAAATGGATTCAGAAATGTGCTGCACTGTTCAAAATAAATGGAAAAACATGGTCTCTCTGCTGAGGAGTGTAATTTATATTCAGCATCAACTAGGAATGGAGGACCAAAAACAGATGGGGAAGGAAGAGGAAGAATGAAGGTGATGACTAAAAGATCATGAAGGGATCTGCTAAGCCACAGACACATATTGATGCTGCTGCTATCAGGGCAAGGTTGGGAGATTCTTTTCTGATTTCTGTTACCAGTCCTCCCTCTCGTTTTTCCAGGGTTTCATAGCAAATCTGAGTTTTTAGCACTAATTTCAATGAGATGAGGGTGGAGGTGCGATGAACAGATTTTTTTCCCAAGCATAACAGGCTGTAGAGAAGGCATAGAAATGCCTTGTGGGACAAGATGAAAAAGATACGGAGGTTGGTGTTGTTGGCAGAGGACGGAGTGGAGGATGGGAACTGACGAAAGACACTGGGTCGCAGAGAGCTGTAGAGGCTGCATGAGGTAAGGGAGTTAAAAGGAAAAATTATGAAATATACCCGTGATGCACAGAGCAATATGTCAGCGAGCAGAGATATGGTCCAGAAAACAGCAGTGTGGCTGGTGCATGCCACTAAGGCTGCTGAGGGTTTAGATACCCCGCAGAACGGGCTGTGGCCGAAGGGGGATTAGTCAGGAGCAGGGACAGATGGTTGCTTGGGAGCATGATGAAGATTTTTGGTGATCAGAAGTCACAGAACACAAATCCTCATGCAATGGGAATCTGTTCAGAGGATCTACAGAGATGGTGATATAAAGTGGTGGGTGATGTAGATGCTTTTGACAGCTGTGTTTTTCAGCAACCTGTGGAATTAGTATTGACACTCAAGAAGGAGCCTGCAGTGGTTGAGGTGGGAGCTACCACCCATTTGAAGGACACAAGTAGGCAGAAGTGCTCACTTACTCTGTTACAGCTCCTGAAACCCTTTTGAGCTGCAGGTTCATTTTTCAGCTCCCTCACAAACTGCAAACACTTGAACCACAGCATCAGCAGGCTCTTACTAGAATCTCTTTTTCATCCCACCATTATCAGCATTTTGCACATGGACTGGCAGAATCCGTCATCTGTTGGGATCTTTAATCTCTAAACTCATTCTACACTCTCCCAATCCTGCACTATGTCCTTCCCTCCCCCATACCTTCTCTCAAGTCATCATACTCTGAATTTCATGTTTTATACCCTTCCTTCCTGACACCCCTCATCCCTCACTCTAATCAGCCTTGCTCTGTTCTTGAGACCACGTACAAAATATGCAAAACTGATAGACATATTTATAGGCACATCACTTACACAGACAAAACCTGGGTCGAACCCTTGTCTGCTGACACCCACATAAGAACATTGCAATGGGCATAGTGGGCCATACAAAAGCCCATATGGGCAGCATAGCGAAAACATAGGAAACAAGGCAGATAGTGAGTAAGATTTCTACTGGTTTATCTCCTAATTTCTGACCATCAGTGGTTTAGAGGTTCCTTTCTTGTAGCCTGCACCCAGCTCTGTTTGTTTTTTGACATTAAGGTGGTGTGTCAGGATGGGTCATTATATTACATTTGAAAAATAACAAAAACTGTCAAACATGCCCATCACATGTATAAATCATTCTTACTTTGTCACCTTTGCGTCTTCTTTCTCCTCTCCAATTTTCATTGCTGAGCTAGCTTTAGCATATTCTATATTTAAAAAACAAGGGTCCACTGAGGGTCTTTATAACTAATACAGATGTTTTTAAAACAGTCCATTTCCAGCCTGGTCCTAGTTTATGGAAGCTGAATACATCTGGGGAGTAAAATAACTATAGCAGGATCACACCAAAAATGTAATTTTCTTCATGACTCTTGGTGCCATTAACATTTGTCCACTGTTTTCTGGAAAACACAGTGTTCTGTGAGATTTAAGACAAGTACTGTTACTGCATGGAAGAGAAATCTGAAAACAGGTGAGTGTCTAATTCATCACTTGTATTGAGCACAGAGGCTTGATCCATGTTCCCATATGTCCTTATATTTAGCCTGGTATCCTAGGAAGACTTAGAGTCTATCTTGTTTTCTACCTGTATATCATCCCTTATGCTGGGACTGACTGCAAAAAAGTCTGGTGGAGCAGAAAGGTCTCAAGGATTTCATACTTCTGCATGTTTTGATAAAACTGACAGGTAGGTGGAAGAAAGAGAGCCTCTTGGCACTTCCAACAGCGAGAAAAGACCACACCATGGTCTCTTCCGATCAATAAATACATGCAGCCTGTTTGTCAGCTAGCCCACAAGCTGCTCCCAACCCACCAGAACAGTGCTGCTCTTGCTTAGACAACACTTGGGGAATATGAAGGACTGCCAAAGGTCTGCTGAAAACCTAAGGAAAGAACCAGGGAACTGCGGTGATGGGAAGGTGGGTGGTGTGGAGATTACAGTCCCTTGATAGGATCATGGGGTGGGGGCGGGATGTGGAGGATGCTTTGTGGCTTGAGGTTTCGGTGACATTGGACATGGCTCCATGTGAACCTAGATTTCATTACTTGTACTTTACACACATAAAAAACCCCAAACAACCACACCCCTCCTGATTCCTCCGGATTTACCTAATTAATATCTTTTTAAAAAAAGTTTTATTTAATGTGTATTTTACCTTGCTGCCTGTGGCTGTGTCCACCACTCAGAATGCTGGAAAAGCATTTCTTAATCTGAATTTCTTAATAAGAATTACTTACTCTGGCTCTGCATCAAAGCTGTAGGAGCACTGTGGAGCACTGGCTTGAGGTTGCTCCTCTGCAAAATAGACCCAGAGATGGCTGGGCTTGTAAACCCCAGAACAGGGGAATCATTTTGCTTTGCGACCCAGAAACTTTCATCTCCCTCCTCCTCTATATAGGACAGGAAAACATGAGCCACAAAATCCATGAGTAGCAAATTTAACAAATGCCAGGATCCTAGGTTTAAAGAAAAACAAAAATAATTTCAACAACCTCTTGATTTGCTTATCTTTATGATGTGTTCTTTTTTGAAGGGCTTCATTATAGTAATGGGCTAGACAAAGTAGCATACTAGCACTCATCAAATAGTACTTACAAATTATGTACTTTCAAGTATCACAGCAAAATAGGCACCAACTGCAGATTTTAAACATAAGCAAAAGCCTTTTCTCCTTTTTTTAGCTAGAGGGGAAAGTGTACTTGTGTTTATTCGCTTTCCTGTTCAAGTTCTTCCCCCACATTCACTGCTACTACAAGACTTATCAACAACCACAGATCATCCCTTCTCCCCTTGGACAGATAAATCATTCCACCTCTTCCCAAGCAAACCTTCCTACAGACATCTGTATGTCCCGTATCTGTGACATTAAATGGCGTACCTTGCACTTGGGGCATAACTGCTAAAAGCCAAGAGAGACTTGCTGAGGACATTGACTTTTGACACATACCTTGGTTGAAAGCCCTTACAGTAAAGAGAAGGTCTTCTTCCATGCCATAAATCTGGATAGGAATTCATCAAGTAATTCATCACCTCTGCATCCCCCAAAAATGTTTACATGGACATCAACAAGGAGATGCCACAATTTACATGGACAACCAAGGTTTACAGAGATTTAAAAATGAAAAATACTGCCTCTTTTGATGTTATATGTGTCTGAGAAGCTGCTGCTTCTGCTGTTTGTCCTTTTGCACATCTTTAAATGATAGCAAAGTAAGCGGAATGAGTTGTTTATCTATTGGAAAAGGAAAGGGACTTTTATACTTGGAGTTCAAACTATACAGACCTGACACTAGTAGTCCGTGAGTGTTTCTAACAGTCTTACGGGTGTTTTCAATATATTCAATAACAGTAGGCTTGAAACAAAAGCTACTGCTCCAGTTGTCCCTTGGGATAATACAGAGGGACACAGTTTTGAAGAGGGAGTAAGTTGAATCAGCTTACTTGCAAAAGAGGAATGCACAAGTCACTGTGCAGCCAGCATGGCTCAGTACATCCCTGAATGGCTCATAAGGGAGACTGGTGAGGAAATGGGGGTGTACTGGCTGACATGAGGCTGTGATGGAGATACATAGCAGTACATTTGCTGGAGAGGTGGAGCTGAAAGAGCTGCAGAGGTCCCATTAGCTCTGACTTCTGTAGCACACATGCCCCTTGCTGCCTTACAGCGGGGGTAACTGCATGGTTCCTCTGGTCACACTTGGGCATCACCCATGTGGAGGCTGGTCTGGAAGAGGGTAAAAGTCAATCCTAAATTTAGAGGTGTGAGTATGCCAGTATATTATGTGTGCCAGATGAGCCAAACTCCAAGGAAAGAGCCCCAGACTGAAGTAGGTTTGGTTTCGCTTACTGTTATGTAGTTTATTTTGGGGGGAGGCACACTGCATTAACATGACACTCACACATTTCCCTAAGTAAGTGTGTTTCCTCAATGTGGATGTTACATATTTCAATTTGCAGGATGCCCTCCATACCTGCAAGAAATGCTGAGATTTAAGAAATTTCTGAAAAGTGATGACCCCGACTACAGAACTTTTATACCAGATGGCTTGTTAACATAACGGTTTCAGTCCTGTCCACTAAAACCTGAAATCCTACCAGAATAGAAACATGGGAAAGAAGGGACATTAACAGGTCATGTAGCCCAAAATGTTAAAGAACCAAGAGTATTAAGAAAGAAGATAATAATGATCAAGTTAATTGGAGCATCATAGAGAAAGGTTTAAGATATTTTTTAACTCTCTCATATGTGAGAATTCAATCTTAGTGTTACTGAAGTATAGTAGGAAGACTGTCATAAGTGGGATGAAAATATAATTTATAACTAATTCAAGGAAGGGTAGAGGAAGGGATGGTCTCCATCAGTTGTGTACCCAGCCACTGACAACTGCAGAACAGGGAGGCAATTCATTAAACTCTTCTTGTGGTGGAAAGAGGGAAGAGGATTTCATCATTGTGGGGAATTTCAACAAACATTATGCTTCCAGTGCTATCCTTGGAATTCATTCTAATTTCCTCATTGCTTAAAATATTGCATGTAATGTTGGAGAGTTTTGTGCAGAACTCCTCTGGAGAGAGAGAATGGAATGATTATTTTATTATTGCTGTAGTGCAGCAGCTGATGGACAAGGGACCCTACTGTACTATGTTCCCCGCGGATGCAGAACAAAACTCTGATCCTGCTGCAGAGAGTTTGCAATCTAAATATAAGGCAAAAGGTAGCAGCTAGATCCAGAAAAGGGGTACGCACATACATACACAAACACTGACATTAGCAGGGGAAGAATACTGAAGGATACAAAAGGCAACAACCTTAACATATCCCTTTGTTATGTCTTTGTAGGAAACACATGAAAGTACAGTTTTGAAGGGGAATTTCAAAGAAGACAATGAGGTTTTCTCTGGGTATTTGTGTGAAGCTCCATCCAACAGAATAAAAAATATGAAGTTGCTCCTTTGAAAATCTAAAAAGCGGTTCATGCAGGTTGGGATCAGATGCTGCTCACAGGAGATGGTGCATTTCTGCAGATTGAATAATAGAGAGCAAGTCTCTGAAAGGTCTTACAAATGAAGAGAAAGGCAGGTAGCATTGATGCAATACAGAAATGGAAGAGACTGAACTGATTCAAGATGTGGTTGTACCACTTCAAGCCACTTTGAGTGAATGTGACTGCACAGTCCCTTTGCTTCTCTTGCCTTGCACTGGTGTGGGATGGATTTGATGCTTGACAGCTCAGAGCCCTAAAACAGACAGAAAACTAACCCAGCTAAAGGAGTGACTCTTTTTCAGTCAGTTTAACACCTTAAACAGGCTTGCTGCTGGCTAGGCAAGCACTTGTGTCAGTGTAATGTATAAGGAAAAGGATCATATAGCTCTTGTCAGAGGAAGTAATTGCCTTTTTGGCAAGAATTATCACAGTGGCTCTGCTCTGACTGTGTTATACAGAAAGAACATGAAGGACGGAGCTATCACTTGAGAGATCTGGAGTTTTTATAGTTTGGGATATTAGCAGCCCCAGCTCTCCATCACACCCTTTTGCTGGGGTGTGCAGCTCCTGAAGGGAGGGAGAGCAGAGGCTCACACCTCAGGCTGCTGTTCCCCGTATTTCCACAGGCAAATGATGGCTTCTGCCGAAAGAGGGAGTCCTGCCCTTCCCGCCATCTCCAGCTGCATGCTCCTACTTTCCTCTGTTATGCTCACCCTAGAGTTTGGATCAGAAAACAAATCTTGCTGAAAGCTAATCGTTTTGTTTCCCTGACCCGGCTAGCTACATCACCAGGTGAATGGTGCTGCCTGATGCAAGGAAGGGAGTAGGAAGAAGTGATGCCCCCATTGACTGTAGTGTGAATTTATGTCAGTTAAAATGATCTGGTGCCTCTGCCATCTCAGGGCGGAAAGGGGAGTGTCAGATAAGAGTCACAAAGATCCTACTCACCAAAACTGACTGGACTGTTGAGGGTCATAGCCTTGCTTACTGCACTCACTAGGAAGTTCCATCTCAACTGGAAATTCGATGCCAGTTTTCTAAACTCCTCTTTACTCCTGCTTGGCTGCAGATAGAGAAAAAAAATGCTTTATGTTAAAGTTGGTTAAAATAATTCCCTATTGTGTGGCAGAGTATTTCCCCATACAAACTGCATACAAAGGTGGAACAAGAAGGTTTTTTGTTAGAATCCTAAAATAAGTTGAAAGGGATCTTTGGACATCATCTAATCCAACCTCTTGCTCAAAGCATGGCCAGCTTGGTTCAGGCCTTGTCCAGTCAAGTTCTGAATACCTCCAGGATGGAGATTCCACACCCTTTCTGGGTAACCTCTTCCCAAACTTAACTACCTTCATGGTAATTTTTTTTTTCTTTGTTAGAAATTTTCTTTGCTGCAACTTGTGTCTATTGACTTATACCCTATAACTGTGAACCCCAAGGAAAAAAGTCCCGTTCCATCTTCTCTATACCATCCCATGAGGTAGATGAGGGTTCTATGAGATGAAGGCATCACGGAACCGCAAAGTGCTATTCTTATTTAAAAAAAAAAAAAAAAAAATCAAACTAAAGAAGTACAGTTTACTCTGCTTCTTCAGAAAGGGAAAAAAAAAACCACTTTACCACCACCCAGACCCAAGTTAATTGGTCTGACAACCAACTGAATGCAGTGGTACCATCAGGCTATTGTTAATTCTGAATCAGTGATGAAACAGGGGTGGTAGAGTTGGTAACCTATGGAAAGGTACATGCGCAAGGATGATCATATTTGAATCTTTCACAAGAGCTAGAGACATTGTACTAGAAATTATCACTCTCCTACCACCTGCTAAAAGTCAACAGTTTCTTGAATCAACAGTTTCAGGAATCATGAAGTGTTCTCTTCATTTTTACTAACATTTTTCTTCTGAATTTTGGGTTATTAGGGACTGTTATAATATGTGTCTATGAAATGAGAGCAGATACTGAAACTGCCCGAGTGGATATATGTGCAGAAATATGCTTGTAGTTTGTTTGCACAGATGGAATTTTGTATTCCAATTAATTCCCCCTTTTTCTGCAGCATGCATAAATTGTATTTATGCAAATCTGCAGTCTGGTCAGGTTGGTAGTGTACAATGTAGTTCCTGCAGACTAGTGACAGTCAGCATGTAGCAGGATAAATAATGGGATCACTCCTTCTTTTCTGAAATTATTAAATTAATTTTATACCTGAATGACAAAAGCCTGAAGATTTGAAGACACACAGCTCAGGAGAACTCGAATATCTGTGTAAGGTATCAGCAAAGACATTAGGTCGTTCAAACCTATGAAATACAGAAGAAGGATCATTACTTGAAGTGATTGGCTTGCTTTTTGGTTTGTTTATGCAGTTTTAGCTTTTTTTTTCTTTTATCTTTAGCTTAAAATATTAAGACATCTGTCTATAGCATTTTGATTAATATACCATTCCTTTACTGATGAATAGTACCGCACTTTGAAATCAGTCAGAATTCACATTTATGTCTATTTCCACCGTATCTACACTGATCTAGTCATCATGGCAAAGGTGTCAAGAATAAATGCTTCCAATGTGAAAGCTAGCATTTGGTTAGCAATACCAACTTACTTATCTGAGATTTTATGTGTTGAGAAGAAAAAATCTTGGTTTATCTGTTGAGGGGGAGAGAACAGTTTTAAAACAATAACAGAAAATGCAGAATATTCTGTAGACCAACAGAATTATAGATAATATTGCCACATATCAGTGCAGCTGTTCCCCCAAAACATTGGAATCCACCAGTGCCAAAGGGTACATCACTATGGCACCTCTCTGAATTTACACCCTTCTGATATATATTCCTTCAAGAAGACATACAGATTGGGTCTGTGAAACCTTGCTTATTATAAATAACAGTTTGGAAAAACAATGAAAACAGAGAATGCAATAAATCCACCTTGGAAAAAGTAAGATCATCATTAATATAATGAGCAAATGTAATAAAAGTGTTCTGTGCAGTGGTTTTGATTTTATAATGTATATAAATATTTAAATGGTTCTCCTGATCGTTCTGTGAAGAAGGCAAATTATTATTCCTACTGAAAGGAGTCATGGAAAGGCTGTGGCACATCCCTTGTCAGTGAGTGAGTCGGGGGTGGGCCAGGAACAAAGAGCTGAGGTTTACCCCCATCAGTTCCATGCACAGCCTAGTCCAACTTGCCTGTCTCTTGCTAATAATTTAAATGGCAGCCCATTAATCTAAGAATTAACTTGCCATCACATTCCCATCCCTTTTTATTAAGCTTGCAAATGCATTATGTCATGGCTGCATACAAACTGTATTTACAGCAGCACATCGATCCCACAGGCTGTAATACAGCAAAAGGACATGAAAGCCGAAAGGCCAATAGTCCTCATCCAGTTCAGCATAAAATATTTTAAAATCTGACCACAAGAAATTATTTTGTGTACTTTGATTAATAACAGAGGAAAATTGAGAAATGCAACTCTTGGAAACTTCTTTTTTGTCAAAGAAAAAGGTAAAAAATTAATATCCCTGTTTGTCAACCTTCTGGAAGATACATCATTTAGTAACACAAACCCCCCTCCTGCTGCCATAGAAAGCTTTAAGAGAGAGTCAGAACGGAAAGCCTTTCATTCCTAACCTTTAAAGTTAAAAGAATAGTATTACATGCTCCATTCTCAATTTTATTGGCTCTTTTCCAGTACTTCGGGTTACGGCAAGTCTGTATTTCCCATTAGGGCAGATGCCATGAATAAACAAGAGGAAATGCTGGAGCTTTAACAATGGCAAGCAAGGGCTTAAGTGGATAGACAGAAAATATAGCAAAAAAATATTACATTTGAGTTCTATGTCATTCTGCAGCTCCTCTGGATTCCTAAGCTTCGATTGAAAGAAGTTTCCAGGCACATCCAGAAATCCCTGATCAATGGCAGAATGCAATTCTGATCGCAGAACAGTGACTTTGCTGTTGCTGTTCAAGATTGTTCTCACTGTCTATAGAGAATAAGAAAACAGTTAATGCCTTTCATTTTCTCAAGCTCTTAACTTGGTCAAAAAGCTTTCCTTATTCAGTACTAGACTTTATGTAACCAGTCTCCAAATTGGGGAAAAAAAATAAGGGAGATGAATCTTAAGATGTCTTCAAGCGTTTTTTGTTCTGGGAGATATTATTTTCAATGACGCTCTGTGTTGCTGTCTGTGATGTAGCAGACAAGGCTAACATGCTTGAAGTATCTGGGCAACTGCCTGGGCAATCGGTTTTGCCTGGAGTTATTATAGTTACTTCAAATAACGGTATTTTTGTCTAAAACATGGAATGGTGTATCAGGGCTGACTTTTCCTCGATGTTACCTGTCCTTAGTACTTGTTTCAATTAAATTCAAAGGCAAATTTTGTCAAGTAAAAATAACATTAGAAATACGGTATTAGTTAATCTTAGTTGGGATTTTATCCCATTTGTCTGCTTATGAGTCGTTCATGAACAAATCTGGTTTCATATTTGTCCCAAAAAGTATTACTCACATAGATATTGCAAACAATTTTCAGCTTAACATTTGATCCTCATCTCTTCACTTTTTTTTTTCATTAATTGCTATTATCACACAATATTCCTTCAGATTCTTGATGAAATGATGAAAACAGTGAAGGAATTTAAACCTCAATCCATTGAAATTTGTTAGTCCATACATTTAGTCTCTCACTTCCATACAGAAGTCAGTAAGATCCTAAAGCCTTTGTTGAATTTTGCGGTTTTATATGAATAATCCATGTCCAGTTGGGCCTTCCAGAGGAAAAATATTTTTTGTAAAATTCAGAAAAACTTCCAGATTCATAAACATTTTAACAAATCCCATTCACCAGGTGCTTATCATGACCCCACAAGCAGCAGTGAATGTGGCTGCCTATTTGTTTGCAAACATAATTCCCAGTACAGCCATTTTTCTTTTTCATCATTCTGCTAGCTTTACCGAAATACCAAAAGTACTCTGATTCTTACTCGGTAATCCCCTTCAGTGAAGTTAAAGACAAAGTCTTTTTACTTGTTTTACTTGGAGTTTCCAGTGTCAGAAGAAGAGCTGCTGCTTCCAACATGAACACCTGACCTGAATGCTGGGAACTACCAGGGGCAGCACCTTCAGTACACTGCTAGCACCCGACTCCATGCCCCAGTGGTTTAGACTGGTCCCTTTAGCCATTGCACTTCACCATACTAAATACAATTCTCTAAATGACTGAGAGCCAGCTCTGACAACACTTAAATACAGCTTACCAGAGGCAGGAATCAGCCCCGGAAAATGACAAGCATCATTTCTCATAGGGAATTTGCACCTTTTTATGCTCTAATTACTTCTGCATATCCAGGTAGTAGCAGCTGTCAGCCCGCTTTACCTACACATGATGGGAAAGTTACTTTTTTTTCTTTTGAATGCTGACCCTGACAAAATTGTTCCTATTTTCTCACCAGGTGGCTGAATTATTGCAAAGTACTGTACAAGGGAAGGTGTGGTTACACCATTCAGAGGCTGCAACTGCACAGCTCCTCTGTAGTACTTCTCATTAGGAGCACTCTCACCTGCTTTGACCATCATTCTCTAGTTGAAATTCCAGGTGCATTTTAGACAGAGAAAACTGAGGAAGGATGATTAGAAATATCAAATGACTTCTATGTGAGAAGATGAGATAAACTTTAGCTTTGAAGAGAAATAACTGAGGAAGGATCTGATGGAGGTTTGCAGGGAGAATTCCATGAAGAAGGGTAGAAATTTTAAAATAATAGAAGAAAGTATTTTTTCACACAACAAGTCATCAAACCTTGGAACTCACTACCCCAAGATGTTCTGGATACCAAAATCAAGCTATTAAATACCAAGATGTGGATATAACCTTCATCTCAGGTTGCTGGAAGTCAGGAGAGTACAATGGAGGAAGAGTGAGGCATCAATTACTCTACTTATACCCACTTCACATGAGCATCTGATGAGGCCCACCAGAGCAAATGGGATACGAGTCTACACAAGCCTAGGATCATGTCTGACTGACTAAAACACTTAGCTGTCCTTTCTGAGGGACATCCACCTCCCCTCGAAGCATCTGCATGTTTCTCACATGCTGAAAATTTTAAACACCTGTGGTTAAACATCTTCTGGTGTTCACTGAACAGGAGGATACATTTGCAGGAGAATGTTTATCTGGTATTTGTTTCCTACCCTGTTTTTCTGGAGCCCAGTATCCATGGCTTTGGTAAAATCTCTCGTAGAAGTTGTAATAGAGCCTATGTGACTGCTGAAAGACTATGGGGATGCTCATTTATGGGACTTACGTAATTTCACTTATCGAAACTATTGTTTTTAAATTGCCAATGGGACTAATCATCACATACACTGGAACTCCTTTGCCCTTCCATTGTATTTTAAGGAGACTCTAGAGAAGGTGCAAACATCATTTACTTGTGAGAACAGGGCCAAGAGCTCATTAGCATGAACAAGAACCAGGCTCAGAATGTGCTCAGCTGTAAGCACAGATCTGACCCTGACTCTCAGGTCTGCTAGGTTCACTTTGTGCTGGTTAAACAGTGTAAAGGGGATGTAAAGCAGCCAGAGGCCACTGCTAGAGAATTCCCCCCCAACTAGGCTGCAATTCTCTTGCCCTAAATCTTGAGGGTGTAAATTCAGCGTTGACTCTCTGCAGCTTTTCTGCACATTAGGAATAGGCAGGGAAGAATCAAAAAGCTACAACCAGCAAGCACCTTGACATCATGACTTGAGCAGAGGAGGGTGATGTAAAGTCTGAGTATGTAAGTCAAATGCAAATGACTGGGAGTAGTTGGTATTTGCAGTCTTGCTGGATCACATTCTTCAGTGCATAAGAAGCACTGTTTAGAAGCACATGAAGCTGAGCTTTTAAAGTATTTAGTATCTCCGCGGGCTGCTGCAGTAAATGGGAACTGCAAGTGCTCAACACTTCACAGAAGTCAACCTATGCATCCTTGTGCATTATTATTTTTATTTTTTAAAACTTTTTTAAAGTAAGTGATGTATGTGTTTTGTATTCTGCTGGTGATGAAGTTTTCCCATAAATAAAAGATACCTGGAGTACTGTGTCCAGCTCTGGGGCTCCCAGCATAAGAAGGATGTAGACCTGCTTGACCGAGTCTAGAGAAGGGCCACAAAGATGATCAGGGGGCTGGAGCACCTCCCTTATGAGGAGAGGCTGAGAGAGTTGGGGTTGTTCAGCCTAGAGAAGAGAAGGCTCTGGGGAGACCTTATAGCAGCCTTCCAGTACTGAAAGGGGGCCAACAGGAAAGGTGGGTAGGGACTCTATCCGCAAGTGCAGTGATAGGACAAGGGGTAACAGTTTTAAACTGAAAGAGGGTACATTTAGATTAGCTATAAGGAAGAAATTCTTTGCTGTGAGGGTGATGAGACACTGGAACAGGTTGCCTAGAGAAGTTGTGACTGCCCCCTCCCTGGAAGTGTTCAAGGCCAGGTTGGACGGGGCTTTGAGCAGCCTGGTCTAGTGGAAGGTGTCCCTGCCCATGGCAGGGGGGTTGGAACTAGGTGATCTTTAAGGTCTCTTCCAACCCAAACCATTCTGTGATTCTGTGATTTATTAAGGAAGAATGTGACACTGCTGTGCAGTCCAAGAAGCCACAGTTCGCTTCCTTCCTCCCCTTTATTGTGGGGACACAATGTAGTGATTTAAGCCAGGCGGCATGTTGGGAAAATCTTGTACTTGCTGTTTCAAGGAGAGGAGAGAATATACCACCATAGACCACCTGTTCTCTTCTGCTTTCTTCCTTATTTGTGACCTATCTCTTCTGTCATGGCCTGGACCACCTCACAACCCAAGCTTTTGGAAGTATCCAAAGGACACCAATGGAAGGAACGCTGCAGAGAGGGTGCAACCCCTCATAATAATGCAGCACTGAATGAAACAATTTACTTTGCAGTGTTCAAAAGGTTAAAAATGCATCTCCTGGATACATCTCTGTAGCTGAGAAGAATGATACTGTAGAACAAAAAGCAGGCAGAGATATTAATTGTTAGAGAGATTTTTGTCTCTTTCTTCCCAAGGGAAAAAAGCCAATCTGAGTGATGGCCCTGAGGAGCAAAGTTCAGAGGATGCTACCCTGCAGTGCTCTTTCCAACACTGTCTGGCCAGAGGATGAAGAAGATTTTGCCAACTGATCCCTGGGATCCATGAAAAAGGTGAGGGTCTTGTGCCCTTAAAGACTTCATGGCCTGCTCCCCGACCCTGCAGCTTCACTGCAGCCAGCATATTAGTGATTTCCCTTGTGCAGGCTGCTGCAGCACTCGTCATAGAGAGTGATCAGGCTGCTGCATAAAACCAATTTTAGAATAGCTCCAGCATGTCCTATCTGACTGGCTTTGGCATGGCTGAGCGAGGATACTGGAAACTGTCATCTGACCCTTCCAGCTACTGTGTTCTCCTCTCCATAGGGGACCACTGACCATATCTCAGAGGCTGTCACAGAACCCAGAGGGAGGAAATGGCCCCCTCAGCATACTTACGGTGTGGGAAGAGATGGGTAGGAGGGTGAGCGTGATTTGGACCATGGTCAGTATACAGCTAAGAACACTTGTGCTGCTGCTGTTGTCCTACAGTGGAGCATCTCATAAATAGTCCAAACTGCCTGAGTGAATGAGATGCCCATTTTTTTTGTTTTACGGATTCTGGAACATACCTTGGCAATGTTAGAAAGGTCTGTCTTTCTCCTGAGTCTTTTTATAAACACTGTAACTTCTGTTAAAGAAGAAGAGGCAGATGTTTCATATCATTAATATTTTACAGTCTAAAAGATGTTAATGAAGACAGATCTTTTAAATTAGAAAGTAGATCCCTAGGGGAGCTACGGAGGCTAGCGAAGAGCACAGAGGGGGCACTGAGCCAGCGTTATGGGCTGGGGACCCTTGCAGTTTAAAGCTCGCAAGCAGAAGCTGCCCAGGTCACCACTCTTCCTTCACTGCAAATCTGTTAACCCATGACACACAGGAAAAATCGTTCCAATATTTTTTTACATTAAATACTTCTTAATCAAGACTAATACTCTTTTATGTGTGTGGTTTAAGGTGAATGAAGGAAATGTTAATTTTAAACCTCCTATATTTTGTTCAGAGGGCTTAGAGTTACACCTTTATGCATCTATAATTCTGTAGCACTGTTAGTAGTAGCTGGTTTCTTTGGTTCTATTTTCTCCTGTTTATAATGTGTTGTAATTATATCAAGCATGGTCCAAGAATATCCTTTTTAAGAATAAAATATAAAATAACTGATTCTTAGTTACAGGAAAATCGAATATAAAGCAACTTACGAACTTCTGTAGACAGACAATGGTTTTCAAGTGAAAATTTCTGTTTCCCTGAGGTTTGTACAAACCAGAAAGACCAGGATGTAGATACAAAGGTTTGCAGCTGATTAATTACATATACCTCCATGCACACACATGTTAAAAACACATTACTAAGTTTGCTCTGTCAAGCATTCAAATGTAAGAAATGCCAGAATTAAGACTGTCTGCAAGTCTTCCTTGAGCATATGAATGCTAATACAATCTTTTTTCTACACAGGAGCCCTGCTTTGCCAACTGAGGAGTTCGTCTTCCCTCAATGAGCAACTGAGCAACATTATGTTTTAGCCAGAATCTTCAGCATCATATATAAATATTTGTATGTATGTATGTACATATTTACAAATACACACACCTTTGTATAGTACAGATTATTGCAAATCCTCCTCTAATGACAGAGTCATAGTTTCCCTATGGGACTATGGCTTTTTTTCCCTTTATACTGAACTGCACTATAGCCATTAATTAATTTATCTGCATAAAACCACTTGCAAGGTGAAGAGACAGAACAATACCTAAATTTCAGAGGGCAGACTGCGTATTATTCAGTCATCTACACAGCCAAAGCGATCATGGCGAGAGACAGATCTTTAAAAAGATTCAAGTACACTTTAATTTACCATGAATTGGGAATAATTTTGTCTTAAATTTGTTCTCACATATTATCTGAGACTATTTATTTTCAACTGTATCCCAACAACTCTAGTCCTCACTACTATTGGTTACATCAGCTAAAAATGTTTTTAAAATCGTTTCTGTAAGAGTCTTGTAATACAATCTTCTCTGCAGTTTAAGCAAAGATTGTTTTATGAAAATCTCTCTATTACTCACACGTACCTTTAGATTTGGATGTTTGGAGCAGTAATGGAAACTCTTCCAAAGCATTAAGGAGCCAAAGTTCAAGATTTTTACTGAACAATCTGATTGAGTTCATGTGTTGCACAGGCACCTCCTCCAAGAAATCATGAAGTAGGATGTTCTCCATTTCCTAGAATACAAATTCATGGAGCTGCACATGATTGGTGTACTACAGATATTTACAGCTGAATGAAACAAAATTGTATTGATAGTTTAATTGTAAAAAAGCCTGGTTTTTTCTTCCAATTAAACAATAGCTAAGCTACCTTTATTAGTAGAAGGAAAAAGATCCTAACAATAAATGTAGTTTTCTGAATTAATTACTAGACACTACTTAATGACCTTCTGTAAATAAGAATCAAATTATTTTGATCATAAAACTGCATATTTCTACATGGAATGTTGCCGAGAAATGCAGTAGTGTTCTCAAAGGAAAAATAACTCTTGTAATTTAGAAAACAGTTATCAGTCAAAATTTCAATCACATAACCTCATGCCAGAACCACAGACCACATTTATAACAGCATACTCCATTGATATTAGGGAGTTTCAAAGGAATATATAGCAGAAAAATGGAAGTTATCTCAAATTCCACTGTCTCCTTTCAAAATCCATACTGTGCTGTCTCAGAAAAAGTCAAAGAACAAACTTGAGGTATAAACAAAAATCCCATTGTACAGCATGCAAGAAACAGCTGGCTCTTCTCCTCAGGTAGAGCTACCAAAAAGGCATAAACACGTAATAACATAATTACAACAAATAAGTGTGCTTACAGTACCTTGAATAGCTGCCTATCATAGCTTTTGAACAGCTGGCATACATCTGTCAAGGACATAAGTGCTATTCTTTCAGGCTGAAGAGACCTCCAGAATGACATGATACAGTCTTCCACCTGTCGCACAAAGTCCTTTATGAATTTTCACTGATTTTACACTTGTGAAAGGTGAAGTGTAATTCAGTACGAGAACACAGATAAGCACAGAAGCAAAAGAATGACAGTGGAGCTGGGCTCTTTGCCTGGCCCCATCCTGGCCAGGCTCCAGCGTAAGTGGAAACATCCTGAGGCAACAAGCTGAACCTCACAAGGCAGCATAAGAAAGAAGAGAGAAACAAAGAATTGTGCCATGGATATGTGGATATAATGAAAGGTATGTGTCCATGGCCTTGTGTTTTGTGCTGGGCTCAGACCTGTTGATGTGCCTGGAGTGCTCAGGATATGCCTACAAACTCAGATTCTCAGAGCATGTTGTGTTAATTAAGACTTCCCAAATAATTTGACTGAATGCTCCTTTTATCTATAAATGATCACCTACCTTAGATCAAACTATCAATAAGCTACACAGAAACGATTTTATCCTTAGAATTGTTTGCTGTCATCAGAATGAGTGTTATTAAATCAAAGGCATACCTTATCAAGCTCGCTCTTTCTCACCATATGTAAAATATCTTGACAATGGCTGCAGTATTCATTGGCAAGCAGTACCTGGAGAAGGTAACCAAAAAAAGGGTAAAAAAGATCACACAGGCAAAGAGCTAACTCACTTGCGCATCAAATACTTGAACGTACCATTTCGTAGGGGTATTTCTTCCCTAGCTCTTGCTCCCAGAGATAGAATATGCTGAATTCAGGCCAAGGGTACCGAAATCCCTCTTGTTCAGTCTTCAGATAAATGACAGATGGAGAACAGTGCAAATTCTTGCTCTCAATGAGTCAGGATTTATTTTGAACAATAAAAAAAAAATCATAATTATCTTGTCAGTTATGTTAAAAGTATTAAGTACTTTCTTGAAATTGTATAACATGATTTTTTAATAAGATGTATTTCTTCAGAGAAATGCTTGTCCTTTTTTTTAGAAAGTAGGGGTGGATGAAAGAAACAAGCATGGCTGACTAAATATTTAAATCCTAAACAGTACATGAATTTCTTTTCAAAACCAGTGAATATTTAATGCTATACATATCTTCCACATATCTTCTTTCTATAGCACTCATGTCACAGTTGTAACCTTCTAAATAAGGCTGCAGATAGTTGGCTCTGCTGTCGGGGTGACGGCACATTCCTCATCAGCTGTCATTACATCCACTTCAGAGCACTCATTACTGTACCCGAGTGCTCCGTAAAAATAAGACAGATATCCAGTCTCTCCTTTTTTCCTCACTTTGGTCCACATAATTTTGTTGCTCATGCTCTGCTGGCTGACTTCCAACAACCCCAGTGTCAAGCCATCCCATGACAGCACACTTATGGGGAAACGGCCACAGGTTAGTCTTGCATCTGCCCTTTTCAGTGAGCAGGGGTTGTGCTCTTTTTTGTTAATCATTTCCTAGTATTTAAATACTTGTTGTGCCAATAGACTCTGAGCACGCTGAAAAGACACCGGCTCAGCAGCATGAGGGTCTGTTACTGCGGGCCTCAGGCATGGAAGGTTGTACCCCACTAACTCCTATAATATTCAAAACCTGGGCTGTCAGCCACAATCTCAGCACAGATAAAATTATTTGAGCTGACGTTAAGACGACAAAAATATTTAGCTACCAGGTGAAGTAGGAGTGGGGGAAGTAAGCATTTAGTGAGATTATGCAGACAAAGATTATGTTGAAGAAGATGATGGGTCAACTGTATTTCATCAGGACCTATTATATAGCAATTCTAATTAAACACACAGATAGACATTTTGTTATAAGTCTAATGTATCCGAAACTCACTGTTCTTTTTTTTTGGCTATTTCTCTTGTAACCAGCTGCATCTCCAGAACTGCAGGCGTTTCCACTGTGGTAAAATATACAACAGAAAAAAAAAAAAACCTTTAAAAGCCCACCAATTTATTCTGTATTTAGTAAGAAAATGAGCTCAAACTGGATAAAGTGCACTAGATTGGAGCATCACATTTGGGAAACAAACCCCACTCTCCTTCCTGTCATTCAGCAGCCCCATGATTTTCTAACGAGTCTGAAGACCAATTTCTTAATTTTAAGATAAAACTGAACCATTCATTATAAGGATGGCAAGGTATTAGCCATTTAACAGTGCAATGTCTTCCAACTTCTTGCACCAAAATAGTGGGTTTGTATTTGGAGTTGCAGTTCATTTGGAATGATAATAATAATGATAAACATGCAAATAATGAAAGCATAATCATCCTTGTGCTTTGATTTCACAGTTATTAAATTTTCGGCACCCTGTATCAGTTTAGATGGCATTTCATTTCTGACTTTCCCCTTTTACTTTGCAAACATGCCATGATGTTCCACACGGTCAGAATTCACTTGGACCTGCAAAGGCTTGGCCACTGGCTTTTGGCTGAAAAGCCAGGGATGCAGGCACAATAGACTGCTTTCTTGCTTTACCATCTCCTACCTCTCTCCCTGCCTGTTTTGCTGAGGCTAATCCTACAGGAGGGAGAGGCAAGGTTGCTAGTAAAAGGGACGTGCTGTGAGAGTTGGATTCCTCCAGTCAAGCCCCCATCTGCTGCTGACACCTGCTCGCTGTCTCTGAAGGCATTTCAAACTCCAGGGTCCTTTTGGACTTGGCTGTTTTGAAGGGTGACAGGCAGGGGCTTTGTAGAAAATGTGCTTCCACTGGTGACTGCCAACACTCAGGCTGTCTAATCAGATCCTGGGTGCTGGTTTCACTGCTGTCATGTATTATAAACCAGGGTACCACCATACGTCCTGAAGGGACAGAGGACAAAATGTAACAGCTTATCTGCTTGAAAACTCAAGCCACTTAAAATGCCTCCTCTCACTTCTCTACTGTCCATAGGACTGACACTTGCCACCTGAAAAAATTACCTTTCCCTCCGCCACTGCTCTCTGCCATGAAGGTAGTGCTCCAGAGAAACAACCAAACTGACTGCCCAATGCAGGGTACAACATTCACGTTGGGTATGTTTGGGAACCCTATTGACTCTTTCTCCCAGATATTTTAGGGTTGGTGGGTGGACAAAGGGAAGAATGTGTAAGTAGAAATGTTTCATAACCCTTCTTTGAAATGGGTCCTTCCTGCAGATTTCTAAAGCCTGTGAAACAAAATTAATGAATATTTTCCAGCTCCTGCTCTCCCTGAGAAGGCGGCCAGCTGTATCTTCTTCTGCTGCTACTATGGCAACACATATCAGCATTGCTTTCCTCCAGTGGGCTGGCTCCCGCGTCAGGCTGGCTCCCCACTCCCCCCAACACGGGGATGGCGAGGTGTGAGAAGGGGTGCTGCGTGGGTCCTCCTGCGCCCCAGCAGCCAGACGGGAGCTCAGTGATGATTACGTGCAAATACCTATGGAAAGCTAACATCTATGTGCTCCCACTGTTAGCAAATGAGGTTTGGACTCACCCGGTGCCCACGGAGGTGCTCAGCTGCCAGGCAGAGCTGCTCACTTTCCCTGGAGAGCGGTGCCTCGGTAAAGACAGGCTGAATAAAGACAGAGCACACAAAAGAGGATGTTGGTGGGAGAAGGGGAAAATGGGTGGTGGCAAAATCACAAGGAGTCTCACCATATCTCTTGCAGAGTTTGGATGATGCTATGGGGTGGGAACTAGAGCTAAAATGAGGAATACAATAGTGGGGATGACAAAAAGACTAACAGAGGAGGCGAATGGGAAGGACAAAGGAAAAATGAAAGTAGGGAGGGTTGTGAATGTGTATGCTGTTGACTGTCAGATTAGACTGAGATTAGAAAAGCTAATTTGCTAGAATCAGATCAGATTTTTTTTTATTAAAAAATCATGGGTTTGCTTCACTAGAAAGTCAGAAGCCCAAACCTTCCCTATTACTAGAATCGTAAAGTAACTCTTACAAAACCAAATTTTGCTAGCATTTTTTTAATGCTGCTGTACTCTGAGCCAGAACAAGTACTGTTTTAGGGAAAGCTTGTCCTCCCATTCCTAGAGGGCACCCTATTGTAATGCAAATCAGTAGATACTATATTCCCTTAAATCTCTGTAATACATTTGGACACCTCATTGATTACAGTTGTTTATTTACACTACATTCATAACATCATCATCAGAGCTGTGGCACACATATCTTCAAAAAATCCAAGATTTCTAAATGAACCGACTCACAGGTGCTGTATCCTCATGACTCCTTGTGTGAACACATTCCAACCCAGCCAACTCATACATCTGAGGCCCTGCTACTGTCAAAAGGCAAATGCCTTCTTTGTAGTCAAAGGCAAACCATTATAATCTTACTGTCATTTCTATGACACCAACAAGCACAGCTCCCAGCCTGCCAGATCCTTCACGGGTCTAGTTCCTCACTACCAGCACCATGTCAATTGCCAGCTATCTCAATATGGTCAAGAAATATTCTTTTCAGTAATTAGAGAGAGTGGATCATAGTTTTGAAACCATCCTTTTCTTCGCCAACCTGCAGGCTGGGTGGATGCCTTGGCTTCTCAACCGGGCTCCCAGCTCCACCTTTCCTTCAGGTGGGTGCAACAGAAAAAGCATCTGCATGTTGAACTCTATTCAAGCATGGGAGGGAGCAATAGTTATTTAGGACATGTTCACTACTGAAACAGGCATCCCCTGTCTCTGACAGAGGGAAATGGCAACAAGGCAGAGAAGTATATCCCATTAGCAGGGTCTGGTCCACAGGCCAGCATTTGGACTGCACTGAAATGGTATATCAAAAATCTTCTTCACTGTATTTTGGAAATTTCCACACCAACACACTCTCAAAAATTGAGAAGTTTTTAAAGTTAATTGCTGCAATTTTACGATTACTTCCGTGAGAACAGAAGTTGTTCCTGCAGGCAGAAAATTCTTCAAGTTTTCATCACTCTTTTTCTAAATTTCAATTTTCTAATTAAAAAAACCCCTAAGATTTGGCATTGATGGTTTTATCAACTTTATTGGATCATAAAAAATTAATTCTCATTTCAAAAAGTACTGAACCCTGCTGAGATGAGGTATTTTCTTGATGTGTTCCTATTTATTTGCAAAGAACGTCCAAAACTCACTGCAGATGGAAACAAACTCACTTATTTGGTTGAAGCTGCTGCTTATTTTGTATGTGACCTAATTATTTCTTTCAAAGTTGTGTTACTCATGCTTCTCTGGCTGTGTTTTGTGCTTTTTATTGCTTTCTCTCCATTTTTTCTTGCTGTCCTTTATCAGACACTAAGAAGTAACTGTGGCACCCAGCTGCCCAGGTGTTGTGGGCCTGCATGTTGGCTTGGGACAGGGACGTGTGGCTGCATTCAGTTCTAATTTCAGCTGTCTGGCTTCACACAACAGCTTAGTAACTTCATATAACTGTCTTAAATGAAGGAAGCATCAGACAAGATAATTTTGTACTTAAGAGACTTTTCTATTGCAACTAGAAAGACGATCTTTGTCTGAATACAATCTTTATCTTTTGATTTTTTTTTTTTTAAATCTGGGAAGTTATCTCAAGAAACTATATCAGGATCTCTAGATGGCTGGTTGATGTCAGCCCTTTCCCTGGAATACACCTCTTTTTCCTTGGTTTGACCAAATTAAATATATTTTTTTAGGAGTAGGTGTCTGGGCAAGCGCCTCTGGCAGCTGGTGGAGAAAAGGGAGGCCTGCAGACAGTGCAGCAGCTCCTCCATGGTTAAGCATGGGCTACAGCGTGTTCCCCAGCCCATCAGAGAGCATGGCTGGTTTCCATGAGGAGGGCCAAGGACACAAGCTCTGCTGGCATATGTGGTGCTTCTGGCTCCCAACAATGACTAAAGTCCTTGTTTCTGCACCTAGCCCACATCGCTTCCTTGGTTCCTCCTACCTTTTGTAATTTTTCCTCATGTTTCTATGCTGGGAGGAAAAAGAGCAACAATTCGAATTGTTCTATTTTTTCTCTCATCTATTCTTTGACCAGAACTAGCAGCTCTCCTACTATGCCCAGCAAGATTGATGTTTTCAAGTGACGTTGCAGGGAAACACCTTTCTTTCCTTGAAGAAGAAAGACCATCAGAGACTCAGCCAGAGACCTGCAATGTTCTTTGAACAGTGGCCAACACCTTTCCTCATTATGGATGTCAAATCTTAGGCCTGTTCTGGTTATACTGAGTGCACAGGTAGTGAGGAATAACACTTCAGTAAGAGTCTTATAGGAAATGATCCTTGAGTTGCCTATGAATAATTTGTTTGGTCTCACAACAACCGACTGCCACTTGATCATCTGCAGAACCAGATCCTCTACCCTGTCCCATTCTTTACCATTGTCACTCTATGGACTTCTGCAACACTACTCTGTTATAAAACTCACGGAGAAAGGCAACAAACCTATGGGTATAATTTTTACATGCTCTTGCAGAACATGCACTCAATTAAGTAACTGTAGTATAAAATATCACAGACACTGAAACAATTTCATCATCACTAGAATACCTGGGTGCTTAATGGGCTGACCTGTATACCTCTAACATTCATGCTTTAGAAAAATACTATATCTCCATATTAAAGAATGGAAAACAAAGTACAGAATTTATCCATCCATACATCAAAGTAATGTACTAGTCTGTAAAAGTGAGGATACAAGCCTGGTCTCCAAAGTCCAAGGCATTGGCTGCACCTATTTTTCTTCTCCTGTGTATTTAAAAGGAGTGTAAAACTGTTATGGAGTGGCAGCATTTCCCTTTCTGCTTTCTGGTGAGAAACGCAAGCCTGTGATTTATCTCAACCAGGAGCTTAACCATGAGAGTTCTTCCTTGCCTGACCACAACCAGACCATGCTCATGTCTACAGCTTAGGCTGCCAAAGTATCTTACATTCATCAATTATTTTTAGACTTTTATTTTTTTCAATCAGTTTATACTCATACATTTTCTCATTGTTGTTCCCTTACAAGAGGTGATTTTAAAATTGAATTTTTAAAACAAAGTGAAGGAAGTATTTTTGAAGTAATATGCCTCATTGTGTCACGTAGTAAAAAAACCCAGATAGCATGATTGCATTTCAAAACAGTGCAGTCATTTATACTTTTAATACCTGTCTCTTCAGCCTACTATTTAATAAGGAAGGTGCTACAATGTCATGAAGCGATTTCAATATGTTTATCTGAGCTCCCACTTTGAGTCTGAATATATTAATGCTATATATTAATATATATATGAAATGTATTAATATAGTATATAATTATGTTATATTATATTATATTATATCATATTATATTAATATATAATATATATTAGAGTCTCAATATATATTTTAGGTTTGGCACGAGTTCCTGCTCTTAAGATCTACAGGGCTAAAATATCCAATTCAAGGAAGTCTGATTAGGTAGGGCACATTTAGGGTGCAGCACTTAATGGCACAGCACTTTTATTGTGTGTATAGTAGTAAGAAAAATATAATACTATTGTCAGTGTTCAAAAAATGATTTACAGACTTCTATGGACAGACAATATATAGACCGTCATATGACTTTTTATGATTAAAACATTTTAAAAACCAAACCTGTGATACTCTTTTTCACACAGAAGAGACCAATAGCGTGCATAAAAGGAAGAGTTCTTCTTGATAGCTATTCCATCATAATAATACCTGGAAAATAAAAAAAACCCCTGACAATTGTGGGAGAGACATCGGCCTGTCAGCTCTGCGCAGCCCCTGAGAAGGGCTTTGATGAGAAACAGGCCTTGGAAGAAAGATAAGAAACCGCTGAGTTGTGCCAAGGTGGCAGGGAAAAACAACGGACAGCTGTAACACTGAACTGTGAAAAGTTACTGCTGCGTGAACAGCGCGTGAACAAGAAGTTGATTGGTCTGCACAGCGCGTGTTAGAGTGGTCTTATGTTGATAGGAGAAAAGGTTGATAGCTGTCTAATTGCTGATTTGCTAATTATGAAGTAAGAGCTTTGGCGAGAGCATAAGTATGTACTATTGTAAGAATAAACGGCCCCTGCCCTGCAGAAAAAAAAAAGAGAGCACTCTGACTCGTTATTTCGGCTGCTACAGACAATCATGATTTTCAACAAGTCAGCAGATAATTCATATTCCTCCTTTGAAAGCAGGTTACCATTCTATTTAAACAAGAAAAGGCCAAGTAAAAAAAGCTACATTTTTTTTTTAATTCTCTTGTAGATTTATTTTCCCTAACAGAAGATAATTGCACAAACTCTTCACAAACTCTTTTTTAACAGTTTTTCTCCTGGAATGATACTTTCTCCTAAATGGAAAAAGCTTAAGCCAGTGAATGGGGCGCAACAGATTTGTAGATGACAGCTAGAGAAGTCAGGGACCAGAGTCTCAGCTGGTAGAGGACCCCGTATCTCCATGGACGTTGAAGGATTTAGTGTAGTTGTTTCACAGCCATTCACAGTAGCTTAGGGACTGGCTGGCCCATCAGTGGTCATGGCAAGCTAAAAGCCAAGAAACCTGCCAGATCTTCTCTACGGTTTATCCCGATCTTGGTGAGCAGCGGAGTCGCCATCCGGGCTACCCAGAGGCTATCAGCTGGCTCTTCCTAGGCTGGGTCCCTGGGAAGCCAGGGGAGCCGCCCCTGCAGGGGTTTTGGGCCACCGGCAGCCAGCAGATGGTAACCTTCTGCTGATGGGAAGAGAAAGCATGGAGGCTGGGGACTGCCATGCACTGTCCCAAATCCTGCAAGCTATGAGGAGAAGCCTGGGAGTGTCTGTGCTGAGGCACTCCCAAAATAAAGGATCTTGCTGGATCAAGCAAGTCCAGACTAGTGGAGAAAAGTCTCAGATCAAGTAAGGGCATGTCAGTCTCAAAGCCAATACCTGACAGCTACTCAAGGTTCTTGTAAAATTACTGAGTCTCAATGCCCTTAAAACATCCTTTTTTCCAGTCTGGATGTTCAGAGTGTGATTATAAGTTTGGACATTGATTCAATGAAAGAGTATTGAACTCTCTGTGCTCTAGAAGAGAGGGAAAAGAAAAGAAAGCACATATAGGAGGAGGATCTGAGGTGGTCTGATTTAAATGTTTTTCAACTGTTTACAACATTTCCATTGACCACCAGTACCTGCTGGGTCACTCCACAGATATGTGAAAGGATGAAAAGCACAACACAGACATTATTAAGCGGCTGCCACCCCCGTGCATCCTGGAGCCAGCCTTTTCTGACCTGGTGTCTCAAGAGCTCTGAGTAAGGTTGTGATGTCTGGCAGATGCCTCATGCAAGCCATGCGGTACAGTACAATAGCCAGTACAAATTGGAACTCTATTGTTTTTAAAACCAGTCTGATCTGGAGCTTATGCCCTACCAAAGCAGCTCTGACATTGTAATTTTCATGGAATTAACTCTATTTTAATGTAGTTGGTGACATCATGAATCACTTTGGATCTTGCCATGTATTACAGACTTGCAACCAAAAATTCAGCTTCTGTGTTACAGTGCTGGAGCTGAACATTCAGCCATTTAAAAATGTTATTAGAACAGTTATAAATAGCTTATTTAAACAGAAGGAAGCAAAACCAATACCTGCTATTCCCTCTTGAGCCCAGTCTTCTTGTCCCCAGACCTGGGAAAACTAACCGAATAAACTGAAAAAAACAAACAGAAAATTAGAGATGCTTGGCAAATTCATTCTAAAACATGAAAACATATCTGCTACATTTTTTTCTCCTTAATCACTTCCTTTGCTTTCCATCATTTGCAGGCTAATACCTGTTCTTACCTCTCAAATGGTAACTGTTGAACTGAACTCAATCAGGCTTTTGTGGATCAAAACCTAAGTAATTTAAGGGATTACCTCCCTCAGGAATTTTTTTAGACTACTCTGTTTTACCTTGCACTGAAACATGGTCAGTGCACAAATGAGGAGACCACCCACAGTCAGGTGGGGTATATCAGCTAGGGGAATTGAAGGTGCTGTGGTTCTCCAGTACTCTGCCAGTCCTCCAAGCCTTACTCATTCGAGTAGGACTTACACAAGGGACTTCGCCTACCCACTCACTCTTGCCAGAAGTACTTGCAGGATAAGGCCTGATTTATCTGTTTTAAAAGGACCTAAATCATCAAGCTGCAAAGCAACCTTTGACCACCGTGGTGGTCAATGTGAACTGAGGTCACATAGCATCTGTTAAGGTTAGGCCCCACAGAGTAATAAGATACTGCCAGGGTAATAATGCACTTCACTATGATTATTCTGCATGAGCTGTTCTGTTAAGACAGAGACTAATCCAGGACAGCTGGAGCTAATATTTCCTATATAGCAGGAACAGAGGGCTGAGTACTCAACATTAGCGAGGAGCAAGAGGAGCCTTCACTCAGCAGTGCAAAGATTGGACTCCATGCAAAGTGCACTTTGCTGGTCCAAAGGCCTGCTAAAGGTCAAATTTTCCCAACTCACACTAATGTGCACCTCAAGTTTTAATGGTGTTGGAGTTGTCCTGTTCTTTGCACATTTCTGTGTGCACCCACCCCAGCTGCTCCCTTTCTCAAGCTGGTGTTCTAGCATAATCCCATTCTCCTAGAAGGACAGCCTATGAAACTGGGGCTTCTGTGGCATGAGATACATACTTCTTTCCATACTTCTACAGAGATGGTGGTGTATTTGGGCAGAGGGATAGGGCAGATGAGACTAGTGGTGTCTTAAATCATCACAGTTTGATTCACGTGGGGCTTGACTGCGAAAGTCCTTACAGTCTACATGCATGTAATGCAGTCAGGTTACTACAGCTTGATGAATTATTAATAGCTCACTCCATTAGCTAGGCTGTGGTAACCAATTCCATGTGCACCTTTAGTTTAAACCAGGGTTGCTGCAGTTCCTGCCCTCCTCAGCCTTTTCGTGCATGGTCCCACCTTCTGCTGCAGAAGGATAAATCATTTCAAGCCATTGGTGAGCTTCACCGCAGCTTGCTCACTTGGGATGTGTTGACTTGCACTGCAATGCACTGGGTGGGTTAAGGCTGTGAGCAAACAGTTGCAAGCACCAACCTACAGCAGCTATGTCTCATCAGCTAAGCTCTTCTGCGTGACCAGACTCATGCTTCATCCATGCCTGTCCCAACTTAAAAGTAAAATACATTAATTTAAACCACAAGAAGGCTTAGCTTACAGGTGGTAACTCAATCATGCTGGGGCACCTGAAAGTGTACAGACAGGATGGGATTAATCTTACCTACGTGGTTACAAGGTGGAGGTGTCTAAGCTAGTTGCTGCAGAGTCTGTAGTCAGTGGAGAAAAACAGGCAGTTCTGAGGCACAGTTCATCCGGGCTGCCTGAGATGACCCACTTAGGGTGAGAGGAACAATATGTAACTTCTTATTTCTCTCCATTGACTACCAAGAGATTTTAAGGTGACTAGCTTCACAGCAGACATCTACCATCAGCCAGGCACATTCAACCCATGGGCTTGGCTGATGGGTGATGATCCATTAAGCTATCATAATAAATCATACTGGATCACTCACTCAAATCTTAATTTTAAGTAAGTGTGATTTAACTTACCCAGTAAAAAAAAAATAGATTCAAGTGAATTGAGATAAATTATTCATAAAATGAGGTTATCTGCACAAATGAAATTGATTTCAGGTACAACTTTTACTTAAATTATTTTGGTTTTGTGTTAAAAAAACGTTTAGTAGGTCCTACTATGGGCACTAATAGAATAATATTAGCAGTAAAATAGGAAATTCTGAACAAAAAGTCTTGAGCAACAAATAATCACAAGGCATTCTATCTTCCTTAATTTGTTAAACAAAGTTGAATAGCTATGAGTGTTTGTTGCAATTGGCATTTCTAAGTGGTAATTGCTCTGTGGGTTGTATCAACCTCCAGGTATTAGAAAAGTGGAACTGTTTGAAGAAGATTGGGTTTTACATCTGCATTTGTTTTGCTTGGATGATTCTATAACAACTTTTTTATTGTGTGTTTGGAGAAAATTCTCCGTAAGTGTATTTAAAAAGGAAAGTACAAAATTATGTAACAATCAGAGGGGTCTTTTAAGGACAGAAGAATCAGCTTCTCAGGACAAGTCTATTAACTTTGCGCTGTTTACCCTGGTAAAGCTTTCTAAAATATACTGGCAAAAGAAATCCTTGTTAGTATAACATATACCAGTTCCCTGAAGAAAATAAACTGCACCACAAAGAATTTTCTCTAGTAAAAAGTGTCTACAAGAGGGCTTACCAGAAATACATTAGAAAAGACACAACCATAATACATTACATGTTCACTCTTCTCTGTTACTTAATCTCTTTTGATATGCAGTTTATATATTTGATAACCAGATTTTCTGTTTAGGTATCTCTGCTTCTTATCTTACATATCCTATCTACTCTGTACCTTTCCAAAGGTGGCTGAATTTACTTGATACTTGACATTTGGACTGCAGCTTTCCATACATAATTCATATAGTAGCCATCTGGGTACAACGCATCCTTCACACAAATGGAAATTATCAGCTATCCTTTAAAATAAAAAAAAAATCAATGGGTTTATGTCAGAATTAGAAGAAAGAATTTTTAGCCTGTGATTGTAATAGGTCACCAGGTTTATGGTATACTCTGTAACAGTTACTATGATTCTATAGAAGCATAGAATCAAAAAAAAAAAGAGCTACTATTTTTATGTTAATCTGTATTCTGGGGAAAAAAATATACTTCTTACATGTGTGTATATATATATATTCTATATTTGGTTTTAGCTTTTTAAGTTCTACTTTCCTGGTTTCCAGAGTGTAAGAGAGGTCGTGGGAGACTCTGATAATAAATTAACTAGATAGTTTTTAATAAAAAAAACCAACTTAGTAATACAATTATAAAATCAACACCAATACATCAAATATTAACATGTCTCTAATAGGATGTACCTTTGATCTTCTAATTATAGAGTTCTCCACTATACCAAAGATAATATGATGAGAATTTTTCCATCTAAAATGTCCAATATGATGTTTAGGGATGGAGAGTGCACGAACTATGAAGGACAAAATCCTGTTCTCATACAACCTCACTGATTTTAGCACAAGTTCAATAAGAGAACATAATTTTAATTTACAGTTACTATGTAACAGAATTGCCAGTACTAAAGCTGGTTTAGGTGTTTAAATACTCATCCTTTGGCTAAATCCCTTACTCATCCTACTTATCAGAATGGCCATAGTCAAGTAAATGCAACTCCTCGTGTGAATAAGGTGAGGAAGATGTAAACTTAGTTACTTATGAGCCTAAGGTATTACCTTCACCAGAAAAAAAAAAAAGACCTTTAATTATGAGATAATGCCAATGGTTTCGATGTCAGAAGGTAACAGCCTCCTGCAGTACAAATACGGGAGCAAAGCTGGAGCAAAGAGGCAGAGGAGATTAATTTTCAAAGCATGACACACTGATCATATGACAGTGTTTTCTGACTCTGCTTCCGTTATACCAAATGGTTTATGCATATTTAATTAATTTATCAGCTGAATGCTAGTGCAGCACAGTGCCAGTTACTCACTGTGCCTTTGCTGATAATCAAGTTGGTTGGGAAAGCAGACTTTTCATAATCACCAGGAGAAGATAAGCCAGCTGGATTTTAAATCAGCATCCTCTCTTTTATTAGTAGCCTGATTTCAGGCAACCCAGTATTTATCTTTCTGTATTAGCTGTATTGGCAGTAGATCGTGGATAAGGTCTTCAGCAAACTGGCTTGCTAGAACAGACTGAGCAAGAAAGATGATGGCTGTGCAGCCTGACAATGTCTACCACACCTTTTATTCATGCCTTCTGCCCTTTCTCCAGGGAAGAAGGCTGACTGCCTTCCCCAGGTTTCCCTCTCCCTAGCAAAAGGCCCCAAAATGCCTCGCTTTTACCTTCTTGGACCCCATCTTCTCCCCCACCAACCCAGGAGGCTGGTGCTGCCAAGCACTGGGGCTGAGCTGTGCCCCGCTCCTGGCCAGCTCCTCACCACCTCCAGCCCCACCACAGGCTTCACGGCAAGATGTGAGCATGAACCTGCCCCAAAGATATGGGATCTGCTGCACTAATGGGGTATTTCCCATCATGGGGCTGAAAGGTAAATGAAATTTATTCTAGATAAGAGTCCTGACTGGGCTCTGCCTCCCAGCAGGCAGAAATGCTTGTTTCTTCTAGAGCAACCATCTCAAAGCCCTTCGTAATTGAGCAGTCCCAGAGGAGATTAAACCTAAGTCCAAATTCATCCTTAATATAACACCACAAGAGTCATTGGAAGTGCAGCAGAAATTAATTCATGCTTCAGTAGCTGGTTTCTACCAATAGTTTTGCCTCAGCATTTAACTATTTAGTGACAAAATATCTCAGAATTTCAATTAGTGAATTTATCGTCTATTAAACTGCCAGCCTTTTTCAAATAAGTCAAACACATTCTTAGTGCTGACACATAATACAAAAATACTGTCTATCAGGAAAAAAAATCCACACAGAAAAGAGCACAGCGCTCATCTTCTTGCCTATTAGCCCCAAGGTTCTCAAAACCTGAGTGTTTCTGGCATGCATCGAAACAAAACTGTTAATAAAGACAATAAAATCAAAAGGAAAGAGTGGTCAGGGAGGAAGATGGAGGTTAAAGGAAAAACATTTTTCTCTGTTTATCTCCTACTTTCTATCCACTAAAGCTAAATATTTAAAAATTTTCAAAACATGAAAGATTCAGAATGTTGGTGTGATGAAAAAATCATCAGTTCATCCTTTCAAGGATTGTTTGTGATTCAGTTTTATGCAGTGTCTGAAACTTGTTGGATGACGTTGGGTGAATCTCTTCCTCAGTCCTTCCTTCGGCAGTGGTATCTGTATCACAGCAAAAGCACAGACTAACTCCCGCTGCTCAGGTATTACCAAGGGGGGAATTAAAAGATTTGAGATTACTTGCTGTCAAGTTAAAAGTTCCTTTGTATGTGTTGTTACTATTTCACACAAAGCTTCAGCACCAATTACTAGCTGGACTCATCTGTGCTTGGGGAAAGAAGGGAAAGTAACCCTGGTTTCTCGTTGACTGTCACACGACAGATGATGATTTTTTCAAAGAAAAGGATGGTGACAATCTTACTCCACCACAAAAAGTATCTCACTGGGGAGTTCAACCATTACCTTCACCTCAAGGAAACATAACCTGGGAGAATGTCAGCATCACCCTGAGTGCCAGCACGCCACCAGCTGCGCAGCCTCGCAGCTACCCGTGGACACCCGCCACGAGGACGGTCCTCACCAGCTGCCCCACAGCATCTCCTCGAGTGGGTGGAGACGGACTTCCAGGGAAATTTCCCTGCCTTCACGGCATCGATTATGCACCACCGAGATGATGGGGCCTTTACAGCAAACCAGACTTTCGTCCTACCAAACTGCGATAAGCGTTACGAGTGGGACTCCCACCCCCGCTGTAGCAAGCCCACCCGGCCGGTCCTGCGAGCCCTGTGGCTAGTGGGGGACACCAGCAGCGCACCCCCCCCCGCCCTCCTCCGCCTCGGCGGGGTCCGAAAGGGGCAGCACGCACCAGCGGACGATGGTGCAGCGCAGGAGGGAGATGGGGCTGCTCTCGGCCATCTCGGCCGGCCCGGGCCGTTGGGGACCGGCGGGCGGGGCGGCGGTTGCCCGGTGGCGGGGCGGGTCCCGATCGCGGGGCGGCGGCGCATGCAGCCGGCCCTGCCGCGGCCGCTCCTCGCCGAGACCCTGCGGGGTGTGTGTGTGCGGTGTGTGTGTGTGGGGTGTTTGGGGGGGTGTGGTGAAGGGGGGGGGGGGGGGTGTCTGAGCGGCGTGGGTCCTGCGCGCCCGGTCACGCGTGGGCTGCAGGCTGGGCGCGGGGCTGGGTCCCCGCCACGCAGCCGATCCCGGCGCCGAGCCCTCCGTGGCTAAGCGCGAATGTCCCAGGAACGGCAGGTGAGGCAATGAACGGTGTGTAAACCGGGAGAAACAACGACGCCGGGCAGGGGCGTAAATGAACAACCGCGCGGCAGCACATTTCAATGGCCTAAGTGCTGTCTTAATAGGTTTTGCACGCCTTTAAAACATTATTTTCAGAGTTTTCTACGAGAATGCTGTAAACTCCCATAATTGTTTAATTTCTCTTTGATATAGATAGATGAAAGGGCTGTCTGCTCCACTGAAACCCTGTAAGCACTTTTCCACTGCAAGTACCCATTATGCAAAATGAGCTTTACTGCCATGTGACTGGTGAAAATAAATTATGTATGGCTGGAGCGTCTAAAAGCTTCAAGTGGATGGCATTGGGTTACATCAGAGCTCAGCTTCTCAGAAACTCCCGTGGCTGCCTCATGTTAATTAGCGGCTGAAAGCCCACGTATGACACAGACTGGCGTGCTCGCTTTGTTATGGCAAGATGACCAAAGCCAACGTGTCGGTAGACAGCACTATTAAAGGTGGGGGGGACAGGGGACCGGGAGAGGGGAATTTATGGCGAAAGGTTGCTGGTTTTCTAATCCCTCAATGTAGCTTGCTTTTGAGGAGCAGTGCACACAGATGTCATGTATAATACATGCTGCTTTTAACCTGTAAAGCCTTGTGCTGTGTTGAGAACCCCATGGGAAGATGCTGTTCACTCACAGGCCCCCAAATGAAAGCCTTGAGTATGATGTCTGCCCAAACCGCAGGCTAGTATACACACTGTAACCAGTACAATCTGTCATCAAGAATTGTGCTTAATAACCTATTGTGGAAGTTTCCCTCAGTTGTTACAGTTCTTGGTCTTGATTTTGTATTTCCACAGTCTACTGACCTTCTCTGTGGGACATTCAGCTTACACAGCAAATACTCCTGCGAATACTGTAGAGTGAAAGCTTTCTCAAGTTACTTTGAACTAGCTGTTGTAAGAACCAGCAGCAGTGATACTGCAGCAACCATAAGACTTGTGTGGTTTTGCCATATAAGTACTCATAGAGGCCTCCGAGGTGGGTTTTGCAGTAGATGCTGCTGATTCAAGTGGGCCTGTCCACCCTGCAGTCATAGCAGTGCCTTCTACTTAATGTACTTGAGAAAGAGGAAGCCTCATCTCCAGTTTCCAACAACTCGTTTCCTTACATGTTTGCATGTGCTTCTGTGTCCTGGTCGTAGTTCTCAAGGTTCATGACAAACAACTGAGTTTTGGGGACTGTCTTAAACTCTACAAACTTTGTGAAGCTCCCTAGGCCCAAAGATGCCTTAGCAGGAAAAAAAACATTTACAACTTATCTAAAACTGAAAAATGATTAAATGGACTCTCTCTGTGGTGACAGACTGAGCAAGGGGAGTCACACAGATAAGAAAGTCCCTGGACAACACCTAATACTCAGAAAAGTTTTGGTGAGAGGAAGCAAATGCTGCACAAAGAAACTGTCTGTTTGCTCCCCATGGTTTGAAAGCTATGAAGTAGGTCACAGAATTTCTCTTGACCAATTTCCAGATCACTGTAATGAGATAGACAGGTCTGTGTGCTGTTCAAATCTTGACACTACTATTACTTGATTAGGGTTTTTCCAGTTTTTGAGGAAATGTCTCGTTAACCTTTCAAATGAATCTAATACTTTTGGGAGGGAGAGAGGGAGGGAGGGAGGGAGGGAAGGGAGATTCTGATTTTAAATAACAGGCTGCTAGTAGAATTTGAAAACCTGAAATCTGCTTCTTCAGTTTAATCCAGTCAGATAGGACTAGGTGGATGTACACTAGGTCAAGCTGTGGTAAGTCTTTATTCTTGCATAAGCTGAAAGTTGCAAAGCTCTTTATTGCTGTCATGGACATCCTCCTTGTGTAAAACGGAAGAGTATTTAATGAACATGCACTTTGACTGAACAAAATTTTGACTACAGTTAGGGGTATGGTTGAACTGATTAAAAGGTGTGATAAAGAAGCTCCTTTTCTCTGACTTTCACCTGTAACTAGGGCAAGTTTAAATCAAACTTTGAGGTAACAGACATCTCCGAAATGTAGCAATGAATGTCTCTAGCACAAAATTGCCTCTTCAGATTACTGTCTCCCCGCCCCCCACCCCGTATTCAAGAGAAGATTTGGATACCTTGTGAGGTAAACAGACCGTGTAAGAGCTCTTGCTAGTGACAGCTGTCTTGTAAAGGAACAGTAAAGTGCTAACATCTCTCAAATACTTTAAATATTTTAAATAAGTGCATGATAAGATTTTTAAGCACTTAAACTAAAGTATGTATAAAACAGTCATGAAAGCAAGTGAATCCACTACTGCTTCCACCACTACCAGCAGCAATGAAAATATGTGACTGTAATAAATTGCGTGTTCCCCTAGAGTTGACAAGGCCTCTATGGTATTTATTTAATTCATTCTCCTGTAGAAAGAAATGGGTAAAAGAGGTTGAAAAATAAAACCAGAAAATGAAATACATCCCTGCCACCCGTGAAACCAAGGCCCTGGAGAAACATACTATCAAATTTTCAATATGAGAAGTTAAAAGAATTTGGTCAATGTTGGAGTAAGAGTCCTGGTGGACAAAGGTAAATATCTTGCTTTGAGAAATCGATCAGTACATTTTGTTGGTTTGGTGGTTTTTTTAATCTCTACTAGTTGACCTACTAGGGATGAAATACCATCTGTGCAAAGGTTTACAGATTTTTCCTTCCTTTGAGATCTGAATAATGCCAATGATCAGGCATTAGCTCGATCTGATAAGTTTACTGTGGACAGAGATCTTCAGAGTCACAGCTATCTTTCAAACTTTAGTTTAAAATAAATTATTTGACTAAATTCAGAAAATACAAAGGATTTTATCTGTTTGTGTCATAACATTTGGAGCAGCAGCAAAAATAAAACAGGACTGCAACCACCTTCCCCTTGAATATAATGCTTTGACATTATAGAAAACCGTGTCCTTCACAAGTCACACACTTCAACATGAATACACATGAGGAAGAGGAAGGCCCCTCTCCTAAGTGCCTATGGCAAGTGAACTCCTTTGTGCATGAAAACCCAGTTCAACAAAGCATGTCAGGATGTGTGTAGAGCTGCTTCATTTCAGCAAAGCATTTAAGAATGCGCTTAACTTTGAATATGTACTTAGCTGAAGCGCTTTGCTGAGTGGAGATTGATGGCTGAACTAAGGCATTAAACATTAATGACAGATCTGGGAACACAAAATAGTATGTAAATTGGGATGTGTTGGGACTAGAATGAACTGATTCAAACAATGCAATCATTCTCTTGAAAGATGTGAGTCATTAGAAAGGTTTAGGGTCTGGTGACTTGAGGTGTGGGACAATTACTGTCAATTGATCCAGTTCTTACACCATCCCAAATCACCCGGTTTTGGAGTGTCTGGTGGGGAGACTGGGTGGAAATCTCTTCCACACAGTAACTAAAACACTTAGGTCTCTGTTGGTACAGCATTAATCCTAGATGCTGCCCAGGGCAGTGTTGGCTACTGATCTCCTTTTCACTAGGATGAAGAATGAGGGAACCATGACAGCATTTCCACGTGTCTCCATGTTCTTTGATGGCTTTTGGTCCTGCCATGAGTGGTAGCAGGGTCTATCTGAGCAGCTCTGTCCCTCTTGTCCTGAGAGACCCTGTGTGAATGCCGGTTGCCCCTTGTGCTCCCTGTATACGGAGTGACTCTAGGAGGATGACTATGGAGTTGAGGAGTGTGGTTTCCACCACGTGCTGATGACACCCGTTCTTTATATTTCTCCCTCTTTAGACCCGCTCAGGGCAGACAAACAATTTATACGGTGACTCATGAAGATGGAGATACAGATAAAAGCCTATCTGTCCAGAAGTGGCTGAGGTAATGCTTGCAGGAGAAAGCAACTGCTTAATTTCTGCTTGGCAGAAGATGCTGTGTTTGCCTCTCCAGTCCTAAGTGGCATTTTATTGTGCTTCCCCCATTCATTCTTTTTGTGCTTTTTGTTTTGTTTTCTACATCCTGGATGTATACTGGAGTTAACTTTCTGTTTAATAGGACAATCTATTATTAATGGCTGTGCTATAGACTGAAATAGTGATACTGGTTTTGCATGCTATAGTAATTTGAACAGAAACAAAATATTTTTTCTTTACAATAAAAGCGGTGGTGAGTCATTCAGAAAAGCTTAATGTATCTCAGAGGCTGGTGGATCAAACAGCAGCTCTGACATTAGCTCCTGTGCTGGATTTGCAGACCACATGCAAACGACCCTTGGCTGTATTTGTGCATCAGGAATGTTTACACTGTGAATCAATTATTTTTGAAGGAAGGAATGGCACTAAGGGCAGCTTTGAAATATGCTCAAGGTAAAGTCCAGCTACAGAAGTTTTGAAAAGAGAGAAAACATCACCCTCCTCCACCAGAACAAATACAGACTTTACTGTGAAAAGAGATGCTTGCTTTTCTTTTTTTTTTTTAAATTAAAAATGACAGGTTAAAGTGTTTCACTTAAATAGATAGATTAAAAAATAATTTTCTTGTGTTTGTTGAAAGCTTCAGCATAAATTTGACATAATTAAATAATGATGCAGTTCACAGTTAATCTCTGCTGAGAATGACTTTTATTATAACAAATAAAAATCCTGCCTCAATAGTTCTTTGAAGGTAAATCATGTATTACATGTGTTATGTAGTTTTATCTTCCCACCTTTTGAATGTCTTAGACCAAAGTGGCACATCAAAGAAACATTGTGTGCATGTAGTGTCAGAGGTGATATGACCAAAACTGTATACAGTTGTATAACTCTTCTCCAAACTTCATATTTGCAAGCCCTATTTTCCTATTATTCTTTTGCAAATCTTGCTTTATCCTTCAGACTAGAAAATGTGGCAGGAGATAGTATGGTTTATGCCTTGCTTATAGTTACATAAAAGATATTTTCATTTAATACTTCTATCTGAGACTACCAATAAATTAGAGAGAGAAAGAAAACACCCTAACAGACTTAGTAAACATTACCACATAACCACTGTAGGAACAACAAAACCTGAAAGCCCCAGGACCCATCTGAGTTGTTCAGATCCACCAGGACCCCACTTTGAGCAGGGAGGTGGACTAGACAACCTCCCTGGCAACCTAATTTATTCCACGATTGCTGCACAGTCTTTTCCTTAATTGCATCTGAAGCATTTGTGACTTGTCTATGTTTGGCTTTTGTTCAAATAAGTAGAACGTTCATTTATGTTGCTAGCAGTAGCATTGCTGTAGCTGCAGCAGTGTAAAGATACAGCCAAGACAAAATCTATAAAGAGAAATAGTATCTTTTTCTTAGGCCAGTTGATGCAATTAGAATAGATATAGGTATTGTGGGCCCACATACATTGTGTTGGATCTGAAGCAAGCTGCAAACACAAAGCTGAATAAAGGTTGGGAACAATTGGTCTGGTAGAATGAGAGTGTGTTTCTTTTTCCCAATCCAGCAAATTAGATTAGACTGATATGGTTTAGGATGAGAGATGTTTTCTATATTAATTTATGCTCTCTGTTTCCATTGGAATAAATTACAAAATCAACCTTTGTGAGATATTTGATACAAAATCCCCCTCTGAGCAGCTTGCATGTTTATACTCTGACCCCATAGCTCTGCATCAACATGAAGGAGCTCTGGGGGGGTTGGAGTATGAGCAGCCATGGTGGGTCTCTGGTCCGGTCAACATCCTTGATTTATGGTCCTGATTTGTGATCCTGGTCTTGAACTACACTCATCATTCCTGTCACTTACAAATACTTTCCTTACTGCTAAGCATTCCTCAGATGGCTTACATAAAACATTTCCACCCCTGCAAACTTTTTATTTCAACTGTGTGCTAATTGTAATGTGGGACTGGCCCTCTGGTTGATACTGTTGGAGTTTTGCATGAGTAAGGGCTAGAGTTGAGTGAATACATACCCTTAATATTAATTTGCATTCAAAAGGGAACTTCTGTTTAACTGTGGTTGTAATCCTTCCATATTTATTTTCTATGAATATGTGATCATACGAGCTTTACTAGCATAATACTTGTCTGTGAGAATTCCCATGTGACTTACTCATGGGAAGCAACATTTAATTCAAATGTTGGGTCACCAAAAGGCAGTTCAGAATTTTCTATTGACTTTGTTTTGATTACTTATTCAAATTAAATGTTACGATCATTGCAGATAAAGCAAAGCAAAACCTGGCAATATTACAGTCAGTGGGGCAATTAACATTCACACTCTGCTTGTTAATTTAAAAAACTGTATCAATATAGATCAAAAGATGTATGGGACATAAATTAATGTTACTTGGTTTATCACAGAAGATACATTCCCAGTTGAAAATTTCAATCTGGATTACAAAATTCATAAATGAGATGATCAGCAGACCTACAATTATTCACTGAAGTAGTTCATTCACAGTTCTATAACAAGCACATTTCAGACATGAACTGCAGATCTACAATGATTCAAGGTAAAATTTGCCAAAGAAAATCCTCTGCTAAGATCAGCGTGTGCAAGTTAGAGATACAGGATGTGGTTGCTTAGTTACTAAGCTGGAGTCCACCTGGAGAGCACAGTGCCTCTGCACTTCAGAGCGTGGAGATGGGTTTTGCCCTTTACTTTTGAATGACATTACTGCTGAATGTTAAAATCTAAAACGTGGAACCAGGAAACTTCAACCAACAGCCACTCTGCTCTGGCAGCCTCATTGCAACTGCAGCCAGTGGTAGTGTGACCATCCTTCCATCACAGAAGATAGACCCACAGGAAAAATAATAGACAAAACTTCATTTTAAGAGGCATTTTAGAGAATGTACCTCATATATTTTTCTATCAAATGCACTCCTACTGCATTCAGATAGACAATTCACAGTGCTTTGCTATCTGTTTTAATATTTTCAATGTATCCATGGATTTTTTTTTATAAAGTTTTTATAACTTTTTACAATTACAAAAATTATAATATCATTAACCTGTAGTAGTTGAAATTAATTTTCCTTTGAAGCTCAGTCTTGACAGAAACAGTATTTAACAGGTTTCTGCAATCTGCTAAAATTAGCTTATAAAAGAAAATATACTTTCTACTGCTGCTTTTGAGTTCAGACCAGGCTTAGTAACTTCCAGATGTGAAAATGGGAAGAAGCTAGGATGTGAGGAAGGGATGTCAGACTAATCTTAATAAAATCTTTCTGGGAATGTGAGACAGCTCTTCAGAATTTCTCAGTCTACAGTATTCTTCATGCAAGCAACAGAGGTTCAGCCTTGCAGCATGTTTCAAACCTGCAGTAATGCTTACAGTTTCCCCAAAAGACAGCCTTTTTCTTTTGAGAAAATAACTGAATCATGTTTGCTGACATAAAAATGTGGAGATAAATATTTAAGAGCAAATACATACCACTGATTTTTTTTTCTGTTTTGCCAAAATGAGTTTTTACACAATTACACTTATGATGAAATAATTTCTTTTGTTACTTACCATAATCTACTTTTTTGTGAATAAAGAAATGTTGTAAACTTCAATCCATACAAAATAATTTGGTTTTGATTTTAAAACTTTTTAAGTTTTGACACTTTTAGAACTGATTAGGTGTTATGGTTGGATTAGGTTGGATTAGGTTAATGGTTGGACTAGATGATCTTCAAGGTCTTTTCCAACCTAGATGATTCTGTGATTATAACAACTTTTAGGATACAGTGCAAGACAAGTCATGCCTCTTCATCATCCTCACATTTGTCAACTTTAACAAGTTTAAAATTGCAAAAGGGGAATCCTAACCTGCTGTACAAAAGAAACTCATTTTTCCAGACATGTTGTATAAAAAAGAAAACCTAGTCAACATTTAAAGGTCTTTCACTTTTAAGGTATAGAGGCCAGTATCTTGTGGATACATGCCTCATAATCTCAGTGTATTCAAATATAATAAAATAAAATCTCTCTTGTAATTCTGAAATGTTTTTGACATATGAGGAAAATCAATTGAAAAACCTCAGCTATAAAACTTTCAAGATGAAATGATAATTTATCTGTGAAGTTCTTTTTTATGCTATACAGTACGTTGGGTAATTACTCATCCATTAGAGTTTCCTATTATTGGATAGCAGAGCCTCCAAATTAAAATTCATAAACTTATATTTTAAAAATTCAAATGTTCGATTTCAGTATATCCTTTAAATTTTCAAATATTTATAATGTATTTTCACTGCTGTCTTGAAAATAGTCAGGAAGACAGTGGATTATTCCCCTTTCAACTGTGCAACAATAAGTTAGAATCAGAAACATTTTCCACCATTTGAAGCCTTAGGGGCCACAGAGAAAAATATTTTAAAATCAAATCTTTAATTGTTTTCTTAATTGAAAGAGATGCTAACATATTGTTGGGAGTGCACAAAGCTTTTGTTTTGGAAGGTATACAGTTTTAACTATGAGTGACTCTTGGAAAACAGCATAATTTAATTTGCCATCACAGTCAAGTAATCTATATGAATGACTTCAGAAAATCTTATGGCATACTTTTTTATGCTTCTGGAGCTGTCATCTTGGTTTTTTTTCTAATTTTCATATTTCTTAGCTACAAAACAGATTTCAAACAGTTTGTTTATAGAAGTTACCCTGGAATTGTTTTATCACTCACACTATTTACATGCATTGGTGTATTTAAGGATTCAAGTGGTTAAGAAACTTCTGCATAAACTACACTAAGTATTGTATTGATCTATGCACAGTAATTTCTTAACAAATTCTAGAAAGTACAGAGCATCTTTTTAGAGATTGCATCTTAATGACAGGTTACCACTACAGTTATGACCCCAGTCTTTGTAAAAATGTAGCTTGACCAAGTGAAAATACATAAATAATACGCAGGGACAACCTTACTGTGGTATTACTTGCCTATGCAACACCCATTTCATACCTAAAACTCAGACGGTCTTTTCTGTACAGCTAATATTTGCCCATATGAAATGCATGGGAAGCACCTCCAGCCATAATCTTGACTCCCTACTGGCATGAGACCTGGCAGGATGCATCAGCATCCCCTCTCCTCTTCACTGTGTGGGGAGGAAAAGCAGGCAGAGATTGTCCACGAGCCATGAACTCCAGCAGCTGAATGATTAAGGGACCACAAAGTCCCCTGCAGGTGAGCCTTAGCTGCTCCAGAGGGGTGAATATTCACTAGTCTTTCTTCTCTGACCTTTGGCTCACTCTCTTGGGTTCTTTAATTTTCATTTAAATTGAAGGCCACAATGAAGGTGGATATTCACCCCACTTTTTCTGAAGGAATCTCCCATCTCTGAAATCCCCATTTTGCCATTTGAATGGCAAGTGACTTTTTTCCCCCCTCTTTGCCATTCCATCTTGGGGCTTCCTTCAGCTGCCTTCCTTCATTAACAGTTCCCAGCACACAAGCAGTATAATCCAACAAAACCATACTGAGATGAAGCCTGCTTTCCTGTGGGTTACTGAAACCTGGCTGGGAATTACCAGGAACCTCCAGTAAAGGTTCTCCTCAGCAGCTACTATAAATGGTGGGCTACCCTGTTCAGTCAAGACACCAAAACATCACAGTAAAGAACACCAGAAGTCACTGGCAAAGTTTTGTAATGTTATTGCTTGTATATTATCTCCTTAGCTGGGTTAAAAACATACAAGCGATGGCTGGAGTAATGTCATATTTTAACAGGCAAAAAATAAAGCCACATCTACAGCTCTTATTTCACGTGAGCAACTGAGCACAGTCTTAGAACTACATAAAAAGACAAGTTGTTTTTTTTAATGGTGTGATTAATTATTATTGAAATGCTAACTTTCTTTGGGCTGAATTCTACTTTGAAAATGAGATTTAATCAAGAGTTACTGTGCTTAGTGTTGCTCTGCACAGATTTGATTGATTGATTCAGTTTTCTTCTTGCTCATGCAAAAAAGATGCAATAAGACATGACTCTTAAATTAAAGAGTGGATTATCACCTTCAGGGAAAAATCAAAGGAATTAAGAAGAACCTCAAATAAGGGTTGGATGAACACATTAATGACAGAGGGGTTAGTATTCACTGTCTGCTACTTTGAAAGAAAGGAAGATCGTTTGAGCGTGTGTATGACAAAGATTTTCAGTCTCCTGAAGCCCAATTTGTTAACTGTTAGCGCATGCTTAACCCTTTGATAAAAGGTTGGGAAATAAGATGTGCATTGTTAAATCTAAAGTAATTTTTCATTATTATTAACATTATTAAATGCGGTATTTTGCCCTGTCTGTTTTTGTTGGATAGGTAGGCACTCATGTTCTGCCAGTTAATCCTGTTCTTTTGTGTATTTTAATTATAAAACACCTAATAATGTGGATGACTGCTTATAATAAATTAAAAATATCTGGATAAATAGAGAGGTGGTGTTGTCTATTAGGCGCAATATCCAGGTTTGGTTAAAAACAGGAAAGTCTGCTTGAGCTCTTAACGTAGAAAGACTTTTCTGCAGCTTAACACAGATGTAGAAGACTTGTTCTCAACTCTAGCAGAGATACCTGAAGCATTAGTACCTGGGAAGTTTTGTTCAAGGGCAGAAATAATCGGCACACACAACATCAGATTTTGTCTGTTCAGCCTTCCTCATAAATACTGTTGCTAATTCTACATGTGACAGTGAAAAGCATTTTGCAGGCTTGTGAGATTTGTACATTTTCAGCTCAGTGTGGTTTAACCACAAGCTTTGTAGCTTGGAGAAAAACAACCTATTTGTGCATTTCCTCAAAAGCAATGGTTCATATGCCTCTGAAGCAGAGCGGATAAAATGCCTATGCTGTGGCCAGTTTCAGTGCTTGCCTCATTGCTGGTGCTGCTAGTCATCCTGCAAAGCCAATGTAGCTTTTAGTCACCACCGCTTACACTAACTTCTGATGGTCTGAAACAACTGGGACTTGACATGGTTTTTTAATCAGGCCCTTACAGTTGTCCTTGTGTCAGTCCACAGAACTCAGCAACTCTTAGAGACTGGGTTTAGTCAGCATTTCTGTGTGGGGTCTCAGCAAAATTTGGATTGTTTCATGTATGTGCCCACATGGAAACTGAGCTCTTTGGAAAGCCTCATCATCATTATCTAAGTGTGACTTTATCATTCTACATCAGCGTAACCTTTCTGGGGACCTCATCATGGGTGAAAGTACTGAGCTGAGGAGAAAAAAGGATCAGGAGAAAATGTACTCCAGTAACCTCTTACTAATGAATGAATGCATACTCGTGCATACTTCAGCTATCTGCTTTGATACCCAAACACAATAGAGCTATAGACTAGGCTCAGAATTTGACCTTCAGTATCTTACCGCCAGGGCATTTATTCATCAACCGGTTTCTTCGGGCTTAGGTTGTTTTCCTAAATCTGTGCTAAGTGCTGAAGAAGCCTGGTAACCCCTGCTGTGCTGGAGGAGATTGTTCTGATCCAGCGATGATGGTATAAGACGGGCAAACTTGAGCCCAACAAGTAACGACATTTCCTGCCAATTCTTCATCAACAGAATCCAAGCTTTACTAAACAGCATTAGTGATGGGATAATGTTTACTTCTGTCTGTCAAGGCCTCCTTTTCAATGGAGGTACGGGAGAATAAAATCTAGCCCCTCTTGGTCATGAAATATTATATTATGTTGTGAAGCACAGGTTGTACAGCTGAGAGAATAACAATTTGTAGACAGAACTACCCCTGGAAAAGCCACTTCTGCCGCTTTTCTGCATGTCCCTATCTGCCTTTTATATGACTGTTTATCTTTTATATTATGAAATATATCTTTCTTCATGGTGGTCATAGTTCAAAGATTTTTTGAAAAGAATAACACTTGACTGCCATTTTGCTTGCTCAAGCCTTTGGAGCTCTTGAAATGCAAAGATTTATGGGTTTTGGCTCTGTTTGTCCCTCACACACATATATATATACATATATAAATGGCTGATTAAATTAACTAGTACGGAGGAATCCCCATCTTAAGAACAGTATCTTCAGCTACACTTGTGGCTTCAGTCAATATTTGTCTTTTGAGACTGTGGAGGAAAAATACACAATACAAACACAAAATCAAGGAGCAGAAAGTATTTTTTTCCTTGATCAGAAATGGTGATGACTTTTATTCCTTTGCTACATATTGAAAGTCCATCCACCTATAGAACATGATACTACAGCTTTCAGTAGGGGAAATTAATTCAGCAGACATGAGGCCCTGATGACTGTCTGATCAATTCTCAGAACTGCCCCTTCCTCTTTAATAGAAGGGATAATATGAGGATGCATTTTGGGAGTCTCCATAGGATCAGGCAAGATATCCAGGGTTTTAGAAAGAGGAAAGAGCACTTCCCTTTTAGGTAACAATCTAAAATTGTTTTAACATCCCTGAACAGGTTCTCCTACCTGTGGCGAACAATCTTCAGATTTTAAGTGGCTACCTTTGCTTGTGCCTTTTGGTCACAGCTGCATTGACATATGCAGTAGCACATGTGAAAAAAGCTTTGTCACCATGTTTTAACATTACATGTATTTGAATATGGATCAGAATATCCAGGGTCTAAATCAGAAATATTGCTACCACTTGTGAACAAAGGCAGTTAACACCACCCTCTTACTTGCTTTTAATCCATGGAGAGGCGGCTGGATACCGGAGGTCTGCTGACTTCTGACTGCCTGAGCTTGGAACAACACCGACTGCTGCTAAGGTTAGCTTTCCACATGGATAGGGCTGCTGTGCATTTACCTACAGCAGATGAGGGATGACTGGACCTACTTGGCTTGCCAAAATAATTGTTCAACCTTCAAGCATTCTCATATCAAGCTCACAAGAGACAATGTGATAACCATAAATGCTTATAAACAACAAAATCTAGGCTTTTATAAACAACAAAGCGTAGGCTGCACGGGGACTTGCTGTGTCCTCTAGAGTGTTTTACTGAGAGCAGTCTGGTAGTTATGGGCTTTCCAGCCATGCGCTGAATGTCATGACAACTGTACCATGTGTGACATGCTTTCTCTCCTGTCCCTTCCCCAGGGAGAAAGTTCTACCTGCAGTGCACCGCTACTTTGTTTTGGCAGAAGTTTTGTTTTAAATGCATGTGCTACTATTTGGGTACAGTAGAAAAAGTGAGGCTTAAAGCAGAGGCCTTGCACTTGGCACAAAAGATGCAGGCTTGTACTGTTCATAGTTTTTGGGGTGTTCATTCCCCATAAGATGATGTTTATCATTATGGGAAGTTCCCTTTCAAGTGAGGAGCAAAGCTGGTTGTCACAGCGTTCACATGGGAACTTTAGGTGAATTTGGCACCCAAGCCACTGAGTGCTTCGGAGGCAAGAGACTTGGGCTGGACTCAGCATTGTATGAAAACAGTAAAAGAGGATACTTGTTTTAGTCTGTGCTGGTGAGGAGAAGTGTTGCAGCCTTCTGTACTTGCTGGAATTTGCTAAGGGCTCGTGACTTCTTGCTCATATACATGGCATTGCTTTAGTCCAGACAAGACTTGACAAAAACTTGTATTATGGGGAACCGGTCATCATCTGTCAGAATAGGGAGGAAGGGTCCTGGAACTGGAAGTGGTGGGGTGTTGTAGGAAGTGGGTGCTTGGCATCTGTCAGGAGCCTCTGGAGCTCTTGCAAACAGCTGACCCAGTGTGCCAGTTGGGTTTGGTAACTTCAACTAAAGTCTACAGGAAAGTCCCTGGAGTTCTTCCCTTCATACAATAGCATAACATCTTTCTGTTGTAGGACTCACTTGTAACGGTCTCTATCTGCTCTTCTCAAGACTCGGGAATAAGCTGATGGCAGTGATACTGTTGTAGAGAGTTAGAACTATTTTATGTAATTCATTGCTGACTTACAAGTCCAATTTCGTAGTATCCACATATGGAGCTGGATAAATCTGTAACCCCCACTGACTTTTGGGGCAACACAAAAAATGGAGGGCTGAATGACACAAGTGTGGTTTCACACCAATACGTAGTTGATGCATCTTGTAGGCAACAGCTTACACTATTTTGGTGCAACCAGGACTCCAGCTACTTCCCTAAATTAGAGTAACAGCATCTCATTGCTGACTGTATCAGCACAGACTCCCAGAGGAGGGGGATGGATGTCTGCTCAAAAGGCACTGATAGAAACCGATTTGTCTAAACTGGAGTGGCCAGACTGTGACTCTTGTGAACAGTCTGACACTTGTCCCCATGCTGAGCTATATCCTATGACTGGCTTCAAGGCTGTGCCAACATAGGGCTGCTGAGTAATTGACTCCTCAGCTGCAGGAGGAACGCTGCTAGCTGGGGCTTCTTAGGTTACGCTAACTTAAAACCTAAACTGTTTCTATCCTATGTCTTGTCCTGAATCCAGTTGGGACACAGTTAGGATCCAACTTCTATTAGATGAGTCTGTAGATGGCTTCTGACTAACTTCTTTGATTTGTTCAGGTGTGAAAATCTTGATGCTCTGCATTAGCTGGATAGAAAGGATGTACCCAGAGCTGATTATGCTACTATGTGCTTGAAGGGCAAAGGCAAGATTTCTTCCCCAATACTACATTGCCAGTCCTTGTCAGTAATGCCAGTTCGCCTTCACCCATGGGAAGAAGAGACAGGGAGAAGAACCAAAGCTTTGCAAAACTACCAGGCTTCACTACGGCTTGCAGTGGGGCTGGTGGTGGGCAAAGCTGGCCAGAATTGGTTCCTGTAGCTCCAGTACCCCAAGGAGCAGAGGAAGAGAAAAGCTGGCCCTAAAAAGCAGTCACACAAAGAGCACAAATTAGTAGGAGCCACATAGTGCCTACTACTACAGAGTGAAAGCAAACTTCATCAGGCTTGTTGTGCCTGGGAACCATCCTTGAGGGAAAAAGTGCATTCACACACCATACTGGACACTTTGAAGCTGGATTTGTCACTGCACCCATGAAGTGAAGTGGCACTACTTGTCCAACATATTCCTCCCTTTCCCCAAACATAAGAAATATAATAGATAAGCAATCAAAACTCATACAGCGTACAGAAAAATGCATTAGTTAAGCTGTGCTTTCTGAAGGAATCAAATGATCATGTGGTTACAACACGATAGTTTATCAAAGTGATACAATGGTGGTACTGCTACACAGCCATCTTCAAAGAGAGCTTTTTTGGCTGGGATTTCAACATCAGTCTCAAGTTCTTATTTATTCCCAAAGGAGATGACAACTAGGAGCAGCACTGCAGGATGCTGATTGATCTCTTGTGACCATTAGATGACATTATTTTTTCTGATAGTTATCATGAATAACATTTACTATTAAAACACATGACAAAAACTCTATTACATTTTTTGTTCTGTTTTGAAAGAAATGCATTTCTATAGTTCATGATCAAATCTGGCTAAAAGATACTGGAATGGAGCTTTTGTGATCAGACTGTTTCGCTGTAAATTGGAAAAGGAAAAAAAAAAAAAGAATCTTCTTTGTCAAGGGAATTTAAAGTTGCCACAATCAAAAGTCAAAATTTTCACATAATCTGAAATGACCAAGAATATTTTTACAATGTAATGTCTGGTGACAAAAACACTTCAGAAAATTCATGTCACCAGACAAAATTAATTCAAAAGTGATCACATTGTAATTTTTCTTTCATTTTAGATGTCAGCATATCTCATGTAACTTGCTGGATGAATAGATCAAGTCCTGCAAGTTCTAAAAATAGTCAGTAATTCAATAAAGTAAAGATTTAAAAAAAACCCCAACAATATTTGGCTGACACTGTGAAATTTGCCCCTCCGCTTCAGCCCTCACCTGCACCACCACACTTCAGGTGCCTGCGCTCTCAGGTGTGCCGTCACACATGCTTATTGTGATCAGTGCTGGTCAGTGAAATGATCCAATTTACCCCCCAAGTGGGGCTAAAGGAATTGAGCTGGCGCAGAGCAGATGCTAACCTGTAAGAATGGGATGAGAACAAGCCCTGTGCATGTACGTAATGTTGTATAATGTCCTAGCCCAGTGCACAGTTGAGGCTGGTGTTTTGTGGAATTCCCCCCTCCTCCTGTATTAATTAGGTGGTGACAAGCACAATCCCAGTTGCTGGCCCCTGGTCTTCAACACTGCTCATTTGTTAAACGGTTCCTGGCCTGAGGGTGACTAAATGTTTTTCCAAGGGATTTAGGAGCTAGCACAGTCAAGGTCCACTTTCCAGTAGATACCCTGCTTTAGAAGTTAAGAGAGTTGAATATAATGGGGGTGGGCTGCTCCATCCCAGATAGCCTTATTGAAAGAGAATGGTCCTGGGTGGTGCTCATTTGCGAGGATGTCTGCTTAAATACTTGTTCATCCATCTATTGCCCATACCATATGATTTATAAAAACAAAATTATCCACTGTCCCTCTGCAAACTGTTACTGGAGTTCGATCACCTCTGGAGTGGACATGGAGGCCCTTGGCAGTCCTAATAGGCTTAAATTTGGTCACTCTTCGTCATCAGGTTCAATTTGACCCTCAGCCATTGAATACAATTGAAATGGAAGCTGCAAAAGAATCAGTTCAGGGGCTGGAAAAAGATTTTCTGGGCAAAATTTCTGAATCATTTTGGTGTAGTACTGCCATCTTTGTTGGTTAATACTGCTTTTAGCAATGAAACTGCTTTGCTTTGGGTAGAACTCAGAACTTCTTTGCTTTCTTAGAAAAACAAAATTGTGCTGATTTGTATTTTTTCCTTATGCAGTCTGCATTTGTTTGCACACAAGATGTGAGTAATGAAGGAGTCTACAAAATTCAGTTGGCAAAATTCTATCAGAGTTTGCAAGAAACAAAACAAACACAAAAACAGCCCATCAAGTAAAAATGGCTGAGTGATGCAAAAGGCAACACAGATGGAGGTAATGGGGTTTCAAAAGAGGAATTAGAGAAGTTCTGAACGGAGCCTCATAAATCTGCAGCAGTTGAGCTTTGCCAAGAATTGCAGTGGCAAATCTTCATTATGGGAGATATTTCTGCACTGTACTCACCCGTGAGAGCTTTGCTAGGGCAACCACGGGGAAAGCATGATCTAGTGGTGACTGCAAGACCAGCAATCAGCATTCCTGAGCCCTGCCAGGCTGCGCTGCTGACTCACGCAGCAGCCTTGAGTTAGTCACTCATTGCCAGATGCTTCGACCTGACCTTGTCAAGGTGCCGCAAACAAGGAAACAAAACAGACTTACCTTTGGTAACTCTGGCAAACAAGTTTTATCATGTCCTACTTCAGCTTCCCCCATGCCACCAGATGAGCAGCGTGGCCAAGGAAGAAGCTGGGCCACATCAGGCCATTTTAGGGCTGGGGACTGTTGCCCTGGCATGGCGGAGTCACAGAGGAGTTGTTTGTAGCAGAGGAGGATGAGGGAGGCTCGACTGTCGCAAAGGAAACATGAGGACTGGTGGAAAGCTGTTTGTACGTAGGCAGAGGAGAAGCCAGTGGCTCAGCAGATCCTGTGGGAAAGATTGGTGAGAGAGGAGGATGTAGAGCTCCAGGGAGGGACTGACATGAACATACGAAATAGCCTTGTGCCACGCCAGCTCAGCTAAAGGACTTGTCTCCCCATAGACAGAGGCTGGCCTTAAGTCTTCCACCAAGTGGGAAAAAGATCACTTGTCCTAACAGTAGGCTGATGAATCTGGGAGCCCTGCAAAATTTGGGGATTTTTCTGTTTTATTCCACCAGTTTCTCACCAGAGGGCATGTCACATTGCTAGTCTGGGAAGGGCTGTCCCTGGTATGACAGACACTCTCTCTCGAGGCAATTGCTCTTTCTCTGCTATGGGATGAGATGTGAGGAGCCTGATCTATGTCAGAAAAAGATTACCAGGAGTTTCTGAAACTCTCCACTCGGGGTTGGGTTTTTCCTGAGGGTTTCTCTCTGTAGTGCCTCTTGATACCTCTCTCGTACCACCATCTCCAACCACTAACTCTGGGCTAGACTAACAGAGATTTGACTTAAACCTGACCGACAAAGCCTAAAAAAAGAGCTGAGACCTGAGTGGTGCTTGGTCAGACCTGCAAACTCAGGGAAGAAGGAGCCGTAATCACCCTTCTCCCTGCCCGAGCTTCAGCTCCCCTCACCTCTCAGCGCTGGCTCTGGACCAAAGTTTCATGTTTCATCACAGGAGATAACTTTGTCATTAATCACATTGTTGCATCCAGTATTTATACATAGAAAATTCAACCTGTATTCCAGATTATTGAAAATCCCTCCTAAGTGCCAGCAGATGGTTAGTTTTTGGCTGCAGCTGCCCAGATCCCGTTACCGGCAAGGATCCTTATCAGCTGTGAGGGAAGATTTTCAAGGAGGAGCAAATGAGAGTGTATGCTGCAGAGCTGTAATCTGGGGTTTGGAGTCAGTCCACATCTCATACAGAGCCATATATAAGTGCCATTAAAGTCAGTCCAGGAGCTCCTGCTGCAGTAGGCAGCTTAGACACAAACACAGGTGACAAGCTGTGTCCTGAGCCCGCACCCCTGGCTCCCGGTGGGCTCTGTGAGGGCTGCGACATGCTGGAGGGTTTGGGGTAGATCTCAGCTTTGCTCTTCTGGGCAGAGGAGGGTAAGCTGTTGTGAGTAAGCCATATGGTCCCTATTTTCTGTTACTGTGACCCTTCAGTGACATCTGAAAAGCTTCAGGGAGTGATTCATAAAACTGCATTTATAACACTACACTAATGAGGCTGTAGGAAGAGGTGGCTACAAATCTCTGTAGGTGCGGGCTAAGCCTGACTACGTACCACAGGCAACACATAAAGCTGTCCTGAACTGTTTGTACTAACCCACAGGTCAGGTTTTATTTTAGGACGTAGGTCTCTACCAGACTGTGCAGCCTCCTTGGTGCTCTGGCAGTCCCCCAGGGAGGTGGTGGACATCCCTCTACATGAGGTCTGACCCTGACACCACAAAGCACTCTGTAAGGAGCAAGCCTTCATTCAGAGAGGGAGATACCTCAGTGCAGTCAGTGCCTCTCTTGTTTCTGCTCTGTGACTCTTGGAAAACCAGGCTAGTGAAACACGTTTGCCAATTTTAATCCCTGGATAGCACAGCAAAGCCTTACATCCTTTGTGCTGCTTCCAGCTATGGCATTGCTTTGCTAAACATATTAAGTGTTAGAATTTTTGTACTCTCTTGGTAAAAACAGATAAAAATAATACTTATGCTGGAGCTGGCCGATTTGAGCTAGTGAAATGCTGAAAACTCCCCAGTTGTCTTTGAATAGATACATTTCAAAGTATTGCCCAAATACTTTGGAATAATATTAAAACTAAGGGTTTTTTGTGAAATATTTTATTTGATGTTTGCAAAACATTCGATATCTGCAAGCTATTGGACTTGACTCTCAGCCCATGCTGAGTGCTAAGCAACATGCTTCACGACTGCAGGACTAAAGCTTCCCTCCTGACAACCAGTGACTTGCATACCACTGTGCTTCTTTTTTGACTTTTCTGGAGGTAATTCATGCTAAATTCATGAAGCATTTGCAGAATGGCTTCTAATCACAAATAGATAAACCATTATGTTAGCTCAGAAGTTGCAGTAAATTAAATTATGCAGTTTTATTTGCTGTGCACCCAAATGTTTTATTTACTCTTTGAAAAGAGCTATAAGCTAAATTCCTCTTTCCAAAACTATTAATGGACATATTTTCTGTCACAGCCGGAGTTGCATATGTATTATGTGACAAGCTGTCTTGTTAAATTCCTTTGAGCAAATCCTCATTTAGTACCACACGTGCAAATTCTTCTGGAGCCAGTGAGAGCAGCAAGTGCATATCTGAGAGCTGCATTTCGTCTGTTGAATCAAATTGCCCAGACCATCAGATGACCAAAAGGGATGAGGGGAAAGATGTGGTACCATTAATATGCTGGTATGCTGGAAGGATATAGAGGGACATGCCTTTCTAGATGCATAACCATTTTCCAGTGATGAGGAAAGCTGGAGAAAGTGAGGATATTTGAGAAGCTGGGAAAGAGATGTAGCAACTGAAGCTAGTGGGAGAGCATGACTGTACCCACTGTCAGAGTTTCAGTGCACCAAAGCCAGGGTGCCTCACCCCATAATGACACAGCTAAATGGAAAGATTTTGTTTCTTTTGTGTCTCCACCCAGTTAGATAAAGGTATAGTTAACGAAAGCCGGGTCACACCTGTCTACTGGCACCTTTTCCTCTCTCATTATGTGTGTTACCTTCACAGATAGATTTATCTCAGAATAGAGATAAAGGGAGTTCTTTTTGTTTGTTTTCTGTTTTCTTTTTAATTTTAGAGGAAGTGTTTCATACCTGAAAGGTACAGATTGCAGTTTCTTTTACCTTCTCTAAGCTTAACTCTGGTGGCAGGATGGAAGCTGCTGAATCTGTTATGCTTGATCCACTAGTGAATAAATATGTAAATAAAAAGTTGGGGCTGCACAGATTATAGCCCTCTGACAATAGTCCATTAATAGCCATGAAGTAAAAACAGGGATATTTTAAGTAATTTCATGGAATGAAAAAGATTTATGCTTTTGATTTTAATATTTTCACATTCTTTATATCTTTTTGCATATGATGATTTGAAGGAATTTTGATTCACCTCAAAATACTTGTTAATGCATTGGGAATACTTCATTGTCTACTGTAGTTGGTTCTAGACCTGCATCTTTCATCAATACTTTCTCCCTTATTTCTAACAGACAACCCAAATCAGCATAACAGAATTTGACCTGCAATGAATTTGGGATGCAGACATGTCTGAGAAAGTACAGGTTTCAGTTAATCGTGGAATTATCTGTCCTGAAGCAAAAATCCTTCTTGAAGGTACTGTGCATTCAGATGACAGAATATTTTTTCAGCTTCAAGCCTCTGGCAGAATAATAAGTCCTCATGTTGAAACTTTTACAGGTGCTTCATGCAACGTTGAGTAAATTACTCCAGAGTGAGTTTGGCTGGGGAGAAGTGGCAGTAGTTTTATTCATTGCACAAGCACCTCAGTCAGTCTGTCTGCTCAGGTTTCTGGAAACCTCTGTGGTCTGATTCACTATTTCCTTACTGTTTGTTCTGGGACTGGGGAGTAACTATGCAAACATGATGTTGATGCAATATTGTAGGGAGTATCTAGGCTAATCCCTGCATTCAACTTCTGAAGTTTGTTGAGAGCAAGGGGTTGGATTCCTTGCTGTCTTCTGTGCTGTCTGTAAGCCTATTGAGCTATAGCCACACACAAAGTGTTTTACACTTATTTTCTAACTGTAAATCACCATGCACAAGCCAGTGAAAGAGATAATTTCTAGTACACAGTAGACATGTTCTGACAGTTGGCAGAAGGATGTAGCTAGCAAAAGAAATATCATTACACTCAAAACCTTTTTACAAATTGTCAGTTTCTGAGAAATCATCTTTGTCTTCAAAATCATCTAAGGCAGTCAGCCTAACACCTTGGTTTTGGTATTGATGGCTATGTGATTTCAGGGAAGAATCAGAATTTGCTTCCCTCCAGATTTGCTCTAATATGTCCAAATATTTAGTTCTTCTAGGAGGACTCTTCTGGTGACTCAGAGTTTAGTTGGAGGGCCAGTATAGGAGCCAGGAACGTGTTTTTAAAGGTCTTGCCACTTTTTAATATGCATTTCAGGCAGCATCCATCTCAGCTAACACTGAGCACCTTCAGTGTAAGCATCTACATCTGAGCTGGTCATGTATGGCCCATTTCAGTAACTGTGGGAAACATTTGACCTGTTTTAGATATCTACCTTATGAGGAAAGGTAGGAAAGCTTGCTTCCCTCCATCAACTGTGAAGGGATCCATGCAACACAGACAGATGGGGAAGTCTGCAGCACTCTTGGCCACGGGACATCCCACCCTTTGCAGCTGAGCAAGAAGGAGGATTTGATACAAGAAGGAGCTTATTTACAGTAGCAGAATGTGTGAAGGTAGAAAAAACAGCAGACCTTCCAGACCTGCTTTGCAGTTCCTGATTCTCCAGGGAGTGTTGTGTTGTTTTTGGAGACATTTATGAGGGAGGAGGATTTAACTTTTCCTTTAAGGACTGTGAAGTTTCTAAGAGTGGTTGCAAGCCTTTTTAGGAAAGAAAAGATCGACTTCTGTCTCTCTGCAGTCACTGCCACTTTTAGTTGCAAAGCAGCAGTATGGAGATCAGAAAGGTTTTCTGTTTAATCTCCCAGCCAGAACTACAAAGATATGAACAATTCTCTAGAAAAACACAGCTAGAAGATTGCACTTCCTGGCAGTGGCTGTGTAACACTGAACTGTAGGTGGATGTGGTGTTTTGATATTGTAAAGTGTATATGGCCTGCAGACAGGCAGGACAGAAGTCCATGGGACTCGGGATGCATCCGAGGGTTCTGAGCGAGATAGCTATGGCCTTCTGCCATCTTTGAAAGTCTGTGGTCATCAAGGAAGGTCTCCAATGACTGGAAAAGGGCAAATGTCACACCTGAAGGGTGAGAAAGGATCCAAGGAACTGCAGGCTGGTTGGTCTAACCTAGAAATATGATGAGCATATCTTCTGGAAGGTTTAGACTAGATATTAGGAAGCATTTCTTTACAGAATGGGTTGTTAGGCGTTGGAATGGGCTGCCCAGGGAGGTGGTGGAGTCCCCATCCCTGGAGGTGTTTAAGAGTCGGGTCGACATAGTGCTGAGGGATATGGTGTAGTTGGGAACAGTTAATGTTGGGTTGATGGTTGGACTGGATGATCTTCAAGGTCTTTTCCAACCTAGACGATTCTGTGATTCTGTGACATGAAGAACCGACAGGGTAACTGGGAACAGCTAGCATGTGCTTAACAAGGACAAATCATGCCTGACCACCCTGCCTGCCTTCTGTGCTGAGATGACTGGCTCTGTGAGCACGGGGAGAGCAATGCTCATTAACAAAGATGTTAAATGGTACTGACCCCAGTACTGACCCCTGAGGGAGGCCACTAGCAACCAGCTGCCAGTGGGACTTTGTACCTCTGACCACAAGCCTTTAAGCGCAGTGATCCAGCCAGCTTTCCACCCACCATACAGTCCATTCATCTGTTTCAGCACTTTGGCACTGAGGATAATATGAGAGGCTACAGTGAAGGACAAGCTCAAGTCAAGAGGCAACTGGCACAGGTTGCAACAATGGCAATCCTGATCAGATAAAAGGAAAACCAAACCTCACAGGAGGGTTGGTTGCCTGGTGAGACTCTGGAACCCCTGTCCTTGAAGATGCTCACAACACACGTAACAAAGGCCCTGAGCAACCAGACCTAAGAGAGCCCTGTTCTAGTGAAGGGAGGGACCAGATGGATGAGAGGCACCCAGCCAGGTCCCTTCCAAACGGAATTATTCTATGATCTATTCTGTGGTGTATGTGTTTATACGTAGGTGTGCAGGAGACTTTCAGCACCATCTCTGGCCTTGTGTGGGAGGCTGCTTTGTACCTTAATTCAAAACAGTCATGTCTAGTTTTCTGAGAGAAGAGACAACCTTCTGAGAGCTGATAGTTTTGTTTCCACTTCTGTTATGAAGGGGGCAGGATCACCAAAGCTACCATTGTGTTCAGGACTAATTACTGCCTATTTGAGAAAAGGAATATGAGGGTATATTGTCCTCTTACAAGATCAGGTGTGGAAGCTGTCTGGGCAATGGGAGGGGGCCTGTGTTATCCGACAGAGGAGGGGCTCCAGGACAGAGCTGTCAGTCTACTGTTTATCACCCCCAATATACATCTCTGTTTTGTGTGTGAGTTTGTTGTTTGCTCCCCCCTGCCCTTGCTCTAAAATTAAAGATATTAGAAATCTGTAACAGTATTTCAACATGGCCTTGCCACACAGAGGCAGCTGAAGAGAAAAAACAGCAAGGATAGACCCATGGGGAGCAGCAATGAGGGGCAGTACATACCTTCTCTGTCCTCTGGATAGGAAACGGAATAACCTTTAAGGGCTCAGCCAATAGTAAGCATTTTCATGACATCATCAGTGTTTAATCTAAGAAATTTATGTTAATATTGCCTCCAGAGATAACTCCTGTGAATGGATAGGAAGGGTCTGACATCCATGTATACTTACTGCCATCTGTCCTCATTTTGGATCTTCTTAAAGATATGTGAAGCAGGGCTCCTCTGACCCATTTTACAGAAAACCCATCTACACTCAGATTTCCTTTGTGGTCAGAGGAGAGATGTAGGTATTTCCAGGGAGTAATTTCTCTCTTTTGATAGCATATCTTCAGAATAGATGATAGAGCTTCCTGGCAATACCTGCTCCTTTCAGGCTACTGGTGAGGAAGCGTGGGTGATGAGCTCAAATGCAGACACCTGCACTGTAAACATCAAGAGTGAGGATTCATCTCACCCTGATTTTAGTGTGTTAGGGTCCTGTGTGCACTACGGGAGGTTTTAATTGCCCTGAACAGCCTCCTACAGGACACCCAGACATGCACCCTGTACCCCTTGTGCCAGGGGCTGCATGTGAGTTCAGACCCTGGTGTCAAGTCCTTGTCCTACCTATGTTGTAGGTGTACCTGTGCCTTCCCTGCCATGCCCTGCTGACCCTGACTTGCTCCCTGGACTCCCCATATTGACTTCACACCTGAATTCTTGCCTGCTGTTTCCCTCTGAAGGGCTTGATTCAGTCATTTCAGCTCTGTTGCCATTTGATGTTGGATATCCTGCTTATTCTTGAGCTGCTGCTCCAGTAGTCTCCCACAGGTCCTCCACCAGCCCCATGGGGATGTCACAGCCACCCAAAGGGGTCTGAAATGGTGTTAGACATCAATGGGCAAGCAGCTGGACTGTGCCTCAGGTGTCTAAAGCTTAAGTGTCTGCATGGGAGCAAGGTGTCTAAGCTCTTGCTACAGTCATTAAGAATCTAGACCATATAGTCAGCGGATCCTGGAGAGCAATTTGACCGACCAAGTGTTGGGGTCTACCTCAGAAGGAGGAGAGTAGCTTGCTAGGCTCCACTGACTGTATGGGCTCAGTCTTCCTTGGTTGCCGTGGGAGTTTAGGTTGTATCTCACAATCAGGCACTATAATTTAGGCAAGCTAAATCCCACCCATGGTGACTAAAAAGAGAAGAAATAAATGCATTTATGAGCAAAATACGAAAATGATCACTCTTTGTGTTAAACATTATGATTTCCATCTGAGAAGTACAGAAAGGCAAAAGCTTTGTGGATATTTAACGTTCAGTCGCTGTGTCTGTACATGAAATCACACACTCCCAGTACATTATATTATATACACTCTCACAAAACATATCCGTTGTTTATAGTCATATGGATTTACAAACACTTCCTGGAAGAACAAGGATAGACTCATTGTATACAGTCTATTTTTTGCTTCTCTAAACTATGAATGTGGAATTATAAATAATAATTTTGGATATTTTGCATATGTTTTTCTGCATTTTGTGATTCTATCTCTACCATGAGTAAGTAAAAATATTGGTAGTGTATAAAGATGATCTCTGTTTGCCCATTCTCCTCTGCTCAGTTCTACGGTATTGTTATATCCTTCTCTGTTGCCATAGAAATGATTGATATGTCCAATCACAGCATTCTTGCCATACCCTTGCCTCTACATATTATGTATCTTGCTCTTTAAACCAGACTCACACTTGGCTTTTTGATATTTTGGGCTATGTTCTGCAGAGAAAAAAAAAAAAAAAAAAAAGGAAACTTTGGTTTTCAGAAGACTGAAACTAATCCAAAAGACAAAGTGACATATATTAATATTGTGAAACTCCATGATTTTACCGTATGCCTTGTGACATTTGCTGCTTTTATTAACCCCTGACTATGCCAAGCAATGACTTTGTGAGAATCTTAGTATCTTCTCATGCAAAACAAATATCTGCATTGTTTAAAGCTCCCTAGCTATGGAAATTTAAAGATCTGCCTTTTTTGGGGCATGCTGATTTTACAGGGAATGAATTATGATTTTTGCAGGTTTGGGTTTCCCTCTCAAGAGAACAGGAGAGAAAAATAACTGCTCAAGCTATTCTTTGACATGACACAATGAGTAGCGGTCAGATCAACCAATTTAATTTTGCTTCATATGTTTCAAAACTTAGTAATGCAGGCTGGCTTCTTCCAGACTCAGATGTCCATTCCACAACAGTTTATCAAGCTAAGAAATACCCTGGGGCTGCCTGGGTTTCCTTTCTGCTGGCTTCCCCTTCCCCCCCAGCAGTGCCTGGAGGGATACAGCACCAGACAGACCTTCCCTTCCCCTGCCTCTGGACAATAAGCCTTTTTTTTTCTTTTTTTCATTCCTTTGCCCAGAGCTCCATGAAGGCCCCTATGCAGTCCCCCATACATTCCCTATAGAGGAGGGAGGGCTTTCTGTTCATCTAAGGCATTTGCAACACATGTGTTCAGCTCGGAGCAAAGGAAACCAATGCAAAGGAAACCAACTCAAGCCAGGTCTCGGGAAAGGGGGCTGCATGGCTTTGCACCCCTTGCTACCTCCTATCGCGATACCATTTAGTCCCTGCCCCAGAGGATCCTCTAGGAACAGGGTGGCCCAGCCAGAGACAAAAACGGCTTTCAGTGCACTTCGGGCAAGGCATGGACGGACCACAAAGCTGCCACTCTTTCTCAACCTCTTGCCTTTTTTGGGGGGGCTCTGTAGCCTGATGTTGCCTGTAATACCAATTCCTGGCAAATGCCACTAGGTGGCTCAAGATTGAATCCGCAGGCAGCAGCTTCCAGTGGGATGTGCATGTGTGGGGGGGAGGAATTTGGGAATTATCCTTGGGCGGTGAGCACCACCCTCATCGCTTCTCTAATTTTCAGATCTTGGTTGCAGATGCTGGAGGAGGGAAAGGGGCATCCCAGCAAAACCTCTGAAATGGGAACGAGCTCATTCTCATTTCTCACGTGAAATGAAACACTGGGAGTTTTCTCTTGATTTATTCCTTGAGAATTGGGACAAGTGATAGCCTGGAGCCTAGTAGTCCTCCCTGGAATACCAGTCACGCTTTTTTTCCCCCCCTGCTAAAAGAAAAATGTGTATTATTCTTCTCTTTTAAGCTTTATCAAAGCCAATTCTTACCATCATCAAGGGCTTATTTTGACTTCAGTTTGCCTTGAGAACACACCATGGATGAGAGTTCTGAGTCCAATGTACTGGGGGAGAGAAAGGCTTTCACAGGCCCAGCATGTGACAAGAGTGATCCCCACAAGGATCACTTTTATGACTGCCACCCTTCTGACCTCTTTCCCAAGTGTGCCCTGAAGGAATTGACTACTCCCCATTTCTCACTTCCCTCCATACCAAACCTCTGTGTTTTCTGCCCATTCTCACTCACTCTTATCCCAGGGTGCTCCTTGGGTTGCCCTTCCCTCCGCACGCAGGGCTTGACAGTGTTTTCCTGTAGCAGGAGCTCTGCAGGCAATCTCTTTTCCTTCTCTCCTAGGCAGTGCAATTTCACATCCCAGGAGGCCTGTGTCCCTCTCCCCTTTCCCTTACTGTTATTTGTCTGGGCATCACACATGTGGTTTAGTGCACACCTGCTGCGATGCTGGTGGTGGTAGCCCGGACATCTCCCACCACTCTGTCCCACCCTGAACTGCTCCAGCTGCCAGAGAGGGGCAGGTGAGAGGATGCCATGGGCAAGAGCAGGGAGGAGCAGGGAAGCCGGGATGCACAGCTCAGCCCTCCCTGGAAAACCTCGCCCTGTTCCCTGGGGAGGCCAGGGCTGAGTTTGCCAGGGTGTCAACACCTCAAAGGCAAGGAGGAGGAGGGGTAAAGAGGAGATAGAGGCATTGTTGAGCAAGAAGGTGCAAGTGGGTGCCATCAGCCAGTTGTTTGAACTATAAACAATTGCAGAGATGCTGGAAGCTGTAGCTATGCTAAGCAGTTGGCCCATCCCCCTCCTGTGGTGTTTCCATTCCTCTTTCCCTCCCCCACAGTCAACAGGGTTTTGGCCAGCGATACCTTCCCTGACATTTTGGATTTGATTAGAAAGCAACATACATCCTATGACACACAAGGAGATGAGCACAGAAACGCTAAAAAGTCAAGCATGTGGTCTCACAAACCCTGACAGTAAGTCAAATATCCCCCCCACTCCCTTACAGGCCTTAAAATTTCCTCATTTAAGGGCCTGAAACAGCAGAGGTGAGTAACACCAAAGCTCTCGCCCAGCTCTGTGGCAGAGTATGGGGAGATTTCATTTGGCTTCTGCTCCTGCTAACCATCGACAAATTGGATGCTTGTTTTAAAGTGTAAAAATATACTTCTGAACTTTGCATTTATTGAGAGAATAGGGATGAAAAATGAATTCATAAGCCCCACCTAAAGCCTTTTCCCCGGAGTTGGCTCTGCCTCAGCTTCTCTCCCCACAAACACTACCTGCCTCTCCCCCAGAGGGCTCCTCCTGTCTTCCTCATTTTTAGGGTGGAGGCTAATAAGCCTCCCCAGCCCTGGTAAATCAGGATTAATTAACCTGCAGATCCCTGCAGGCTTCCAACACCTGCTGAGAGAACCCAGCCAGTCTCTCACGGTGCTTTTTTTGCACACAGCAAGCTTTAGCACCTGGAATAAGGGAAGGTTACAAGCTCTGTCTTTGCCTGGGTGCTTTACAATGAAGGGGGAAAAAAAAGAAAAAAAAATTGTAGGGTCTGTTTTATTTCTTTTTATTTATTTATTTTTTTTTTTTTTATTTCTATCAGCAACCTCTTTTGCATGGGAGGGGCATCTACTAGCAATGAGCTCTGTTTCATGCCATTACCACCTTTCTGAGGCTGGGGGAGGTACTTTTAGCTGAGTTCTGCCTCTCTGCTAATGGGCACCCCTCTCTCCTAGCTGGTGGCTGCCATCTGTGGCAAATGTTGTAGAGCATGTAGTCAGTCACTGCAGGATGCAGTTATCTGATGCAACTGCTCTCTAGGGACTGATTTAGGACCACTATAGTAAGGACAGTTGGAGCTAATTGGATTTTTTTTTTCTCCCAACCTGGGTTTCCAGATGTGATAGGGCAGCATTGCTTTATTAACCCAGCTGTGTTCATCCATGCTCCCTGTTACAGAGGAAGGGATTTCGTTTTTTTTTTTCTTGGTGCTGAATCGCATCTTAGTGGGGGTTGTTTCCTGCTGGTTCCTGAACAAGAGCCAAGCGGCCTTCCTTGCCTGCTGGAATTTTACAGCACACACTGAGCAGGGGTGCCACCCTGCTGAATGCTGGCATTTTTTATTTCAGTGAACGCTTTTTGTTATCTCCACTAGTAACTGACTCATTTCAGTGGACTGGCAAACCAGAAAAAAAAAAATCCCTAGCAATGTTCTTCAGTGACTCATTCAGGTGGAGAAAGCTTTTACAAATGTCCCCTCATAGCTAACAGGACACTGGCAAACAGCTTGTGTGCAGAAGAATTAAGACTGCGTTTTGCTGTCTCCCCTCCCCCAAGAGCCTTGGCCACTCTGCCTGCGAAATGCCACCTCCCAGTCCTTCCCTGCCCAGACGCTCCGCTCTGTCTTGGTGCCAGAAAGGTGCTCTCTGGGTCCTCCCCACAGCCATTTCATCAGTCTAACCAGATGAAAACACAGCTGTTTTCTGCTAGCACTTTGGCCCAACACCTAGCAGGCCATGAGGGAGGAGACGGGCCCACCTGGTTGGGAAGACATTAGATCACTGTGGAGCAGCAGCCTCAGTTCTCCTGACAGTGCTGCTCACTGGCCTTGTGTTCTTCTTTACAGCGCCCTTCTGAGGGAGATAAAAAAGAAAGGCCCCAGGGGAGATGACATGACCTGCTGAAGGTTGGAATACAACAAACTTAGCTTCTCTCACAGGTTTTGCTACAGTGTTGTACCAAAACATCCAAAAAATTACTTGTATGCCTTATTTGTTTAGGTAATCCTGTGCTTTAGGTAACAGACAGCCTGGCCCCTATGCACTGTGATCCACTCATACGGCAAAGGAGTGTGTGTCAGAGAGCAGAAATTATTTTCTGTCATGACCATTGATCCTCTGTATTCTACAGTTTTTTCCCTAAGGATCTCAGCAGGAATAAGTGCTCCATCTTTATCTGTCCTGAAGATCTTGAAGAGAGGTTGCAGGCTTACTAGTACCCCGAACAGTATCACTTCAAAGCCAAAATGGAGAACACCCTATAGATCAGCATGGTAAACCTGTGTTCTTCACAGTCCAGGCAAAGGTGGTGGGGGCCCCTTCCAACCCAAGTGGCTCCAGCAGGATCCTACGCTTAAAAGGACACTCTATCCACCTGCAAACAACCATGGCAATGGCCTTGAGAAATGTGGCTCTGGGGCAAGAGGGACCACACACAGTGCCATCTGCATAAGTGTCAGAGGCTTCATTCTCTTGGAGACCCTATACCTGTGGACACATCTGCTTGTGCCTGGCCACTACTTTCTCCTCTCTTCACACTTAGCCTTTTGTATGGAGAGCAGCTGCCCCTTCCTTACCACCCACCCATCAACCACAGGATCTTTTCCAACCTAAATGATTCTATGATTCTCCATAGCTCTTCTTTCAGTAGCAACTGAAGGCTAGTACCAGTATAGTGGTTCTCCTTACAAACTCCCTACCTGCCCTTCCACACATACAGTTTCCCCACAAAGCATCCTCCCTAGCATGCTGTACTTAGCTTGGCTGAAGGCTGCAGCTCTTTAACTTGAAGACATGCTTCTGGCATCCCTGGGAAGCCAATTACAGTCATGCTGGCAGCTGCCCTCTGCCCCTGTCTACTGCAATAGCTCAGGATGATGCCAACAGCCCCTGGGCTGCATTAGTAAGAGGGTCACCAGCAGGTCGAGGGAGGAAATTATTCCCATCTATTCATCACTGGTAGACACATCAGGAGTGCTGGGTCCAGTTCTGGGCTCCCTGGTACAACACAGACAGGAACTTACTGCAGGAAGTCAGCGAAGGGCCATGAGGATGATGAAGGGACTGGAGCATCTGACATATGAGGAGAGGCTGAGAGCGCTGTGATTGTTCAGCCTGGAGAAGAGAAGGCTCAGGGGGATCTGATCCATGTGTATGAATACCCAACGGGGTGAATAAAGAAGATGAAGTCAGATTCCAAGTGGTGCCCGGTAAACGGACAAGAAGCAATTGGCATAAATGGAAATAGAAGAAACACCATTTCAGCATTAAAAACCCCCACACTTCTTTACTAAAAGGATGACTACCCAGACAGGTTGCAGAGTCTCCATCCGTGGAGATACTCAAAATCTGACTGTATGCAGCCCTGAACAACCTGCACTAGCTGACCCTGCTCTGAGCAGGAGTCAAACTAGACGATTCCCAGAGGCGCCTCCCAGCCTTAACCATTCTGTGTTCCTGCTTGCTGATCCTCATGTCCTGTGGTCAAGTCCCACTACCCTTACTTGTATTTTCCCTCAACCATCTTGATGGAGTGGCATCTGGCACTCCTGGTTGAAGGGACAAATTAGCTCTTCTGCAGCAGATACTCAGAGGCGCCTGAGCAGCTGACAAATGCATACCTGATATGGGAGCAGATGAGGAAAAAAGTCTTTCCATAGGGTATTAAGTCCAGACAAGGTATGTGTGATGATGACTGTACTAAGTACACCAGTCTTATATGCGAGAAGTTGGTCAACAGGGCTTCTGTGCAGTTTCACAAGAAGAGCTATACTAATTCACAGCAGTTAAATACCTGTCCCCTTGACTTCACTTTGCTAGTCAAATGGGTAAATAACTTCCAAAGTATGCAGGACAGCACAGATGAAAATCTTAAAAACTGGCGTTGTATTCAAGAGTATTGACTGGCTGCATGGTATTCATTGCACCAGCCCGAGATGTCTTCAGCATCCAAACTCACTGTGCCTTCTTTGTAGTCAGTGCTAATATACCGTTCCTCTGAGCCACTTATCTGTCTGTTTCAGGATGAGATGAACTGTACCTTGGAGGTGCTTACTTCTTCCAGTCAGCTGTTAAAGGAAGCTTAGGTGATCAGCTTAGATAAAGGCATGCAAAATGGACAGGTGAATCCCACATGTTTTGTCTGGAGATGATAGCTCTCTGTAGACCCTTTTGTGTTTCTGTTATGACCAGAAGACCCCTAAAAGCCTCCACATTTCAGAACGTAAAATAATTGACTGATTAGGAAGTGCTTCACTAACAGTTACACCGAGGAGCTTCACCAAACTGCTGTGTCACAGCAGCCCTGATATTTGGCTTACTTAAAACCAGAGCTCAGAGAGTAAATATACCATACAGAAGAGCCACCTGGTAAATCAATAAGATCTAGATGAAAAGGACAGAAAATGCCCTTTCAAGCCAAACTGTAGCTAAAAGACGTTGCCTCACATCAAAACCTAGCAATGCCCCATAACATTCAACTTTTTACTATATTTTTATGACAACGTTTGTTTAAAAAAACAATACCTGGAGGATTACATTGTGTCAATCACCAGCCCAAGGGTGACTAATACTTTTCATTTCAACCTTCTATTATGACCAGTGGGTGTCTTTTGTTAAATTATATGCTGCATGGCGATGCCTAAAGGCTTTGTCTCTTCCCACGGACCTTTCCCTGGCATTTCTATTGACATGTCAGCAGCAGCTCCATGAGATCTTGGCTTTGCTGTCGGAGCTAACTTAAGAAGTTGCCAATGCCATTTCACCATTTCAGTCTCCCGCGTGCTCCTCTTTGCCATCACAGCCTCCTCAGTGATGACACTGCCAGAAATCAGAACCGACTCACTTCTTCTGGAGGAGTGTTATTTTTAAGCCGGTGCGTGGCTCAGCCTTGCAAACCCTTGTTCTGGCAATAGGAGCTGCCCATGGAGAGGGCAGTGCTCTGTGGTGTGAAACCAGGTACAAGGCGCCAGGGAAGGGAGGAGAAGGAACATTTAATTTAGCTTCACTGACAACCCCAGAGTTTCATGAAATTATGGCCTCTGTGGACCTCATGCTGCATAAAATGAAAGGGAAACTTAAACCAATTAAGCCTGTATATTAATTGTGGAAATCCTTATGTTGTTCTACATTTCCTTCAACAGCACTGGGTGTTTTATTTTTCATTTGCAAGGACAGTTAATTCTCACCTATGTGCTTTTTTCCCTTTTGCATTTTGGTGATAATTCACTCTTCATTTTTTAGAGTTAATTTCAAAACATAACTCCCTACTCATTGTAAAATAGAACACAAAATGAAAATCCCTTCAACATTCAAATAAAAGTCATTTGGAAACTGAAGAAGAAAGCTTTCAAAGGGCAGACTTCAGTAGCCTTAATGTTTGTTTAAAATATATGCTTTACACTTTAATTTTGATTTCTATAATTTACCTCACTTAAGCCACAGTCCTCAAAGATTTATGAATTCACAGGGTTTGCACAATGCATGAAAATCAACATGGGGATAAATTCTCAGTATTAAAGGCAGCTGTACTCAGACCAGGGGGACTGTGGGAATTTATGCCCTCACAGCTTTCTTGCAGAAGCCCACTCTTGGTAGGCTTCATTCTGGTAATGCGATTTCTGTACAAACTCAGGCCATGGTTACAGGTTGGTTATTACCAGATCTGTGGGCTTTTTGGGATCAGCTTGCTCTGGATCAGATGTAAGCACACAACAATCTTCCTTCCATTCAGTTAGCTCAAGTATACACAAATATTTCTGTGCCACTTTTATGCTTTTTTACCAGGTTTAAGCTGGCTACAGTACCTGCTCCATCAGAAGATGTTCTGGGACAAAATGACTCCTTCAGAATTTTTTGAACACACTTGAATTGACAGAGTAAGTTCATACAAGTTCAGTGCTTTGCATCATGTCATTGTGGCACTTCTGACTCAGTACATGGCACACCAAAATTATGTTCAGGGCCATGCCAAAACAAGGCCCAAGTTCTTGAGAAGTAATGCCCACCTATCTCCTCAAGAGCCTGGTAGGCTTGCAGACTCAACTTGAACGGAGTTTGTATAAGAGGACTACAAAAGCAACCCAACCATCTCCATGCTCATTTCTATTTTTTCACCACACTGTGAGCACAACTGAGCTGGATAAAACAAAACAAAATCTGAAAATAGGGGTTATTTGCAACGCTGATCTGTTTGATCACATGGCTCTGCAAGTAAAGGCACCAGCACAACAACAAGGACAGTGCAGTGACAGGAACCAAAGACCAGGAAGAAATGCATAGGATACATGCCTGTGTGCTTGGTGGAGAAGGCTTGGAGATCCTTACATGAGCACAGCCCATAAATAAATGCCTGCAGAGCCACAACCACCATTATGTTGGTAGAACACCTCTTCTTATTCCAGGCATGGAATAAGAAAAGCTGTTCCATGTGGCATGGACAGGTTGTCTCTCTACCTTGCTCATCATCCCGAAGCGTGGATCTCAGAAACTCCAGGTGAGCATCCCCAGGTGCCCCTGGCTGAGATAAGGGACGTCAAGTCAAATGTGAGGAGGGAAAATACTCCCTGAAGAATTCTGACTCAAGCAGCGAGGAAAAAAGTTTGCTCATAGCTGCTACAGATATGGCTCAGGGCCCTGTATAAGAGGTGAAATAAGTGTCACAGTTGGGTCAAGGGAAGATAACTACAAGCCAGTTTAGCTGCAAGCAGAGATAGCCTGTGACAGCCAGCTGCACTCGGTAATTGCATGCTTTGTGTGATAGATAGCAGGACCAGAAGCAGCTAGCTTGTTAAATCTTAGAGCGTGGACAGTGTCCGAAAATATACCCGGGATCTTCTTGATTAGCCCAAGCATGCAACAGTATTTTTATGCCAGGCTTATGCATTTTTACCAGCTTTAAGCCTGGCTTCAGGACGGACAATTCCCATCTGATGTGAAGTGCGAGATCCTGGGCTGTGCTGCGAATTCAGTCTGGGTAGATCGGTTAGGGATGTGGAGTCAGTGAAAGACTGTGGCAGCATGAAATCACCCCTCCTTGTCCTGTTCTGTTCCAGCTGAGGCTGTGGCTCCATGGATGTAAATCCTGTGTGGGCATGTTCAGAACCAGATTCAAAATGCCCCAGCTGGATGATGCAAATTGCTGAACTTTACTCTGCTGGTTCCGATCTGTTCACAGGTTTCTCTGGGAGCACACTGTCCTGGCAAACTTCATACCATTTCAACTATCAGCTTCTCATGTCCTATGGCTTTAAATGGACCAGGTAGTGTCTTTTTTCACCACATCCAGCATAGAAGCATAAATAAGATATGAACAACGTATTATGTTTTTTTCATAAGAACAGTTGTCATATGTTCATTTGTGATCTGGATCAAGTTAGAATTGCTGGGTGCTCCAGTACTGCACAGGTGTGATATTAATTATTACAGGATTAAGGTTAATTTGTCTCCCTAGGCTATACTGCAGTACCATTTGAGGTAACTCTTTCCCCCAAAAATGACTTTTAGGACATAGTTTCATGGTACCTAGATCTCTGTGCAATAACAACTTGAGGAATTCCTGCTCTAACATTACTGCCCACTAGTCCTTCAAAGCAGGGTGTTAATAAGAGCTAAAGCAAAACCTGCAAAAGATAAAGAAAAAAGGTGTTTTCTTTTCTGCTAAGATCAGCCCAGCTACCTGACCACAACACGGGGGAGCTGTACTGGCACAGCTGAAAGAACAGCACAGATGTGGAGCCTGGCAGGAGATGGGGAAAGGTGGGCACCTCTAAAGTGCTGACAGAGCTGATAGTACTGTGCCTTCCCGCCCCGTACTGAGCAGCCATGGGAAGTGCTCTGTCTCTCTTTGCCACTCTTCCTACAGCTAGCAGGATTGCTATATTTAGGCAGCCCCTGTGTTCCAGGAGTCCTTTCAATCCGGTCCCTGATCTGCTAACAGAGGAAGCCAGGGGGTGGACAGTGATGGCCTCGAAGCGTACAGCTGCTGGAAAGCTGCTCCTTTTGGGCCTTGCACAACTCGGCGTCACCTACAGTGACATCTATGCATGCTTCTCTGCGCTTGGGTCCAACTACATGCCTGAGCCTTGCCTGCATGTCAGGATGAGGGTAACCCATTGGTCCAGGAGGCAGTGCAGTGTCCTGGGGAGGGAGGAAGCAGCAGGATGTCACCAGCAGCAGTGTGTGCACGACTTATCAACCAGAGCTGCAGGAATGTGTCCACCTATATGACATTCAGATGCAGCATATAAGAACCTGGGTGTGCCAGCAGTGCTTACGCAGAGCAGCCCTCACGTGGAGGCGTGAGATAGCGGTGGTGGAAGCAGCAGAGGAGGAGAGGAGCATAAGCTGGAGGAAGGCTGATTGTGTGGCATCCTTTTGTATATGATCTGCTCCCAGTATGTTTTGTAATCACCACCACGAGCAGAACTCACCAGCATGAGGAGAACAGGCAGTCTTTAGAGCCTCCCAACCTCACTCTGGTCTTGGAAGCCTACTTATAGCAGGAGAGCTGGGCTGTGCAAAGCCTCACTGAGCCTTACTTGATGATATTCCTGTCTGCCGATATTCCTCACCCTAGCTTGAGCGTCCCTCGTGGACTTTCCCAGCCAAGGCGAAAACCATTTCCCTGGACAGTACAATGGGGTACATGTCTAATACTTCACACTATCAAGTAGGTCAAAATCATTCCCATTTTCCACATAGGGAATGGGAGTGGAGGCAGGAAATGAGATGCCCCAAGGCTACGGGATGAATCAGTAGCAGAAACAAAATGAAAATTCAGAACTTCCTGTCTCTTTACTCATCTCCTCGAATACTGTTGATGATTAAGCTCTTAAAAAGTTAGTGCGGTTAATGACCTCTACATCTCTGGTCAGTGATTAGGGCCCCAGTGTATTAATGTGGAAAAGAATAAAACAAAGACAATTTCAAAGAATTGGAAAAAAAAAATAGAGGGCAAGGAATTTCTTTTGTGGCTAGAACATAAATGTTGGGTTCCCATGACTCCCACAGTACCTCTTCCAGTAAGGAAGGAAGTTTCTCTTGTTCTAACCCTACAGGTCCACCGAGAGTTGAAATTGGCTTAAGCCACATCTACCACCAAGAGGCAACGCTATGGTTGCACTTCCTCCCCTGCAAGTAGTTTCTGACCTCCTCCCTTTTGTCAACACCACCGCTCAAGCAGGCATGTGACGAACCAGCCTGGGGAACAGATCAATAGTAACCTTAAAAATTCTTTTCCTCTCCTGGGCTAGTTTTGCTTACTGCACAGATGTACAAATGCTTGTGCTGACACAAGGGACAAGGTAACAGAGGGTAGGAACAAATGGCTGGAGAAAGGGAGGCTGAGCCTCCCGCTTTCAGGGATGCTGAAACTCCTCAGGAAACTACAGCTATTCCGTTCCCTCCGTGGCTGCCAGCACAGCGAGCAGGAACGGATTGCAACTGTGTCTGAGGGTGACAGAAAGCAGCACACTGGCCCCGCAGCTTTCTCCTTTGTTCCTGAACAGATGGAGCTGACTCAGATTTTTTGATGCTTCTACTTAAGTTTGTCATTAGAAGACACAGTCATTTACTGCTCTGTGTGTGGGGTGACTATCCACAGTTTCCTTGCATTTCATCTGCATTATGATTTTCGATGGCTGTCTCACTCTGTCTCCTTCAGGGGTGCTGGTTTCATTCACTCTGTGAGGAAGAATTAAAACAGACCACTCATCCTCTTTCCAGTGGTTTTAGGTTTGGTCTTCTAACCTTTAGACTTTCCAAACTGGGTAAGTATGCTGTACTGGTGAAGAGCATGATGAACATGTGAACAGGGTGGTTTTGACCGCAGCCAGAGAGACTTCTTCCTCAAGAAAGCAACCCTTTCATCCCTCCGCTTGTGTAGGAAGGAAAAGGGAGGTGAGGCAATGTGGTGCTTCACCCCAGGAACTAGCAGGAAGCTCTCCTGGGGCATATACTGCTTTATGAAAACTATCTTTTTCCCTAAAGTTAGGGGATGTGCCAATTCTCAAGGATTCACAGTCTTGTTGTTAACACTTTTGCTTCTTCAGTGGTTGTCTGGTATAATACTAAAACAAATGAAAGAACAAAACTCTCTATAATATAAGCTCAAAGCAGAGAGGGGACACTATGGTGGAGCCACATCAGAGCTATAGTGGTGAAAATGTGTGTTTGGGCTCAGAGCCTCAGCTCTAAAAAGTCAGACTATATTTTTCAGGGGCACAAGAAAGGTGTTACATATTGGGTTTGGAAAACTTGCAGTTGAGTTTGGCCTTGAAAATCTTTGCAGCATCGAGAAGTACTTAGCAACAGTCTCTGAGGTAGTATTACTACTATGGAAAGGGACTGTGGAGTTATAACAGACATGTTCCATAGAAATGACATTTTCATACTCAACAGCAGTGAAAAAAGGGAGTATCAGGAGAGGACTGGAAACCAGGACATCACCATGATGCTGCATGGGGAACCTATCATGAACATGACATGGAAATCCATTCCCCTGTCTTAAAAAAGAAGGCATTAGAAGCAGAAATGGTTCAATGAAGGGCAAGTATGGAATGGCTTCCATTCGTGGTGTCACTAAAAAGACCAGAACTTGCTAGCTGGTAAAAACTGAGGTGGAATGCCACAAAAGTCTATAAAAAAATTAATGTAATGGAGAAAACGAATAGGAAATTATTGTTGTCTCTTCCAATACAAGAGCCAACAGGGGGTTCTTGCTATCCAGAAATTGTTCAAAGCCAATGAACAAAGGTGGTCTCCACATAACAAGCAGCCAGTTGATCTTTGGAACTCCCTGCCAGAGGACACTGTAGAGGCAGAAGCACGTACAAATCCACAGAATAAATGGATGACCTAATGGAAGGGAAAAATCATCAGAGACTATGAAATGAGGTGACACCAAGCGCTGCTGAAGAACTCCCTGAGCTGCAGAGAGCTGGGAGGATGCTCCAGGGAAGTATCGCTGGATGGTTACAGTATCCCTGTGCTCTTCCCTCAGCATTCACCACTGGCTACATCTGGAGACAGGATGCCAGGCTAGACAGGCAATGGGTCTGCCCTACCAAGGCTGCTCTTACATATAAAAAGGCCGAACTAAATAAGCCATGTAATACAAACCAGGTTGCTGATAATAAATCTTTGTGGAAATCCACTTTTCAAAACTTATTGCATGATACAGTCCTGATCCTACAGTGTGCCTGCACTCAGACCCAGCATCAAGCCCATCTGAAATCATTTGCCTTCTTCCGATTGTAAGTTTCTGTACAGAGAAAAGCAGTTGTTGGGTCCAGGCCTGCGTTTCCTTTCTTTGTAACTACACTTTAAGTGAAAACGAAGTACACCATTAAACTGTTATGGTAATTTATCCTTACACTTTCTGCTCAACAGGTTTGCTTTGTTTTAAAAGTATGTTTCTGTGATACTTATAGCCATGTATATGTAATTTTGTGGTTGAAGTAGAAGAGACAGGAAAACCTTGGTTCCCACAGGAAATGTAACTCGACCTCTTGCAAGCAGGTAACATTTTTGACGTATCAGTGTGATAAAGAACTTCAATGAGAGACAAATCCTGCCAAGGTTTACACCTGCACGCAACTGCCTGATGCGACTAGCTCAAGAGAGGTTAATGAGATTTTTCCATCATTCAGATTCTGCTGGAGGATGCTTCTGGGCAGGAACGGCCCGAGACAGTTCTGGCTGTCGGTAAATGAGCTGTTAAACTGCCATCTTATGAGTGTTGGATCTGGTTCTGGAGGCTGGGATTTGTCTCTGCAGAGGTCTCTGATGGGGCAGGAACGTTCTTCCCGTGGGCCCGGGATGCAGGGGGAAGAGAAAACGAGAGATTTTGCCATCATCTCACCGGGGATGGGAAGGCAAAATACCACCTCCACCCACCTCCCGGGCAGTGGGGCCAACCAACCGCCCCTCGTGCGCCCTTTTTGTTATTACTTCCAACAAGTGCCTCGCCGTACCAGTCGCGACAGCCTCACACGGACCGTGCTGTCGTGTCCCGTCCCCCGCTGCGCGGCGGGGACAGCAGGGCGGCCGGCAGCGCCCCGCACACAGCCCCCCCCCCCCTTCCCCACGCCGCGGGGCAGAGGCAGGGTGGGCTGCCCGCAGCGGCAGGCGCTGCAGAGCCCGCCCCGTCCCGCCGCCTCCCCCCACGGCCCTGCCGCGGACACGTGTGGGCCTCCGCGCCCGCCGGACCCGGGCGTCGTTGGCGGCGGGGGCCGGGAGCCGCCCTCGCTGACCCCCGCCCCGCCGGGGCTATTGTTGGGCAGCGCGGCGGGGCGGGCAGGGCTGCGGGGCTGTCCCCTCCCTGTCCTCCCTCTCTCTTTCTCTCCCCGCGAGTTTACCCAGCAGTGCTTTGGGGCGGGCGCGTTTCCGCCGGTTTTTCCTGTTGGAGAAGGGAAGGGGGAGCTGTTTTCTCTCTCTGTCTGCTCGCAGTGTATTTTGTATCCCTTTTCTCCTCCTCCTCCTCCTCCTCCTTCTCCTCCTCCTCCCCGGCTATCTTTGTCTGGCTCGCAGCACCCCGCTCCAGCCCCGCCGCCGCCGCCGGGACGCGCAGCCCCTGCCCGCCGGTGCCCGGCGCCGTTTCATGCGAGGGCAGCACCGCGGAAAGGGCTCGGAGGCGGCGGGGGCTCCGCCGCGGCGCTGGGCGTGAGCCCCCCCCCCCCCCCCCCCCCCCCATGCGAGAGCGCGGCCGCGGCTGCCGCTGCCGGCTCCCGGCGTGAGCACCGCCCCGCCGCCGCCGCCCGGGCCGGGCCGTGCCGTGCCGGGCCGTGCCGTGCCATGCCCGGGCGCGGAGCGCACCGAGAGGCTGCCAGAGGCTGCCGGCCCCGGCGCCGCTCCTGCCGCCGCCGCCACGATATGGTGTGAGCCCGCTGCCGCCGGGGACGCGCGGGCACCCACCCACCGACCCACCGACCGACCCACCGGCCGGCCAGGGCACCGCCGCCCGCCTCGGGGGGAGCCCCCGGCCCCGCACTGCACCGCGGGGAGACAGACGGCCCGCGGCACCCCCTCTCCTTCCTCCTTCCCTTCCTTCCTTCACCTCCCTCTGCCCCCTCCTCCTCCCACCATCCATCCATCTATCCATCATCCCCCCGCCAACCCCTCCCAATGCTGAAGAGTTTCAACCCGGCGGGGCTGGAGTGAAGAAGGGAAGGGCGGAAGGGAGGAGAGGAGCGGAGCTCCGCGCGATTCACAGCTGCTTCGGGGAGAGGGGGGGCGGGGGGGCGGCCTCGCTATTATTTAACAGAGAAGAAAAAAAGGAGGAAAAAAAAAAAAAAAAGAAGAGACGGGAAAATGGCGAACGATTCTCCTGCAAAAAGTCTGGTGGATATCGACCTTTCCTCCCTGCGGGTGAGTGCCGGGGCGGGGGGCCGAGGCGGCGGGCGGGGGCCCCCCCCGGGCCCGGCGCGCCCCTTGCCGGGGCTGCCCGGGCCGGCGGGGGTGGGAGCGGCCGGGTCGGGGCCGGGGCTGGTACCGGGGCCGGTACCGGGGCGCGGGGGGCCGGTGGCCGCGTGGGGGGAGCCCCGCGGGGGCGGGCGGGGGGAGCGCGGCCCTGGGCTGCTTTTCCTTTGTTTGCATGTATTGGCATGTGCGTGGAAAAACAGGGCGCAACAGCTGCACGCCGCCAGCAGCCGGGCTCGCTCGCTGGGCTCTGCCAGCAGCCATCGCCTGACAAAAATGTAACCCCGCTTTTCTTCTCCCCCCCCCCCCTCCTGCCCCCTCTGCCCCTTTCGCCCCCCCCTCCCCCCCAGGACCCCGCTGGGATTTTTGAGCTGGTGGAAGTGGTTGGCAATGGCACGTACGGGCAAGTCTACAAGGTTTGTGGCAGAATTTCTTCTCCTTTTTATTATTGCCATTTTTCTAGAGGGTACCCGGTGTCTCTGCCGCGCTGAGCACACGACTGAGGGCGAGCCACCCGGTGTGGCGAGCGGAACGGTTAGGGATGATAAAAATGTTGTCCTTGTCATTGTTGCTGCCCGTGACAAGTTTGTCAGCCTCTTGGCTTCTGCTTTTCCAAAGAGACCCAAATTACTCTCCCAAGTATCCATCCTGAAATGGTGAAACGGTCCTTTATTGTCCTTATTTCCACCTACCCCCGCCCCGCCCCCCTCCAGAGAAATGACCAAACCCAGTGGACACTGTCACTGTGTCCGGGCTGTACAATTAGGTCCATGGGCTTATTCAAAATTGCTGCTGGAAGTCCTCATGGAAGTTGCTGCTGCTGCTGCGGTGACTTTAGACAAAGGCATTGGCCTTCATTAAAATTGTCACCAGGTTTCCGTGTTGGAAAACCTTCAAAGTGCTGAAGCTGTGGAGTCGGGGGTGAGTGGTGCTGCATCCGATCCCACCGTGCTGTGCAATGGTGGAGGTGGGACAGAGTGACAACAATAAGCGATCGAAGAGGGAAGCTTATTTTGTGAAAATCAGAATTCCCAGAATAACCTGTTTGACAAGTGTATGACTTTAAAAAAAATAGAAATCAGAGAGTGCCCATGTGGGTGTGAAACTAGCCTACTTCCCCCCCCCCCCCCCCCCCCCAGTGTGCAGTCAGTGGAACAAACAAATCTTGAGATTGCATGACTTTGCAGTGAGTGCTAGCTACCAGGATGACTAATTATTCACACAGTCTTAATACTTGGCTAAAGACGGAAGGCTCTAGCCTTACATTGTGTGGAAATGCGAGGCACATTTGCAGAGGGAAGGAGAGATAACTGAAAATAACTGAGTATCATAGCTGCTTGGGGTTTTGTTGTTTTTGTTTGGTTTGGGGTTTTTTTTGCTTATAAACAAGGCAGTATAATTGGTGAGTTTCCCTGATGGCAAGATACTGCTGCTTGCAGCTCCAGTAACTAAATAAAGCACTTTGGTGCCTCTTCTGCAAATGAAACACATGTCAGTTTGTTTTGAGGGCGTGAACCTCAGCCTTCCTGATGGAGAAGCAGTGTGCAAGTTGCATTTTAAGACTAGAAGTGGAATAACCAGGCTGCTGCTGTTAGCAGAATGCTGGAAAAAAGGATGTGGCTCAAAAGGTCAGAGGAGAGGGGGGAGATGAGTGAGAAGCTGCACTTTGACACCACCATGACCATTGAATTTTTTTTCTGACAAATAAATGACACCATTTAATTTCTTTCTGAATCCTTATGCTCCCAGAGCTTGCATCACCTGAACCCTTCTTAAAAAAAAAAAAAAAAAAAAAAAAAAAAAAAGTAGGGCGTGAATGTGTGACTTGAAACTCTCCTGTTAATTATTGCAATTTGGTGTATTGTTTCTCGGCTTACTTGTTAATGCTTTGACTTAATGAGCAAAGTCCTCGGTGGTTTAACAGTCTTGACAGTAGAAATTTTAAATTTAATTTTCCTTAGGTACGCTAGAACTCTCCTGGAATAGTTAGCATTAGAAATGAAACTTGGCACACGCATTTATTGATTTGGAAGAGTGAATGAACACCTGAGGTCTAAGGGCATCGGTGTCACTGATGACACAGGGAGAGGCAGGCAGTTTCTGTCAGGGCATTAGTTTTAGTGTGTGTCTGATGAGATTTCCTCTGCTCTTCCTCATGGGTTAGACAACGGTGGCAATATTTCCTCTTGCAACTGAGAGCATGATGGTTTGAGTGCCAGGAATAAAAGAAATAGTTAAAAACTGCTTTGCTGTAGAGCCTGTCAGACAGTAGTGGATTGACAGGTGTGTAAGTTTGGATTGGCACTGCTACTTCTTAGGCATTTTTCCACATTTGTGTACGTGGTCTTAAAATGTGGACACCCAACAGGGTTGCATGTAAGCAAAAAATACCAAACCAAAAAACTTCTTTGCTGTGGTTAAACCTTGGCTGTCTTCTTGAAAGAATGCAGTTATGTAAAAAAAAAAAAAAAAAAAAATCAGTTCAGTATTAATGCAATAGTATTTAACTTTTCTCAGCCACTTTTTTGTTAGGAAAAATGCTGCAGGGACACCCAAAGGTGAAACTGTGTGTATGTTTTGAGGGCTTTCGGAGGAACTGCATAACCGAGGGAAAAAACGTGGTTACGCTGTGTTTGCTCATTGCCTTCCGCTTTCTTCCTACCCAGCAACCTCTCCTTGAAATCCCTCTTCCCAGGTGCTTTTATTGCCGTTTTAACCGCTCTGTCATCTCAAGGGACTGGCGGGGGGTGGGGGGTGGGGTGGGCTGGCTTTGAGGAGCCGTGCCCCGAGATCTGTGGGGTACCTCTACTTTGATGTACTTCCACATTTTGTGTATCGGCATCAGCGATGATGTCACCCGGGCGCAGGGCGCGGGATTGGCTGGCTACCTGCCACTGCGGGGAGGACGGAGGGAGCGGGAGAGGGCATGACGTTATCTCTTTGTCTAGCTCATACACCCCGGCGATGATACCGAAGGTCGTTTGCCTTGCTGGGGAGTCCGCTTTCCAGCGGTGGTGGGAAGGAGACTGCACCGACCTGTTGAAAAGCAGAAAATACTCCTGTTTTTCTCCTCTTTGCCTTAGCTGAGCTTGCTGGGAATAGCTCAGATCTAGCCAGCTAGCGATGTTGCTATAGATAGTTCTATTGTAGCTATTTATTTAGCTATATATAGGTGTATAGATGTATATAGTGGTACATAGATGTATATATGCACATGAAATATGAGGGCAGCCCATGGTTTTTTGTCACCTAAATGCAAGTGGAGTTACTACCTGTCACAGACCTGTGTGGATCCTCCTGGGGTTTTATGCCATTAAATAGGTTGGCTTCTGTGGAGTGTACTGTGGGCCTGGGACCTTGGCGGTGAGGTGTTAAAAATACTAAGTTTTCAGCTGCTCTGCTTAAAGTCCATAGTGTTTGCATTATTTTTACCTTCATAACCTCACGCCTCTTCTGTGTGAAGGAGCCTTGTGTTTCAAGAGGAGCTTGTTAGACACAACTGTGAATTAGGGGGGAAAAAATGAGCCAGCCCTGGGTGCCTAAAAGAAAGGGGGTGTTTTGGGGAAGTCTTTGCCCAGCACAGGGGAAGGGGCAGTTGTGGGGGTGGCTCGCTCATCCTGGGGCAAAGCAGAGCTCCTCTGCTGCTCATCTGAAATCCCGGGGAATGAAAGGCCGGCCTGGAAGTTGTTTCTCCTTTCGTAGTTAGTTCAAAATGGCACAGAAGGAAGCTTCTGCAAGCTGCAGCGCTTGTAAGTTAGCAAGCAAAGGGTTAAACGTTGCAAAATACAGCGAGCGGAGTGCCGGTGCCGAAATGAGTGGCCGCGGCACCCCTGGAGTCTGCCGTGTAACACTTTTAAGGAGCCCCACGCCTCTACTGGGGTTTAGAGAAAAAAAATTTCCCTTCCAACAGGTTGGTATCAGCTGATGGGAGCGGAGGGGCTTGTGCGGGCTTGTCCGGAGCAGCGCCCAGCCTGTCCGACCCACCCCCCCCCCGGCCTGGGGCTCAGCGCCCCTGAGCCCCCCTCAGCAACAGGGTAGCGATGTGCCGCCTGCACTAGTGAGGGGCAACGGGGGGGGCGTGTGTGTGTGTGGGTGAACGGCGCAGAATTCGTCAGAAGAACCGTGTTAGCCTGTTAATTGTGCTTTTTGTGCGTGCTACTGTCCGGCGGGCTGGCTGTGCCTCTCGTCTCCTTTCCTCCGCAGCTCCGTCCCGCGTTATCAGAGCGCGTCGGTGTCACTGGAACTCGTAGCCAGCTTACCAAATGATCAGCTGCCTTAGAGACTTTTTTTTTTCTTTTTTTTATCTTTTGCGAATAGTGGAGGAACATTTTTAGCATTGCTGCGGTTAGATTTTAGTTTTTCACATCCAGTAGTAAGCTTAATTTGAAGTTTGGCTCGCACAAAATGAAAACACTCCCGAAATTTGCCTCGATATAAGATTCGAACTGGGTGTTTGCTTCCCTTCCTTTTTTAATGCAAAAATGACCTGTAAACTAAAGGCATCAGTTGATATTTTGCAAATTTTAAAATCTCTACCATCTGATCATTCATAGAGGCACAAGTCTTATTAATTTTGCTATTGAGACTGAACTGTGCTAACTTGCTCAGTCACTTTCTCTTTTTTTTTTTTTTTGGGGTGTGTGTGTGTGTATGTGTTTTTAAAGACAGCTAACACTTTAAAATAGCTGTTGTGAGTGTGCTGTTAGGTCTCACAGATAGACATTGTAATTCTCTTGTAGCAGCAATGTCTGGGGGGTAAGGATGTTCTTGTGCGAGTTCTGAGGCATAACAGGAGTGCACCAGAAAGATGAGAATTAGGGATGATACTCTTAATTGCCCTCAACGCAGGCTGGTGTGGCTTTCTAAGAGCTTTGTAATAGTTAATTCATAGTGAAGGCTTCTTTTGTTGATTTATGTTGCAGCCTTCCAAAACTGCATGTAAATGATGTGTATTGTCTAACTGCTGGCTCATAAAAGGAAATGATGTAAGACGTGATCGTTTAAATGCTGATTTGAAAATAAATTAAAACTTGGATAAATGTTTTCCCACACTAAGGATACTCTATTTTTGTCTTAATGGACTTTCTATCTTACAAGGTGACTGTGTTGAGGGGTAGGAAGAGAGGACAGTGCTTGGTATTCTTTACTAACTCAGTTGAATTTTTTTCTTTCCCCCCTGTCCCCTTTCTTTCTCTTGCTGCTAAAGGGACATCATTGTGGATTCAAATGATTTTGTTAAACATGAATACAATTCCAGTCTTATCTCTATAAAGACAAACTGTACTGAGGATCAGTGAGGTCATTTGATTTCAGGAACTGGTCCAGACCAGCTCTCTTGAGTATGAACTGCCCTTCTTCCCTTCCTCCTATGATTTTTAATGGCTTGAGTTGCAAAGGGAGGGTTTGCTGTTGGAGAAATCGGGAAGGACCAGGCAGTGGCTGGAATACTGTCATTTCTCTGGGTCCTATGGCTAGATGTTTGGCCCCCTGTATTCACCCCAAATTGGCTGAACTTTTGACCGGTTCTCCATCACCCAAATCCTCCTTAATTAAACATACAAAAGCTAGGCAGGTGGCCAGTGGGGATTACTGATATTTATTTTTATTAAAAAAAGAAAAAGAGAAAAGAAAGCAACCTGCCAATTGTGGGTAACCACATGTCCCTCTCGTTCTTCCTCCCCCAGTCCATCTGTCTGTTTGTCAAAACGTCTTTTTTTTGTATCTTGTCTTAAATCAAATTGCAGGCTCCTGGGGCAGGGACTCCTTATTCTTGGAGTAATTAGAAGAGGACGTGGAACTCTAGGACCTGGGTGTTGGCAGGGCTTCGAGGTGATGGATGTAACAAAACAGAGCCCAGAGTCTTACGCTGACTCCTAAGAAATTTTTTCAGCTTTCTGTAGGAAGATTTTTCAACTGATGTGGATAAAATTTCAGTTGAAATCATCTCCTGCTCTCTCTTTGCTTTTTTGTCTGCATGTGCTCTCTCCCTGTTGGCAATTTTCCCAGCCTGGTGAAGGTGGATGGTTCTCCCCATGAAGGTCTCTGCATCTTGCTCCAAGCATGGGGAAGGTGAGCTTTATTCATAAGACCTGAGACAGGGATTTTTACTTGTTTAGGGATATTAAAGAAAGGAGAAAACCAGGAACATACACATTCCTTGCTTTATTTTTGTTCTCTCCTGGTAATGGAAAGTTTAGTGACATGTTATCAACTTCCAGGCAGCAGAGCCTTGGCGGTAGTGTGCAGAAATGCTTTTTTTTTGGCCTCTGTGATGATGGCAGGTCTGCGCCTCCCACCCTAGGGGATGATGTAGAGGACTGTCCCCAAAGGGAATCCAGCATCACAGGAGGTGTTCACCCTTTGCATTTCCCTGCCTTCAGCATATACATTTTTTATTATAAGTTTTTGGACTAGAATACTAGCTGACTTTTCTCATGTGGTCTAGCATGTGTTTGCGTATACACATTATGTTCTAGTCATCTTCTTTTCAAGTGGTACTTTCCATTGCAAGAGTGATTTCAGCCGGGTAGGTTGTGTACCTACCTTCTTGAGATCTGTTTTCCTTGAAGGAAGGTGGTATTTTTGTTTTTCCTGTTTTACATTTCTGACTGTACACTCTGGCTCCGCCAGAAGTATTTCTCCCTGCCTTTGGATGACGTTGATATTCAAGCTCAATAGCATCAACTTGCACAATGTGAGCTTGACTGTAGTCAAAAGTTACAGTAAGATCCTTATCTATGGCGTTATTTTAGGTCCCAGTCCAACTCCCACTGGAGCTGGTGGAAAGAATTCAACTTGCCTGAATGAGAGGTGGATTTGGGAGGGGATCTCATAGTTTTGCACAAGAGTTTTCTTATCAAATACCTTGTGTTTGTAGCATTATGGGTCCCTGATTGTTTTTCAGGTTGGCACAGGCCCAAGAAAAAATACTGTTGGCTATAAAATCAGGCAACTGTGGGAAGGGGGAGGAAAAACCCCGCAACTGTGCATGCTTCTTGGGAACCTTGAGGTAGCTCTGGATGTAGAGGACTTGGAGATTTTGACATTGCATGTCAGTTTTATTTCCAAAGTGTATTTTCTGCTTTGGGTGCAGTGTGAAACACTTGCACAGAGGCACAAAATAGGACAGCAATTACAAACTGCAGAGTGCTGCCAAATGCTCAATATCCTGTTGTGAAGTTCATGATGCCTCCTTAACCCTTGTTACTGGTCCTCTGTCCTGTCCTGAGCAAGGCTTGATGTATTTCCTCCCTGGCCATGGGGCTCAGCAGTCCTGACTTCTGTGGTATCTATTTCAGTGTCAGAAAAAGGACAGAGCAGCTTTCAGAAGGAGAACTGAGTACAGACTGGAGACACGAGAGTCCTGCAGGCAGAGCAGTCCTGTGCTCTGCTGGGCTTTGCCATCCTGCAACAGCGTGAAATCTGCTGTTCTGAATGTAGTGAAGAACTATGATTTGACCTCAGTGGTGCTGGTTTTAATTTGCTGCTGATTGGGAAACCTGTGAGAAGCACCACTGAAGAAGGATGAATCCCAGAGACTGGGGAATGGAGGTGCCTACCCTTGCAGAGGTCTTGCACTTCTGAGGCACATGGATGGAGTGGGCTTCTCTCCACTTTATTTAGAAATTGGTGCTACTAACTGCTATCTCAGGTGCCCTGTGCAACTCACTGTAGGAGGCATGAAGGGTGTTGACAGCTTCTCCCTAGGGTTTTCCCATGCCCTCCTCCTGCTTCATCTTGCATCATACTGACAAGTGAAGGACCAAATCTATGGGAAGATGTGGAGTTAGGAAGAGATAGTGGGACAGCTCAGAACGTGAATTTACTGAATTACTGAACGTGAATTTACAGAGGGAATCAGAGGGTGAAGAAGGAGAAGCTGGCTTGAATGTTGAGAATGAATTAGTGGACTATTCATAGTTGTGGGTGACAAAAAGTAATGTGGAGTTGAGGAAGTGTTTAATATAAGAAAAAGTAAGAAACAGCTTAATTGTCAGTAGAAATACATTGGCATATATAATTTATATTTTAAACTATATATACTATGAAAGAGATTAGCTTTTACTCATGGCAGTTCACTAGCTTTCACTAGCCAGACAAGCTTTGGGCTTATGCACACAAGGGGAAGATTTAATGACACAAGTTTTTGTGCTGATTTCAGCATGGCCTGGGCTGACGAGACCTCCCTCAGCCCACCTAGCAGTGTTGTGACCATGTACCAGAATAAGTGATGTCTTTTGGGGCAGATTGTTTAACAGTCCTGGCAAAATGCTTCTTTCCCACTGAAGCTGCACCTCCCTGGGTTGCTCTGCCACTGTAGCTGTCATTAGCGCTATACAAACAGGACACTGCAAGTGCCAACAGGTCCTGATCAGCCTGTCTAGTAATAAAACAGCTAATGTGGTAAAATTCCTAATGCAGATGCAGTTATACTGGTATTGTAGCGCTTATGTGGTATGTCTCTGTCACCTCCCTTTGGAGCTGTCCCGTGGTGCGTTGATAAGAGCTGCTCTCTGTGCAGGGACCACAGTGACTCATGGGTTTGTACCTGTGGCTGAAGGAGCCATGTGGGCTGCAGGCACATGCTTCCTGGAGCAAGGCAGCACACTGCCCCTGAAGAAGGTCTGCTGTGGGCTGGGGTCAGCAACGTGGTTGCTGGGGCTGTTGGTGGTGCTCCATGGCCACTTGTCTACCTCCTTCCCTGCCTCTGTGTGCCTTGAGTGCCCCAATAACTCCCTGGCTCTGGGGCTGCTGCTGAGGTCCACTTGCTTAATGCTCTTCTCAGCACCCTGGCTGGGGAATTTCTAAAAGATCCCTTTGGGCACCTTGCATTTGCAGCTTTGGAGGTATGGGCACTGCCCAGCTCCTTACCTGCCTCTGAAGACTTTCCTTTTTCCAGTGCTGCTCTCCACATGGAAATGCTGGTCCTCATGTCCATCCATAACACCCATCTGCCTGGTCTTTTGCTCCTCACTCTTGTGTTGTATTATCTCCAAAAGTGGCTTTTCTTTTTTATTATGTCTGTGGAGTTCGCCTTAGCTTCACTGGATGTTTTAGGGCTCGGAAAATTGGGCTGGTTTTAGGTTTGAATGTTTGGATTACTATCTTTTTATCTTGTACCAGCCCACGGTATGGACTTGTTGGCTCTGGTTCCTGAACGTGGCAGCTTCGCCAGAGGACAGAAATGGGAGGATGTTACTTAGGTAGCTAAAAGAATGGCAGCAGCTTGAAATACTGGGTTGCACCAAATCTGGGTTTTATTAACTTCCTGAGGCAATAAAACCCAAGGCAATAGTTTACTCCTGCTGTTTTATCTCAAAGTTTATCTTAGAGCTGATTCACTTTGTGTCTTATTTTTGCATTTGGAACTGTTAAAAATTACTGGAAGTCTTAAAAATACAACAGTCAATTTCAGTTAAGCTCTGGTAGTTTCAATTCCTTCTTCCTAGGATTTTGTGAGAGTAGCTATAGGGGATGACTGTGGGCAAGAGTTCATGATTCTAATTTAAACAGTAAGCTCAAACCAAAATAAACTTGTCTCAAAACCTGCCCCCTACACTTCGAGCTATTTAATGGTATTGGGTTGTTTTGTTTTCAAGCCTGGGAAGGATAAGCTTAAGGTCCATGGGCCTTACTGTGTTAAAGTATACTATGCTGTACTTGGCTTTATGCATGTTAAAGTCTGGGACCCCTCAACATTACTGCAGTTTATTATTTTTCTTCATTTTTGTGCTTCACAAGGAAAATTCAATAGAATACCTAAAAGGAAGCACAACTGTACCCATCTGACAAGGCTGTTGTCAAGAGGTAGTACTTGTAGCTGAGTTATAAACCCTTGCGGGTTGGGCTATGTAAAGAAAATAGAAATGCTGATGGATCCTTAGCTGTAGTCCACTAGCATGTGCTACTACAATACTCAATTATTGGGGGAACTGGTACAGCAGTGTTTGCATATAATGATGAGGTGTTTGCTGACTGGAAGCCCTAGTTGAGTTTCTTTTATGCTTCTCCAAAAAACTGATAGCACTGTGTATCTCCAGTTATTTTACGGTGGGCTGATAGGTGGAAAATGCATTTTGTAGTGAGAGCTGCAGATATGCACGTCTGGTCAGTAATTTACGGCTTGTTTCTGTGCAGTGAGCTTGGATGGTACTTTTGAAAGGTTCTTAAGTAGGTGGGCTGTCTAAATCTGAGCTGTGTGCTCCAAGACTCACAGTGGAGAGAAATAGGCCAGGGGAATAGCCTCTGGAGATGACTACCCTAGGATGAGATAAATTGCTCCTTACCTGAGACGTTGTCAGTTAATTATAATGGGAATTTAGGATGAATGTCTCAATTGTATGTCTTCTAGATGTGTAAGGTCAGACAGGTTGACCCCACTCTGTACCATGAAGGTAGTAGCTCCTACAGTCCATCTTCTTTGCAGGACATATAGTAGGAGTGAGAATGACTTTGTAAGTGGATGTGTAAAACTGAATGACATATACAACCCCTCTTGCCCATCCCTGGAAGAGAAGCATCCCTTTCCCCAAAAGACTCATAAATAAGTGACCTGTTTTTTGTATGCATTTACCAAGAAGTGAATGTGCTTGCCCTTAGTTTGTTCCACACTCTTATGTGAAGACTGGAACCTTAAATGTAGACAGGTTTATTTCTGCAGAACTTCTGAGGTATCTGGTTGAGAAGAATTATCAGTATGAAAAGCAATCGATGCCTTGTGTCTCCTCTTTGTGCCTTTAGCAGTAAGTGCTGCGGTCTTTCCTGTTCAGATAAATTATACTTCTACAGAGAATGCATTTATTCTAGGTTACTGTTTTTCAGGAGAGAATTACAGAAATACTTTAACTCTTCTGATAATGTTGATAAGGGTTGTAATTAAGTGCCTGACATTCAAGTTGTTTTTTCAAAGGTGTGCTTCTCTGCAAGGTATCCTTTCCCATCAAACCTGTTTGTGTTTTGTTTTTTTTTTTTTCTTTTCCCAGCCATGTCTCCGTAGCTGTAAGCTCAGCTAGTAGAATTCAATCTGGATGTGAATCTTATTTTTAAATCTCAATCTGTTGTAAATCTGAGAATCTTTTCTCTAATTAACACTTGGGTTTTTTTGAAGCAATATACTGCATGTTCCTTCAGCAGCTACAGCGGACATTCCTGAAGTACTTGAAGTTTTATATTCCGCATCATTTGTTAAACTGAACTGTCAATTTGCTTGGTAGTCTCCCTTATAAACACAGAAAGAAGTGGAGCTCTCATGTGCTTCTCCTCTGATACTCAGGTTATCCATTGTTCTTTACTTCGGTGTGAGGTTGTGGGAGAGAAGTACAGTGGGGAACTGATGTAACTTATTCCCAGCCACCCAAGAAATTCATGACAGAGGTACAATCCAAATCTCTGGATGTAAAGTTCTGTGCTTTAATCAAAAGAGATCCCTTCTTTGTCTTAGTGATAGCTGGGATCAGCTTTCACACTTACCCAAGCCAAAGAGAGGGAAGACTTTGCATGTTGACCCTCTGGTCTCCTAAGAGCTGCTCAGAGGAAAGGGGCTCAATGTTCCTGGGCGACTGGGCAGGTGGATCTCGTAGAGCAAGGTGGTACCCCTGCTTGTTTTGTTTGTGTTTGTGGTGGAATTGTTACCTGCTGTCTTGCAGTTGGTGAGGTTTCTGTTTAAATGAGTTTTGCAGAAAGGCCTGAACTGAATTGCTCACATTTAACTGTATAGTTCTCTGTAACGGAGGTGAGGCAGGTAATAGGATATTTTACCATGACTAAACAGCGGCGTTAATACCTTTAAAATTGGTATATTGACGTTTATGAGCAGATATCACATTACAGTGATAGCTTCAGGGGCCTTCTGCTGCATATGAGAGCTCTTGGTTGATTTAGAAAGCAAATAAAAAAAATTTTAAAGCTACCCTAACACAATCAAGCATGTTAAACTGAAAATGCAAGGTGATGCCATATCCTTAGCTTACCCTGCAATTCGCTGTTATTTCGGCAGATTAAGTTAATGATGTACTGTCATAGGAGAAGGAACAAAAGGCACAGCGTTGAGAGCTACAGGGAAGTCTGGGATGCAAAGGACATCCCTCATTTCACGACAGGTGTTTTGTACACCAGCGCTGTACCTTGCAGCCGATGTGCTCGTCCCGGGGCATGTTCAGAGGACTCCCTGTGCCGCAGGGGTTGGGGCTCTGGCAGAACTGCCACGCCTCCAGGCCCCCTTAAATTGTCACCTTTGCCTGTGTTTCTGGTGTGGTCTTGCGGGGGAAGAAAGAATGTCAGCCTATTAATAGTGACGGCACAGGCTTTCTCCTCTTCATCTGTTAAAAATCGCTGGAATGCTTTGAATAACAAATTACCGAAAAATCTTTTTTTTTTTTTTTTTTTTATCTGAGTGTTGGAAAGGGTGCGCTTTGCTCCTTCCTTTCCCCCACCTGAAACACGATGAAATTCTCTGATCTGACCTGTCCTTGGGGGCTGTGGAGAATGCTTAGCTCCGCCTGAGCGTTTTAGGTTCTCACCAAGAGTTAAATTCTGGAGTGATGACAAGTGATTATGGAGAAAATGTTTCAAGTCATGTGAAAGAAATGTTACTTGCTAAATAACTTGAGTGTTAAAAGAAGGGATGGGAAAACCTTTTCTTAGCCTTTGTGGAAGTCTTATATAGCAAGAAATGAAAATCTTTAATATTGACCTAATTTTATTTGTATTTAAGATCAAAGAGCTCTTGTGAATGAGTTGCTTGTCTTATATGTCACTGGCTTTATGGTTTTCTGAACGGCTTGAGGCAATAAATCAGTCCTGAGTAATGCTACCTTTCCTTAGGTTTCCTCTGAGGTAATGGAAGAGTACTCTGGTTTCCTCTTCAGGAATAAAATAATATAATAGTTATTGAGCAGACTTCTTTCTGGCTAAGTTGCTGAGTTTGGAGGTGCCTCCTCATGGACTGAGCATCGTGGCAGTGCTTGCGTTGGATTTTGGGAAAGAAAGAGAGAAACGGGCAATGAAACCGCTGTCGTTGACACTGCAACTTTGGTTGCAGATCAAGTCCTTGCTGCGATTGGGGTTTGACTTTGGAGTGTCCTCTTCTGGTGCTGCTCTGCACCTCTTAGCTTTTTGATCACAAAGCGTGTAGTCAGCATGTGCTGTTGTTGTAAGGAAATATGGTATACATACAGTGTGGTTGCACTGGGCTGTATGGGAAAGGGGAAGGTTTTATTTTGTGTACCCCACCAGTAGGATTTCCTACTGCAGAAAGGAGAAAGGAAGGTTAAGCAGGCAGCTGAAATGCCTTGGGTGGTATCTGATTACTTTATTCCTGAAGGGAGAGGGATCCTGCTTGCTTACACAGTACAGAGCTGTGCTGAAAGCACTGGCTCTTGAGGATACCTCAACTCGCTGGAGAATCTACTGACCCCGTAGCACCATAATGTGGGTTTTAATCTTTCTCTGTAACTCACATAGAAGATGGGAAAAAGGAATGTGAACAGCATTTCAAATCTGTAAAGACGTCATCAGCTCAGTTTGTAGATTCTCAGGAGTTTGGAAACAAAGCCAGTAGCCTTGGGTATTAAAGTGTCACATTACTGTTAATATCCATTCAGTCTGCAGTCTCAATATGCTTAGGGGAAGAGGAGATGAAATTCTTTTTTTGGTACTGTTGTCTGAACTGTTGACTGATGTGAAATGGCATATGTACATGAAAACCCCCTGAAGAAGGTGTGGGTGGTACAGTACTTCTGAGGTGGTAGTTTGGTCTGCTGAGCTTTGACTGCTCGTGGGTCTGTGTCGGTGGTGGATGGTGCTGAGTTGGCAGAACCTCTTCTGACATCCTCTGCTCTGAGCCAGTGCTCGTTGTGAGGGTGAGAGGTGTCCAATAAATGGGGAATCTCATAAAGCCACTTGCATTGCTGAACTTTGCCAAAACCTGGCTTTTTGTCAAGGTTAGCTGAAAAGTTGGGACTGCATTTTCCTTCCAAGAACTTTTGGTTTAAAGCTCCATTAATTGTATGTCAGTTACTGTATGTGTTATGATAATAACCAAGAGTGGAAAGGACTACATTTATTTCAGTAAACATTTCACCTAGTAAAAATTTAATAGCTTGTCCACCTTCAAAGGCCATTCCTTTTTTTCCTGTGCAGATTGTGCACGGTGCACCCAGCAGCAGTACAGAGTGTTTCCCAGAGAGCTGTGTTTATAACCTGACCTTGAGATGCTGCTCTTCCTGAGAGTCGGATGGGGCTGTTCCAAGGATGTTGAGTCCTGAGTTTTCTTTGCAAGGCATAGATTGGGTTTGCCTCTGCTGTGCTGAATTCTGTGGGTTTCTTTTAATAGTGACTACGGACAGCTTTTAAAGATGATAAAAACAGCGTGCTGAGGTGACTAGGGACTTGTGTCTGAATCACAGCCGTCAGCAAAACCACCTAGTTTTGGGAACTGTTCTGCGTGACAGCAGAAGAAGTCTTGTGAGTGCCCGAGCCAAACTTCTCTTCAACAAATTTGAGATTTCATGATTTGAATGTTTTGAGGGAAATGTTTTGAATGTCTTTGCTGTCTTAGGCTGTCATGAATAATATCCTTAACAGATTATGCAGACTGCCTGTATATTTATAAATTAAGAGCCTTAAATGTCATTTGAGAGAAGTGTGGTGAAATAAGAACATGGTAGAGGTAATCCTTCTGCAGTGTTCAGGTGTATATTGGTTTTGTTTAGATTATTTTCTTAAATCTAGAAATACTTTGGCTGTCCAGGATCAGGCCCTATCTGGTGAAGTCAGTGGAACTAAACTGGGCATCAGCCTGGTGTTAGAGCTGTGGACAAAGGCTTGCACGTTTTTGGTTTGAGACAATGTTCCCTTGTCAGGCTCGAGAGGAAAAAGTATTCCTTTTAGAAATACCACTTTTTGGAAGTGCCTCACGTCTTAAATTTCTTTGGCTTATTCTTTAATCTTTTCTTATAGAAAGAATTTTCTATTTGGCCCTTTTTTTTAGCGGTGGCAGGTTTCTCTCCCTTTCTGTGGTTTGTTTTGTCCTTCTCGCTCCCTTCCCTCGTATTCATCTGATGTGGGTGAATTCCTCCTGCTGCTCTCCCGTCCTCTAAACTCATCATCCTTTGCATTTCTTCCTCTAGGCTTGTCTGTGGCTTTTTTTCTTTTTTTGGTATAAAAGTAACTAACAAATAGAAAGGATATGGTTAAATCCGCGTGATCTCTGGTATTGGCTGTAGTTCTGCCAAGATGAGTGAGGTTTGTTTGTTTTTTCATTAACGTGTTTCTCCACATTCATTCTGTACCTTCTTTAGGTCTTTTCTTGTGGTCGCTTTTTACCCTGGCTTTCCAAAGAAATGAGGCTCCATTCGTTTTGCTTTGTCCTCAACGCTTTTTCAACCTCAGGGCTGACTTCAGCTGTGTTTTGGTTTGGGGTACAAGTCTAAAATCCTTACAAGTTTCATGAAAAAATAAATGACTAGGTAGATGGGAGTGAGGGCCTGTTTGCTTTTCTACCCCCAGCTTCCCCGTGGAGAAGGCCTATTAAAGTCCCTCTTTACTGGGCATTGGAAAGATGTGTGCCCAAGATGAAGGCTTCGGGCTTATCTCTAATTGCAGCACTGTTTGCCTGCGACGTGGAGGCAGAGGGGTCGCAGTTGTTACCTGTCAGCAGAGCAAAAAAGAGAAGGAAAATGGTCTTGGGTCTTGTCTTTTGTTTCACTGGGGTACTTTGTTCCTCCCCCGCCCCCCCCTTCCCTTCGGACAAAACTGTGGTGCCATCCCCTGAGGTGAGGGTGTTCCCTGCTGGCCTAGGCGGCAGTTGGAGGAGCTCTGTGGGGATGCTTTTTCCCAGGGCTCCTCTTTCTGCCGAGATTGAAGGTGTGAGGTGTGTATATGCTAACTAAAGTGCATTGAAAGTCTTTGTCTAGACAAGACACACTGCCCTTGACACATGCTAAGTTCGTGTAGTTACAGCCTTGGGTACTTGGTGTGTGCTAACCTCAGGTGGTAAATCCAGGGCTAGACGAGCCCCCTGAGGAGGTGGTGGACAGGGTGGGGATTTCTTTGCATTAGTCTTTGCTGCAACCTCAGCCGGTGCTTGAATGCAAAACTGCTAATAAACAGTTGTAAACCCTGGATGCTTTTTCTCTTGTCAGCTCCTGTCTGAATAGGGGCTTTTTCATGACACATGCTTGTTTGCTCATGTTTCTCTTTTAAGGAAAGCATTTAAACTAGGCAATAACCACCAGTAATTCAGTGCTCTGCTAAGCATGTAATAAACCAAGCCCCAGATCCCTTGGTCTCGAGCCTTTAGAGACTGCCACCCTTTGTTTCTCTCTTTTAGGAGAGGAGGGAAGAAACTGGGCACAATCGACTTGTTTGGTGTGGGAAGGACAAAAAGGTGGCCGGACAGGGGAGAGGTTTGATGGTGACCACACAGGACAGACATCATCATCCTTCCCAAAAGCGCAGGATCAAAACCCAGCATTTGCTCTGTGTCTGTGATGGCAAACCATTGTGGAGTCTGCTGCAAATTTGGTTAAAAAGGGGATTGTAGCTCCTCATGGTTGGTGCCAGACAAAGCATCAGGTCTCAGCTCATCCTCCTGAGCAAAGCGGGCACCTCTTGTTGACTAGAAAGCTTGCTGTCATTTTCTGACTTTTGTTTAATCCAGGTGCAGCCCAGCAGGCAGTAGCTGATTCAGTTCTGCACTGTTTGCATCCAATGCAGAAATACAGCCTTCTACTGAATTATACCAAGTGGACTTTGTTGGGATTTTTTGGTTTTGTTTGGGATTGTTTTGGGTTTTTTTTCCCCACAAAGTTACTTCTTGCAAGTGTTGGTGCAACATCAAAACAAAGCAAAAGCTTTAACCGATGTGTTCTGGTGAACTCTTCATGTAAAAACAAAATTAAAGTCCCTTCTTATCTCTGAATTTCCCCTTTAAGCCTCAAACCCCATCCTCTGCAAATCAGTTTGCTCTTTTACAAAGAGAATAGCTTCATGCTATTTTTCCACATGATTTTGTGAAATGCATTTCTAGAGGGGAGCTTTCTTACACATATGCAGAACAAATTTTAGCAAAACATTTCACTTTCTTCTATCTTCAGACTTATGAAAATGAACTCCGTCATGACTTTTCAAAGTGTGGGTTTAAGCAAAAGCTCTCAAGGCATTTCAGTGCTGATTCTGATGCAGCTGTTAGTTTAAGGAATCTCTTTTTAAACTGGAGGTGGCTGTTAATTATATTCAGGAGAGGAAAATGCAGTACTGAGCTGGATAAACTGTAGTTTAGCTCATATTTACTTTGAGGTTGGGTGTGGCAGGTAAAAAAGTCATTCTGTCAGAAAGATAAAAGGGGAAGGACTGGTTTAAATTTTAATACAACTCATTTTTAACAGCCTTTTCTAAAATTTTCTACTTCTGCAACATAATTTTACCAGCACTGCCATGCAGGAGAGCACCATCGCTCCCCACCACCCCGCTTCAAATGCTTTGTTGCAGTGCTTCTGGCTTTTCAAAATTTAATGCGACTTTTAGATGTTCAGTGCAATTCACTGTAGGACATTTAGTATACATGAATTTTGTTTCCTGGTCCTTTAGATATGAGGAGGCGCCTAGTGGCTCTGTAAATGCTGAATGGCAGTGTATAAATCTGTAAGTATTAGGCAACTGGTAGAGAGGGAATGGGGGAATTGAGGGAGGAGAGCAGGTCATCCCCGCAGATCTGACTTCAGCTTGTTGGCTTGCAGCTTCCACGTGGACCATCACCACATCCCGTCTCTGGTTCTGTGGGTTAGCCTGTGCGATCGTCCCCCTGAGACTGTGTGGGCATCATGGCCTTAAGAAATGGTTCATTTAATTTGTCAGGATGGTAATAACGTTTGGTGGGGGAAGCTTTAAATGTGGAGAGACTGCCCTTGGAGCCTGGAGCTTAGTCAGTTTTTTTTGCCGGTTGTGCTTCTCTTCCCCAAATGCAGCCAGGGCCATCCGCTCCCTGTGCAGGAGTGATGCTCTCCCCCTGGGAGCCTCCTGCCCCTATGCTTTGATTCAGACCATACTGCCCAGGAACTGCTTTTCCTGCCCTCCAAGGGAGCGGAGTGGGTCGGAGAGGTGCAGGACACACCAGGCTTATTATACTCAGTTTCCCAGCCTGCTTGGTTTATCAGGTGAAGTAAAATTAGGTATCTATTCAGATTTTTCTCACCTTGTGGATGAATTGAGGCGTGCGTAAGATTGTCTGTGGCCTTGTGCCATATTGTGAGCAGCGGGGGATGAAGAGGAACTGATGTCTCTCTCCTCTCCAGCATTATGCACACTGGTTGCCGCTGTATCTTTATTCAGTCTTTCAGGTGCTGGATAATATTGCAGTGGTCTCTGTGGTAGCAGCAGGCAACAAATTATAAAGATCAAAACTCTCCCACTTGGATATCTGCAATTTTGAATGTACTCACATAGCCTTCTTTCCAGGAAAACCACGATCACTCTCAAGGTGTTTAAGATTCCTTTCTTGCCTGCCCCCCCGACTCCAGTGATCTGCAAGGAGGTGGCAGTTGCGGGAGGACTGAGCCAAGTCTGTTTTTTAGGTATTAGGAGGTACTTAGAGGAGTTTCTATTGAGACCACCATCTGGACAGAGATTCATTTGCTAAGGAGCTGCGCCGGTTCCAGGGTAAAACTGTTCAGATGTGGTGCGTACGGTACTGACAGGCTGAAAAAGCATTAAGGGAAGGTGTAGGCTGCTATACAGTTCCTTTAGGACTGGGTGTTTCTTGAAGATTTAACTGGATGAAAAATAGCAGGAAGCCTGGGCAAATGGGCTGATCTGTTTCTTAGATGGATTGGTGCTGACCTCTGTGAGGCACTGGGTAGGCAAAAGGCTCTAATTGTTGTTAATTGCTTCTGTATGGCAAATTCAGTAATAATATAGGTGCCTGGGTACTGAGGAATTGCTCTCTTCCCTCCATTGATTGGACCTATCCCATGCAGGAATTGCTGAAAGCAGGTTATGTTCTTGGGAAGAGTTTAAATTACAGCACATTTCCAACTTGACCCCTTGAAGTGTTTGGATTGCTAGAACAAACTCAGGAGAAAGACACTCTTGCCCTCAGACATGGATCCTGTTTGTCCTGCTCTGCTGAATTTAACCCACTGTGTTTCATGCTCTCCGTGCTGGGATTGATTGAAGATGAGAGCCGGGACTGGGGGGACGACACACGTCCCGCTCTGGGGGGCATTGCACTGCTGGAGCGTCACATTTAGGCACCAGAAGGATTAAAGGGCATGCTTTGAAAAGATACTCCTTCATCTCACTGATAAGTGGTGCTGAACAGGCAGAGGGAGAGGAGGTTAATGCCCTTTTTACCCAGGGTCTGTTTAAAGAAAGGCAGTTGTTTAGCTAAAATATACATCCACAGTTCATTTCTGTGTAAACTGAAATTACCGAGTAAAGAAAGGCGTCCTGGGAACAGATTAAGCTATATGCTAGGAAAGGAGAACATTTCTCTTAAGCTCAGTTGACAGCGGCACGCTTAAGGGTTTTCTGTATTAAATATTTGATAAATCTGTAGTAGACTTGAATCTGCGTGGTTTTAATTACTTTTGATTTTTTAAGCCTGCAGGATTCTGACATTTTTCTTCATCTTCCCTTTTTTCTGCCCCCTCTCCCCACAATGATCCTGTTTCATCTTGGAATGAGCACTTGGGTATAATTGGCCATAGTCATGTCTTGGTGATGGGCAGAGCGATCCCTGCGGAGCAGGCCATAAGGCTATGTTTCCAGCTCTGAGAGGTCCAGAAAGCACTGGTCCTGAAATCTGTTGCTTCAGAAATATTTGATTAACTGTATTGTATTAGCATGAGGTTGGCTTTATTGGTACTTCCTATACTTTATTAAAAATCTATTATTAAAAGTGCAAGCATATGTATTTGCTTCTAATGAACCCTTTCTTTCTCTGCTGTTGGCAGCAACTTGCTATAGTGTTGTTAGCAGCCAGTGCTTCCAGGGATGGTGGGATGGGGAGGGAGGGGTGGTAGGAAGGCATTTGCTTATTTTATTTTATTTATTTTATTTTATCAGAAAATATTTAGGGTTTTTCTTCGGGCTGGAGAGAGGCTAATTCTCCCTGTGCATTTTAAAGCAGGGTTCCGGATCTTCCTCTCCCATTGAGTTATATCTGGAGGATGTTTGCCTGTCTGTGGGCTATAAGCATGTCGGTGCCACTGGCTGCTGTGCCTGTTTGCTTTCTTCCCTCCACTCCCAGCTGAGCAAAGGTTGGACCTTTCACCTGCTCCCCGCTTTGCATTTCCAGCATTTGGATAAACTTGTCTTGCCAGGGAGCCACTAGCACGGGCGATTTCTGCTGAGCAGGTGCACCTGCATTATCTCCCCATGTGTTTTATGTCAGGCAGTGCGGTGGTGTTCCCAAAACACTGAATGGAGAGGGAGGTCAAGGGGAGAAAAAAAACCCCAGGCATAAGCAGTTGCTTGTGTATATATAATCTGTTTCAGACAGTCTATTCTTGCTGCTGCTTTATCACTCACGTGGTTTGGGCTGGCAGACTCTGGACTGCGGAGCGTAAGAAAAAAAAAAAAAATCCACCCCAAAGAGAACATGGTTTGCTTATTCACAGAGCGGTTATCCTTCCCAGCAAGAACACAAATTTTTAAGGGAAAAGCTGTGATCCAGTGTGAGCAATTGTGATACTTTGTTGCGAGGAATCAACACATTCCTGGGCAAAGCAGGGCTGTTAAAAATACTTTCTACCTTACTAGGGGTGCAGGCTGATGGTTGACTGTCTTTCCCCATTTCTCCTTATTTTGACCAGGTCTGCAGCTGTTTTTCTCTTGAGACACCCTTTCTGGAGATGTTTTCTGTGATTTTCCCCCCCCTCCCCCCCTCCAATGGTATCTTGGTCTCTGAGTTTTGCATTCTCCATCCTTCAGAATATTCAATACTTGGGGAATTAATCTTTCTTCAGTCTGTTTTCCATAAGGTTGTAGGTATTTAAGAAATGCTGGAAACAGCTAAAACAAAGACCTTCCCAGACAAAACATATAATACAAGCCACCTGAGTATCTTGGTCTTCTCCAGCTGCCTGCTAGCAACCCTGCTTTTCCCTCAGCCTCAGGGCCTCTGTCTGTCTGTCCTCTCCGGATTTGCCAAGCGCTCAGTTGTGTGTTAATCACCAGTAATAAAAAGTATACTTAAGATCAGACGAGTGTCTAAGGATCCTTGTCAAGGCTTATATGTCTCCTCAGTCTCTGCAGCTCTTAATGACAGTGAGTGTGGATGGAGTGATTCAGCTGCAGCTGAGCGAGTGGCTCACTGGCGGGCACTGGCTCAACCATTTCTCTCTTACCTCCTGTCTCTGGCAGAAACAGGTATCAGGCAGATCCTGATTTCTCAGGAAACATCAGGGAGTTTATGTATGATTGGGTAGAGGATGTTTGCTGTGTGCAGATCATTGGTGAAACTCCTACTGAAGAGCTCCATCTCACCTGACTCCTTACTCTGAGACCAGATGTGTTTTAAAAGGACTCTGCTACTATGGACAGCCATGGTAAAGGTGCTCTCAGCGTGGGTACGGGTCGTAGAGGCATGGTCATGTAGCTGATTAGGGCTGATCTGTGTCAGGGCTTATGTTAGCCATGGATGTCACTCTGGCTGACTGCAGGTTTAAAAGCTTAAGCTCAGGTGGGAGAGCCCAGTGGTGCCCTCTTCCTCCATCACCTGCCTCTGCCGATGCTTCACCTTGGCGATGCCCAATGCCGGTTTAACTCCTTGTCAATTCATCTCTGTTATACAAGTCATCTGCTGACAAAACAAAGATCTGGGTCACTGCTCTTAAAATAGATTCAGCATTAGGCAAATTGTTCAAGCAAGCTCGCCTTTCGTCTGAGAAGGCAATGTCAACCCAACCTCATAGGGATATCCCTAACAAGCACAGCATCCTTCTGCAGAGGCCCTGTCAATTTAGCGACGCTTGCCTAATAAGCTTTTAAAATGCAATGTCCAGCTGTTTGCACAATGTTTGACTTGTGCCTGAGGGAGTAAGAGTTTTTTCTTTATGTTAATACAGATATATGCATCAATATGAACTGTTTTTTTGTGGTGGTCTTTGCAAATATTCTCTTTCTTTGTGCTTTGATGCCTGGAAATGTGATTGGCATGTTTAACTTTCAGCTGTAAGAGCCATGATAAATTGTATATGTACAAGCTGATTGTTGCCCTTACTTATCAAGATGAAATTGGTACCACTATAATAGTCATCCGCTAACTGCTTTGAACACACTGTGCCAAGCTCATATATGGGTGTGCAACTGGTCAAGGTTGAATTACTCATGAAATCCATTTTTAAGGTCACAGCTGGGCCTCTGCAGACACTGATCCCAAGTTTATAGGACTGGCTGCACCATGTGCCCTTGTGCCAAAGTCCTGCAGATGGCCTGGACTGCAAAATGTGCTGCCTGGTGTTTATTCTGCTTTTCTGGGGGATTTCTTCTACTCTGAAGAGGTCTACTGTCACTGGGAGTGGGGCTGGAAAACACACTGATTGAAAAAGGGGAACTGGAAAGTAGGATGTTGGTGGTTCTTGCTCATCGTATTCCACCTCTCTCTGCATGCATTGACTTCATTGTGGGCATGGAAAGCATGGTAACTAGTGATTTGATAAATTGGGAAGTCCAGGTGGAATTTCCAGTTATGAAGGAAATGGAGTGAAATATGGTTTGGTGTCCCATGAATGGGTTCCCTGCTTGACCCCATGACAACCTTTTGTTGCAGTAGCAGAAAAGTCCTTCTAATGACAGGGGAGGTGGCCAGTGTTCTACTAATTATGCTGTAGAAAACATGGTATGTTTTTGAGGGAGGGGTGGTTGGGCAACGTGAGCCCTCATAATTCTTCCTCACCCTTTTCCTAATGTTATGTTCATAATATCTGCTCATTTTTTGGATCATACCCTAAGTTGACTTCAGGCAAGGTTGCGGAGAGTGCCTTGCTATTGTGTGAAACCATCTGCACAAACTGTGCACCCCCGTAAGGCTCTGGGGGAGCAAGTGCCTTAAAAATGAGGCTAACAAAATTAGCCTGCTGACCAGAGCGCTGTGTATGCAGACAAGTAAAATGCTGGTTAGAGTTGTGTGCAACAGCGTTGTAACTGGAGTTTAAGACTTACCTTTGGGCAGCAGAAAATCACTCTCTCTGTGAGGACTCTGCAGCCCTGAAAGCAGTGATGTGAGCACTCGGAAAATATAGAGAATGATGGTGGTGCTTCTGTAGTGCCTTAGCAAGAGTGCTTGACTGGCTGGGAACTGGGATTCAAGCTCTTTCTGTGGGACACGATCCCTTATCTCCTGCGTCCTGAAGGCTACTCCATCCACTGTGCTATAGGAAAGTCTTGGTAGAATTGATCCTGCTCTCTTAGTGAAATTTTAATACTTTACATGAATAAATGTTTGGTTGATTTGGGAAGGAGATGATATAATGCTTAGGCTTTGTGGGATATGTCATCATGTATAGTGCTTTCTAAGAAGTCCCAAATCTGCACATGTAAGAATATTGAAATGCTGTTTGGGTGAAAGGGAGGGCCAAGGATTTGTTGTAGTGGTAGTTCTTTCACCTGGAAGAGGGGTACTTTCAGGAAAAAAGAGTGCCTCAGCCCTGCCAAGGGGTGAGAGGGGAGGGCAGGCTGAACTGAGGCGTTGCTGTTGATAGGTACCAGTTTTACCCCCAGTGAGGGACTGAGGAACAGAGACAGTCGAATACTTCTGTAGATACTGTGCTGGATGGGAACAGAAAGCTCCCTCTATCAGGCCTGTATGTCCCCAGTGGTTTGTACGTCCAAACCATCTCTTGCCTATCAGCTAAGAACAAACCATTTCCTTTCACAGTCTAGAGGAAAAATCAAGGAACACTGTGGTAACTGTTAATAATATTTCTCTGTTTTCCTGTGATAAAGTATTGCTTTTTTTTTTTTTTCCCCTTGATGATGAGAAAGCAGAAGTGAGAGGCATTGATTTTAAACTGCCTGCTGAAAGGGACATTGCTACTTTGGAAATTAACTCCTTTACCTTGTTGTGCTGTCATTGAGGTTAATCCTGACCTGCAGCCTAGCATTTGCCTTTTCATTTTAGATTCTTCCCACTCCCAAATCACAAATCTAATCAACTTCAACAGAAATTAAAGATGCTAAACTGGGAGAAGGCTTTGTAACTCTTTTCCTAAGGAGGCCGGTACTTGTGCTGGCATCGCCTTTGCCAGTGATGTGTTGGGGTCAGAACACTGTTAGTTATTGTTTGACCCAAATCATTAAGTCAGGAAGATGGACTGAACGAGGATCAAAAATTGTTTTGGGTGATTGTCACTCTTTCTTTCACATGTTCTCAAGTTTTGCTGTAGTGAGCCCAGCACTAAACCAGAATGACCGTCAGCTACTGCTGGGAGCTGAGCTCTGGGCTTGACTTCATGCTTCAACATTTTGTTGAGAAAGATTGAGGGTTGGGACAGAGTATGGTTTGCTGGCACGTGGGTGTACTTAGGAGATCAGGCCCAAAGTCATTCAAGTAACAATATCGAATACTGTGATGCGTGGAGTAGGATTTTTGCTTGCTGTATCTTTAGAAAATAGTTATGCATATATGTATCTATCTCCCTATCTCTGTTCAACATACCTTTTACAGAATTACAGTAAATTGGGCCCTGAGCTATTTCTTTCTAAATCTGGGGGTGAGATATTCACGTGGTCTAGACAATAGCAAAAACCAAATAGAAGTTTGCTGGAATGGTCTTGTTTCTTGTGCTGTGCTTTTAGCTATTATTCTCTTTGCTGGAAACAGTGAGCTAAATCTTAACGAGGGTTTGAATGGTGAAATTGCATGAAGTGCTAATTTTGACTCAAAAGATAAGACAACAAAGGGAAGATGAATAGAAGATTGGATGTAATGCAAAGAGGTTGAATTAGTATGTTGAGTTAAAGCCATGTGTGGAATATTCCTATTCAAGTGTTTCATGCAACTTATGACTAAGAGCTCTCACTGTGGTGTTCTTACTTGGTTTCCTCTGTGTCGTTACCATTAATTTTTCAGTCTATGAGAGAACCGTGTGCGTACTGCATATCAGAGTAATATAAATCATGCATGTTAACATACTAAAGAGAAAATGCTAACTGCTCTGGGAGGCTGCTGGTGTCTTTAAAATCAGGACTTCTAAATCAATGCTCTCCCCTCAATGTATGGATCTGTGACAGCTGCCCCTTGGACATACATATGCATGTATTAATTTCTAGTTCCTATATCAATCAGTAGCTTTATGCAAGGCTTGATCGGGTTGATAAAAGGCAAAAAAAGATCCTGTCTAATACAGCTTACAGTGAAAGTGGCACAGTAAGTTCCTCCTGCGTGAACAGCAGTCCCCTGATGTATCAAGGAGACCTGATTATACAACAGGACTAATGAGCTCTGGATGCTGCCATGAATTACGGGTTGGCTTAAGTGCTGCAATACACATTTCTGCCTTAAATTGACAGCAGAAGCAAGACAGAAAACCAGAACAGAAAGCCCAAATGTCGACAAGGCTTATCTTCTTTAGGTCGCTATCAGGGTTAAAGACAAGGTTTCTTGATGTAATTATAAGCTGTCTCTTCTATCCAGGCTAGCAAGAATAAACCGGGTTATATTGGAACTTTACTGCATAATGTTACACAACCGTGCTTATTTAAATGTGGCTATTTTTGTAATATACACTGTGCCTTAATGGGAGTCATGGATAGAGTGTTGACCCACTGAAACATAGCTGAATATAGAGGTCCAACATTTATGGAAGTTACAGAGAAATTTGGCAATTTTCTAGTGTGTTTGCACTTAGGGCAGAAGGGTGGAAAAATAATGAATATTCAAAAAAAATCATATCTGCCTGATGTATTTGTATGCTTTTTCATCCTATGAAGAGCCAATGAGTTATTTCGTCCTCCCTTTCCTTCTTTGACTGCTTTCCATTTTTATTTTGCTAAATATGGTGGTGTAATTTTGGCACCTTATGCACAGAGCCTCACTTTTGAATTTCGGACACCTGCAATTAATGTCTGAGGCTTACCTATTTACTCAGACTTGGTTGCATCTATGGTTGAGAGAGGAATAGGTGCTTCCAGGTGATTCATCTGACCTGTCTTAGGGCCTGATCAAAAGGTGACTGTCTGAAACTAGCAGTTAGATGCCCTGAATTAGGACAGATGTGTTCCTTCCCTCCACTCCCATAATTTCCCCAGCTCAGATTGCTTTGTGAAGAGGATGAGGAGGGTGACTTTGGTCTACCCCTGGTAATTCCCAAACCAAGTCCATAGCTGTTAGGTGAGTTTGGAGGGGAACTGTGCTTGGGAGGTGGTGATTCAGACCAAGTGGCTTTCAGAAATAGTACAATACTGGCTCTGGAGTACTCAGCTGTTTCTTAGATATGCAAATCTGCTCCCTCTGATTTGGCTGTGAGAGCTGGGTGTCTGCGTCTCCTATGATGAGATTGTTTGTTTGTTTATCTGTATGGGGTTTTCAACATTATAAATTCAGAGTATAATTATAATAATAGATGGCATGGTTATTTCACAAACAGCGTGACCTCTGCTGTGATCAGCTACTGCATTCAAGAGCTTACGTGCCCGTCCACAGCTTCCTGCCCGCTCGCCATCTTTGTATTTCAGTTGTTCCAGCTTTCCCCTCCTTGAAAACAGCAGAAGTTTTCAAACATTTAAAAAAAATAAGTAATAAAGCACTGCTAAGAACATGATCTGGTAAGGAGGAAATTATTAATGCATTTGTGAGAAGCACCACTCTGTTGCCTTATTTTTGTGCAGACTGGGAATAGTGAGTGACACAGCCCCTGTGACGTGCTAGGCGCGTCTGTGGAGGAAAGCTGGCACTTACCTTGCAAATAATTACAGTCTAAGCAAGCTTAGAAAAGGGGCGGAGTGTGGGGAATAATTCCGTTTGTGAGGGATTTATTGTACAATGAGGTCGACTTTACTTCGGTTCACATTTAGTTTTTTTCTTCTAGGGTTTTACTCTTGCAGGGTTCAAGTTACAAAGTAAGGGACACTGCCACTCTTACGCTTTCTTTGGAGAGGAGTCTCAAAATTAAAACTCCCAAAGTTAAACGCGGCTGTTTCTCGGGCATTTCTGTCGGCTGGGAGAGCTCAGCACTTCCTCACCACCATCCTGGTACAGCCCTGGCAGCAAACTGAATTGAAGTCCTGGTGCAGCTGCCCAAAGTGGCACCAGCCGGAGCGGTGGGGAGGGAGGGAGGGCGGGAGGGCAGGACGGGAGGAGGGGTGCTGGGCTTGGCCCTGCTGTTGGAACAAGCACTTGGGAAACTGTGGCTGGAGATTGACAGTTTGTGAAAGCTGGTTTTAGGGCCTTTTAATGCCAGATCACAAGTGCTGAATCCTCGCAATGCAAACTCTGCTGGTTCCAATCTGTTTGCATTTATTTTTTTTATTTATTTTTAAACAGGTTATCTTCCCACTGATGGGGCTTTGTGCCAGTTTGTGTATCCCTCTCCTCCTGCAGCCAGTGGAAAGCTGGCAGGGAGTCTGAGCCCTGGCTAATGCAAGAGAAACAGCTTCTCGCTGGCGTGGTGGGGTGGGGTGGGGTGGCGGGCTTTGCCTGCCCCACGGGTGCCTGCCGGCTGGTTCTTGCCAGCAGGCGCGTGGGGAAAGGTGCAGTCCCCAGCTGGCACACGTGTGCTGGCACAGCCTCCGCAACGCGACGCCGCCGGCACGGCTCGCCTTGCCTCACCTCACCCGGGGACAGCCGCGGTGGTGTGTACTCAGCCGAAAGAGGTTTTTGCCCACCTCTGTGAGCATGCTTGGGGTGCGTGCAGCACGTTGGGTTGGCTGCCCTAGCAAAGCGCCACTTGTGAGGATGAGGCCTCCGTTGCCCTCACCGGGGCTCCGGGTCGGATGGAAACTGTTAGCACTGGAGTCAGAGCGCTTGCAAATACACAAAGCCTGGCTTAAAAAGGTCAAGCTGGAGTGTTGAAGGGAAGGTCCTTCATGTCTCACCTATGCTGTGAAGATAAACATGTAGGCCCCTTTTCTTGGAGTATGGCTCAGCCTGAATAAATGGTTCTTAATATTACTGATCAGGAACACCCTGCAGCCATCTCGTCTCCCTTGAATGGGCTCACGGGGCTGCGCTCACAGATGCTTTCAGCTTTGTCTTGAAAAGTTTCAATTGTATGTTACTGCTTCTGAAGAAATGTTGTGTGGGCCCTGTCAGAGTGAGGCAAAACCAAAATTCTATTTAGTTGATATATTCTTGAGCCCCTGCCCCAAAGGGTGTTGGGAAAATCTGCGCTCTTTCTCTTCCCTCCTCCTCCCCAGTCCCTGTGTCTGTGGGATAGCAGATGTACCGGCCAGTGCAATACCAAATTCACTCTTTTTTGGTTATTGATGTTTCTTGATGGGAGATTAAATCAAGATGCAAACCCCACATCAGAAAACTGGTATATCACTTATTTTTACCTGGAGGTGATAGGTTTTCCCCTGAGACTGTATCTTGGCTGTGCAGCCCTTTTATTTGTTTGAACCAGGGATGCTCCCTCCTTATGTTTACTGTTTTTTCTCTTTGCAAGCCAAACATCCCTCAGGTGCGCAGCTGAGCCAGCCTGGGGTGGGTGGGACTGAAGGCAAGAGGAGGACAAGTGTATGCAGGAAAAGACATATTCTGGATTCCTGATGTGGAGATGAGTAATCGCTGGAGGTTAAAGCAAAACAGGAGAGTTACAGATACAGTGTTGTCTTTTCCTTTTCCCCACCTGAGAGCTATGTACCTTTTCATGATTAAGGTCTAAACAGCTGAGCCCCGGGGTTGCATAAAAAGATGTGGGCTGTGTTTTTTGATGGTATTGGTAAAACCTTGCAAATTATCTTACTATTTTCCTCTTTTTGCTGTGGACTTCAAAAAGATAATGTATAGCCAAATGCGAAATACTGGATTATCTATGAATGCGATTGTATAATTGTTAAACAGGAGGTGAGCGTACTTGTGTATCATCTGGGTATGAGGATATCAAAACATCATAATTTGTTTTTGTAGAACTAAGTTTGACTACGTAGTGCTTTGGGGAACACAAGGCAGAACTGGAGCCTACTGGCAAGATCACCCAGCCTGGCAACAGTAAAGGTTTTGTGTACAAGACCATGAACAACGGCTTTAAATGTGATGCTATTGATTTTCTTCCCCTCAGTGTTTCATAAATACTGTGCAGTTTAACTCAGCTTTTAACCTTGCACGCAGGTTGAAGCATGAGGCTTCTTACCCGGCATCAGATGGCTCACTCAGTGAAAAATAGCAACCGCCCAAATCCCGTCAGTATGTGAAAATGTGCCCATTTTGCTGTCCGATTCCCAGAGAAAGTTGCTCGAGTGGTGGCAGCCCTCTAGGTGGTCCCTGGGAGGTCTTGCACAGCTCACCCAGAGGAGCATGAGCACTGCAAGGCTCGGCACTGCCTGGAGCCTCAGGCTGCAATCTCAGATGCCTTAGTTTCTTGCCTGGATCAGTACAGCATCTGTTTGGACCTAACAAGGCTTTGTAGTACAGCCTGACTCTGCTTGCTGAGTTTTAGACTGCATGTGGTACTTGGCACTCGCCTTGAAAAGATGGTCATAGAGTGCTCTGAATAGAAATCTTACAGCTAACTGAGACTTGTTTTTCACCAAACAGTTACTATTCCACTGAATATTGCACTGCATATTCATTAAAAAAACATTAAAAAGTCCAGTGGGGGAGCTTCATACTTCCTCCATATTTTTGTAATGTTCCCATTTTTTTGGATGTGCAGGTGTCTCATTTATATTCCTAGAAACACAGCCTTCATCTTTGCTTTAAAGTCAACGTTTCTGATCTGTTGTACTTAGTTACCTGAAGGTACCCTTGGCATTACTCAGAAATACCTTTGAGAGGGGATTTTTTCACAATGCAATAACTGTGGGTGTTGACGTCATGAACGAGCAAAAGAAAAATAATCAGGAGTGTCACCATGTGAGTTGGGTTTCTCCTGCGCTGTCATCCTTGAATGTGTTTTCTTGTATGTTGAGTTTCTGTCACAGTGTGTCTTTATTTGCGTCCACGTGTTGTACAGTGCCCCTTGTACAGCCAACCTTTTGTGCGGGTTATTGTGCAGTTTCTGGTCCCAGTTGTGCAGATTTGGATTTGGTTAGTGCTGCACTCCTCTATCTGACTTATTAATTGCTGTTTCATATGGTGGATCAGCAAATACTATTGAAAGACATGCTTGACAGCAATAGTAGGAGAAAAGCCAGCACCGATCTTGTCTGTAGGTGGAGTGACTACCCCTTGTAAATAAGATGATTAACACACATGCACACACCAGAAAAAAACCCCAACTGAAAAAAAGGTCTTGAAAAGTTCCCTTTTTCCTTTAGACATCACTCTTGATTTGCTTGGGATAATGACCCTGTGTGGCGAGTCTCAGATGGGTGACTCGGAAGGAGAACTGAAGACAAAACACTTGGAGTTTCTGGTTACCAGAGGAGCATCCTGGCTGCTTCTTGCCTGTGCTTCACCTGCTTAGCCATCTGGCAGCTGGAGACATTGGGTGTGTTGCTAATAAATGCTCTGAAGTTACCCCAAAAATGAATTATATGCTGGACAAGCAGTGGAAATGTAAACATAGTTTTTGTTTCCTGGAGTAGCCCTCTTTGAACTTTGGTGAACGAGTAGTGGAAAAGGGACTGGAGGCTCTCACAGGAAAGGTTTTGCTGTAGGATCAGCTAAAGGTGGAAAAGGTCTGACCCATAGCTGGTTGAAAGGAGCGTTGGCTAAAATTAATGGCCGGAGGTTTGCGTTGCTGTGTTTGTTAATAACTCTCCCCAGTGCAGCATTGGAAGAGATAACATTTTTTAAAGAAAAGTTTTGGGTTGCTGAATCCGCAGCTAATCTGTAATTTGAGGTATCTCAGAATGATACACCTCAAAGGTGTAATCAGTGTGTGTGTGGCACAGTTGGGACACAGGGGACCCATACATTCTGCAGGTCCACGTAAAACAGAACTACAAAAAAATCCATAATGCGCAATTTTATGTCTTTGTGTTTTACACCTCTGCCCGTTTATACTTCTGCTTAAGCTCAAATTATCAACGAAAGTGTCTAATTGCAAGCATTGCTAAAAGGTGTTGATATTGAATGTGGCTTTTAATGCTGAACATTTTCAGTAATCAAATTCTTTCATTTTGTGATGGAAAGATTTTAAACAAGGGCAAGTGCTAGGTGTATCTGTCTTTTTTTTAGGGAGCATTTGAAAAAAAAAATCAGGGCTACAGTAAGTTAATTGCAGCTGTTAGGATGCTGGTAGGTTGCTCTGGTGCTTCCAGACAGTGTAGCCATGGCCCAGCGGGTTGCACATGAATTCTTTCCATTCTGGCGGCACTTGCAGTTTAGCTGTTGGGATCCTTCAGCATGCAGAAATCTCTGTGGTGGGAAGACATGCATGTGGGCTCTCTGCTGAAAAATCATTCGATTGACCACCCCACCCCCCCGTGGAAAAGTACAAACATGTGCATGTACTTTCGAAGGCTATTTATTTGCCTTGCAGAGGGTCGACTGCAAAACCCTCTCTGAAATTATGCTCCTTGAAAGCCTCCTGAAGAATGGTGGGCTCAAGCCAGAAAGGTCTTGTTTTACAACCCTGCTGCTATGAAAGATATCTAAGTGTAGGAAAAAATACAGCTTAAATGCCTCAGATATTTATTTTGCCCTTTCATTACACAAGCCTCCCCTCCCTCCTTAGGCTGGGAGGTCAGGGCATGTATGTGTGTGGGGCTGTGCTTTAGGGGGAAACCCTGCTGCACAGGCACTTGTGGGCCTCCTTTGGGCTCTGGCCCCCGTATTGTTTTAACAATTAATCTTTCACCCGTTTATAATTTAAAACACTAATAAATACACCCCTCTCTCCCCCCAAATGGTCAGGAATCTCTGCAGTCTCCTGCTTGAATACATATCTCCAAGCTTGCACAAATAAGTCCTCCGGTGGTATCTAGCCAAATGAAACCTTGGAGGGATGTGTTTGACCTTGGTTTGTGCAGTGACTATACCTTACCCACTTGTCCTGAAGACAGAAAAGAATGTTGACATTCACAATGTGAAAATAAATATTTGAAGATAGATTTTGGTCTGCTCAATTTGCTTTGTCAGCATAAACAAAATCCTTCTCTTGTTTGTGTTTTAAGGGACGTATTGTAGCCTTCACAATACTAGCCTATATAATCTGAAAGCCTTTCATAGGAGGCATTTTAAATTGAAAGTTAAAACCAGAAAACAAACCAGAAGCGAAACTCCTGCCACTCCTATTATTGCTTATATTCCTTTCTTCCTCCTAATATATACAAAAAATATATTTTTTCCTCTTCTGTCTTTGCATATCCCCACAACGAATGGGATGTTTGATATCCCACTCGGTAGCTCAGACTCATGTCCCAGCCTTTGCTTTCTTGGGAGGCCTTAATTTGAAATTAATTTCTGTAGTCTGCTAAAGAAAAGTTGGAAGGTTTCCTTTGTGTTAGAGTTCCCACTTTCCTTCTTAGCTGTGGAAATAAGTGGAAGGCTTGTTTTGTTGACCTGGCATGTTTGCCTGAACGCCTTCCTTTTCACTGATAGATGGAGGGGCAGGCTTGTAGCTCTGTGTAACGGTGGGCCATGAGAACACTACTTCCCAGAGCAGGACTTGTAATGGCAGGAAAGGAATAAAAGCCCAGACATCTGCTTTTATTTCCATGTGTGTGCATCTGCTCCGGGAAACTTCAAGATGGGAAAAATTTAAGATTCAAGCATACGTGGTTGGTAGCTTTGTTTTTGTATGATCATAGGTGTGCTTCAGCCTTCCTCTCCTTTCTTCTCTGCATTGTTGAAAGTGTAAGCTCTTATCTTAGACCTTTCCCCATCCATTAGGACTGCCTAAGAAAGTAAGGAGCGCCATGTTGAATTTGGACTGGGCCAGGTTTGTTTGCCTGAGGCTAAACAGGGAATCATGTAGAGAGTTCTAGAGGAGTAACCTCTTGCAAAGAAAATGGTTCCTCAAAGGGTGGTGCCAATTTCCCAAAGTGCAGCTTGCACAAGACAAGGGTGTCCGTACCACTGAGGTGCGGTGTATCTCAGGCGTCCTGGGAGAGGTGTGCTGATGGGAATGGGCACCTACTGATAGACATGTGGCAGTGCATCCCAAACTCTTCAACTAATATTGCAAAATTTCTTCTGGAGTTTTCCTTTAAAGACTAAAGGGGACCAGAAACATTTGGCATTAGGTCAAAATGCTGAGATTATTGTTCTCCTACTTGCCATGCTTTTATATTTCTAAAGCCAAAGTGAGAATGGTAGTGATCTATAGCATGTTTTCACTTGTTTTTGAGGTACTTCCAGTGGTACTGTGCCTGCTAGCGCTAGCAGACCATCAAGATTCTGTTAGCTCCAGAGAAGACCAGAGAAGAGCAATTGTTGGTATCAATTTCTGCACTGAGAGTTCTCTGACAGTCTGTGATGTATGCAATGACCAGATCTGGTTTTGATCTGATTAGCTTGATTATAGCTTGAGGTAGAAGAGCTGAAAACTGCCTGGAAGCCACTTTGCCATCCTTTGTTTTCCCTGGCTGCTTCAAAATGCTGTTGCTTCTTCTTGGAGTTTTTCTCCTTATTGGGCACCTTTTCCTGCCCCATTTAAAAGGATCTGCCATGTCTGGTGCAGTATTTGTAGAAAATCTAATGTTGACAGGCAATAATATATTTGAACAACTTTCCTTGAAATCTTTGTCATTGTTGGACTTTCTGGCAGGCTGATTGTGTTCTGCAGAGCAGAGGCATGGAGTCAGATTTCATGTTTTGGTTAATTTGCAGGTCACTTAGAGCTAAGGCTACTACAGGGAGAAGACAGCAGAGATGTGTGGAAAAATGTGGGGTTTATCACTTCCTCTTTTTTTTTTTTTTAGCTTATCTGGAGGAATTATTTTTCCTGCCTTTATAGTTCATGTCCTAAAAATCTGAACTTTCAATGAAGAGGTAAACTTGAAGTCAGCAGAGTGGCTTTGTTGTTTTGTGTGTGTGTGTTTGAAAGAAAGTTTTAATATTTTAAGGTTTAGGAGGTGGAAGCGTAACCAACCCTTACTAATGGTACTTTCAGCTCCTCACTGGTGCCCTTTGCCCAGTGGCATCCTACCAGGAAGTGGTGCCCTTATGGGACTTAGACCTTGGCGGTGGTCCTTAAGATGAAGAAAACTATGCAGGGCTGCATCTGTCCTATAGCTTTTTCAGTCTCTGCCGTAGTTCTCCTCTGGCAGTAATAAATGACAAATGCAATTCCTGATGGTGTGGGAAGCCAAAGAGGGCACCAGGTACTTTCTGTTCAGAGTACAGATCACCTAGCTCCTGAGGCATATACACCTTCAAATGGTAGCTTCTTAAACTCACACCTTGTGTTTTTTGCTTATTCTTCTCACTGTTGAGGTGGAAGCAAGGCACAAAAACTAATCATTAAATAAAGTTAGAGCTGGGATTCAGGAGAGGTTGTCTGTTCTTCCAGTGCAGTATTAACCTTGTAATGGTCTTTTGGGTAAACAAGTGCTGGGAATGGTTCAGGAGTCTGAAGTCTGATCGCTTTAGCCAAATCCGTGGTTGGAAACAATGACAGACAAGAGGATGGAGCTGAGGCTTGCTAAGCTGCTTTGCTTTCCTGGAGAACGATGCCTGATTAATCCATCACTGCTGTTGGGTGCCTGGGTGTCTCCCTGTGGGACTGTGGGTGAGGTGCAGAGAGTTTGCGTGGATCACCAGGCACCAGGGCTAAAGCAGGATGAGTCTGCAGCAGGAAAGTCCCTGCTCGGTACAGACAGCTTCTGAAACAGTGACTTCAAGGTGTCAGTGGCTGGTCAGAGCCACATCTGTATCTTACTGATTTGGAACATGCTCCTTTTGAGAAGGAGCAAGGGGAGACTTATGTGACAGAGCACTAGAGGCAGCCACAGCCGTTATGAAGGAAAGACTGGTGAATTTGCCTTCAGTCAGCTAGCGGGGGGAAAAGCCCTTGTTAATTAACAGAGAGAAGCAACTGCTTCTGAACTGCGTCCGTGGCATAGACCTTTTCTCAGGCACCGGCTGCTCAGCCTGCTGGCATGGGGAGATTGCGTCTCACTTCAACACTGATGGGGCGTGATCCTTTTTCCTACTGCTTTTGGGTTTTTCTGTATTGTGTGACAGTCAGAACCTGGGAGAAGTTGAAAAACAGTTGTTGGCCTGTGAGATCTTACTGATGCCATTTGTGCTAGCGGCTTTTGTCTGCGTGGGTTTTGGGTCTCTGATTGGAGCGGGAGAAGACTAATTGAATTGGCCTGTGTGCTGCTTAAAGAGCTTTTGTGTGTGGCTGTAATTTGCTTTACTAGAAGAATAAGTGTTTGTCCTTTTTAGCCTGCTAATTTTTTTTCTTTAGTATAGTGATGGGCCGAATTTTCCAGAACTAGTCCGCTGAGAGGAAAAAAAATGGATGCGTTTAGGCAAATGAAGGCTTCAGCAGCTTAGTGCTTGTCTACATGGGGAAGTTAGTGCGCAGTAAGCTAGGGTGTGAATTTACAGCACGCTAGCTGCTCTGCACTAACTCCCCCTGTGGATGCTGAGTGTGCACTAAGAGCGCCTGTTGTGCAGGTTAATTTAGTCCACTGAAAGTAAGCGTGCTGAAAATTCACACTGTCGCTTCCTTCACCCTGACTTTCCCATGTAGACAAGCCCTTAGTAAGTCTAGGATAAAAAGTCCTTGTTCAGAGGTTTGGCTTAAATTCCTCCCTTTTTCTCTCCTCCCTTTTTCTCTCCTCCCTTTTTCTCTCCTCCCTTTTTCTCTCCTCCCTTTTTCTCTCCTCCCTTTTTCTCTCCTCCCTTTTTCTCTCCTCCCTTTTTCTCTCCTCCCTTTTTCTCTCCTCCCTTTTTCTCTCCTCCCTTTTTCTCTCCTCCCTTCAGGGCAGATTAAATGTTATTGGGGCTTTGTTATTCTGGTGAAGACTCTCTGTACATGTAAATTTGGAGGGAAAGAGGGAATGACTTCAGAGGGAGTCCTGAAGGTGTATTATGTGCAAATGTAAAATGCTTCTGGACCAGATGCAAAAAGGGGCATGTCCTCCAAAGAGTAAGGTGGGTTTGACTCAGCCTAAACAGTGTAACTAAAAGCTGGAAGAGCATTGTGATTTGGAGGAATGTACTTAGAAGATGAGGAGCTATTTATACGTGGAACTGTAGGTTTTGTAGATGTATCATTAAATATGTTTAATCTTCATCAGTTAGGGACCCTATAAAAAATTCTTTAACAAGTAGAGGCAGTTGTACTCACTGATGGTTATTTCCCTCATCACATCTCACTGCCTGTTATCTCTGTTTCCTCTTCAGAGGTAGGAGATTTGAGAAGGAAAATTGTATGATCTAGTACAAAATGCAGACCCCTCAGTAGTTTTGGTTTTAGATATGGTCTAGCATATGAAATTTTGGCTGTGTCTTACTGATTTTTTTTAAATCTGGATTTTGGAGAAATAGGTGGTTCTGGTGACTTGTGTGATGGAACAAAAACTTGTGTTCTTTCCTCTTAATTGGGAGGGTGAGAAGGCACGGTTACATACATGTGGAAACAAACAACTGTTTTTCAGCTCTTTTCACTGTGCTAAAATAAGCCCAGCCAAATGGGTGAAACGGGTGAGGTACAGTGTTATGCCATACTGGTTCTTCAGACGTGTATCCTGCTTCATGGTGGAGTTTCACAGAAAGCTTTTCCAACTTGCCTGCCCCAGCCCTGATGAGGAGGGAGATACAGGCTCTGGCCTCTTCTCGCTCTCCAGTACGCGTGCGTTCACATACAATTCATGCATGTGTGGTTATGCTGGGTGCAGTCTATTTCGTCCAGTGTTTCCAAATGCGAAGGAGGATGAGCAATTTGGGGGTAAAAGAGTAACTCCAGGGCTGTCTTGATGTAGAGATCTTGTTTTAAGGATGTGCACAAACAGTCACTGAACTGTAGAAAACATAGGCTGGGTTCAGGGCTTGGTTTTGTGCTACAGATCCTCCCCATAGGCTCTGTCTGTGGCTGTCTTAATGGTCCACCACTGTCTTAATTGTCCACTGATGTAACTGCTTAGAGGCAGCACCGCAGGGGAAGGGGGATTTGTGTTGCTTGTCTTCCCTATCCCTGTTTGTGCAGCCCTTGAAATCAAAGCGATTATATCATCATCCTCTTTTCAACAGAGCATGTCTTGTTGTTGATGTAGTTTGTCTTTAAAGCACAGAAATTATAGCAGTGGCTTCTGCTTGGTGTCTGGCTGATGCGGCAGTGAGTTTCTGAAGCATGCTTTGGCCTCCTGTAGCTGAGATCATGAGCAGTAAGTGCAGATATGCCACTGCTTTGGGGTGTTTTGACTTAATTCTTCCTATCGCTGTTTCTTGTCTGCTGCAGTATATCAGCTGGTAGTTTGTCAGCCTGTAACCATATATTTCTTTGTTTTGTAGAGAGTTTATAAATCACAGGAAAAAGTTCTTGTAGGATTTGGGAAGAATAAATAAACCCCCAATGTATCTGTGCAAGGGAGCAGGAGTTGTGCCTTATATTGTAATTGTAACATATTGTTGATGTATGTCTTTTATTTAAAAAAGCTGAAAAAAAATTTGCAACCTGGTAGGTGCTCTTGCTGCAGTTTCCCTTCCAAATTAAACTGATCTGTGCCCTTTTTTTCTTGCCTGGTGCAACCTCGCTTAAATTGCTTTGAGCAATTTTTTTTTTTTTTTTTTTTTAATCTGGTTGGTCATTTCCTTTCTTTTCTGGCATCCATGGTGGGAATATGTCTCTGTTTAGCTGCTCCTCCCCTTCTTTCCATTTTTGGGAGACCCTTCTCCTATAAATGTTCCTGGTGCTGGCCTCCCTGGGCTGCCGCTCCCGGCTGTGCCAAGCAGTGAACAAAGCTGAACTTTAGCAGTCTCTTGGCTTTCCATTCGCCTGCCAGCTTGTGAATAGCGCCCGGGGAGACTGACGAGGCACTGTTCGCCTCCCGCTTTGCTGCTCTTTGGCAAGGCAAGGCTGGGCACTGGGACCGTGCCCTTGTGGGCTTATGGAGACATTACTTGCCTTCTTTTAGCCCGGATTTGGGTTTGAGTGACTCCCTTCATAGCGAGCGGGGCACAGAGGTGGGATTGTGCCATGGCTGAAAGCTCGGGCTCTGCCGAGGTTGGGGTGCTCGTAGCGGGGTCCTTCCTGTTTTTTATGGGCGAGAAGAGTCATTCAGAGCATCGTTTTTTCCCTTTGAGCATCAAATGCATGAAAGCGATTAAGCAGGGTGAGAAAAAGGGACCCTCTGCCTCCACAGCTTTCCTGCGTGGAGCTGGGAGGTGCAGGGGACATGGTGCAGCAGAGGACACGGCAAAGCCTCGCTGTCTGTGGGGCGGCCAGCTCTGCTCGCCAGCCGGCTGGCGCGCCTGGGAGGACTCGAAGGTGACAGAGATAAGGCTTGGATCCTAGTAACCCGACTAATAAAAGACTTATTCCAGCCTTAATAAGCTCCTTGGACAGATGGATTCTCTTGGACAGATGGATTTAATCTAGGAAAACGATTACATGGCTTTTGTACTCATTAGTATTTTTGGTCTTGGTATTTATGCAATAATATTCTTGCGGTAGGTTGGTGAGTATAGGGTTTTGTAAACCTGCACTGCTTTCTGCTTGGAGCAGTGGAGCAAGATGCCTTTATGCTTCCATTCCCACCCAGTACGTGGAGAACACATTTGCTTGTCTCTGTAGACTGAGTGTATTCCCAAGATTCTTGCATGACTGAGGTGCAAACTTTTATTTTGATATGGCTGTGAAACCCAGTGTTCCCTGAAGGTTTGTCTGTAAGTGATATTCCAAGCAGGAATATTCTGCCTGTGACTGGTGTGCAGCCTCCTTTTTGAAGGAGACTTGGCAACTCTTCAAGATAGTGAGGGGAGATCAAAGTTGGGACTGTCGGGTTGTCCTCATGTCCCTGATAACATAGTAGACAGGAGGGTGGACCAGAGGATAGCTAAATAGCTTCACAGTCTTCGTATAACAGAGGAAAGCACTTGCACTGTAGCGGGTGTATAGTAGGAGATGATTTGAGAATAATTAATGTTACGACAGAGGACGCTAATAAGCATCATCTCTTCCTAAGGTTTGTTGAAAGCAAGAAGCTGTAGAAGCACATAGTGAGACAGAACATGTCAAACATTTTGTGTTTGGACTTTTTATTTTCATTGACCTAAGTGAGAGGTACTTAATTTTAAGCACTTAATTTTCCCGTTATGGACGGGTGTCACTTGCAGCTCTGGAGTGGTGGGGGTGTTTGAAATAGCTGGAGCATGATGAAATTTTAAATGAAGTCAGAAACTGAAACTTACAGTGGAAACTTTATTCATATATTTAATTTACTACCTCCAGAACTAGTGGAAAAGGGCTGGGGGCAGAGGGAAAGGGAAGAATGATATTCATGAATTGTTCCGCGGGTGTGTGAGTGGGTGTTTTAATGAAAAAAAAAAACCTAAACAAAAAAAGTTAATTTCACAGGGTTTATAAACCTCCTCTGCTATAAACTGAAGCAGTGTTTGCCAAATACTTATTTTCTTCCTCCTCAGCACTTCGTTTTCCTTTAAGTGCTTTACCAACGCTACCTCTGACAAAGGATTAACTCAGCAGTTGGGACCCCTGTTTTGCAGGCTTTGGAGGAGCGGCCATTTGCGGTGGGAGGCGGCGAGTTTCATGACCTGCTATGGAAGTCCAGTCTGAGTCGCTGGCAGTGTGAGGATGTGGGGTTGGGTGATGCCCACCCTGTCGCCTTCCTGATGCAGGATTACCCCACGGGATGGGCAGCCTCCCACTTCTGGCACTGCCTGGGGGGAGATCCACTTTGAAATTCCTTTCCCTGTGGAAACATCTGCTCTTTTGGTTTTCATACAGAGTGTGCTGAAGTGGAAGTATTAGTATTTAAAATGTTTCAATGCTTTCTCAGAGGTGGGGTGCGAGTAGACAAGAATAGGTGGGCTGGCTTCTGTTTCTACCGGTGCCTGGAAACCCCAGGTAGGGGTGTCGGAGGTCCCTTGTTCAGCCCTTCCCTCATGCTCCCTGCAAGCTGAGGGAATGGGGCTTGTATGTATGTATGGATGTTGACCTAAGGGTCTTGGGGAAACAAGTAACAAGCACAGACCAGGCTCTGGCAGAGCCAGGTGCTCTGCGGCTGAAGCACAGGGTGCAGGTTGTGCTGGTGCTTGTGTGGCTTCCCTGCCCCTCCTTGCCATACTAATGAGGATTAGTATTAAAATAACACAGACTTTTGGGTGGAAGGTATGTATATTCGATATTCTGATTTTTTTTTGGGTGTCTCTGATGGCTTGTTTAGTACTTGTATGTCTAGACTTTCTTGATGCTGGAAAAAAACCCAGAATAAAAGACTCTAGAAATGATGTTTGTGTTTCAGGGACCTCGGGGCTGTTGTGGTGAGATGCTCAAGACCCGGTTGCTGTGAGAGGTGGATGGGGTTGTCAAGCAAAGAGCAATTAAAGAGTTCTTCAGGGAACAGATGATCCCAGCTGTGTAATTAAAAATAGTGGCCTTCTGCTGTCAGTGCTGTTTGGGTTTGCAGTTAGAAGCAGAGCCGAGGAGGGCAGCAGGTTGCTGCCTCTTCCAGAGCCTGGCTGCGGGATGCAAAGGCCCTGCCTCAAAGCACCAGGCATCCCCATGCATAGAAAAACTTGTTCTCTCTGTGTTTGACTGGATGCTTCGTGGGTTTCTCTGAAAAAAGATGCGAAGAGAAGTCTTTAGGTACAAACAAAAAGCAACAGTAAAACAATGGCTGTGGAGCAGCATCACTTATACTGGCTGGCAGTGAGTCTTAGAAATTGATTTTCCCCCAAGTCATGGAGTTTACTTTCCTTTTTTGTCTTTTTTGTTCACTACTGTGGGATTGTCCACCATGCAAGTAGTTTTCCAGTATGGTGTTCTGCATTATATATTGTATTAATAAAGCACCTCCTAGATAAATCCCTTTATTTAGGGGAACCGTCCCCTCAGCTTCTCTCCTTTATCTTTTTAATGATGGTTTCACTCTGCTTTCTGACTGGTGCTGTGAATCATGTGGGTGTTAATAGATCTCTGTCAAGGTTTGCTTGCTCACAGAATTCAGAAGGGGAAAAAAATGATTAGATGTCTCGTAGATGAAGAACTGCTGTAGCTGTATTACAGGTTGAAAAACAAAAAAAACCCCATACCTGCTAGCACGAGGTTATTTTTCTGTGAGGAAAGGTGATTGAAAAGACAGTAGAACAGCAAGTTCATCGTAACTGCGACCCTCCAATTCTTTTAGTCTCGTCCAAGTGTATAAAGGAGTGCAGGTGGCATTGGCCTTTTTGACCAACCTTTTCTTTGCTTGCTTGTTATGGTTCTTCAAGGATATTTGCATCTTTTGCCTGCAGCAAACCAGAATTTTCTGGTAAGATTTGAATGACACAAGGGAATTTCTGCCATAGTTTTATTTAAATTCAAAACACCTTCCAGTTAATTGCATGAAGAGGGATCAAATGGCAAGGATCTTCTGTTTTGGTAGGAAAATTAATGTGCTTCCCATATCCAACTTGCAAGGAGCAGTTGCTGGTGTGTTGAGCTGCTGGTACTCAGTTGTGATGGATGGTTCAGGTTTGCATGATAAAGACCTTTGGACTCTTCACTAGATTCCTGTGCTCGGCTGGTTGGCAAAACAACTAACTGAGCTAGTATTTGTGATTGCCTTTTTAATTCACTTACAATGCACATTCAAACTGAAATATGAAGGGACAGCCAGGTGGATGAGCCATGAGGGATGGTGGTGTGCCGCTGGAAGCGTTTGCTTGGTGGCAGCTGGGAAGAGGGGAAGGAGTACCTGCCCCGCAGTGTTCCAGTTTTATTATCACACAGCTGTGGACAGAGGCAGCTGGAGCCCAGATGACGCTCGGATGCAGAGCAGGCAAAGCATGCATGTAGGTGGGCTTCAGTGGGTGAATTTTGCTACAGGGGCAGGGACGGATGGCAGACACCTGGGATGAGGGGAGACCTTCAGCTACCACAGTACAACCAGCCAGGGCTCATCTGTCTTGGCTCCGTTAATAAGTGTGTTTGAGTAACATTGAGAGAAATGAGAAATTATCCTCCACCCCACAAAAATACCCCAAACCCAAGTTAATATGTTGGGTTTCTTTGCTCAGAAGTTATGAATGGATAGATACACAGTTATTCCTGCAACAGATCCTTTTTTGCATCCTTCCTTTGTGTAGCCTAAAACAAGGGCATGTAGAGTGTGATGGTAATTTATCATAATGCAAATTTGTAGGGAGACTGAATGTAAGTTGGTGTAGTTATAAGAGTAGTCTCAGCGGAGCCAGAATTTGGGTTGAGGTATTGGATAGCCCCAGCACAAAGAAAAATGTTTCTCCCCTACCTCTAGGGTAGGGATGGTGAGGGTTTTTCATTTTTCAGCGATTGTAAATCTGTTTGGCTTTGGCACTCCTTGAAAAGTACTGTTTTTCTCACAGCATAGCTGTCATATACTTCTGTTTTCTTCTGGTCTTTTAGAAATAATATTCTTTAAGTTAATCTTGCTCTGAAGGTAGGTATGCATTTACTCTCCACCTTTGTTCTGGACCGTAGTGGCTAAATCCCAAATAATTCCCAGATTTAGTGAGATCAGAATCCCAGCCCTGGGATTCAGCAGTGGGTTACAGGTCATGTGTGAATGTGCCATATATTGGAGGGAGCTGGAAGCTGCTTTTTTTGAGATGTCTGTGCTTACTGTTGGTAAGCTCTTTGCCCCCTGCCCCCTGTTCACTGTTTCAGGGATGACTGTACATTATTGCTCTCCTTAGAGGTTGTTTACAGTGGTTTAAAGTATGCCGATTGCCACAAGTTGAAGCTGTCAGTAAAGTCTATTATTTGGGATATCTTTGTAGTTTAAAAATAAATAAAAATAAATATTTTCATCCTAGCCTGTATTATTGGGAACTGCATGTGCACACATTAACCAGTCCTTGGAAACACCTTCTTGTGGCAGGCACTACTGAGTAAATACTATAATCTCTGTTAAAAAGTGGCAATTTTAGTCTCTTATTCCTTCTGCCTTATATTTCTCCTCCCAATGTTTGTTCAGCTTGATTGCTTGGGAGCATGCCTTTAGACTGGTGTGTGTAGAAAGTTGCTGTATGAAGAGTTATCTTTAGTTTTGGATGGATGTGCTAGGGCAGTGATACCGATGAAAATAAAGGCATGCTCTCAAGTTTACGTTCGCAAATAATTTCATTGACTAGGGGCCTAAAGGGACAAATTATTCCAATTTATTCATTACATTTTTGTAATCCTAGATTTGAAGAGTTTCCTGTTTGAATTAAATGCATCACAAAAGGGAGAAACCTGCATCTAGTTTATTTTACATACTGAAGAACTAGAAACAGTTGGGTTTGGATTAATTAGAGCTAGCAGTAATAAATTGTTTTACCCATAGCTCTCAGACTTTGTCTTGAAGAGCAGATTCGTCACTGTGATTGAAGGTGACATGAGAACTGAGTCATATACTCAGCCCCATCCAACACTTGCATATAATACATTATAATTACTTTTAAATTTGGAATAAAAGCCTGTCTTATGAAGACCTTTATTTTTATGCTAAGAGCATGCTTTGTGTTTTTATAGTAAGACTGTGTTTTGGGTAATTGCTGTATGGCATTTTAAGATAGTTTTTAATGAGGATTTTTTTCTGTAGAAGCTTTGATTTGTATTTTTATAAAAAAAATTTAGCGTCTTGTAGACTAACCTAAGCAGTATTAAACTGAGAGATAATTTACCTTGTCTCTTTTATGTGGTGTTCTTATGCCCTATCTCAGTTTTTAACAATGTTACCTTTGGATACATGATGAAGTCTATGACAGGTCGATGAAGTATGTTGACAAAGCCAGACTTAATTTTAGTGTATTTTTATACTCAGAAAGTTCACTAATTTCTTTTACAGTCTGACTTAAATGTGCCTGTTAGTTGCTTAACCCATGTTTGAAGTGGAAGGAGAAACTTCTGAGTGGGGCAGAACGTGTAGTCATGGAAAGTGAATAACAGCTTGTGATTATGGAATTGAAACTACTGGTGAGAATTTTTATAGTGGCATGTAGTTTATATAACTAACCAGATTAAAATTTAACCATATGTGAATATCTTTCTTCTTACGGAATACGTTTACTTAAAAAAAAAAAAAAAGAAAACCCAAAGGAATTCAGCAATTAAAGGAGTGCATTGCATTTGATCTTTTACCCATCTTTTGCTAATAGTATTTTAAAATACAAATTTAATCTTAATGCATACATAATTCTCTCCTATTTCCACTTGTTTGATTTGGACTGCGAGAACAGACTAGCAGCTATTATCTGTGGTTATCAATACCTGTTTCCACGTTGCCATCTCCTCGGGGGAGAGCTTTTGCTTTCAGAGCGGTGTTTCAAAAGAACTTTTCTAAGCTCAGAGGTGAGCTCTGCCTCCAGAAACTGGCAGGCTGGCTGATCCTAAGGGGGACTGCTTCTTCCATAAGGAAGAAGATGTCTGAAAAGGGGAGGGGAGTAGGGGGGGGGGGCGGGGGGGGTGAAATCTGCTTTTTCCATTGAGCTGTATGACTCCACTTAGCCAACTTGATATTAAATCCTGATAAAGAGCAAACAGGAACTTTCTCCTTTGCTTAGTTGCTTTATGTCAGCATTACATCCTCACAGTCGCATTTAGTGCTGGGTCCTACTTTTTAAGATGCCAGTGAGCTGCCACTCTTGATATAAAAGCCTGTTTCCAAGAACTTAAGCTTTTTCTACACAAAAATCTAAGTATATTTGGACTAGCCTGAGAGCTTCCATGTGGGATCAGACTACAGGTCTGTAATGACTAGATTGCTGACTCTAATACTTGGCAGTGATGGAGAAAAGGATTAAAAATATATATACAGAGAGAGACCTCCCATAGGATATACCAACCTTTGGCAGTTGATGGTGGGGGTGTGGGGTGGGTGCTTTCTCTTTTTTCTGACCGAGGTTGCACCCAGTTCATCCATGCTTAATAGCCCTTATGGTATAAACCATGTTTCCACCTTTGGCTTTGGTGGCATCCTATGGGAAGGAGTCTGACTGTATGAAGAAGTACTGGTTGAACTTGTTGCTTAATAAACAGTGGTAGAAGTGCAGTGGTGTGGCTCTTCTGGGTCGATTTCTCCACCGGGGGAGGAGCACCCAAGAGCTGTCTGCAGCTGGCACAGCCTCATCTTTCCTGCTGTTCATCTCCCCTCATTTTAAGATAACAGTGTTCCACCTACACCTCGGCAGCTTGATGACCTATGGATTGAGTTGCAGGCGCTCCCAGCCCGCTTCCATCTGCCAGGCATAATTAATGAATGATACATGTGTGTCCATCTATTAGACTATCAGGCTAGTGTAAACAGTCCTTTCTCCTTTGGAAACATGGCTGCTCAGAAGCATGCTATCACCAAAATGGTATTTGTTTTAATCTACAAGTTGGAAAAATATGTTTTTCTGATTTATTGGGCTGTCATGAGGGCTCCGTAACTCAGGCCTGAAGCTTGCCATCTCCTGCAGTCTCAGCTGGGCCTCCCTTCCAAAACTGCTATGAATCCTATTTTTGCTGAAACACTTGCACGTGTTCTGCAGTTAGAAGAGTACTTCAAATGAAAATTCATCTGTTAACAGTGAAGTCCGGACTTAAGTAAATAAGTTATTTCAGCTTTAAAAATGTTCTTTTTAGCTGTGAAAGAGATCTTCTTCCTGAATTTCTGCAGTTCCTTTCGCACTTCTCAACAAAGCGTAGGATGAGTTTTATGGAGAATCAAAGCAAGTTTTGGGCATTGCTTGCCACATAGTGTTTGTTGGGTATAGTTTCTCAGCTGTAGGGTTTATCTGCTGTAATTTTCCAATTTGGCGCTCTCAGCCTGTATTCTAAGTTTATGGATGTGCTTGTAGATCTACCTTCAAATTTTCATGTATGGAGTTTGGTGCTTTAAACCATTCTTAACCTTTGTATTATATATAGAAGGAGAGAAGAACAAAGCAAAAATGCACAAATAAACATTTCATGGTATATTCTTATGTATTCAAGCTCAGATATTCATCAGATCACTAGGGAGCAGGACATTTTCTAATTATGGTGTCCACCAAGAGCTAGCTCAGCAAATTTGAGTAGCCCAGGAAGGCAGGAACAAAAGGATGTGACTCATGCAGTGTCTGTCTTCCAGGGAGACCAATGAAAATGTGAAGAAAGACTGAAATTTTGTGGATGTTGTTTTTGGCATCTGTTTGAACCTGCAAAAAAGTCCCATTTTTATAAGGAAAAATGCTTTCAGATATCTGCCTCTGTCTTCTAAATATTTTCAGTGACTTCAGAAACCAGCTTTTTGCTGAAAAAAAGTTTGGGTTATGATTCCTTTGCTCTTTGTTAGTAAAGAATGAGAATTATTATGATTTACTGTAATAAATGTTTTCAGAATATAATAATCTCAAATGAAATATGGGATGCATTGAAGGTTTCCCAAAATATGGAATACATTTTTCATATTTTTCAGAGAGTATGTAATCTTTTTTTTTCTTTTTCCAGGATGGAGATTATTAAAAAAAGGCTTTTTTTCCACACCAGCAGTTGGTGACATAGTTTGCCGAGCATGCAGTGTATAAACAGATGAAAGCTATTTTTGATGTGTCATTGTCTCAGCAAGATTGGAATTGGCAGCACCAATGAAATGACAAGTACTTGGCGATGTCGACTTTACCACATGGCTGTCAGTCTAGCGATTAAAAAGAACTGGCAGGCGAGGATTGCTGCGGTTTAAGCAGAGGAGCTGATTTTCTACTTTAGAGCCTGATTCTGCACATTTTGATTCATTCTGTAGTTCTGAAATCAGGTGACTTGGCTCAAGTGAGGCAGGGGTTGCTTGAGCATCATGCAGGATCAAACTCCTCAGGACCAGGTCTGCCTCTCTGCAGACCCTCTTGTTGTTCTGCAGGGCTTGCTGGCACACACGCACGCACAGATGCATGGACACATGGACAGATGTGTGCACACTTGCTGTCAGGGTGTCGCATTTTGAGCCAGGGAGGTTCAGGCCTTCTATTCATACTTGTGCAAAAATCCTCTGTGCACCTTTCAGCTCTGAACTCTGGGCTGAAGTTGTGTTTGCTAACTTCTAGTTAGGTTTGGACTAAGGAGGATAAGTTGTTTTTTTCTGCTTTCTCTAAAATGGGGATCTAAAATAACTGATTCTCTTCTTCAAGGTATCATTCAGGAGAGATTTCATCCCTTAGATTAGCAAGTTAGCTGAATGCCATTAACAAAGAGCTTGATCTGTTGATTGATAGAGTGGGACAGAAACATGCCTAAATTTAGGAATTTTCTCTCCTGGCGGGTGAGGGTGTATGTGCCCCAGTGTCACTTTTTGTGTCATGGTGAAGGGGTAACATTGTTGCATAAAAGGTTTTTTTTAATTTTAGTGTCACAGTTTAAAGGCTAATTTGAAGGATACTTGTAGGCTGTGCAGAAATGCTTAAAGGGCTCCTTGTGGATGGCCCAGCAAAGGCCCTTTGTTTGGTGTGCAGGCTCTGGCTCTGCTCACGTGATGGCAGTGAGGGGATAAATAATGACAAGACATGTGCAAAGCAAAGGATTTACTTATCTTTACAGCCCATGCCCCCACCGTCTCCCCCACCCTCACCCCACTGCGGGCCCTTGGCTATGTTTTTTTGTTAGGCACCATCCAGTTCTCTCTTCTGCAGTTAAATTCGGCACAGGGCAGGGGGCATGGAGGAGGGGGAAATCTCCATCGGAGTTAAGACAAAAGTTGCCAATGACTTAATGCTGCAGAAAGGGCAGTTGTCCAGACGTCTTTAGGGTTTTAATGAGCGTAGCTGATGGTTTGGTTAGCGCTTTTCTTTCCTTTTTGACAGATTGCTGATACCCATCCAGGAAACCTAAATGCAAAAATCATTTGTGGCTGCACTGTTGTCCTCCTCCTCTATCTACCCGGGTCCAGACAGGCTCGCTGTGGCAGCAGCCATGGGTGGGCTGTTGGCCCAGGTTGGTGGGAGTTGGGTTTTCTGTCCCGGCAAGGTGCTGCACGCTGGTCCTGGTCACAGCCCCACTTTCTGCTGATGAGGATCTACCTCTGCCAGCAGATACCTGGGTGACTGATGCTGATGCCTGGGTTTCAGATGAGCGTGCACCTACCAACCCTCCGCATGAGCCATCTGTCTTTAATGACCTCTCCAGCAGGGTTGTGGGGTTTTTTTCACCCCTCTCAGCAGACAGGAAAATTTTCAGTACTGTGCTTGGTGGTTTCATGTTACAAATCCTCTCAGCTGGCGTCTCATTTTATTGGCCATTTTTCTGACCACCTTGTACTGTCTGTAGGGAAGGGGGTAAAGCCATTCATGGGGGCTGAGGCTCAACTGCTGCCCCTGCATTTTTAGCCTTTCTACTTCTGTTTTTCAAGCTCAGTTTTAAGTCTCAGTTGCCAAATGCATGAAATGAGATGGGTAGACCTATTCAAAACTGAACTCACTTTAACATTTTAAACTTATCAGAACTTTATTAAGGTATTTAAAGCTGCATGTCCATTTCAGAAGTGCAGCAGGTATTAATTCCCTGAGCTCCATCATTAATCTTTACAGAGGGAGCCGGACCATTGCACATTTTTGGCCTACGTTCCCTATATCCAATGAAAGGAAGAGGAGGTAAAATGCAACATAACAGTTTTTTAGTTCAGGGTGTCAGGAAAGAAATGGTGGGTGGCACAGAGTTACCTGAAGCTTTTGAACTCTTTTGGAGGCCGGGAACAATACGTATGGGAGTGCGAATTCTTGGCATCGCTGCTCTCAGGCTGGCAATTGTCAGAGCTTACAGCAGCTTCAAAAAGCTGTGAAAATACATGCTTTAGGTTATGCATAGTTCTTTTAAAAATCCTTTTTCTAGGAGTTTAGGACATCTCTTTGCTTTGTTTCATGGAAAAAATGAGTAGGCATCAGTGATTAGCCTTTGCCATGTTGCATACTTAAGCAGATATTATGTAAAGCTCATAGTTACCGTCTTTTTATTCAAATATGAGATCCAACCTCTTTCCCTGGCCTACAAGTTTTCCAGGCGTTTGAAAGGTAGCACTATTTCAGGTACAAGTTGAACTTACTGCCGTGCTCCCTTGTGGAGTATTGTGGGTATTTTGCTCAGCACATCCATCTTCTTCTCTGGGTGGCTGGGCTTTAGGGAGGTCCTCAGCTCACAGAGCTCTGTGGATCCTCACAACGGCTTAGGTCTGCCATGGATTTTGAAGAAAACAGGCCTCTTTCACAGCTTTTAATACTAAAGTTTAGTCAAAACTTCTTGCAACTTATGCTTTCAAAGCTTTATATTCTTATGGGAAGGTTTATGTTTTGGGAGAGAAGGCATGTTGCCAACCCTGGTTATAAGAGTGCCATCAAAAGAGAAAATCCTCTTCTGTAATCATTAGTGGCTGATATTGCCAGTTGTTACAAATGCAGTATTAACATGTTATTGTCCATTGGTGTTATGTAGCTGTTACTGAAAGTGCCACTGTTTGATCCCTGATGCTGAGGGGGAGCTTGAAATAGCTCCTGGTGGTCCTTTTTTTCCCCCCCTCCACCTATTGCTCCCATCATACAGCACTGCCGAGTTCGGCGACTGTCTGCATGTGCGGTCCCTGTGTCCCGAGGAGGCCTGGAGAGGCAGCTGTGTTCAGTCAGGGCTGAACCCTGAGGGGTAGGAGCAAGCTGCGTTTCCTCCTCCTCCGGCTGCCTCAAGCCGGCATTAGGGAGACCTTGGCTTTCACGTTGGTTAAATTGCCGTAAACGTGCTCTTTTCACTGCTGCCCTCATGTTGTTACAGGAGCACATACGTGCCAGCTAAAATACCTGGTTTTGGAGGGGCATGGAGGAGGCAGACTGAAGGAAGGGGTTTTTTTTGTGTGTGTGCATGGCTTAGACAAGAAATCTTTGAGTCTCTCACATAGATTTCTGAATGAATTCCCAGGGGGTGTGGGGCCTGCAACTCAAACTTTCAGATGTGAGAAGTGTGACTGTTTGTGTGCCCTACTTTTTGGGGAGGTCTTAAAGAAACTTGTCTTTTTGGAGTGTGCATAGTATCTGTCTTCTGAAAATCACTGACCGCTTCTTCCCCCCCTGCCCCCTCCCCCCCCCCCGCCCCCGTGAAGTAACATTGAGTGCTACCATTTGATCTTCTGCAGTGCTGATGCTGACAAAATACCATTGCTAGTGTGATACCATTTTCATTGCTGTATGCAGAGGCAGTGAGGTTTTGGGGGGTGCTCGAGGGTGAGGGCAGCAGCTTGCTCTTTTGGTTTCCCACCCTTTCTGCTGTGCTCTTGCTGGTGGACATGACTTGCCCTCTGGGCTTTATCCCTCCTGCGATGGAGAGGCCCCTTTGGTCTGGACGCTTAGGAAGGTGAAGCTGGTGGAGGTTTTGGGATGCCCTGAAGGGCAGCAGAAGCCTGGAGGGGTCGGTAGCTCAAAGCAGACACACACAGTTCACTCTTGGGTATCCACCTGTTAGTCCCAAGGCCCTGGTGTCCTGCGATGCTCTGGAATCATCTCCATCAAGGTTGCTGGTGGTGCTGTGGTATCAACACATCTGCTATTGTGCTCGCTCGCAGCCACTACTCTGTCTTGAAAATACCAGGCTTCCTCTCCTGACTTGAGCAAATGTCAGGCCTTGTTACTAATCAGTGTTTTCTTTTTTCTTTCCCCCTACTCTTCCTGTGAGAAGTCCCCGTGCTAGCCTTAAGAAGTGGATCAACGCGTGAATTTTCATTCCTGTAAACATGGTACTCCTGTGCACTGACTTACAAATCCCATTGAAGATCCTTACGCTGTTATTTGGTTTTGAAATATTTTATATAGGCTCTCATTGTCTGTGGCAGCATGCTTATTTATTTACTTACTTATCCAGGGTGCCCTTTGACCAGCTGAAGGCTTCAGTAATTTTTGGCTGCACTTTGGTAGGTCTTTTAAGTGTGGTTAGCAAGCATGCTTAAGCATGGTTTAAAATTCTTACGGCTGAACAAAATTACAGTGCACTTCTGCCAGCATTGTGGTGGGAGCCAACTAGTGTCGGGGCCGTCTGAAAAAACATGTTTCAAGATGAGGGAGAGCTGCAACAGAAACAGGGATGCTCGGCCAGGCTGACCTGTGTTACAACCTGGGTCGGCCACAGCCACATGTTCGAGCCTGCTGACCTTCTGCACCATCCATAGCTGCCGAGAGCTGCCCTGCCTCCCTTCAGGGAGAAGAAGGCTTCGGAGATGAGATGTGAGTTGATGGAAGTTGATGGAGAAGAGGCAGGAGGAAGGAGCAGGGGGGCTTCAGAATCGCAAAGCGGAGTGTGATTCACAGTGCTGGGCACAAGCAAGATGGGGCAGGAATAATCTGTATTCATCTGTGTCATCCTGTGCTTTCAGCAGGCACTTTCCATAAGTGTTTTTTATAATAGCAGGTTAACTTTCCTGAGGGAAAAAAATTGCCTAGCGGTTTAAGAGTAAAAGTCTGGCTATTGTAAAAGAAAATATGTTTGTAGCGCAAATGGGTAATTATCTCCCAGAATGTGGTCTTATCTATTCTTTATTCTCAGAGTATCTGATGATACCATCTCAGTGGCATTTCCTCAGGAAAGTTAGTAGCTCAGATCCCTGACGCCACCCTGGCCCTGCTGGTAAGGCAGGCGCTGAGCCACTGGGAAGGGCGGCGTAGGGGAGGGCGAGAAGGGAGTGCAAAACGGGCATGTTGTCTGAGAGAGACAGGAGACAAAACAGGATTCATTGCACCCTTTGCCCACAGCTCACTCCGGAGTGCCCCATTGTGCCCATCAGGTGTAATAGGGTGTAAGCGGGGGTGCGCACATGTGTCCCCCTCAGTGCCTTGGCCGGGGCAGCGTGAGCTGTCGCCTTCATGTGTATGCAGTGCGCTAATCGTGTCTCTTTTCGGTGTCTGGTCTAAGTTACTTAACAACCAGCAGATTAACCTTAGGAAGATTTCCTTTGGCTTGAGGAGGGAAACCTGTTCTTTTCTCCCTGAATGGGAGACTCAACCCTTACATAAGAGACCAAAGGTGTTGACCACAGTCCTTAGGTATGGGATACATGGCACTGTCTTGTGTTGCTGAAACTTTTTTAAAGTGTAAGTCATTTTGAAGAGGTTTTTGACTTTTTTTTCTTTTCCTCCCAGGCAGGATCGGTCAGCTGCAAACTGTATTAAGGAAGTTAAGCATGACATCTTCCCTTGCCCCCAAATCAATAATTTATGTGTATGTGTTTGTTTATATACATGTATATACATATGTACACACAGATGCATGTACAGATATACAATCTGTTCATATAAATCAATCCATTCATGTAAAAGAGTCTCAGGAGATCATTGAGTCCTGTGTCCCAAGACTGGATCACTTTGGTCTGTCAGGTTGTTCCTGATGGGTATTTTGTGTAGCCTGTGGTCCTGTGGTGCCGCATCCTCAGGCAGCCTATTTCTGTGTTCCACTAGCTCTCACTTTTGAGGGTTTTCCTAGTGCCGAAGATTAATCTCTCCTGGTCAGTCCCCGATTTCTGGAGTTATCCATCTTTAGTAAGGAGGATCCTGTAGTCTGTAGCAGCAGGCCCCCTGATTTCCAGCTGATAAATGAAAACCAGCAGGAGTTTGTGTCTTATCCTCAGAAGAAACACTGGTTTTGGTAGGAATGCCACCCTCGTTCACCTCTTCTTTGCAGAAATCCTTGACCCTGCCTGCCTGCTTTCTGACAGCAGGCGCTCAGCCTCCCAGTGCAGCAGCACTGGTTTTGCCTCTGAGCAGTGCATGTTCTTTTTTTTTTTTTTCTTCACCCCTTCCTTGACACTACAAAGAGGTGACTGGAGTTTTCTGCTGATTTAGATCTCTGAACCAGCTGCTGCTGGTGCCTGAGCCTGGGGGCTGGAGCTCACCCTTAGGTGGGTTTTTAGCGATATGGCAAAGTCACACCCACAGACATCTGCTCAGCTCTCCTCTGAGTAACGCATTAGCCGCTGCCGCCCTGGTGGTGGGGCGAAATGCAGGTATAAGCTGTGACTTGCAGCAGTACAGTCTGCCCAAGGTACATGGGCTTATTATGACAGCGAGGGACTCGAAAGATGTTGGTGCACATACATGGGCTTCCCATCCCCACTGCTTCCACACCCTGCTTTCTACTTATGTTCTCAGATGCTTTCTTACTCTGGCTTTTGTCCATTTTTTGCCTGTTCCCTCTTGCTCAGGTAGCAGCTTCCCTGCTTTGACTCCTTTACCTCCAAACAAGGAGGTAAAGCTTCATGCAGCTTGGCTGAAGCTGCAAACCAAACAACCTCCTAAACACCCACTTTTTTTTTGATGGGCAAGGCAGTAAACCTCTTTGAAAGAGCATTTGCACCACTCTTGCTTTCCTCTCTGGGGATCAATACTTTTTTTTTTTATTAAATCTGCATTTGCTAATTGCCAAAAATGATCAAATCACCCATGATTTTTGCATGTGATCCTGTACGTTTAGAGAAGTAACTCCTGGCAAACTAGACCTTTTGGTTTCCTTATGCATTAAAAAAGGTGACTTGCTTTTCCCATAAACAGTACCAACCTTTCTGTTTCCCCAGCTTTAGCTGAAAGGATGAAGTCAAGCTAGGAAAAATAGTCCTCGGTTCATCTGGCTAATGTGAGAGAGCCTGCTTTCATAGAGGCATGTTTTGAAAAGGCTTAAGTTACTCTCATGTTGTCCTCAAAAACCAGAATTTGTTTTCATAGCTGAGAACAGAATAAATGGATTTCTTTAAATGACAGTATTTTTAGTAAGAATGTGGGGAGTAGAGTAGTAATAAAATTGTCTGCAGCTGAGATAACATTTTATTTTATTTACTTATCTGGTTTTTTTACTGGTCAAGAGCTAGCACAAGGCACTGTCATTGCCTGAGCACAGCAAAGGGGCGAGGTGCTAACTGCTGTTCTCCAGGAAAGGGACAAGAGCTGGAGAAACTTCGCTTTGCTGGTGAGCTCCTAGTCTTTATTAGCAGCCTGTGATCCACTCTGCTTGCTGCTCTTGGTGACATAGTTTTCCTCCTCCTTACCATGTTACAAGATTGGCCATCCATCCATCCATCTTTGAAGTCTATAGATGTTGTAACAGAAGCAAAAGTCATGGGACCAGTAGTCTACCTCAGCCCTTCCAAATTACTTCTTAGTTTCTTGGCATGTCACTGAATACCCCCCGAGACATGCCTGGGGAAAACTAGATATTTTCCTCCCCCTGACAGAGTTCATCACAGCTCCTGTCACACAGCACAGTGGTAGTTAATTGTGAAGCCGTGCTGAAAGTGATATCCTTGGCAGCAGTAAGTTTTTCTTGTTGAACTCCTTGGCATGGAAGTGACTTTTAGCAACCCAGTACTCATGATCCTACTTCCTTAATTTATAAATATTAAATTAGAAGAATTAAATGTCTTCTGATTTTAGTCTTTAAGCTAATGAAAGTGAAGTAAATCATGGCTATGGATGAACTGCTATGTAAACTTGCTGCTGTAAAATACCCTGCCAAGTAGAATACTATAAAGAAGTAAATCCTGTAAGCCCAAAGCTTAATTATTGATTTGATTTAGGCATATATACAAATGCTAAGAAAATACTATAAATTTGAGTTCTAGTGTAAGTTGTAATTCAAATTGTAAAAGTTTCCATTATGAGCTTCAGATTGTAGACCTGCAAATTAACTGATTTTTTTTTTTTTTTCTTTCTTCCCTGATTTGGCTGAAAGTTTGCATCTGGCTCATTCTCCCTAGAGATTGCTTTAAGCATTTGTGCTCTGTGGTTTTGTTTGTGCATTGGGAATCAGGAGGGTGGTGGGAGGAATTATTTCCCCTCATCTGATTAAAATCTATAATTTCTTTTATAGTGAACTATAGCAAATGTTTTAAACTAGAGGAGAAATTGGTATTAGGGAGATTTTGATGGCTCTTGAGATGTTTAAGCATTTCTGTATTCATAGGGCAGTCCTTCAGTGGAAGAGTGCCCCGAGAAACTGCTTCCAACAGAACATCATAGTATTTTCTTAAAACCAAGGGTGTAAATAGTATCACAGACCCTATAGGTTAGAATGGTGGCAATTCTGACAAAATCATAAGGAGACATAGCATGGTTGATAAACATGGTCAAAATTTGGTCATGAAAAACCTTCTCTGAGCCCTGAAACAGAAGGAGCAAACTTCAAGCTAAATGTAAGTTGAGTTGTTTTGATATAAATTTCTAAGAAATGAGGTTTCTTGGTTTTGCCGTGTTTTTGGGGTGTGTGTATTTTGGTTTGGTTTTGTGTTTTTTATCATGTTTTTCTAATTGCATGGCCTCTTTTTGAATACCACAGCTGCATTTTGACCACTTTAGAGAACTTTTTACTAATCCTTAGCAGCACTCTAGGCTTTTCCTTTCCAGCTTACCGAGCAGCTGGGAACTTGCAGAGCTGAAGCTTTGGACACGATGCAGCCATGCGAAAGAGCTGAATTTGCTGCAACAGTTGTTCAGGCCAGGCCTTTTCCAAACTGGCATTTCTACCATAACTGGGACAGGATTAAAGTCTTGGAGTATTTTCTGTCTGGGATAGCTTGGGTGCAGATGCTTTCCTGAATGAGGACATCAGCTTGTAAGCTGTTTGGGCTAAGTGGTTTGCCTATGTGGGTGATTGAACAGTATCTAACACAATGCCGCTTTGGTCACGATTTGAGGCCACAGAGTGGTACTGCAGTAGAAATAAATTGTCGCTGAGCTGCACTCCCACACTGAGCCTGTGTAAATCCATTCAGTCCCAACAGGCTGTTGTTCCAACTTTAATTAGCGTTCGGCATGAGCTTCCCCCAGTACCCAGACCATGTTGGTAGCTGGTGGAAAGGCTATCAGCCCTATCAGCCTTATCTCTTCCCACTTTCTTTGCAGAATTAGCTCTCTGGTTCCCTTGTGCTCCTAATTGAAGAGTTCCCATTGCATTTGATCCCTGTGCGCTCCCCCCCACGCATCAGTGTATGCCTGCCCAAGCTCTGGGGACGCCGTGAGCTCCTCTCATCTGCCTGGAGCACGGCTCCTTCGGAAGGGGCTTTATCTTCCTGTGCTTCATGCTGGGTTGGGTCCTCAGGACGTGGCTGGTGGGGAAGTTGTGTGGGCTGCAGGCTTCCTTCTTCCCCACTGCCTGGATGACACTGTCCCTGTCTGTTTTCAGCTGTTTCCCCTTGGGAACTGGTGACATCATGTATATTTTCAGTGATGCAGGAAAACTGCCTGGCAAACCCAGCCTCGTTCATTTATTCCTATGGATGGCTTGTACCTTGAAAATAACCTGCAGAACATCTGCGTGCAGGGGTGTATTTACTCATGCTATAGACACCAGCTATGAAGTTTCTCCCATCTGTGCCTCTGCCTAGATGGCTTAATTTAATTTCTAGCTTGCTGCAGCTGTACCTGTGGATGTGGGAGTCTGTCAGTTCTACCCATAGACTCAGGGCAGACTCCTGCTCAAGCTTTGCTCCATTTCCTAGCATTTTTTTGAGGTTTAGCATTCTCTTTGATCCTCGACGCACCTAGGAAAGAGTGAACTGTGTAAACCTGAAGGTAGTTGGTAGTTCTGTTCAACAAAAAAACCTCTCTGATTTTTTTTTTTTTTTAAAGTAGCTGTATTTTTGCCATGAGTTTCCCCCTTGATCTGCTTTAACTGTTGGTGTTTGGACATATTAATATCAAACAGATAACTTGGGAGGTATAAAATAGTTATTTATAAATACTGCATGTGTGACTTCTGCATTCTCCACAACGTCTTTCTGTAAGCTCAGTCTTCTTTTAAAATGCAGGAAGCCTAATAGTTTAAGAGAAATGGCATAAAGCAGGTTGTTGGTATCAAACCTAGCTTTGGAAAGAGACGGGAGGAGGAGCGCGGGGAGGAATTGCACTTGGACTTCACATTTGCGTGTGACATGAGGTCAGGTATGCATTTGTGCTGGATGGTGCTTTGGTGACCTTTGTCATTCTGTTGAATGACTAATCAAATAGATAGTTAAATGCCTTCCAGTCCAAGTTGTTAGTCCTCCTTTCCCAACAAAGAGAAGAATAACACAATTTTAGCCCACTGTGCTGCTCCCTACTGTGCTATAGTGTTGGCCTTGCAGAGGGCTTTATTTGAAACTTGGTGCAAGAAGAAGATAATTGGACTGTTGCTCTTTTTTTTTTTTTTTTTTTAACTGTTCTGTTAAATTCATGATGCACTTCCTTCTAACTGATGCTCTTTATATATAATCTTGTAAACTGCCCTGCTAATGCTGCTACCAGCATGATTAGCTCCAATTGTACCTTAGTAATATTCTAATGAATCAGAGGCACACAAAAGCACCAGGCAGAGAGTGAGTTTAGACCTAATTAATGATGTACTGAGTGTCTGCCGCTCCTAGAGGAGGTGGGGAGGAGGGTGACAAGTCCTCGGTGTTGGATGTGTGGTGCAGTTTCTTTAAATAGCTCTAACTCTTGCAGATGAGCAAGGAAGGAGGACAAGGATGTTTGCCTGCCGAAGGCTCACGGGAGTGGTCAGCTACATCAAAGTGTTTGGTGGTCCTCCGTCACAACATCAAACCCAGGGATTTGAGGATCTTTTACTTCAGAGGAGTTCTGTGGGGGGTCCCACCTTGCCCTTCAAAAATTGTCATTTAAGAGGAGGGTTTAAACCTGCAGCAAATGCTTGGTGGGTTGTGGGGTGCAGGAGAGGAGGGTCCCTGTGAGTGGAGGGTGCTGTGTGGCCCCGGGCTGCTCCTCGTTTCTGGAACCTTCTTCCGTGGATTTGCAGAATTCTAAAATAATTTGGCATAGAGTGAGCCGTCAGTTGAGAAGTGTGGGAGGAGTTGGCCTGTGTTAAAGGCAGTCTTTTCTCACCACCCCTGAAACACAGGGCCTTTGGAGGATCTAGTGACTTTTAATTTTGGAAACAAGAACACCTTAGGTTTTAGAGTACACCAGCAGGTCCAGCTCTGAGCCAGGCAAGGTGCAGAAGTGACAGTGCTGAAGCAGTGGAGTTTTGTCCTGAAGGACAAAATGTCTCTACAGAGAGAGAATTTGGAAATTTATTTCATTTTGCTTTGCTTTCAGGCTTATAGATAAAGATCTGCATTTCCTCTACATCAGCAAATCTCGGATTTACAGTCTCTTAAGACATCCAAATGATGCTGTTAATGTTTGTTCAACAGATCTTTCTTTAATAAAATAGCTACTTCTTCTGGAGACTGTCTTAACCTGCTCATTCCCTTTTGCTGTACTGAAGAGACCAGTGAAAGAATTAAGAATAATCCTTTCCGTAACCCTTTTCTGCCTTTCCAGATTTAATGACGGAAGCATTTAATACTCAGAAGCTGACAGTTATAATGTGTGTACTCCTTTAACAAATCACACCACCGTTTCAGGAATAGGAGATTTTAACATTTTTTTTAATGAATGGGAGTAACAGTGAAAAATTAAAAAAGTTGAAGGGATCTCATCTCATGTGAAGCAATAGTAAACAGTAGCCTTTTTGAATAGGAACACCTTTTTTTTTTTTTTTTTTTTAATCATCTTGCCTGCCTAATTGCAGCATTGTTTGCAGCATGCCTTTTTATGAAGGCAGGGAGGTTGTGCCTGCCGTTAAGCTGCTTGTGTGTACTTTGTTCCAACCATGTCGAGGCACTTCCTCAAAGTCAAAGGGATTCCTCCCACTTCCAGGGGCCATTGCAGCCCAGCTGCGTTCAAAACCTGGGTGCATCCAACTGGAACACTGCCTTCGAGCTGCTGGACCAGGGGACAGCTGGTGGTGGCATTGCACCTCGTGGGCGGTGGAGTGGGACCCATGGCCCGCTGTCTTCCCCTCCACCCTTGTCCCCTTTGCTCCTCTCCACCAAGGAGAGGTATGCTGGACATCCTGCCTAGCCCCCAGCATCTGCTCCAAAAGGACACAGATCTCTAAGAGTTCTTGTGCTGTTTTCTGCTTGCCCTGGGATGTCCCACAAGGCATCAATCACCCATATTTAGACTGCACAAACTGAACCGCAGGATGCCGGCAGTCCGGGCTCAGCCGCTCACTGGAGGAAGGGGAAGTCTGACTCGGTTTCCTCAGTTTTCCCTCAGCACCCATGATCTTGTTGCTTTGCTTTTGTGGTGTCGGCCACTCTCCTCCGGATCTGGCAAGACACCGAATGTGCCTGGCGCTTCTGCTGGAAGTGTTGGCTGCTGCTTCCTGGTCTCAAATGGCCACTCAGTACAGAGGAACTGCAAATTCTTGTGTAAGGCATAGGTCCTGCTAATATTTAGCTGCTCCTTAATATGTGATCTATCTGTAGCGGCTTTTACCCAAGAACATCAAAGCACTTTTGAAAATATACGTTAATGATTTATGCCTGACCATGGAACTATAAAGTTAGTATTTTTATGGATTAAAAACAACCAGAGGAAATTATGTTACATGTTCAAAATTGCACAGGAAGTCTATGGCTTGAGTGGAAGTGTGTCATCTCCTTCCAGACCTCTCTTCTTGACATGTGTTCTCCCATCTCCCACTATCTCATGGTGATAAACACCCGAGATCTGTGCCTGTTCATGCATCCTCTTCAGTGTGCCTCAAGTTGCTCAAGATAGTAATCCCCTTGTGAACTTTTCTTCCCTCAATGGTTTTGAAGCCTCTGGTAGTTTTCATAGCAAAGCTGGAAAACTAGAGCTGGGGGTGGTGTGAGGGGGATCAACATCTGGAGTTTATGCTGGGAATCGACTCTCTTGGATCCTGGCAATGTTCCCATCTCGGCATTGTCTTCCAACACCAAACCCATTGTCCATGCAGGAACGTTTCTGATTCTCTGTGTTCTCTTGTAAGCAGAGGGTTAGAGCTACCTACTGGGTTTAACAGGAAAAAGAGATGGTTTTTATCTTTCAGATCAAAGATGCAAGTGCATGCTCTTTATCTACTGGATGCCAAGGCTGTTTCCTCTGAGGAAGTGCAAGGTGGTACAAGAAAACCATCGCTTAATTTCTGTAGTAGCAGACTTTGCAGGATGTGGCTTAAAAAGAGTAGAAAGAAACACTTGCAAACTGTGAAGATTTAGGGAAGTGATCATAAGGGTAGAAATACAGATGCTGTTTGAGTCAGACTGTCACCTCATGCATGAATTGAAGGAAAAACAGTAGCAAGCCTAACATCTAAATGCATATAGAAGTTTCTTTGCAAATAATTTATATGTGCAGAGGTCCTCTGGCACAGCAGCTAGTTTCGGAAGTAGTCTGGCTGAGAGCTTACGGTCTGCTAAAGAGTTTTGCAAAAACTTTTAATAGATACTTGTTTCTTAAGTTTTAAAATTTTTGTTATTGTACCTTTTCATTTCAGAGGCCTTAACTATTTCAGTTTTGTAAATTTGGGAAGCATCTTTTATGTTTCGGATATTGCAGCAAACAACCGATACAGAAATTTGTTTTTTTTTCCCTGTCTTTGAGCATCAGGCCATTTTTTTTTACCACAGTGACCTTGAGGTACCTGTATTTGAATGTTGACCTTTTAGTCACGGCTAAAGTGGTGGGAATGACAAGTAGAGTCCAGACCTGGAAGTGTCTGTGCCCAACTGTGGTAGAAAGAAGCATCGTTAACTCTCATTAACGGCCTCATTAAATGGATAAGCCTTCTTTGAATCTAGCTTTGAGGAACCACATTCTCTTAATCTTGTATTGGCAATAAGTCACTGACACTGTTGAGGCAACTTTTCTTTTTTCCATTAGGAATGAAATTTTGTGCTCTGAAGGGACACTCTCCTGTGTAAAGAGCACATAGGCAGGTTGTGGTGGTAGCTGGGATTGCTAAATGCTGGAATTCCCTCATCTTTATCATCTCTTGTGTGCACACTTGTTTCCTGGGCTTGCCTGCTATATATAATGGCCTGCTATCATGTGTTGGCTTCCAGTAGTGGCTAGGCAGGGATCCTCTGTGAGGACTAATGGTGCTGGAAGCAGCCCCTTTCTCTTTTTTACCCACTCCCTTGCTTTTTCTTTGGCTGTTTCTTCCAGCTTTCTGGAGTGGGTGCCACCTCTTTGTGTCATGGTATATCCTTGAGACAGATTTCTTTGTCTGAGTTTGGATGTGTAAAGTGAGCAGAGGTGTTAGGAAAGAAGTCCTGTTGGTTCCCCCCACCCCACGCTGATTTTTTTGATTGCTTGTCACTCTTGCCTGGGCCGTAGCCATGTGAGTGTCACATGCGATCCAGTATCAGGTAATCTTGATTGAAGAAAGGATTGCTTTGCTCATCATTCATGAGGTGATTCTAGCTAGGGGAAATGAAATCCTAACAATACTTGAATTTATTAGTTATTCTCACTTGAGATCCTGTTTTCTGAGATGAATGGAGTCATCGCTGGGAGTGCTGAAGATCTGATGTGGAGGAAGAGATGAAAGATAAGGCTGTGCTTGCACCTACATGCCATATCTTCAGCTCCCTTGCCACTGACCCATGCACCAGTAAAAATACTCTCTCTTGTTTGTTTGCAGTCGTTACCTCCTATCTCCCAGGGCTCTGCTAAAGCCGTAGCACGGCATGGTTCCCCAGGGCAGCCGTGCCAAGCCAGACATGCGGACCTCCATCCTGGTTCCTTGCTGGGGCTCATCTGTCCTCTCTGCTGTGTTTCTGATCCACTCCCTCTCGGGTCTCTTCCATAGGGCAGCCTGGAGAAACATAGCCTGAAGGCCTCCTTTTTAAGTGAATTTCCTTGAAGAAATCAGACTTGATTTAAGCATATCATGCATCTTCTAGTTTGTTTGCTTGGAACATGTTGGCACAGACTCGCCTATGCTTTGAATGATTTATATCTCTGGGCAGAGCTAAAACTTGTCATTAATAAGTGTGTACTTATCGTTGAGTGTGTGACACATTCATGGGAGTCATAAAAGTAAACCAAATTAACTTCTGCCTGCAATGAACGTGAAAATGAAGACTGGAAAGCTGGAGTGATCTACTTTGAATTCATACTAGTAGGTTTTCTTGATCATTTTCAATTACTTTTACTGAAGCTAAGGATGGTTCTTGAGGATTTTCATGTAGCAGTCAACTAGACTGTTTGCTTTTTCTCGCTTGCCACTTATTGTTGAATTTCATCCACTGATTTCAATACTAACTATAAATGCAAGTGGCAAACAGTGTAATTAGGTAGATTAAATCTCTTAGCTACAGGCTTATTCACATAATGGAGAAATGTTGGTTTTCTTATTTTTTTTTTTCCTTTTGCTTTGGAATAGTGTCTCCTGAAATTCTTAAACTAATGAGCAGACTAAATGGAAGGTGCACATTATCCATTTTATATGTGTACAGACGATGGCCTGTAAGCTACTGAAGCATTAGTGAAAAATGAAAATAAAAAGCAGAGTCATAAAAATCAATTAAAATAAAATCAAGCACTTGCTAATTTTGCTAAAATGGAGTGCTGACATTTGCCAGTAACTTGCATTTGCTTGTTTTCTCTGCCCCAGCCAATTGGTTGCATATTGAGGAACCCTTGCTCTGTGTTCCCTGCAGAAACTTGGATGTTGCAGCTCCTCAGTTTTAATTTTTCAGATCTTGGATGATTTTACCTCTGATCCTCTTAGCTTTGCTTCTTTCTTCATTGCACTTAGGGTTTGTGGCAAAAATCAGAAAAGGAGACCCCTGTAGCTTTCCACCAGTGGAAGATAGGAGCTCCTTCCATTCTTTCTCCAATAGTATGCATCTTTCATGCTTCCAGCTTTGAATTCTTGTCTTTATTTGAACTCAAGCCCAGCATAATATCAAATGAAGCTTTTGGGGCTTTTTTGATGTTTCAGATAGAAATCCATTGGAGACTTTGAGCCTGGTTTTGTTTGTTTATTTTCTTTCTAGGCATCTCTGAGATGTGCTGTAGCTAGACGAGGAGTAAGAGTAGCATGGGAACCCTGTTCTTTTTACTTGTTTTTGACTAAAACATCCTTCAAGGCCCTCATCTAGGTAGACTAAGACCTTTGGGATAGACCTGTATGTCGGTGGAGAATGCCTTCTGTCAGGGTCTGTGTGGCTGCAGCAGGTGCCCCCGTGGTGCTTTTGGGAAGATCAGAAAGTCACCAGCTTGCCCTTGGAAAGAGCTGACTGTAGGAGCCTGCCTCCTTGATATAGACAGAGTCAGGTAGAGGTGAGTGCTGATAGAAAATGTGTTTTGGGGTGTATGCATGTGTCTATGTGTGTGTTTTTCACCTTCTGTGATAGTGGAGCAGCATTTCACCACAACTTTGCCAGAGGTGGGGCTGCCAGGGGTCACACAGGGCCTTGGTGGCTGGCTCTGACCCTACTTCCCTCGATGCCCTGTAGTTTCTGAATATGAGTAGTTTCCTTGGGTGGTGAAGCACCCTCACCTACGGCTTGGTGGGTGGGATGGGATTCTGACTTTCGTCAGGGTCTTGTCACCCAGGGTAGGTGATGTGGGTGGTGAGGCAGTGGTTGGTGCTCTGGTTCAGAGCATCCTGCCATAGTCAACCCTTAATTCAGCCATGTGTTGGATGGGGCTGCCCCACACTTGGCATAAATACGCATCTGTACATGTGTGTATCTTCACACATGGCTCGTAATTGACAGCATGTTGCGCTAAATATTGTCTTGTATGTACTTCTCCTGGTGATCCATTGGTTCAGTGAAATTGCTATAAGTGTTAAGCATTACACTCACTCATGTTTTGAAAGAGAAGCCCTTGGACTTATGAATTCTACTTCGACAGAAATTGCAATAGCTGTGCATTGTATAATTGAGCAATCAATTCCAGCATGCTATATTGATGTTTTCAGTGCAGACACATGATTATAATAAACTGTAATGCTCTTTCAGTAATTAGACAAGTGGCTGTAAATTTAAAAGGCAAACTTTAAGACCATTGGAACTTTCCAAAATCCCGTTTTATTACAATTTTAAAAAATAATTACTTTGTTTTAGCTCTCCTCAGAGTGCTGTAAATTTGGGGCAGGCACAGCTGGCTTACATAGACCCCTCCCCAGCATCTCAGAAATCCAGTCCTGCTGGTGATACAGCATTCAGACTGGTGGAAAGGATTTTGTTTTCTTTCCCTGATGTGGGGAGAAGGGAGTAGAAGTAGTATGGCGGCATCACAGGTGATTTAATTTTGTTTTCAGTGCATGGCACTTAATTGGAGGATTGCTTAATTCTGGGAACTGCTGTTCTGCACCACCATACCACATAATGTATTTAGATCATTGCTGTAGTGTTTGGTCAGAGTACCTGATTGTGTTTAACACAACTGTTTTCCAGGTTCAAGTGGTGATTTGTATAAACAGTAGGTAGCTTTTGAGGCAGCGTTGCTCAAACTGTCCTCTTTAGGTAGGTTTGCATACATCTTGGGAAAGTGTGACTGAGCAAATACCTTAAAGCAAGTGGAAGGCTTCTACTTTTTAAAAAACTTATTTATTTCCAGCCCCCCTCTCCTCTGCTTTTAGTAAGGTTGAAAGTGGTGGGAAGGAGTAGTAAGAGATTAAATTTGGCTACAGATTTAGCATTATGTATATCTGTGTTTGTAGGATTACAAATTTTTAAGTTTAAATTCTGAGTGGGATTAAGCAGTGTTTTCATTTTTGAATCCCTAACCAGAAACTACTCCCTCTTACTGAAGGTTTCAGGGTTGCTCCCCACTTGGGTCTGTCTCTGTCTCTGAGCTGCAGTGCAAAGACCCAAGTGGCAGGAGGTGGTGTACTGGCTCCAGCTGTGCTGCAGTCCAGATGTGGCTGGGTGCATCCCTCACAAGTCAGCTGCATCTGATTTTGGAGACATCAGAGTATGTGCAGATATGTGGGATCTTTCACGACTGCCTCTTTGGAAAACACCCAGCCGAGTATGGAAACTTTGGGCGTGTAGGGCGCTCCTGAGACTGAATGTTTGCTGGAGCAGTTTTTTTGGTTTGACAGGGTCTGGGACTTCAGTCTGAACTGTCTACAGGCTCTCATTTCCATATCTGTGTTTAGGGCAGATGAGTTGATGGCCCAGGAGATGGTCAGCCTGCTGTAGTCATCGGGGGGCTGGCCTGTTGCCTGTTTCCTTTATGTTGTGCATCTGCCCTCAGTGAGATGAGACCGTGTCCAGGCTCATGCCGTGTCCCCGCTGCCTCTCTCCTCCGTGGGAGTGTGGCTGCCAGGATGCTTGCAGGGCCAGAAGGATGGCCTTGCTGCCTGTGCTGGGGGATTGTTTGGGGTTGAGGTGCCCGCCACCCCCTTCTTCCTTCCTATTTGCTTTCTGGGAAGCAGTGCAGTGTTAGAGAAGTTTCATGGATGGTGATGCTGGGATAAGCTGCCTGGCTATAAGTGGTTACAAAATGTATTTGTCATCCTCTGCAGCTGAATTTTGGTGCTCAGTCCTTTTTTGCAGTCTGGGGCAATACTAAATTGTCCTGTTTGTTCCAGTTTGCTGAATGATTTACAACCAAAAGCTTGGCCTTTCTGACTACCAATTTTTATATTACATCTAATGGCAGTTGTGCTTCAGAGTAGTGACTTGTGGTCTGCAGGAATAGCTGGTGTTAGATTGTGAGCTGAATAATAGTTTTGTGTAGTGTCATGAGAAAAGAGTTTGTTTTTTCTTTTCCCCCCAAGTGCAGCTTTTATTAAAAATACTAAAACAAAAGTCTGCAGCGTATATCCTACCTGCAGTTGCAGAAGATGTGTGTGTTGGGGACTAAAATCAGAATCATAGAATCCTTTAGGTTGGAAAAGACCTTTTAAGATCATCAAGTCTGACAGTTAACCTAACACTGCCAAGTCCACCACTAACCATGTCCCTAAGCGCCACATCAACATGTCTTCTAAATACCTCCAGGGATGGTGACTCAACCACTTCCCTGGGCAGCCTGTTCCAATGCTTGACAATCCTTACAGTGAAGGAATTTTTCCTAATATCCTATCCAAATCTCCCCTGGTGCAACTTGAGGCCATTTTCTCTTGTCCTATCACTTGTTACTTGGGAGAAGAGACTGATACCCACCTCGCTACAACCTCCTTTCAGGTAGTTGTAGAGAGCAATAAGGTCTCCCCTTTTCTCCAGGCTAAACAGCCCCAGTTCCCTCAGCTGCTTCTCATAGCACTTGTGCTCTAGACCCTTCACTAGCTTCATTGCTCTTCTTTGGACACGCTCCAGCACCTCAATGTCTTTCTTGTAGTGAGGGGCCCAAAACTGAACACAGTATTCGAGGTGTGGCCTCTCTGCTGCCAAGTACAGGGGTAAGATCACTTCCCTGTCCCTGCTGGCCATGCTATTTCTGATACAAGCCAGGATGCCATTGGCCTTCTTGGCCATCTGGGCACACTGCTGGCTCATATTCAGGTGGCTGTCAACCAACACCCCCAGCTCCTTTTCCACCAGGCAGCTTTCCAGCCACTCTTCCCCAAGCCTGTACTGTTGCATGAGGTTGTTGTGACCCAAGTGGAGGACCCGGCACTTGGCCTTGTTGAACCTCATACATTTGGCCTCAGCCCATCGATCCATCCTGTCCAGATCCCTCTGTAGACCCTTCCTATCCTCAAGCAGATCAACACTCCCACCCAACTTGGTGTCATCTGCAAACTTACTGAGGGTACACTCGGTCCCCTTGTCTAGATCACTGATAAAGATATTAAACAGGAGTGGCCCCAGTACTGAGCCCTGGGGAACACCACTTGTGACCAGCTGCCAAATGGATTTAACTCCATTCACCACAACTCTTTGCGCCCGGCCATTCAGCCAGTTTTTCACCCAGCGAAGAGTATACCTGTCCAAGCCACAAGCAGCCAGTTTCTCCAGGAGAATGCTGTGGGAAATGGTGTCCAAGGCTTTACTAAAGTCTGGGTAGACAACATACACAGCCTTTCCCTTATCCACTGAGCAGGTCACCTTGTCATAGAAGGAGATCAAGTCAGTCAAGCAGGACCTGCCTTTCATAAACGCATGCTGACCGGGCCTGATCATCTGGTTGTCCTGTATGTGCTGTGTGATGGCACTCAAGATGATCTGTTCTGTAACCTTCCCCGGCACCAAGGTCAGACTGACAGGCCTGTAGTTCTCTGGATCCTCCTTCTGGTCCTTTTTGTAGATGGGCATCTCATTTGCTAACTTCCAGTCAACTGGGACGTCCCCAGTTAGCCAGGACTGCTGATAAATGATTGAAAGTGGCTTGGTGAGCGCTTCCACCAGCTCCCTCGATACCCTTGGGTAGATCCATCCCCATAGACTTGTGTGTGTCTAAGTGGTGTAGTGGGTTGTTATCCATTTCCCCTTGGATTATGGGGGCTTTGTTCTGCTCCCCATCCCTGTCTTCCAGCTCAGGGGGCTGGGTACCCTGAGAAAAACTGGTCTTACTATTAAAGACTGAGGGATTCTGTCAACCAGTCTCCTAAACAGGCCAAAGTCTGCCCTCCAGAAGTCCAAGGCAGCAGTTTTGCTGACTGCCCCTCCCTCCTTACTTGTCTGAGAATTGAAAACTCTGTCATTTTGTGATTGCTATGCCCAAGACAGCCCCCAACCATTATGTTACCAGGAACCTCTTGGACTGTTTCCTCTCTGCTGTATTGTATTTCCAGCAGACATCTGGTAAGTTGAAGTCCTCCATGAGAACAAGGGCTAGTGATTATGAGACTTCTCTCAGCTGCTTATAGAATATTTCGTCTGCCTCTTCATCCTGGTTGGGTGGTCTATAATGGACTCCCATCATGATATCTCCCTTGTTAGCCTTCCCCCTGATTCTTACCAATGAACACTCAACCCTATCGTCACCATCATTAAGCTCTAGACAATCAAAACACTCCTTAACATCCAGGGCTACCCCACCACCTCTCCTTCCTTTCCTATTTCTTCCATTGCAACACTCCGGTTGTGTGAGTCATCCCACCATGTCCCTGTGATGGCAACTATGTCATGTCATAGTTATCCTGCTGCACAGTGGCTTCCAGCTCCTCCTGTTTGTTGACCATGCTGTGTGCACTTCAGTTGGGCTACTGATCCCACCACCTTTCTGGGGGGAGAAGCCCTAATTCCTACGTGACCATTCTCAGGCACTTCCGTGTTTTCTAAGACACCAGTAATCCCTGTGTCTTTGCTGCACGTGGGTCTCCATCCCCTACCTCCACTGAGATGGCAGACCAAAGGACCTTGCTAGCACACTGTCCCTCAAACATTGGTGTGCTGCCCCCAAGCTGATCTCTAGCAAGCCTGGTTTTATCCCATTCCCCCTTCAAATCTAGTTTAAAATGCTTTCAGTGAGCCCTACTAACTCCTTTGCAAAGATCCTTTTCCCCCTTTGTGATAGGTGTACCCCATTTGTTGCCAGCAGGCCTGGTGTTGTGTAGACCGATCCACGATCAAAAACCCCAAATTCTGCCGGTGACACCAGGCTCGGAGCCAGGTATCGATCTGCTGGCTCTTCCTGTAGAAAGAAATCTCACAAATTTTTTTGCACCAAAATAACGTTTGCTTAATCTGCATTGTATTTGTACCCTGAGTGCACAGCTGAGCAGGTGGGGACCAGCTGCAATGGCAGCAGCACCGTGGACTTGCTTTACCAGTCCTCCCAAGGAGGTTCCTTCCCTTTTTGTTTGCCACAGCTTGGTCTGCAAAGGCTCGTAGTGTGTTATTTAAGAGTGGTGAGCGTGTTTTGACTAGTTTTTGTGAGGCACTTGGTGTGTTCTTGAGTACTCGCTAAAAAGTAATAATCGGAGAATGCTCAGACTCCATTTCCTTAATGAGTGCTGTTCTTTTCCATGGGTTAACCTGCAAGCTGAGTACATTGCATAATGGCTTTTCTGTCGTGTGGCCCTTTCACATAATAAACACATTGGCCGCAGGCTTTGGGAACGCAACTTAAATACTACCCAGGTAGCAACTGAGAGGAAATTGTGTTCATTTTGGTCCTTCATTTGCTAAATAAATAAAGGGCCGGGCGACCTCTGAGGTTGGGGTTTTGTTGTTGGCAAGTCTGGTACAGAAAGGGCTGTTAGTACAGGCTTGGATTTCTGAGTCAGACTCCTGTGCTGACAAAGCATAAATAGTCTGAGATCTGAAAATACTGCCTGAGTATTTGAAAATAGTTTGTGTGGACATAAAGCTGTTTACAGATCACTTGTTGGTCACGTGCCAGTTTCTCAAGGACAAGGTGTTGTGGGTTTTGGTTTTTTTTTTTTTTTTGTTTGTTTGTTTTTTCTCTAGAATCACGGATGTACTTGGCAGGGTATCAGAAGATAAAAATGCTCGAAAGAGTCTTCTGGTGCAAGTCCTCATTTAATTAAAATACATATAACTTTAGGCTAAACGTGTGTTTTTTATCTTGCAACCAAGTTGGTAAAATATTTCAGAGTTTGCTTTTGTGTACAGGGTCACACTATAAAACATGATTTCTGTTGTTTTTAGAAATGCCTTCTCTTGTAGTACTCCCTCAGCCTATCTGGTGCACTGGAAGATGCATTTTATTTTCAGCAGTTGCTGCCTAGTAAATTATGGCTCTCTAGTCCATAATGGTGAGGAGATGTGACTAACTGGAAGTGGCACTGATGATATTTGTAACGGCTAAATGAAAGGGATGCCAACCAGTGTCTGCCCTCAGTAGAAAAAGTGAAAAGTTCTAAACCACACGGTTCCAGCCCTTTGTTGTGTGTTGTAGCACTGGAGGACTATTGAGAGTTGGACTGGAATTCAGGGGTTTTTTTATATATATATAAAAATGTATATTTAAGAGTTCGTTAACTTTTCTTCTTTACTGCTAATGTTCTGGAATTTTTTAAAGGTTGCAGATGTGAAATCTTTCATTTTAACCATGTTGAAATAAAACTCATTATGCAGCCTGACTTCCCTGCTCTGCTCGGCTGTATTGTTCCATTGGGATGGTATAAATGAAAATAGTTCTCCTTTTTGCCCCTCATTAAGCTGTCCAATGATAGCTTCAGATCCTCCCCACACATTGGGTTTGTTAGTATCTTGTGGTGCAGCGAGACAAAAGGTGGGGGACTCTCTCGGTGGGGACAGCCAAATGTGGCTGTGTATGTGTTGGGCTCCTCCTTGTCCAGCGGGCTGAATCAACAGCAGCAAACCCAAAAATGTATTAAAAAGGGGAAAAAAAGCAGTGAAGCCAATCGTTCTTCCTTTTCCTTCCCCTCCCGCCATGTCTTTTGCATTTATAGTGAGTTTTTGTACCTTCCAAATAATTCCCTCATCTGTTTAGCGTACTTGAAATTAAAGAAAAAGTTTATTTCTATTTAATGCTCCTCCTGGTGCTCTCTGGGAGGCTGGTGGACATTTTGGGATGGTGCCTTGGGCAGCCAGGCCCCCAAAGCAGCATAGCCAAATGCGTGCTGCCCATGCCTGCTGGATGTCGCCCGGTGATGGATGCCATCCCCTCACTGCCTGGGGGTGGCTGTCCCCCATTTCTTGGAGACACTGGGGTTTTTTTGGCAGTAGGCTGAATGCAACAAGACTGATAGGGTGTGCGTGGGCTTGATTTTTCCTTCTCTCATGGTGTGTGACCTCTGACAGTGTCCCCTGAGAGAGTGCAGGCTGCTTACAACAGTGTCGGTGCATGGAGGGGCAGAGACTAACCATGGTTTTTTGCACCCCCCACCAAAGTATGTCTTGTGTGGCACTTCTGTGTACCCAGTGCTTAAATACTTCAATTTGTCAGGGACATCTCTGCTCCTCTTTCAGAAGGTGTGTGCCCAGCACCGAGGTGGTTTCTCAGCAGCTTCTTAGCGGTGAGCAGAGTGAAATGGGCCCGGGCTTGCCTGGGTTTGCAGAGGGCCTTGGTCACAAGGTGTAAATCGGTCCATTCGTTCGAAAAGATTGGATTTGCATGTCCAGGGGTGATGAGTTTAATGTCGATATGAATTCATTTAAAAGGCAAGCAGACAAAGAGAAGTAGCCCTGGGCTCTTTTCATCCAGGCTTATTTTGATGTCACTCTGGAGAAGTGATGGGCAGACTCTGCCCTTTACCTGCCGTGTCTCTCAGCTAAGGTAGTTTCAAAGCCCCCGTCCATCTGCGCAGGGACCATGGTGGGTCAGTTCCTCACTTGGTCTGAGGTAGAAGCAGCACGTGGTGTGCGGTGTCTCTCTGAAGTGGCACTGGGTGGCTGTGACTGTGGGGTGGCACCTGGTGAGCACAGGGCTTGCTCTGGCAACCTGTGGTGCTCCCCTTCAACCTGTTCAATGCCGGCCCTGCTGCAAGGACTTGCTATTGCCAGCCACCCAGCCAGGCCTGCCTCTCCCTCAGTTGGTGGCTAAGATCTGATGGAGGGTGTTTGTTGATGAAAGTGGCTGCTGAGGTGTAGAATGAGAAATCATCTGTATCTGTAGCCCATGTAATTTTGTATCTACAAGTACATGTTTTACCATTTTGGTCTAAATTCTTGTCTTGATGTTCTCCATCTGGCTTGTTTTTAATTACAGTTGCCAGAAAGAAATTCTTCTGCATAAAAGAGATGATTGCAGGGGGTCAAAGAGACAAATCAGTGTTAGGAGAGGTGAATTTAGTCACTGGTAAAGCTGGTAAGGTGGGATGAAGAACAGATTTGAATGAGAGCTGGACACAGCAGATTTTAGCTGATGTTTCCAGAGGAAGCCAAATGTACTCAGACCCAACCTTGTCCACGTGGGAGGTATGCCTCTACTCTGTTTTCATTCTTTTATTTTGTCTTAGTTTGGGAGTTTTTTATGTCTTTCAGTAGTGTCCCAACTAAATTACCTAGATATTTTTAAAACCAGAAAAAAGTACAAGCAATAATAAGGTTAGACGCCCTTCTCTTTTTGGAGAGGGCTGCGGGTAGGGATTCTATTATAAGAGAAAATGAGTGACGGTGTTTAGTGAAGGTCACTAAATCTGGGCAGAGCCTGATGGTGACTGGAAGGATGGGATGATGACTTTGAGGATGGCTCCTGAAGAGGGTATTTTCCAAGCTGGGTGCTCAAGCCAGTTAGCTCAAGTGTCCCTGTAGAGGAAGCATCAAATCTGGGGCAGGATTTGATCTAGCAGCCAGCTAATGGCTGGGGTGTCTGGAGGAGCAGCACTCAGCAAGGCATATCTTTCAAAAACTTCTTAATGACCTGAAGTTGAGGCCTTGTGCAAAAATGTATTGCAGCCTTGCTGCCAGTGTTGTCAGCAGACCCTAGTTTGTCGACCTTTCCTGCTTGGTATTTGGGAGGGAGAAGGAAGAGGGAAATTTGTAAGCTCCACTTGATAAGGGAATGTTTTGTGCCATTTGAACCAGGAAGTGTGTAGCCTTGGGGGATCCCAAGTTGGCTGAATGGACTGGGATTGGCATGACTGGGTAACGAAGGGCCAGCCATGGTCTTAAACTGCACCGCTGCTAGACACCTTCCCCTCGCCTTCCCCTGCAACATCCCCTTCTTTTGCCAGCTTTTTTTCATCTATTGCCCCGTCAAATGACTCAATGGCTGTGAACTGAAATGGACATAATCGTTAGGCCTCACTTAGGCAAATCTGTCAAAGGTCCTACAGGGGATTGGCGTTGTTTTCCAGGTGAAGTGGAGAGCAAGCTGCCTGCCATGGCAGTTCTCTTCCTGTGCTCTCCTATCAGACAAAAATATCTCCTGCTGATCAGTGGGGCGAGGTGGACTGCTGGGCAGGGTGCTGGGAGTCGGCAGAGATGCCTCCTAACCGAGCTCTGCTGTTGACCTGTTGCAATCCTGGGAAAGTTAGACTGTGGCCTTCTGCCATGGTTTTCCCACCATACTCTTTTTTTTTTTTTTTTTCTTCTTTTTTTTTTCTTTCTTTCTTCTTTCCTTTTTCCTATTTAGGCAATGAGCTGTTTGGGAGAAGGAAATGCCTCTGGTAATGTATATCCAGCATCTTTCAGAGTGGGAAAGCTACCACAAAACTAGCAATCGAACTAAAAAATCAGAGCACAGAACTCTCTTTTTTCTTACTAGCGGGTAACATCTTTTCACTCTGTCCCTGGAAGTACAGGATTGGTAATAACTGTGCATCTTTCATACTTCACAGAATGCGGTACTATGCATGAGTAAATTGTCATTATTATTTCTTCAATAGACAGCTAGTGAGCCTGTGGATATCTGAAGCAAGATAGAGGGTATATGTTGTTTCCTGTTTTGCTTTCCAGGCATTTGATGTCAAGAGTTAGACAGAGGGAAAACACAGAACCCTGTCCTGTCTTTGACTTAAACAGTGGGAGTCTTTAATAGCTTCTGGCTGGTTTGGGTTTAGAAATCATCTAACAGGAAGAAAGAACATTGATGTTGGCCTTTTCTTCTTCTTGTGTGTTTCTGTGGTGATTTGCCAGGCTTTTGTACTGGGGTTATTTGCTGATTTTTATTCTAGAAGGAGCTTCCATGCCAGACAAACATCATCCCCTTTTCACAAATTTATCTACATTGCGGGAGCCTGTGATTATTTAGTTTACAGAACACTGTATCAGTAGGAGCAGCATTATTTTGGCTACAAATGCAACTAGGTAGACTTTCTCATTAAGAACATGTTTATTATTTAACTGGGAAGGTTGCTTTCACTTTGTGCCATTCTGCCTTTTTGCCTGTCAAAAACGCATGTTCTGTTTCCTCCACAAGCATTACTCCCATTGCTTTTCACAGGGTAGACCTGGCCTTTCTGGGGAGGGGGAAGAAACTCTTGTAGAGTCCCAGTATTCGTAATGCAAAGTTAGTTGGTCTGCAACTTTCTGTGCTAGCGAGTGACAAAAAGAACCAGTGATAAACATGCATTGGAATAATAAGGTATCATTTATTGCACTAGTGTGTGCAACCTAATAGCAGAGTATTGCTTCATGGCCTATTGCCTCAGGCTGATAGGAGTTAAAAGTCAACTCAATAAGAAGCAAATTGAAAAGTTAATTTTGGCACGGGGGCATTGTACAGCACTACTAAGAGGTGGTACAATGGTGAGTTTTCACTTGATAGTATGTTTAAATCTGTCTGGCTGCTTCTGTGTACATTGTAACAATGGAAATGTGAATTAGTAGATTTTTTTTCAATTTAGTTGCTCTTCCTTCCAGAGCTGTCAGCATAAGATACTGGGAGGTTGGAGTTTTCCAAAGACTTAATACAGTGCACAGGATAATCCAAGCTTGAAAGCCATGACTCACGCATGCTTCCTGCCTTCCTTCCTTCTTTCCTTAATGTGTGATGTTCCCCCTACTCTACTTCCATGCCATTTAGCTGGGGAGCAAGCTTCCAGAAACAGTCCCACAAAAGGCACATTAATACATAAGTCAGAAACTGTGTTAGTAGGAGAATTACATTACTGTAGAATACATACCTTGGATAATTAGGGAGGGGGTAAATGGACTGATAGGATTTATTTTGGATTTAATTTGCATAGTCCTTTGATAACATTAAGGTATCTTAGGGGAAAAAGAAGCACCACAAAAACCAGCACATAACACCACTTGCCTTTGAACCTTTCCAAAAGAAAAATTTTACAGTAATAATGTGTGCAGAGGAAGAAAGAGATAAGAAGTAGGTGTATTAACTGACTTGGAGAGTGTGGGTAGGCTTGAAATTTATAATGTTCTCCAGATTTTGGCAGTCTACCAAGGATTCCCCTTGTCCCCTCTGCTTTTCAACATGCATAAAGCCCACTGAGATGAGAAATAAACAGCATATTGCTATCAGACATGACTGGGAATATTCTTAAGTAGTGGATTCAGTTTAAGATCCAGTTAAATGCTGCAGTGTTGCTGTGTTGGTGAGAAGTGCTGTATTTTAAAACCCTCCATATGCAAATGACCTTTGTCATCCACATGAGAAGGAAGGACAAGATTTGGGGTCAGCAGGCTCAACTCCATTGACTTGCTCATCCCAACAGTCCATTTAAAAATAGAATGGTGCAGTAGCAGTCTTAAAAATATTCTTAGGTTGCTTCCTTGGGAGGATAAACAAGTGCCTTATTGTGAACAGATTCATGAAAAGAGGGGAAAAAACGGCGGTGAGGATGCATGAGAAATGACAATTAGTTTGGAAATTTTGGTCCATAAAATCTTAACTTGGTCTAAATGAAGGGAATGTGTTGGTGGGCTCTTTTCCATGGGCGTGGGAGCACTCTTATCTGACAGTGCCAATATTTTGTTGTAGCCCTCACACCAAGACCTGGTAAAGGGCAAACTCGCTCCTGGGATGATGTAGTCTTTACTACCTGTTGCTGCTACTACACAGTGCAACCTCTGCAGCCTCTTCAGTCCACTAGCTCTGGAGACAGTCATGCTTAAAAAAATGCACTTGGGTTGATGTCATCTTCATTGTGTATTTCATATCCTTGCCTAACTTTCTGGCCAGGGGACAGTTATCCTGTGATCCCCAGCCTCTCATATTTGGTATCTAGCAATATTTTAAGAAACTGCTGTTTTTCAGTTAGTGCCGGTTGTGTTTTGCAATCTCGTGGCTTTTTTCAGATACTTGGATGGCAATTGCTGGCAATTTGCTGGGAGAAACAAAGCTGCAAGAACCTCTGCTGTGCCCTGGGGATGGGGGAGCCCAGGATGCCCTGAGGGGCTGTGACTCCAGACAGTGCTAAAGCAGGGGCCTCATTCTTCAAGAAAAATGCTGTCCTGCTGGAGTGTTAGCCAATGGTGTTGCTGAGATGGTGTCTGGATGGGGCCTTAATGGTTACCACATTTATGAAGTGCCCTGGGAGTTGGTTTTCAATAAATTCTAATCCCAGGAGATTGAGTTCAGAAGGTTTCTCCCATCTACAACTTCTGCGGTTCTTTCATCACATTCAACCACTTTGTGATTTTATTATTATGTTTTTTAATGCAGACAAATTTTTCCAAAGCAAAAGTTGGCTATGAAAATCTGAAGATTGGTTTCTGAATTGGGAATGCTTAGCCATTTCATGTTGCAAGCGAAATTATACCAGCATGCTAATAGTTTGACAAGTCTGTTCTTGAGCAGAGCTGTTAAGCAGATAAACAAACAAACAAAAACTCTGCTCATGCTTATATGTTGTGCTTGTGATGTTTGCTTTCTGCCTCCCTCTAAAAACATTTTTAAGGAAAAGAATGTGGCTTCAAAATGTCCTTTTACTTCTGCCATATAAATTAATGGCATGCAACACCCCCCATATATGTTGTAGATGCTTAGAACATGAATGCTCCATACATTATGAAAAAGGTATTTGGAGTAGTTTTAAACAATATTCTGAAATGACCAGGGTTTAAATTTGGCCTGGGATACTGAGCAGCCCACACTTCCCACAGTCTGCAGTTCCCTTGCTTTCCAGTCCCTTAGGAGAGTTATGGAGAAGCTTTTCCCATCCCCACTGCAGAAACAGTGAAGTGAAACACGAGCAATCACTGCGCTCTGCTGTAGCTGTCGTGGCCCAGGTTTTCATAGGGACTAGCAAAGGCACCAGCAGGATCCTGTGAAGCTGAAGGGAAAGGACGGTTGGGCTGATGCACATTAGTCATCCTGAGAGGGCCAGTCTCACAGGGAGGAATGTCATTTTGAGAAAAGCTGAGAAGCTGAGCCCTGGGAAACTTCAGGCTTCTCTCTGGAAATAGCAAGTCCACCAGTAGTTCATAGATTAAAAAGACAAATAGAGTAAACTTTCCATAAAATATGTGACATCCTGTGGATGTCTTGCTACTTTGCTCTTCTGTGTGCCGCTTTTTCTTCTTGGAGTATGTTCTGCCACCATTTTAGTGTCCCTGCTTTGCTGCAGAATGAATGGGGAACTGTGTTTCACTGTTTTTTAAAAAGTTTCTTCTTCCTCACTCCTCCTTAGTGTTGTGAGCTTTTTTCCTCTGACATGTCCTTGTTCCTCTCTTATCTTTAGTGTATTCTTTTTGTACCTCAAACTGTGCTTCCCCACGTCCTTGGGCCTTTTAGCTCCTTCCACAGAGCTGTGGAAAACAGGGGCAGAGCTGAGCAGAGGCATTTTTCAATCTCTGTATAAAACATTTTCTCCTCCGTTGGTGGGATGGTAAGTCTTGAGGAGAAGCCCACAGGCTTTTGTCATTAGGCAGAGGTCCAGGGTGGGAAATTGGAGTTGCATCTCTCCTGGGCTTGCTGAAAGACTTTGGTTCAAGAAGTAGTAAGGTCAAGGTGAGGTCAGTCTTGGCCACTGCACACATGTTATGACCCTAACTTTATTTCAAAATTGAAACCAGCTTGAGAGCAAGCTGTAAAAAGAAATACATGCAATAAAGAGAGTTTACAGAGCCAGCAGAAGCCTGAGTACAGTAATTTATTTATAGAAAGCGTGTGGATTGGTTAATAAGGGGAGAGCACAGCACAATAAGAGTTGTGAAAGAAAGTGGAGGCTGTGAATTCTGCAGCATTTCATGCTTTGTAATGCAGGGTGTCATAAAGTGGGAAAGGGTCAAGATTTATCTGAAGAGACTAATGGTTTGGGGTGCTTTGGTTCTGGCGTGTCAGTCTCGAAAGAATCTGTAAAGAGATTAAGAAGTTAGTCCAGGAAAAAAACCTGACATATTGATGTCCATCAGCTGTTGTGGATGCTACAGATGGGTTTCTGCCTAGGAAACTGACATTGGTGAGGTAGAGGAACTGTGACTTTAATGAAAAGTGTTGTGTTTTTTGTCGTTTTTTTGTGTGATAAAAATGAAGAAGTGTAGTGGGCATACCTCTTGCTGGAGAGCTTGACTGATTCAGAGAAGATCCTTTGGGGATGATGCTTGGGAAAGGTGTTGGGAGACCAGGGTGTTTGACTGGAAGTCTTGGGGCAGACTGCTGGGTGTTAAGTGGAGAGCTGAAAAATAGCAATACTAGGACCATATCTAAGTGCCTGTTTAGAAAAAAAGTACCGAACTGCTAATTGGTATGTCCCCACCTCGTGTAAAACTATACTGGAGAAAAAAAGGTTTTTGTGAGAAGTCAGCTGAGGCTAGTTACAGCCCACCACGGCTGGAGGGGCCCATCGTGCTGCTGCCTCCCAGCCGTGCAATCCGCCTCCTGCCAGCTCTGGCTCTGCTCTGATTGCAGAGCAAACCAGTTTAATTTCCTGATCTGCAATTCCCCACCCCGCAGTTTGCTTTTTCTGTGCTAACTTTCTGCCATTTTAGTGATCTCAATCAGCTTATCATATGATCCGATGAGTGCCAGAAGGAGCTCAGTGCTCCTGGGAGAAATATGTGACAGGAGGCTGGAGGGAGGCAGGGGAAGGAAGGGTAGGAGCTCCCCGCTGCAGGAGCTGGGATCGATTAATTCAGCTCCAGCTGTACTAAGAAAGCATACCCTTATGGTGGCGTAGCTGAAGGGAGACGACGTCTTGTTCTTGTCTAGCTTTCGTGAGACAGGCGAAGAGAGCTATTGCAGGTTTGATGCATCATTTGAAGAAACCTCACTTTTTTTTACTAGTGAAGACCAAAACAAAGGAAAATGTCCTTCTGAACCCCCTAGCCGTGCTTGCATTTACCTAGTAATATGTCATCCAGGTACCAGACACTGGTGCATAGAAATAAAATATTCAATATGTGGAGTTACTGGCATGTTAGTAAACTATCATTACTGACTATAAGCTTTGCTAAAGTAAACAGAAGGGAAGCTGTAAATGTAATCTGTCCATGCTCAATCTTGACAATCATCCCTTTAATGTGGAGAAAAAGAAATAGGTTCTAAGATTTGTATAAGAACATTTTAAAAAGAAACTTTTTTTTTTCTTTTTTAAGCTATCGAGAGTATTTGGGTTTCTTTTTCATATGAAGTATCAGAAGGGTCCAGCACAGTTGGGGAAAACCCAGTGGCTGGAGCTCACGTCAGAATGTTTTGCTCAGTGTATGCTGAATGGATGGGTCAAATACTGGTACTGATAGTTCTCTTTCTTCTTCAGGGTCGGCATGTCAAAACAGGTCAGCTGGCAGCCATCAAAGTCATGGACGTTACTGAGGTGAGTAGAGAAACATTCTGCTTTATTAGCAATATGGGTAAAATTTAATAATGAGAGATGGTATATGGCTTACCTTGTATTTATGTTGAAGGACATGGTCCTTGCCTGTGGACGTTTGCATTCTGTTTGCAGGACCTGACCTCTCCAGCCCGTCTGCCCTTTACAAGATTTCTGTGCGCTTGTATGCAGGGGCCTCTGGCCTTCATACATTGCTTTGACTGGTCCCAGGATGTATGAGCACACGTAGCACTCCCTTTTCAGAAACTACTCAGAAGAGGGGAAGAAAGTCAGATTCCCTGTTTCCTGCTTTTTTCTCTTAAATGTAGCATCTTGCTTTTACCGAAAAAGAAGAGGCAGCTGCTTGACGTAGAGGACAGTAGTTTCCCTGGTACGTTCGCAGCCCACAAAGGGTATACATTTATATGAAGGAATGGGTCCAGTAAGGTTCCAAGAAGCCTGAAAGCAGAAACATCTGCAGGAACGATATGCAAATTGCTGGCAGAATTCAGCAGTGTAAAGTAGTAGTTGTAACTGACCCAGGGGGATTTACTGTGGAGCTTTAGATGGGAAAGACGGGAAATTAACCCAGCCAAAGAAATAAAAAATATATGCCTATATTTGAATCCTTAGATGTCTTGCAATTTATGCTGTTCAAGAAGCAATCAGTTTAAGTTAAGTCTTCAAAACAGATCAGGAAAAGCATGGCTTTTTCCCTGCTGATTCCATTTGTGTTTTATAGAGTTACATCTGCAAATTAACACAACGGCTTCAGATTTAAAATCAAATGAGATCCTCCTGTGTGATATCTGCAATGCTTGACTGATACCACACTTCTGAAGAGAGGTCGTGCCTCTTCAAACCAAGCATCTTATTTTTCTGAACTCCTCAATCTTACATAGGTATTAGGGAAAAAAATTATATTAATGTGTGTACGTTGTACAGAACAGGGGTTCTTTGGCAAGCTGGTTTTATTAAGCAAAACTCGTACAAGGGTGTTGCTGCAAAATGTTTTATGTTTTTGTGTGTGTATAGCTGCCAACAAGTAAAAATGGCCTTGGACACCAGCTTCTAGGTGAGTGGCTGGGGTGTAATGGGTGAACAGGCAGGAGAGGGAGGAAAACAAGAAGGCAGGGTTAGGTCAACTGATAGAACTTCAGTCATATCTCTGAATCTCCTTGTGATCGATGGGCAGTGTGACTGCTGCTCTCTAACTTAAGCTGTTGTGTCTGCCAAGAGCTAGACATTCTTGCTTTGTAAGATGGCCTGATAAAAATCAATTTTCAGCTGGAGATTTTCAAAGGCTGCCTTCATGAGGAGGCAGTGCTCTTTTGCTTCAGTTAACAAGCAGACAAACCAGAGAAGAATGAAGGTGCGTTGACACACAGTTAATGTTCTTTGCACAGCAAACATTTCCATTTGTGCAATGGTTTAAACGGGGCAGCTTGCTGGACTGTGAACGATGAAGGCATCTTCCATAACATTAAGATTGGCTGTACTGCACACTCCCTCTGTTTTTAATACCATGTATTAATCACAAACAGTTGTAACAGAGAGGTTGCACAGCAAAAGGAAAACAATTGAAAAATGCTGTCTGTAGTATGGTTGAGCTCATGTTGCGAGAGATGGCTTATGTTTTGAAACTTTCTGTAATTTTTGGCTGGTTTTGAAAAGCTAGTTGTATATTGGCACTGTCTATCTTTTATCTCACAAGCTCATGTTTTTTTGGGGGATGAAGGGCAGTCAGAGGGAGGAGTTTGGAGATGTTAGCCCCATGCAGCTTGAAAGTGGTGGTGTTCCTACCAGCGGAGCTCTTGTGTTTTTGCTTCAAAGCAATGAGCCTGCAGCGGCTAAAAATGTGGTGTAAATTCTTCCAAGTCCTGCTAAGTCAGCTCCACTTCCTAACGCCAGGCATGGATGATAGTGTTGCATGTGCCATTTCCTCAGTGGCAGCGTGGCTGTAGGATATTCCCGTCCACTCTTGCGGGCTGGTTCCTTGCCTGTTTTCCAACACTTGTGCCGGCACAACTGCCCTGGGGCCAGATAGTGACCTGGATCAGTGAACAGACCCCGGTTCCAGGTTAAAAATACCCTTACTCCTCTCTTTCCTCTGGTTGTTTATAGCCTGGATTGGTTCGTTGATCTAGTTTAGCACATGGCATTACAAACAGTTGTGCTGTTGCTATGAAGAAGGTGACATGAGACTGGAAAAGAGCTGCTGATGGCCATGGGGGAGAAGGAGCAGTAGCTCAGATTGACGTTGCTGCCAGAGATGGCCATATCATAATGCCATGGCTTCAGTTCCTCAAGGGGTGGTTTCACGAACACTTCCTTTTGCTGCTGGACTGTGCAGCTCCATCCTGGTTCCAGCTCACCACAGCTTATGGGGATGGTGACTGCCACCCTCAGCACCACCCTGAAAGAAATGCTGAAGGAACCACAGCCTCAAATTTGCCTTCTTTGCCTGCTTCAAGAGCTACAGTTAGATGAACTGCTCTTGCAGGCTTATGGTAACACTAACTGTGTCCATGCCCATGAGAAAAGTGTCTTGAGTGGAAACTTCCACAAAATGCAAATTGTGAGTTTTTGATGAGCAGCTACTGAAGATCTAGATGATTTGTGCCCCTGTGCGTGTTTTACTGGCAGTGTTATGCCTTTCTGCTCAAATATAAGCAGTGCATGGAGGATATCTGATTTGTCTAACCTGCGTTGAGAACAGACACAAGACTTTCTTTCTTCTGGGATACCTCTGATCCAGTGCTTGCTTTGCCAAACGCTTAACAAATTAGAAAGCCTAATGTGTTGGCACGCTCTGTGGGCATACCCCAAATTTTCAGTTTTCAAGGCCCCAATTCTGCAATTCACACATTGTTCAGGATCAGTGAGTTTACATCAGTTCTGGGCTGTAAAGCTTTGGTCACCTGAACGGGAGGGATGTCAAAGTCAGAGCGAAGGCTTTCCTTAAAAAGTTTTGGTTGGCATGAAGAAAACGAGGTAGTATAACCTGCAACTAGAGATGTTGGAAGAAACATTACAGCTCTGTAACATAAATGGCGCTGTGGAAATGCTCTTCATCCTTCTCAGCTTTTCTTGTGGTTTTCTCTTCAGATTTTAATTTTGAAAAGAATGGTGGTAAGGATGAGAAAAGAGGAGGTGGGCTGAAGATATCAGCTTGATCTTTGAATATATTATGACTAGTTAGTACTGCTGCCTGAAACGTTGGGGGGGTGTTGATGTGCATACAACTTTCCTGTCTCTTCCACTTTCCTCCTCTCTAAACAAATTAAGAAAAAATCTAGAAGATTGCATGGATCTTTACAGATCTTTAGATCTACAGCATTAAAGGACCTGTAAGATCTAAATATCTGTAAGTCTTCCTACAGAATGGTGCCTATGTAGGTCCTATTTTCACTTTCTGAGGGCGAAGCTAGAGTGCATGTAGGGTGAAAAAATTTCACTGAAGCGTAGGACAAATAAAAACAAAAAACCACCAGTCCTTATCAATTGAAAGCTATTCTGTTGTTGGAATGAGCCCAATGACCTTAAAAGGGGAACAATACAAACTATCAGTGTATACATGCTTTAAAAATTATTTTCCAAAATGTACATATGTAGGATGAATCTCAGGCTGCATGTGTGTTGTGGGAGGAGGTGTTATTTGAGAGACTCCTGTAGTCTGTCTTTAATCTTTTTATTGTAGGGTCTCTGTTCCTTTTGGGGCATTGTTTTGGAGAAGGCAGTGTTCAGTCTGTGTTGACCCCTTCCACTCACTGGCCATGCTGTTAGGTTTCCATGAGCTCCTTGCTGTCTAATGGTGCAGGACTGTAGCATACCAAGTGAGCTGTGACTGATGTTATCAAATGCAACACAAGTATGCTGTAAGATTTGGCAGTCACTGTTTAGTTAGAACTCATTTTCTTGTGAAGCAAATAACATTTAAAACCTTAGCAAAGCTTACTTGGCAAATCTGCCTGCATCTAAGCTGTTAACTTGCATTACACCCTAAACAGATGACTTGACTCTGCTTAACTCTTTTTGGAGGCTTTGTTTGCAGCTGCACGGTTGTTTCCAGTGTCACTCCTGTGTTCCCCTTCCAGCAATGCTTTTCTCTTTGAAAGGTTTAGTAACTGATTTTGAGGGAAAAACATAATGACTTCTTCTCTGTTTGTTATAACCCCTGACGCTGCTGCTTCTTCCTCCTACCTCTTCCCACACATGCTCTTGGCATCCCTTGGGAAAGTTTTCCGCATGCCTTTTTAATAGCAGCATTTCTCAGCTCTTGTGCCCAGTGTTTCATGACTTGTCCAGTCTAGTCTGTGTAAAATTATGCTAAGTAAACAACTGGATACTGTATCCTGCTGATTTATGAAAGAAGCTGGATTGCTTTTAGTGTTTGCCTGTCATGCCCTTTCTGTACGTGCTCTGCAGAAAAATTAACAACCCCGAACGAAAATCTCCAGGCCTGCAGAGAAATGTGGCACATCTCCCATACTGAGACAGGAAAGGTTACCCGACTTATTCATTGCCATCTTCCCGACTCTGCTGACTGCTTTTTTCTGTTGCAGTAGGCAAGTCACTTTGATTCTTGTAAGTCTATATCTTATGGCCTACGTGGTGTTATAAACTGTGATCATGTGGATGATCTATCTATGTCTGTAAGACATTCCAAAAGCGGTGTGCAGAAAGACTGCAGATAAATAAAAATGTGTGTGTGTTCCCACACATGCAAGGCAGACAGAATGAGCGGAAAAGAAAAATAATAAACACCAAAAGTTTGCCCCAACTTTTATGTGCATTTTTTTTTTCACAAAAACTCAAAGACAATCTGGATTTTGATCTTTCTGGAGGGAAAAAAAAATTAAAAATTGATGCTTCACTCTAGAAGACTGGCAAATGCAGATCCTCATGGCACTGTGCAACAGAACTGAGTCAAGCCAGTCTGGAGAAGCTGAATGTGGACTGGCCTTTTAATGTGGAGACATGAATGCACTGCTTTACCTGTCTTAGTGCAGCTGCCTGATAAAGTACTTATATACCACACCATGGCTGTACTCACTGCGAAGTTAGCCAAAGCAAACCTGAAGCCAGTAGAGTTACCAAAAGCCTTTGCCATGTCCCTTGCTCTTGATATGAATTGGGGAAAGTGGATTGGGGACCTAAAAATTCAGATTGTTCCCATGGGGAGTACTGGCACTCTGCTTGCTTGTCCCTCAAATGTGAGATTGCTTACTACTAACCTGTAATTTTGTAGTCTTTGGTTAAACAGTTACCTGACAAAACAAAGAATTGTTCTGTGGAAAAGGAATAAATAGGAAAGGTATTTACAGTGTGGACAGTCCTGCTGTCCAGTCTCTGCTGAAGCTGATTAACCTCTGATCTCTTCCAGGGATTAGGTTAAAAAAAGGAAAAAAGAAATAAGGCTTCTGGGAACTTTCTATTACAGCTCAGAGGAAAACAGAGCTGGACAGAGAAGTCCCTTGAGCTGTAACATCTGGTTTGGGAGGAGGTCAAAAAGAACTACAATAGTATTGCAACCAGCGGGACAGCCGTTTTTGAGCTGCAGAGCATTTGTATAATTGACTGTTTCCCTCCTTAATTTGAGATCCTGCACCTACCTCTGCTGCCTACCCTTGCCCAGCAGCTTGGCACAGTCCTTCTCCCTGCTTTACCACAGCCCTGATGCCGGGAGGCTCAGCCCTGCGGTGCTGGCTGATGCCTGTGTGCAACTGAGCTCTGCTGCAGCCCCTATCAGCTCTGTGTTCCCTGTTCTTTGTGAGACCCCCATTCGGGTCAGGCAGAGATGGTCAAGTCCATCTTCAGGGTGAGGACTGTGCATAGGGCCTTGCACGGGAGCTCACTCTGTCAGACGTGTTGCAATGCCCCTGTCCTTGGGTGGCAGAGCAGTGCTTAGCCTGCCGACTCATAGTCCTAACAGAGTAGAGCAACATTTAACTCTGGAGAGCCTTTTGTCCTTACAGTCGTATCTCCCAGCAAGGCAAATACATCTAACACCCGGCTTGAGTCAGATCTGCCACTCTTGGACATAGTCCAAGAAATTTTCCTGGAGCAGTGCTGGCACCAGTTTGGATAAAGGGCAAATTTTCACTGTCTTTATCCAAGTCCTGGGGGTGGTTAGCAAGACTGTCAGGCTGGAGAAACTTATTTGTGAAGGGAAGGATGTCAGGTTTGATGCGGCTGCAAGAGGGAGGTTGAGTAGGGAACTCCTGTGTGATTTGAGGTCAGGGCACAAAGTTGTGGCTGTTATCATCCAGCTTGGGAAATGATACGCAACATGGATTGACTGGAGAGAGCTGGTGTCGAGCACCTAGGTTCCGCGTTGCTGTGTCCCAGCAAAGAGCAACTTCATGCAGTTGATACTGTGTGACTGCGGGAAAAATTGGCAACGGGGAGAGAAAAAAAGATGCAAAACATTCATACAGGCTTGCTTCTCTTTCTGCTTTTTTCAGCATACAGTTTCTTCTTAGTGCAAGATTTCCTCCTGAGTGGAAGAGTGTTTGCATGCACGGTTTATTGTCAGTTGTCCTTGCGGGTATAGCTCTCTATATATTTTAACATGCTTGTTTTGGAACCTGACTGTTTCAAGGCTGGATGAAACAGATGTTTTCCTTTTGCCGTGAAGATCCTTGAGGGCACCGTTGCTGCCTCACCAGCATCTATTATCTGTCAACAGCAAAAGAGCTTTGACTGTGAAGGCTTCGTGGTGCTTATTTAGTAGTATTCCTGTTGCATGGCTTTTCAGCCAAGACCAGGAGATGGCTTTATACACGAGGTTGATCATGGATCATTGTGTGCAATGAAAGCTGCGTTGCCTCTGCCTTCTCATCTGTGTGCTTAGGCCAGGTCTGATGTGCAAGGTTTTTGTCCTGTCTAGAAGAAAATGTTTTGCCAGTGCTCTGTAAATTGTAGTGTAGTTTAGATTACACAAACTGAATTTATGGCCACGTAAAGGGAACTTTGCTGTAGTTTGCAGTGCAGAAGAATTTCTTTGTTTTAGGGAGGCAGCTTTAAAATTTTGCCTACCTGGCTGTAAGAGAACCAGATAACACTGCTGTAGCACAGCGAATGATGCTCAGGATATACTCCTCAGCTGTGGCACTGAGATCTGTTACTGCTCATCAGTATGTGAGAGCACATGTTTAGTACTGGAGCATAATGGAAACTGGAAGGCTGTGTAGGCTACGGCTGACTTCCATTGGCGGAAGGGCAGGGTTGCGTGTTTAGATTTCTCTGTAAGTCTTGAGCTCTTTGGACAAGTCTGGACTTTTTCTTTAAAAATTTCTTCCTTTGGTCTGGTGGTGCAACTGCATTGACACACTCAGAAGGAAAGGATAAGTCATCTAAGTGAGCTACTGACGTCTGTTTACTATCGTTCTAATGAGTAGAACAGGTGCTTAAATTCCAGCTTTCGGGCACTGTTTATCAGTCCAAGTGGGCAATACTTGTGCATTTAACTGTAATCCTGTGCCTATTAATCTTCAGTCCCTAGGTTTGGTACCTGCAGTCGTTGGAGACTTGCTGCTAGGATTGACAAGGAAGTCACTAATGACTGTGATTTCATATGTACATCAATGACTGCTAGCATTTATCAGTTAGGGAAATCTGAACCCCAATACTAGCAGTGGTGAAGGCTCAGTGTGGGTAGCGTGCAGGTGCTTTCACAGTCGTGATATTTAACCTACCGGTCATACCTGCACCGTCATGAATTTGAGCAATAATAGCCTGCATAAGTTGTAGTGACAGAGCACTTCTTCCGCGCTGAGGAGAGCATTCGTGCAGGTGGCCTCGACACGGGCATTTCACCACTGCCTTCCCAAGTGCTGAGCTCTGCTTGTTTGAGCTGTCTGAGGAGATTTGAGTTCTGATGGGAAACAGAAATGTTTTGTGTGCAGATAATAGCAAAAAGCACAGGGCTGCATTTTGTATAATTTCTGTCAGACACACAGCACAGCTCAATTTACCCCCAGTGAATCAGACATATTGTCTACTCAAGAAAGCAAGGCAACCCTGTCAATACAGTGTTAGAGCATGTGTGCTCTTGCCAGTTTGGGCAGCATAAATCCCATGAGGATTGTGACAGAGCATTGTGTTTTCATTTTAGCAAGTATTTAGGCTGAACACAGGTCTGCAGCATATTCCTCCTGCCTGAATAGACAATCAAGAGATCTCAGGTCTAATAAGAGCTGCTGTCTTTCAGAGGTGCACTTTAAAATCTGGCTTTGGCATTAGGATCAAAGACAGGAGAATTCATTTTCTGTTTTTGTTAAAGGGGATATATCTGCTTGAAATGTAATCTTTCTCGACTGTAGATTCATAAACCACACCTCTCTGTGGGCTCCTCCTGTTTTTGCTGTGACATTCCATATTTTTATCTTGACTTCCTAAGGAAATGAGGCTTCTCGGCGATAGTGCATGGTGCCTGCCTTCTTTTCCACCAAATACCTTTTGGATCTGCTGGCCAACTTTGGCCAAGTTTAATGAGCAGGAGAAATTCCAAAGATACAAAGTCCCAACAAGTTATGTGAAAACTGGCAGGCTGTGTGGAGAAGGGAGAGGCTGAAATTTATAGCCTCTGCTTTGGGAATGGTAGGCAGACCTTAGCCACTGTCTGTTATCAGAAGCTGGCCACTGTTTTGCGGTAAATCAGGAGGGAGAAGTAGATTACTTTTTTTTTTCTTTTTAAAAAAAGAAAAAGTTCTGATGCTTGATTTCTCAAGTGAGTGCTGCAGCTATAGGAATGTGTGTAGGGTAGCACATGCAAACTACTTTAAGGCATTTTAAAATCTCCCTCTGGTTCTTTCTTTAGTTTACAGGTCCACAAATAGTATTGTACATTTGAGATTATCTTGTGTGACCTCTCTCCACCTCTTTCTCTTTCTTAACATGTGCATACACATATATAAATATAAAATAGCAATGTTATTCTCCAACATTTAATGAGACAAAAATGTTTACTCTAAGTCCCTTGACAGTGCTTCTTTTGCAAGGCTCAGTTTGAGTGATTGTGTAGGGAGTTGTTGGCTAAAATACAGTCTTAAAGCCCACTCCTAAATCTAGAGATTATGGCAGCAAGTACTAATGCTCAAGGACCTGGGAATTCATTGTATTCTAAGCTGACTTGTAACCACGATAACGCTCCTCTTGTGTCTAACAGGAAAGCGTTCTTCTCCCCTTGTGCCCAGTCTCTTAAATATTCAGTGCAAAGCACACGGCTGAGCTAAATGTTAAAAGACCCTTGAAGATGCTGTGCACAGTAGTTCAGTTGATTAATGTAGGAGAAGATGCTGTTTGTCTCCTGAGCGTAGAAGTGTCTCAAGTCCTTTCCAACAAGGGGCCTCTGTACATTCCTTTAGGTAGGTTTAATTCAAAGGGGATTAAAGCCCACTGAATGTGCTTTGTGTAGCCGCACTATCAGAGAACTTTTTCTACTGCTAAATTAAAGTGCAAAGTTGTTGTCATTAAATTGCAAAGATGGGTGCTTCATAATAAGTACATGGTTTAGTTTTGCTCTCCTGTCCTTGCTGCCTGTCCTAGTACGACCCTGCTTCAAGCATGATTAGACTGATGACAGTCTGGCCAAGGAGACATTTTTTTGTTCTGATGATTCTCTGTTGATTTTTTTTTTTTCATGTCAGGCTTTATTTCTCAAATGTTTTGATCTGAAAGGTGTGTCTGTGAGAAGCGAGCCAGTTAGCAGCAGAAGCAGCTACTGTTCCTGCGTGGCGAGCAAGCACCTTGGTGTGCTTTGCCTCACATCCACCAGGTAAAATCGTAGTTTCTTTACCCAGCACATTGCTGATCCAAAATACATAGTGACAGTTCAACAGCCTGCTGTCTTTTGCACCTAGTTCTGCAGGATGATGGGGGCCTTCACAAGTGTCCCTCTCTCTGACTAATGGAGGGGTCAGTTTCAGAAATTAACTTTCCAGTTTTTATATGTTGATTGGTGTATGAGGTGTTTCTGTAGTGTTTCACTAGAGCACAGGGATATTTTCTACTGTAGCTCCTTCTTCCTGATCTGAATTTTTGTGTTTGATTCTAGAGCTGATCAGAACTAAGTGGAAATTCTAGTGTAAATGCAGCAGCCTGCAGACCTTCAGATTACTGTTACTGGCCCGGCAAAGCACCTTGGCTCTGCGTGCGAAAGCAAGAAAGGAGAGTGTCCATGATTCCTGAAAATCACTTTCTTACGTGGAATATTTTCCCAAATGGAAATGTAATTGGGCAAACAGACCACAGGCAGCAGGGAGCACAGGCATCCTCATGGCTGCCTGCTGGCTGCTTGGCTCCCCTGCGCAAACCTGTCCTGCCGGCCAGGCCTGCGGGCAGCCAGGCAGCCCTGAGTCACTGCTGTGGAAACAGTGATGCAAAGACAGCACCATTAAGGAGGGTTTTATTTGTCTCTTGCATATTTTACCTGAGTGGCCTTTTCTCTAGCATTTACTGTTGACCCCGTGAGACAAACCCATTTTTATAAACGAGCTAGGTGTTTTTCACTCTGAATTTTTGTTTTTGCTTCTCTTGGCTATGCCCCTTTGCAACAATTTGTTTAGATGTAAAGCCATGAGTCAATTATAAAATGATAGAGTTGCACTGATTTATAGATCAGAGGGAGCTGTATTGTCAAACAAGTCTCTGCTCAAATTTGAGTCCCTGAGGGTGATATCAGTTCCTATTTCAGAATTGCTGCTGCTCCTCAATCCTGGTTACAAGAGTTTGGGAAATGTACCTAGCCTCATCTTGATTTACAACACAAATTGTTAGAGTTTGCATCGTTCTTGTAAAAAATGGATGGATCAGCTTGTAAATGCAAACTCTTTCCAATGCCTACAAATGTAAACAAACACACACGCAGGTAAAATCAGGAAAAGATTTCTCCCACTGACAGGAAAGAAAGGAGGAACAGTTGCGTTTTCTGTTTGTAAATGTTCAGATGGCATCCTGTTGTGATAGCAGTGCTTCCTCCTGACATAGGTGTCTACGGGTTTTCCCTGTTCTCTATTTATTTCTGCCTCCAGATGCGGTTTTACAATACACAAAGCCAATTTGATGTCTGGCTGCTACTGCAGCTCCCCCTTTCCCAGCTCCCCTGTACCAGCATCTGTCTGGTCTCATCCTTCCAAGCGCTCCACTGACAGAGAAGTGTGTGCGTGTGTGTGTATATATATATTTTTTTTTTTTCTTTTTGTTAATACAGATCAGCTTTCTACTGTTTTCACCCCAGCAAAAGCTAGCCAGGAGGCAGGTGAGAGGAGCCAGGCAGGGCAGGGAGCAGGAGTGGCAGCGGCTGGACACTGGCCCACAGCAGCAGCATCTCCTCAGGGTGACAGCTGTGAGGCTGCCTGGGGAGCTGTCCCCCCCAAAACCCTCTCTTTGCAGCGTGAACCCGGGAGGAAAGCTGGTTACGATGCCTTTCTGACAGCCTGGCCCCATCTTCCTTGGCCACCCGTGATGGCCGCCGAGGGACTGTTCGTAGTGCTCCACACTGCAGATTTAGGAATAAAGAATGGAGTGTAAAGGTCTTCTTCAGGGATTCCCCCAGCCTCTGGTTCTTTCCACTGCACAAATGGCTATTTTTAGTCTGCTTGCTTGCCTCAAAAATTACTTCACTTTCTGCTTTGGACCATTTCCATAACATTTATTGTGATTCTGAATTCCAGTGTTCAGGATAATGTCAGAGCAAAGAATTGATGGGTGGTAAGCTTGGTTCCAATGGTGGAGCCAAAAAACCTGTGCTGAGGATGTGTAATGCCAGCTGCCTCTGATCTGGTGACCCCCCCCGTGGGAGACTGGCTTAGGTGAACAACATTTTGGACCATGCCTAGTATTTTCAGGCAAAGAACCTTGTTAATCCAGAGTTTAATGGTGCTTTGGTTAGTGAATGGCAAAAGAAAACAACCCTTTAGTGGGCTAATCCAGGTAGCCAAAGTAGATCTACCTCTGAAAGGCATGTTTGCTTTAAGTGAAGTCAGGAATCAAAAGCCCAGCCTGCCCTTGTTGTGTATGTTTGTGTGGTACCATTGCTAATTCCCTGGATATCACTCTTTCTTCCTCCAGATGTTAGTTAGGTATGATTTAAATCAGCAGTTTCTTTGGCAATAAAGTGGTCTTAAGATATATAAGGTGTTAGAGCAGACTTTACTGTGGGAAACAATGTTCATTTTAATATTGTTGCATGTGGTGCATCTAATGATTTGCCACTTTGAGATATAAGGAATATATAGTTAGTTCTGTAATAGGTGAATTTCATACAGCTGGTTGATTAAGCAGAAGAATGCAAATCAGTGAGTTTGGGCAGAGTGTTGTAGTTTCATAGGAGAGATCTGACACTGTAGCATCTCTGAGGCAGTGCTGGATCTGGAGGGGGATGAAGACTGGCTGGCAGTTAATAGGAATTTTTCTTAGAAAAAAAAAATGAAGATTCTTCTACTGCTCTCCTCTGCATTTTGATAATGTGTGGGATTAATATAGTTGTGGAAACTCAAGTATTCAGGAGCTGTATATCTGGTGGACAGTAGAGATTGTGCCTGTTGCTAAGGCACAATATAGATTAAAAAGTTGGATTTCAGTGTTTGAGATTGTGGGGAAGAAAAAAAAGATGTTTAGTATCAAGCTTATGTTCTTGTGAATTTTCCGCAGTTCTTTTTTTGAGTCTTAATTAAGAACCACTCATGGTGGATTGATGCCCATTTTGGATTAGGAGTCTGATCTGTGATTGTTCACAAAATAGCTACTTAGAGTATGGATAAACAGTCTCAAACGCTCTGCATAGCATGGCTTCACGAGCTGTTATGTGTTCCTTGATACATGGCCATCTTGACCTGGTGTGGCTGATGAGCAGTTATCTCTTGTGGAAGGGTTTGTCTAAATTTTTCGTCTTGTTTGCTCTCAAAGCGAATACTTGTCTGACTGCTGTGCTTTTGGCCATCACTAGAGGGCTTCAGAGCAAGAAACCTGCGTTCCACATGATGTCAAGAGCCAGAAGTTTCCCCTGAAACCTGGTACACAGCAACATAATAGAGACCTTTGAGTTGAGCTAGTAGGAGCTTACAGTAGTAGCAGCTTTAGCAGTTTTTTGCATCTTCCATTCAGAGAACTTGTTTCATCATTATTTTTTTCCTTTTTAGCCTCCTCTTTTCATCATCTTTACAAGGTAAATGGTAAAACAGGGCCTTACCTGGCCCTCCAGATGGGAGGCGAGTAGGGCTGGTGGGCAGCTAACAGTAGATAAAGGGTTTTGTGGCATCCTGCACTTCCCTGAAGGGAAGAGGCTGGGACGTTTAGGTTGTTTGTGTGCGCGGACATGTGCCCGCTCTCCAGGCCAGCTGCCGCAGTCTCAGCGCTGGGGAGAGGTGGCCAAAACTGGGCTGTGACTGTTGCATGGCTGTACGCGCTGTGGCTCCTGGGGAAAAAGTGTCTGCTCACGAACCAAAGGCATGAGGGAATAAGGGCTGTATTGTATGAAAGACAACCTTAGCTGGATGTCTTGCTTTGAAGAGGTTTGCCAGTGAGTTGGAGAGCTGCCCTCAGCCAAGGCCTCTTTCAGTGAGGAAGTTTTACAGGTCATGAAAAGCAGCAATGTCCTTTTTTTCTACCATGCCTTGCCTTTATTTGCAACAGCACACATGCACTGCCGTCATCCCCTGTGCTTTGGATCAGTGGCTCGGCGTTAGCCCAGGGAGAATTGTGAGCGCCTCCGATTTCTCTCAGTGGTGTGGGAACGCTGGAGCACATAATGGCTGCGATTCAAAGACAAATGCTAGCTCTTTGCTACTGATCACTTTGGCAGAAACCCCCAGATGCTCAGAGACTACAGATGGAGCTGATTTGGGGAGAGTTTAAAAAAACAAAAGCAGCACCCACAACCTTAGAACTTCCTTTTTTTTATTATTATGTTTTGTTATCTTTATAATAGCCTTCCTGTTCTTCCTTTTCCTATTCTGCACCCTCCACCCCTCTCTTAATTCATGCCAGCCAGAGCGCAACTAAAGGCTTTTCCTAGCGGAACGTCATTTGTTAGTAAACGGGCAAAGACAAGCTGAACCAATTTAACTAGCAATTTTTGTGAGGCTTTCCTTTTTGACTGGGCTTTGGGATTTCTCCATGCGCCTGTTGGAGGGATGAAGCTGCAGGAAACCGCAGGAGAGGAGCCTCCAGCCGTGTCGGGCTTTGTTCAGATGCCTGTAGTCTGGCAGAGGCTGACCCCCACAACACATGGTCTTTCACTTAGCTGCCTCTCTCCAGCTATTGGAGAGGTCTGATTTGCTGTGTGTGGGATTTCTGCTGCTTCCATGCTGCTTGGTAATGTTTCCAAACCAAGCAGCGGATCCTTGCCTTGGTGGTGGAGCTGGAGCTGGCAGGGTTGCTGCAGCCTGTCCCTTTGTGCATGGCTTCATTGTCACACAGCTCCGCTCTGAGCAAATCCGGTGCTTTAAAGCATATCCTCCTGAATTATGAAGCTCTCCGAACAATCCAGGTTTCCTCCTTTGGATGTAGATGCCTCCCTCACTCCCCATGCTTTGGCTGGGCTAAATGCTCTTTGTTTGGTTTCAAATTGGTGTGATTAAGGGAAGATTTTTTCAGACCTTCATTTGTCATGTTATGGGACTAGCATAGTAAAAAGCTGTAGTATCTGTTGGGGTGAATACCCTGAGCACAGAATTACAGGCCTTTTCCTGTTCGTGGATCATCTTCCCCTGAGACCCTGTAGTGGTAGCATGACTTTTGTTTTAAGGGAAAAGTCCCCGAGAAGAAGACCATTTATTTATCTGGACAAGAGAGGCCATCTGTTTGTTGGTTTTTTTTTTTTAAAACACATTAACTTTTGAATTTATCCTGAAGGAAGGTGCTGCTGCGAGCGTTTGAGGTGATTGCAGCTCCTGTGCAGATGCTGGCTGGTGGGTGTAGCTGGGTGGGCTGGGGCCACGTTTGGCACAGGGTATGTGGTGGCTACTGGAGCCCGGGGAAACCAAAATGATACTCTTTCTGAGGGAGATCAGATTATTCCCGTATAGGAGGATTTCAGTAAAACACGTTTGTCATGCCTGTGTTTATTTTACAGTCAAGTTGCTGAGTGTCACTTTTTAACAGTGGCTTGTGGTATAGGAGCAGGCTGTGCCTGTCTGAACTGCCTGTCTGAGAAAAGACACCCTAAAGCAGCTCCCAGCAGGCTCACAACACACAGACACACACATCCTCTTTCTGCCGCCTTTTGCTTTGAACATGTGTGATGCTCAGTAACTGGAATAAACAAAGAAACAAGCCCCTCACCACAAAGCCGGAGGAGTGGCATTGGCCTTTGCTGCCCTGGGGAGGACTGTGGCCTGGATGGGGAGGCAGGTGTGCTTCCACCTCTTCTCTGCCTGATGCAGGGTTTTTTCTTCCAGGGTGAGGTGGCCTGGCCTCTTAGGTTTCTCTTACAGACTTTGTGGTTGATTTAGGCCTGTCAAGGGAGAGTTTTGGGCTGAGTAAACCTCATTTTCTTCTTATCAGCACCTGTGCATCGGTGCCTGGCTTCCTTGTTCCTGTTCAGACTGCTTTCTACCTGCTGTGCATATGCAACCGCAGTTTTAAGCAGCTGTCCGATGATTTATTATTTCTGTCCCTGTAGCCCCACGGGTCCTCTCTGGTAGTCATGGTGCATTTGTGAAAGGCAAGGCGGGCAGGTCGGGGGCTGGTGGGAGCCCCTGCTTTGCAGCGTAGGGGCAGCAGGGCGAAGAGCAGCCAAGCCTCACTGGCAGATAGTTTTGGGGTTGGGAAGTGGACTTCTGTCCCCAAACTCCTGCCAGTGCTCTGAGGGTTTCAGCTCAACAGTGAGAGACTTGTGCTGGGTTTTGAGCTGTTTGTTTTTGAACTGGAGAGTGAGATGCCATAGCAGCTCTGATTTTTGAGGTGAAATACCATTTAATAAATGCTAGCCTGTTCACAGCCCAGCAGCAAAAACAAACATGTACTGTAGTATTAGGACCATTTATATTTTCTCCAGTCCTATTTTCTTGACTGTTAATTGTGGTCTCTTTGTCACCTGCCCAGCTAAGGGTCAGTGCAGCTGAAGTGTAATATTTTCCACAAGTATTTGTTGCTTTTATTTATCCTGATGGAGGTAGAAGTGCTTTTCTTCTTGGGCAAGTAAATAATTAACTGCCTATCGGCAGCTTCTGTGCTCAGAGAGGTGGAGGAAGGGAGAGAGGGGACTGTGATGCCCCATTTGATAGATGGACATGAGCATCTTGTGGCTCTGTTCATTGTTAATTCACTCCTGCAGCACTGCTCAGCTGTGAGGTTTCCAGGCGTGCTTGGCAGCACCAACAACAAAAACATCTGGTCCAAGAATATAGTTCCCTTCTGCTGGCAGCTGCATGAAAATGATTTTGTACATAATGGCGTAATGCCAAATGCACTTACTTGTACACTAAAGTGCACAGCCTTTATAGAGCTTTGGCAGTGCAAGGTGATTTTAAATGCTGTGCATAAGTCAGCATTAATCTACCAAAGAAAATTAAAATCTCAGCAACCAATTTTATAAAGAACTCACTTATCACGCCTGCCCAGATGTGGCCATACCTTTGTACCTTTCTGATGGCTGTTCCTGTCCAAATACAAAGGAAATGCCTTTTCGTTGCATCCCTGGTTGTCATGTGTCCTCTGGAAGGGTTTGGCACAGACACGAAGGGAAATTTGCCCCTTGCAGAAGCCCCTGAATTCCTCTCGTCAGCAGCCACATTTGTCTGTTACTGATAGAGGCTGTCTGTCTCCCCTCTTGTTTTAGGAAGGACCTGGCATGTGCTGAAGAAAATGTTAGCTGTGAAACAAGTAGTTTGTGTGTCTGCTGGTAAATTGTAATCTGAGTGATTGGACCTGATAATTACACAGTTATCATCATCATCTTGTCAGTCAGTTGCAAATAGTTCTGTAATGGATTTCCTTTTTATAAAAGAGCTGTATTTGAGTGCAAGTGTATTTTAGAGGTAAAATATAATATCCGTATTTCTTCCTCATTTGAAAACCCTTAGTGTTATAAGCATGGATCTCGTTCTTATGTGAACAAGCAAGTTGAGGAGAGGTCTTTGCTCTTGCAAAGCTGCTCTCAACCCATATATTTCTAGTGATTTCTTTTCTGTTTATTCCCATAGAGTAGCTGAGCTTGGTGGTGCTTTTTGACCCCCCCCAAAGGTGCTGTTGGCCTGTAGGTTTCAGGAATGCTGCAGAAAAGTGTGGAGGAGCAGAAACCCCGGGTCTGATCTGGTATCAGTCATGGGCCTGGGTTTGGCCTTTGCAGAAGGAGCCTATTCCTCCCCAGGAAGAAGCAGGTGGCTTGGACAGGGTATTTCTGTGGGTGTGTGTGGGGTTGACTGTCTCACGGCTACGGACATGGTGTTAATCCTCTGCTCTGTTGCTGCTGGGAGAAGCAGTTCTCACCAAACCAGAGAGAGAAGGAAGAAAAGGTGGAGATGGTGGCAAAGGGAGGAGGACCAAGCTTCCTCCTGCTGGCTTTCAAAGCAGTCTTTGCCTGCAATGTTGGTGGAAGAAACGGAAGGTATTTTCTGGGATATTTTTAAAATTGAAAATGGAATTTGACAAGCCTGTAGGGCTTGGTCAGGTCTCCTCCCTTCTCCTCACCCCAGCCACCCACTGTTTGCGTGGACAGTATATATTCAGCGTGTTTCTCAAACACACAGCAAGTGGGCTGGTGTCACAGCTTTCTTTGCGATCCCTTCTACCCCTTGTCTGGTGAGAGGAATGGGCCTTTGAACCTCTTGGGACCTCCCTGTTGGCACCTGGCATTTTGCATTTGCAGTACTTTCTCTGCATAAGGCAAGGGAGAAGGTTGCAGATTACAGGCAGAGGTTGAGCGGTGACTAATATTGGATCAGAGGAGCTAAGAAGGTGTTTAATCTTTAGGCAAAGATTACCTGAAATTAAAACTTGTAAGGACTTGTGTATTCGCACTGTGTCATTCAGTCATGTTTGTAAGACACATGTAAAGATCGGACGATTCTTTTTATTCCTGGGTAATTTACATATTTTGGCTGCTTCACAAAAGAAACCTTGTGTTGAATAAGTCAGATCATGATCTCACACTAGTCCTTGCTTACGAGGAGTTTTTTGGAGGCTGTAGCATAGCCCAAAATTTGAAGTTTTCCTTTTGTGGGTGTAAAACAGAGCGTAGGTTCCCGGCAGCACGTACAACAGGCATTAAACACGGGTATAGCTCCTAAGCCAACGTATTACCTTTGATGTTTGGGGATGTGATGGCTGGCTGTTAGATGTCGTTTCATCTGGCAGGTGTACCTCAGGCAGAGGTACATCGCTTTAGAAATGAAGCATTAAATCTATTTCTTCATAGTAACAGGTTAAGTGAAGAATGTTACTTTATAGGAGTGGCTTGGTGGGCAGCAAAGAAAATGCAGTAATTTTGTTTTCAGGGCTTTTCTTAGTGCTCATTTTCTGACAAACTGCAGGGCTTTGTTAGTGTTGCAGACGGAGTTTTAAATATTTGGAAGGAGAAATTGCAGCACTCGCAACATTTTAATGAGGAGGGTTTGCTTAATTAAAGCCTAGAAGACTTAGGGAATGTGGACAGCTGAGAGATTAGCAACATGTTACAAAGTTGTTCTTCCACTTACCAGTTGATTTGAGTTCAGAAGCCAAAGTCCATAATAAAACTTGCAGTCTTCCAGGGGCTGTTTGCTGGCCTTAACTGTTGATGCTACCAACGACCAAAGCCTGGATTAATTCCATCTAGTTTTAGGCACGTAGTGGTTGTGCTGAAGCCTGGAGCGTAGCTGCCCTCGGCGCCTGCAATTTAGCATGGGGTAAAAGGTGCCCGTAAGGGGACAGGTCTGTCGACATGAGTTTTAACTTGTCCCATAGAGGGGTGAAGGTCACCGGTGGCACTGTGTCTTCTGGAAGTGCAAGACACTTGCTTCATGGCTGCCAGCTGCTCACTGCTGGCAATTGTGGTGGCGCTTGTTTGTGGTTATTTTTAAAAAAAATCTATTTTATTTTTTAATATATGATTGGTTTTGGAGTACCATTGCCAGTCTGCTCCCTCTGCTTCACAAATCTGTGTGTTTGCTTTTGGCCTAAATAATATCACGTACTGAGCAGTGCCAAGCCCTCCATCACTGTCAGGCAAAGAAATGGCGGCATATGATGGCGCTTCTGAATTTCTCTTGTCAAATACTTCTCCAGACCCTTCTCTTTTTAATGAAGGATCCTATGTGAAACAGCCCTGAGGAAATGCCAAAGTGGGATTACTTTTTCTTCCTCTCCTTTGTTCTGTTCCTGTTTGAGTGTGTGTGGTTACAGCTTTTGGGTTCATGATCATGAACTCTTGGGGTATTTTGTTTGTTTTTTAGCATTTGCATTTCATTCAATGTACAAAATGAAAGAGGGGTTGTAAATAAATCCCTCTTCCCTGTTCATAAACAGCAGGACTTGTTGGTCAGCGTAGGTGTGAGGCTGTATATTGAACGAGTCTGTCCTGTAAGGGAATCAGTGTCATATGTAATTATAGGTTTTCATGATATATGTACTAGAAGAACATTTGTGTTATGCCAGAACTACCATTTTTAATGTGTTTTACCTTTGCAGCTTAAATTTCTGATAATATAGCTTTTGTGGGGCCTTCGGTACAGAGGAAGTCCACTCTCAGTCATTTCAGCCTTCTGTTTTCTCTCCTGTCTCAGATGTTTGCCTTCTGCTGCCTCCCCGCCCCCCCCCAAAGTTAAAGCTTAGTTTCAAACTAGAACTTTAGTTTCTTGTTGAATCTCTCTGGCTGCATCAAACCTGTAGGACTTAGGAGCCTTTTCCATCTCCCAGGTCCAAACTGTGGCCCAGCAGTGTCTGGACTGCACATGCAGGGAGGGCCCATGTGTTGATCCCCTTTGGGAGGGAGGTCTGCCCTCTGGGTGGGAGTGGTGGAGCTTCACACTGCCCGGGGAGAGCAGGGGCCAAGCAGTGGGCAAACGCCTCCCCTGGCTCTGTCGCCCTCAGAGATGCTGCTTTCCTTGGCATCAAACACGCACTGAGGTTGGAAGGAGAAAAGCTGTGCAACTTTTTGGCTTCATGCTGCAGCCTGTTTTCTCTCAAGTGTCTGCATCTCTTGTTGTCTGAGCCTGGAGTTTTGCATAAATGAAATTGTTTTAATTTCATTCCTTCACACACAGACTTATTTTTTGTATCTGCTAGCAAGGGCTTGTTCTGATCACAAAAAAACCTGAGACTGGATGTAGAATTGTACAGCAACAGGCATTTGTAGTGTGAATAATAGTAATGGAAGCAGGATACTAAACCTTCCCTCTTTCATGAGAGCTCTGAAGATGTCAGTACAAGGCTAGCTTGTTGCATAACTTGTAAATAATTCAGGCTTGATGAGGATGGACAGTTGAATTGTATAGCTGGGGTAAACATGCAATCTGAACAGGAATCTCTTTTAAGTAATCATGACCAGGATCGAGGGACTAGCCTTGGAAATGGTTGAAGGGATTTGTCCTTAGGAGGTTTCTCTCTTGGTTGTCTTTGGAAAAGCCCGTGGCATCCTGGAGTTTTACTGGGGGAGGTCAGCAGCAGTGCAGTCTCTGTGCCTTCAGCGCAGCTCATTCAGTGACCAGTGAAGGCACTGGGGGCACATCAGGCAAGAAAGAAAATATTGTTGTCGGAGTGATTGGCAGAGGAGGTGGTTTTGGGGGGAGACAACAGACAAGTATTGTCTTCACGTGGTTTTTGGCTCCTTCCTGCCTGCACGTGATTCCATCTCCTGTGCCTGCACAATGCTGCTACACAGGCTCCTTCAGACAGTGCTGGGACCCTGCTTAAGAGCTCGCCCTCCCTCATGCTTTTTTTGTCCAGTTAATTTAATTGTTGCTTTATGGCTGTAGCCTCAGTGATGGCACTGTTGCGAACAATTTGGCTCATTTTCTCTCTTGTTTCAGATGGTGCCTTTAGCATGCAGTAGAGAGGGTGTTGTGCCAAGGGGAGACAAAGCAGCCTCTGTTTTGCATGTGTTGGGAAGTGTGTTTCTAACCTGCTTGATGTAATCTTGCCACTGAAGGTAACCAAACGTGGTCATAAGGACAGCACTGTGCTGCCAGCCAGTTCTCACAAAACTAAGATTTTTTTGACCCTTGAAAAAGCATCACAGCCGTCTTCTGCAATCGCTCTGCCTGAGCAGTGTTGCCGGTTTGCTGCTTTTGGCAGCATGGCTCTGTGCCGATGGCAGAAGCAGCTTGGAGGCTGGTGGGCAGCTCACAGTGACAAGATATGGGCTCCAGAAAGCTCACAAATGGTAAAGCCTGTGAAGGCCTTTCTCTGCACAGGTTGCGTATGTGGACAAGGGGGTAAGTCTGAGAGGCACCCTCGCAGCAGTGGTGGTGGGGTGATGCTCACCACCCATGCTACTGCTTGCTGGATGTCTAGTGCTCCTTCAGTGTCACTGAGTGTGTGGCATGACAGATGCATTTTCTTAAGGGCAAACAGTTTGGAGGCCCTTGAACAAAATGCATGTTTGGGAAGAGCTTGAAGATGGTGCAAAGAAATGAACATGCTGATGCCAGTGTGGAAGGAATCTGTGGGTAAGAGATCTGTGAAAGAGAGACCTTGCACGTAAAGTTGGACAGGCACAGTTAATCCTGGGGGTGAGAAGGTGACAGAGGGTAGAGACAGAAGGGAAATAAACTTGCATGAGGTCTTTACTTTGAGGGTAACAAAGCTCAAAGGCTCCATAAAAGACTCTCGAGAAAGACAGGATGTAATAAGAAAGTTGGAGGCTTTTGTGTGTCAAGATTTAGGAGGGACTGTATATGGACTTGTTAAGTGTTTACTGCACATCTTGATTAAAGTCTTTTCTTTTAAATGGTTTAGGCTTTCCCTCCCAAGAAGCCTGTGTTTGGTATTTTCTTTTAAGAGCTATTTTATGTCATATTCCCAATTCTGACGCTCTGTTGTAGCGTTGGAGAGGATCGTGTTTCTCCATGTTGTGCTCTCCGCACTGCAAGTTGCTCTACTTTACATGAACTTCCTACCTTGGCAGACACTGGCAGGGACTTGCCCGGTGCTCGGAGTCTCATTGCTCTTGTGGTTAGGTTCCTCCCAAAATAACAAACTCCTTCCCGGCTTGGAGGTAGCGCCACAGCTCCCAGTTCAAATACTGTGTTGTGTGCAATACTGCCCCAACTCTTCTTGCCAAAACATCTCCCTCGTGTGTGAGAGCTTTATTAACGAGTGTATATATTATGGACTCCAGCACCAGAAAAGGTCACCTATTGTGCTAGGCACTATTCAGACTTTCCCTGTCCTGGACAGATTCTGCTCTGAGTGGATGCCGGCCAGGTCTGGGGTGTGGGGAGGAGGGAGGATGTGACACACAAGCAGAATGGTGGTTTGCAAAAGTTGGTGTCATGATTTATCCAAGATTTTTGTTTGCATTTAGTGCCTTTTAGGACTTTTTTTTTTTTTTTTTTATGTGGGTGGAGAACAGAAATGAAAACTCAGAGGAAGCGGAAAGGAAAATAAACTGGGTTTCTTGTGGGCTTCTCCTGTTTTCTTCAACTTGCGTGTGGGGGGGGAAATGGTGGAAGAAAGGCCAAGTCATCAGTTTGGTGCCTCTGAATAGTAACTAGTTTCCTCTCCACCACACCGGGTGTCCAAGGGTTAGCAGACCCTTTCCCCTCCCAGCCCTGGGCTGAGGCTGCTGCCTGCCCCTCCACACAGATCCCGACTCTCCCATGATGTAAAGATTCCCAGTCCCACAAGCCACCGCTCGAGCTCATGATCCTCAGCAGTTCAGCTTACTTTGAAACCCCAGGCAGAGCGTTGCCAGCTGCCATTCTCCAGGCAGTGCAGCTCCCTGGGTACAGGCAGGCAGAGCTTCGTGAGCAGCATTGGGAAGCAAAGGAAAGGAGACTTGGAGGCTTCCCTTTCGCTGTCCCCCTTTGCCTGTGTGTTTGGCTTTCCACTTCTTGGGAGTGGTGTTAATTCTTAAAACACTTGGTTGTAGGTTAAAATGACTGGATGCCATTTGTGCAGGGAGAACTGAGATTTGTCACTGTCTCATTTCTTAAATCAAAAAGGAAGGTTACTGAAGGGACCAATTTGTATTCCTCTGCAAACTGATTTAGGGCAGCATATAAATCATCTGGAGGGATAGGTAAACTTGATTTTACCTTCACCACAGAACATTTCTTGTTTTATCCTTTCTTGGCTGTGTTTTCTCATTCATGTTTCCCCTCATCGTACTACTAAGGTAAATAAAATCTTCTGAAATTGTTCTGAGTTTCTCCTCCCCAAGCTGTGCCATCCCTTGAGAGGGCAGAATCAACAGCTAGCAAAGAGCAGTGGTCAGGCAGCCTTTCCACCTGGGGGAGTATGGATAGAAAGTCACCACTTACATGCCCTGGGTTACTTCCTTGCTGTACCTTTAGGTGGTTCTTTTGGGTTTTTTTGTTTGTTTGTTTTTAATTTAGCTCCTGAAATATTTCCTTGTGCTATAGAGCTTGGGAAACAGTGTTATTCCCCCCTTACTGCCTCGGGTGTGTTTCTCAGAGGCAGACTGTTGTAGGGGTCTCGTACCAGTTGCAGTGCTGGGGCAGGTCAGGACTCTTTTGCTTGGCCTCCTGAGACATCTAAACAATGATGTTTAGGGAAGTATGTAAGAACGGGGAAGGCATGAAGTGATTTTTCTTTTCCTTTGGTTACGTTGTCTGTGCTTCTGGCATTTCTAGAGCTGTAGTTCCTTTCTTCTCCCTCCCTACCGTAATGCCCAGCAAAATGCTTCCGAATTCTTCATTTACTAAGAATTTGTATAAATAAGCAGGATTTTCTTGTAATAATAATAATGTGGAGGGTGTGTGTGTGTACCTTTGGAAAACACGCTGAAATGACGTAATTGAGCTGTCCAGATTAATATTCCTTACATGGGTCTGCTCTAGTAGCTTTTTTGACTGGGAATTACTCCAGTGGCAATCACGGTCAGGTACTTAAATGAGTCAGATAGGTAAATCATCACAATTTTGTAAATTGTGATGTAATGAAAGTAACAAGTCATTGATTTGCTGTCTGCATGCAAAAAAAAAAAATCTGATATTTAGCGTGCAATGATGAATGGAAGAGCAAGTGGCGATGAGAATTTGTGCTACAGCCACAAGCAAGCTGATGGGGTGCCGCTAGGTGGTATACTGAGATGGTTTTATTTTTAATGTGATAATTCAAATGGTTAGAAATTATCTTAGTGCTCACAGGTGGATTTCTGTGTGGGCATCGTATGCAGTTTTTAATCTTAGGGGCAAAGTAATTTTGATAAAACAGCGTTGTGGTTAGATATCCCTAGAGATGCTGACATGTCCATTTAATCTCTGAAGGGAAGCACACGGAAAGGGAGAGGAAAGCCGCTCCAAGCTTGATTTAACCACGTGAGTCTTGCAAAAGTATAGCTTACTGCAAAAATTACTGGTAATCAGACACGCTGTCACAAACAGACAGCGAATGTATAAGTATAAAACACTCACACCAGCCCCATCACAGGCCAGACAAAGAAGGTTTCAATGGGAGTTTGTATCCACAGATAATGGCTTAAAGTGGTAATTGATGCCAGCTGCATAAAATCACTAGGAAGGGCTCACCAGCTGCCTCTCTCCTCCAAGAAAAAAGGATGTACTTTTGTATTCCTTCATGAGAATGACAGTCTCTCGCCTCAGTCGGTTTTAATTTTCCCCTTTTGTGGTCCTGGCGCCACCGCAAACGGAGGGACCCGCTAGCGGTGGTGGTGCCGCCGCACGTGACTTGTTGGGAGGAGGTGACGGACCTTCTGTCCCTGAGGCCAGCTCATGTGTCCAAATCCTGGGACAGCGGCCTAAACACCTCCCTCTGCACAGAAGGATCCCTCCTGAAGATTGCAGCCTGCCCTCCCTGAGGTGCATATGTCCATAAGGAGACCTGTGTGGAAATGGTCTTATCCAGAGAGATCTCTTGGGTGGGATTCATCTTATCCTGATGTGAGACATCTGCAGGATTGGTGTCCGGATCTCCGCTAATGACCTCATCCTCATTTTGTAGTTAGTGGGGAGAAGTAAACACTGCTAGGACACACATTGTTTGGCCTCTTTCAGATGTCCGCATTGGGATGAAATCAATTGTACCCTGAAAAAAAACGTTCCTGAATCTGGAACAGAACAAAATTTAGGTCTGGCCACTTTTTTTTTTTTTTTTTTTTTTTTTTTTTGTTAGATCTTACACCAATTGCTGTACCACAGTGGTACTGTAGTCTTCTCCATGCTGATTAATCCTCATGATAGTTCTTGTCGCCACAAAGTCTTCAGGACTCAGTGCCAGGGAGTTATTGATCCACACTAAGTGGAGTCCTCCAAAGCCTGGCAAGAATTACTGAATCCATTTATTTTTGTAGGCTGAAATTTGGACTGAGCTGAACTGTGGGTGAGACACTATTTGTGTTGTGGACAAATGCTCAATGACAGTTGAAATAGGAGTTTAGGACCATTATTAGCCTTAGTTAAGGGAGATACCTGGGGTTGCCGCAGGCCACTGAGTAGGTGCTTTGACACAGTCGCAAGGAAAAACTGAAAGAGCAGTGACTGCCTACAGTCTACTGGATCTGTGTGTGCCTTTTTTCTGTTGTTATTTGGGTTTGGTGTTTGTGCTTTGTATTTCTGTTTGTGCTTTTTTTGGGGGGGTGGGCTATTTTTCAGAAATAGATCCTGTCTAAGCATTGTCATTTTGACTGTTGATAAACATGAACAACCTTTAGGACATCCTGCCCATTCTATTGTAAAAGCTATTGTGTTCATGTGCTGAGGGTAGGAAATGATTTTTATGTAAAAAGTCAGTACAAAATAGCAGATTAATCCAATACATATTAACCTATCAGCGATTCCAATACCATTAACTTTAACAAAGCTCCTATTACACTTTTTTTCCTAAATTCAAAGTTCAGTGTGATAGTTTCTAGTATAAGCATGTCATCGTTTGTTTGCTTGTTTGTTTGTTTGCTTGTTTTGTTTGCATATGGTCTCAATAAATAAAAAAAAATCACACAACTGCAAGGACAACAGAACAGAAGCAGCTGAGGAAGCACCAAGTTAGTTTTCGGCTCAAAGAGCTGTTTCGATAACGCTTTCTCCCAGGGCTGATGTTCACTGGGAACTTGGATTTACAAGATTATTTTATTATTTTGTTCAGTGTTCCAGAAATACACAGTATTTTACTTTAAAGATGCATCATGAGAGGATTTTAGAATAGTTTTTCCCTGGTGCATTTTGGGAATTCTCACATAATAATTTACAAGTAAGCAGTGCATCCCACTATTACTGTATTTGAAATAGTTGTTTGCTTTGTAGCATAGGGTGGTTTCTTTTGCTAAAGCCATGCATACCAGTGTGTATAAATAATTAACATGTACTTAGTATTAACATCTGCATATGTTGTGAATAGGATATTTGATTGCTAGCGTGGTACAAATTGCAAGGAAGTTTAACGCTTAAAATTTTCTCATGTAATCAGCTTTGACATTACAGGATAATCAAAATACGTGCCACCGTTTCCATCAGCCAGCCACCCTAGGGAATAGAGGTTTCACTTTCTTCCTGGAATTAATTTAAGGTAGACATTTTCCCCCTGGATATCTAAGGTTAGAAGACTGTGGAGCAAACAAAGATCGTGCCTAAAAGGGTAAACCAGCTGCCTTTTCATTTGTTGCCTTGAGAGGCGCTAGATGAAGGCTCTCACTGTCTAGGTGTGGTAAAAGAGAGCTGCGGGGTGGGATGGTGTCTGCTCCTCCTTCTTCTGTATCCTCTGGCTGCCTGCTCAGACATCACCTCAAAGCGTGCATGGATCATTCCACGCAACGCGTCCTATTGTCACTTCAAAAACAGATTGTGGGTGTTTTTAAGGAGTGGTTGCATAGAGTTACCCATTTCTGCTCTTTGAAGGGAATACCTCCCTTCACCTGAACTGCTCTCTGCTTGGCACATCGCTGAGGCTGGGGGAGCCAGGGGAAATCCTTCCTCTGCCTTTGTGTCCCAGCATCCTGTTTACTGTTGGGCTCCTGGCCCTCTCTTCCTGATGCACTTGCTCTTCCTCCACAGAGGCAGATGAAGGAGAGAGCTTGTGCACGAGGTGAATGCCTTGTCCGCGCAGTGAGGGGAATTTCTGATCTTCACCTCTGCTTTCCTGCGCCAGCCCTGTGCTGGCACCGAGGGTGGACCCTGTGGTTCCTACCATGGGGGACCCACCTCAGAGGGACAGCTTAGGCAGCCAGCTGTGCTGAACTGCTGTCTGACATTTAAATAGAACTGGTTGCTATTCTCAAAATTAAAGGAAAAAAAATGAGGAAGATGGAAGTAATGCTCCTCTGTTGTACATTCACAGATTTTTCCGATTTTCTAGTTCTCTGAGTTACATAGAATAAAAGCCTGCTAGCTATGTATTTGCTTAAGGTATTACAAACATAGGGGTTTTAAACAGATCCTGTCCTGCTCCATCATTGGATGAAGTCCAGTGCATCCTTCATTTGCCTTTTTGCACTACTGAAAACTTGGGAAAGTAAAGGTCTGTTTTAGACCATCTCAATAAACAGGATTTTGATGGCATGAACATAGGATGTGTTTACTGAGCACAATGCTGGTATGAATTGAACTCTTTAGAAGTCTACTTGTGTGGAAGAGAAGAGGAAATAAATAACGCACGTGGTATATTAAGCATATGGGTTTTTGTTTTTTTCCCAAAGGATGAAGAAGAAGAAATCAAACTGGAGATTAATATGCTAAAGAAATATTCTCATCATAGAAATATTGCAACTTATTATGGTGCTTTCATTAAGAAAAGTCCTCCAGGACATGACGACCAGCTGTGGGTAAGCAGATATTTCTCAAGCATGTTCATAAGTCTTTCCCTTTTGGATATAGTTTGAGGATGACAGAAATATCACATTATGGAAAGACAAACTAATAGAATTTGGTGCTTGCCTGAACAGATAGATAAATGAATCACACCGGCTAATCATACATCCTTAAGACGATGGCTGAACCGAGATTTGCTATTAGCAATGGATTTGCTCTTTAAGTAAATTTTTTTTCCCCCATTTCCCAGATGGATAGTAACATGTTTCACGGGAACAAGGCGGATGATCTGAGCAGTAAGAATGCATGGCTTTAAAAAGAAAGCTGCACTTGGGAATTGTACCCATTACATTTCTCATCCCACCTCATCTACACCCCCTAGAGGATTGAAATTTGAGTTTGAAATGGCAGGGTGCAGACATCAGTGCATGTTCTTCCATAAATAAATCTGAGTTAAAGAATAAGATGTGTTGCAATGGTGTGATCAGTTTGATTCCTTCAACATTGGGGATGTGCTCTTACTCCTGTTGCTGCTAATGCATTTTGCATAGCTGAGCAAATCCAGATTCCCAGCATTAAATTACAGTGATTAAATCAGTCCTTGAAAATGTGGTAACTAATGTGAGACATATTCCATATATGTCTGACACACATTGGAGACATTTGGTTTGAATCCATTTTCCAGGCAGAGATGTAAAATAAATGATATTCTCTGCTTAACGAGGGTTTCCCAAATCAATGCTGTAACCTGATTATTTTGCTTCGCTAGACAGCTGGGAACTGTGTTTAATGTTGGTTGTATGCTGATACTTGTTTTGCAGCTTGTTATGGAGTTTTGTGGAGCAGGCTCTATCACAGACCTTGTGAAGAACACGAAAGGGAATACTCTGAAAGAAGACTGGATAGCATATATCTCCAGAGAGATTCTCCGGGTAAGGAAAATCGTCTACTCCACTTGAAAACACAGAAGCAGTCTTACAGAGATGTAGCCTAGCTTGAGGTGCTGCAAGAAGCTGTTTCTGATGAATTCCATTAGCCATGTCATCACTTGGAGGGTCTGTAGGAGCAGATAGATGTCTGCTCCACATCATTTAACTCAGTGTGAGTTGCACTGTATTGTAAGAGCAGCCTTGCAGAAAATAGCAAGTTTTAGTCATGAGAAGCCAGCAGAAGAGCCAGTGACCTTACCTATTGTAGAAGCTGTGCAACAGTGTCCATAAGACACTGTTTTTAAGAAGCTTGAGGTTGTAACAGTGTCGTAACACAACAGGGTGTGGAATGGGTTTTTCCAAAAGTGCTTGCAGCCGTCTTTCTCTGCTCCTAATCAAGTCTGTGGAGGAAGGGAGTTGTTGGCTCAGGCCAGCAGTCAGGACTTCTGTGCTGTGATGTGCTCACATATTGTATGTTCCCGCAGTCTATCTAGAGCAAGCAGCTACGTCATATGTGGCTGTGCGCTGTGGAGTGCTAGCAGACGGCGCTGCAAAAGTTTCTCAGGAAGAGGGATGCCACTTACCAGTTTTTCTAAAACTGAAGCTTTAACTAATTACTCTTCATATTCAATTTCCAGTTGGTACAGTTTAAGTGCTTTTTGAATTGGCATTTGTTTGCTGTGCTAAGTAAATCTGGTATGGTTTTCCTCATGCTTCTTTGTCAAACAAATTGCCTCCTACCCATACCACTACACAGTATGTTTGTTCAGTTGCCTCATCATAAATTAAGTTCTGAAGGGCTTTATGTTAAAGGAAATCACCACTGACTCTTGCATAAATCAGTGCTGCTGTTGTCTGTGTTACACATTTCCTCTGCCTTAGCAATTTTTAAGATGATGAGGGAGAGAGATGTACGGTTCGGGTCTCTTGCACTAATTTCAAATGCTAGGAGAGAGTCCGGCTGCTGGTGTTTGGGCTGGCACATTTTAAGTTGTTTACAAAGGAGAAGAAAAGTTGAATACCTACTGATGGTTGTATTTCAGATCAAATGGATAGCATGCTTTAGTATGAGGAAAGCCAACTTCTACAAGACTGATCTTATGCTTGATTTGAGAACCGTGTGACCTTGGAGGTATTGCGTGCTATGTTGTATTCATCCTAGGTTTTCCTTAGGTAAATAGTCACGCTCACTGAGAAGAGGAAAAAATGATTTACCTCAGAAAAGAGTTAGGTGAAAGCTGTTTTCTCATTCCTGTGAGAGATTTTCAAAAGGAGCTTTAATCGCTTGCTAGCAGGAACTAGAATATCTGGAAAAAGGGAATGCTTAACTCACATTGCTATGAGACATTGCAAAACCTGATTCGACACTAAGTCTGTCAGAGATGGAGGAAGGATGTTGTGTAACAAAAAGTTAAGATGAGCTAAAGTGCCAAAGATTGGTGCAGGTGGAGATACAGGTGAGGGTTGACCCAGTGGATCCCTGTGTGGTTGGAGGAGCCTGGGGGCTGCAGGAGAATGGAGATGTGACCCTCTGTCTCAGAGCCAGCCCTTCACAAACCCAAATGTGTTTTTTCAGTAAGGTTAGATGGTACTCTGGTGAGAACGGACAATTATCTCTCTGGCTGAGTTGGTGTAGCAGAAGGCTTTAAAAAGTATCCTGTGTGGTGCTGTGGAAAAGTCTTCATTCCTGTGAAAAATAAGACCACACTTAGCATAAGCAGCCAGCAAAGGGTCTTGAGGACATCAACTATTCACTTGACATGTGTGGGGAGGAGCTGTGGATGGTGTTTTTTTTGTCATGCTCATTAACTGTTTTAAAAAGAGAAAATAGCCCAATGGTTATGTAGGCAAACTGGTAAATGATCATTTAATGAAGAACATGTGTTAGGAAATATTTCTCTACAGCAACCACTACTCTCTTAACCTCTTGCAGCTGTAAAGGTTCTATTTCTTTATTTTTCATAAAACATTAAAAGCCTATGAGGGCAACACGAACAGGCAAGACAATCCCAGTGGAGACTACAATTTTCCGAGCAGAGAGCTGAGGAGAAACCAAAATACAGGCAGTTGCTAAGAGGATTGCATGTTGTTCTCCCAATTACATTAGAGAGTAAAATGCAACATATGTCTTTCTCAGCCTTTCCTCCACATGGCTAACGCTTTGGGGCATGCATCCAGGTGCTGTCTCAACAAAAAGCACCGTATGCCAGGAGGTTTTGTTTCCTTTGGAAAGTATAATGCTCATGCTTTTTTTTTTTTTCTCTTTTGCATGTTTTTTTTTCCTGAGGAACAATTATCTGGCTTCATATTTATGGAGGCTAGAGAAGAGAACTGCAGCTTTGCAGCAGAGCTTTTGTTTGTCATCAGTCGTCCCTCGCCCTCAAACATAACTGCCAGTCCATCACCCTCCCACCCCCTTCTTGGGGGTGCATATATGCATGCTGATGCTGCCTGCTTTCTCCCTCCACCCCCCTTCCCCAGACTAAATTCTGGGTGACCCTGTGTGTGTCAGATGTCAGTGATGTACACTGCCGCTGATGTAATTTACAGTGTCATTGCATGGAGACTTTCTGGGAGCTAAACTTTCTTCACACGACAGCTGAGAGATGTTTGCACAGTGCAGATGTTGGGCTGTATTTAGGTACGGCGTGTGCGTGACCTGGGGCCTGTGTTTCTGCTCCATTATCAGAAGCTGTGCGGGTGGTGTGCTGCTACAAGGCTCCCATGGGTCCCGTTGCACCCAGCCGCTGAGCAAGAGCCCGAGACCGAGTGCTACAGGCTTTGGGGGTTCTGGGTATGGGTAGTCTGTTGCTAAGCCAAGAGCGTAACTCTGAATGTCCTCTTTCCTCTCCTCTTCTTAATGCAGGGGCTGGCACATCTTCATGCCCATCATGTGATTCACAGGGATATCAAAGGGCAAAATGTGTTGTTAACAGAGAATGCAGAAGTGAAACTCGGTAAGTAGGTGTGCATGTCCACTCCCTCATTTATTCAACCTTTGTTTTCTGATGTTCCCAAACTGATTTTATCCTCTGAGAGCCCTGCGACATGTTCTGTAGCACGTGCACTCTGTCACTGCTCCCATGTGAATTGAGGCCCTGCACATATTTCTTCTTGCTTTGGGAGGATGGCATGCATTTCTTTAGAAGATGTTGGCTTTCATGCCGGAATAGGTGAGGGGACCGTTTTGTGCCCCCCACCAAGCTGTACGTGACTTGGGTTGGTTCTGATTCCCTTTATTCTGGACTCAGGAAGTGACGGGAAACAGTCTTCTGTTTGGCTTTAATTAAAATAGCACCTACTGTTCAGGTTCTGGACACAAAAATACAATCTGGACGGCACTCTCGAGGGAGCTGTGGCATCAAGTTCAAAACGCAGTTCCAGCTCTGGCATGCCTGCCGAAAACCGTGCTCATCCCTGGCCTCTTCTCTCCCTTCCAAGTGGACACACTCTTTTTTTTTTATTCCTCTCTAATCTGTCTCTTCCAGTTACCGCACACTTTAACCTTCTGTGTTTGTATCACGCTACACTCGCCACCTTTCTTTGGTTAAATATAGAGCCATACTGAAGCCCTCCCACCCAGCCCACATCCCTTCTGTTTTGCATTACACCTTCCTGCAGCATGAGGCATGGGAAGATGTCCTGGCTGCTGGAGGAGGAAGCTCTCGAGAGAGCTTTCCTTCTTTTTGTCCAGAGTGGAGCACGGTAGCTCCCAAACCATTGCTCCCACCGAGCTTGTCTACACCAGTTTGTCAGTGTTGCTCAGATGATGGATGCAGTGAAGCTGACACAGCCCTCCTAGAGCAGATGCAGTTACTGGTATAGAAAGACATATATCACTGTTGTTGTGAGCAGGGAGAACTGAAGGGAAGAAAACACCTTTTTAGCGTAAATGCCTTGTAATGAAACGGGCATCTCTTGCAACCTGTGTTCATGTGTACTCAAAGTTAACACCTCTTGAATAATCCTCATCTTTTGCTTCTATCTACACATCTGCTCTGTGCATTAGAGCAGAGAGCAAATTCCCTGAGCAACAGATTATTTTTGCTGTCCGATTTTAGAGCAGGAAAGGTGGACAGCCAAAAGGGATATGTGTTCATGCATGTGGTTTTCCAATAGCATGAGAGGTACCTTTGGGAAGCAGCTCCTTCTGTATCAGCAAAGGTGCTTGGCTTTCCCCATTTGGGAAGGGAATAGCCCTTCCTCAGCCTCCCAGGCATTATTTTTGCAGCTGTATGCTCCCTTCTGTACAGACAGGCTGGTGAGAGGTGCAGGAGAGGTGGTCGTACGCTTAATGCTTGTAAGGGTTGTACCCTTAATGCTTGTGTCCCAAGCACGTTGCATGTGAACCACAAGGCTCAGCTGCCTCAGTATTAATCATCATATTTCTCCTCAGCATGGTTCTCCCATGTGGAACGTCCACAGGGTTTTATTTCCAAATGACTCTACAGAAGTAATCGCTGCATTATTTTTCCCCTCTTATTTTATTTTATTCTTTTCCCACCCACAGTGGATTTTGGTGTGAGCGCTCAGCTGGACAGGACAGTTGGCAGGAGGAACACTTTTATTGGAACGCCGTACTGGATGGCTCCAGAAGTTATTGCTTGTGATGAAAATCCAGATGCTACGTATGATTACAGAGTAAGAGACTTCTGTTCACAGAAAAAAACCCAACAAACCCAACATACAAAAGTCATACACTTGCAGTATGAATGTCCATGAACAATGGCAGTTTTTGAGACTTCTTACAAATTGTAGGAATAATACTATTTTTGTGTAGGCACATTCTTATTACAGGAGTACAAGGTATGGGTCACTGTCAAACTGTGACCTTTAACAGTTGCCATTACTTGTATTATCATAACTTTGAGACGTAAAGTATAGAGGACTTCAATGTACTGTAGGTGCTCAGAGAAGGTAAAAAAAGAGTTTAACTGGAAGTGCTCATGTTCTCAATTTGTGTAATGATAGTACTTTAAATTGTGTTAGACTATGTCCCAGTTATTGTAGTAACCCAGAACAATGCATTTTAGGTGTTGCCTTAAATAGAACCACCGTCTGAAGAGCCAGTGAAGTACAGGAGCTCTTCAAACAGTGCCTATTCCTGATTTCAAGATACATATACATGTTGATAAAAATTTATCCATCACAACATTTCTCAACAGAGGTCGTTTTTTACATAGTTTGCTGCAAACCAAAGATTTAATTACTGCAAAACCGTAACTGGCTTGATATTTGCACTGCCCTTAAGAATATTATGTATGTGTAATTAGTTAAATTTCCCTAGTGAAAGCTACTGTAATCTTAAAAGTTCTTCTCAGCTTGCTTTAATGAAAGCACAAGAAAAGAAAAAAGGTGAAATATGCTTTTTAAAAAATCTTCACTTAGACTAATGCAGTTGTTTCAGCTTTTAACCAAGAAGGCCAACAAAGATATCAGAAAACCTGTGATTAAGGTCTTACAATGAATTTTAGAGCTGAATATCAATTACATCAATTTGCTGAGACTGATAGTGGTATTAGCTATCAGTATGTTTGTGTATGTCTAAATCTATTTAAAAAAACCCAGATTATTTGAAGTGGTATTTTGTACCTTTTGACTAAGATTGATCAGATTTACTCTTGATTTAATCTCTTTTTACATCCATCAGCTCGTTGTACTAAAGGTAATGCTTTATATCTTTGCAGATGGAGTTATTAGGAAGGAAGGGTGGCTATTAAATGATCTAATAAAGGAGAAAAACTCTCTGCAGTATTTGTTAATGCAGTAGTGATGTGAAAAATTACTCCTTCTGCCTCTGAAAACACCTATTTATTGTTCCTGCTGGAACCTGTAGGGCTCTCTCCCCCCAAAAAATCATGGTTGAAAGATTTGGTAGGACCATAAGACTGTGCAGTTTAGCTTAAATGGCTGTATTGAACCAAGAGAAAAGATTGCCTTGCTGGGTCTGAAAATGTGGTCATTAAAAGTGCTTCTCTGCTTGTAGTACAAGAAGAGCTTATTCGCTCATTAGTTTTGACTAATTTGTAAAAAAAATTGCTATTATGACCAGAAATGAAGACTGCTTTGCTCAAGAACAGCTCTCTTTGAGCAACCTTCTCCAGTGTTTTGCCCCTTAGGCTGCAGCAGTCTCTGAGGTTGGTTTCTCACCAGGACTCTTCCAGCTCTTGCCTGTGTTTGACCCTCCTGGCTCTCGCTCAGGCTCTGCCTTGTCAGGGGCACTGTCCAGAGGTGGTACCTTGAAAGGCTCCCACTGAAAGACTCTTGTTCCATAACATTTCAAGCAAAGCTGAGATGGTAGAGAGGGAACATTCGCTTTGGCTACAAGCAATGTGTCCAGCAGAGGCTTCTTGGAGTTTTAGCAATGATAGCTATTCCCCTAGATAAACCTATTATTTGATTATTGGGACCAGAAAAAGTTCAGGACTGGGTATATTCCATTAATCTGTATTTGCTAGTTTATTTGCTGGTTTAGACACCAAAAAAGACCTGCCAGGTTTTGAGTTTTTTGCCCCATAGTTTTCATAGCCTTTTGTTTTATCCATCTTTCGTTTGGGGGAATGGGTACAGTGTTTTCTGTGAATCTGCTATAGGGAAGTCATAGAATCGTAGAATACCAGCTTGGAAGGGACCTCAAGGATCATCTGGTCCAACCCTTTTTGACAAAAGCACAGTCTAGACAAGGTGGCTTAGCCCCCTGTCCAGTCGAATCTTCAAAGTGTCCAATGTTGAGGAATCCACCATTTCCCTGGAGAGATTATTCCAGGGCTGATTGTTCTCATTGTGAAAAATTTTCTTTGTGTGTCCAATTGGAATCACCCCAGGAGTAACTTGTACCCATTACCCCTCATCTTTTCCATGTGACTCCTTATAAAAAGGATGTCTCCATCTTCTTTGTGGCAACCCATTAAATACTGGGACATGGTGATAAGGTCTCCTCATAGCTGCCTTTTCTCCAAGCTGAACAAGCCCAGTTCTCTCAGCCTTTCCTCACATGGCAGGCTTCCCAGTCCCTTGATCATCTTTGTGGCTCTCCTCTGGACCCTCTCCAGCTTGTTCACATCTTTTTTGTGTAGCGGGGACCAAAACTGAACACACTATTCCAGGTGTGGCCTGACAAGTGCTGACTAGGGTGGGATAATGACTTCTTTATCTCTGCTGGTGGGTGATGCCCTTGATGATGAAACCCGGAATCCTGTTAGCTTTTTTTGCCACTGCAGCACACAGTTCACTCATACGGAGCTTGTTGTCCACCAGGACCCTCAGGTCCCTTTCCACAGAGCTGCTCCCCAGGCAGGTAGATCCCAGTCTGTGCTGCACTCCTGGATTATGTTTTCCCAGGTGCAAGACCTTACACTTGTCCTTGTTGAACTTCATAAAGTTCCTGTTAGCCCACACCTTCAGCCTATCCAGGTCTTCCTGCAGAGTGGCTCTCCCTTCCAAAGTGTCCACTTCCCCACTCAGTTTGGTATCATCAACAGATTTCATCATAAGTGAACTGGATGATGGGATCAAGTGTACCCTGAAGATATTAGACAGCATTAGGCCTAATATCGATCCCTGGGGGACCCCACCTGTGACACATTGCCAGTTTGAAAAGGAGCTATTTACCACCATGATCTGGGTGCTGTCTGTTCCCCACCACAGTACGCATCAGACTGTAACTCATCAGTTTCTCTAGGAGGAGGCTGTGAGGAACCGTATCGAAAGCCTTGGAGAAATCTAGGTAGACAATGTCCACCACTTTCCCCACATCAACTGAGCAGATTACTTTGTTGTAGAAGACATCAGGTTTGTTAAGCAAGATTTGCGCTTGGTGAGTCCATGCCATTTTTTTCCAATCACATGCTTCATTTGACTTGTGATAGCCCCCAGGAGGGTTTGTTCCATAACTTTCCCATGGATTGAAGTAAGGCTGATGGGCCCATAATTTCCTGGATCCTCCTTTAATCCCTTCTTGTAGATGGGGATGACATTACCCTTCTTCCAGTCTTGTGGGATGTCCCCCAGTCTCCACAACTTCTTGAAGATTATGGAGAACGGCCTTGCAATGACATCAGCCATCTCTCTTAACACCTTTGGGTGGATATTGTCAGGGCCCTGTAATAGTTCGCATACCAACTCTTCCTTCACTGATGGTGGTCTGTGTTTGCATCAACCTGGAATTTTGTTACCAAGACCTGGGACCTAATCGTGCTGGTAAAGGCAGAGGGGAAGAAAACATTGAGAACCTCTGCCTTTTCAGCATTGTTGGTGACTAATACACCTCTCCTGTTTGACAGCAGGCCAATATTTTCCTTCTGTTTCTGCTTGTTTAAGTACCTGAAGAAGCCTTTCTTGTAGTTTTTGACATCTCTGGCCAATTTCAATTCGAGCTGAGCTTTTGCTTTTCTAACTGCATCTCTGAATGCCCTGGCAATGCCCTTGTTCAATCCTTTGTAAACAAGGGAATATTGAAAATTCTGTTGTTTCATAGAATTATATTTCAGGCAAATGTATTTTTCATTGTCATAATGTGAACAAATTTCTATGTGTTACTAGAAAGGTTTGTTTGCATACTCTATATGAATATGTGCGGGCATTTCTGCATATATATTATATGAAAACTAGGATTTTGATACTGTTACAAGAAGAAAGTAGCTTATATTATTTAAATAGCCGTGGTATTTGGTTTCGGTCTCACCTACAGGGCCTCTGTAAATAGTACTCTCTTACTGTCTGAATGGGTAAATCCACCTACTAACATATGGTGTCTCTCTTTTTATGCAGAGTGACCTTTGGTCATGTGGCATTACAGCCATAGAGATGGCAGAAGGAGCTCCCCGTAAGTGATACGTATGCTTCTCCAGTGGGCTGATTAAGACTGAAATGTATACTTGGGAGATGCTGGTTGTAATCTAAGCCTAGTTTTGAGGTTTCTGAAAGTATCCTTATGTTATTTCTGTTCTCTTTGGTTTTGCCTGACCTATAAATATAAAATCCCATAAATAGAAATTCTTTTGATAAAGATAGGATTGTGTTTAAGCATTACAGTGCAGACTGCAGTAATTTAATTTCTATAGCAGGAATATTTGGAAGCTAATCAAGTGTCAGACTTCCTTCCTATGGGTAGTATATTGTGTTTTGGAGTTGTGTCCCAATTTGTATATGGCCTGGCCTGGGGTGCTGAAACCTCAGCTGAGGAGAGGGACAGTGGGGCCTCAAGAAAACTGACCTTAATGAAAAAAGTATCGGTAGCAATTGTTTCTGTGTCAGCTTTCTGTTGGTCTGGGTAATGCCTGCATTGCTTCTGCTTTTGTTTCCACTCATTGGTGGGCAGTGTTGATCTTCCTTAGCAGCGACATGTCTTAAACTGTAAATCCATCTTCAGTACAAAGTATGGAACTTAATGCTCCCCGCTTGAGAATACTTGTCAGTAGATATGGGTATTTTTGAGAGAGAAACCTGGAAACCAAAATGCACAACATAGTATAGCTTATTTTCCCCTCACACTCTTTCTGAGTATCAAGGTAGACAGCAAATATGTGCGAGGAGGACAGAAGGGTTTAAAAAGAAAAGAAATTAGGCATGATGTTTTGGATTTTAATGGTAAATTTTATGAAAGTCCTTATTGAACTAGCAAATATGGTTACCCTCATTCCCAACTGGAGCTCTGTATTTAGAAAATAACAGCCTAAGTTACCTAACAATGAGTTAGTTGTTTTTTTATTTTACACATAAACAACCACCACAGTCCAGCTTGAAACCTCTGTCTTTGAAATAATCATGTTGAAATAAAGTATTGATATTTTCCTAGCTAAAAAATGGTCATTTCATTATAGCCGCTGCCTGATTTTTGTTGTTGCTGTTAATGTAAAATTTATAATTTGAATCACAACGCTCTTGTTTTGATTAGTGTTTTAGGAGGTCTGATGGTTTGGTGTTTTTCTTTTTCTTCCTAATTGCACGTTTGCATAAATGATCATGTGAGACCTGCTCCCAGGACACCTCAGCCAGCTCTGTATTAACAGCGTTTGAGCTACCACTTGACCTCCTTTTTGCCATACCTTTTTGTTCAGTGCACTGGGTTGCCTGGATGGCTTCCAATTAAAAACTTTGTCTGTGGGTTTTGTAAGCCTGGAATTGGACAATAATAATTTTTCATTTGCAAACCGAGGCAGAGCTTGGCCCCTCTTTGTGTAGAAGCACCAGAGGGGCATTTGAGAAGTAAGCAAAGATCCTATGTAAATGCTGAACAGCTCTTGCCTTGGTCTGTCCTCTGGCATGTGGGCTCTGCCTCCTCCTCCAGCAACGGCTGAAGAGTCCATCTGTAGGCTTGATGGTCTGATGGGATCCACAGGCATCCAAGGGACTTCTCTGCCAAGGTTGTGGCCCCTTATTTCTGAATCCAGAATTCTCTTCACATCAGTCTTTCTCCTGAATTTATGTTATGTAGAAAACATTACCTCTTCCTGCAGTGATCATTCAGGCTGAGACTGATGGTGCAAGAGGTCAAGCATAGGAAGATGGTAAAAACAGAGGATTTGCTTCCGGTGATCTTTCTTGGGCAGCCTCTTTTTCTGCTCCCTTGTTTCCCTGCGTTGGCTCTGCTGTGGTGCTTTGCTATGGAACAGGAGGAAAGGCTGTCCCAGACTCCCACTAAGTGTCTGCTGAAACCAACAGGACTTTCTTTTGACTGATTTGCATTTCAGTTCTGCAGGGAATCCTTTGTTCGATACAGACCTTCCCATGCTTCAAAACGGTCATGCCTTGGAATAAAGAAAATCTCCAAGTCTGGAGAGTAAAATTGAGGCGTCCTCCATAATGGGAGAGAAGGGCAGGTGGAGGGAAGTTTATATGGAACAGTAACTTTGTCATTCTTCCCTTCTGCCATCATCATCTCCCAATATTTTATTGACCAGAACATAAGTTAGATGATTTGGTGCTGGAGGAGGGCCATGCACAGATGTTTCCATCATGGTTGATTCTGAAGGTTAATCCGTGCCTCGATCTCTTTCTCTTTTGGGGGCAGCCCTTGGCACATTGAGCTGTGGAAGTGTCATGATTTCAGGCTAACTCCATTTAGCTGTGTTGCTGTCTGCATCTGCTGCATGTGTGGGATGGTGGGAATGATTGTGGAAGCTGAAGCTGTGGTATTGACAGAGCAACTAAGCCAACATCTGTATGTTTCTGTTGGGTTTTGTTTTTTTTTCCTTCAGCGCTTTGTGACATGCATCCCATGAGGGCACTCTTTCTGATACCCAGGAACCCTCCCCCACGGTTAAAATCCAAGAAATGGTATGTATTATTAGCTATATCTTGTTTGTAGCTCTTCTTGTAGTGTCATGTTTTCTTGTGTCTCATCGCATGCTGTTTTGTTACTACTTCCGCAGGACTGTAAAGCAATTTTAAGTTAGCAAAAATCACTCTGTTGTTATCTTCTGTGCCACTGAATCAAAGCATGAAATAAAAAGCTTGCATTGTTTATTTAGTTCTTTTTGTCCCAGAGAAATTTTATCTTGAATTGTGTGAAAATAAAAACCAAGCTTTTTTTTGACAGCAGAATCTGTATTAAGGTGACAAATAGATCTATATTTTAAAAAATAAACTCTCGCAGCACTCTTAATATGCAGTATGTTTTCTCAGATGTATTATAACACAGAAACAGAACAGTACTATAGTGTTCTAGTTGCTAAGTTGAAAGGAGCTATTAAAACTAATGAAGGCTTTTACTATAATTATTGTAAACGATTGGAATTGAGTGTGCACTTCTTGCCAGCTGAGAAGAATCCATTAGCATCGGAGGATTTCCTCCCAGTTACTGGTTACAACTGGCACATATGAAACAGAAATACTCCCTAGAAAGAGGTTTCATATAGTTTGAATGTGATCACAGGATGCTGTGATCCTGTCAAAATAATGAAGTGATTTGACTGCCTATTCAATATCAACATAACATAAATTGTTCTTGCTTGCTGGGCTTGGTCTTTGCCTAGATTGACTTACTTATGCACTTGTACTGTCAAGGCATCCCTCTCTCTCATATTTGCTTTCTGCATATGTTAAAGGAATAGAGATGCATACACAGTATTTGCATAAGCCTTTCATTAACCTTTTTATTTAGAATAATAGCACTTAATGCCTGAGGAATAAAAAAAAACCACAATGAAGTTACTTTGAATTCAGCCTTTTAGATTACAGTAGGAAAGTGAAGGGATGGATGGAAACTGTTGTTTTTAAACTTAACCATGTAGTGGAGGTGTTTGCCACCCAAGCACAGGAGCAGGTTGAGAGCACCTAGCAATCAAAAAGTGACTCTGGCCAAAGCCAGTGCTGCTGTGACTCAACTGTTTTGATAGTGTGCTCAGTGGTGGGTTATGAGAAAATAGGCCAAATGATGAAAAATGCAGTTTTGAATATTTCCATTACTGGCATTTTGCAAGGTGGCTTGTTTGGTGACTTCTATCTGAAGAGGTCCTCTTTCAAGAGTTCAGGGGAAGTGCAAATTTAGGAAGGTGGTACTCCAGCTTAGCTAACTCCCATACCCTGTCGCTTCACGCGGCGTGCAGGAGGAGCTCGGCTCAGTTCAGTTCATGCCCTTAAATTGTATCAGTGAGGATTTGACCCCAGGTGCCTGTGTCGAACAGACAACACTGTTCAACACCTGCTTGTTGTTCTGTGAGATTTTTTTTGTGTGTGGCTCTTCAGGTAAAAAATAAAATAATCTTAAATTCTCGCAAACCTATCTCAGTGAGTCCAGGTGCATAGTAAAGCAGCGGGGTGCTGCTTGTGTCAGGGGAATGTCGGCCGTGGTTCTTGTGGCTTTTGGTATGGCTGTTCTGAAGCAGACGTGTCCTTAGATAGCATGGGCAGGTGGAGACACACCAGAGCTGCCCTGCCCGTGCTCCAAGCAAGCTGGATGCTACCCAGCTCTGGTCCAGAAGTAGCAGAGCTGGGTGTGCATGATTTGCCTTCACTAATAGATCCCTCCTTTCAGGGCAATTATGCCTGTGAAAGAGGGCACATTACTGTGAAGCTGTGCCTAAGCACTGCAGGTATGTTGGTATTGCCGTGTGTCCCTCCAGCCCTGTGTCCCTCCAGCCCAGTGCTCAGCTGGAGCACACTCAGCTCTGTTTAGGAGGCACGCTTGCAGACAGCGTGTGTACCATCCTCTGGGATGTGATGCTCTTTGAGGAAAGGAGCTAGACTTCGAGGAAGAACAGAAAAAATGTTTGAGCCGAATTTTACCTTTTATCTTGTTTTGTTTTGTTTTTTTTCCCTCCCTGCTTTCTCAGGTCAAAAAAGTTTTTCAGCTTTATAGAAGGTTGTCTAGTGAAGAATTACATGCAGCGACCTTCTACAGAACAACTCTTGAAACATCCCTTTATACGTGACCAACCAAATGAAAGACAAGTCCGAATCCAGCTTAAGGACCATATAGACAGGACCAGGAAGAAGAGAGGAGAGAAAGGTATGCAGGTTCTAAAAATCAAGTATTGTAGCTTGTTAAAAATACATGTTTTTGTCCTGCTTTGCGTTCTAAATCCGTACCCCTAGAAAAGCTCCAAACTACCTAAACCCTTGAAAGGTTCTTTTTTAAATTTGTGTTTTGACTATCAGCAGGCTTTTAGGGTTTCTTCTGTCCTGTACAGAGAAAATACCAATTTCAAGTGTCTTATTTTCAAATAAATTAAATTTACTCACTTCTGGGCCACTAAATCTTCATACAAACATTAAACAGTATTTAGAAGGATATTGGCATATATGCCTTTCCCTTTTTTGGTCTGTGGTAGATTCATTCCTGGAATGGTACCATAAATCAGACTTGCAGGAAATAACCCATCACAAGAACTATGAAGCAAATGTCTTGGGCAGCCTGTTCTCTTTATTCAGGTGGTGCAGAGGTTCTCCAGGTGTCTTGTCATACATATAAAACTTGGTGACATTCAGGGAATTTGCTGAAAGTCTGCCACAAGACACTGCGCTGCTTTACGAGTATGGGAAGATGTAGAATGAGTTCTAGGGTCTGCGATAGATCTTCTCACTGAAGGGAATAGGAACTGCTTCACTAAGGTGCTACTGCAACTCCCTACTGTCCTAAAATTAAAGATAAGCTCTATCTAGGCCTTTGTTTCTTTCCTGTTAGATGAGACGGAGTATGAATATAGTGGAAGTGAGGAAGAAGAGGAGGAAGTGCCTGAACAAGAAGGAGAGCCAAGGTAATAATTACTTTTGGGAGTATTCTGGGCAGTCCATGTCAAGTAAGTCTAAAGGTTTGTGACTATAAATCAGGAGCATGCTACATTTCTGTCTCTTATTAAGTGCACACATAAGCCACACAAACCACCCAAAGGGTTTGAATACCTGTTCTTTGACTGCTAAAGGTTTTAAAGCTCCCCCTCATGTGTCTTAGAGCTAACGAGCTCTGGATGGAGGGAGATTTATGGCAAATATGATTGGTCAGGGGCTCCACAATGTCAGAGTTGGTCTTTATTTTGCTTGGCCTCATTTCACGCCTTCCACTGAGACTGTGTATTTGACACGCATCCAGTATCTTTGCTCCGAAAGAAATGAGATTAAAATTTAACATCATGCTATATTTTATTAATGTTCCCTTGCTTTGGAAAAGGTATTTAATGGCCCATCAGGCTTTATTGTACAGGAGGTTTTAACTTCCTCTTGTTGCAGTTCCATTGTCAATGTGCCTGGAGAATCAACCCTCCGACGTGATTTCCTGAGACTGCAGCAGGAAAACAAGGAACGGTCCGAGGCCCTTCGGAGACAGCAGCTGCTGCAGGAGCAGCAGCTCCGTGAGCAGGAGGAGTACAAGAGGCAGCTGCTGGCAGAGAGGCAGAAGCGCATTGAGCAGCAGAAGGAGCAAAGGAGGCGGCTAGAAGAGGTAGAGACAAGAGGCTGGAGCTCGGAGGGGCAGAAGCCCCTCTTCAGCTCGTGTTTCCCATTCCCACGCCCATTTAAAAAGAGATCCCTGTAACCCCAGCACGTCTCAGGAAAGAAAACAGTATGTGCAAATCCGCTGGCAAATGTAGAGCAAAGCACTTTAAATCCATGTCTGGCTACTTGAATATAAGCTGTCTTCCAAAGCATTTGAATACCCAGCAGCTACTGTGGAGGCAACAGGAGCCCAAGCTGGGTTGTTTGAAGGTATCTGGGGGGAGGCTGTGTCTTGGTCTCTGTTCCAAAGAAGAGGCAGCATGTCTGGACTTTGGGTAGCTGTAGAGAAAGGGAGACATTAATTATTCACAGATGGATTTTTTTCTCAAGATTACTTTTTTGGGGGCCATGACATGCTTCAAATTTCCCTTTAAAGCTTTCTCAAACATCTGTGTTTGACACTCATTCACGATAGGTAGAAGCCTTTTTCTTTATGTATTGCTCTCGTGCATAGTAGCATGATGACTAAAGGCCACCTCGATTTATAAATATGATTTGTAAACCAGTGTTAAAATTATAATTCTGCAAAAATTACACATATGCAAATCATACCTTTGTGATATGGTAAGCGATTTGAATACATTATCTGAAGATAAAAGAAAATTAATGTACACGTACAATATTGTTCTGCCATACTTTTCACCTCCTAAGATCTCATGTAGTTTATATACATGTAGATGGAATATGCAGTGCGAGCATCAGAGGTGGGAGGATTTCAAAACAGTTCTTCAGGCCAGAGCTGGGTATGAACAGAGCTGAAGTGAAACCAATCCTCTGGCTCCTCAGGAAGTGCAGGGTCAAATTCCAGTTGTCCTTAAATGACCTCATGCTTGAGTCGCTGTTTCAATTGTACACTTAGCAATGATGGAAAAACTACACCCAGTCTGGTTTTCCAAATCCTAGTAATGTTTAACGAGGACGCAACCAAGACCAAATGTTGATTTGCATCCCGTGATGTGTTTACATAACAAATAATACAAAGTTCCAAGTAGCTTTCCAGGTCACATTATGCTCCTTATCCCTCTTTTTCAATGTGCAAGTGAGTTTAGTGCTGCTATAAGGAGGAACTGGTAGCAAAGACTGAGCCACACATGAAGCCAGAAGGAGGGACAAGGGAGAGGCATATAAACTCCATTTCTCTTCTGTTTCTTCCCCACCCTTCTGAGATTGCCAAGATAAACATCATAGCACTTCCAACTGTTTTTAGACTCTGGCTCTGTAGCGATTTTGTGGGGGGAGCAAATAATAAAAAGAGGCTAGGAAAATATGAAAATAGAATATTTTATTGAGATTGTAGAAGATGGGCAAACGTTGAGATACTGCTCAGCCTCTAAAATTTTTCTTAGTGTGGAAGTCAATGATTTCTTTTAAATGTCCCTTTAATCTCTAAGGTTTTGCAGGTGGTACTTTTTTGGTGAGGAAGGAGATTACGATTAAATTATCTAGGTCATTTAACTTTAGTAGTCGGTGCAACTCTTGAAGTCTGGAATTTTGTTTTAAATAAAGGAGATGCTGCTGCTAGTAGTGGAAACTAAGCAATGAACCTTTTTGCTGCACAGGGTTGAAGTTTTTGGGGATGTTGCAGAAATCATAATTTAACGAGCAGTTAAAAAGAAAAGACAGTTACCTGAAAGTTATGTTTAATCAGTTACGCTTTTAAAAATACAAAACAGAACTAACAACTTCCGCAACCGCAAGATGGCATGTAATGTAGGTTGATGTATTACTGAATAACGTTACACAGTAAACCACATAAAGTTTGTAAGAGAAAAGCTTTAACCTTTTATTGAGTCTATAACCTCTGCCTGCTTCCCATGGAGACATAAAGATGAGTGATGAGCTATAAAGGTTTCATTTTGCAGGTGATGGGGCGGGTGTATTGTTCTTAAAGTAAATTTTAAAAAAAGGCTCGCTTTTAGGTTTCAAAAGACCCCACTTAGTTCACTGGATCTTGTGTTGGAAAAATGTATGATCCCAAGTGATTTTTAACAAAACAACAGCCAAAACAAGCTCTTTAAGATGGGGGAAGGGTGGTAGACACATATTTAGATAAACATCAGTGTTGTGACACAATTGAAGGCCGAAATATTGAAATGTTGTCACTTTGTCCTTAACTCACCCCCCATCCCCCCCCACCCCCCTCCCCGTTTTGATGAAGCCAGTAAACAATGAATAGCTTGGTAATGGGAGTTAAGATTAGTGTCAGGCATTGAATCTCTGGGCTTCCATCACTTTGTTGATATTTTTACCAAGCCTTGCTTTCTTGTAATTTTTGCTTCTGTAGAGTAAGTGTATGTTTGGATATACCTGTTAAACATTCTTTGGGAAGAATTTTATGCATTAGATAATCTCCCTGGACAAGTTGCTTATACTTCCCTGCCTTCTCCCATCCCCCCCCACCTGCCCCTCCCCGCTTCCTAAATTAAAATTGAGGGCTTGTTCTTACAATGCTGGCACAGAGCCTAGACAGTTTTGACCAAGACTGCAACAGGAACGGTGTTTAGGACATCTGCCAAAAACTGTAATTCTCAGCAGTATTAGAGAAAAAAATTACTTTTTAAAAGGCATATAGGTGACTTCTAAAACTTGTTATTGCAGGAACCTTATAATTTGTGTATTACTGAGGATGTGGAAATAATATGTAGTCAAAGTACAGAAAATTGCCTGAAACATTTTGGGAAGGGGATTATTTGTCCTTCCCCAGACCCCCCTTTAAAAATCATATGAAGACTAGTTGCATAAATATCAGCTATATGACATATAAATGTTTAGATGGTTAAAACAAGAAATCTGAGCTGTTCCTGTCTGTTCTAACATGTGTCTATGTTTCTCTTCAGCAATGTGGAAACACCAGTGCTCAGTGTGACGGGTATGGAAAGGCATTTGAATTTGTGCTTTGCAAAACTGAGTCTGGTTTGGGAAATTCAGAATTAGCTGTGGTGAAATCCCATTCTGTGTGGACCTCCGCAGTTCAGGATAACTTCATTTAAATAGTGTCTCTGTCCCTGGTTATGAGAAACTAAGAGGGATGTTTTTGAAGTGGTAGGTTATAGCTCCATTCGCAAGTAGTCCAGTCCTGTAGAAGCAGATCTGTGGAGCAAAAGAATTAAAGTGCTGAGGTCCCAAAGACTTCACTCCACGTGGTTAAAGACAGGAGGAGTTCCTTTGGATTAGCTGAAGTCTAGACTGCGTGCCTGTTTGTGGTTGGAGTGCATCTGCCTTTTTAATTTCATCCAAAAGGAGTGGTTGGCACTCCAAGGCATCTTCAAAATATGAAACAAAACCGGGTAAGTGGAGACGATTGGATGATTCACTTCAAAGGAGCACTCCTGATCTGAACCAAGATGCTAATGTAGGTGTACCCGAAGGCGATTTTTGCCAGGGCTTTGTTTCTTTTACAGAAGGGGAGATTATTCGTATCTACTTAATTTGAATTGCTTGCAGTTTGGATTGGTACTGAGTAAGAAGTTCTGCTTCTGGTTTCTCTCTAGTGTGGGCAAAGTAAAAGTCTCTTCATTAATCTTTCCAATCCTCTTCCTAAGTTGATACCTAATTCTTTGTGAAAAAATCATTAACATGTATTTATCAACCTTCATTTGAATATAAGACAAATAATATTTTATGAATATAAAATTAGAGGATCTATATTTATCTTCAACATTTCACTGTATGAACGAGGTCCTGAATTCGTTGGTATACACCAACTGCATGTGTAGTTGCATTGCCCCCTCCTGGTAAATCATGCTCTACTGCATGGTCTTCCAGTTTGGAGATGTCGGGTTCCATTATGAGATCATCATCATTAACGCACCGTGAAATTGCACGAGGAGCCAGAGTATTGACACTGTATTTTCTGTATGGGTTTGGGTTTTTTTTTGTTGGCGTAGTAAATGCCAATTTTGTGAAATGTAGTAATTTGAGGCAGTATGGGCTCTGTCAAGATTCTGTTTTGGCATCTCTGAAATTTCTTTGAAGAGTTCCTGCCCTTACCTTCTGGTTAACAGTTAGCTCCTTGAAAATAAGCTTTTCATCTGACGTATACAAGAAAGTTGGAAATACTATATCCAACTAAAGAAGATCTGCATATGCATCTGTAGTTTCAGTGTATCCAGATCTATACCTGCTGTCTATTGAGCAACAGTGTTTCTCATCAGGCTTTTTTTGTAGTGCATGATAAAAATTACAATATCTAACAATCACACTTACTAAATTTAGAAGACCGAGTTTTATAAACAGAACTGACGTTGGTATTAACTAATGGTTTTTCCCGTCCCTCTCGCATCCTTTGGGCAAGCCTAAGGAGCATGGTGACCAAAGCTTTGGTGTGTCCTCATGGAAGAGCTGCTAGAGGCAGTCAGGAAGGTAGTCTTGTGCCAACAGAAGGAAGATGGGAAGCTGGTTAAAGGTCTGCTTCTGAAGTCAGCTTGGGTCATTGACGGCTTGTCACCAACCAGTGTTGTCATCACTTTGACAAGTGGTAGACTGGGACACAAGAGATGCTTGTCACTGTAGGTTTCCTTTCCCTGAGCTTGTTAAAAGTAAATTCCACTTTGTTAGGAGCCAGTAGCTTGATGCTTAGGTTTCAAGGGCCGTGTGCAAAGGAAGTGAAACCTTTCTCTTACGGCTAGGACTGGGAATAAGCAGATCGTGCGGGGTGTTTGTGCAGGCTCCTGCAGTGCCGGGTGCCTCCCTTCCCACCCGCCTAGCGAGGGGCTGAGGTGGTGTCTGATGGGAAGGTAGAAGCGATGCCAAGAAACTCCATCTCTCTGTGCACTTTGGCGTGTAGACAATAGCATACTTGTGCTTTGGAGATTTGACATAAATGCACACTGGTGTCAGAGAATCTTCCCCCCCCCCCCCCCCCCCCCCCCGTTCTTTTGCTGGTTAATAAATATCTACTGCTGCTGCTGAGCTAGCAATCTGGCTCGAAGTTTGCTTAAAAATCTCATCTTTTAACAACTGATTTTGTTTATTTCATGATGCCATGGGAAATCAGCTCTCGGTCAGTTTGTAACTTATTTTTCTCATAATAAGTTCAGTTATTTATAATTATTGCTGAATACTTTTGCAGTGATTCAAGAAGTGATGAATTTGTTTCATCCAAAAGACCTACGCTTTGCCCATCTTCCTTGTAGCGAGAATGATGCCATCCCAAGATCTGCAATATATCCACTTAACAATGTCAACACAATATTGTTAGACAGGCTTCATATGTTTAAGAAGTGTTTGAGTTGATAAATGTGCATATTAACCAGTCAGCAGTGTGCTGTCTCTTGCATCCTCAGGGCAGCAGAATTATTGTACTTCACATCTTAATTTTCTTAAACAAAGAGCCTGTCAGACTTGATTAGCCAAGAAGCACCTGAATATATTGACTTAAATACAGAAATTGTTTGACACAGATGCGTATATTCAGAAATAAAGGTGCCTACTTAATCTTTTTTACAGTGCTTAAAAAATGAAGGAGAAGCAGTGAAACCTATGAAATGCACTGTGTGCCATAGCTGCCTTGCAGCACTTCTGCTATTTTTATATCTACGTTCATTGAAGAGAGCTTGCTTAAGCAAGAGAGAAAAGACTAGTAGATGGATTTAGGAGAGGAGATGCAAGAGCAAGGAAGCTGTGTTTCTGAGAAGATACAGAAAATGTGGAGAAGAGCTTATGTTCTGTGGCACAGGAAGGTGGTAGTGAACTCAGGATGACACTATGGGCCAGGAAGGAAGGCATCATAGTTACAAAGTGGATGTATCTGAACAATGGTCTTCAAGAAGGATGAATCTTTCCAAAAACTGCAGCTAGTTAAAGAGAATCAGAAAGCAGCCTATTTTATTTAAGTACTACTAATTCTTAACCATCTTTTTTTTCCCCCAATATTTCTTCTCCACTGTCATGTCAGTATTGATTCCAGAAGATGGAAAAGGCTGTTGAGCTTTCAGTTACTTCATAGTCATGCAGGGTAATGTGCCGAGCAGAGAAGGCTCATCCTGTGAACTAACACAGGGAGTGTAGATTGGCCCTTGCTTGTTCAGTTGAGTACAACTATGAAACACACACCAGTAACTGGATTTGTGAACCCAAATAAAAGCGGAGTCTGAGTGCTCTTACATGACTACCGGGAGCACCTTAAGACTGGCAAATCTGTGGCAGCTTTACTTCAACAGAAATTGGTGGTAGTGTTAACCTTAACCTAAATGTGAAAAGGAATAACTGTTGTAGGTTTTCATTTTATTCTTGGGATTAAATTTGAGTGTGCTTTTTTTGGTTTATAGTTATTCTATAATTTTTTTAGCATATTATAGAAATCTATAATGGAAGTAAATGTTGTGGAGATATTCCCAGTTGATGGTTGAACAGGAGACAGCTGGGTCTTTTGACACTTAGACAGTTGTGGGAGTCTGCCTGGGATTTTGAGGTAGGTGGAGTAACTGGATGCTTCTGTAGAAGTGCAGGAAGAGTTGGTCACGACTCTATGGGCATTTAAAATGTCTCCTCTGAAGTCATACGTGGTTCTCTATAGACATAAATGAGTCAGTTCATCCTTTCTAGAGCTGTTTTCCAGGTTCTTTTCAGACTTGAGCAGACTTAGCAGCAGCAGTTTGTATTTGGGTCATGCGTGGAAGCTTATCTGTGTAAGTGTAAAAGCTTAGCTCAGCTGTTTTTCCTCTTTTACATATAGGTGCTTTTGATGTTCTGGGAGGGGCTGAGGTGCTGTTGGTCAGCCTTCCTTCTCTCTTAGGCAAAGTTTTGGGCAGTGCATGAAATTGAGCTTGGTTGTTGGGCCAACACCACCAAATTCTTAGCAGACCATGAATTGTGTCAAGAGAGAAACTGTTTACCGAAAGCTCCAGTTAGTCATCACTTGAGTTTTAGCTGATTTCAATGGGGCTGATAATTCCCTTTTGGCAACGTTTAGATAATGTGTTGAAGTCAAGAAAATTGTCACACTGATTAAGATTTGAGTTTAACAGTTGTTCAAAGATGGAGATTTCAGTGTGAGCCTCTCTTGAAGAGCAGCAGTGAGCTTCCACACCTCGGTAGTCAGGAATATGGTATGTGACTTTGTGTGTGTGAGTGAAGAAACCAGAGAGAGTAAGTGAGGCTGCTTTTAGGGATAGTTGTGTGCTGGGTATGAGTTAGTTTCCTGGTGGAACACTTGCATAAAATGTTTTGTCACTCAGTTGCAGAGCTTGCCAGTCCTGGTAAATCCCTCTCTTCACAGTAGAAAACAACCCCACCTCTTTCTTTGATAACAACAAAAGTAAAACTTTGTGGTTTCTTTTCCCTTTTCGCAGCAACAAAGAAGAGAACGGGAAGCTCGAAGGCAACAAGAGCGTGAGCAAAGGCGGAGAGAACAGGAAGAAAAAAGACGTCTGGAAGAAATGGAGAGGAGGCGTAAGGAAGAGGAAGAGAGAAGAAGAGCAGAGGAGGAAAAGAGAAGGGTAGAAAGAGAACAGGTGAGTCCATGATACAGATATATGTGCAATAAGCTTGTTTCTTCTAAATTTTAATTTAATTTTTTAAAAATTAGTACGCCTAAAGCAGCTTAGAGGCAACCTAATGCTGACCCTTTGATCTTTGTTGTCTCTGACAGCAAACGCACTAACATAGATTGTAGGGCTTTATGGAAAATTCTGGCAGCCTCAATATTCCCTCAAAAAAAGAAGTCTTGTTGCAGTACTCTTTCTAAATTCAGTTCGTGCCCCTGAGCTTGACTGAAAACCATCAGAATTGGCAAAATCATCACTGGGGCTGAAAATTATTTCTAGGCTTGTCTTGCTGGATCACTGGTTCTTGCAGGACATGCCCCTGTTCAGAAGGCCTTCCAGAGAACGGCAGCTCTCTTGCATATTGGCTTCTGGCACCCAGAATTGGTCTGAAGCTCTTCATAAACTTTGGGTATTCTGAATTTGAGATGGAACCTTTGAGCTGCAGAAGGTTTTCCTTCCTAAAACTTAAATGTGCAATCTCCCGCTCTTACTCTGTCTATTTAAAATCAGCTCTAATAACGTATGCCAGTTCAGGCAGCAAGTATATCTTAAGTTGTGTCAGTGTGCCCATAATACATTGAAAGTACAGGTGAGAAACCTTTTAAACTGTGAAATTCAGCTGTTCTATTTATGCATGAAATCTGCATGTTTTAAAATCCTTTAAAAACATCAATGAGGGTGATAATCAGGGTAATAATTATTGTGCATGTACTGCAAAATACTGATCCCAAATAAAGGGCAAAAACTACCGTCCTAGAGGCTGATTGTAAATTTCCCATTAACTTCAGGAATGCTGGTTTTGGCCTGATACACATTAATTTTTTCTTACGTAAAATCACTGTATTTGAGATCACTGATGATCGTGTTACTGGGGAACTTTATTGTGTTTATATCTATTTCAAAGATTTTTGAGTCAAAAAGAGAGAAGACTAACCAATGGGAGTAAATATATGGAAAATCTCTAATTACAGCACAGCAATTTGCTTTTGGGCAGACACCGGGTATTCCCCCAGCTGCTTTTTAAACTGTTGAAATGCTAATTACGCACAGTGCCAGTAATGACAAATGGTTAATTGATGTGGCCAAGCTGAACCACTCTGAAATTTTTTTTTTTTCTTTTTGGAAGAAAAGACATGCCCCCTCTTTGAATTTTTGTTAACCCAAACTATGGCTCAGCCAGTGTGCGTAACAACAGTGTAGTGTATCTCATCAGCCTGTCACAAGACTTTCTATAGCTCCCATCACTGTATCACTGATCCATTAATTTCTTTATGCATACACTGTAAATGTGTGCGTGTGTGCGTGTGCTTGTGTGTGTGCGCATGCACATGTTACGTACTTCCATTAATTGCATGATAGGATGTTACCAGCTTGGGTTTGGTGCTTCAGAGTTTGAGTTTTTCCAGGGGGTCAGGTGAAGCAGCAGGTAAACCTCTCGACCTGTTGAGGCTGCAGACGAAGAGATGGCTAGATCGCAAGAGCAAGCGAGTTTGGTCTAATATCTGTTTCCTGGTGGATGTTTGTTTGTGTCATAACCATCGCATAATTCAGCAAGGCTGGCAGCGTCTGCTCAGGAGAAGCTTCTGGTGAGGGCGGCAGGGGAGATGGCAGGGCAGGTCCCAACTGCACTTGGCAGAGCCCCTCTGGGGGAGCTTGCTCCAGGTCTGCCTACACTATGCCTGGCTCTAGTTGTTGCTAACAGTTCATCGCACCAGTGCAACAAACTAATGTTTAATACAACTTGCATGTGACTTTGTATTGGCTGTCTTGAGTCAGACTTGCTGTGTTTTAACTTTCCAAAACCTTCAAGTGCATTTTGCTGCTTCTTGAAACCACTTCCAAAATATGTAAACGAGCTCTGGCCCGTGCCGGCAACATTTGCAGGAGTGCAAATTTCAGAACAGAAGGGGCCAAAAGCCAATGCTCAGGAGGGCAGGGCTCCCTCAATTGTTCTGCAGGCACTAATCCATTCCGAAGTGCGTTTCTCGTTAAAGCGGAACTGGGGAAGTAGCGTGTGGTGTTCCACCCAGGGGGTTCTGATGCATTCCTTTTGAATAAATTTATTGCTGGGTAATTTCTATGTGACAGGAGTATATCAGGCGACAGCTAGAAGAGGAGCAGCGGCACTTGGAAATTCTACAGCAGCAGCTGCTCCAGGAGCAGGCCATGTTACTGGTAAAGCACTGTATCTGTTTTGTTCAGTAGCTATAGGATCCATTTATCCGGCCAGTCCTAGGCTTCCCTCAGTCGGGCACAGCTGCACTGACAGTATGACAACAAAGGAGCTTGATTAAAAGGCCATTTATGCAAGTGTTGTGGGCTGACAGGCACATATGAGAAGTGCTGTATGGTCACACTGCTTTCTGGGCAGTAAGAGGAGGCTTTATGTTAAAGTGGAACAGTTCTGGTGTGGTGGTCGAGTTTCTGAACAGACCTTGGCATTTAGTGAAGAACTAGAGTGCTTATGTTGCAGATCAAAAGCACACATGATATGTAAATCCACCCCAGGATACAATGGCCTAGTGTTGGTCTAAATCATTGTTTTATGAACTTTACACTGGATTTAGTATAAATAACACTTTTTTTTTCTTTAATAAAAATCAGTTTTGACATAACTCTCCAATCATGTCAAGCTTAGCAGTACACTTTCGACTTTCCCAACATGAGACACATGCCATATTGGTCTAACGTAGCTCTTGGTTACACTTTAACAATGAAATAAACCAAAAAAAATTAAAAAAAAAAAAAAAAAGGCAACAGCAACCAGAAAAGTGCATTTTTAATGGGATGGATAGGGACACATCCACCATACAGTCAATGTCATGTCTTGAATTACTCACACATTCTCTCAAAGGAATACAGATGGCGAGAGATGGAGGAACACCGGCAGGCGGAGCGACTCCAGCGCCAGTTGCAGCAGGAGCAAGCCTACCTCCTGTCACTGCAGCATGATCACAGGCGGCAGCAGCAGCAGCAGCAACAGCAGCAGCAGCAGCAGCAAGAAAGAAATAAACAAAGCTATCATACCCCCGAGCCAAAATCCCACTATGAGCCTGCTGAAAGAGCACGTGAGGTAAGTCCTGCTCGTGAGCGGGAATCTTCTACCTGCTCCTCTGCCCCTGCCTGTTGGCATCATCGTGACTGCTGTAGTACAGTCGGAGGACAAAGTGTCACTCATATTTTAAAATGTTGGCCCCTGGTTTCCAAACCTGAGGGCTACTTCTGGGTACTTCTGCAATCACTGGAGTTCAGAGGTTTGAGGTATAAAGGGTGGAAAGAAATTCTGGAAGGCTGCAGACTGAGGGGACCTGGTTTTGGAAGCATCATGTCAGGAAGTTAATCTCATCTGCACTTCATCAGTCATGTTTTCATAGGAAGTGTTGGTGCAGTTGGCAATCTGTGCCTCTGGCAAGTACTGGCAATTGGAAATTGGGAGGCAATTGGAAAGCACAAACCTATGAGGGATGCTTGCACACAGCACCTGTTACACATTTGGTGCTTTAGCTCATGCTCTTGGAAATTTTCTTATGAACACAAAGCTGTATTTCATTAGTTTCATTTTTGAAGTGTTAAGTATTCTCTTCTGAGATCATGTCGTGCTATTATGAATCTCTGTAGTACTGCCTTCTTGAACTTCAGGCACTCACAAGTCAATCTGAAATCATCAGAGTGCTGTTTGTTTCAGTGAGTGGTCCCTTGTCTTTACTGGTCCACGGGTAACATTGCTAAGCCCTAATTGCCTCTTTGATGCATACTTGGCTCTCTTTCAGCGGTCTTACTCTTATGTTTCCCTTGAGCACCACACTGCCCACAAACCACTAGACTGGGCAATACTGGTCAAAGCTCTTAATGGCGTTCATCACCAGCATGTGGGAACTAGGTAAATATGTTTTGGAACAAGAACAAAAAAAATCCTTGGGGCTGTTCAACATGATAAAATAGCTTTCAGTCCACCTTTGTCCAGTAAGTAACGCTTCCTTGCCTTTGAAGTATTGCTGTTTGGGCCTGGTGAGCACAAACTCATTTTCTTGTAAATGCTGTTGTCCAAGTTCTTCATACACCGTGTTTGTGCTATCTCATCCATTCCTCTTGGTGGTTGAGGTGTCTGGTACATCTCTCTCTCTTGGAAGAAATTCAGACTTGTCCAGTATGTGGTGGTGCAGGCATGGAACCAGCACTCCTGTCCAGCCTGAAGGCTGACTTCAGAGGGATGCAGAACCCTATCCTGAGCCATGTCTCCCATTTTCCTTTCAGAGTTGAAAAGGAGAGAAACTCCTAAAGATTCAAAGTGTTACATCCTTTAATAGAGCCACTGACTCAGCTATTTTTCTGTTATAGTCTTTTTCTTTTGTGATTGCTGTAGCTAAAAGGAGTAAAAGGAAGACAAAAAATTTGTGTTAGTAGTCAGATCTTGCCAGAGATTGCTGTGTAATATTCTTTTTTAAAAGTGTGGCAGAAGTATAGCCATAATAGCTTGGTGCCTGGCAGTGGGAGTGACACCAGTTAAACTTAAGAGCCAGCATTAACTCTGATGTCATGCTTGACATAAAATAGTGAATTGGAGTGCATGTCCTGTGCCTTACACTTTCAGGCATACTGATCTCCAGAGAAAGTCTCTATCTACGGAGGTGCTGACCATCAGGATAATAAGGATAATAACTTTCCTGTTCTGGCAAAGTCTAATGGTGATTAGTTTTTTTTTTTCCCCATTGCAGTAGCAATGAGGATCTAAGGAAAAGGACTTCTAAGATTGACCCTGGGAAACAGTGGGGAGCTTAGAGCAAGAAACAATGCATAATATCATTTTCTGGTCCAGACAGTCAGATGACTGGAACAGGGCCTGTTTCTATCCAGAGATGCACGCTCTGTCTCCTTCCCACTTCTTGCCTGGTTTTAAGGACATGTAGCTCGTGCAGTTTATGTACTTTGTGAAAGAAACCTCCTATCATCTACAGCTAGAGACATGAAAGCCTGTTCCTTCAGACAGAAGGACTTGGGGCTTTTCCTTGTTCTATTCATAACAAGGAGTCTGGCCTGTTTTTTAAACTTTAAAGGATGTCTCTGTGCAGTTGAACGTGGTGGTGAACATGATCGTATGGTGAAGATGCTTGCCTCCATTATTGTTGTACTTCCCAAGTCATGGTGCATTTTGTGTAGACCTGGCAGAAGCTTGTTGTCTTGTTCCCACAGGCAGACTGTTACTGGAAAGCAGAGGCAGGTTGGGTTTGTAAAGCAGCCCAGCTGAGGAGTCCTGGAAACTTGCCTCTGTCTTCTTACGTGGGTATATAAGCAGCCTGTCTCTCCAGACCATCACTGCTAGGGAGCAATTAGGAAACCACCCCAATACTAGTTTTGTGCTCCAGACACAAGGGTTAAAGCAAACTGGTGAGCAGAATCTCAACAAATGAAATCAGCCCAAGCTGCCAGTATGAACTTTCTTTGACGCTTTGATAACATGCTGGGAATTTAGTGTCTCTTAGAGGCAGCTGCTCTGGCAGCTCCCCTGGCAGAAATGTACACGCTGCCCTAATTCCAGCAACAGATCATCTTAGGAGGATATTTCCTTTCTTCCTCGAGCCTCTCTCCATCTCTTGTGCTTCATACCTCCCGCTTTGTTCGCAGTGCTGCAGCCTTGGAATAGGCAACATTTCTGCATGGGAACCTTGCTTGATGTTCTTTTGAGGACTGAGCACTTTCTGACTTAGTCTTCCCCTTGACAAGCTCTTGAGGTCAGTGTATGATCACTTCTGCACCTCTTTGAGGATGAGAAACAAGCTGCTGGTGCTGTTCTCTGTAGCCTGTGAGGTCATGTTGGGACTATCTGGTAAGAGAGAGGATGACCAGTCCTACAATTTCATACCTAAAGCAGAACAGCCTCCAGTATTACTGGGTAGAGAAGCATATCATCTCTTTTCTTGCGTTGCCAAAGAGACAAGCGCAGGAAAGCAGATAATCAAGTACCATTGGTTGAGTAAGGCAGGTAACTACAGTAAGGGATAGCAGTGGGAAATGTACTTCTATATTGTGAACCTGTTTCTGTTTTCATATATCCTTATTATTGTCTGTGAGGAAAATACTGATGGATAACTACTCTAGGCAGAAAGAAGCCCCTTAATGGTGTTTTCATATCACTTCACATCTTACTGCCTGCTGGTATCCTCTTCCTAGCATGGATTTTCCATATTGGCATACTTGCCACTTGGTGTAGTTCACTGTTGTGTTTTACAGTGCTGGTGAAAGCGGTAGGGAAAGAATCCTGCCTAGCCCCAGATGTATGTGGTTTCTTTATGGTAGAGGAGAGGTGGTACTCACCTTCATATTTCTACTTTAATTGGTTTTATTGACTCCAGACTTAACCTCCATTTATTTTGGCTTAGGTGGAGGAGAGATTTAGAAAAACTAATCAGGGCTCCCCTGAAGCACAGTCTAAACAGATGGGCAAAGTGTTGGAGCCACCAGTGCCTTCAAGATCAGAGTCCTTTTCCAATGGAAACTCAGAACCTGCTCAGCCTGCCCTGCAGAGGCCGATGGAGCCCCAGGTAAGTGCCCAGGAAAATCTTGGTGAGCCTGGAGGAAATGCAGATGTCCCAACATGTTTCCTTCAAATTTGCAGATCTTGTCACTTAAAGTCTCATGTAAAGGTTACGTAAAGCAGCTTATTCAGTAGATTTGTTCTTTGTCTATTCTTGCTTATGTTATTGATAAACTGATGGATTTGTGGTTTTGGTGTTGTGGGGTTTTTTTTGTTTTGTTTTTAAGTATTAAAGCTAGATTAGAACTGTTGCATTCCATTATTATCTGTGCAACAGTGGAATGGTGGGCTAAGCACTGGTGACGGTTGCAGTACACTTTTATAATTCAGAATTTAATCTGTGCAAGATATGTACTACCAAAAAGAATGCTCAGGAAAAAAGTGAGCTTGCTTGTTTTTTAAAATTCTTGTGGAAAAAGCTAACTAAACAAGTGGTTTTTAATAGTATGAGCACTGCTTCAAAGAGGTTTATAAAACATGACTAAGAAAAACAAGTTTGTTGTCAGTAGGCCTACCGTGGCTAAATAGAGCTCTGTACCACCCCTGGAAAATCAAAAAGACGTTGAAAACACTGAGCTGCTTGGCTGCTGTTGTTCTGTTGTTTTCTAATGAAGAGCCTCCAGATCTTGGTATCTGTATCTCATAGGAATTGCAGCATGAATTTAAAAAGTAACCTTTGTCTAAAACTTAGATAGCCCATAAATTCTGAGCGATTTAGATATGCTAAATTAAAAAGTATAGTTCTGCATTCAGTTCCTCTGTTTCCATGCAGAATTTTCTTCTCCCAAATTAAGTCTGTTGATGACAGTGCAAGCTAAAACCGCCCCTGATTGTGACTAGGTATTGCAACTCTTTTGGGCAACAGGAGAATTTGAACAGACGGGAGAGTGGGAGAAATCAGGACAGAACTTCATCTCTTACTCATTAATTCCTGGCTTTTATTCAAACCTCTATGACTATTTCAAAATATTGGACTTGTATCTTCATGCTCTCTGTGCCAGTTACTTTTAAAGTCTGGGTCTTCCACTCATATTATGGATAATCAGGCTCTTCAACAGCTGTGTGTGTTAAAATTGAGGAAATAATAATAGAAAAACAAATACAACCAGCCTACTGAAACTGGGATTGAAAGCAAAGTTTTTCTTAAATATTAGGTGTGAAAACAGTGCGTTCCTCAGTTATGACCTTTCCTCCTCCTCAGTTTCAGAAATTAACTCTGAAATGCAGGTTTATGCACAAGGAAGGAGTAGGCTGAAGGGTCAATATGGGTTTCAGTGGAAATCCCAATGGAGTTTTAACTCGAGTCACTGTTGTGCCTTCTTAGTATGTGTAATTGAACATGTGTGCGTGTATGTGTGTGCTTAGTTTGTGTATAAATATGTATATATGTACTGTATATGGTACATATATGGTGTAAGTATAATATGCATTGTACATATGTATACTATATACAATATATATTATGGTTTTTTTATATATATTGCAATGACTGTAAAGGAATAAAGGCTTCTGTGCTGTGGTCTTTCTCCAAAAGTTTGGAACTGTATCTAGTTCCTAAATTCATTAGGTAACGTAAATGTCTGTCGGTTTGCGCATTTTACAGCATTCTTTGATTCTGTACATTTCTTTAATTGGATATCCGCTTCAAATTTCCCAGCCCACCAGTGCTGCCATGAGACCTGACCAAAGGCTACTGAAGACCGAGGAACAGCAGGTGACTTCTGTCTTGAGTGGCCTTTGGATTCAGGCTCACGGTGCAGATATTAGGTTCCCTTTTCTTCTGGGCACCAGTGTATGTGTATGTGGAGAGCGTAGCTCACAAAAAAATGCATATGTGCTGTATTTTCAGTCTGTTACGTTCTTTGGGTGCTTGCCTTGCTTTTAAGTGCATTGATTCCACCCCACGCTTACCTAATGCCATAACCAATTTGTCTCTGCCCGCCCCACCTGCCTTTATTCTGTGTTAATTGGAAAGCCAGTTATACTGAGCGCATTGAATGTTTTATGTTTTGTTTTCTTGTAAGGTACAGTGGTCCCATCTGGCATCTCTCAAGAACAATGTTTCCCCTGTCTCGCGATCCCATTCCTTCAGTGACCCTTCTCCCAAATTTGCTCATCACCATCTTCGTTCCCAGGACCCATATCCACCTTCACGCAGTGAAGTGCTAAATCAGAGTTCTGACTCTAAGTCGGAGGTACCCGACCCCACCCAAAAGGCTTGGGCTAGATCAGACAGTGACGAGGTGCCTCCAAGGGTAAGGAGTAGAAAGACAGATGTGTGCTATTTTTTTTTATTATTAATTATTATTTTTTAAAGGATGTGATACCCCAGGCACTGGGAAGACCATGCCCTTGTGCCAGTGTTGGTAACAGTATTTTGGAAGGCAGATCATAATGTAGGTGGTCAGTCAATGGGTTAATAATAAGCAACCTTAAGTACAATATTGAAGCTTCATATAAAATTGGCAATTATTTATAGAATGCAGCTATTTCAGATAGACAATTTATTATGCAAAGTTAACAAATCATTACCATATTCAGGAAAGAATTTTAAATATCCCTGAGATTATTGCTCAGAGTTAATTTTCCTCTTCATCTGTTAGCAACCCAAACTATGAATCATACACATATTTAAAATTGAGATGGAACTGAACAAAAAGGAAACATTCAATATATCTTCTCCTCCTCTCCCCCTCCCACCCCCCTCCCATCCACTGGGATTTGCTTCTTCTGAGTATATTCTTGCTCCCCCACCAGTCTTTGCCTTCTGCTGATCCATTCCCGGGCATTTGTTTGGTTCCCCTGAGCTTATTCTAATTCTCATGCTGTTTCAGCAAATTGCTTTGTGCCTCCCCTGCTTCAGTCAAAATGCCATATTCTTTTTAAATGTCTCAGTAGTTGGAGGGTAGTGGGCTGTGTATGTGTTCGTGTGATAACTATTAAATACTACTTAATGTTAAGACTCAACTTTGAGTTCTCTTCAAAATCTGAACAGCATCCCAGCTAAGGCTCTTGGTTTTGTGGGTGTTTGTTTATTGCTTTTGGTCGCTGATGAACTTGGACTTAGAATTAAGTGTTACTAAAACCTTAAGAATATATTCTGTAGCAGGAGAGGTTTAATCTTCCTCTTCTCTCTCTCCTGTTCATGGGTTTAACACAACCTTTTTTCTCCCAAGGTACCTGTGAGAACAACATCCCGATCACCAGTCCTGTCCCGCCGTGACTCTCCGCTGCAGGGCAGTGGGCAGCAAAATAACCAAGCAGGTCAAAGAAACTCCACGAGGTTTGTAAACCTACATGTCCTTGCCTTTCTTGAACTGAAAGGAAAAGGCTCATGGGAAGCAAGGCGTTTCCAGAGAGCTTTTGGCATTGTCTGTTGGACGTGAAAGGAAGATGAACTTGGATCCCTTTTCAGTAATGATTAATATTAATTTCCCTTGGTGTAGCATGTGTGCCAACAAATACTGGCAAAATTTCTTCTTCCCTCTCCTTCTTTGAGTTGTCTGCCCTGTAACTTTAGCAATAATTTCGAAATATCCTTAAGATTTCTGAAAAAATGTGGCCGTTCGTGAACTTCTTGCTTTTTGGTGCAACAGGTCATCTTGGGCATACTGTGGGGACTACTGGCAGCAGAAGTGTTTGTAACATCTAAAGGGAAGAGATCTCAGAAACTTTCTGTCCTCTCAGCCAGAACCAGACTTTAGAAGGGGGAGAAGCGTCCGTGAGCTGTGACGCAGAGCATCGGAGGTCAGGAAGGGGGAAGAAGGGGCTGCCTCCAGAGCTCAGTGGAGCAACATGGACAGGCCACCCTGGAATTGGCTCACTGGACAGGAGTGAGGGTATTCTGAGAGGGACAAGAAGAGATGTCTTTTTGGCTTGTGCTTGGGTGGCCAGGGCACTTCTGAGCCAATTTTAAACCTGCTGAGAGAACTGTCCACTTCAGGTTAGATACGTAAGAACGGCAGGCAGCCAGTTCATAATAAAAAGAATAGCTTACACCCACCTAAACATTATTTTTTTTTTTTGTTCCATCCTCAATAAGGTAATAGGTATTTCAAAGCGAGACACTGCCTGGCTTGTGAAGCATCACTGATGCCCTCAACTCAGTGTTAAGTGCACTTTAAGATGAGTTATTAGCAAAACACTGAGGAAGAGTGATGTTTGAGTTTAGAAATGAGAATCTGAAACTGAAGTGTGTGACAAAAACTTTCTTCCCTCCCCTGATACAGCAATATAGAGCCTCGACTGCTGTGGGAAAGGGTAGAGAAGCTCGTACCAAGGCCAGGCAGTGGCAGTTCTTCAGGTTCAAGCAACTCTGGCTCACAGCCTGGCTCCCACCCTGGGTCTCAGAGTGGGTCTGGAGAGCGGTTCCGGATGAGATGTAAGTCCTTCCTCCACCCTTCATAACATCACATTTCTAAATTTATTAAGTTGTGAAACACTCAGTAATGAAGGATGATAACCCTCACTGGGAAAGACCTTTTAGCGTGCAGTTTCAAAGATGGTTTAGCTTCCAGTACCCCCCCTTGGCTGTATGTCCTTGCTTGGGAAAGAGGTAGATGCAGAAGTTGTCGTGAAAGTGTTCACTGTTCTTTGATTCACATCCTGCCACTGCTTCATTTTCCTGTGTGCAAACAGCTCAGTCTCCATGCTCTCGTAGCTCCCTTCCTCATGTGTGCAAGGGCACATTTTGATGCTTGTTGCCTATCACCTTGGTGGTTGTTGATGGGGTGCAGACTGCTACAGGCAGGTCTCAGCTGGGATACATTGGATGCTGATGCAGGTTTTCCAACTTCTGGCCACAGTCGTTACCCTCTTTAATTTACAACTATGTGACAGTTTACTTGGGCTTCAGTCATAGGTCAGCTGCACCCGTATCATCACAGCTTATGATGATTTTTTGTATAGTCCTTCAGGGACAATGTAATAGTGAACTAGTGAAACCTAGGTCTTGCTGTCATGCACAGCCTGATAGACTTCTCACCTCTCTTCACCACTCCACAGTAAAGTAAGAAAACATATTTTAGCTCCCTGCTTAATCTGTTTTGTTCTGTGTTCCTTTCGGGTTCCTGACACATGCAGCATCATCCAAATCAGAGGGCTCGCCATCGCAGCGTCATGAAAGTGCACCTAAAAAGCCTGAAGAGAAAAAGGAAGTCTTCAGACCTATCAAGCCTGCTGTAAGTTGCATCCAGTTTCCCCTGTCCCCCCTCTCTTTCAGGTAGGCCCACAAAAAGTATAGTGTGAGCTTCCGTTCATGGTGCCATTGGGGGTGAACTTCAGCTTGTGTTGGAGTTTGTATCTGTGGGCCTAACAGCATGTCCTGAGCTCTGCAATTGCCTGCACACATCACAGTACTTTAAACATTAGAATTTGCTCTGCTTCTGGAATTGGTTTCTGCTCTCTGGTCTTCTTCCTTCCTAACCTCTGCCTTTCTCTTTCAATCCTGTGCTTCCTTCCTGGGGCTGGACCAATGATCGTGCATTTGACATGAATGTGCCAATGCTGGGCTGAATGGTGCAGGGAGAAGTGGTAAGACCTCAAGTTGTTGCTATTTTCTGTGAAAGATTTCTGACATTTTCTTTATCTGCCTGCTGTTACAGTTGATTACAGCTCTATGTCCAGTTGTGTCTGGGGGATCACAGTGGGTTTTCACAGTATTTCCAACTTCCCTTAAAACTTTCTTCTCTTGCCATTATGATACCGCATTAGCACCCAGATCTCGGTTAAAGCTGCTTTCTTAAATAAACATAAAGGTTGGTCCTTCACTTTTGATAGTGTAATGTGTGAGGTATTTGCCATAAACTGTATTCAGCTAAAGAAAGCATAGCTACACAATTAAGAGCAGATTGCACTGACTGCAAACCTGGTTTGCCTGCACTCCAAGCTGCAGACAGAAAAGCAGCTTATGTCCCATACTGTTTGACAGTCGTGTGTGACTGAGCTGGTACTAATGAATCTGACTTCTGAGGTGAACTCCTTAGCATGGATCCATGTGACTGGAAATGCATCAGAAGGTTTCAGGGAGATCAGCTCTCTATGACTGTTTTGGGTGACTCAGTAAGTCTTAGGATCTTTCGGCTACCTTTCTGCCTAGATTTCTTGTGGTGGATGCTATTAACCTGAAAAGTTTAGGAAAATGGATTCTGACAGTCAACCACTGTGTGAGAGTGGGTCTGGGTGCTTGTATATGTCCTTCAGATGGTAAAATGGGATAAACTGAAGTCATAATCAGGATAGTTTGGATTCAGAGTATGCACATTCTTCTATAATATGGCAAGACCTCCTTAGGTTGGCTCTTTTGGTGCTTTAATTTATCAGAAAGTGAGTTTAGGTAACTATCAGGAATGAATAAACCTAACACAGTGGACAAGCGAGCAAACTTGGGCACTAATCTTGTGGGTTTGTCTTGCAAACTCTTCTCCTCTCTTCCTTGCAACATCACTTTTTTCCTCCCATCAGGATTTAACTGCATTGGCAAAGGAATTGCGAGCAGTAGAAGATGTACGACCTCCACATAAAGTAACGGACTATTCATCCTCAAGTGAGGAGTCAGGGACGACGGATGAGGAAGATGATGATATGGAACAAGAAGGAGCAGATGAATCTACTTCTGGACCAGATGATGTCCGAGCAGTGTTAGTTCTTCTAACAGCATTTTTGCTTCTATTTTCCATCTTAGGGGGTTGAAGGAAAAGGATGTTGGGTATTTTGGCTTGCACGTTAGTCCTTTCAGCTTACAACAATCTATGAGAAAGACATAACAGCCTTGTATGTTCACATTTTCAAACACTGAGGGTAATCTCTTCAAAAAGTAGGCTTCTATAAATGATGTCCTTTCCCTTTTCTCCCTCGATTTGTTATAAAACAAGAAGTGGTGTTTAACAAACTCCTGATTTTTTTTTTTTTTTTTTAAATAGAGAAACTTTTCTAGGCAGGTTATGTAAATATTCCAGTCTGATCGCAATATAAATTAATTTTGAGTGTGCCTTGGTGCAGGGCAGCGAAAGCTAGGGCACAAGTGCTATTATCTCACTCCAGTTATTTCTTGTCCGGCAAATAGGTCAACGCTGAACTTGAGCAATGGTGAAACAGAGTCAGTGAAAACCATGATTGTCCATGACGATGTGGAGAGTGAACCTGCCTTGACTCCTTCTAAGGAGGGCACCTTAATTGTCCGACAGGTATTGCTTTTCCTTCCCTGTGCAGTGCTGCACCTTTTCTGTGCTCATTAACCCACTCGCTCATTCACCCATGCTGTTTCTACATTATATTTGTTGTTCGTATTATCAAGACACAGCTGTAGTGAATTTCAGATGAGCAAGATGTTTGATGCATGCAAAGAGGAGAGTAGCCCTTCACCCCTTGCTTCTGTTTTGCATGCTTTCCAGTGACACCCATGGCAGCACCATGCAGAGTACCTCAAAGTCTGTGGGAGAGAAGGGTAGAAAAGCTGCAGGTGTGTGGAGCAAGTACTTGGAGCAAGAACTTAGTTTAGTTTTACCCTAGAACCAAACGTGGCTTTCAGGAGCGGGGCTGGGAGGGAGGCTGGGGGGGAGCATTCAGGGTTTATTAGAATTGTTTTGAGCCTGTAGTTGAGGGAATACAGACCACCCAGATAACATACACACACACGTACATACAAATGCATACAACAGTTAGCGTGGGGGAACGGAGAAACAAAATAGGTGGTGAGGTAGAGAATGTGGACAGAGCTAGAGCACTGTGTTGTTGCCTTTGATTCTGAAAATATTGCATTCTTGTGCCTTTGAAAGATAATGATTCCCTGCTTTTAAATGAGCTCGTGTGTTGATAAGCGTGCTACCTTATAGTAGTTTCCTCGGTAATCGCACTTCTGAATTTCACAACTGAATGCCAATTTCTTAATTGAGCCCTCTGGTTTGAAAACTAAGATTTCATGCTTATTGTTTTAAATAGTTAGCTGAAGGCATTTGCCAGACAGTCCAAGCTCATATCTGTATAGGATTTAAGTTAAAAAAAAATGATAGGGGAAGAATTCCTCCCCCCACCCCCAAAAATGTGCTTGTCCGTGTTGTGGTGGAAGACTTACCGACACAGTTACTCTTCTATTCATTAGTGGAACTGGCGGTGCAAGTCAACCACACAAACTAAGCTTTTACCTGCCGGAAGAGGTGGGAATTTGCTGAATTGTAGTAGCTCTGCCCACTTTCCCTTTCCATCCAGGCATCAAGGCATGGATTATCAGCTTATTTTTAAAAATAAATTAAAAAATAAATGTAAAAAGGTAGGAAGCGAGTGAGGGAGAGAGGAGAGAGGTTGTTAGGGATATAGACCTTTACGCAGCACTTGAGCAAGACAAGTGTGCCTGTTTTTTCTACAGAGTACAGTTGACAAAAAGCGTGCCAGCCATCATGAGAGCAATGGCTTTGCCGGTCGCATTCACCTCTTGCCAGATCTCTTACAGCAAAGCCATTCCTCCTCCACTTCCTCCACCTCCTCCTCCCCATCCTCCAGCCAGCCGACACCCACCATGTCCCCACAGACACCCCAGGACAAGCTAACTACTAATGAGGTATGTCTTACACCACAGCTGGCTGCTTTCGTAGGGTTATAGCAGCATTGCCTAGTAGCTAGTTTGCAAAGGAAATCCAGCCACTCTCCCCTGCTTTTTTTTTCTGTCACCTTTGTTCCCACCCCCCAAATAACACATTTCAGTTCTGTGTAAGAAGCCCTTAACTCTAGAGCAGTCCCATGCCAAACTTGCCAGTTTACTATTTTTGCTTCCTCTTAGTGAGTCATTAATTGCATGGCGTTCGTTTTAAACTAAACTTGACTACTGCATTTTCAAGCCAATACTCTTTTTTAATTCTGTTTTATTCTGGGAGCAGGCTAATTGCAAGCAGTGTGCCTCTTAAAAATTAGCGGTTACTTTTGGCTTTGTCAGTAAAGGCTGGGCTAGTAACTCCGCACGTATGAGGAGCTGCTTGTGGAAACTCACCCTTTGGGAAAGGAAGTGGCTGTGGAGGGATTTTGCTCTTTAAAGCTTGCCACATGGCCTGGGTGAACAAATCAGGTGTTGCCCGGGAGGGTTGTAAAAGCCTGGGGTATTGTTGCTTTGGAATAATGAATGGGTGAAAATCTCTTGGGTTTTTTCCAGTATGCGTGTACTCTGAAAAGCAGCTGTGCAAAGATGACTGTTCTCCACCAGTGCTGGTTGTGTTCAGGTGGAGAAGCAAGGTTTTGCCACAGAGGAAGCTCCCTTTTGCTGTCCTGGGCTGTTCCTGGGATGGTGCCTTCCGTTACTGACCAAGTGTTGGTGGACAAACCCAGTCTTTCACACATGTGTAGCCCCTCACAGCAGAGGAGATGCACACATGTGAATGAAGGGTGCCATTCGCCCCTTACCAACCCTAGCAGTAAGCAAGGAGCCAGCGTGGTGGCTCCAGTCCTGGCTGGGTGGTCAGCCTGGCTTTCAAGGAGAGCCCCTTTCTGTATGCAAGCAGGAGTGATACAGGGGGAGCAAAACTCGGTGAAAAGAAGCTGCTGCTTCTCAGGGTAGAGCCATCCTGCTGTGTAGGCGTGCAAGTGCTGTGACGAGGAGAGGTTGCGGTGAGCTGGGTAGGCTGATGGTAATGCACGTGTTTACCACAGGATCAAAAATGCTTCTGAACCACGTAGCAGGAGGGTGGGTGGGAGGGTTTCCTTCTGGAAATTGGGTTAGCATAATGCTTAATTTTCAGCTATGCTTCATTGGTCTTTGATCTTTCTAAAAGCACACTCTTGTAGGTTATAGAGATCAGTTGATTGATCCAGAGATATGCTTGCTCATTACTTTGATCTAAGCAATAAATAAGCAGGGTTCAGTTAACTCAGCTTGGGAAGTGGAGGCTGTGGCAGTGGCTGGCGGCGAAGGAGCCTTTCGGTGTTGAGCTGTGCAGCAGAGCAATACATTCCTAACACAGACCCCCTGCTGTTTATTTTGCAGAGAGTAGAGGCTTAGAAAGATCAGAGGTTGAAGATTAGTTGATGATAAAGAAGTGTCTCTATGTTTGCATAAAGCTGACCAAAAAAACAGTACTGCTTGGTATAACTTACCCACATGCACACCCTTTATAGATAAACTTTTTTTTCCACTTGTCCCATTCTGCTTCAGTACGCAATGTTGTCACTATAATACTAAACTGGCAAGGGTTTAAAGTCGTTCCATTTCCACTTTTAACAGTTCATTGTTTCACTTGTCGTCTTCCTTTCTTTATGTTTTTTCATGTTTAGACCACATAACTCAGCAAGCACCAGTGATTTTATCCACTACATATTCATAGCTTCATATCACCGTTTGCTACACCTTCCACACTAATGAGCCCCTTTGTTCGATACAGGTTTAATATGTTGCTTTGTCAAATAAAGGTGGAAGAACCTGCTGCAGCTTTCTGGCAAGAGGCTCAGGTTAAACAAAATAGGGAGAACAAACAGTAGTGGACATTGAAACGTAATCCATTGTAGAAGTGAACACTTGATCCCAGATGGTTCTGGTTTTGTTGCACAAATCAAGAGATCAAACTTCATAATTTATTACACTAGCTCACTTTAGGAGATGCTTCATAAATTCAAAAGTTGTAGATAGTGGACAGCTTGCAGATAAGATAGTATACATACATTTAAGCAGATATTTTAAAGAGACATTCCCTCGCTTTGTGCCTGATTGTAGTGGCCAGTCCTAAAAATCTTCGCTAGCAGCTGAGGTGACAGGGGTGGCAATTTAGGTAATTACATTTCGCTGTAACATGTGCAGTGTGCATATCTATCTAGTTCAGGTGTGGTGCCTGCAGTGCGTTGTGTATCTATAAAGGAAGTATAAAAGCTTGGGGAGGCTCTATAGCATAATTCTGTAGTGACTTAAAAATGTTGGTTGTTGTTATCCGTGCTTTTTATTGTCATTAATATTAATAAAGTTGAAATTTACATTGCAGACTCAGTCCGCTAGTAACACACTCCAGAAACACAAATCTTCCTCCTCCTTTACACCTTTTATAGACCCCAGATTACTACAGATTTCTCCATCTAGTGGGACAACTGTGACTTCTGTGGGTAAGTAAAGTAGCTGAAGACGACAATTGAAAAAGGGTTCAGTGACTTCAGTGGCTCTTTAAAATACTTACGAATGTTACCATCATGCTTTTTATTTGATTTGCAATGGATTGCATAGTTTATTTCTTTTTCCATTTACATTTCTTACAAAAAGAAAGACTTGCTCAGTATTCTCAGTTACTGATTTGGGTTGTGTGACGTAAAGAATATATGGCCAGAATTTAGCACTTGAGGGATATTACATGCGTTTTACTTTTCTTTTTTCAGTAGGATTTTCTAGCGAAGCAATGAGGTCAGAGGCAATAAGGCAAGACCCTACGCGGAAAGGATCCGTTGTCAATGTGAATCCCACGAATACGCGGCCACAGAGTGATACCCCAGAGATTCGCAAATACAAGAAGAGATTCAATTCTGAGATACTGTGTGCTGCCTTATGGGGTAATGCAAACCTGTTTCTCCCTTGTCTCCTGCACTTCTGAAGTGCAGATGTGCCAGTATGAGCTTACAATCTTTGAGAACGTATCTGAAACCTTAGCAGTTTCTCTGCATCTATTCAATGCTTGTTAACGTATTTATGTTGCAAGACCTGATTATTATTATGTTTTTACAGTATATTGCTTCTGCTTTGATATAATTTCCCACTGCTGTATGTATGCTTCTGATGGAACCATTCAGACTTCATTCACCTGATCAGGATGTCCTTTTCAGCTCTCTCTAACCCCTACTAGTACATCTCTTGCAGCTTTTGGGAGCTTGTAGTTGTCTTTGCATTGTATACCTGATGCACATAGGGTGTTTCTTTTGAAAAATAATCATCTTCTTGAGCCTCTTGGACATGTTGCAGAGCTTGATTAAGATGTGTTTCATAAGATGACTTTCCACCTCAGTCATCAGTTTATGTAGGAAGGAAGAGGGAAAAGAGAAGGGGTACGAGCGATGTTTTCTAGTGTGAGACTGTGGCTTGGTTTCGTTAAGAGTGATTACTGCAGAGAGAAGCTGGGTATGGGATATCAGCTGACCAAGTGTGCCTGGCCTTCTTGTCACAATGGATAATTTATGTCGGTGTCAGACAGTTAGGATCCTACACTGGTGAAAGGCTTAGAGCAGTGCTTGTTGCCTGCTACAATGTGGAATCACGGCTGCAACACCCAGTGAAAGCTCTTCTTTCTTGGCCAGAATCTATGGGGCCACCTGAATTTTTTCATTATCTAGATGTTAATAGATGATGCTTGTGTATATTATGTACATATTTATCTAGCATTGCTAAACTTAACAGACTGCAAATGCACATGCATGTCATTTTAAAAACTATGAAGAAGAGAGTTGGCCATTTCCCTGAGTCACACAATGGTTGTATAGGTAACACAGTGCACTTCTCTTGTTTACATTTTCACAGCTCATTCCAAGGTTTTAGTTCTCTTTTGGGGTTATTTCCAGCATTTCTTGTTTTTCAGAACAGCACTGTTATCCTATCCTGAAAAGCCATGTCAGTTAAATAGCTTTCCCAACACCTTATCTTCCTATCTGCTGTTTTATTTCCAGAATTTAGTGGTAAGAATTTTTACCCCAATTCTATTTCTGCATGTATTCATATGAATAGCTCTCTGATAAAATGAAGACTTGTGCAAATGTAAACTTTTGGACTGTGAGAGGGTGAAGGCAAAGAGATACTGTATGGGATCAGTAAAGATGACTCATAATTTGTCTGATCTGCCTTGTTTTACCGGTAGCAATTTGTGCAAATGGTTTTATATTTCTTTGATCTATGTATCTGACTGTTATGGTGATTTAAAGTATAGGTGTAATATGCTAGAGGTGTTTTACAGCTGTAACAAAGCACTTCCTTGTTGAACATTCAGGGCCAAACTGATGGTGATGCAAGCTGGTACACATGCTTGATTTCTTGATAAGGTTTAGCTTCCTTTACCCTTAAGCAAATTAAGCCATTTCATGGTGATCCATTCCTCATTCAAAAAGAGAGGGGCTTTGCTTTGCTTTTGCTTTGCTTTTACCAGTGATAATGCCATAGCATCTGGCTGGTTGCTGATTGCATTTGGCCTGTGATGCTGTTTCTTCTCATTCTGAGTGGTGAAAGTCAATGTTAATGACATGGATGCAGTAGCATAGATTTTCACACCCAGCCTCCACAGAGCCTGTACTTTTTCAGGAAGATTTCCATTTGTTTGAAAAAACAGAACTGCTTAATTGTAGGGTGGCAGTAGGAGAGCTCTGCTGGCTGTGAATAAAGACAGTGCCTGAATTTTAAAATACAGGCACTGCTTGCCACCAGCTTAGTACCTCATTAGTTTCATCTCAAAATGCATATAGCTAAGGGAAGGGGTCAGGGACAGGCGTGCATGTAAACTTGAGGCATAAACAACTGCACCACATAGGCAGCAGAGGAAGAGATGAGGGTGGAGGCGGGAGCAATTGAACCCTGATGTGCAAAGAGGGGAAGGGACCCTGAGGGACCAGTTTGCATGTGGCTTGCTTGGAATTGTAATCCCTGCTGGAAAAAATACAAAAATATGTGTTAAAGCTGAATCACAGCTTTAGTCAATGGATCCTTGGGAGCTGCAGGACACTTCCTTGGCTGGTTTGGTGCTGCTGCAGCCTGTGCCGAGCCCTGACTCAGTGCATACCTCGCTCTCCCTGATTCCTTCTGCCACTTCCCAGTTTGAGGCTGTCTCCCAGTCAGGAAGACAGTTGGTGGGAAATACCCTCAAGGTGAAATGCCCCTGAGGGCTGTGGGGTGGGATCCACCAGGTGCTGACCCATGTGGGGGATGCAGAGGCAGGATGAGGGCAGGAAGGGGACGCAGGAGGTTTCAGCAGCTGAAGGAGAGCCTGGGAGGGCAGCAGGCCCTCTCCCAAGACAGACTCTGTGCCTGCCAGTATCGGTGGGCTCTCCTGTCTGGAGGAGGCAGAGGAGTAGCAGAGCACCAAATATGAGCAAAGAGACGTGATGATTCCTGAGGACTGCTGGGACCTCTGAAGTGTCCTTATTGAAAAGGCAAAGGAGAGGAAAATGGAGTTGCGTGGTGGTTTCCGACCTCTCCATGGGCTACATCTGTTTTTGTCATCCAGCCAGAGGCTTTTCAGAGTGCCCCAGCACCAGCAGCTCAGGCCCCTTCCCTGTCATTACCTCCTCCTGGATGCCGCTCTGCTCCCCTCTAACACCCTCATGCTCCTTGGGTCAGGGTGAATGTGCCCTCCCTTTTGCAAACTGCTCCCATGCCTGGTAGCCAGGGTGGTGTTTAGGTAGCGTTCCTCATCTTTGTGAGCAATGGCCTTTTTCAATACTCTGAGAAGGCACGTCACTGCTATAGATGCAGATCGCACCGAGATACAGACTCCTGTGCACTGGGCCCATGTGCTGCACTAGAAAAGGTTCGTTATGGGATCAGCCCAGATGATACATGCATTGGCACCAGTATAGTTGTATCTGGGGATTAATTGACTAGGGATTAAGGCTGTTAAGCAGTATAACTATGATAATCTTGTGTGAGTTTCGCTTTTCTTACTTCATTATTTTATTATGCTTAAGGATGACAAGTTTTACATTGGGGTTACAACATAGAAGTCTAATAAAGCGAGTCACGCATTTGGTTTGATTTCTATTCCCTGTACTGTGTCTGACCTGTCTCTGCACAGTTTGTGAGCTCTGGGACTGAAACACTATTGCAAATAAATAGTTAATGAAATTTAGGAGTGATAATATATTAATAGATTTTTAAAACCTAGTCTTATGTATATACATATACTTATTACTAAAAAAATGTAATTGCTTTTAAATACTAAGGTTTTGTGGACTCTTGGAAAGTGTTCCAGTGGCTGTTTGGACCTTTGTATAAAGAGATTGCCTACTGACTTTTCTCATCTGTATTTGCTTGATCTTTGGGAGAAATCTGTGGAAACACAAGATTACTGTAATTCCTCTAGTTTTAACATTCAGATGGAAAAGATTGTTGGGAAGCTGAGGACCAACCCTGTGCCTGTCCTTTTACAGGAGGGCTGCACCATAATCTGTTTATCCCAGTGGGAACCAAGGCCCTGCCACTGCTTTTTTGCAATGTCCTTGTCAAGAGCATCCTGCTACCAACTCCCCTACCAACACCTAATACATCTTTGGAATACATAAGCTTGGATACCACTTCGTGCCTCACCACTCCTCCAACATTAGCATGCCTTTTTGTTTGGAAACTGGTGCTCTAGAAAGCTCTCCATGGTCTACCAGTCTCTCACTCTCTTGAACACTGCAATTTGGAGTCAGTAGTCACTGTGGGCATGAGATCATGAGATCGTTTAGGCTGTAGGCAGCTGAGACTCAACCAGCAGTGGTTAGACCTGCTTGAAACAAGACAGTTGCTCGCATCGGTTCATCAGAATGTGTGGAAAATCTGTCTACTAACTTGGATATTTGGTTTTGTTTCTTCTAGGAGTGAACTTGTTAGTGGGCACTGAAAGTGGTCTGATGCTGCTAGACAGAAGTGGTCAGGGGAAGGTTTATCCGCTCATCAATCGAAGACGATTCCAGCAAATGGATGTACTTGAAGGGCTGAATGTCTTGGTGACAATTTCTGGTAAAGTTAACTGTTCAGCATGATTTTTTTCCCCCATCTGGCATGGTATGGCAAAAGCTTTTCTTGGCATGCTGTGTGTTGAGGGGGAAGTCCTGACTACTAAAATCAGTGGGTTTTCCATCATTTCACCTCTCTGCATCTACAGTGCTCTGCAAGTGAATCATTTTCCACACAACACTCTGTGCTTGCTTGTCCCCTTGTCCTTCATCCTGTGGGGTGGCCTTTAAAAATGCTGCATGGCTTTGGGGGAAACATCTGGCTTGCTTTGTTTGTGAGCTGTAAGTTAATGCTTTGTGAAGTTTGTAAAAATGGCATTCTTTCTCTCTGTCATGATTACTTTCAACCTGGCCTCTTTCTATCCAAAACATGATTTGCTACTTGGTTTTAAAGGTATCTTGTGTGTTAAAATCTGTAGAATGGGAAATGCTCTTGCGAAGCAGGGAAGTAAGAGTGATGTTCAGTGAGTGTATGTGTGTTTGCTGGAGGGGAGTACATTGTGTATGTGATGTGGAAATGACCAGCGTGAGAAGGCAGATCGGGGCAGCTTTTGGCCTTGTGTCTCACTGAGTGCAACTGCAGATGGCAAAGCAACGGGAGATGAAGGGTGGTGGTGGTTGTTGTGTTTGTTTTGTGTGCGCTGATGAAAAATGTGTGTTATGAAGCTTGAGGTTCCAGACTCTTTGGCTCCAGAGAATTATTGCATAAGGTTACCCTGCTGTTAAGCAACTTGATGTGGTGCACTGTTAATCTTTCTTCACAGGTATCGTTCAGCCATCTACCTTCCTTTTGTTTTGGTCTGTTTGTGAAATCGGCCTTCTCTAGGCTTTGCATGTGTGACAGGGAGAGGATGTTAAATGAGGTTTCTCACAGTGGCCCCTGTGCCATTCAGAGCCACTCAAAATTTTGTTGAGGCTCCAGAACCCCTCTGACTCCACTGGAGGAGCTCTCTGGCTCTCCCAACACTTGTGCAAAAGGACATGTACCTAGACAATTTAATGCAATTTAATGCATTAGTGGTGTCATGCTACTGCAGGTCCAAAGAACCATGCCCATGCTGGTGTCGTAAACACGGGATTTAGTTTCTGTCTGGAACAACTGTATTTTATTGGCTTGTTGCTTTTGCTGTGTTCTCAGCCACAGCTATGCTGTGAAATCTTTAAAAAGAAAAGATGAATCAAAGAGGGTTTTAAAAAACACAACCTGCTGTGTGTCCTTCTGATGTCTAATGCTGTATGTTAAAATGCAAGCTGTTTGAAAAGCACCATTTGATAGAGTTTATTCTGTAGTAGACCTTGTAAACAAAAATATTGTATAATCCAACTTATGTAAAATCTATTGGTTTGAGGCATACCCTACACAGATGACAAGTGTCTGTGATTCAGTTTTGTGTGTAATTGTTTTAAGTTTATTTACATTTGCATCAGTCAGGATCCTGACATCCGTTTTCTTTGTTTCCTTCAAAACTATTGTTTCCTCTGTGGAGACATGCTACATTAACCCTTAAGAAATCAGCTGATCTTTGGCTGGTGTGTGCCTTCATCTCTGTCCCATCTCCTGCATTTTATGGGAGGTTACTGGAGTACGAGGCAGGAAAGAGGCATCCCTGCCAACTGCGAGGAAGGGCTGGGGGAGCATACTGAGCGAAACCGTGATGCTGTTATGGCCAGGCTCCCCCTTACATCCCTCTTTTGGTTTCTGCACTGCAGTTCTCAATTTAAGGTACCCTCATGCTGGACTTCCCTTACTGGCTTTTTGTTTGTGGTGAGTTGCTCCACCTCTCCAGGCAAACTAGGAATGCTGAAAAGAGGTCATGTTTCTGCAAATGATCCATTTTGGCAGACTGATTATGGAGCTGCATCTGAGCTTTGTCCCAGGACTGCTACCGCTTCACTGGGAGTGTTGTTCAGCTCCCTGTGGTGCACTCGGCTGTGTGTTCCCTTGACTTTTTCAGGAAGTGATGTGCTAACTGTGGTGAGGTTTGAAAGGTGTCACCAGATTGTGTGAAGAAGTTGCAGTGCTTTAGGTTTTCGAAGGGATTGTCACCTAAAGTTGCTTTTAATGTACACTTTTGAGTCTGAAAACCTGAAATCAATTCTTCCCCCAATTTATATCTGAAATATAAAACTTTTTGACAGCAAAGCTTTTGATACTGAGATACAGAGCTGCTACAGCTGGTACAAAGAAAGCTTTGCAGGTCAAAGCAGAGTAGTTAACTGGTTCTTCAGTTCATACTGTTGGGAGAAAAAAACATAGTTTCAGCTTCTCAGGTAATACAGTGAGAGTCATAAAAATGCTGGAGGAGAGCGCGGCGGTGTGCATACAGAGCATTCTCCACTTGTGGCTTCCTGAGGGTTTTGCCAGCCCAACTGGCTGGTGATGGCAGTCAGGAAGGTAGGAAGGGATGACAGAGTAGATCAACTGGTTGGAATCTGCCTGCTTGGTAATTAAAAAACACAGCAACAATAAAACTGAAAACTCAATGTAGGAAAAGGGACTTTGCATTTGAAACAATGTCTGTGGGAGAATCAGAGCCGCGAGTTCTTGTAGAAGTCACTGGCTGATCAGTTCATTGCCTGGAGCAGAGTTTCCTTATTTCATGACCATAACAATTACACAGAAAAAAAAAATAATCAGATTTTTGAGAGCTGTTTAGATTTACAAGCAGAAGGAGCTAATCCCCCCACTCCCAATATGAACGTTAAGAGCAGCATAACTTGTTGAAATACACACATAGCCATGTTTATGTAACTAACCAGTCCTGCTCTTTTCATGTCAGGCTGCTGAAAGGCAGAGGAATTTCCTGTCTTGTGACTTTCCTTGTGGTCTAGACACTAAAACACAATGGGATCACACTTGAGATATTTCTCTGTTGTTGTTTTGAAAAATGTTTCTGGTTGGAGAGAAATACCCTGGTGCACATCATGTGAACAAAACAAAAAAAAATTAACCGCGTGCTGGGAAATTCCCGTGTGTGCTGTTTGTTCCGAGTCTTGAAGTTTGACTAAGCTACTGGGAAAGCTAAAGCAATGGAAATATCTGAGAGAGAATTTGTCTCCTGGTGGACAGACACTTGTGATTGTTTTAAAAACATTTGGTGCACTGTACTGACCTTGAGCCCTCTGAGCTCTTCCTCTCCTGGAACTGCAGTGCGTTCTGGTCTGGACCATGTTCCCTATTTTTCAGTGTTTCTAAAAGGGCCCTTGTGGCTATTGTTTGCAGTATTTTCATGGGAGGACCTTTCCTTGGTCAGATGTGGGACCTCTGGGAATATTGTTTTCTGCTCTAGTCCCTTTTCCAAATCTTTAGAAAGCTATGGGAGTGGTGGGGCTTTATCCCTTTATGAAACATGGCTTAATAAATACAAAGCCAGGCAATAAATCAGGTGCTCATTTACTGCCAAATTTGCTGTCACGTTTGTAGTAGGGATAAACAAAGGACAGTGCAATGTTGTTTCACATTTCATTTTGTGCCATCAGAGCAGAGGCTTTTAAAATTAGATAGCAGGTCCAGTGTTTGAAAAAGGGTCTCCAATTCCACTTTAAATTTAAGCTCAGTGAACAGATTTTTGACTTTGCCTCCTCTTTTCCTCCAGCCCTTCCCCATCCAAGTAATCATAAAAGGATCTTTTAGACTGTGTGTCTTTGTAATGGAATGGCTTGTGGCACTGGAGTCTGTGGAGCAGCCTGTTTGCAAGCTGTGCTCACCCAGCCCCTGCAGCTGCTTTTCTTGAGGAGCCCAGCTCTTTTAGGAAATAACCCACTATTAGGGTAGGGTCTCTGTGCCAGCTCCAGGACCCCAGTGTGGAACTGGCTGGGCACACCAGGATGGTCTCAATGCTCAGGCTTCATGTCCTGCTGCAACTAGTATCCCCTGATGCCGTATGCGCATCCCTGTCTCTGAAATGAGCAGCCAGCTGTGAACTGATCCATCAGTAGGCAGCATGTGAAAACTTAAAAAGACAAATTAAAGACATTAGCTAAACTCTATAGCTGGATTTGGCTGGCAGGCTGCCAGGTGGACCATCCTGACAGGTCATGGCTTTCTGCAGTGTAGACCAGTACTGTGTCACTTGGCCAGCCCGGCACTGACTGCAGTACAGGTCAGCTGTCTTCCTCTCAGCTCCGAGGCCTCAGTCACCCAGCTGCCTCATCGTGGCTGGTGAAGCACTAGCATAGAGCAACTCCATTGACAAGTTGGGTCCCTGAGAGCATCTCCTGTTTTCTTTCCTTGAGCAGAGACCTCGAAGAGCCTTACTGGCTCCTAGCAAAGCACAGATGATCTCTCTTCCTCGCCTCCAGCTTCATCTGTGGGACTGTAATGGCTTTGGGCAGCAAAGCATTGGAGGAGGAAAGATGCACACTTTGAGTATGTGCATTTAGGGCCACCTTCTCGCTAGTTCAGCAAATGCTTTGTAGGCCATTAGTTGTTAAAGAATCACTGATAAAGTTTATCGTGAACCTCGCTCTGCATTCAGAGGCCTTCTCTTATTGAGAGTTAAGAGTCTGCACTGTATTTTGATGACCATGGCAGATGCATTGTCTGTTGAAGATAGGGCAGCCTGGGCAAGTAGAGTCTCTCACCTGTGGAGAAAAAACACCTCATGCAGTTTCTGTGTGCAGCCTGATAAGTATTACACCCCTTGCAGCACAAGGGAAGGGCTGCTGACAAAGCAGTTGTCAGCTTTTAGCAAGCAGATGAAGTTTGCATGGGCCGTGTGAAATTCTCTCACTGCAATTTCAGATACTGTATGTTTGTCCTTACAACAGAACTGGTGTAAAGTGGTTCAGTAATTGAAGTTTTTGCGGTGTGCTTTTCCGCCAGGGGAATAATGAACAATCTTAGTAAAACGTGACCAGTTTGTGTCTCCAAGGATGATATAAGGGATGGAAATGTCCTGGTCACTAGCTTGGAAGAATTTGTAAAATACATTTCATCACCATATTCTTCTTCACTTTTGCTTCCTCCTTTCAGATGAGTCCTACTCTCTTCTGATAGCTGTATAGATAATTTTGGGCCTCAAATTCCATCCTGCTGCTCTCCTATGGTTTTGTGTGAAAAGAACCGTTCTGACTCAGCTATATATTTTTTTTTATCTCAGTGCATGACTCTGGTGCTTTTGTTGTGGGAGTATAACCTTTTTCTAATAAAAGTTGTTTGTGTCCTAAGAATCAGACAACTGAAGAGCTGTTCCCTTGAGCTTGTCATTTTATGTTCATGTGGTATTACCATGTGTCTCTGTCATTGATTACCAGAAAAACGTGTGTTCGGGTGGAGTCTGGAGTAAAGCTGTTGTGGACGTAAAAACTGAGGAAGATCTCTGTGGTTGCAGCAGTTTCTCCTTCTTTGTTATTTTGATTTGCTCTGCAGGGCTTTCTGTTTGCTTGGGCAGGATTTTTTGCACTTACCTTCCTATGGAGATAAACCAATCTTTTTCATTTTGTGGCCAGGTAAGAAGAACAAGTTGCGAGTTTACTATTTGTCCTGGTTAAGAAATAAAATCCTTCACAATGACCCTGAAGTAGAAAAGAAACAGGGCTGGACAACAGTGGGCGACTTGGAAGGCTGTGTGCACTATAAAGTTGGTGAGTAGTGCATGCAGTAATCAAATCGTCGGGATGAAAAGCTGGCTGAGAAAGGGAACTGCAGTGTGTGTAGCTGCTTGGGTTTAACATGTGGCTTTATTTCTAGCTTTCTTCCCTGTCCCTCAGGGTGAACTTTTCTGGCAAAGTACCAGAATAGATGGCAAGTTACTGAGTTAAACTGAATATGGGAGAGGTTTTGTGGTGGGATGCTGGGCTGTGAACTGGAGTGGGTGCAGATCCCCATCTGTCTCATTCCCGTAGTGGATGCAACTTCCAGGAGAGAGCTGATATGGACCGTGAGGTCTGGTAATATTTCACCACCTCTGTTAGACCCTTTAGGTAACAGAGGCACTTGTGAACCAACAGGTTTCCCTGTTTTTTTACCATGATGAAATCACATGCTGGAATGGAGTGAAAAAAGTCTTTCTCTTTAATGTATATTTTAAAGACGGGGGGGGGGGGGAAGAAAAGGGGAAAAAAAAGAAAGATAGTGGGAGGAGAAAGCTAGTGCATGAGCTTTGAGGAGGCATCTGGGAACAGGAGCATATGCTTAACTTCAAGATGATTCATTGATTCCCCTTAGCTCACGGAATTTCCTAATGCCATCTCAGATCCACTGCAATACAGTTATGGGATGAAGTGTGTTTTCACTAGGCATGTGCCTTTTGAGTGGTTTTAAGTAATGTAAATGGATTTGACTGTAGAAACATCCACAGAAACTAGTGAAAGACGTAGCATTCAGTCAGCAGAGTATGCAGTGAACCTGCTGCCCTGCAGGTGGGGATATGAACCAAGAGCTCTTTCTCCTGCTTGTTTCATGATGCATCTTAATGGGCGCTGGATGTTGCCTTTGATTTGGTTGTCTCCTAAGAACCAGCTCAGTTCCTTTCCAGCTATGTCAGTCAATGTGGAGCAGCAGCAATTGGGACTGAGCTCAGTCTCCTCATGTCATGCGTGTGCTCTTGGAAAAGCCCAAGGGGGTGTAATCAATAACCATGGCAGTCACTTACTGCTGAACCAGGAACTTGACCCCGAAAACAATTAATAATGTACTTCTCTGGTATCATACCCCAGGGTGTCAGCAGCATAATGAAGTAGCCTGTTAACAATACATTAACAGCTATTGAAAGGAGGCTTTCCAGCAGGAAAGCTTCTGAAACAAAGAGCATTTTCTTCCAGATGAAGAGGGGTTTGTTACCCTGGGCTGCAGCCTGGCACTGAACTTCCCTCTGAACCATAGATGTACAGTAGACTTCTTCAGGTAGTGAGAGGCCTCTTTGACAGCTATGCTTCAGTTCCCAAGAAGGATGAGCTCTGCCAATAGTTGGGCTTGCAGTCTGGAGGCTGCCACTGAGGCAGCTGGCACTGATCGCTTCCTCGTCTCTTCAATGCAACAGGGGTCTCGGACGTCAGGGTGAAGTGGTATTTATGGATCTCGGTTGCTTCAGGCAACTTTTGGCTCCTCTAAATGATAAATTGCTCTTTTGAAACTTAAGATTTGGGTAAATTCCCAGATAGCACTCAGAGCAAAGAATGAAGATTATCAAAGGTCCCCTTTCACAGAGAAGGTGGTTTTGTTCAACACCCCCCTCTTCCCCGAGAAAAAATTCCAAGAAGTCTTGTAAGCTAGACAAGACTGAACAAAAGCTCTGTTTTTTAGTCAGTACAGCTGTGGAGGTTGAGAGACTTTTTCTTTTGTCTGTTGAAAAAGTGTCAAGTCCTTTAATACTTATAGTTCAGTAGTCCTGCTTTCCTGCAGAGTAAAAAGAGGGCAAGTAGTAGCTTTGTCTCCCTCTCTACCATGAGATAGCAACTACAGGCTTGTACAGTAGTAAGATATCTAAAAGACATTAATATTTATTAAAGAAGCATTTTTATCACAAGTCAGAGATTTTCACTCCTTCCATGTTTCAAAATCATTTTTGGTTGGGACATATAATGGCAGAAAGTGAAGGTGCATGGAATTACTCATTGTTTTTGAAAAGTGTCATATTCCCCTAAAACGTGGGGTAAAGAGGTTGCAGAAACCTCCAGAGGTTTCTCAGTGTCATCTAAATAATACTTTTTTTTTTTTTTTCCTTTTCCTAAAAAGAGTGCTGGAAACAGGTTAACAAACCCCAATATTTGGAAGTCCCCATGATCTGTTCCTTCTCAAATCCAGATGACAGCTGGAAATGCAGATCCAGCAACATTTCTGGAATGGCCATTTCTAGACTTTAACCATCCCCCCCTGAGAACAGTGGTAGTGAACAGAGCTTTTTTGGATAGTTAATTTAGCCAGCTCTTTGAATGTGGCAACAGAGATATACTCAAGCATTTGTGGATCAGCTATGTAATGACACTTTATTTCTGATAAATTCTGTGGACTTTTTTTGTTTTTCAAATGAGTTATCTCAGACTTTAGGGACAAAGGAAAGTGCTCTGCTATCAAACTTGTCTTGATTTTGAAATGGACTTGTTTCTTAACTTTTTATTTCAGTTCTCTTTTTTTCCTACTTTCTTCTGGGGAATTTTGCGATCAGCTCAAAATACCACTGCCAGTGCTGTGACTGGAACTGCCAATACACGCTGCCACAGTCATAGCCTTCTTTATTGGAAATATCCCTGTCTGAAAACTGATTTTCTTGTCTTGATGAGTAAGCACTATCTAATGTGAGAAAAATAAGTGTAAATAAGTGTGTACCAAGTAGGTAATTCAAAACATGGTCACAGGTTCAGTTACTGATAAGAGTAATGATTTTTTGTCATAAATGCGTCAAAATACTTAACTACATAGAATTAGCAATCCTAAAATGCAGTGTTACTGAAAACCTCCAAATGTACATAAGAGTGGAGAAATATTGTCATTTTCTGCTTTCCTGAAGTAGCTTGAATGAATTTGGAATTATTATTGAATTCTTTTTTGTTTGTTTGTTTTTTTAATTTCAGTAAAATATGAAAGAATCAAGTTCTTGGTAATTGCATTGAAGAGTTCTGTGGAAGTCTATGCATGGGCACCAAAGCCATACCATAAATTTATGGCCTTTAAGGTAACAGTACATTTCAGCTGTAAGTAGGATTTCTCATAACCACTTACAGTTACCCATTTTACAAAAATGTTCTGACATTTTATCATGGCCGTATTACAAGTTCTTTGGTAAATCTGTCACGAACTTTGTATATTTTAATTTAGAAGTCTTTTTAGCTCTAAGAGGCAGTACACTTAAAGTTTAAATTGTAACTGAGCATAAACTGATAATCAGAATGACACAATATCACAACTGTTTGTTTCATCTCCCTGTAAATAAAACATGAGGCAGAGAGAAGTGAACTGAGTCTAAACATCTTCATCTGAGCAGAACAAGTCATTAAGTGATACTCAGCATTGTTATTTTTTTTTGAATGCTCCAAGAATGAAGTTAGCTGGCTTGGTATAACAGACTGATTTACAGACAGTTACTGTCGGTTGTGCAGATTGAAGTAAACACTATGGGAGTGTCAAATTGCTCTGAACTTTGGGGAAAACATTCTTACTAAAAAACAAACAGACCAACTAAAGTAAACCCCACAGAAAATATCTTACAGTATTATGTGATTGAAATGCAACAGGTTGCAGAGTAATCTCTCCTTTTCCATGAGAGACATGTTAGCCTAACTGGTCTGATGGATGGGGGCCAGAGGGACGTGGGAGAAATAAACACATAATATGTGCATTAGAGCATGTTTTTATAAAAGCCACTGTGGTTCTAAGCAGTAGAATAATCTCACTGATGGTTGTCTCACAGTCGTTTGGAGAATTGGTACATAAGCCATTGCTGGTGGATCTAACCGTGGAAGAGGGTCAGAGACTAAAAGTGATCTATGGCTCCTGCGCTGGCTTCCATGCTGTTGATGTGGATTCAGGATCGGTCTATGATATTTATCTACCAACACATGTAAGAACTGCGTCCGGGGTCGGGTTTTTTCTTTCTTTCTGGCTCCCTCCCCTTCTGCCTGCCTCCCCTCCCCCTTCCTTTCCTCAGATTACCAAGATGTCAGGCTGTCCCTGTGGATCACTGCCAGATGCCAGCAGCAGTGAATTGGGTTGGAGGGGTCTGAGCAGATGCAGCCACCTGTGCTTAGGGGCTTGTGCTTCACTCTGTGTCCTCTCCTCGTGGTCAGTATGTCTCCATGGTTGAGAGCTGCCCACTCAGCTCTGATGTGGGCCAATGTGACTGTTTCAGAGGTAGCAGCTAAATGGCCGAGTGCATTGCAAATGCCCAGCAGAGGTGCAGGGAAGGTAGCAGTGCAAATGGCATGACAGCCCACTGATGAAATTCAACAGGGTTGGCAAAGGCCAGGTGGTCTTAGGTACCAAGGTTTCCTGTTCATTGTACACAGAGGTGTCAGATGGGCCTCCAGTGTGTGATGCACCTCTCCAAGCACTATGCACTACAGTGCTGAGGTATGAAGACTGCATCTGGGCTGCTTGCTCCAGGCTCCCTTTCTGCCCATGGAAAGAAATAGGTGTTCCTACAGAGAAGTTAATCTTTCCTGGTTTTGGATGAGAGGATTTGTGCCCCAAGGGTTTTCAAGTCTTTGTTGTCATTGTGTAGCACGTCTAGCTCAGGGGCAGCAGAGCTAGTGCTTCTAAAGTGAGTGAATCCCCGATCTGCTGTCAGCCAAAATCAAAAATCACCCAGTCCTTTCTCCCAGCACAGGCTCTGGGGCATTAAAACAAAAGGTGTCCTCCTCTCCTCTGCTTCTGTAGATCCAGAGCAGTATCCAACCTCATGCAATCATCATTCTCCCAAACACGGATGGGATGGAGCTACTGGTCTGCTATGAGGATGAAGGAGTTTATGTCAACACATATGGAAGGATAACTAAGGATGTGGTTCTGCAGTGGGGAGAAATGCCAACTTCAGTTGGTAAGTGCCTCTGGCGAATCATATACAACGGGCTGTTAGGGAGCATGAGTGTGTGCATGAAGGCAGAAAGAAGGTGCATCGGGTTTGACTTCAGATTCAGAAGCAACGATGCTGTAGTATTCCTGGAAAACAACTGCACAAAGTGGAGAGTGATCATATGGATCTGTTTTGTGCTGAGTTTTTAAGAACAAAATCCAAACAAGAAAGTTGTGGAGTTCAGGAGTGAAAAACTCACCAGGCCCTCTGTGGGCTGCTGCAGAATTTTTTTCTAGACAGCTACAAAGTTGTGGAAACCTTTCAGTATAAAGACATGTAAGGTGGCAGGTGGGCAAGACATTATTATGGACAATTCTATATAGATAACAGTCTGTATATCTGATTTGATGTATTTACTTTAATTCACCTGCAGATTGCTCACCTACCCTAGCATGATAATTCTCCCACATCTCTCCAGTTCAAAATAAGGTAGTTTTGAGAGTGGGAGCAATGAGTGTAGTAAAATGGGTGTGGATTTGTTACAGATACAAGTACACACCAGGATCCCTCTTACTGCCTGTGCTGCCGTGTTTCAGTGCTGAGTATAGCCTGGGCTGTGGTCACACCTTCCTTTTGTTGGGCAAGCCCATTGCATTTTACATGGTTTGAAATGGACGCATGTGTTGGAAGGTGGATGCTGATAGCTGTTCAAGCAACACAAACAATAATGGAAGAGGAAATTTAAAGAAGTTTCATGAACAGCATGTTCACTCCTGTGGTGATTAACTCTTGACTAGATCTAAAAGCAAGCAGAATTTATTAGCTGGCAAATTGCAGAGCCTTTGGGGACTGGAGTGCCTGTGAAGTAAATGACACTGAGGCAGCTGACACCATCTGAACATCTCATCTGACAATTTTTAGAAGCTATTTGGCCCAGTTACCACGAGTGACATATTTAAATAAATTTTCAGCATGATGGTATATGTAGTGTTATAGGTGTATATTATACTGTAGTTGATAATATGACTTAATTTCACTGAAATTAATATGAAAAATCCTATAAAAGGAAAGTACTGCAAATTAAATATTTTTTAATTTTGCTTGCTAAGAGCTATTGTTCTTCTTATTTTTCCGTTAAGTATGTATGCAAATCAGAGGCAACAGCTTATTCTTCATTAAGTTCCCATATGTTATTTTTGGCAGTGTTCCTAAGACTATCCATCAAATTGCTTTTTGAATATACCTTTTCATAATGCTGGTGACTTTCTCCTTTATTTGATTTTTTTACTGCTATCAAGAACAGATTTTTTTCCTCATGCTACTACTAATCTGTTTTCCCCCAGTGACACTCTAAAGAAAAATGCTTGATTTTTTGCTTTATTTGTGCACAAAGGAAAGCAGTATGACAAATAATGGTATTTCCACTTGAAGAGCGTAATATGAACCTCTTTTGAGATATACAGAATGCTTTTCAGACCAACTGGCTTTCTCAAGGAGATCAGTTTTTTGAAGTATTACTCCTGCTAAAGGAGGCTAGCTCATTTTTTTCTAGTTTTCCCTTTCTCTCTCCTCTTTCTCTGTTTTTGCTGACAAGCTCCTTCAAGGAGGAGCCATAAGACACAGTGCTGGTGCTGGGGACATTCTGGAGTGGACAGGTTTATCTGTTTAAACCTTGGGTTCTGCTTTCCCCTTGTCAACACCTAATTAGCCTGTCTCTTTGCCAAACTTGGGAGAAAAAGGCTGTGTAAAAACTCAAATGTTCCTTCCATTTAATTGAAGGTTGTAAAGTTCCCTTTGTGTCATGAATGCTCAGGGAAGAAGTATAAAACTAACATAGAATACCCACGGGGAAATTTAAAAAAAAAAAAAAAGATATTTTTAGGCATCATGAAGGTGCTGAGGACAGAAATAGCACTCTGAACATGTGCATAGTTGTAATATGCATATGCAGGTAATTTTTAACTAGAGTGCGTCAGTATATTCATCTGCTTTTTCAGTTCTTTCATGTTGGCTTCTATCTGTCCTAATGGGCTGTGTGCTGTGTTTTCTTTCCAAAGCGTACATCCGATCCAACCAGATTATGGGCTGGGGAGAAAAAGCTATCGAAATACGATCAGTGGAAACTGGACACTTGGATGGCGTGTTCATGCACAAAAGGGCACAAAGACTGAAGTTCTTATGTGAACGCAATGACAAGGTATAATTTCCCTCGCCATGGTTTGTTGTCAAGATGATAAACATGCATCTGGGTACTTGGGTTGGGTTGACTCTGACCAGCACCTACCTAGCCTCTCACTCACTCTCCTCTCCCGTGGGATGGGGAGATAATAGAAGGAAGCCGAAAACACTCATAGATCAAGATAAAGACAGTTCAATAAGGACAGCAAAAGCTGCACATGCAAGCCAGGAAAAATAAGGAATTAATTCACAACCTCCCGCTGACACTTCCCAGAAAGCAGTGCTTCAGCATGCTTAACACTTGCTTGGGAAGACAGATGTCATCACCACACTGTCCCCCCCGTCCTCTCCCTTTCTCTGAGCTTTTATTGCTGAGCATGATGTTATGATGTTATATGTTACGAGATATCCCTTTGGTCAGCTTGGGTCAGCTGTCTCCCAGCATTGTTCCCTCCCAGCCTCTTTCCTATCCCAGCCCACTGGCCTTTGAGGGGTGAGGCGTTCCGAAAGGAGGCCTTGATGCTGTGCAGGTGTTGCTCAGCAGTAGGCAAAACACTGGTGTGTTAACAACATTGTTTAACCACAAATGCAAAGCCCAGCACCATACAGGCTGCTATGAAGAACGTCAACTCCATCCTCACCAGACCCAGCACAGCACTGCAATTGCACTGTACATATCAGGGACAGTGAAGGCAAATTAGAGTCACTCTGTCCTACCTGTTGAATTTACCAATGTTTTTTCTTCACAGGTTTTCTTTGCCTCCGTACGGTCAGGTGGAAGCAGTCAAGTCTATTTCATGACCCTTGGCAGGACTTCTCTTCTGAGCTGGTAGAAGCAGTGAGATTTGGCGAGGAATTGCTGACATCCAGAGTCTGAGATCTTCATAACTCGGAATTATTTTCAACTGGAGTACAGACCTGCACTAATGCAGCACTCTGTGTAAATGTGTGTGCAGGAATCACTGGTGTTAGGTTTCTTTTTGTTTTTCAACTGAGGCTGCAACGCAGCTGGTGCTGTAAAGATATTGCCATCAGGTGCTACAATGTCTTTGAGATTTGGGATCACACTAGAAAGCTACAGGTCGTCTTTTCCCTTCAGCTCCAGGATTCCTAGGCTTTGAAGGACTCTGTTTGTTAGTGTTAAAACAGAGAGGGGGGAAAAAAAGGAAAAAAAAACAACATAGACTTACCATGAACATGCTGTTGAGTGGACAGGGGGCAGGCAAGAGAAGGTGAGAAGTGGTGTAGAGAGTCAGACTGGCTGAAACAGAGGGCAGATCTAGTCTAGTAATGTTAACAATGTATTTAATTGACATTTCTTTTTTGTAATGTGACAATATGTGGACAAAGAGGAAGGTGCAGGTTTTAAGAAGTTAATATTTATAAAATGTGAAAGACACAGTGACTAGGATAACTTCTTCTTGGGGACAGGGAGGGTGGGAAGGGGCTCGGGGTGGAATTTTTGGGTTTTTTTGTTTCTGCAGTTTTATTTTTGGCCTGGCCAATAACTTTAGTCATTTTCTGTGTACCAGGTATTGCCTGAAACATGTGCAGATGATAAAAAAAAAAAAGAAAAAAAAGAAAAGGAAAAAAAAATTCATTTTCTATAATGATTCTGTGTTAGGCCAGAACTTGGTTATGTCACAGTATTAGCACTGCCTCAGTTAAAGGTTTAATTTTTGTTTAAACCTAGAAGTGCAACAACAGTTTTACCACAGTCTGCACTCGCAGAACTAAAAAAAAAAAAAAAAAAAAAGAAAAAAAAAAGAAATAAAATCCAAACTACATATGTTTATTTTTTGTGCCTACCTCATTGTTTTTAAAGCATAAAATAAAAGAGGTGGTTTAGTTTATACGTTTTTAGATGAAAACCATTAATGTCTAATTTAATCTTAATACCAAAACTACCAGATTGAAAGGTTTCTGACTGTTATTGCATAGCAAGTTTCAGCAGGAGGAGGAGACAGTGGTCCGTTGGGGCAATAGTGGTAGCGGTATGGCAGTGAGACACTGATTAATGTAATTTGCTTACAAAATTTGGTGAAGCAAGCATTTTTCTAAACCAGTTTTATCCTTAAAAGAAGTCTGAATTTAGCCTAAAACCAGAGGTTTCACACTTCTAACATGTGGGCTTAGTAACAGGCAGGTAAAAATAACTAGGCTAGTTCTATAAACTGTTAAATGTTGTAGGAAACATTTTTGGGGCGGTGATGTTTTTCTTTTTTAAGAATGCAATGCACTAAAACTCTTTTAAGAATGTAGTTAATACTGCTTATTCATAAAAACAGCGTATACCTGTGTTTAGATGTAAGATCCCAGCTCTGGCTTTTTTCTTTCTTTTTTTTTAAGTCAGTTTTATTTTATGAATAAGTTCTGACATTTGTAATAAATGTCTTGAGAGTAATAATTTGTTTAATGGCTACATGTTCATTACTTGAGAAACCTTGAGTGTATAATAATCTGTTGGTGTTGTAATAATGCACAGTGTCACAATTCAGCCATTTTCCTTTTTGTTTTCGCTTTTTTTTTTTTTTTAATTCCTTTGGTGGGGTACTTTGTTGACAGCTGCCTTAAGCTGTTCATTCAGTGAACAGGCTCTCAGTGTTTCATGGGCTTTGTCTTCTGCTGCGGTTAACTTTCCTTCATGGCATGACAGGTAGGGCTTTTTAAACACGTATTCTTCAATTCAGTCAAGCCAATGGCTCGAGTGACTGCTCACACAATCAATTACGAGCCAAGGGCACCGCGTGTGCAAAGCTCAGACTCAACAGACCCTTCTTTTGGTGTCAAATCTGACTGCTGTAAATCCTTCAACCCCGATCAGCGTTGCTGCTGAAGACTCTTTCGAACATTGTAGACAGTTGAAAAGAGAGCGGTAAATGCACACCGCCAGCGCACGCATGTGCACACCCCCCCCACACCCCCCCTCCCCCCAAAAGAATCAAAACTCAAGAAAGCCTTACATTTTCTGGCGGAGGAATACCTAGAACTATTTTTTTTTAATTGTATGACTTTTGGATAGCGGTGAAGGTGAAGGTGAAGGATGTGTTCTTTTCAGGCCCGGTGTGGCCAGCCAGAAGAATGATCAACCTTTTGTACTATAATGAACTAAAGGGGACTCGGAAACACAACGTGATGGTAGACATATGGGTGTAATCACACAGCTGCCCTGTAGCATAGTTTGCCGAAGCTGATTTGATCGAATGTCAGTCTGCGTGATTTAAATCTTCCAGTGCTATGTGGTCAAAAATTAATCTAGTCCTTGAAAGCTGATGCTATTCACCTAGAGGAAGATTCTCCAGTACTGTAGGGATGCCCAGGTCACGGATACGTGCTGTTGAAGTTTTGAGGCTCCGGGGAGAGGGGGAAATCTCCTTCCTTCGGTGGGGCTGCCTGCCTGGCAGCTTCTGCCTCCATGGAAGTGCCAACATGGCAAGGTAAAAACAGTATTACAAAACCACTACGTACACCAACATCGAATTCTTCAAACAGTGCTTTTGTAAGCAAAGAAGAAAAGAAAAGCTCCTAGGTTTAGTTTTAAGCTTTAATAAGTAATAATTTTCTGTATCTTTTAAGTCAAAGTAACCCTAACTTGTATGACTGCAGTGTTTTTATTTTTTATCTTATGCACATGTTATGTTGGAGAAAATGTTTACAAAAATGGTTTTGTTACACTAATGTGCATCACATATTTATGGTTTATTTGAAAGTGATTTTTTTGTGGGTTTTTTTAGTTTTTCATAGTAGTAGTAGTACACTTTTTGTGATTTATAACCCCAAACTCTGCTGATTATAAAGATGCTAAACAATAATACAAAATGACAAACTGCATTAAAATTACTAATCGTAGAGCTGCAAAGCAGACTGGTGACAAGTAAAACACTCAGCCTTTTTTTTGCAGTGCTATCTAACTTGTCTTCTGTGTATTATGGAAATTACTGTTTTTTCCCCGTTTTTCCTTAAATAAAGTCAAATTGACACCTATTGTATGTGGAAAGTATTTTGAATATCTGCTGGCTGCAGAAATCAAGCTGCATGTTACCTAGTTGCATGTATCATAAGAACAAAAGCCTTATTGTCAAATCTCATAATTTTAGAGACTTTGACAATAAATGTGGGCTTTTGAGGGCTTTTTTGTTGTTGTTCTTTTTTTTCCTTAAAGCCCTATCTCCTGGTGCAGTTGCTCTTTTGAGAATTACAGTTTTCTTTTTAAAGGAAAAAAGCGACAAGCTTAGAACACTAGTGAGCATCGGAAAGAAGAAGTTGCACAAAGGAGAACCTGGGTGCGTTGTGAACGTGCCCTCCCACCACACCACTTTCAGGCACATGATTTTTGTGAGCTGGCATTACTTATCGCCAAGAGAGCGCGATGAACATGAGTCCTGAGACAGATTCTTGCACGACATAAAAGCACGACTCCAAAAAAGTCAGGCTTTCCAAGTCGTAAGCCATGAGCACTGAGCAGGTTTGATGTAAAGCCACAGTTTTCACTCCCGGGGTTCTTGCTGGCCTTTGCCCATGTTTTTCCACCGTGGGTTGTGTCTGTTTTCTGAAGTGGAGATAAGCAGTAGACGTTTCCTTCTGACTAGGCTGATCTCTGCAAGAGGAGGAGGAAGTCTGTGTTCCCGGGCTCCTGCCTTTCCTCACACTTTCATCTGCAGAAGGCCTGGGATGTGGTGTAAGTTGAAAAATGTTTCAGGGTTTCACTTGTTTCCTATGGACAAAGGTATCTGAAATCCTCGAGCCCCCAGCTTTTCCGCTTCTGCAAGTGTAGATACTGGCTGAACTTAAAAACCTGACAGGACCAGCTAACCGCTGGTCAGGCTCCTGCCAGCTCCACTCCAGTTACTGCTCCAGAGCTGCTGATTTTCTTCAGTCATTCTTGACCTGTTGAAGACTTCCCTCAGTTAAACACACTTAGCATAGTCGAGCACCTTAGCTTCTCGTGAAGACAGATACGAGCAACAGCTTGCTACAGTATGCAGTAAGTAACTGAAAGCAGCAGCCCCAGGCGTGAGCTTCACAGTGGGTGCTGGCAGAGGCAATTGAGAACATGCAAAACCTTCATGCTCCTGTGAAGAAAGACACAATTGCAGTGATTTACAGGAAGAAGGAAATAAATGAGAGCATTGGAAAAGGAGCAGCAGATCTCATTCCTGTATGGGACTTGTGTAGCAGTGGTGAGAGGCGCCCAAATTTGTACCTCCTTGAGGGGAGGAGGTAAGTACACAGGACAGAAGAGAACAAATAGTGCAGCAAAAGAACATGTGTGTCTTCAACGTTAACAACTGCAGTAACCAGTTGTTCTCAAACCAGAGAAAGAAATGATCAAACATCAGAAGGAGCATTTGAAACCATTTTTTTACAAAGCTTTTAAATATGCAAATTAAACGTTAGCAATGAAAAGTGCAGAACACTTGCCCATGAGATTAAAGTTAAAAATGTGAAAATTCAAAAAGACAGAAGAGACAGCCCTTTTGGGGGGATTGCTTTGCTGAAAGACACATGCCAGAGCATTAGAGTTGTACAGGACCTTATATGAAAGGCGGGGTGGGGGGGAAGGGTTTTGTGGGCCGCCACCTTTTGTGCAGAGAGATTGTTAATTCTTCTGCTTGTGTGTATATGATGGTCTGGGATGAGGACTGTAATACTGCTAAAAAGAGACTGAAGTTGTTGGAGAAACAACTTCAAATGCAAGAAAAGAGCCTATGACAGAGGGGGCTTGGCACTGGGCATTCAACATGGGACTCTGCTGTATCAGAATGGTCCAAGGCAACAAATCTGATAACACTGGTGTGAATGCATTTCCACCTCAGCATCCAGTGCCCTGTTACCCACCTGTGAGCTCCAGCATCTCAGCCCAAAGCTGTTTCTTCTTCCAACGTCACTGAAGAAATACCAGCAATGAGTTGTGCTGTGTTGCTTGAGCGGTATTCCACAAGTACTTCTCACAGCTGGCCTGGTTCGCTTGCTGCTGGCTCTTACTTTACCCTTAAATCTCAAGCAGTCCAGCAGGGAAGCAATCCTGGGAGTTTAACTGTGAGAAGACTGCTTTTGCCACATGAGGAGCATGCTTTACGGCCAGGATTTCAGCTGCATATGAGGGGTGTCCCTTGCCTGCTGGGCTATTTTGGTGCATGTAAGGGACACAAGTTTAAAGGGCCATGTGCACCCAGCAGCTGTAAAAATGTTGGCTGCAGCTCTCTTCCAGTATGTGCAAATGCACTGCTGAGCTCCAGCATCCAGCTCTTGGCCTATTTCCAACCCGTTAAAGGCGGGAAGGCTGGTAATAACTGTCTTCTTTCGAAGACCTCCTTTTTTAGGAGGTTTTTTAACACATTACGGTGTTGGTGCTGGTCAGGGAGGTGTGGAAACACAGAGTCAGATGCCAGTATTGCTGTGTGGACTGCTGGGGAGGTTACTGGTTGGGGGAATTGAAGAATGTCACATAATTGCAGTCACTTATTTTTTACTCTGTGATCGTGTGGCTCCATGCAGCATATGATCTGATAAAGGGTAAAAACTCTGCTCTAGAAATACTGACTGTCTTACTCCTTTTCCTTATCTCTCTGGTTTATCCTACTCTTCTAACCAGTAGTGAACTAGGGAGAGAAGGAGAGAGGAAGGTGTTTTGTTGTTTAAGAAAATAAATCCCTGACTCAATAAAAGTATGCCCATTCCAGCTGAGGAAATGACACTTTTTTTTCCCTTTGTTCAATTATATCAGGAAATTCACTTTAATGTTTCAGTCTCAGGCTCTTGTTGTTCTATGGGGTAAATATGTAGCATGGGAAAGTCAGATTAATTTGTTCCAACTGCTGTACACAGCTCAAATTTTACTTGCTCTCTGTGTGAAATTTTTATTGCACAATCTCGTATTTGTCATTCAGTGTAATTTGTACATTAAAAGGCATTACCACACTTCCATTTTATTTTAATATTTGCATCTCCTAAGCAATTTTGCCCATGCCACATTAGCCATGGGAAAAACTCTTTTCTGTCTATGAAACAACTGTTGGAGTGAAGGGATTGTAAAATACTGTTTGTCTCACTCTTGTCACAGGGAGATTACAGACAATTTTCAGTAGAGTCCTGTTGGTATAGTTAGTAAGACTCTAGTCTTACAATCAGCCAAAGCTGAAAGACAGAAGAAAGTAAATGACGTATTTAGAAGCATATTTAGTGAGTCAGAGAGATAGTTAGAATGTGTTTAGTAGCTTTTAGGGAGTCAGAGAGTTAGTTAGAAAACAGAGGTTTTAAGGTTGAGATCTTTCACCTCAGCTATTCAGCTCATCTTAGCACCTTGGGGTACCGGTGTCTCCCTTGGTGTTTCCTGAAGACGATGGAGTGTAACCCACAGGGTTGCTTTCCTGGGCCAGATATTGATACTGACCTTTGGCAATTCAGACAGAAAGCCGTTAGCAAGTCTAGATGTGTGAGAAAGCAAAGCATAGAGGGAATTCACGTTTTCCTCTTCCGTTTTGTTGCAGTGATTTCCAGATTTTTCACCAATGCTAAGCATACGCGTGCATGTAGATGGTGTAGAGCATGCTTACTTGTAACAGGGAAGCATCCTGGCTTTTGGCAACCCTGTTATCTCCTATGGCTGGAGCCACAAGGAAGAAAGTGGACCTGGGTCCTCCTAGAAAAGCCTTGTAAACAGCCTTGTCAACCCCACTGCAGGCTTAAGCATTTGTTTAACTTCAAACATAACAGACATAATCTAACCTCCGTTCTCCCAAGCACTTAGTTGTGTCCTAACCTCCACCTAATGTTTAAATGTAGTCCTAAACCTGAAGGCAGACTTCCTAGCAATGGATCCTACCATGGTGCAGACTGCACAGAGCAGCTGGCAGAGCCACAGTTGTGTGCACATACAGATGCTCTATCCTAAGAACTGACTTGCTGGGCTTCATTAAGTCCTAAACCTACCCCAATCAAATCACAAGAACTTCTGGAAAATTCATATGGAAATTTTCTCGATGTTTCAGTAATGAAATTAACTGAAAGATAAGAAGAGAGCACAAACTGACATAGAATGTTAAAATGCAAAGTATGTAATTATAGACTCACAGTTGTAATGATTCTAATGGGTATCAGAGACAAGTATAAAAGGAGAATAAATTCTTTCAGGGCATAAAGAATCAGTTATGGGTAATTAAGCTGCAATTATCATTACTGTGCTGCTATGATAGGGTTTTTTTAAACTAATTTTTGTAAAATGGAATAATGCAAGTTAAGCACGAATTCTTCTATTATCTGCCATTCAGACAAAAACATTCTTCTAGTGCTTTTCAAAATGTGCCAGTGGGACAGATCTCAGCTTTACACTAGTGAAAACACTAGGGATTTTATGAAGTGATGTATTTCACATCACACAGCTGTTCAGTGGCATCATTTAACTCATGAAAACATGAAGTGCATAAATCCATGCCTCCTGGCAATCATGTAAGCCAGCAATCAGGTTCAACAGAGTTCTTCACATGCTTAAGATGAAGTGATTTGGTAAATTGGTAATCCAGGGCTCTTAATTCAGAGCAAGGAGGACAGGGCTTAGAGCTGTCAACAGCGTTCTTGGTTCAATCCACAGTCCTGAGATGGCTGAACCTGGAAATCAGCTGTTGGAAAGTTTCAGTTTACAATATTGGGACAAACAGTCATTGATGTCACCTTGCCTTTTAAAAGGGCCCTCATAAAATGTGTCAGGTGAGCAGCTGATCCATGAGCAGGCATGGTATGTGAAGGACCAGTAGTTCTGCTCATGAAATCAGAGACCAGAGATGGCAGTGACATTACAAATGATGAGCCAGAAAGGCAGCAGACCACCTTCTCTCCATCTCTTAATGTCTTAAGCCACTGAAGACTTTGGAGCTGGAAAGTAACTCCTTACTGGTACCAGTGTACAAATTCAGATCTTAGAAGTAACAACACAAAATTCAGACAGAGGTTAACTTTGCCTATATTGCATGGTATCCCACACAAAGGAGCAAGGAAATTAATTCTAGGTTTGCTCCTAGCACTTTCTCTCCACAGGTGACCCAAGGCAGTTAGGGGTATTTGCAGAGGGATTACTCCAGGTCCCTAAAGCCTGGATGCCCTTTGGTATCCTGGCAGGCTTCCAGCTGCTACTGCAGAAATGTTGGGGTTCCCAGGGTGATGGGGGTGTCTGAGATGCCTTGGACATCTGGAAGGGAACTGCATGCTTGGGTTTAGGTACCTCAGTCCCATCAGAGGTTTCAACACGTTTGTCATGACGATAAACTCCTCAGTGCAGGGCTTGTCATCTGTTGCGTGTGTTTGTGTGCTGCCTTGTGTAACTCTAACCAGTTGATTCTGTAATACAAATCTTTAGAAAAAAAATATTTTCTTGAAAAAAATGTGGAAAAATTGGAAAATACCAGGGTTTAATGTTCCTAACTTAAACTTAATCCAGACACCTCTTACTACTGCTCAACATTTAATCACATTTATAGACTTTTCTTGAAGTGCCGTACTCACTCTAAAACAGATGGTCCTCATGGAAGGGATAAGTGTTCAAAAACTCTCTTTATCCTCATTAATTAGTTTGGAGCCTTATGTATATCTTAGTTGGTGTCATCCAAAGTGCTCGTTTTCTCATAAATTATATCAACTCAGTATGGTTCACAAATACTAATGAACTTCTCTATATTCCTGTACAGTGAGAGAGGGTTATCATTAGAAGCTTTTTTTTTTCTGTTATCCTAACTTGAAATAAGGAACCAAAGGTTGGATTTTTTAATGGAAGAGAATTTAAAAAGCATTTTGTTTCAGAAAAGTCAAAGTGAAACATTGCAAGCTTTGGTCAAAACTAAATTCTTCACTTCTAATAACTATAATATTTTGCTTGCTGTAATAGCCATCAGGATATCATCATGTTAACTGTAATTTAAATTTTACAGGTATTTTCATGTTGCTCCCTACATCCATCATCCCTATATGCTGTACTTTTTTAATGGACAACCTCTCTCATGGTCCAGCTCACAAAGTCTGTCTCCAAAGAAAATGTGTTACCTCAGGTTACATTTACATTTTTGAGGGGTTGGGTATACCTATAAAAACCCATGTGCTGGGTGAGAGAAGGTGCTGATAGGTAAATGCTTTATAAATTTTATGGCATCGATTAAGTATTTTGGAGTGTATCAATTAAACAAAATATTCTGTCTTGGTCAAGCTGACCTCAGACAAAATTTACCTCTCACCTTCCTTCATCAGAGTATATGCATCTCACAAGACGCATTTTTTCCCATGGGAAGTATCAGTTAAGTGGCAAATTAATTTTCTGATTAAAAAGAAAAGATTGAGATGGAAAATACATAGCCCCCTGTGATTTTTATATATGAAGCACTGAAGAAATGTTTTGTCCAGTTGGCCAAAGTTTTCACTTGTGAACTGCCCTGTGCCTCTATCTGCCCCAGGTGAGAAGCCCCTTGTTGCCTTCAGGCCACGGCACCCTCAGGTCTCTGCTGCAGACTTGTGGACAAACAAGTGCCAGTCGCATGTATTTTGAGAAGGTGCCTCAGAGTGCTCTCCCCCACCCCATCCCATCATTTACCAGCAGTCCTGGCTGACCGGGGAGGTCCCGACAGATTGGAAATTGGCCAATGTGATGCCCATATATAAGAAGGGTTGGAAGGATGATCCAGGAAATTACAGGCCTGTCAGCTTGACTTCAGTGCCTGGGAAGCTGATGGAGCAGCTCATCCTGAGTACCATCACACAACACATGAGGGACAACCAGATGATCAGGCCCAGTCAGCATGGGTTTATGAAAGGCAGGTCCTGCTTGACAAACCTGATCTCCTTCTACGACAGGGTGACCTGCTTATTGGATGAGGGAAAGGCTGTGGATGTTGTTTACCTCGACTTCAGTAAGGCCTTTGACACCGTTTCACACAACATTCTCCTGGTGAAACTGACTGCTCGTGGCTTGGATGGGCACACGCTTTGCTGGGTAAAAAACTGGCTGGATGGCCGGGCCCAAAGAGTTGTGGTGAATGGAGTTAAATCCGGTTGGTGGCCAGTCACGAGTGGTGTCCCCCAGGGCTCGGTTTTGGGGCTACTCCTGTTTAACATCTTTATTGATGATGTAGACGAGGGGACCGAGTGCACCCTCAGTAAGTTTGCAGATGACACCAAGTTGGGTGGGAGTGTTGATCTGCTCGAGGGTAGGGAGGCTCTGCAGAGAGACCTGGACAGGCTGGAGCCATGGGCTGAGGCCAACTGTAGGAGTGTCAATAAGGCCAAATGCCGGGTGCTGCACTTGGGCCACAACAACCCCCAGCAGCGCTACAGGCTTGGGGAGGAGTGGCTGGAGAGCTGCCAGTCAGAGAGGGACCTGGGGGTGTTGATTGACAGCCGGCTGAACATGAGCCAGCAGTGTGCCCAGGTGGCCAAGAAGGCCAATGGCATCCTGGCTTGTATCAGAAATAGCGTGGCCAGCAGGGACAGGGAAGTGATCTTACCCCTGTACTCGGCACTGGTGAGGCCGCACCTCGATTACTGTGTTCAGTTTTGGGCCCCTCACTACAAAAAGGACATTGAATTACTCGAGCGTGTCCAGAGAAGGGCAACGAAGCTGGTGAAGGGTCTGGAGCACATGTCGTAGGAGGAGCGGCTGAGGGAACTGGGGTTGTTTAGTCTGGGGAAGAGGAGGCTGAGGGGAGACCTCATCGTCCTCTACAACTACCTGAAAGGAGGTTGCAGAGAGCTGGGGATGAGTCTCTTTAATGAACTAACAAGTGATAGGACAAGAGGTAATGGCCTCAAGTTGTGCCAGGGAAGGTTTAGACTGGATATTAGGAAGCATTTCTTTACAGAATGGGTTGTTAGGTGTTGGAATGGGCTGCCCAGGGAGGTGGTGGCGTCCCCATCCCTGGAGGTGTTTAAGAGTGGGGTTGACATAGCGCTTAATGATATGGTGTAGTTGGGAACTGTCAGTGTTAGGTTAATGGTTGGACTAGATGGTCTTCAAGGTCTTTTCCAACCTAGATGATTCTGTGATTCCGTGATTCTGTGAAATCAAACACAGCATTATTCAGCACTGTTGCTCATGCTTTCACAGAGAATATTTCACAATTACATTTCTTATCTGAGATCAATGCAATATATTGCTCCCCTGGGATCAGTTTGCAGCTGAGATTCATTGCAGCAGAGTATTTGTTCCTGTAAGATCAGTCAAAACGGAGAGTCTAGAGAGTGACTAACAGTTAAAACATTCCCTTATGGGTTTTTTCCCAGTCAGAAATCTGGAAGTGAAATCTGTGAATCTGGATTCTTCAGGAACTTGGATGTAGCGTAAACCAGAAGAAAGCTGGAAATCTTCTCTCTAAAGTCAACTGTACTCCAGGTATCTCAGGACAATGAAAGTTAATTCAGGTGAACTGTGAAGAAATGGGCAATGGAGATCTGCCTTCTACTGGTAGAAGGTGGTGAGCTCCTTCTTCTGCTCTCTGGTTTTTAGGCACCCCATGACCATAGTACAGCCAGGTATTGTACTGCAGTTACTTCCAAACCTGTCTGTGAGTTCCTGTACACACCAAGGCAAGGGAGCAGATGGCCCCCACAAATATCCCTGTGCCTGGCATCTGCTGATTTCTGCTCCTGCAGGACTGACAAACCTCCTTCACCAGACCCTTTGGAGCTGATGGGGGGGCTGTCCAGCCCCTGACCACAGAAGAACACCACCAAGCCCACCTGGGCCTTTGCTGGCCCTCTTCACAGAAGGTGGTAAAGTGCTCTTAGACCTGTGTGTTTTGGTGGTCTCCTTACGTGGGTCTGCCACAGTGGGTAACCTAGGCTGGGGTGAGGGATCTGCTTTTGCCACTCAGTGCCCCGGGGACCCCGAGGGCTGGCCATAGTGAGCTGGGCTGTGGTTGTTCCCCCTGGCAGCTCCACCACAGAGAGTAAGAAGAAGAGTGAGAGGTCATGAAAATGAACAAATTGAAGTTGTTGATTTCTTTTTGCCCCACTTCTATAAATAGAATTAACCCTTTCGGTTTCAGTTTTATTTCTAGTCATGGAGAGCATTGTGTTCTCATTTCCATTGCTGAAATGGCTAAAATGGCTCCAAGGTCTTCTTCCCATTCCTTTGCGGTAACAGCACTGGGTGGAGGAAGACATGATTTCCCAGTGTCTGGGAGATGTTTGCATGGTGGGATCAAATATACAAGAGCTCAAGTTCCTCTCTCAACACCCCTAGGAGAGGGAGCAGAAATGCCAGGGACTGCACGCTAGTGGAGCTGGAGTTGGGTGCTGCCAACGGCTGTGCCCCGTAGCTGGAGGACACAGAGTCTCAGGAGGCTGGTGACGCTTTACACCTGCTGCACGTTGGGGCTTGCCAAGCTGGGTGCCACCAGCTGGGGGAATCTCCCTGCAGCAGACCCCACTGCTTGGTGAGACCTGTCGTTTAGGATCATCCCCCACCTGGCTGCAACTGCTGCAGGAGAAGCAGCTTTCTTCCCTCTGGCAAACATGCCTTTAGGGCCTGCAGGACATATTAACTTCTCAGAAGTTTGAGAGGCTTGTATTTTCACAGCAGCTGTAAATTCAATCTTATTTGGAGAAGTATTATTTGTCTCATTCCCTCCTCCTTTTTTTCTGCTCTTTTTTTTCTGCTGTCTGTCCTTCCTTCCTTTCTTAAGTAGCTATCATACTTCTGTTTCTGCCCAAAGCAATGTTTGTCTTGCAATGTAATGGGCTGAAGCAACACACGGGAATTTTTTTCAGTGGATGCAGCTATTGCTACTACTAGCAAAGATGTGACTGTGTGGTACTGGGATTGCATTTCTGCACTGCAGTGTGTAACTGTGCATGTATCCCAGTGCAAACTATCCCAAGATGGCCAGACACTCTAGCTTTTAATCAAACAGCTTTGGGCTAATATGGAAATTTGTGCAAATAATAGATTATTTGCATGAAGGGATGAATCTGCAGAAGAGGTTTTGAAGAGGCCACATCCAAATCTTTCTTCTAAATTGGCCATCTGTTTGCAAAATGTATATCAGCAAATGCTATAATTTCATGTACGTGACTTGGTTTCAAGTTGGCTGTGGTAACTCTGAGGCTTGACTAATGAAGTTTTGTAATAGCCATCTTCACTACTTACTCTGGAAAGCATTGTCTGGGCTGACATTTCTCAAACACCAAATGCAAAAGCCTAGAAGTTCCTTCAGGGTTTGAAATACGGTGCTATTAAGCAAGCCCATTTTGCAAGTTCTAATCTCACTCCAGGAAACACCATTCTTGTGAAGAGGTGACCATCAGAAAAGTGCATCCAGTTTCCTTCCAGTAAGATTTGGGCTGAGCTTGTATCTCTCAGCACAGTTGCTGAGTGCTTGCTGGCACACAGGACAGGTTCTCGTGGGAATTTTGTGCAATGAGAATAGACTGGGAGATGCTCAAAAATCTGAAGTTTGCAGAGGCAGTGGCAGTAAATATTTTTTTGAAGGTTGTAATGGGTCAGACATAAAAAAGTGTGTCTTTGCCAGGTGAATAACACTGATGCTGTGCATATAAATGCTTCTAATCATAATGCACAAATTCTGCTTCTTGGAGTCTCTTGACCACTTTGCATGTTGCAAATATTTCACATTCTTTTTTTCAATTATTTTGATGAACACATTAAGATAGCCAACTTCAAGCCACAGTCTAGGGAGGTTCACATCTCAGGTAAAGAAGGTTTCATTGCTCTTTCACTGTAAGAGTTTTCACCCAGGCCATAGAGACTTGAGGGCTGCTTGGGGCTGGCAGTTTTGTTATCAGTGTGTGTGGTGTTTGTAGCATGCAGGTATGAAGAGTCTGTGGATCTCCTCTTGAAAAGTTTTAATGGCGGCTGTATTTATCCTCAGATTCGTAAGATTTTAACATTTAAGCCTATTCTAAAAAAGCCTCCAAGAAAAACAAAATTTCATTTACCCGCAGTTAAAAACTGGTTCAATTAATTCTAGCACTTGGGATTTCTCTTGTGGTTTTCCTAAAGTAGGGAGGCTTTTCCTGGAAGGACCTTTGAGGTCACTGCTGTACTGCTGCTTTGATGATTAATTCAGGTAAACTCCAATCCTTTTCCAGTAGAAATACAGTACATTTTAAATATAAAGTCTTAGTCCCTTAGATGGAATGTAATCATCTTCTTACTATATGTTTTTAAGATATATCGTGACAGAAAATTTTGAGAGAGATGTTAGCCATGCAAACTCACCTGTGGCTCCTTGTTATTTTCCCCTTCATACATTGCACTTTTTATATTGCTTTACTTTTTATAGTTTTATTGCAAGAAAATTGATATTAAGCTTACTTACTATATTTAAAAGATATTGCAGGGAAATTAAAATGCTGCCTAAATAAAGCCTGTCTAAAAACCTAGATTATTCCTCATTGAGAGAATACATCTGAATTGTTTAGGCTGCACAAGAGCTGGACTTGAGCAAACCCATTTGGCCATGGTTGACTGAGGTTTCTCCCTTTGGCCAGTGCAATGCTGAGACAGGGTCAAATTCAGATTTTGTCAGTCCCCAGGTTTGAGGTTGTTTAGGCCAAATGTCTCATTCTGGGTCATCTCTAACCTTTTGACATAAGCATGTGTGAGTAGGTATGTATGAGTATGAATGGACTTATTTCCCCCCTTGAGTCTGTGCTGGTGTGTTGGGACTTAAACTGATGGACTGAAACTTATTTATTCCATCACTGTTGGGAATTATTTTTAAGAGGTGATGTATTTGAGGCACATTTAATGAAAGTATGGCATCCTTGAAGTGAACAGTGTGTGATATGTGAAAGGAGAGGAGGGAACAAGCAGCTAAAAACAGAGCTAGTCAAGTTAGCAGTGTAAGTGCTGTTGTGCACAGACAGATGGGTACCAGCTGTCTTTCTGGTCGATACTAAGATACACTGTATGAACTGAGGAAGAAGAATGTACTTTAACTGAACACTGCTAACCCTGAAGAATAAACAAAATCTGTAAAAACCTTAATGAAACCTAGATTTATTTTTTTTTTTCTGAAATAAGTAGGGCCATATTTGGTAGTAAAGCATATGTTTTTCTTTAATATTCAAATGGGAAAATATTTCAAGTTATTTTAGTCTCTAGTGCTGCTGAAAAACCTCTGGATACATGATAAAATGAATATTTATTGTGTATCGCAGATGAGGAAGGGAACTGTTATTTTTGGAGCCAGGCAAAAATGGTACATGGCATCTTTTTGTTGAAATGTTCATTAAAACTTTCACAAAAAGAAAACTGGCAGCGGACCAAAGAAGTACAAGACCACCCATTAGAGAACATCAATTTTGTATCACATATTCAAACTTGACAAAGTGGACAGAACAGTCCATTAAAAAAACCCCAAAGAAACAGAAGAAGAGTGACAAGCCAGGGCTGAAAGGAGAGGTAAGTGAAATACTGATGTGACAAATCGCACTGTGTGTCCACTTCTGCAGCTGCCTTCCCTGCTGAACTGGCTTTCACAACACAGATTTGGATGAATGCACAGCCACTGATTCAATATTCATAACCTTACCAGCAGGAATCATTATAGAACAGTATGTTCCTTCAACTCCAGCTGCTGGAAGGAAATGTTATATAGGAAACTCAATATATAATTTTTGCAAAAAAACCAGCATTCTGCCTTGATACTTTGTTATGTTGAGTAGGTCATGCTACCACTCAGCCTAGGTAACAAGAGCTCTGGGTCATATTTAGGGCAATATTGACACGCCTGCCATTCACACAATCGTGTCATGGCTCTCAGTACTTTTGTGTGGAGGGCAGTGATGACTGAGGCCATCCAAAGGAAACACTTCTCACATTTAAAAAAATTGGAGAAATGTATCTTGGAAGCATCCTACAATGTGGAACGAATTCTTTGTCATATTTATTAGGAGAAAAAACATGCAGGTAATGTTAGTTGTAATAAATGTCCTGCAGAATGTCACAATTAGTAATCTGAGCTGGGATTCCCAAATTCCTATATCCTAGGGACTGCAGAAAAAAATGAATATATATATCAACAGGCCACATTAAACTTTAAGATGTGAGTGATTATAATGGCCATTTGGCTTGGGATCTTCCAGGATGTATTTCCAGGAGTGAATTCTTACTGTCCTCAGGGGCTTTCCTCTCATCTCCTTCCCCAGCACTGCTGATTTGCTCTAGTTGAAAACTGGACCAGTTCAACCAGAGTGAGCTTTTTGTTGTCAAGTGAGCAGCAAACATATCAAAATCAAATTTGTAAAGAGGAACTAAGTTGAAGCCTCTCGATGTGTGGCAACTCTTCCGGAACAGGGCAGATGACACGCAATCTGGGATGGCCCCTGGGGCCACAGATCAATGAATACTTGCTTGGAGATGTTGCCTAAGTAAACACAGTCACAGGGTCTTATTTCACAAGCATCTCTTCCTATTACTTGAGTAGTAATAGGACGCTTTTTGTACAGTGAACTCTGGGTACCTTATGGCTGCCTCTCTCACCTAGAAAAGCTGAGATCTACAGCTTCATGAGCCAGAGTGCAAAGCATGAGGTTCGGCATGAAATGGATGCAACGGCTGAATTTTTTTCAAACATGAGGTTGCCCTCAGGGGCATATCTACATTTTCAGCTCCATGTTTGTGCTGGAGCTCCATATGGTTGCGTGAGTAGTGCATGTACAGTACATTTTGTTCTGCAATCAGTGTCCATAGGTTTCATTTCACTATATCCTGCATGAACACAGATTGCCAATAAGTGCTGTATGTTCTCGTCAGCTGTCCCATCAAGTGTTGCTCCAGTGCCACCCCAGATGTTTTCGGGAAACCTGTGCATGTTCTGCACAGTGCCTTAGAAAGCACAGGACATATTGGACCCACCGGTGTTATTTCAGCAACTCCACTGCTATTGCAAATGTGTGCCTTTTAAAAATTCTGCCTCCTTGCATGGAGAGAGCCTTGATGTACTTTGTGGTCTTTGCAGTCAGGCATATATACAGGAGACTGGTGAGTAGCTGAATCTGAAAGTAATGAGAAAGATGTAAGCAATCAGCTAGTCCTACCTCTGGAGATGGGTCAACCAAAAGCAGGCACAGGGGTGCAGTGCTGGAGGTCAGAGGGATGGGATGGCAGGGAAAGACCTCCATTACATCAAAAGTCACTTTGCCTTGCACTGTGGAAAAAGCTTGCTGCAATGGCCTGACAATGTGAGAACTCCTGCATGTAGACATTGCTCTTTGCAAATTTGCTGTCCATTGTTTGCTAACCCACTTGGTAGATGATGATGATGCATGACAGGGAAATGCGCAATGCCATGAAAAATCGCCTGTCCCCAGCACTAAGACTAAGTGGCAAATGAGAAGTTGTTCATGACTAGACACAGCTGGACTTCTGGGGCTGCATGGTGCTGGATTCAATCAGTAGGAAGAGCATAAAAGACACAACAGAAAATGTTATGGAACTTTTAAAGTTCATATTATGCATACGTGTGGTTCTGGCTGTCCTACCTCAAGCAGGGTATAAAATTACAAAATGTACACACATGGGCAGCAAGAATAACAGGACCAATAGCCATGTCCCCTACAGCAAGGTTAGATGCATGATAGTGCAGAGTTGACAGTTGGAGGATACGGCCAGTGCTGGAAGCTGGACGTATTCCAGATTCCTGGAGGCCAGGTGGCGTTGGGATCAATCCTTTCTGGAGGCTCTGAAAGACCTTAATTGCTGGTTGCCAGAAAATACAAAGGGGAAAAGTCACACTACATGTGCCATGTTTTTATGTCTCCTTAAACATTGGCTGCAGGTTACTGTCAAGATGAGATATGGGCCTATGTGGACTTTCAGTCTGACCTACTGTGACTTCTCTGACATTCTTATGGTTTCAGGTTCCCCAGCTGTCATGGATATTTCTCTGTGGTGCTGCAAGCCCCAATCCCTGACTGTGGGATAGCCTATGAAGGGTCATAGGGTCTTCAGAACATCTGGAGGTATTTTCCACTACTTTGTTTATTAAGAAGATTATTCCCATACATATATATGTTGCTTTTTCTCCTGGTGTCCCAAAGGTCCAGAACACCTTCTGTTCTTGACTTACAAAAACTTTTACTAGCAAAGGAGTTAACTATTTCCTGAGTAAGCTGCAGTGTGTACACAGGTGCATATATACACACAGTGAAGCATGCATTTGCAGGACAGAAAAGTAAAGAGAGGGTGTTGTGATCAAGGCTGAATGTTGCTGAGAAACTTCTTCATATCATGAGAACTGCTGGCTGTGATGTGGACAGCCTTCATGAATGAACCAGGTACCTGGCCTCTCTACAGTGGAGCAAAGGTAGAGAATGAGACAGCTGAATTCCTTATGGTAACAACAGCCTCTCCTGCATTTGTACCACTCTGTGCACTGTCTGTCTTCTGTATCTTGGCCCTACTTCTGCTCATAGCCTACCTTTTACTGTGGCTGTATCAGTAGGTAACTTACCTCTGTACAAAATAAAGCTTCTTTTAATAACAAAAGGTAATAAATTCCCCCATCTAAATATGTGATCTGGTTATAGCAGCCTGCGCATGACTGATAAGGGTGCTGGAAAGACAGATGTCTGCTAGAGGTGAGGGTTATGGAGGAGAGCAGGTTAAGAGATGGACAAGAACATGCATCAGAGGCACAGCAGAACTTGGTTCAGGGTGCAGATGGATTTACATCCACTTTTCTGCAGGTAACTTTCTCCCCTGTCTAGAAAGATATGTTTCTGAAAGGGGCTTGATAATGTGCATAAAATACTACAGGGTTTGCAAATCCTGCATTTTGTTTATTGAACGTGAAACAGCTGAACCCAAAGCAACCTGAATTTATCTAGGGCAGATCCTGAGTTAGGCAAAAGCCCTGTTGAAAACACAACCTCTTTAGTTCATTATTCCTGCTGTGCACCACGTCTGATGAAAACCCCTCTTACAAAAAACATCAAAGTTAGCACATGAACAGAATCCTTTCCTCAAGGTGCTGTTTCTTTGTCTTCTCAGAAAGTGCAGCCTCAAGGAACTGTCCTGCCAGGCACTTTTCTTCATTACAACATTACAAGGTTTTGAAATGCTCATTTAAGTAGAGTGTTAAAACCAGTGGCTGTTTACATTGTTAAGAAAACACTGCATATCTCCCTTTGGCAGACTGCAGTGCCAGAAAAATTCAGACATTTCCTCTCTCTGTTCCACCAAGCCTTCAGAAATAAGAACAATTTGATGATGTTAGGATATACTAGAAAAATCATTCTTTTCTATTATAGCAGTGATTCTGGAAAGTGAAGAAAGAAATTTATCCTAAGATGAAGAGACAAGTGGTCTGAGCAAGCTCTGGAGGGTGGCATCCTAGATCTGATGGCTCCATGAATGCCTAGCTGCGAGAGCCCTGCAAGAGGCTGTCAGCATCTAATAAACATGGTATCACCAGCAAACTCATTAACGGATTTTGACCTAAAAATGACACAGTGCTGCTGCCACTGAACTTTTTACTGTTGTAGAACTATATAAAGTAAATATTCACTACACATGTAAACTTCACTAAAATGCTATTAGCTGTGTTATTAATGAGTAAACATTTTTAGGCTGGTGTTTTTCTGTAAAATAGTTTTGAGGTTCTGCAAACATTTGCCAGTTTACACTAAACAGTTTTGGCCAGATTATTCTGGTGTCCCCTGGTGAGCACAGCAGCATCCTGTAGCTGTTTCGCTTTGCATGGGGCAATGAGAAAACAGACAGCAAAGAAGGACAGAAATCCTGCAGGGCTTTCATTTCGACCCTTCTTTTGGGGACTTTTGCAATTGGAATAGAATCCTTTCCTCTCAGCAGGTGGCAGCCTCTGTATTTCTCCATGTATGGGTATGTATATGTCTCTATTTTACTTTTTTTTCTCTTTGTCTCAATCTATGTATCAAAAGAGAGAGTTTCTAATGAGTCTAAAAATTACCATTAGAGTGCCATGGAGTATGTGCTTTCTTACTTATCTCTTACCTCCAGGATTTCTCTTGGATATTTTAAAACTCAGCAAAAGATCCTACAACCTCTGCATGGGACATGTAATTACAACCCTTTAATCTCAGACTAGTGTTATAAACACATTGTGAAACAAGCAGCAGCTCTGAACCACTCAGGAGCACCAAGATACCCTATTGCTGAGTGTCATGTCCCAGCTGTGCAGAGCTGGCCAGTTGCAACTTCAAGGGAACTAACGATGGTTAAAGGTTCCAAACAATGCTGCCATATCATTATGGCATTAATGGTTAAATTCAGTTCCCCATTTTTTCTTTTGTTCCCATAACTACGGTATCAAGCCAAGACCTGTATCAATTATTCATACATCCTGCCGAAAACACTCTCCCTGGGAAGCCTATACACCAGGACTTGTACATTAATCAAAATAGTAACTTGTAAAGGTCCTGAGATCTTTCAGTTTTCCATGAAGACAAGGGGAATGGCTCAGCACTTATGAGAAGATCAGGTTTGATGAGCTGTCCTTAAAGTAAGTGCAGGGCTCTGCTGGGTCCCCAGTAAAATAAATACCCCGGAGATAACAGATCCTGGAAGCTACAGCCAGAAAGACCAACAGGGATCTCAGTTTTGCTGCAAAGGAAGCTCTCAATCCAGGGATGTTCTAAAGGAAAAAACCATCACTGTCTTGCAATCTTTAATTAAAGTTACTCAAATTTTCCTGTAAATGGTAAACCCTCAGGTTGGATTCTCCCTACTTCCAATTAACTAAGTCTGATGAATACTCTTCCAGCTCATGATTAAGGAAGATTTACATAGCAAAGCAATGTTGTTGTTAAAATCCCTGGTTTTATTTTCAAAATAGAATTGATAGCAATGATTTAAACAAATAGCATTAAATATTGTCTTGACTTTACCATCATGTGCAAAATTCTCCCAAAGTCTTTAAAAAACAGCTGTTGAAATGATGAGTTCCTTTTTCAGCTGGTATAGAACATCATGTGCTGGAAAAGGGCTTAGCTCAGTGCATTTGAAGGCTGAAATCCTTCTAAGATTAGTTTTGTTGCCCCATGTGTATTTGTACTCCTGTTCCATGGTCAGCCATTATGAATATAACAGAACCCTCCAAACTCAGCTGATGGTAACTGTTTTTATTAAAACAAATATGTTCATTAACTAACCTGAATGAACAGTACAAAATATTACTTTCTTCAGTGCATCACAGTGTATGTGCACCAACTGAACAGATAAATATAAGATAAAATGAAAGACTAAGCCTACTTCATCTTTACTGCAAGCAAATGTGATCTTGCAGCACCAGTTTAGGTTGTTCTTGCATTTCTTCTTTAGGAGGATAATGGTGTTGTTGAGATTGGCTCTTTTTCTTCTAAAGTGACTTGATTTCTCCTAATTCCTCTTTTCAAATACATTGATTCCCTCCCTCCCCCATTGAGAAGCAGTATCTGTTTAATCTATTTGTTTGTTATTCATTTATTTGTAATCCTCTCTTCCATTATATCACTGATCCAGAACAAGTCTATCTTGTTTCTCAAGCAAGTCTTGATGCTAGTCAGAATTGCCGACCATCATGACACTAAATACAGGATAAATACTAAGGAAGAATGCCAAGTACAACTGAAGCTTTGGTGTCTTTATTTCTATACCATATGCACTTTCATATGTTTTGCACTGTGTCCTCCACCTCCCCACAACTCCTGTGATGATAATGAGTTACACATTGAGGTAATGGAGTAGGAAAGAAATACCTTGGGTAACTGTACCCACTAAGTGTATTTCATAATCCTGTTTCTTTAAACAAATGCATGAAATATACTTGTGTGTCAGAGGATAGTAAAACTAAGATAAATGAGAAGATTTATTGCCTGTGTTAAATAAATTACTTCATCTTCTTGGTGAGAAAAATACTTCACTCAGGAACATGTAATTAAAAATGAAGGGTTAATATTACCCTCCCAGTACACCTACAGTAATGTGTGATCCATATCAGCTCAAGTTTTCCCTAATCAAAGGACATATATTTGTCACTGTTTTTCAGAGCTATGAAGTTACTTTTTAACAATTAAACTTAAGTTCAACTAACAAAAAGGCAATCATGAACAAAAATCTTTGTCATCTGTTTTTCTCTTTGCTTCTGGAATTCCCTGTCTGTTGGGTTGGCTGCTTAAACCAAGCACCATAACTGGTTTAGAAATCTTACGTTGTCCCTGTTGTTCTGGCTCATGTAACTCTATACGACTTCATGCTCCTCAGCTAGACACAGCTTCTCCCCTGTCTACTGTTACCGTGGGATTTTTGTAATCACTGCTGTATTTTTAAATCCCTCTATACTTTTCACATGCAAGACCACAGAGCGCATTATGTTGTTTCATATATAAAAAGTCTCATCATGATTGCAAGCAACCACTGAGATTTTGAATGTAGAGGGAAAAAAAAACCCCTACTCAGCAATCTCAGGTTTGTTTTTTTCCTTAGTGCCCCTACTGACTCACTGCCTGTGGTCTGAGAAGATGCTATAGCTGTGGGAAATGTCTGTTTGCTGTTCTCCTTGGCATCATCTGCTCCCAGTCAGCCCCACTGGTCAGCCCTGACACGGTGCGTGACCATGCCGGTGTTGCAGCTTTGCCTAAAGCCCTGCACTGAGGCATGGTAAATAATGTATGCTGTAGGCTTACTCTATCCAAGCAGTGGGGATGGCTGGTAGCTTGGGGAAGTGCTCAAGCTGAGCTGCAAGTTGTGGTCTACCAGCCTTGTCAGTCATCATCTGCAGATCTGCAAAGACGTACACATGCATCTGTGCCTGCATTTCAGCAGTGATCCTACTGATTTCACTTGCAGCATGTAATTATCAGCATCTGAGGCTTTACACTAGTGAAGGCACTGTTTGACACACTATGAACAAAATTCAGCATATCTATACATAATTTTATCCATGGGAGAAGGAAGGGCAGTAAGAGATTTTTTTCTTCACTTTTACTGTAATTTAAGAGAGGCGTTCGGATGTGGTGATGGTGAGACTGTCACTATTTAGCAGTTTAGATTACCCTCTCCAGTTCAGTGTATAAGGACAGTGATAGCACTCTATCTCTACAACTTTCAACAAACTCAGCTTTGCAACAATCCTCCTTCACTGCTTGTCCATGTTGCATCATATGTCATGTAGACTGTGCCAAAGAATATTTTTCTTCCTTAAATAAAAAGCCAGCAAATCCCACTTTTTTGGAAATCATTTCTTTATTTCACCAGTCTATGGCTGCGTGTCTGTGCACAGACAATTTAATCTGCTGCTGGCAGTCTGTGTGCAGCACTGGTGGGCAAGATAAAGAACTTCCAGTGTCCCAGACAGGTATTGCCAACATGGGTGTGATGTTTACATCATGGATGACTGATCCAGGGAGAGTTCCCTTGGTCAACTCAACCTCCATTTGTGGTGAGGGCAGGTGAGGCACTTCTTGTTTCTTAAAGTACTTTTGGCCTCATCGCTTCTGGCTCTGGGTCTTTCTAGCCATTACTTTGTTCCTCGCAGCCTGTTGACTTCTACAATGAGGGTCTCCTCCTCCCTGACCCTTCCAGCTCTTGACAGTGTAACTATTCTTCACAGCCCATCTAGTTTCTTTTGCAGTGAAAGGATTTGTGGAAATCCCATGAGCCCATAGTGGGGAGGCAATCTGTAACCAAGCTGTCGCTGCTCTGGCCAAATGAGCACTCTCTCATGACAAAGTGTATGTCTCTTGGCCCATCTCCTCCTGTTTCTCCCAGTCAGTCATATACAACTGGTGTATGACACCACTTATTTCTCTGGATAAGCATGCAAATTCCTGTATTCTTGGCATCTGTTGTGCATTGGGCTAATTTCTCTGTTTAGTCTTTCTCTTTCTGTTCCATCTATTTGGTGATTCTCAGAGTTGGATAGCTTTGTTTCTTCCCTCTCCATTTCTTTGCTCCCCAAGAGCCCATCTGGGAACTGTGCACAAGGACATTATAAATTATTAAAACCAGGTTTACCCATATCAATAAACCCAAGAACATGTGTTGGTGCAATAGTTGTGGTTTACTTTGCATCTGCTTGCCAGTCAGCTTTCAACATTCAGTATTTCTTAATGCCTCACCGCCTCATTCTTATGTGAACCAGAGAAATTTTCTCCTATTTTTAATTGCGTGAAGCTGGCTCAGCCAAACTGAGTAACAGAATAAATTGCAAAGTCCATGTGAGTGCAGTTCCTGGATGCCAAACATCATCAGCCACAGAGCTGCTGGGATGAGTTCCTCCAGGACAGACAGCAGAACCTGTGAGTCACTAAAAAAATGTGGCACCTTAACTGTCCCTTATAGAAATGGTCTTATCCCCACTCCATAATGCCTGAATTTCCTTTTCCCCTTCCATGGACCAGGGGTAATAAAGACACATCTTTCTTGTGGAGGCCTTTTGAAAGTCTCTGTTGCAAGGAACTGCCAGAATGCTAAATATTACTTGAGATCTTGGTTATTTTATTGGGTTGTCCTAGGAGAGCAAAATCCACCCAAATGTGGCAAGGCAGCTGCATGTAGTTCTGGTGCGGGAAATAGTGATCTAGTGAGATGAGCAACGGGTGAGACATATGGGGAATAGCCTAGTCTTCAAGTTAGGAATTTCGCAGCTATACTCCAGCATCTTGAGCTGTATAAATGAATCATCAGCATAGCGAAACCACAGAATGACACCAGCTTCCGTAGAAGAGTCTCTCTAAATATATAGCTGCTAGACTTGCATATTTCTGTTTATAAATACTCAGTAATAACTGACCACAAAGTGACATGGCCTTCTCAGCAGACAGCTCCTAAAAAAATATTTGTTCTATCTTTCATGTCTTTCTGAGTTATTTTAAACCAGACTTTTGCACCTCCAGATATGCTATTTCAACTTAAAGTCCTGGTACTGATGCATGGGATCAGAACATATTCTGGGAAAAAGACAGCCAGGACAGAGCTCTTCTGAAGAAAGTTGATTAGAAGTGTTGATCCTTGTAAGGTATACCTGAAGATATTATGCTATCTGGGAACTGCACAGCTACTCTGTAGCTATTTGATTTTAGTTTAGTTTTCTAAGGCAGGACAGCATATGTTACTGCGCTATCAACTCACTTTGAAAACACAGCCCCTTGGAAAATGCAGATGAAGCAGGCTAAAGGATTCAAAGAGACTGGAGTTGTAGTAGCATGAGGAAAATTGGTCATTACTGGTGTGTACAGACAGGAAACCCAAAGCATTGCCTCACGGAGGGAAAGTCAGGCCGAGCCCTGTCCTTACACATCCTGACGGGCAATGAGAAGTTGACCAGTTCGCATCAATGTGGTTGCGAGCCAGACCAGGGATGTGCTGCACCTGGCCTAGACAAACTAGTCATGGGTGAGGTGGGAGCAGAGGACATGAAGTTGGGGGGAAGAAAAGGGCTGGAGTGTGGGGGGGAAAGGCCATGAAGGGAGAGCTGAAATGGCTGCAGTGAAGGCGGGCTGTGTGTGTTAAGGGCACAAGGCACAAATCTCCAGAAAAGCTAGTGATGCCAGTTCTGCTGCTCACTGAACAGCTTGCTGTTGGATGGCTTTACTCAGTGAATGCAATGAATGCTTTTGCAGCAGTTGGTAGGTACAATCTTTTCAAAGACATCAAACCTAATTTCCTGAAGTTTTGCTCTCTTTGAGTCTGGTAAATGTCTGGCTTATTTTCTGGGAACTTGCCTGGCTCTTGTGACCAAGGTTACCATTAGAGACTCCCACCTCTATTGCAAAAGTCACTCACATAGTAATAGCCTGAACTTAGACTTAATATAACACAGGTCACCCAATCTGACAGCCCTTCAGTCTGGTTGCCATACAGTGAACTGGAAAAGGAAGAACTGAAATGATTTATAATTCAAGAGGTCAGATTCTCAGAATGAAGTGCGGAGGCTTCAGAAAGCAAGACCAGTGGTTTCATAGCCCAAAAGGGGGAGCTTAGCATCAATGGAGCTCTGTTTTTTTTCACAAAGAAGATGGAGCACTGCCGGGCAGTAACTAATTTTAGTTGCATTATCAGCCTTTCAGGTTCATGGATAACAGGACTGCTTAAGGAAAAGCAGGCAACCATGTGTGGGGCTGATAGCTATAGAAACCATTGCAATGACTGTGTTGATCAGGATATAGAAACTGTAAAGACCATTACAAATTGAAATATGGGGCTTCTTGATTATTTTTTTCTTTTTATTTACTGAAGTTGCTGTAATGTGATGGATATTGCCTGCACAAAAGAATATGTGCAACCCAAGCATATGACACAACCCCAAATATAGCAGTATATCATCAGATGTCATCATCTATATTTTTCTTCTTTCCATAGTAGATGGCAGCACGGTCTCAAAAGCTGATAATTTTTCATCTCTTAAACAATATTCTGAGGTCTCCGGTATAACTGAGGCTGATATTAGTTAAAGAAAGAGTTCATTAATTAAGTTACACTTAAATAAATAATGATTCTTACATGCCTACCATGATAAACAGCTATGTAGTTTTTATTATTCAGTCATTATTTGGTTAGTGAGAGCACCACACAGCCTGAGCCTTAGGCTAGGACCCCAGTGCTCCAGACCAGGGCTGCTCAGCTGAGGTTTACAAAGTCCAGGGAGGGGAGATTGTTTTACTGAGGTCTGCTAGCAGAGACCTGGCTGATGAGTCCAGCTCTGGCAGGTCAGCCAGACACCATACACTGCTTTCTTGGGCTAGCAATGAGGCAGCACAAGGCAGCTGGTTCCTGAGGGACCAAGAGAAAGGCATTTGCTGCAGAAGGCATTACATGTCAGGACAAGGCATGGGAAAAACGGGCTTGTGGCCCAGCTCTAGACTGAAGTACTCCACTAGATTGTCCTCTTCTAAACAGGTGGAGGTCAACATTTCCACAATTCATAACCCATTTCTTATCCCTTCTGTTCATGAGTCTGGACACCATAATCTGCTTATGTCTGTTAATTCTTTATACTCCATTGCAAAGAGAGCCTTAACGTAAGCTGTGACACCAAAATGGATGTTATGGAAGGAAAGGGGAATCAACCCATTTCTGATTCACAAGTGATTTGGGAAATCACAAAAGATTTATGTTGTCCATGTTCATAGAGAACTTGCTAAACCCCATTATGTGAAGATTGCAATTATTTAGCTGCTGACTATGCTGCAGGACACCTTTTGTTACCCATGAGAATTTTTTATTGGAGGTAGAGCGTGAAATAGTCATGTGAAGACATGAGTGTATGAAAACTGCCATTCGTCAGAGAAAGGGAAATGTAGTCATATATTTAGAAGTCATTTCCCGTTTTTTGGGAAATTGAAATACATATTTTCTCTCTCTGTGTGTCTCTGTTTCTCTCATCCTCACTCCACAGAAGGAAAGAAAGGTGGGTCTAAAATGTCGTTTGGTTCTGACACAAATCTGATTGGGCAATGAGAGACAAATTTCCGCTGTGTGTTGAGCTAAACCTTATATAAGGTCCTCATCAGCAATTTTCAGTCATATCTTTTCATGAGAAGTTAATGACTGAAAGACTGCAGAAGCACAGGTAAGTGGATCTGATGGAAATTTGGGAATGAAAACCTCCCCTAACCCTCAGATTGTGTAGGGTTTATTGTGATTGCTAGATACTAAACCAAAGGGACTGTAAAGCTTTGAAAAAAATAACCAAGTATTTTCATCAGGCAAAGGATCTAATGAGAGAGAAATTCCCCTGTTACAAGGTATTACATGTGAACCGTGGGGCTTGTTAATGCCAGAGACAAAGCCACTAACCCCTCTTCCAGGTGTAGCCCTGAGAGGGGCTACAGCTCCATGCCAATGCCCTGGAAACTCTTGCAGATCTAGCAGTAGGGGAGACAACCCGTGGTTATGAAACAGTCATTGGAGCAAGAGGTTGGCTTTGTGGTGTTGTAGAGATGACAATAAGATAGAAATAGCTTATTATAGTCAAACTATCAGATGTCAGATAAATATAGCTACTGGAACAGGGAGAAATTTGGATTAAAAATGCCTTATAAATATGAGCATGATGGGATATACAGAAGATGCCTGAAGGTGAGTACCTATGAATATGACCGTGTTATATTGGTAGAAATAAGGTTTTGATTTTGGATACCACTTGAAGTAGTTGTCTGGTCATTTAATATTCATCCTATGGGACAATCATAGTGTTAGGCTAATGTTAAATGCAGGCAATTTACATTTCTGTATATAAAATGGAAATAGTATGTACCATGTGCATATGCATACTATATTGCACATAAATACCTTAAATAGAGCATGAACTGGTGCCTATATGTATATCATGCTTTAAATATTTTTGCCTGTGATATACTAAGATAACACATAATCAATCAACTGAGTAGTGGCAGCTGAAACCTCGTGGCAGACCAGAAAGCATTCAGTGATGTACACAGAAGCTGCTTTGTCCATCCCAGGCCCATACAGATGACAATTAATGAATGACTGGCAATGGATAGTTTTGTTTTCCCTTAGTGTCACCATGTCTGATTTTTAGGATAAGTTGGTCAGGGTTTTCCTTATCTTTTTTTAGCACAGATAGTAAGTGTCTATGCTGAAAACTCACTTGTGCACCAACAGCAGGATGGGTGTGCATGGGAGTCAAAGATTTTTATCCCAAGAGAAACATTTGTTGGAGACTTTAAAATCTTGGTTCTGTTTACAGCAGGAAGTTTGCCTGCAGCCTGATCTACACTAGCTGACCTACTTTGGTAGCCATAGAGGGGAAGATAAAGTAACACAAGATTTAATGAGGGCCATATAACCTTGGGACACATCTGAAGTGTCTGCTTAAGAGAGCTAAAGTCTGATCTGCTGCATCTTTGGTCCCGTGTTCACCCAAGCCACTACACTACAGCTAACTTGAAGCACCTGACCTGTGCCTTAGTCTTCGTGCAAAATAAGCAGAGCTAGATTTTTCCACTTGTAGCTGTTGCACTGAAAAGCTGTGGGGACAGCAGCATCTTGTGGTATGTCATTTGCATCTCTGGAGTGAAAGGAAAGGGAAAGAAGTGATGTGCTTGTGCCAAGCCAGATACTCTTGTTCCATAAGTCAGCCCCCCTAAACTAGGGATGAAGAAGCTTTTCTGCTCGTTAAGAGTGAACCAAAGCTCACCAGGTCCAGAGTGAATAAACGAGCAGTTAACTCTTAAGTTAACATTGAGTATTTTCTTTGTATCTTCTGTCTTGTGATAAACTTCCTTGTAGATTTCAAGACACTTTCCCTCAATATTCTCCTTCTGATTTCCTCTGGGAAAAAATGCATGGGCTCTTCTTTGTCCTGGTGGCATGCACAGCAGGCACCTCTGCTTTCAGACTCCAGCAAGTCAAAAGCACAGGTAAGGGCATGGGGTTTTTTTCCTTCTATCTCCCTCTCCCCCTTTTTTTTAATGTGCCTGGCTGACAGTAATGGAAAAATATCTCTGATTTGTATAGAAAACTGCTCAGATCACACCGTGTTTTTCAAACATTACTATGAACTGCACGGAGAACCTGTGGTTCTGAAATGCCCTTCCCCCAGATACAAACATTTGGATTTTTCTGCCTTGACCCCTAATATCACATGGTATAAAAATGGTTCAAAAACCATGATATCAGGAAAAGATGAAGATCCAAGAATCTGGGCAAAAGGAGATGCACTATGGTTTTTCCCAGCAATGCTAGAAGACTCAGGAGTATACATCTGCACCAGAAGGTGGGTATTTAAAAGAAAATCCAGTGCGCTAACAAGATGATCATGTCTAAAATACATTAGCTTGATTCTAAACTCCAGTTGTGTTCAGAGCATGTCTGAATAAGATAATGTCTTCAACAACTTTACTAGAGAAAAAAATTTGGAAAGTCAGAACTCTTAAATGCATTGTGTGTATAGATACATATACTGAAATCTGGATAAATAATGACACAGTATTGTCACTCTGGCTACCATCTCATGAGGAAATAGTGTACTTGAGAGCTTGTTCTAGCTTATTTATGAGCCTGTCAGTGCTATGGCAAGCAGGGACATGCTGCAGGCGGGGAGTTCTGCAGACCGCAACCCTCCTATTACAGCTCCAGAGAAGCAAACAGCCTTCTTTGCACTTCAGATTGACTTACAAAGCATATACAAAGGCTCTGGAGTGGCTTCTTTCTTCCCTCTTCCTTATCCCTGGTGTTTACTTTTCTTCTGCTTCACATTTTAAAACAGACTTTGACTTGGTTTTGCTGGAAGATCTGTCATAAGACCCTACAGGTATTTACTAGGCTGGGACCAGACCTGTGATACTGCAGTGGGCTGAGGTTTAGTCATCTTTTTCTGAGTATCTGACAGCCCAGTGTATGGTTTCAAAAGAGGTACCGAGGTCTGGGTTTCTGGGGGACCAAGGAAGTCAAAAACACCCATCACCCCAGCGTGAACCCCAGAAGGTGTCCCAGGTCCTTGTTTCCTGCCAGCTCCTCCTTCTAGTCAGGCTCCCAATATGCCCCAGGCAACTGACACCTTGTTCTGGGGTCTATAGTGGAAAACATATCTATACATCCCTGGAACTGCCTGCGTAGAGTGCAGTTTCCTTGCTGGCGAAGCACACCTCGTGAGTGACATGTGTCAGCAGTAGAAGAGATGGACAGGCAGAACTCAAGTTAATAAATCATGCTTGGTATATTGGGTTGGCCTTTCTGTATGTCTCAGCAGTGATCACAGAGGTGGGCCAGAAGAGAAGACTTTGATAGTGAGGTCAGAACAACAAAAGGTTGCAAATATTGTCCTGGAACTAGAGTAGTTGCCTGAGACCTTGAATGGTGTTTTTTAATCCCCTTTCTGGACTATCCTGACTCAGTTCCTCAACCTAAAACACTGTGGCAGTGTTACTGACAGCTATAGTGAAATCTGTTTGGAAAAGATACACAAGAGCAGAGTACACAGCTTCATTGCTAACATTATTACAGGATTAATAAAATACAAACAAATTGTATTTCCTTTGCAAATGATCCCACAGGAAAGTCACCAGATTTTTTTCTTCAACACTCTGTAAAATGAGGGTAGAAGCAAGTATCACAGATCTCTGCTTCTGCTGAGCAGGTATTTTGGATTTAGGCATCCAACATGTAGGAGACAGCTAGTCACAGTGCCCTAGCAGTAGAGCTTTGCTGGCCCCTGCAGGGGTCTGGCACTGCCCTCCCTGGGTGGAGGCATCTCCAAGACAGGATTTCAGAGGTTATAAAGGAATATAGTTTAAGCACCTATGGCCCCCAGGTTGGTCCTCCCTGGGACTGGAAGCGATTGTCACTTGGGGCCAGAAAGAAAAGTTAAATATTGCAAAACTTTCAAAGCAGGAATGCCTTCTTTTCTGTGCAAAATAATATGTACTCACAGAAATGCCTACTGGTTGTGCAATAGTAGCTGCAGATATATTTTAGCACATGGTTTAAGCTTTTTATTTCATCTTTCAATGCCAATCATTAGGGTTTTCACAGTCAAGACCTCTTTCAAGGAAATGGGGGAGGGTTCATGACACACCTGCTATTGTTCAGGCGAACATGTTCCCCCTCCTTGCAAAATTAAAATCATCCCTTAGCCTGAGTGCACAGCAAACGTGGTGTACAAAATAGAAAAGACTGAAGCTGCAAGGCAGACATGTGTCAGCAACATGTTTAGATTGTGCCAAAAAACCAGTACCAGTGATTTTCCAGCATCCCTCCTGGTATGATCTCAGTCTTGGCCTCTTAGAAACTGCTAAGGAGGGAAACAGAGCCAAGAGGAAACCAAGGGTGTCACTCGAGTTCCCCTCACGACTGGTGGGTGCTAACCTCTCCCCTCCCTGTCTGCAGGAACTCCTCCTACTGCGCTGAGGTCGCCATCCATCTCACAGTTGTGGAGAAAAGAGCTGCTCGGGAGATTGCCTATCTCCAGATCCTCTTCACTTTCACCTCTGGAAAGATCGTTTGCCCTGAGCTGTGGGATTTTACACCAAATAGGACAAGCCTGGAGCTCAAGTGGTACAAGGTAGAACTTTCACCTCCTTTGTGCAAGGCCTAATCCCAAACTGTTTGTAAAGGCACATACATCTCCACTTTCTGTTTCTCCTGAACATCATGTTAAAGTCATGAGCACAGCATAATATACTGGGAATTGTGGGGCAGAGGTATATATTTTAAGAAAGGTTCTTTGGGGTGCACTCAGACAGGGTGAAGTGCTCCACTTGTTATATGCTCTCACAAGCAGTGTAACTATTTTTAAGGCTAGATTACCTACCCTGACTCCAGGGTTTGCCACTTTAGATTAGGCACTTCTCTTTGGCTCTATGCTTGTTTTTATGGCTCCTCTAGTGAATCCTATAAAGTAGGACCTCCCAGTGATGCTTACCCTATGTGAACTGTTCAGATGGGATAGCTTTCAGTAATCAACTGGAATACAGCATTTGGAAATGCTAGAGTCATCGCACAATGCTTACAGTGTTCTCTTGCTTAACTTGCCAGTCCATGGCTTTTCAAGTAGGCAAGTCTGGTTTTGCCTGTAATGTCAAATATCCTTCAGCTGATCATCCTCAGCTGTACAATCTCACACAGGACAGCACAGGATTCTTCTTACATTTTCATAATAGCTTGGTTTAGCATTTATTTACACTTCCACTATGTTCGTGTGCTCTGTCTTGTGCAGCTATCATTCTTACCATAGGATGCAATACCTAGGCTGGCTTCATACAGCAGTGCCTATGTTGTGTTTGTGACCATACTGACAAAATTCTTCTGCTCAGGATTTCCTTCAGAAGCAGGATATAACCCACTTGTCCAAGTAAAAGGCTGTCCCCCTCAATATGGTTCTTGCTTCAAATGCCAGAAGGAGCTAGCCTGCCTTCATGGAGAAGGAACATCATTGCTCCTAGCAGGGCTCCAACCTGTGTGTGAGCCTTAGTGATACAGAGCAGGAATTTATCACAGTTTATAACATCATGTAGGGTAAGAGTTTTGTGAAAACTTGCACAATTACTAGTATTTGTCTTCAAAAAATGCCTTAGAATATTAGTCTTATGAGGTAATGCATGGAAAGTAGTAGTGTTGTAAAAACCATCATGGTTACTAAAATGGTTTTGTCTTAGAAGAATGTCTTAGATGATTACTCTTAAGAGGGCTCAGGAAGGAGCCTATTATGTCTTTTTCCATTTTAAAATGTGCATTTATTTAACAGCTATACACACACACATTGCAGCTAGATTAAAATAGTGATTCCTTGCACTTCATATAGTGCCTCAGAGCATTTTAGAGATGGATACACAATTGAAGAACTTGCCCTTTGGTGGGAAAGTGGAATTGCTCATATTTCCCAGTGATAAGTGAACTTTTAATAACAGAGAGACAGGGATAAGTAAGTTTGTCTGGAAGTTACATGGGCTGTAACCACACCTACCTGAGCCATAACACCGATTGGTCTCCTTTCTCCAGGATGCTCTGCCTTTGGAAGACGACAATGAAAAATTCATAATTCTGAAAGGTTCAACTTCTCTGATCATGACTTCTGTACTACCAACAGATGCTGGCTATTACACCTGCAAGATGTCATTTCCATTTGAAGGTGCAATGTATGAAGTCACCAGAACAATTCAGCTGGAGACTGTTGGTAAATATTGACCCCTTAAAGAATTACAGCACTGAAGAAAAATCTCTTGTTAATGAGACCTAGGAGAGGAACTCATACTCAGCCTCCCAGCACTGCCAAGGGAAGTGGGACGCCACAGGCGCTTGCTTTGGCACCGATGAGTTTCCCACAGCCCCCCGGCAGGGCTGGGGTCACCCCCCTGCCTGACTTGCAGCAGATTTGAGGGAGGCAGAACTCGATGTTGCAAGCGCCTGTGGTTGTCAAACAGAAGAATTTATGTCTTGAGGGTGGGGGCTGTCACTGCAAATGACCTTAGAGGGCTTAGGAAACAGAACACTCGATACTCGCTCAGGACGGGGAAGGCCGCTATTTCGCAAACGGCGGAAACGGGCTCGGCCCTCCCCGCCGAGCGGCCAGCAGGGGGCGGGCGTGCCCAGGCATCGCGTGCACGGCCACGCCCCTCCCCGTCCACCCCACCCCGTACCCGCCCATCGCCCGTTCCACCACTGCCCATCTCCCATCGCCCCGCCTATCTCCCCGCCCATCGCCCGTCCCCGCAGGCTCAGCCCGTCCCACCACCGCCCATCTCCCATCGCCCCGCCCATCTCCCCGCCCATCGCCCGTCCCCGCCGGCTCGGCCCGCCCCGCCGCCCGCGCGCAGCGGGGTCCGCCCCGGGGGGGGCCGCTCCCTCCGGCTGGGTACTGGTGCCCGCCGGTGGAGGTGACTTTTGAAACATGAACGCCTGCGGTGTGTGGGAGCGCTGAGGGTGTAATTCTGCGGTCACAGGCACACATCCGTTCTCTGCTTAAGCTTGCGGCTTTTCTATTTTTGCAAGTATAAAGTGGGTGTGCAGGGACCTCGGCGCTCACTGCTCACAGGAAGGACCGTGTTTAGTGCCTAGTGTTGCTGTTGCTTCCGAAAGACACTCACTCATCTGCCATAAATTCCTCACGGTGCAACTTTCAGGATCAAGATGTGAGCTTGGTCCTATCTATCTCCACAAACACAGATCTCTGGGCTGGAAATTGGAATGTTGCTCTTTGCCAGTGGGCTTAGTAATCAAATGTTTTCCTGGGAGGTGAAAGATGCTGAGGAAAGCGGCACATTTCTGTCTCTAGTTCTGGGGCAACGCCCACATTTTCTGTTGTGCCCACACTGACTCTGTTCTCTTTCTCTCTCCAGAACAAGAAAAGATAATTACCCCAATAATTGTGTATCCAACGCAAAAGACGACATCAGCTGCTCTTGGTAAGGCCCCACATTATTTTTGGAAGAATCTAATCAGGCAAAAATTAGAGCAGGTCCTCTTATGGTGTAATTTGTTGGCATAAATTGTTGTAGTTCTTCTGGTCTCGATTATATTAGCTGAGAGTCGGTGCTGGAGTAGTTTTTGCTTCTTACTGTCTACAACTAGATGCCATCTTCCATGTAGGAGAAGCTGCAGAACTGCTGTAGACTTTAGCCACTAATGCAGCAATAAAAGCATATTTGCACCATTAGATCAGCTCTCCAGAGTTCCCCCTTGACTAAGAACTTTTATTTTTCAATATTCCCTCAAATTTGTCTAGTTTATCTGGTAGTTTTGAATGAGCCATTTAGCTCTTTTGGAAGAAGACATTTTTTCATTGCTTTTTACTGTCTGAACTAGACAGTTGTTAGTTAGCAAGTACCTTGATAGGATCTCAGTTTTTCATTGAGGATTATATTATGGCAACAAATTTCTGTTGCATTTCCTCTTCTCAGAAAATGCCAGGTATATTTTACACTAAGCTTTTTTTACTTGGGTACTATACACATAGCTGTGTCCTATGATGTCTTAGTTTTCCCCACCACTTTTCTTTCCATCAGTGTAGGACTACCAAGTAATTTTTTTTTTTTGCCTATCTAGCTCCATGGAGTATTTTATGTATCTTTTATCACCATCTGCACAGATATAATTATAAAATTGTATGCATTACTGAGCCCTGTGTTTTCCATATAATATACATATGCACCAGTCTGAAGGCTCTTTATCCTTAGCTCTGAGTTACAATAATTATAGCAAAATTTCTGAATTTTGGCACCATCACTTTATTTCTGGAGGTCCCACCTTGAGCTGAATGCCCTTGCCCACAGCACCTCTGAGTGAAGCTATGCTGCTGGTTAACGCAGTTGCACCAGAGTGGTAAACCACACCGTGCCCTTTGGGCTGCAGTACGTCAGAAGGACCAAGGCCACAAGAACACAGCTTTGCCTTGTGAGGAATGTGTCTAGTGCAAGAATTGCTAACTGTTGCAATGGAAAAATAATTTGCTTAGCAGCAGGAAGGCCTGCCAAACTGAAGGGTCTTGCTGCCAAGGAGGAGGGGTTCAAAAGCAATCTGGGGTTTAACTTCAGTTTTTAATGTAGCGGTGCTTGACATGCGTGGGAGCTTGATCTCCCACTGGAGGTGCTGGTTTTCACTAAGAGTAGTTCTGCGAATGTATCCAAATGTTTTTTTTTTAATCTTTCTTTTACCAACAGGCTCCAAGATGACTCTCCCATGCAAAGTGTTTGTTGGACTGAGCAGCCACGTCCATACTGATGTGGAATGGCTAGCAAATGACACCATCGTTGATGTGGTTTACAAGCAAAGCAGAGTTACAGAGGGAGAACGACAGTAAGTCTGGGTGAAAGTGTTTCCCTGTGCTTGTTATTTAAACTGCAGTGTTACAGGGGCTCTCAGTGCAGCTGGATGCCACGTAATTGAATGGGATATGGACAGATCTCAAATGCAGGTGAAGCTGAGAAAAAAATAGTCAGACAAGCAAAAAAACTCCCAAACCAACCCAGGCAGGGTGAAATCAATTCTTTATGTCTGTTTTTTATTCATGGAGTACTGCAAATGAACCAACTTTGAGGTTTAAGCTTGAAGCACATTTTTATAGGCAGCTGAGCTTATGTAAGAGCTGACTGCAGTGGAAAGCAATGGGACTTGATCCTTCCCAGTGCTTCTCTTATCTCTCTCTTTGTCCCATGCCAGCAAAATGGCAACATCCTCTCCCTGACATCCATGAGGTTCTCTGAACACACTAAGACAACAAAAAACTATCCAGTGGTTTGTTGGTTTTTTTGTTTGGTTGATTTATTTAAAAAATATAATTATTTTTCCCCTTAGGCTTGTTCTTTTCCACATTAGTGAGTTAAACTGACTCACAGAGACGCCCAGTGAGTTCTAGAGCTGGTGCCAGGGAAGCACTGGAGGGGATGCTGGTGGAAGGGAGAAGCAGGATGTCACACATCCTCTTGCCCTGATCCATTGTCTCACCTAATCTTGCTGAGCCTTCTCTCAGCTGTCTCATAGCTGCATGCCTCAAGGCTTTTTCCACTAGAAAAGGAGAGAAAAGATCTTTCTGTACCTGTGTCATGCACCTGAGCAGCGCTAACTCCTACATTCAGGCACAATTTTAGTGCTTTGGAAACGTGAGGTACATCTACCGATTGAAATCTCTTCATTGGGGTCCAAGTTGTCATGTTTTATCTTTCATTTGATTATGTCCACAAAAATTATCACCATCACCTGGGTCACGCTGGCTTTGCCTGCACTGATGGACAGAGCTGGGAAGGTTCCTGGGCTCTGGGATGGCATTGCCCCTGCTGTTAATGGTTAAACTGGTCACTCACCAGCTAGAAACTTCCCAAAGAGCTCCTGGCTATTGATTAGGATTTAGCATGGGGCAGGGACCATTCCCAACAGAGTCTGGGGATGTGACATCCCTATTTTGAGGGACAAGAGTGTTTAACAGTTATGGATGTGAGCTGGTTTTGACCATTTGTGGCCATCAGTGCCAGATAACAACCTGACCATGTTTAGTTTATTGCACAGCTGGAGCCAGAGGTAACACGGTATGCCCAAGCCCTTATGTGTTTTCACATTTCCCACCACATGATTAAGACCATTAATTTATAATGTTGTTTACATGGATAAGTGACAGTGTGTTATGGCTCCTGTGGTCAGGAGTCATAAAATGTACTGTGGCTACAGTCTCTGTGGGCTTTAGAATAGAGTAACACATCTACTTTCTTACTTGGACTTTCAAATTTATTTTTATTATTACTATCACCATCATTATTACTCTTAGATATTATTATACAATTGCACAAGGACAGGGACCATGCCAGCTAGGGCTCATGTGGAGCCCACAGTGTGTGAGACACCCCAGTTCTGCTGGAAGCCCTCAGAATGGCAGTAAGGCAAAGCAGGTCAAATGCCACTGGGAACAAAAATTTCCTACAGAAATTTCTGGCAAAGCACCCACTGCCGTATTGCTGCCTTCCTGGGGTACAGCCCTGGGAGGAGGGCACAGGGAACTGCGTTGCTGCAGTGGATAGCAGACTCACGATCAGATCATTAAAGAGCAGCTGGACAACTGCTCCAGCAATAACTAGAAGATATCAAGAGACAATATTTGACTGTGGCTAGAAAACCACTTTTAAATAGTTGGACTGATGAAACAATCAGGTTGAAGGAAGCTGGCAACTTCCTAGACAATTTCTTGTGTTGAGCTCTTGGCTTTAGGTGCATGATAGACAGGAATGGTGGTTCAGTTTGCTGAGTGAGCATTTGCAGGGTTATGTTCTCCATGTGTCCTCTTCCAGCTGATAATAAGAATTAATCTCAGAAATGAATAGGTGGTCAGAGAGAAGGAATTAGTTCCTTCCACAACACTGTGTAGAGAGCTCAAAGGTATACAGAATTCTGCTTGCCTTTCTTCCCTCTTTTTAATTTATTTTTGCAAGACAAATTCAGATCTTTTTTTCCTGGAAGATTCAACAAGTGCAGGGTGGGTACTGACTTCTGAGACTCAAATTGTTGACACATCTGGGCTGGACAACACAGTTGTCCTCTAATGCCGAGGGGCTAGTTCAGAAATGAGCAAATATCCAATGCATTTCTTGCAATGTGCTGTTAGAATGAACACATCAAAGAGAGAAAAGACAGCTTTTAAAAGGATTTAACATTAAAATTTTCTTTTTCTTCCAGAGAAATTGTAGAAAATGGTGAAAACTTCATTGAAGTGCCCCTGATTTTTGATTCTGTCGAAGAAGTGGATTTTTACACTGACTTTACGTGTCTGGCCCAGAACAGATATGGATACCAAGTACTGCCAACAAGGGTCAAGCAGGAAGGTAACTAGTTTGACTGCTTATTTGGGATAATTGTTATAATTATTCGAATGCTAAATTATCATCCAAGCCTTTTATACTGTCAGAGATGAATTATTGCCTGGGGAAAAACTGGTTGCCTCTTTTACCTGTAGACTTTGAAACAGCCTGTTCACAAAATAAACTTTCTGTGAATCATTCACTGACATTTTCTGCAGGAATAAGGATCTGTGCTGGTATATCTATTCATTGGCTAGGGCTCCAATTTAGATAAGCTTTGTGAAATGATGGCTCCAGTGAGACTACTGGGAAACTCCCATTGGGTGCAGCAGGGCCAGATGTCCTCCAGTTCTTCAAGAAGCAGTGAAAAAGTAAAAAAAAGAAAAGACAATAACAGAATAAAGATCAGAGTGTTACTTCTCCTCATGCACAGACTGCCACCGAAGAAACAATAAGTGTAAATTACCATGGGTGTTGTTATTCTGACTCCTAGTGATGGGAAAAGAAGACCTAAGATCAGTGCAATTAATGTTGCAGTATGATAGACCATTGGCCAAGAACCAGCTGTAAAAACAATGTGAAGCAATGCTAATTGTTTCTTTGCATCACGTTGATGAATCACCAATGCTTGCTCACACTGTCTTAGAAGGCACATGAACATTTACAGTCTTCATTATGAGTTATAACTCATGACTCACTCCAGCATCCTATGATTTGTAGGGATTTGTACTCATTTGCTAGATGATGTGCTGCCCTTGTTTTCCATAAGATACATAGGTATTACTACAGAGGAGGCAATCCATGAACCAATATAGGCTGGAATAATTCCAAATGGTCTGGATGGACACTGGTCTTGGAAATTAACTGTATTTTTGATAAAAGCTCAGAGTCTTGACTTGATCATTAGTAATTTGTAGGGTGTTCTGTATGAGAAAACTATCTACAGAGCTTGAGGGTGGGCTAGCTGTTATGTACTCCCTCTCCACACGGTGCTTTTATTTTCTGCTAATTAAGATAGAAAGCGCATAGCCACCCTGAGAAGGGGTTGGGAAGAGTCATGTGTGTGCAAAAGGATTGAGCTTTAAATTCTCACCCTTTATTGTTTTCCAATTCTTCCTCCCATCTTCATAAATGCATTTCCCAGAGTGCTCAATCAATAGGCCTTTTCCTTTCACAGGTGATCAACCCTCCTGGAAGGTTAATTTGCAGACATACTTTTGATTGTGATTTCTCCTCTTTCTCCTTAAACTTAGAGAACTATGTTCCTGGGAGATTTTTTTGAAAATATTTCATTTCTTTACTTTTCCAGCTGTTGGCTTGTCCTGGTACATCGCGATGATTCCTGTAGCATTGGCCTGCGTGATCGTGGGGGTGATATGCATACACAAGTGCTGGAAGCAGAGAGATGATAAAGGATACACAATAACAAAGGTTTAAAATCTGCTTTATTCTCCAACCGTCAACAGAACAAAAAATCATCCTGGCTATATTTCACGTGAGACACAGAGAGACATTTCAGACCAGACATACTGCTTTCCTGGCAGATGGATATGTATCAGATATTTTCCTCTTCTGCAAGTCTTCTACAATCTGATGAAGTTATATATATAAGTTTGCATTTTTATGCTGCCTAGATGCAGGAAACCTGCTTCTATTATTTTGGAGCTAGGGTGCAATGTGTAGCATTTTGGAACACAGAATACCAGGAATGTGCCCTGGATATGGGAAGGCTAGGAAAAGGGAGGTGCTCTCGCCCTTTGTAATTCCAATAATCTTACTGTTAAAAAAAAAAAAAAGGAAAATAAACCCCCTAAAATCTAAAACTAGAAGCTGAGAAAGCTTGCTACAGAAGAACTATTCCACACGAGAATGCAGTTTTCTTGTGCATCCAAACTAATTTTATTTTACTTCAGTCTAAAAAGAATCAGTTTTTTCCCTTTTCCAGAGCCAAATACAGTTATATGGCAACTGTATATCTACAAACTTTTCCACAGAAAATCTAAATTTTTTTACCATTTGGATTACTCTTTGCTTAAATGGACTGTCTCAGAATATCCCTCCCCCAGAGATAACTACATCAGCGTAACAGATAATTGCACACTGGAGAATTCAGTTCTGTTTTATCTACCAGTATCTCATAGCTAGAGATTCATAGGCAGCTGTAACATGTTGTTATCTTTGCCAAGAAAAGAATTTGGAGTGATATTTTAGTGTTTTGAGAGTCATTTGACTAACACAAAGTTTTATTTCTGGAAGTGATTGGACACATTACCAGTTATAATGTACAGTCTTGACCTTCTGTGCCTCTAACTCTTTCACGACTGGCCTGATTCTCCCCTCTGAGACGAGTATAAAAATCTGGCATAGAATCCCATGAGCAATAAGTCTGCACCAGTCTAAAGCTGGTGCAGCTTCAGGAGACTTGTATCCCTTAAATTGAAGTACGCAAATCGATTACTCATGATGCAAAATACTGCCTGTTTGGTTAATTTAACTGGATTCCAGTCTTGACATAAATCAGAAGGAAGCAATAAATAATTAGTGACTATGTTGTAATTTGAGGGTCAGAATGAGTGGAATGATTTGGCTACTTCCAAGTGGTAATACTTAGCTGAGAAATAGTTCCATCATATATAATGTGTGTTATCTTCAGCTGTATGGGAGGGTAAGAGAGCCAGTGTTAAGATCTAGATTGTTACAGACCCATAACTGACACCTCTCACAGATACTGAAGATAAAAGCTTTTTGTTCGGGTAAATCAGCCCAGAGGTTTTTCAAACTCTGTTGGAAAAGAAATAATCAGGAAGAACGTTGACTCCAGAGAAACAAATTGTAAAGTAAGAATGTTAGAACTGCATGTGGGCCCACAAACTAGAGAAATAAAGACTTGCATCCATCCAGGAGAGGCCATAATCTCATTCCTTTCCATCACCTCTTATAGCTGGTTCTGAGTTCAGCCCAATAAATATCTGGAAGGGTTTTAAAGACTGGGATGTGGCTTGAATTAAGAAACCCTTCAGTCTATTAGAAGAACCTTCACATTGTATGAGATTTAAGCCAAAGTCTCCCTTTAAATATTCTAAATGTTTGCTGTGAAGATACAGGCACAGAGATTAGATTTCTGACACAGTCTGAGTCAATAGCAACCAATGAAGACCACAGGACTTAACTGTTTCCAAGTGCAGGGTGTTAAAGATGATGGTAAAGAATACATATATTTTATGGGCAGATGAGAAAAAGGTGGCTGCAAGTGTGGAAAACATCCACTTGGATATCTGTTCTTTGAAGGAAGAAAACTATGGATGAGCTGACCATTGCTGGAAGGAACATGAAAAATGTTTTAGGTACATCAGGAATGCTCATTTTTATAACCAATTGCTAGTCTGTAGCTAAAGAACAAATAAGGTTTGCAAATAAGTGTAACCTTTCAAAATGTGATTTGTTCTTCCTATCCATCTGTGTCCTCTAAGAGTAGTGTGATAACACATCTGGCTGAAGGAGCAGGGTTGGATTTCACCAAGTAGTGGAAAAAAAGTAAAACTTTTAGTATATGGAATATTGGTGACATAAAAAAGTTAAATACCTCAGATCCTCCTCCAAACTAGAGAGGGAGAAAACTGTGAATGTGAGATAAAAATTAGGCATACAGAGAACTAATGTTACATACTCAGTGGTGTCTTGAATACAAAGGGAATGTAAAGAAGCAAAGGTTTATCTTTTATGAAGTGATATTTCCTTCACTAACTACTGGTATTGTAATATTCTGAAGGCTTTCATCATAGGTAGACTTGTTCAAGTGAACTACATAGTGTAAATGTTTCACAGGTAGACTTGAACAAGTGACCTACATGATGTAAATGTTTTACATTGATTCATATTGTTATAAACAAGGGTAACATGGTCTATATTGTTTTTGAAAATGTTATGTGAAAAATGGAAAAAATAATAAAACCCAAAACAAAGTGCTGGTGTATGAGTTGGGTGGGAAGGAAGATGTGAGATGGCTCTTTGGGGGTGGCAGCTCTTTCCCGGAGGGGTGTGATTTTTCCAGCACTCTGGTGCAGAGGGGCTTGTCCCCTGGGGACATGGTGACCCCTGCTCTGTCTTCAGCCACTTCTGCTTTCACCCTGTGGCTGTGCCTTGTCACACCAATGGGGGACCAAATCCTGATGGGCCAAACTCCTTTCCTGACTGCCATCACATTCACGACTACCCTTGTTCTGGAGTCCCCTGAGTGTTTGGCTCACTCTGGGCAGCTGGTATGGGGTGATCTTTCTCTGCCTACCAGCTGTTGAAGTTTTGTGTTCCCCCACTGACTTCTATGGAGAGACTTCTGGAACTGTAGGTTAACACAGATTGTCACTGTGGGGGGTGTGAATTTAGCATGTGCTCCCCAGGCAGGGACATCTGTCTTATTCAGCTTTCCAAAGGCAAAATTTTCATCCCCTCCTTTTTTCAGTCAAAATTAGAGAACTCCAGTTGTCACTGTACTTTAGGTAGGTCCATCCTGGGAATTTCAGGGTCATTAGCCTCAGTGTATTTTGATGAAAAAATGTCCTGAATCTCAAGGCAAATTGAGACTGAGGACTTAATTGTACTGGTTTCTAATCAGACCTGAAAAGAATTACAGTATCAGGGAATGCCACCTCACATCAAGGATTCAGGGTTCTGCACCACAATGTTTCTCTTCAGAAAAATTAATGATGTAAGGAGGACAAGGCCACCACATTCCTGGGACTGTGTGGGTTTATAGTATTTGCCAGAGAGCTCATCTATCTGCAGAAACTTCGAAGGGACACCTACAGAGGGGAAGAGACTGGTGTCCCATGGTCTTGACATGACTTGGCATCCAGGGCAGAGGCTGCTCCTGCAGAAGTAGTTCTTTTCAGGAGACACAAGTTCAGTTAACAGTTATTTTCTTGTTTTACTCAGCATATGTGATCTTGATGTCAGCTATTCATCTCAATAGGCAGCATAACTAATGTTTGACCAGAGTAGCACCTAAAAAAAGAGTAAACACATAATTTGAAGAGCAGCAAATAATTAGAATCACAGAATCACAGAATCATCTAGGTTGGAAAAGACCTTGAAGATCATCTAGTCCAACCATTAACCTAACACTGACTGTTCTCAACTACACCATATCTCTAAGATCTGATGGTTGTCAAACAAAACCCTTAAATAAATGTGGGAGCAAATGGAAATATGAATTGGATCAGCACACAGAGCTGATCTTGGCAGATCAAGATAAGAAGGTTACATTTTTTTTATTCTAGTAGCTGGGGAGGAAAGGTGTGCATGCAGGAAGATGAGAAACGTGAAGTACCATTGCCAGGAATAATGCTTTAAGTATGAGAATAGCTGATGAAAGTGTTTGATGATTATTCTGACTCAAGTCTGCAAAGCAAGAGGCCCAGGAGAGCAAAACAAAGTAAGGAATAGGTCTTATGTTTTGGAGCTGAGAACTCCTTGTCCACTCATAACCTTGAAGCTGCTAAAGATAGCTTAGGGTGTGGTGCCTCTCATCCAGCCTTGGACCAGCCAAAAGGAATACGGCTGGTCCAAGTTAGCCATTGGTGTTTCCTCTCCGCTCAGTGGAGAAAGAGTTATCTCTGGTGCCTAAAATAAATGGGATTAATTGCCCTCTAGAGGTGCCTGTTTTTTTCCACCAGTTTAAGACAAAGTGAGACAGATTCACCCTGGATTACAGGAATGATTGGTTGTGGACCACTGGATTTCAGGTTATTGGAGCAGAAACAGATTTAAGCCCAGAGACACATACTTGAGGCTGCTGGGCTTTCTTGGGAAATGACTCTGCAGAGCTAAATGTAAATACTGCAAGAGGCTGTGAGGCAGGCACAGAGCTATGTATTGTGGGATCCAACGTAAGAGGCAGGCTGAAAATACCTGGTCAATGCCAGAAAAACGTTTGTGGCTCATGGACCATGTGGTTATGAAGTGCCAGAGCTATTACTGGAAGAAAAAGAAGAGCTGCCATGTGTGTGCAGCTGAAGTACACAGAACCTCCCTGGGACCAGGAGAAAGTCTGCTGTGCAGCTGCAGGAGAGCTGGGGGCTCTTGGGCATGCCTGAGGCAGTGGGGGCTGCGAGCCCTTCCACAGCGCTCAGCCAGCTCAGGTCCCACTGTGGCCAGCGCCCACCTGCTCCTGACAGGCACCACTGGGCAACAGCAGCAGACCAGAAAAAATATCCTTGTGTACTCCTTATGAAATATCATAAAACTAGCCTGCTGCCAGTGGAAAAACACAGGCTGTTAATAAGAAAACCACTAAAAATATATATAACTCATTAGTCTGTTTTAGTGTCTTCATGGTGCTGGAAATGATAGTCTATAGCAGCCTATTCATTAGCTAGTATATATGATGTAAACATGATGAAATACAGCATCCATCAGTTTTCAAGGAGGACATATCATTATCTTCCTGAAGTTCCTCAAGGGAAAGCCAGGCACCTAATAATAGCAATGGGGAAACTTAAAAACTCACATAGGTCCCAGCTCACTTGTGAGAACTTGGAAAATTCATCCATTACTGAATCTTTAACTGCAAAGTGTAGTTTGGCTGTCATAGTTGTGTGTCCCTCCTACCAATTTTAGGTTTTTGCACCAGTCTAAATTGTCTCAGAACCTAACAACTTCAGGTGTAAACAGCAAACTCCTTTGTAATGTGCTGAAAAAGTGAATCGCTCAATCCTGAGAAGTGAAGATCCTCTCTTTCTCACTGTTTTTACTGGTTTGTCATCCGTTGAGTAGTACCACAGGAACTTCACTTATATGTACTTAAATTTCATAGCAATGCAAGTCTTGATTTCTTTGAGGATGATGAAGCATTACCAGCATTTCTGTCTTGTGGGGCTTGAATGGTACTATTCGTTTAAAGGCTTAGAGGTCCTGTTTTGCCTTGGTTATAGAGGATTCATCCATCTGCTAAGCTCTGGGATAAATGAATCATCCTGTTCGCTTGCTTTGACTCCCAAATGTGCTTCGTCATAAGTACTTGGGAGGCCAGACTATGACTGGAAATAGTTGATACTGTGTTTGTTTACTTGCAAAAAAAAGATTCTCAAGTAATTTGCGGCTTTCAAGTTGGGGACACAGCTGAACTAAGTAATTAAAGGGTATTGTTACATGTTCCCTCAGTATGTTGCTACCGCTCTTTTCCTTTTGACTGGGACTTACCATGCCTGATCTTCAGTCAATTTTGAGAACTCTCCAGAGGAGACCGTTGGCAAGCAAGGGTGGTTTCCCAGCTCTCCTTACTGTCACCCAGCTAGCCTGTGTGTGCTGGAGGTTAGGGCCGCCTTCTTGTGAGTAGAGAAGAGCTATCAGCTCAGGGGGGAAACAGATTCCCTGCCTTTGATCACAGCTGATGGGTAGTTTACCTGCTGAACCTAAGGCAGTAAATGCAGGAAGAAGCATGGTAGAGAAAGATCAGAGATTCACATCTCCACCTAAGAGTGGCAAAGCTGTATGACTGATCTCTCTCTGTTAGGAAAGAATGTATAAGCTTTTTTTTTCCATTATCATGTCGATGTGGTGCCATTTAGGAAATATGAATTGCATGGGAGAATGTAAGGATGAGTGGAAGAGGGTGTCTTCCCATGGGGAGGGCTGTGTTGTGCTGCAAGGAGAGTTGGGGAACAGAGAACCTGTAAGAATAGGCAATATGAGTTTATCTTTTGCCTGGAAAGGCAAAGACAGGCCACGGTAACTGCCCGTAAGTACATCCAGTGAGAGAGTGAAAAAGCAAGGGCATGTAATTATTTCCACTAATGAATGGGATGTAAAATGCATAAACAAATTAAGTTGGTCACTAATCACTCCAGCAGTGAGGTTCTGCAAGAGCTTCTCAGCAGGAGTAATGGCTAGGAAAATAAATTACTTTTAACCTGGAGCTGGGTACGGCTATGAAAGGGATTTGATGTGTCTGACAGCAGGGGGTCTTGCTGCAAGGCTGCATCACATCCTCCAGCTTTGTGCTCTTTATTTCCATTGAAAAAGGGCTGGACAGCTCAACATAAAAAATGCCATCTAAGTGTTTAATTATTGTGTTATTATTATTTCCTCAGTTAAATCTTCAGTGCCCATATTTACAGCCCTTTTAAGCTTGTAAGGGCTGGAAGATCAAAAGAATTAAACACTGAACACAATTTCTGGAAATGTCTTCGTAGACATGTCCAAAGTCCTAATCTGCTTTAAACTCTGCCGGAAGATGCCAGTTGCCCTTGGAAAATAGCCCTTAATGAGATTTGGCTCTCCTACTAGAAGGAGTGATCCAGTCTCTAAACAAAACTGTGTTGTAAGAGATGAGTTAGCTTTTCATATGACCAAGTGCTTGTGTTACGCAGAGAAGAGGAGGAGGCCCTTAAACGCTGCTCTGTCCTTTTTCACTCAGTCTCATGAATGTTGCTTTCTGCTTGTTTATTTTACTGTGTAATGGCTGCTCCTGTAGCATTCACTCTTGGCTGTGCACTGGGAACCATGATGGAGCAAGATTGCCCCAGTGAGGGTCCCAGGAGCTTCCCAGCTAAGATAAGTAGGATCTCTCAGACTGCAAGCAAGCAGCAGGAGTGAAGTCTCTGATGGGAATGTCTGGTCCCTAAACACAAGGAGCAAAGAGCACAATAATGATAAGTGTCAGCTGCATCCGACTCCCATCCGTGGAAGAGTGCTTTAAGACATAGAAACCAGCTGCTGAAACATGGCTGGTAGAGACTTGACAGGAATACTTTACAACTTAGGGGATCTCATTTCATGATTGGTGCCTGTGCCTGGATGCTGGGATTTTTAAACTTTAATTATAAAAGCAGAATGTTAATTTACCCAAATGCAATCCCCTCACCCTTCCTTCAACCAGTAACTCAAGGTTTTTATCAACTATCTACCAAGTATGGGACACACTAGTTATGCAGTGTGAGACTGCATGTATATGTCAGTCACCAACTTTGTAGCTTAGATTTAGTGCTTGTAATATTTAACATTGCCATTCATTCTGTTTCTTTTTGATTAGGAAAACTAATTAAATCCTACTTTTACAATGATTTTTAGAAGTGGCTCATGAGACTTTAGTCTTGTTATTCTTCAAAAAAAAATTATTATGATGCAATGCTTTGAGGAGGTCTGAGCATGCCATAGCTTGTTTGCACTGGCAAAACATAATTTACAGAGATTATCCTTGGTCATAGGTCTATGCAGGCAGTTGGTCCAGTTTCAGCACTTCCTTTTTTTCCATCTTCCTTTCATTTATTATTCTTGTAGCGTATATTTCAGCAAAGTGGATTCAAGGGGACCAACTGTACAATGAGTCTGCTCATGGTGGTGGGATGGGTTCATTTTTTTCAGCTGTGTACCTTTGCCAGTGTTGCAAATCCACACAGCTTTCCGTGTGGGTCATGAAGCTTCACCTGGAGCTGGTGTGACTCTTACATGATGAACTATGTGCAGGACTCTTGCAAATGAGCTCAGGAGGGGTAGGAATCCTCTCTGAGTGGATGCTATTTCCATTTACTAACCTTCCGTGGAAGAGCAACCATTCAGAAAACCCAGCAGAAGCAGGCAGGACTCTTCCCTTCCTTCCTGCTTGGGGGCTATTTCAGTATGGAGATGGGGAGGGAGAGCAAAGACCACAGTCCCAGCACAGCTCACCTGCAAGCAGTAGTTCTTCTGCTTCCTCTCTTCCCAAGAGAAAAATTAAATTTCACTGCATCTTGTCACACCTCTTCCTTTCCTCTGCTCTGTCAGGGCAGAGGAGAATGGGAGGGGGCACATGGTGGCACCCAACCTCCTGCATGGGGGGAAAAACCAAACAGAGCAACCTGCACGGTGAACGGTTGGAGACCTTAGTGGAGATGTCAGGTCTTGGTGTTTTGGTGTGGCACAGACAGGAACTCATAGCCCAAGACCTGGCACGTTGCAGGCTTTCTCTTCAGCTTTTTGGAGCCCCTGGGTTTCTGGGCATTCAATTTTTCCCTTCAAAATTGAACATTTTACTCAGTCATTGAAAGAAACACCAGAGAGGGAGAAAAAGGATTTAAAATCAAGTGGCCTGCTGACATAGGCATATTGGACCAAAATGTCACTGTAGCCTGAAACAAATAGGCTTTTATTCTGGGAGAAGCACAACTCCCCCATCTCCCATTCTCTTACATCGCCCTCTTCACAATGGCCAGGGGACCCTGCCTGCCTTCCAGGCCCCATGTCCTGTACTACCTCCGTGAGAAAGGGGAAGGTCCTGTTAACATCAGTGGCACATCCCTACCTCTGTGGCACAGCCCTCTCCTTTTCAGGCTATTTTCTCTGGTCAGCTGAAGTCCCAGGTGATGTCAAGCCAACAGAATGTCCCAGGCCTGGTGGTTCCTCTCCCTGTGTGGGTGTTTGGATGCAGTTACTTTGACTTCAGTTTCTAATATAGGGATGTTTTCCTCAGGGCTGAGGCAGTTCAGATTGGCTCACGAGGTGGGAGCCTTTGACTCCTTGCTATATGTCTAACATGAAATTGGGCACGTAATTCATTTTTTTGACACCAACCAAAACATGTCACTAACTCATGGATACTGGTGGTCATATACTGTCATTCAGCCTTTCCATGTGAGCTGAGTAAAGATTTAATGCATGGGGTCAGAGACCACAAAGTATTTGTGTATTACAATTAAATAATGTGAGCTGAGGCATTTTTTAATGGATTTTTTTTTAATGCAGATGTTGATAGTATTGTATTTTCAAACTTCTGCATTTCTCATGTCATTTAAATACTGTAAGAGTGATGACTCCAGGTTCATGTGGGAGAGCTAAACTTAGGTTGGGAAATAAATGCCAGAGTCCTAATGAAACACAGAAGGTTGCTAAGAAGTGACTAACATAGCTGCAGCTTTTTTCACTTGGTCTGAACTTCCTTTCAGGACAAATAATTAATGTGTGCAAGTTTTGCTGAAAAAAGGGGCAATTTTTTTTGCCACATGTTTGACCTCCTCACATTCAGAAGTCATTGACTTTGCTTACATTTATATTCATGGACATCACAGAATTAGACTAAACCCAGCACTAGAGCTTGGATATTTTAGCTTGGCATGCCGTTAGCCTGAGGGACATATGCTTCCCTCTGAAGTATTTTAGACTTTTGCAAATTACTATTCAATAGCTTAATACATTTTTTTAAAAAAAACCCTAATGAACCTGAATTATTTGTTGCACTCTTACAGGCACTGGAGAGCATTTCAGAACATCGCAAATGCTCGGATCTCCTGAACCCACTGCCTGGACCTTGTGACTCTCCAGAATTTAAAGGCAGGGTCTCAAATGCTCTTCCTGAAGGACTGCAGCCTGCAGAATTGACCTGTGCTGGAGCAGTCTGTGAAGAACTGCAGCCTGTGGGAAGGACTCACATTGGGGAATTTTGTGGAGGACTGTCTCCTGTGGGAGAGACCCCATGCTGGCGCAGGGGAAGAGTGTGAGGGGTCGTCCCCCTGAGGAGGAAGAAGTGGCAAAGACAACAGGTGATGAACTGACCACAACCCCCATTGTCCGTCCCCCTGTGCCACTGTGGGGAAGGAGGTAGAGAAGTCGGGAGTGAAGTTGAGCCTGGGAAGAAGGGACGGGTGGGGGGAAAGTGGTTTTTTTAAGATTTAGTTTTTATTTCTCATCACCCTACTCTGATTTGATTGGTAATAAATTAAAGCAATTTCCCAAAGTCAAGTCTGTTTTGCCCATGACGGTAATTGGTGAGTGTCTCTCCCTGTCCTTATCTTGACCTATGAGCCTTTTGTTATATTTTCTCTCCTCTGTCCAGCTGAGGAAGGGAGTGATAGAGTGGCTTTGGTGAGCACCTGGCATCCAGCCAGGGTCAACCCACCACACTTTGCTGCATCATTTGCAAAAAGTAATTTGAGGATCCAGCTGGGTGTCAAAGGATAGGCACAGCATTAGTAATCACCCATGGATATTTGGCTTAAGTGGCTTGTTTGTCATTCCACAGGAGCTTTGTGGCAGAGCTAAGGATGAAATCTGATTCTCAAAGGCAACATTCACATCCTTGAAAAAATAATCAGTCTTCTCTTTCTTTTTGTCCAACCCCTGCTTCATCCCTTGCTCGCTGCCAGCTTTTGCAGTGAATAAGAAAGGAATCCTACCACAAACAACCTCCTGTGTGGTGCTAGCCTGATTTACTTCCATGGCCTGGTCCATCCTGTGCTCTGCATGGTGGGGAAAAGAATATAATGCACCATGTATTTAAGGAATATATCTTAATGTGTCTGAATCCTCAATTTTTATATTGCCTAATTTCAGGAGGCTTGATTTTTCAATCTTATTTATGTTCTTCAAGCAATTTTTTGTGTGTCTATGTTTTCCTAAAATACCTTTTTTTTAATTAAAATTCACTGTGGTATGTTGAATGTTAGTCAAACCAGGCCCAGCTGGAGTCAAAGGGATGGAGGATCTCGATTAGAGAAATAGTATTGCAGTATATAACACATTTACTGCAGCTCAACACAGAAAAATACTGCCATTCAAAATTAGGGATTACAGTGTTATTTCTGCTGTTTGCCTCTTGTGTGACTATTTCTTCCACTGATCCTGAGCCCTCTCCTACTGTTTATGACTCCCTGCCTCGGTCCACTTCTGACTACATCCAGTCTCAGTCTCCACCCTGACATTTTTCACATCTCTCCTTCCTGTTTTTGAGCTAGCTGTCTCTTGCAATTTGACTACGAGGAGATAAAATATTAAATCATGCCATATGTTCTCACTCAGTACCTCTGTACTGCTTTCCTGGCTTCAGTTGAGAAGGAAAGCTTTTCCACAAACATCTGCCAGCTGATGACTGCTTAAAGTGGAGAATAGTTCCTTGGTTCCCATAAAGAGGTACTTTTCTTTCCTTGTCTGGGAACAAACCTACACTTCTTCTAGGAAAGGCGTAAGCTAAAGCTGAAGGCCATCGGGTTCTCAAGCTGTTTTTTTCAGAAACCGTTAAGCACTTTGCCTCTTAACTTGCATCCTTCCACACTGCATATACAGCATATACACCATGTCTCTGCACATACAAAGAAGAGAGATTGTGTTTGGCTTTGAAATATATTCTCTCATCCGCAACTCAAGACAGAGGTCATCTGTCATTCTCCATTCTTGCACCCTGCCACTTCCTGGGGAGGTGGTCTGGGCTCCCTTTCACTGTCTTGCTTTTGCCCGTTTCCAGGAGTGCAGTGTGGCCCTGCCTCCCTGGAAGGGGGAGGATTTGGGAAGAATGGAGAAGGGGCAGTCTTTCTTAGGTCTCCTTCCCCAGTCCTTCACATGAAGGAATAAACTAGTTTTTCCCAGTTCTGTCTGTTAGCTTTTTGCGTTTTATGAATTCAGACTATTTATAGCCGTGGCTGTTGGTCCTAGTTCTCACTTCTTATACAATTCCTTTTGCATTTGAAACTCATTAGAGAACACCTTATGCAATCTTTTTGATCCTTGCTTACCTTAAAACCTTCCTGTGCATTGAGATTGTCTGATGTTTTTTTCAATTCTGTCAGCAGCTGACAGCTCTTCCATACTCCTTTTTATTCCCTAGGAAAGCCTCAGATTTCCTTTGAAACTGATACCAGGCTGATTGCATTCTTTTGAATCAAAGATTCTACCAGTATCCTGTAACTTGTGGTACTGATTTACTTATGTCATTCCTGATACATAATGACACAATTAGAGAAAATGGAAGAAATGCAAGAAATATACTTTGTGTTAGTTAATTTCCTGCTCACAGATTGTGTCAGAGAGCTAAATATGTTCCACATGAGAGAAGTCTTTCAAAATAAACTTTTAAAAAAAAATCTTAGTAGTTTATATCTGATTTTAAACAAAAATTTAATGTTCCATTATTTCAAATAAAAGATTCCCTTGAATTTATTCTTTTAGATATATATATACACTTTAGAAACACTATATATGTATTTATGTAAGATACTATTTATGCCTATATTTTTATCTCATATTATTTTTTACTTTACTCTGCAGTTCCATACAATTCTTTCTCTTCTCCTTTTTCTCAATACACTGTGAAATATTTTATTGCAATCTGGGCAGTTAATAACACAGCTAGATTATACTGGGATGATGGTATACAAAGGTATGGGAGAGGACAAGAAAGGCAGGTTTTTTTGGCTGCACAGTCAAATTGTATATGATTTTTCTGAAGTCCAGAAAGAGATGGAAGGGAGTTTTCTTCAATGTTTTTAGGTAAAAATAAAAAGGGAAAAGAAGAGATTCGGTCTCACAGTCAAGAGAGAGTTAAGGATTTCGCAGTATTGGAGATCTGAACTATTCAAATATCTGTTGGGAAAGAAACAGAGGAGGGCACAGATAATACAGCAAGTTCTGGGAATGTGTTAGTGGCAACTTTTTATTGTATAGTCAGAGGAAGTTAATAGATAAGGGACAGTAATTAAATCTGTTTGAAATTCAATTCAACCAGAGGTCAGATGGTAATGTGAGTTATAGGAGACTACAAAACAATAGCATTGCAAATAAAGGAAGGAAGCCCCGAACTGATGTGAGGCAGACAGGTAGGAGGATGTGTTTGGAAGAAATTCTAAGGAGTATCTAAGGAACAAGAACACATGTAAGAGACAAAAAGCTCATTAAAAACAAGGTGGGTTTGCCAAGAATAAAACATGCCTTAGCGGTTCTGTTTCCTCTTTTCCAGGGTAACTGGATTATTATTAAAGAAGGAGCAGTCGTTGTGATATATCTCAGATTTAGTAAGGGTTTTGAGGAGTGCCATAAGTAAACTAGGGAGGTGTGGTGGACATGATGGTAATGTAAGGTTGATGCTCAGCTAGTTGGGAAACTGCACTCATGGGGTAGTCAACAATGGATTTCTGTGAAATGGAGGATAATTCAAGGCAAAGTTTTAAATTTAATTCCTGGAAATATTTTGACTCTACCTAATCTAATCATTTAGGTTAACAATGTTGGTGATGGATGAGGAATAGTTTCATTAATTTATACTTCAGATTACAGTAGGAAAGGGTGGAAGCACTTTGAAAGACAAACAGCAAAGGTCAAAGTGAGTCTGTTATGTTGGGGTGATGGTACAAAACTGATGAGCATAAATCCAAGAAACAAAACACCGGGAAAAAAATTGGTAGTATTTGGGGAACTGATTAGGCAATAGCAGCTCTGCAAAGCATATGGAAAACAAAGTCAACCAGAAGAAGAGTTAATCAATACTGCAAAGCAGTTGCAACAATTTGTATTGACATGTACTAACAGAATTCTTTTTCATATAACATGAGAGGTATTTATCCAACTCTATTGGAACACTTTATCTGGCATTCAAACTTTACTGAGTTTTGGAATCACATTTTGAGAAAATGCCCATAAATTGGAGAGAATCCAGAACAGAGATCCAGGAAGAAGAGTTTTGGAAAATATGAATTATTTGGAACAAATTTAAACAACTGAGTTTGGAGTTTGTTTATATAAGACAAGACTAAGGGATAATTTATAACATGATAACAGATTTCCAAAATGGCAAGAAGACAGCAAACAGTTGTTTTCCATGTTCACTGGATTAGGACAAGCAATAATCTCTTCAGTTTTGCATAGGAAAATAAACATTTACGTACTGTATTAGGGAAACCTAGTTCTACATTAGGAAAAACTCTTCAGCTGAAGCAAGTTTTTCTGGTTTAAGGATAGAAATAGACTATGATGGGGGGAACTATGAAATCTTTATGAGTATGTTAAATATCCATCAGGATGTTGCAGATCTACCAGCCATACTTCAGGACAAAAGCACAGAGTAGATGACCTTGTGAGTCCCCTCAGATTTTTCCTCCAAGGTCCTGTGTAAGGGTTTATAGAGCCTTCCTCTCTTCCCTCAGGCAGCAATGTACCCGCATCAGTTTAACACGTCAGGTCCTTCTTTAACAGGTTTCTGTCTGTAGTTCCAACAGCTTTATCAGAGTTTTTGTGGACTACTTCAGGGTTAACTTTTTCTCTGTGTGCACTGAAGTAGAGAAAATTTTGATTCTTTCTTACCGCATTAATCCATCGAAGCTTGTCCTGGAGCATGCTGGAAACACTCCTTAAAAAGAAAAGCTTAAGCAGAAAACAGCCTCAACCTTCAAGGGAGAGCTGAGTACCTTCCAGCAGCCCAAGATTTCCAGTTCTAGCTAAGGACAGATATGTGATTTAACCTTTTTATGGAAATACCAGGTGTACTTTTGGTACTCTGAGGCTGCATTTCATTGCTGAATGTTTGAACTCAGTATGGAATAAAATCTGAGAAGTTTTCTTTGTAAGCCTTCAGTGACCTTTACAAATAGCAGTATGCAAAATTAATCTCAGCACCTCTTCCACATGCTACCTTTCTAAGTCTGCAGACACAAATACACATTTTATATAGACATACAATTCAATTTTAGTTCAGGTTCACCAATCAAATAACAATATAGCTATATAATTAACTTTGTGATTTGCATTTCTAAAGAACCTTTATTTACCATTTCCTTTTGTTTATTTTTTTTCTTTCTGTATAAGCTTCCAACCTATGCTATTTGTTTTAACCAGGGAAACACTGTAGTTTCTTTCATTCACTGTTTGTTTTTTTGGGTGATTTATACAATGGCTATTTTGGCTGCAGGAATCTGGACTTCAGCAGCTAGTTAACAAACAAGTTAGGTTATTGACATTGAAACTTCTATCGATCATGTAGCCTGCAAAAGTTGCTCCAGGCTTTTGCATTGAATCTGGTTTCTGATTGTCCTCCTGTAATTTTGTAACCAGTCTCAAATAAGCACATTTGTATTTTCAGTTACAGGTACTGTAAATCCGCTGATATTACTTGTAAGAAATGAAAAAGAAAAAGCAATTAAAAATGGTTTCAAAAAATTAGATCTGAAATTCATAGTTCAGAACTACAAGGTCATAGCCAGTTTGGGGTTTTCTAATGGTTATATCACCATAAGAAAAATCTTTGCTGATCAGATCACTTCAGGAAATTTTTCTAATAAAGCTAATTGGAAAGCAAACTCCTTTAATAAAATTATTTTTTTCCCCTTTTTTTATTTATCATGTTTAGTTGATTTATGGGACTTTTACATGGCAAAGTTGAAAATCAGCTGGAAGAAACTCAAGTTATATTCTAGGGATAAACACAATTACAATGTGATAAGGAAGAACTTTTCCTCCCCTTGTCCCCATCCTTTTGTAGAGGGTCAAGTGCTAAGAGGTTGGCCTGTGGTTATAAAGCTGCAGATAGTACAAACCATGAGCTCCTACCTGCATGAAATGCTGTGTGTACAACTGGCACATCAGACTGAGGGGCCTAAAGAAGCTGTTCTGGAAGACCCCTGTAATGGGAAAACAGGAGATGGAGCATGCAGGGAGAGCGAAACCTCCTCCTGTCTGCATAGACTTTCTCTGTGCATCCTTGTGGAACGTACCATAAACATACAAGCTGCAAGTACATGGCTTGGCATCCAGCCAGGTTGGGTTACACAGGGCTGAAATGCCTCTAAGGATTAGTCAAAGGCTGGGTGAAATTTGCAGTGATTAGCTGCTGAGTGTGGTGCAATGCTGTCTCCACCAGCAGCTGTGGAAAGAACAAGGAGTGAGAGCATGGAGCAGCTTTTGATTCAGCAATGCAGGTGGCAGTGGAGTGTGCTGGGGAAGATCCCAGAGTTTTCATCAAGTTTTCTCTTAAAAAAATAGAACTGTGACATAAGCTATCATGCAGAGAGATTGTTCAGAGAATAACTGTTCAGTGGGAATTTGGCCTGAGACTAATTGGCTCAAACCTGAAATACACTGAGATGAGAAGCTCTTCCTTCATTTCTGACAGTTAGCCTGTACTCCTAAACACACACAGCTGCCCGTTCAGTTCATTCCTATTCTGCTGATTGCTGTTGACCAAAATGTGCCTATCATTCAAGCACTGCTTTACCCCATCCCGGCACAGCTCAGAAGCCTCTTGAGCTGTTTCTTTTCAGAAGCTGCATTACTTTTGAAGTCACTGAGACAGGGGTATGCCACTCTGACAGTTTTAGTAGCAGTACCTAATTGAATGCTTGTGAGGTAGCACTGTTCAAACTGTGCTACACGTGACCAGGCAGAACAAAACCAGCCATGTCCAAAAGCAAAAGAGGACTTAGTGTCATACGCTCTTAGTAATATGATTTAGTTTTAGGTAGTCCTTCAAGGAGCAGGGAGATGGACTTGATGATCCTTATGGGTCCCTTCCAACTTGAGATATTCTGTGATTCTAAAAGTTTAGTAATTTATGCCTAGAGCTGTGATTCTGGAAAGAGGCAACACCTGGAGGAAAGGAAGACAGGTTGGCAGCAGCATGATCAGAGTATGGATAACTATAGGTGTTCAATTAGACTCCTAGTTGTTTTTTTTTTTTCCCTTCATACTGTCCTAGCTTCAATGCCACTTCTTTTCAGATTAAGGAGTCAGAGGGTATATGAGCTCAGTGGGTAACTCGAACCCAGAAGTGAAAGGGCTTTATAAGACCCAGGTCAGAAAAGACATGCAGTGAATAAGGGATGGGAATTTTGTCTTCCCAAAAGAACAGTGAAAACGTCTTCAGCAGAAACTGTGCACATGTTTCCAAATGAGCCTGAGATTCCCAAGAGCAACTGTGGATTGTTATTGTGGGCTGCAGTTTTCACAAAATCTGTATACACTCGTAATTGGACTCAAGCAGTCTCGCAGTTACTCATTATTTCTGCTGTATTAGTATCCCAAGTAGGATCAGGGCTGCCTTCTGTACTTCACGAATATGAAGCAAGAGAGGAACTGATTCGCCTTTATACTGATACACTATTTCTGGGTCTCTTCAAAACTACTTAAAACTCCAGTCATTCCCTGGGTTTCCACTGACGTCATCCTGCAAGTGATAGGAGCCTTTCCAATAACTTTAGTCAGAAGCAGATCAGGTTTGTAAGTAAAAGAAGCCGTGTGAAAGACATGCACACTTCATGGGGATGCATAGCATGTTCAGTGTGAAGAGGAGCTGTGCAATGAGTCTGGCTTTCAAAAGTGAAGAAAAAAAGCAAATAAAATTTTGAGGGGGAATCTTCCTAAAGAGCATTTGGTTGTGACATGTGACAGTTCTTTTAAACAACTGTTTCTGAGAATTACAAGGAAGCCTTGCAGATGACTTTTCCAGCAAATCCATTTGCCCAATCCTCTTGCACAAAAGGCTCAGAATAAATAGGACTCATGCTGGAGAACATCTTGCTGAAGCAGTTCTTGCGTAGGAGGGGTCTAAAGGTTTGTCTCAATAATTAGCACATGCAGTCAGCTACCAGAAAGCAAATCTTGCTCCCAGTCACTGGTATGACACGTGAGCCTATGCCACATTGAACCTGAATGGAGCATACAGTTGTTAGGGATGAATGATACTCAAGGCATACAATGGGGTAAAATCCTATTCCCACTCAAAATAATGACAAAGCTCCCATGAACTTCAGGCTCTTGTCCTGCATGTATATGCACAATGAGAATTGCCCTGTTGGCAGTTTATGAGAATGAACAGGGTATGTGACAATAAGATTGCAGAAAAGCAAGCCTTTACTTGACTTAGGCTCCCATAAATGTGGGTTTGGCAGCTTCCCACTTTTCGTTACCAGCCCTTGAAATATTTAACTGTTAAATTCCTACTACATGAAGATTGTGGCTAAACAAGAGAATGAAAGCTTTCTTCCTTAAGGACAGGTGATTGCTGCTCCAGGTAGGCTTTGCCTGCCATAACATGGGCTTGTGTACTGCAAAGCAGAGCTTTGGTTTTGTTGTGGCTCATTTAAGATCCTAATAATTCATATTGGAAGGAGCAGATCAGCCCTCAGTACATTTTTTCTCTTTTGTATGTCACTGTCACATGAAATAAATGGTAAAAACACAGAGAGGATGTTTGGGTTTTAGCAGGCTCTGCAAAGGCAGAAGAAGCTGGCGTCAGTGCTTAAGCAGTTAGGATCATTTTTGGCTGCATATGTAGTGCCATGAGTAAATATTAGTACGGTCGGGCTCAAACTAAAGCTGTTCTGACTGCAAGTGCTTTAAAAATAAAAGAGAGACAGGAAATTACTTAATTAGGCAACTTCATAAAATAACATGGCAAGTTTTCCTTCACTATGGGAGAGGTCAGTGTCACTGGAGAAAAACAGAGTTTTCTTGATTAAAACTTTAGTCACTGGAAAATATCAATTCATTAAAACCTAAACTTCTTTTAAAAATGAGTTAATCTTGGCCAAATCAATTTCCAGGAAGAACCTTTCCCCAGGACATGGAAGAGCCAGGCTGAATCCTTTGTCCCAAAGCAAATGAAGCATGATCTCTCTCACCCCTGCAATTTTGGCTTTTCTTCAGGAGCTAGGATGCTCTTTAGGCTTTCTGGTGAAAAACTCAGGAAGATTTAATCTTCAGCCCAATGTGCTAAGAAAAGAAACATCCAGCTCTTTGATATCTTTGCCGAAAGTATGGTCTTTTTCCTCATAAATTCTTCAGATTTTGGAGTGAGAGTTCACAGGCATTTTCTACTAATTCAGATAATTCTCTGGTAGTTGCTCTTCCAGTTCACATCCAGATTCAAGGAATTATTGGAATGTGTGGCTTCCAACAGATCTTTTGGGATTTCATCTCAGTCTGTACTGATAAGGCAATAAAAAAGAGCACTGTTTTCACAACTCACTTGGCCTCTTCAGTCTGAGAATTCATTCATAGATTGAAATAGCTGGCACGAACCAGGAGCAGCTTCAAGGTGTCACAGTGTGAAACACTGGTGCTTCTTGCAACATCAAAGCTGGCACTTTTATATGAGTCAGCTGCAGGATGAATGTAATTCACACCAGAATGGCTTATTTATCATGTTGATCTCTGAGCTCCAGAAATGCCATGGGTATGCAATTTCTGTGATGCTTACAATATTGCATGTTAACCCCTTTTTTCTTCTGTCTAGCAAGAATTTCTTCCATCATCTGTAGAGTTACAGTGGGTTGATCTCCACCTGAACCTGAGACAAGCTGCAAGGTCCTATCACTTCTAGTCCGAAACCACTTTTTTTCTTCTCAAATGGTATCACCAGATTCCTGCAAGGAAGAGAAGAGACCAGCATCTTCTTGTCGTGGTTTGAGCCCAGCTGACAACTAAGCACCACACAGACACTTGCTTGGTCCTCCCTCCTCTGCCAGTGGTATGCAGAGAAGGATCAGAAAAAAAAAGTAAAACTCGTGGGTTGAGATAAGAACAGTTTAATAATTGAAATAAAATCAGATATACTACTACTACTACTAGTACTAATGATAATGATGAAAAAGAAGATAACAAAAAGACAGAGAAATAAAACCCAAGAAAGACAAGTGATGCACAGTGCAATTGCTCACCACCTGCTGACTGATGCCCAGTCAGTCCCCAAGCAGCAATCAGCACCCCCTGGCCAACTGTCCCCAGCTTATATAGTGAGCATGACATTCTATGGTATGGAATATTCCTTTGGCTAGTTCGGGTCAGCTGTCCTGGCCATGGTCCCTCCCAGCACCTTGTGTACCTGCTTGCTGGTAGAGCATGGGAAACTGAAAAAATCCTTAATTTAGGATGAGCGTGACTTAGTAACAACTAAAATATCAGTGTTTTAACAGCATTATTCTCACACTAAATCCAAAACATGACACTGTACCAGTTACTAGAAAAAAAATTAACACTATCCCAGCCAAAACCAGGACACTTCTTTCCCTCCCACTGTTGATAGGAGTACTTTAGTCCACAATTTCCTTTGAGTGCTGTTAAGCAAAAACTGATGACATATCACACTGTCTGACTTACGCTGGTTCAGGTCACTGGTGCTGCTAACCTGCCAGGAGAGCTTTCAGGGGGATCCTACCAACATCTGTGCTGGGATCTGGGACTTTTAGCTTGTTGCTCTCAAAAAGGCAAGGTGACAGACTTTGTGCATGCAACAGAATTATTTAGGCTAGTCAAACATATTAAAACATGCTGTAAGAGCTATGGAAGGGTCTTGTTAAGTCTTCTCACAGAACTGTCTGATAAAATGAGAGATTTAAATTTAGTGTAGAAAAAGACAAAGCCTTTTTGTGCCTGTGGACAAACAGTGTTAGCTGTACGAACAGCTGGCTATTCATTAGCTGTCTGTGTTCAGGAGAGGCACATTGATATCACTATGAGTAGTTCTATGAAAGCATCAGCTCAGTGATGAGCAGCAGTCTGTCAGATAGGCTATGTGGTATTGCTATAAAGGAATGGAGAATAGCACTAAATAGGTCAAGATTCAATGTAGGGTTAGGTACATTGTATAATGTTAGGTGGTTGCATCAAAGCAAGAACATCTGTGTCTTGGAAAGAGCATATAGTTGTTGTTCTCCCATCACCAATGAAATACATCACAGTGGAGGGTGTCACAGATGATCAGTGGTGTGGGGTGGCATCTCTAGAAGGCTCTTCAGCTTGGAAATGCTGAGAGGATCCTCTGAATCATGAACGGTAATGGAGAAAGTGAGCAGGAAAAGATGTGTTCATTCTTTTTTACATAATCAGAGATAAGGGTGCCTAGCTAAATTACTGAGTGGCAGATTAAGAAAAAGCAGCAGAGTGTTCCTTTTTAATCACAGCGTGTGGTTAGTGTTTAATGATTAATGTGCAAGTCATTTCCATGGGATGTCATGAGGCAAGAATGATAAGAAGTTTAAAAAGGGACTAGACAGAGCTACGGAGGGAAAGTTAATTAGTAACTACTGAATGTGGGCATGACCTTTTGCTTATGGGATGCCTGAAATGCTATTACTGGAAAATAGGAGAGTATTACAAATACAGACAAACTCTCATTAGCCTTGTTCAGCTAATATTTTTGCAAGTATTACAGCTGGCCATAGTCAGTGACAAGAGGTTGTCTCGGGGACTGTATGGCCCCTAGACTTGGCCTTATATGTCTGTTCTTCAGCCATAATGGCTCTAGCAAGTGACAATTTTTAAATGCTTCTATTTTGTTAATCCACAGGCTACTATGCAGAACAAATGCAGGTCAATGATTTCACTTCAATCAATGACTGCTGGAAAAAATGAGGATTAGCTTCACTAGAAATAGACACAGAATCAGCATGGGATTGGATAACGCGCTATCAGTGCATATCAACATAAAGTGGGAAGGCAATGCAGTGGAGAAAAGATATGAAGAGGTTTCAAATCTGCATTAAATATTAATGCCGTAAGTCTGTGCATAAAACAGACCTTCGTTCAGTTATTCCGTGGACAAGAGAATGAGATTGTAATGTGCTGCTTCCTGGTTATCAAAACAACATGTTCTGCTGTCTTCTGGGGTTCCTTAGAGACATGACTGGCTTAGTTTCCTGTTTGGACTTCCTAAAGGATACAAGCAGTAAATGATGCAGCATAATGAAGGGATTATCATCTGGACAGTTTTCTCTTCTGCTTTGGCTCTTCCTCAAACACAGGTCCTTTAGGGAGTCACAAAAGTGAGACAGTGTGCTGCCTGCCTCCTTCAGTAGCTGAACTGCACAAGTTTGTGCACAGGGCATTTTAATCTTTACCAAATGAAAGGGCTTTTGTCATAGATTTGGTCATTACCTTATTTTAAAGGACCAGCCACAGCTCTGCATTCTTCACTAGAAGTTAGACCTGTCACACAAGAAAGAAACAATGAAATGAAGATATTGATCCCATTCTGCTTGTGATAAAATGATCTTTGCATTAGGTAACATTAGTCAAACTGACATTTTTGTGAGTGTTTCTAAGCTGACAAGCTTTTATGATGTCCTCTGACTCCTGGCTAGGAGCTAAACCGGAACTGTTGGAAGACAGTAGAGTTCTCCTCTGCATCATAGACTTGGGATAAGATCTGTGAGCCATAAATAGATACACAATTGAATCTATATTCTCCAGTGATTTCTCATCACTGAAGGCATCATAACAGGCATATACAACTAATTGGCTTAAATGAATGTGTGTGACTTGTGAATGGGGAAAGGCAGACTAAAGATTGTCTACCATACTGAGGTATGAATACCTGATAAATAGTGAGAATGGTACCAGATATACCCCCGATATCTACTGGGTTAAAATTGTCACCTCTAAGTAACGACAGCTGCTGACCAGGTCCTTTGCTAAGATTGTCACTGTGAACATGCACATGGAAGCTGTTAATGGGGTTTTTGTACATCTGCATAGTGAAACCCAAACAAGACATGAGTCAGCTCTTCTTTCTAAAATTAGAAGAAGCATCCTAGTGAGCAAAAGATGCAAGAGAGTCTTTCATAGATGTTGGACAGGCTGACCCACGGGTGTGACAGAAACCATGTTATGGGAAATATTTAACGTTAACTGAATCATTTTAAACCCCAAGTCATACACTGGATAGCCCAGAGCCTTAGGGCTGCATGAGTTCATATAGCTCACTTTCCATCAGCTCAGATTTACTCTATTTTTTCCTTTAAATATAAACACATTATTATGTTTAAATTGCCATTATAGAATAATCTTGCAGATGTGTTATTAAAATGCATAGACAATTCCATGATACTTCTCATATCAGTTCAATTTCACAAGCAATTAAAACTTTATATTCTGGTTGTCAGTCTCCACCGTTATTCCCTGTAAGGGTGAAAGTGTGAACTACTTCATGTAGTATAATAACCACAGTTTGACCAACTACCTGAAGTCTTAATTAACTAACCTTTTCAGCCTTGCTGAAGACTCAAAGAAGACATGTGCAAAGAACCTTTAGTTCTGGATTTCTAGGCATTCATGTGGTGAATCTGAATAAAGGAAGAGTTTCACTTTAGCCCTCAATGTGAGGTTTATTTTCCATAGAAAACAAGGGATGGGGGGGTCCCTCCCATGTACTGATGTGTCTCCCCAGTCTGGGTTCAAAGCATGGCTGAGGCCTGTAGCTGGACCATGGGGACCCACTCAGCTCTTGGGTACTGAGACCTCGGGACTAGAGGCAAGTTAAGCCCCAGGTGTCTTCACAAAACCAATGCAAAATGATAACAGGAGGTAGGGGGAAGACAAGCATGGTTGGAAGCTACGTTTAAAATAATTTTCATAAATTGTGGTCTTCCCCACAAGAGTCAGCTCATATTGCTCAGAAAACTTTACATGCTTAGGGCTATAACGTGCTCTCAGTTGCCATGTTGAGCAAGTTTCTGTTTCAACAAAACTTTTTTTTTTCCTGTAGCTTATGTGGTCCCATTACTGTAATATCTTTACCTTATAAATTTATAGGTTACAAAAGCTATGTGCAGAAACAAATGCTGCAATTTTCACGGGCGTATGCAGCACAGAATGACTGTGGCAGGTGCACCCGCCCAATGAAAGCAGAACTTCTTGGCTGCTGGAGTGTAGCAGCTCCTGACTGCCTTTGTTCTCAGGGCTTCGTCTTCAGCCAATGGGAGCCGCTATTGCCTACAGGTCAGATTCAGCCTGGGTATAAATGGAGTCACCCGGGGGAGCCATTTTGAGCTTGTCCCCTGGAGCAGCACGCTGAGGTCGAGGACTCTCCCCTTGGGTTGGGATGCTGCCCAAGGAAACTCCTTGAGGTGATTTGGGTCAGGACACTGCCCTGAGCAGGTCCTTGAGGTTGAGAGCCCTCACTTGTCAGGTGAGAGATAGAGCGTTTTGGGTTGCCGTTAAACCCTAAGGACTGGGGCTTTGTTCTGTATTTTGGGTTGTTAGACCCTAGGAAGTTGTTCTGTTCTCCTCTCACAGACATTCAAACCTGTAATTTATGGAGAGCTAGTTAATTGTGTTAATAATAAATTTTTAATTTTTGGTGGCTGGTTGTTTATTTGAGAGCCTCCGTAACAATGATGGTAGTGTCTGAGCCACCTCATGGGGTTTCCAGTTCCATTTTCCATTCCAGTTTGGGGGGACTTAAGATACTTTATCTCTTGAAACTCCAAAAATAACCTGTACAATCTCTCACTTGTGTTGCTTTTTTGACCTACTTGGTTAACCAAAATTCAGCATCCTGTGGGTTGTCTCTATCTGGAGGAGTGATTGATGATGGACTCAGATATTTTTGATGTTTGTTCTTGTTTTGCAAACAAAGTCTTATTTCCTGACCACAGATTGCTTTGCGTAGGAAACTCTTCTTATTTACAGCTCCAAATTGTCTTTCAGTAAGTTTTATTCAATAGTTTATTAGATTTATTCTTGAACTGTAGATTAATTGTGGTTGTGCATTCCAGATTTAATTTAATTATATGCCACATATCTGCTATATAACTTCTTAACAATTAGCTGAAGTTTGATGGTCGTTGTGTTTGAAGTTTGCAGGAAAGCAGAGCTTTAGACTGGTCACTACTATTGATCACTATTTTGACCCAGCAAGCTCACAGAAAGTTGCATCAAAACAGGAAAGCATCTTTTGCAAACTTGTGAAATGAGACTGCCTTACAATGTCATGGAACAGCAGGAACAAAAGCACAGGTAGTCATCTAGTAGTATTTTGTTGAACAAAAAGCAGAAAACTAGAATGCCTGCAGCACTGAAACTGTTGCCAGAGTCACCAGGAATTGGATGAAGAACAAAGAAAAGGCAAAACAAACAGTCTGCCTTAACCCAGTAGGATTTGGCATCCTAAGAGCTAGAGGCGTTTCCTGCAAGTGACAGAGACGGTATCTATTGCAGGAACTGATGGCTCCAGACGGGACTGTTGACCTGACTTACTATCTTCTGTTTTTATAGAGCTGACATCTGGCAGGGTGATATATTAGAGAAGGGTTACTGAGTTTATCTGTTTGTCTAAGAAAATCTGTACAGTGGACTGTGGACATCAAACATTTCTGAGGCTGACTGCTGACATTTCCAGACAGATGTTGTCTTCACCTTGCTACCTGCATAGCTTTTGTGGTTGCTTCTTAACAGTCTGAGCTCCACAAGGTATTCCCACATATTTGAGGCCTTGCTGCTTGTGCAACAGTTTCTACATGCCATGTGGCATATGACCATACAGTTGAAAGCATGACTACAGTTTTTGCTACATTGTCCTGCAGAGATCTTCTAAGACTCCCAGATCTCTGTCCCAGCTCTCTCTTCTGAAGAAGAGACATAACATAGGATACAGAACTGTGGGATGGCAGAAAATAGTCTTCCTGTACTCAAGCTCCTTAAGCTCTGCCCAAAATGGGTAAAATACAGGACGTCAAAAAAGGGACGAGGTTGAGTCCCAGAGTTTGTCATTCAGTAGGGCTTCCAGGCTTGGGGTGGACAGCTGGCAGGGGTCAGAGACGTTGTGACCACAGGGACATTCAGCAGACATGAATTTGAGGGCACTGGGTGTTAACAGAAGTTGGGAGGAATGCTGTGATACTCTTGCAAATGTATATATCCTGCTGGTACTGGAGGCAGAATGAAAGAGAGCCCTAAGGACTCCTGAGCACTGAGTGCTCCGACCACGTGGGCTGTGAATGTATTCTCCTGTGCAGTTCATACACGGCAGAACCAGAATTGTGAAAGAGGGTGGAAGAGCTCCAAGGATGAATACTCAGAGAACTTCAAGAACATGCCGTCCAAGAGGAAACTCCAAATCTGAACCCTGAACAAAGTCTGGCAGAGGGAGAGACTAAAACCATGAGTTTTTAGCTAGGAGGCTAGAAAATGTGTTCAAAGGTCAACTTAAAAAGGGAAAGAAGCTGAACATAGCATAAAATCAATTTTCCTTCACTCTCTTCAGTGGGGGCTTCTGTGAGCAAAACCCATGCATGCAGGCTCTAGGGAATCCGTGGGTAATGCAGAGCAGCAAGGGCTTCTTTTTGCTGAATGGTGCTCCAGTGTTTTCAGAAGGAAAACCCTGAATCTTTGGATGAAGTCAGAAGAGAGCAAATGAAGTACTAAATGTATGTAAGATATGAAAGAAAAGAAATGACATGGAGTGTTGCAAAATGAAAAGCATAGCACCCCACGGAATTCTCTGCTAGTTTTCATTAGCTTTTTTTCTAGGATTTTGTTAGTTCTTCGGTTCACCTGAATTCACAGGCATGGGGGTGAAGATGCAAGCCCTGCAAGTCCTGAAGTGACTGTACGCTTTATACTTCCACTTCCTGAGATTACTGTTTTCTTCCAAATGCCAGAAGGCTGCCTGCCTGTCCGTGCTCTTTCAGAGACTCTCTCTCTCGCCTGTGTAATCAAAGGGAGGCTAGTCATCACCTTAAGTTATTTTTAAACTTTAGCAAGGAAACTCCTAATTAAGTTTGAAACACAGTGTCACAGGAAATGGAATAAATGGGGCAGATTTATAAAAAAAGTGCATAAAATGATCTGTTTTTTCTCTATAAATCTTTCTTATGCTGTATTTAAATATACAGTTCAATATGTAAACTACATATTATAACCTGTGTTGTTGCTATAGTTTCTGTTTATGTATTATAAGCTTTTGTTAAAAATACATCTAATTAGAGAAAGTTTACTTTGCAGTGTTCAAATCAACTGATGGACTGGAACTCAGAGTCTTTGAAAGATGCTGGAATAGTTTTGTTCTTGGGAAAATGACATTTCTGGCTCAGCCTGTAAAGACTTACACAGAACTACTGCGCTTAATGCGGGGGAGTTTGGCCGTGGCAGTAGGTAGCTGAGCTTGCTCTGTGCCTGCCTGAGGGCTCTTGAGAATGCACCGGACTCGGAGGAGATGCCGACATCATTCTTGCATCTTATGAGCACTTTGAACTCAGGCTGAGCTCAGGCTTTGTAGAAATATTGCACATTTTTATGGAGGGTGCCTGAACCCTTTCCAAAAGGACTTTTCTAGCCAAGAAAGTTCCCAAGCCATCCTTTTCATCTGATTTAAAAACAAAGGCGGATAGAAACCATACACTCTGCATTCTGAGAGGCTTGAGCACTGGTCACACCTGACATTTCCTCTTAGGAATACCAGCAATTTAACTTTAAACCTTCTTGTATGACATTCATATTATCTTCCTTTCTAAAATTAAGATAAAGATGTTTTTAGATGAATACTCAACAAACTTTCACAGTGGCGCACTGCAGGCAATGACCTGGAACTGAAATTAGATTTCAAGTATGGTGTATCATATAAATCCCAATTAAAAAGGTGAGAGGCAAAAACAATGTAAAAATGTAGAAAAAATTGTAAGGTTAGTGTATAAGTCGTTTTGCAAGGATTAGGCTCTGCTTCTGGTTAGCAGGACACTGATCATTCAAAGATTTTTAAAAAAAAGTTTATTGTGATGAATGTTGTCAGATTGTTAGACTCAGCAAGAAAATAATAAGTGAATGGTTTACGAGCTTGTCCTGTATATGCAAAAGTTCATATTATAATTTATAATTTGTTCATTTATATTATAATTTGTGTTAGCTCTGTGTTAATAGAAGTTTATTTTCAAAATGTAGAAATATATTTAAAAAGAAGAAAACCTAAAATCCATAGCTATGTACAGGGATACAATTAAAAACAGATGTTATTTCAGATGAGATGATGCTATTACTTACACAATATAGTCCCACGGCTCACATGGTTAAAGTACAGGATTTCATTATTACCTCTGTAAGTGTTTTAATCAGTGAAGTAAAAAAAGATTACCATAGATTATTTATTATTTCTGACTTTAATTTCCAGACTATTCCTCCATTAAGATGATTCAGAGTTCTCCAACTTTCATTTATCTTGCTGATCTCAAGCAGTAACTCAAGGCAGTCCAGTGACTCATTTCAGATAGCTGTTTCAGCATCTAACTGGGGAAATCAAGGTCAGTTAAGACATAGTATCTTGAGTGCCTGTTACAGATTTGGACTTATTATTTCTGTTGTATGTGCATGCCAAATTAAAGTTTTGACATTGCAGAAGCAGGTTTATACATGGCATCTCATTCAACTCTTAAAATACCAGACTAGTGCACTCTCTGGCTGTGGAAGCAGACCAAGGATGATTTCTTCCATCTCTTTGGAAAAGGGATTAATTGGTTGTGCTTTGGGGTTCTTTTTTCCACAATTTTCATATGGAAGAAATCAGCTTTCTTGGGAGTTAGATTATGTCACATGCAGAACAAAATATCTGGTGTATTGCTCAAAACTGAATTGATAATGATTTTTGCTAAATTTCTCCTGTTGAAGGAGTACAAACAAGTAAGCCTTTTTCATTCTCTGTGTGTGCTTGTTTAAGATGTACAAAGCTCTTGGCAGAGGATGAGGAGGATATTGGGATTTTTACCACTTCTTGACATTTTTTCATATTAAACTAAATTACTCCCTTCCCACTCCATTTTTAAACGGGCTGCAGCAGGACCTAACTCCTGTTTCATTACGACTGCAAGAAACACATGGGAGTTATTATTTTGATTTGTGTTTCTTGCTGCATTTTTCTCTTTGCTAATTTCTCTACTGGTGCAACAGAGTGTAATTGCTACTCATAGCAATAAGGGCATGGTCGTAGCTTCAGCTGCCATGGTTTATCAGCCTCCACAAATCCTTTGCACGTGCATCAACAAACTCCAAAAAGAAAGCCAGAAACATCTTAAAAATTCAGTACATGCTTATTGCTCTTTATTTTTTATTCTGTTGTATATGGAAGAATTTTAGGTAAAAGCCTTTGTTCAAAAGGTTATCTGGTGGTGTTCAGAAATCCCTTTTGAGATTGGGAGACTACCTAAGTGCTTGTGAATGGAAGTCATTCATGGCGGAGGCACGAGCACTGTCCTAAAACTGTCTCTTCTACCTGCACACTCCCTGGCACACTTCTGGCTCATGTCAGCTAGTACTCTGCTATGAAATATCTCCTACAGTACAAGGACTAGCCCAGGATAGGGACTTTTCCCAGTCAGAAGCTGAGGACACTCTTTCGAGGACACCCTTTGGAGTTTAGTTTAGCCACATGGAGAGAGGCCTCAGACAACCTGTTCTCTGCACCATTCATTTATTTGTGCCACGATAACTGGGGATTGTCATGGTCATCTGGATCTCTCAAATTTACAGGACAACATAGCCTGTAAATTAAACTTTATATTATGAGCATTAGGAAAGAAAGGAAACAAACAAAACAAACAAGCCTCATTCTCCTTTGTGTGGACTAGTCTATCATGTGAATTCACTAATTCATCACTTATGATGTTTCTAACTCACGAGTTCTTTAATTCATAACTCACATCTTGTAACTTGTGCACCTATGAGCAAAACAGTTACCTAGCTGATGGTGAGAGTGCTCATCCTTTCTCCTTCACGATAGTGTGGACAGCCCCTGTATCACACCAGGAAGCACGAAAGCCTCAGCAGTCCAGCTGCTGTTGGATCTGCTTCAAAAGCTTTTTTGGGGGTAAGCTGATTTGCATCTTCTAGCTTGGAAGTTTGGTCTATACAGTTTCCATGAGTTACTGCATTCTGCAGAAACTGCCAGACAATCAGTATGCAAGGGTAATGGCTGCAAGAGACAGAAAGCTGCAGGTGACCGCGGCTGCATAATGACCTTTAGCCCTTACTCACCATCATGTCCTGCCTACGTGATGACCTTGCTTTGACCTAGTGGCACTGTTCCCGGCATACATCAGGCCTTAGCTTGAGCTGTGTGTTAGCCAAAATCTGAGCAGGAGTTGAGTGAACAGTCACAGGGATGCAGGTCTATGAGTAGTTTTCAATTTTGTTGTGAAAGCTGTATTTTCTTACAGCAGAAAAGATAAAGGGGCACATCAAGAACATGGCAAAAGATAAGAAATGCAGCTTTGAAGCCTGCAGTACAATGCTCCTTCAGCTGGAAAAAGCTGTATCTCCCAAGTAGGGATGCAGAAAAGTTTTTGCATCTAAAAAAGAATTTGTGCTGTGTGCTAACAGACTCACCAGCAAACTCCACGTCATTAATTACACCAGCATCCACCTGGAACAACACAAAGTGCAATCTGCATCTCTCATTTACAGTAAGTTCATCATTTGTAGACTTCATAAAGGATATGATGACCTTATTAACCAGTCTGGGTGTGGTCAGCTTTGCCAGTGTTAGGCTATCAAGGCACAGCAGAGACTTTTGCTTGGCTTCTTAGGGTGTGTATACCTGTACCTGCTAGGAGGTGCAAATATTCTCACCAATTAAATGTGGTATTTCATAGGTGGCCTCTGTTTCTCTCACAAGGCTGAAGCAGGTTATGGGAAAGTGCAAACTGATAAATACCCTGATGGAGGTAGCTGCACTACAGAGTAAAGATGTGCCTGGCAACTCGGGGATACCTCCAGGCCCCCTCATCGAGGCAGAGATGTGGAGCATGAGGGGACAAAGAGCACTAAGCCACCTTCCCGATTCTGAAGCTGTAAGAGGTCTAAAGAAATGCCTGTAAGGGATGTAAACATTATGAGAATCTGGGAAATATTTAGGCACACTGGCAAATTTTTAGGCAGCTAGGGAATTGCTCTGAAGTCAAACGCTATTGTTCATATCTAAAAATATGCAGAACTTGAAAACAGAGGAAGATGGTTTGGCAGCATCTTCTCTTTTTCCCTGTTGCACATGAAAGAAGGAGTTAAAACAGGAATCTCCAGCACATCCCTTTATTATATATTTTTCCAATTGCCTGGAAATGAGGGAGGGAAGTGCAAAGAGGTAGAGCCAAAACCATCTCAAGAAACTTCAAAACAGTCTTAGCTGCTCATAATTTGATACACTCATACTGTGAAAATGACAATTTCCAACTTCTAAGGAATTTATAAATATTTCTAAATTATAAGTTATGCATGGGTTAATAAACTCTAAGGCATGAAAGAGAGAGGAAAAGGATAAGGTGGGGAAGGAAAAGGATGCATAAGGGATGGGATGATGACAGACGTATCAGGCACACATTTCAAGGTTTAGCCAAAAACTATTTGAGTACTGGTAATGTCACTGTATGATTTAAGTAGTGCCTATTATAGCCTAGACAAAATCCCTAGCTGTTGGACAGCTGGATTTTATATTGTACAAAAATGATCTCATTTAATTACCTAGAAGTATTGTCTAATGTGATTTGCTGTAATTCTGGAAGAAAATTTCAGATTAAAATGACTGTCATAATTTGTGTTTTAATTACGGAACTTGGACCTTATGTTCACTGGTAGACAAAGGAAGAGCTTTTGAATCTTTTTGAGCAGATCTTTGCTCTCCTCCAGGGTTCAGACTAAGTGATGCCACCCTTCACAGGTATTTCTTGTAGAATTAAGGTAAGAAACTATTTATATTTGAAGTTGGCTTAGCTGTTTATTCAAGATTGACCTACTCAAAATGAACAATGAATCTGATCCATAAGACAAAAGACTTCACAAAACATTTCACCTAATGAAAACACAATCTATTATTTTTAGTAAAGACTTTGTGAAGTGAGCACTTATGCAAAAATACTGACTTGCTTAGCACTACGTATAAGAAAAATGCCCCAAAAAGCCATCTTCAACAGAAAGCACCATCAAGCATCAAAGAAGTCACAGCTATGTCATTAAAATGGGTAAAATACCGATTATATTTAAGATAGTGATTTATAAAAGCATATCTCCTGCTTACTAAAACAGGTCAGTTTCCATCACTAATTGGGTCAGCTAACCACAAAGGCACATGCTTCACTTCCTCTTTCAGGATGTCCTTTGGTGGCTTCTCAGAAAGTTACAGCTTGTGTACTTTACAGCAATACTTTGAAACACTCCAAATCATTAATGTTTGTTTTATAGCCATCACCTTCCTTCTCTTCTCTTTTTTTCCTCTTTACCTCAGTTAATTCCCCTTTTCTTTTTACCATCTTAAAATAAAATTTCCTTTTTCATCTTTTATATGTTCAGCTGCTACTTTATATGAAATTTTAAATGTTTGGGTTTTGGTTTTTTTTACAACTATACCTTTTTATGTAACTTCTTTAGACAATTTTTTGTTTCCATCTATTCTTGCTTATTTCTCTTCTATGTGTTATTTTGCACACATGGCATTTCTCCACTTGTATCCTCAATTCTTTACTAGTTCAAATACTCTTTTCCCCCTTTTCTTTTTTACATCAGGTTTTGTTTCCCATTCTTCCCTAATTTGTGTAATCCAACCCCACTTGTTTTCATCATTATGAGAAATTTGAACCTTTGAAACTAAAATACCATAAAATATTCAGTGTTGATAGCTCATTTATGAAATGCATTGAGAAATATCGTGAGATGATGTCAGATGTTAAATGTCAAATTCCTGCTTTTATAGAAAATGGAAAATTCCACAACAGAGTGTTCAAGAGAGTCTTTTGAGGTTTAGCAACCTACAACTCTGAAGATTTCAGCCTTACTGAACATGATCCATTGCTTTGTGGCTGTTAGTGCTGAGCAGACAGAACAAGTCTGCAGAGCAGTAGGACCCTCCAGCCTAGGTAGAAAATTGGACATTCCCTGTATTTACTGTACTACCCTACAATGAAACTGGACACTACTACTGAGAGAGAGAAACCTGTCTCTCCTTGGCTGTCCATGCCCATCCTGCAGCTGGTAGGCGGGCAGCAGGAATCAATGTGCACGAGTGGGCGAGAGGGAAAGGAGTGGAGAAAAGAAATACGTGATGCATCTCAGAGAAGAGGTTGAGGGACATGGCTGGGGAGTGGGAGAACTGGGGCAGGCTGGACATGGGCCATAAGTGTGAGAAGTGGACTAACTCCCGTTAAAGTTAGATTAGGAGCAAGTGGTTCATACTCTGGTGAGCAGTTTGAATGAATAACAGAAAAGAGGTAAAGTGGGTAAGAAGGAGAACTTGATAAAGAGAAGAAGTTTTTGAAAGAGATGGACATTGTCCAGACATGGAAACTGGTATTAGCCACTTTTGTATGAAGAAAGAAACAAGGGGAGAGTTTGACAGGGAGTGGGAGACAAATGAATGGGTGTAAGAACTAGAGCAGAGGAAACTGGGAACTGGTGAGAATACAGGGAGGGTGTCGTGAAGATGCTGTTTGAAGGAGGAGGTCAGTGGAGAGACTGAAAATGACAGCCACTGAGGAGGAGCTCATGGACAGCTGTACTGTGGGAGCCTCCAGAAACAGAGAAATGGCAGGGAAACTGGAGGTGTCTGTTTTGGAGCAGGAGGAAGGAATGAGACTACATATGAAAGGAAGGCTATGACTGAGGTTAGAGGTCAAAGAAAACAGAGACTGACAAATTCTAGGTGCATCTCACAAGACTGAGAAAGTAGGAAAAAAGGTGGCAGATAAATCTGTATGTAGGTAGTTGTAAGGTAATGCATATAGATAAAAATAACCTAGCCCATGCCTACATGATTCTGAACACAGAACTGGCACTTACAGATCAAGAAAGAAATCCTGGACTAATCATTGACAGTTCTCTCAAGGAATCACCTCAATGTGCAGTAGAAACCAGAAACCAGAAGACCTAGAGGACCTAAATGGATTGAGAATAAAACAGAAAGCATCATTTTGCCAATATATAAAACCTTGGGGCACCTGTGCAGAGTATTGTTTGAACAATTGAATATTGTATGGTACCCTTACTTCAAGATATAGGTGCACTACACAAAATGATGATTAAGAGGATGATGCAGCTGTCCTATGAAGGGAGACAAAAGACTGAAACTTTTCGGCTTACAGAGAAGATGGCTGTTGGGGAAGAAGAAAGATATTGCTGGCTCACAAAATTTTGAGGGCAACGAGTAAGATGAATGTAGAAAATCTGTTCACCAAATCTTATGGTACTAGCATTAGAAGACTGTCATTGCAACTGCCACTTGGCTTAAAAAAAGACAGCACTTTGCATAGTCAGTACCAACCTTCTGCAACTACAGGTAGTTTGTGGAGGCAGACAGTATGACTAGATTCAAAAGGATTTAGACTAATGGTCTATATATGCTTGGGGAAAGACATCAACATGCCCTCTAACTTCACAGTGGCATTTCCCAATTGCCTGGCTGTTGTCCCTATGGCTGGTTCTGCCTTCTGGGGTCTCTTGCGGGTCATGGTCAGGATCCCCTCAGATGTGTTGAGGAGGCTTCTCCCATCAGGGAGGGTCTGGGATTGTAATTTAGGAATCCCTGAAGATGGGATTGCACTGCCTGCCACGATCTGGGCCAGTGGTCTCAGTTTAGGGGTCCTGGGTGGCGAGACTTGAGGCAGAAATGTCAAGGGAGGGAGCTGTCTGCTCTTGTGAGCAGCTTGCTCTCACTTCAGGGTGTCCCTTGTAGCCCCCTCCCCAAGGACCCTGCTTCCCCACTGCAGGTAGTTTCAGTTGAGTTGGCATGTTGATCCCATTACCTGGGTTGTGTCACAGAGTGAGGGGACACCTGGGTGTGAAGGGCCACTGTCAATAGTGTATCTAGGGCCTTCTTTTGCCAGTCCTCCTTCCTGCATTAATGGAGAAATGCAGAGGTGCCATGAAGCCCAGCAGAGAAAGGTGGGCAGTGGTGGTAGCACCCCACCCACTGGCAGGCACCCATTTGCCAAGGTGCTGGGTGTGAGGTGGTCCCAGGAGAGGGGCAACACCCATGTGCTTCTTCCAAATGTGAGGCAGCAGGAAGGGAGGAGATGGGTAGAACAAGGGAGAGCAATTGCCAACAGCTCCCAGCAATTCTGGATGCACAAGATTAACATCATCAAGATTGCAAAACAAATGATTCAAAATTACTTGTTGCTTAAAGTTGCTTACGCAGTCTTAAGATTTTTTTTCTTTTACATGCATTACAATTATTCGGTCACATACTATTGTACCTTCTAGGAATTCTTTGGCTTTGTTGGCAAGAAAGAAGGTGGTCTCTATTAATGATCATGTAGTCAGGACATTTTTTTTCCCTGGTAATTAAGTGAGCATCCTCATGCCTTATTTCTTGTCTTCTATTCAAGTCCAGCTCAGAAAACATTTGTTTCTACATGCCTTTCTTTCTGGTGCTCACAATATTTTTTCCAGCACTGACTTCACATCCAAGTTCTTTTAACATAGCAAGTTCACACTATAAATTCAGTCAGGACAAGACTGTGTGCTGAATGTAATTTTTGCTCTTTATAGCTGTTGACAACACTGACAAAGAAAAGAAGGGCACACCACAAATCTGCCAGTAAAACTTACATATTTCAAGAATCTTATTATCAACTAAACAATAAAAACTAGGAAAGACCAAGCAAAGGTAAGATGCATGAAACTCAGGGACTACGGGTGGTTTCCATCTCTTCAGAATGGGAGATGCTTGAGAAGTATGACTTTAGGAATGAAAAGGAGCATCTGCCCATGGGTCCTAGCTGCTAGTCCTCCCACGGGTCACATTCATATTGCATATGTGGACCCAGAGTTGAGCATAGATGTGAACTAACAGGTGTCTATTGTAGACAACCAGGGAATTAGCATCCTGTTTGACTCAGACTGCCAAATATTATCAAATATCTGAAAATGTGGAACAAAAAATATTGATAAAATTAAATCACTTCTTCAACAGAAAACAAACTCGCAACATCTGGAAGTGCTGATGCTACTTTTATTCTCTGTGACAATTACAGTTCTTCCTTTATTGAGTGTTACAGGGAGATGCAGGAAGCCTGGCAAACCACAGAAGTATAAGAACAGTGTGTTTACACCTTTTGAGTAATGTTCCAGTTGCAGTCTAAGCTGCTGTAGTGCTGCACTCATTGTTACTATGCCCTATATTTGATGTAGTAGACATTACTGCCTCTGTGTAACCACTTGTGACTGAAAACCTCTTGAATGAGAAACTAAAAGAGTGTTCTAGTGACCTCCATGCAAAATTACCCTTACAGTTACAGTGAGGAGCTGTCTTCCCTGTAGTCTGCTTTTTTCTTGGTTTTCAAAAAGTATTTGTAATCAAAAAACCCAGTATTTTTAATCTAATCAATCTCTTTTGAAAATCATTATTACTGAACAAAGCTAGTGACCACTTCAACATTGCAACAAGTGTAGGTTCCCAAAATCACTGTGGGACTTGCATTACCAGGAGGAAACAACCGGGTTCTAAGGAACAGAATTGCTGTCTAGCTTACCTAAGCACAGGCCTTCCTAAGAATGTTTTTCAAAGACTGTTTCTCAAGTAGCCATTGCAATGAAAACATATGGAAAAATCCATCAACCCTTCATATGCAGCTGATTTGTAAATAGGGTGTGTTTTAGCTGATTTTATTTTAAGTTGTTAAACTGGCTGGCATTGAACTTCAGGAGAGTTACAACAGCAATAGTAATTAATTGGTAGTGTTATGGATGGGGTTGATAAAAACACTGTAAGTTTCTGGGTGAGCTGTTTTTAATATTGTTAAAATTATCCCTTTGTACAGATATTTTCTATGCTCCATAGTAATCTAAGTTTGTTTTTAAAAAAGGAAAGCCACTCAAATCCATTCAGAAATTTCTAAAATGAAGTTAATGAAAACAAACACTGTGTCTACATGCTTTAGAGCCAGGAATACAGTCTTTATCAGGGACGTGTAGCTTGCATTTCTGTGAAGTGCTATGAGGATTTGGCCAATTTATAAATCATTGCATATTTCATCTCACAGATGCTCATATTTGTGCAAAGTTACCAGCTAAGGCCTTTGGATAGTTTTCTTTTAGGATGTTTCATTTGATTTCTGTCTATGCTCTGGGAGCTCAGTTTCTGTGCCATGAGAGAGGAAGTGCTACATTATAGCAACATCCTCTCCATAACTCATTGACGCCATCCCGTTCCAGAAAACCTAGAAAATTCTGGGTCCTAAACTGCTGTAGATGCCAGTGCAAGGAGGGTGAGGAGACAGCCTGCGACTGCTCTGTCCAAGGCCACCTGGGGCCACAGGCTAGCTTCTCCCACATATTAGGGTGTCTCTGAAAACTGCCCTAAACTGCAGCTCCTTCAGAGCAGTCTATCAATGCCACTAGACGACTCTGCTTTGCTTATGCTTTTTCTTTCCCCTTCTCTACTCTAGCTTTCCTAATGACTGGATCTCTAAGGTTAACAGATGGGATCCAGAGCAAAGGTCATGGGATGGTCCAGAGGAGGAATCGACCAGTCACAGATCCCCTGGAGGGGCAGGAGACCTCCTCCGAGTGGGGCACAGACCGATAACCGTGCTCCTTTCCCTCCCCACCAGTTGCATTTGAGCATCAGCAAGCAACCTCATGCAGTCAGCATAAATGTATGTGTCAGATTTGTAATGTTTTCGGTAAACTAGAACACATCCTTGAAAAGCTGCTCTTGAAGAAAGAAAAATAAGCTTTGAGAAGTTTCTGCTAAGTGAAACGACAAGGTAAAGTACCAGCTTTGTAACTCGTTGGATCTGTGCATTTAACTTTCTAAAAATGGAGACAAGGTCTGTTCTACAATGAGATCTATGTCAGAGACAGCTTATCTAAAGTACAGATTTGGCTTCTTTCCTTTAGCTCTGACCTTTCCTTTGTATCCTTTGCCTTATTTGCTCCTTCTCCCAAGTCCTCTGTCATTCTGTAACCGTTCCCTGCAATGCTGCCGAGCGACACAGCACAAATGAAGGGTGGGGAAATAAAGAGAGTGCTTATTCTTGAATCACAGAATCATCTAGGTTGGAAAAGACCTTGAAGATCATCCAGTCCAACCATTAATCTAACAATAACAGTTCCCAACTACACCATACCCCTCAGCGCTATGTCAACCCGACTCTTAAACACCTCCAGGGATGGGGACTCCACCACCTCCCTGGGCAGCCCATTCCAACGCCTAACAACCCGTTCTGTAAAGAAATGCTTCCTAATATCCAGTCTAAACCTTTCCTGGTGCAACTTGAGGCCATTCCCTCTTGTCCTATCGCTTGTTAGTTCATTAAAGAGGCTCATCCCCAGCTCTCTGCAACCTCCTTTCAGGTAGTTGTAGAGGGCGATGAGGTCTCCCCTCAGCCTCCTCTTCTCCAGACTAAACACCCCCAGTTCCCTCAGCCGCTCCTCGTACGACATGTGCTCCAGACCCTTCACCAGCTTCGTTGCCCTTCTCTGGACACGCTCGAGTAATTCAATGTCCTTTTTGTAGTGAGGGGCCCAAAACTGAACACAGTAATCGAGGTGCGGCCTCACCAGTGCCGAGTACAGGGGTAAGATCACTTCCCTGTCCCTGCTGGCCACACTATTTCTGATACAGGCCAGGATGCCATTGGCCTTCTTGGCTACCTGGGCACACTGCTGGCTCATGTTCAGCCAGCTGTCAATCAACACCCCCAGGTTCCTCTCTGACTGGCAGCTCTCCAGCCACTCCTCCCCAAGCCTGTAGCGCTGCTGGGGGTTGTTGTGGCCCAAGTGCAGCACCTGGCATTTGGCCTTATTGAAACTCCTACAGTTGGCCTTAGACCATCGCTCCAGCCTGTCCAGGTCTCTCTGCAGAGCCTCCCTACCCTCGAGCAGATCAACACTCCCACCCAACTTGGTGTCATCTGCAAACTTACTGAGGGTACACTCGGTCCCCTCGTCTACATCATCAATAAAGATGTTAAACAGGAGTGGCCCCAAAACCGAGCCCTGGGGGACACCACTCGTGACTGGCCACCAACCGGATTTAACTCCATTCACCACAACTCTTTGGGCCCGGCCATCCAGCCAGTTTTTTACCCAGCGAAGCATGTGCCCATCCAAGCCACGAGCAGCCAGTTTTGCCAGGAGAATCTTGTGGGAAACGGTGTCAAAGGCCTTACTCATGTCAAGGTAGACAACATCCACAGCCTTTCCCTCATCCAATAAGCAGGTCACCCTGTCGTAGAAGGAGATCAGATTTGTCAAGCAGGACCTGCCTTTCATAAACCCATGCTGACTGGGCCTGATCATCTGTTTGACCCGCACGTGTTGTATGATGGTACTCAGGATGAGCTGCTCCCTCAGCTTCCTGAGCACCGAAGTCAAGCTGACAGGTCTGTAATTTCCCGGATCATCCTTCCAACCCTTCTTATATATGGGCATCACATTGGCCAATTTCCAATCTGTTGGGACCTCCCCAGTCAGCCAGGACTGCTGGTAAATGATGGAAAGCAGCTTGGCGAGCACCCCAGCCAGCTCCTTCAGCACCCTCGGGTGTATCCCATCAGGTCCCATAGACTTGTGTGTGTCTATGTGATGCAGTAGGTCACTGACTGTCTCCTCCTGGATTGCAGGGGGGTCGTTCTCCCAGTGTCTGTCTTCTGGCTGAGGAGGCTGGATTCCCTCAGTACAACTAGTCTTGTCATTAAAGACTGAGGCAAAGACGGAATTAAGTACCTCAGCCTTCTCCTCATCACTTGTTACCATGTTTCCTCCTGCATCTAGCAGGGGATGGAGACTCTCCCTGGTCTTTCTTTTGCTGTTGACATACTTATAGAAACATTTCTTGTTGTCCTTGATTGCTGAAGCCAGATTAATTTCCAGCTGGGCTTTAGATCTCCTGATTTCTGCCCTGTATAGCCTCACAGCATCTTTGTAATCACTGAGAGTGGCTAGCCCCTTCTTCCAAAAGCTGTAAACTCTCCTTTTCTCCCTGAGTTGCAGCCAAAGCTCCCTGTTTAGCCAGGGTGGTCTTCTCTGCTGCCAGCTTCTCTTACAGCATAATCATGTGAATAAAAATTATTGTTTCCAGCTTGCCTCCATATAATTTGAATTTCCATCCTTGGCATGTCCTGTTTAAGGAAAAAAAAAAAAAAAAGCATAGTGCTGTGGCCTGGCTCCTCTTCTTTCCTTCCTCTTCCCTCCTGTCTTCTGCTGAGTAACAAGAAACTAAAATCAGAAGGACGTGAATCTTGTTCATCACCTGGCAGCATGAAGGAGACTGAGAGAGTTCAGACCTCAGAAACGCTTCTCCCATTTGTTCCAGGGATGGAAGAGATGTTTCCTCCCATGGTATCACCTTCCCAGCTCTCCAAAGAGTGGCCAGAGACCCAGAGAGGGGCCAGAGAGGATGTGGGGGGGGAAATCAGTCATTACTGTAAGTTGAACTTTTTCATGCATCCCAAACAAGCATCAAAAAAGCACACCTGCTTTGTTCATTTTAATTCACAAACTCCATGCTTAGCACTCATGAGAGGTTTATACTACCAGTTTAATAGCTTATGCAACCAGCACCATAATACCATCTTTTTCAAAAGGCTGTCTCTGACTGTCCATGCAGGTCCTGCTCAAATTTTCCTTGTCTGACTGATGTGATGAGCTTGAAGGTGTAAGACAAAGGTTGAGACAGTAATACTTTCTATAGAATTAAAATTACCAAAACATAAACAGATTTATCTCAGAACAGGGGGCTTGGAACAAACTGCATTGTCTCCCTTGGAAGACCATAGATAGAGTCCTCATTTTTTGTTATAGCCATCTTTGTCCTCCCATATCAAAACTTATCGGTAACATCCTTTACTTTTACATGTCTTCCATGCTCTTTTGGGCAAAGGTGTACATCGTAGCTGTTTACCCATTGCTTTGCATAATGGATCAAGACATGACTGGGATGCAATATTATAAAAATGATGATCATAAATAATACATATAATGATAAAGCTCTGTTAAAAAGGCAAGGGGCACTAGAATCAGAAAAGTGTATAATTAACGGGACTCCAGCACTTGAATATCTGTTACTTTCTACAGTGTTGACTTAAGCTCTACACTTTGTGGCAAAAAGGTCTGGGTGTTTCAGAGGAAGCTGGGAGGCAGGAAGGGTGACAACAGCCTTCTAACACTATCACTCTCTATTGTGCCTGACATGAAAGAAAAGCTTCAGCTGCAGTGGAGACAAGTAAAATTATTTGAAGGATTTTCACCTGTTGTCACTGTGAATTATTTGAACTCAGGATGCATATGGGATGTATGTTCTCTTTTGTTTCTAAAACTTGTACAATATAGGAACCTGGTACCTCACTTGGGGCATGAACTGACTTGATATATTGTGAAGAGAAAATAATTTGGTATAAGGCAAGTTCTTAAGTTTAACCTTAACCCGGTAAGTTCACCAATATTAAATATTAAGTTGGTTAGTTGTTTTACTACCTTGAATGCCAGGGCATAGAAATAAACCCAGATTATGTCTTTAGTCTGATTTATTGTAAAGAGGTAAGAAGCATCTGTCTGGCTCATTGAAAAAAAAGCTTGGCATTAACAACACAGACTTCTTCTGGCTAAGGATATTCCTTAGGGGCTGTGATTTTTAAAATATAAACCAGCAAAATCAAAGCCAGAACTTCTCAGGAAACCACAGCCTAAGACAGCCCCAAATGGTTCTTACTTCCCTTACCTCTTAGATCAACTGAATCATCTTCAACATTTGCTTTTTCATCCACATACTGTTTATCTATCACATTAATTTTCCTCCTAAAAGCATTATTGAAAGACATTCATTATATGTAATTTACCCTCATCAGACAATGACTTGTTTAAACCAGGCACATGAGGTGTTGAAAATTGTAGAACTATTCTTCATCTGTGTGGACCATGATAGTTTGGGACATGTTTTGTGGGCAAGGTAGCATGGATAGCTCTCTTCATTGTTCCCAGCTCTCAGCTGCCAGAGCCATCCAGGAGATTTTGAAAAGCCACTTACCCTGGGAGAGGATTGAGAAATGTAATGGGACTATTTGCTGCTGTTGGTATGTACAACAGCACACCACCAGTTTAGGCTGAACTATCTCTGACTGGTTATTAAACACTCTTGAGAAAGAGTCTAATCATTGCTGGCTGGTTGCAGATGACACTTAGGAAGAATATTAGCAAAACTGGTATATTCACAAAGCTCTGAGAGAGAGGTATTTGGAAAGGCCATGAGCACAGCACACTTTCTCAATTCATTCGTCCATCATTCTGTCATTCTGGACAGCCCCTAGATATCCATCTGAGTTTACCTAGGAGCATCAGAAAGTACTGTGCATGCTTGGTCCTGTGTGTTCTGGATGATGCCCTCCATCCATGCAAGACACTGTGCTTGACATGGTTATGGTCTCCATAGACTGGGAAGCTGGTCTGGAGGATAGTCCTGGCAGGAGCCATAAGATGTTATATTAAATGTACTCAAAGAAATCTTCTAACCTCCTTGCTGGAGAGACTTTATAATTGGTTTCATCTTCCCTGTGCAGACCAAGTGCCACCTTGTTGCAGGTGAATTATTGATAAGTCACCATTGTGGGGTTAATTAACAGGGGTGTATTAATGATTAAACCATAATCAAATGATAATTAATCAATGATAGAATGAAAATTAAATGGTAATCAAATGGTGATTAAGCAATAATTGAAAGACAATTAACAATGATTTAACAATGATTTGACAATGATTTAAATGATTATTTAAATGATAATTTAGGCAGTGGTCAAGCACTCTACTACTTACTACACTTCTAATAATTAAGCTATAGCTGGATATATAAATGTCGCTAGCATAAAATATACTTTTAGATCTAATGTAAAATGTTACTTACCTCATTCTAGATACCAGATGCCAGATCAGGGGTCTCAGCCTCAAGGATTAACTCTGTGAGACATCCCTGCTCACGGGGAGGCCACTCCCATGCAGCCTGCTGCTGTACAGGAGAGCTCAGTAGGCTCAGGGGGGCTACAGATATTTATAGCATAAAGTGATTGACTCATAGTCAAACCCCCAATTTGGTGTATGTGCAGGAACGCAGCTGTGGCAGTTTTTAGTTTTGCCTAGTCCCAGCTCAGGCTGGTACTATTAGCTCCTGATAAGACATGGCCTAGACTCCTTAGCCCCTGAGAAGATATGGCCTAGCACAGTTCTTAAGGTTTGCACAGCAAGGCTGACTTCAGTCAGGCCCACCTGTTGGTGATGCCTGAACCAAAGCACTACTCACTCAGTCAGAGTGGGGGCATCCCTTACACTCCACCTCTTACACCTTTTGCCTTTGTGTGCTCCTGTCTCTTCTCCACCACCCAGCAGAATGAAAGTTCTGACAGTCGACGTACCTGACCATACTTGCCACAAAAGCGACCCAGTAAACATACTGACAAAGAAGGATATCTCGTTAGTCAGAGTCCCAAGACATCCCTGATAAGCTCAGTCCCTGATAAGCTCAGCCCAGACCTCCTTGATGGGGAGTAGTCACAAAGAAACCCAGATGGGTGCAGGACAAAGAAACTGTGATAATGAACTGACCTTCCAGGAAAACAGGAGTCAGCAACAACTATTCCAGGAACTGATGTCCTACACCCATGGATGTATCTACCAAAAAGGTATTTATGCCAAAAAGGTATAAAAAGTAACTTGCTACCTACCCAAAATAAGCTTCTCTGCAAGAGATCTCCCAGACAGACCGGACACTTGCTGGGGATGCCTGTCTGACTTGACTCTGTGATGTAGATCATCTCTGAAGTGAGAATTCTTCTGTCATCGATTAGCCCCACTCTTGGGAGCAGAATGTCGTACCGGTAACACCTCGCATAATATACTTATAGATGTACACACAGGTAAAGGTTCATAAGTACATACCTCTTCACTATTTGGAATTCTGCAATAACTTGTAATATACATATATTTGCTTTACTCTTGTAATATATACTGTTGTGGTTTAACCCCAGCTGGCAACTAAGCACCACCCAGCCGCTCACTAATTCCCCTCCAGCATCAGGATAGGGGAGAGAATTGTAAGGGTAAAAGTGAGAAAACTCGTGGGTTGAGATGAAGACAGTTTAATGGGTAAAGCAAAAGTCGCACACGCAAGCAAAGCAAACCAAGGAATTGATTCACCGCTTCCCATCGGCAGGCAGGTGCTCAGCCATCTCCAGGGAAGCAGGGCTCCATCACACGTAACAGTGACTTGGGAAGACAAACGCCACCACTCTGAACGTCCCCCCCTTCCTTCTTATCCAGCTTTATATGCTGAGCATGACGTCACATGGTATGGGATATTCCTTTGGTCAGTTGGGGTCAGCTGTCCCAGCTGCGTCCCCTCCCAACTCCTTGTGCACCCCACCAGGTGGGGTGGTGTGAGAAGCAGAAAAGGCTTGTATAAGTGCTGCTCAGCAGTAACAAAAACATCCCTGTGTTATCAACACTGTTTTCAGCACAAATCCCATACCAGCTTCTATGAAGAATCACAGATTCGCAGAATCATTCCAGTTGGAAAAGACCCTTGGGATCATTGAGTCCAACCATCAGCCTGACTCTACAAAGTTCTCCCCTACACCATATCCCCCAACATCTCATCTAAACGACCCTTAAACACATCCAGGGATGGTGACTCCACCACCTCCCTGGGCAGCCTATTCCACTGTCTGACCACTCTTTCTGTGAAAATTTTTTTCCCTAATGTCCAGTCTGAACCTCCCCTGTCGCAGTTTAAAGCCATTAACTCTAGCCAGCCAAAACCAGCACATATATATACTTTCTTTCATAGTGGTAATTTTATAGTGACTTGTAACATATATTTTTATCTTTATCTTTACATTTATTTATTTTTTTTTTACTAATCACAATTTTGTAGTAACTTGTAACAAAGAAATTCTCAGAAACCTGACCTCGGTATCCTTGTATATTGCAGAATCCTGAGAACCCCACAGTCACCATCACCCCATAGTCAGGTAAGTCCCGCAGGTCATCACTGTGATCACTACATACCCATGTCTGTGGGTACTCACACACAATCTAGAGAAAAGGCAGAGGACAAAAAGAGCACATGGAAATCCAGAGAAGGAAAGTATTTGAATTCAAAGAATTACAAAATGAATTTCATTTATTTTGGAACACAGCAGTTTACTGTGCCATCTGCAGCTGTATTTACTGAGGGTGGAGACCTGGTTTTGATTACCAAAATCCAGGCAAAATATTATCCATAGCCCAATAACTCAATGAACACAGCACCAGTATTTTACTATAACTTTCATATCACAGGTCAGTTGCTAACACAGTTAATCAAGGACCATGGGAACACAGGTGACTAGCTGGGCAAAAGGATACTGTAAGAGTCGGTCAGAAGATCAGCATTGTCTCAACATTGTCATCAGGGACATGGACAGTGAGGTACCCGACAACGGCCTGTTTGGAACACAGTTGCTGATCCCTGGAGTGGAATGTGGAGCAAAGGCTCCTGAATGCAGAACTGTGTGGGTTCTTCTGAGTATGGAACTGTGTGGTGCAGGGAGTGCAGTGCTGTTCTTCAGTGCCTGAGCCGTGTAGTACAAAGAGTGCTGTGCTATTGTTCGGTACCTGGATCTAGCCGAAGTTGTTAGAGATAACTGCATAGCCACTGTCAAAGAAGATGGATAGCAACTGTTGCCATAACATCGATGAAGAAATCATGAACTTTAGATGAACTTTGCTTCATTATAATACCAAAACACACCTCCTGGTTGAAGGCTACCCGCCTCCAAGACTGACCACACCTCGGACACTCCCCCTGCACATGCATGATAGCCTCTCTCGAGAAGGGCAGAGATATGATAATTGAATTCTGAGAAGGGTGGAGACCCCTGAGGCAGAGGTGGAGCAAGGTGTGCTACTAAGCATAAAAGATGATTTCTGGACAATGAAAATTTGAAGCTTCCCCACCAAGGATCACGACGATTGATGTCGCAGCATCAGCTGGACCCGGGACCATTAGGACGTCTTGAGATCAGCGGTGGTAGCTATAACCTCTCTTCCTCCTCTCTCTAAACTTAACTTTACTTTTCTCCTTTCTTTCACCCATCTCTAACTATCGCGTGCCGTTTACTGTTTGATTACTGCTATCCCCTTTGGTGTTGGTCACCTTAATTTTGCACTTTCGAGATCGTAGCAAACAAACCATCACGAGTCCACCGAGTGGACCATGACAGATACACAGAGTAATTTTTCTTCTACTACCATAACAAAATAGTCCTTGAGTAACTGCAAATAGGAAAAATGAAGAAATTTTAATGAAATTCAGCAGAAGAGCTCTCTGTGGCTGTTGAAAATAACAATATTGTGGGGTTTTTATTTTGTTTAGGGTTTTTGTTGTGTTTTTTTCTTGTTTGTGGTTTTTTTTTTTTTCAATTTATAACTGTGGTCCAGTTGTATTTTATAGCAATAAAAACACACAGAATGAATGTCTCCAAGGGATAAATCATAATGCTAGTGGGAGATGGGATTGCTTAACACCAGTGTCAGCATTTGCCAACTCATTTTTAGAGGTTCCAGCTCATGAACTACTTCTGTATTCCACATCACTGTTTGCTTTCTTTTGGCTGAGGAGAATGCCAGCTCTTCAGGCAGTGGAACGTTTCAGTGGGGAACAAAAAAAGCTCCTGCAGATACTTTCAGAAGAAACAAGAAATTATTAGTTCAAAAAGTAATGCAAGCCATGAGGGAAATTGTCTTCCTTCCCTTCTGTAACATGATCCAGTAACAGGAATTATCATAAAACAAATAATTAATTAAAAATGCATAAAATGTATTAGAAATGCTGCAGGCTGTCCAGGCAGCTCTGAGGACTGGATTCATCCCCTCCAGTGCAGACATCCACAGTACAGATAGATTTCTATGCCTGAGATGATAGTTTTCAAGCAGACAGAGGGCATCAGGTCAGAGGACTGCTCCCCACAACTCTCGGTGATCACTGATGGATCATCTGCTGAGATGAACTCTGTCCTAAGTGCTCAAGTCAGGTGTCCTAAGTGCTCAAGTCAGGCTTTGTGAAATCCTGAGAGACCGGGAGCTGCAAGTCCTGGAGAGCTTGCCCTGAAATGAGGGTTATAAGGAGGAGTGGCACATGTATGGCTGGGGAATGGGAAGAAGGAAATCTAAGGAAAGGAGTATGACAGGGGTGTAAGGAACTGAAGGAAGGAATGCCTCAAACATTCATTGACACAGAAAACCTCAAGGACAAGCTGTGGCCTTTGTGATTTTTTTTAAGGTTTAAGGAATGTCACCCAAGGAAGTGGGAGTGTATTGAAGGACGCACCCCCCACTCCCTTGCAGTTGCATTGACAAACTCCTTAGATAAACCCCAGAGGGGGGAAACGTGGACTGAGTGAAACCAAATGTTTCTCATCAAGCACAAGGACCACTAATCACTGGCTCCATTGTGTAAATCCAATACTTTGTGACTCTATTGTGTAAAGCTGAAGAGGTGACAAGGCCTGATAAGAGGTGAGCATTTCTGCCCCAGAAGCCAGATGATTGCTGAAGAAGCATGAAGTCGGCAAAAATCTGTGGTGACTGAGGAAAAAACAAAGGTGGGCAGGGTGAGCACGACCACTGACTCAACTGGACAAGGGGAGGTGCACCCCATTTCCCCTCAATGTATGTGCAGAACCCACGCTCCACCTTTTTCCTTGTCTCTCATGGAAATTAGTTTGTGGAATACCTGCCTCCCGTTGTCCAGTTAATCAGCTGATAAAATGAACTTAAAAGGTGACAGAAACTTTGCTGTGTGTGCACTCACCACCCAAGATTACCAGATCTGAGACAACGCTGGATCCAGGGGTGGTGACCAGATTTCCTTGACTCTCTTTCTCTCCTTTCTTTTTCTTTCCTTTCTTTTCTTTCCTATAGATTTATAAGAGGGCATATTGCCTGTTATCCTTTTCCAAGTTTAAATTTTTTTCTATTGCAAATAAAACATTATAACCGGTTTTTTGGTGTGGTTTCACCTTAATTTAACCCGAGGGTATCACAGAACCGTTGCGACTCCCTGAGCTCCCAGTCCTGTCATGACAAGAGGGGCACTCTGACACCTTGGCAGCAAGAAAGTTGGAGACTGTTTTAGCTTCTGCTGAGGGCTGTAAGACAAGGATAGGATGTAGGAGAAGCTGTTCTGCTGTAATTAGTTGGTCTCCTTAGGGTAAGACGAGAAAAATTGCAAGCTTATTCTTACAAAGTCTGAGCTAATGATTGTGTTTGAAGGACATGGGGAAGGAAAAGGAAAGAAGCAAAATTTATTGGGGTAGTGTTATGCGTTACAAATGCTGCTGATGACTAAAAGCCTACTGAGAAATTAGATGTGTCCCGATCAGTGTGCTACAATGAATGGCAGGGATGCTACAGGGTGGGTTCTGTCATAGGCAAACTTCTGTTTATATGTGGGAATGGCAACGAAAATCTGCCTCAAAAACTTTAAATCTGTCTGTTTTTAAGGTGGACCAATCTTAATTAGAGCTAATATGCCAGCACTGAGCAACAGCTATAGCATGACACAGCCATATCAGTCTTCTGTTTGAAGTATTTTTGTTCATTTCCCTCCACATGTACTGTTAAGTTGATGACTGAAGACCAGTTTCTACTTCTTATTTCTAATCTGACTCAGTTTCTACTGCCCTTCCTCTTTGCCTTTGGCTCCTTTTTTTGCAACTCAGGTTTACAGTAGGGTGGGTACACAGTGGTTGCAAAGAAAAATCACTGTGTCAAGAAATGCATTTTGGACTTTACATGTACTAAAGAATAATGGATAGGTGTTATTAATAGAGAAATAAAAATCTAGTAATAAGCATAATTTATGAGCCATTTTCTCCAAGTAGCCTGAGAGTATAAAATTTTTGAATGAGGCAGCATGTTGCAATTGCAGCTGTGTTCTCCATTCCAGATTACTAAGATTTCCTAAGATTTCCTTGAAATTAGGCTAGCATCGGATCCTTATTCAGTTTGTGCACACAGCTTCTGATGACTAATCAATTAAAAACTACTAACAATGGCACTACTGCTTATTTGTTATGACACTTCAGCAAAAACAAGGCGAGAAAATCAAAGCTTCTACAAGAACTCAGTGACAATGCCAGCACAGGACCCCTAAACATGCATGCAGCAGACAAAAACCCAACTGCTTGGCAAGATACTAAGCCGAGTATTCTGCCTCACCTTTGGATGCATTTGAGGCAGCAGTTAGCACAGTGATTTATGTTCAGCCAGTTAGAGCTCAGCCCTATGAAAGACAGTAAATTACTCTCCAAAGGGAAAGGGTTCATACTCCAGTCATGGGAAATCAATTGAAGTAGAGAATTAATTATCTTATTTTATCATGAGCATTATCTTCCACACATCTGCTGCTTTGATTTTCTTGCTTTTTTTGCTGCAAGGAATGTCATAGCTCAGGCAAAAGTAGCTCTGTATTTTGTTTCCTATGTCTTCTGCTGCTCTGAGGATGTAACTTGTACAGGTGGTAGGAGAAAGCAGCAGTACAGGAATTTCTATGTGCTTCTAAAGCAACTAATTCTTCCTTCTAATCTAGGGTGAAATCACCAACATTACCCTAGTGTCTCCTGGGACAGAGGTTTATTTTTCAAAGATCAATCCACTGCAAGTTACGTCTCCTAAAGATTCTTTCTTTTTCAATCACCATATTTCAGGGTCTGCTGTAATTATCTGCATCCTTTCAGTGCTCTCCTAGCAATTTAAAGAAGAATATTTTTGCATGGGTTTCCTCAGGCCACTTTGTTACTTCATTTTACTTGCTGCTTTTGTTCATGTAATTTTAATGGTATTCTAGCAAGGCATTGGATAATCTGATTATAGACATGAAGCCATTGTAGAGTTTGCCCAGATTTTTTTTGTGTACTGTCCCTTTCTGGCTGAGTGAGAAGGCTAAATCTAGGATTCCTTTGCTCACAGTTCTAGGTTCCTTCCCAGCACGTTGCCCTTTACTATACAGCACTGAAGAATACTTTCTGAGTGCACATTGTACACAGCAAATTGCAGCAGCAGAAGTTAGAGAGCTGCTCCATGATAACAGCAGACAGATCGTAGTCATTACAGATGAGGACATTTTAAACTCACACTAGCTATATATGAGGAATGAAATGCTGCACCCATCTTACAGACCTCACTGCAAATTAATTACAGCCATTTCAGTTGCACTTCTGTTGACTCCAAGAGCTCTAACCCACAAAACAGGATAAGATCTTGAGGTGGCTGCGTCAGGCAGAGATATGAAGTTGTTAAACTTGATTTTCATTCAAATGACTCACTTACTGGCTAGTGAAGCTGTCACTTGCTTTGGCTCTGATGAGTATTGTTAGTGCCAACATACTGTCTCCACCTCAAGGAAGTCCTAAGGAGACCAATAATAACCTTGAAGCCATTCCGGGATCTGCATTGAGAATTGCTTCAGTTCAAACCAGAACAACTAGTATCAAAAATATAAGCACAGCTGATTTACTTAAGTAGTAATGTGGTAAAGCCAAAAAAAGTGGGGTTTTGGACCTGCTTAGTCACATTGGAAATAAACAAGGCTATAGAGCTTCTGTGTGCTGAAGGCAAAACAGAAAAATCCCCAACAACTGTCAGCATTGCTCTCAGGAGGCATGGAAAAGAGTCACACAAAAGATAGAAGAGAAGCACTCTATGAAGAAATCCACAGTGATTCTGGGTGGACAGGAGGAGAAAGGTGCTTCTAGCATGCATTCCTGGTTAAGTGTTGCAGTAGCGGTCACATAACTGCAGAGACCTCCTCCGATTAAGATGCAGTTACTGCACATGGAAACATGTAGAACTGATGAAAGATCTTCTAGCTTTTTTAAAAAGAAAAATTAAACATCTATTTTTATTTTAAATGAGTTTCCAATTGCAAAAGCTGTCTTTTGAGGAAACTGGTATGTTCAGGTTTTTCACTTACTTAAAATGTCAATTTGAGATCAGTTGCTATATCCAGTATAAATTTGCTTTAAGTGTGGATGGGTATACCTGATCAAATAGGAACTCTCTCTCTTTTGTGTGGAAATGCTAGACAGTGTGAACAAGCCTCAATACATGAAAACATGTTTCAGGTTACTGCCATGTGTACGAAGTAAGTCTGACATGCCTTTGAAGGGGTAACTCTAAAAGCACTATCATGAGTACAATGTGATGCCTGTGTCTTTGTGTTTCAGTTGCTACCCTGTCCTCTCCGAGAAGAGTGAGGGCATTAAGGGAAGAGATCTAGTATCATATGTAGCTACTCAGTTTTGATTTAGACTTTGGACTTGGCCGACCAGAAAATCCACCATCTCTGCATTTATGATTTTCTGGAATGAGGATCTTGGTGGGCACAAGCTCTGTTGTGCTAAAACAGGTGTGTTCAGACTGTAGGAGACTCAGAACTGTTTTGTTTTCAAAGATCTGCAGCTTTTGGTGCTGCAGCAAGCTGTAGCAAGATTTAACTCGTGTAAATAGGTTCTCTGGAATAAATTTGTGTTTCTTGCTTGCTTTCCACATTGACCTATATTAAACTACAAGTCCAAAGAACCCTGTGGAGAATTTCAGTGGAATTACCAGACTGCCTTTGAATTAACTAGCGTGACATAGTCATCACTTCTAGCATCACTGATCGATGTGTCAGGAGCTGTACCTTTCAGGGCCAACTGGAACAGCTTACTGTGTTGCTCTGAAGTTCACTCTGACCAGTTACTCCAGGGTACTGAAGAACACAAACCTCTGTCTGGCTTCTTGGCGCTGACTGATTTCTGAACAATGCAGTCTGGCTAGCAGCAACCTGGCATCGGCCCAGAGGTTTGAGCCCTCAGAGGCCTGCAGTTGGAAGCAATGACAGGCTTTTCCCAATTACGTGTCAACTTGGCGCCTAGGTACACTCACGCAGTTGACTGTGTAACGGAGGTAACAGGTTGGGTTGTAAAACTCATTTGGGAAAACAGCTCTACAGTGGAACAAGAACAGAAATTCACAAAATTACTCCTCTCTAACTGGAGTCTTACCAGATGTTTCATGTTCAATTAATTCACAATGCTCTTAGGAAACTCTAGGAAACATCCTCTGCTTTGAGAAAAATGCATACTTTGCTCCTGAATCACAATTTGGCTGTGCTGACACTTGCGTGCGTTCTTTTGGAAGTGTACTTTTGGTTTGGAGTGATTAGTTTCTCTAAAATGAGTGCCAGAGACTTAGGGTTTTTATTTTAAAAGTGTGGTCATGACAGATATGGGATATCAGAATTATGGAAATAGTGATATGTGCCACATTCTACAAATGACCATTTTATCTTCAACACTTATCAAGTATTATATACATCCAATATGTGTGTTAACTCTTCCTTGAGACTGCTGGGGAGACTGCTGGGTTTCTAGCATGCTCCCTATTCCCCTGATACATGGTGGAGAGCTTTCCTGGTCATTGCTAGCTACTGGGAGACACTTCCTTCTCTGAACCCCCCTGTGTCACCAACTTTCAAACTTTGTGCAGCTTAATTGGAAGCAGTGCTGCTGTCCTTTGGATATTGTGGAACAAAGTATTGGGCAGATAAACACTTAGTGCACTCTAATATCTTTGTTCTTAAGATTGCTATGGCCTCTGAAGTACCCCCAATTTAGCCAGTCACTGTAACACTCAAAAACAGTGAAGGCAAAAGCAGATAAAAGCACTTTGCACAGCTAAAATAGACACGAGAGATTGCAAAGGCTTATAATCACATACAGCAACAGGAATAGAAATTTACCTATCCAGCTTATAAAGGGTTTTCTCCCCCTTTATATCACTGGATAAGCGGGTAAACATTTCACAGCTTGCCTCTCTGAGAGCACTGTGGCTCAAGCCAGCTCTTCATCCTATATTGTCAACATGGAAGAAGGCCAGTATGAGAATCCCTTCTTTCCTCTAATTAGTGTTAATGAAACCAAGAGGGAAGAAAACTAGCCCTTCTACCCAAGCTTCTTACTTGGGAAAGAGCAACGGTTCTGTGAGTCTGGAACAGAGGATCTCCTCTACCATTTAATAAGTCAAAACATGCCTTCCCACATTTTTCCAAACCCTTAACCAAGTTGACAGTCCCTTTACACTAGTTTGGAAATTGTTCAAACCCCAAGATGAAGCTTCTTCTTGCATTACGTTTTTGTAATTCATATTAAAATGTATTTTTACTTCAACTGGAATGTAAATGAAGTTAATGCATGTTGATCTTGAATAAAGGCAGAGATGGGGATAAGCAATTGCTCTGAGTACCCTACAGTCATGTCTTTGAGGAGTGACTAAAAGTAAGCTTATGGGAACCAAAATGAAGGCAGTGAAGGCAGACTCAAGGAGGAAAAGGTGCTGAATTGAAAACTATGGATGAGAAAACAATTCCAGAGAAACTTCTCCCTGTCCGGAAAAATTTGCCTTTCTATGTTTGAACACGTTTAATTTCACCATCAAACTAAAGAATGAGAACTATACAGAGCTACTACCCAAACCTTGAAGGAAGAAACTATTGTTTGAACCGAAAAAGTAATACCCTGGCATAGCGGAAGGGGCAGCTGACCAAACCAGATAAAAAGTAAACACTTACATGATGGAAAGCAAACAAAGCCCTGCTCCAAACAGAGAGGCTGAGCAACTTCAGGTGATGGAATACAGGAATGGTGGCACCAGGCACTGACACGTCTGTTCTGGTAAATACCAGTCATAAGTGAGAGTCCCTGCACTCACGAGTGGGGTGCCGAATTCGCCAAGGACTGGTTACACTTGTGCTACCACACGTCCCCAGGGCAGGTACTGCTACGTCCGGCATGCCCTGGATGCACCGTGGTGCGTGGGTAGAAACTGGTTATTTGAAGTTCATGACTTCATGTTTCGTGCACGTCTCCGCTCCCACCGGGTTGCCAAAGGGGCGTCAGCCCCACAGCGCGGCAAAGCCGGCACGCTGAGCTGGCCACAGGCCTCTGGCGCTTTCCAGGATCCGCCCGGCCAGGGCTTGCCGTGAGCCCCGGGGGCAGCCTGAGGGAACCCTGGTGTCCACACAGCCCTGCCCTGGGATCATGGCCTGAAGGGGAACGAAACCCAGGAGTGGCGGCTAAAGGAAGGGGGTTGATGCCAGAGAAAACGGGGTTAGCTCAAACGCCGGGGAGATGCCCCAAAGGAGGCCACAAAGGAGGCCACCACGGGGGCCAGCTCGCCTGCGCCTGCCCTCGGGGGTCGGCGGGGGCTGGCCGGCTCGCCGCTCCGCCACAGCCACTCGGCCCGCCCCGAGGCGGCCGGCCGGGCCCCACCCGCCGCCAGCGGGCAGCGGGCCGGGTCCCCGGGCGGCGCAGGCGGCGGGGCGGGCCGGGGGCGGCCGCTGGGAGGGGCGAGGCGCCGGCCGCGGCTCGGCGGGCGAGGCGGGGCCTGCTGCCCGCCCGCTATGTGGTGCGGGCCGGGCCGGGCTGGGGCGGCCGGCGAGGCGCGGGGAGCGGACGGAGGTGAGGAGGGGCGGCGGGGGGGCGGCTGCCTCGCTCCCCCCCGGGGCTCGGCTCGGCTTCCAGCGCCGCCGGCGCGACGGGGAGGGCAGCGGGGTGTCCGGCTGTGGCGGGGCGGCCGGGCTGCAGCGCGGCTTTTCCTTCCCCGCGTGTCTCCCGCCGCCCCGTGGCCCGTTTGACAGCGGCGGGAGGGATCCCCTCCCGCCCGGCGTCTCCCGGCCGAGCAGGGCGTCCGCGGGCTGCGGCCAAGGCGGGGAGCAGCTGCTCGGCAGGTAGCCTGCAGCGCTGGTGGTTTCCAAAAAACCAAACCCGTCGGTTTCTGTTAATTTCAGGCGTGTTTTGGGGCCGTTTTGATGCGCGGTGTGGTTGCATGATGCCTCTACTCCTGCGCGTGGCTGCTGGTTTTCCAGCTTTTAGTGGCCCCAAACAGCTTCCTTGGAAGTAATTTTTTATTTTGCGTTCGTGCCCGCTTCCCCGTTGTGTATCGCGTTATACAAACCCAGGTAGGAAGTACGGTAGAAAAATGAAGACTCTAGGAGTGCTGAACCCTGTCACATTTTTTAAAGTACTTGTAACAGGAAGCAGGATAAACCTTGGCGTAAATATTCTTGACCCGGTAAAACACTACAGCAACTATTTATTGCATAACCATGATCAAGGGGGGCACTTTTTAAACCCTTTGTAAAAGGATCAAAGAGCTGGCTGCAAAAATCAGTAGCAAACCTAGCGAGGAGCTGCGCTGGCAGCCCCGGACCCGGGCAGCCGCAGCTTGGTTGGAGGGAGCGAGCTACCCAAAAAGCTTCTGAGGTGAATCAAGGCTCCGGTTTGTTTTCAGCAGCAGCTCTTAAGTTTGGAGAGTTTTCATCAGGGACTCGAGCAAAATGCTGGATGTGTTTTGTTTTTCTTCTTCATAAACCTGGCCACTGCCCACTTGTTTGGCTTGGACCGTTTGTACGCGCTTGGATTCTCCAAAACCAGGCTGGAGTTGCTAAACGAACACTCTTGCCTTTCATATAGATTGTGAAATTGGAGTGCTGGAAAAGCTGAGAAATTGGCATAAAACTCTTGTACAAAAACTGTTTTATAATGCAGAATCCTTAATTCAGATATTTTAAATTAATCCTTAAATGAGAAATACCCATTACTTTTTGTTTGTAAACAATATTACTGATTTCCTCTCCTCCCCCCCCGAGAGTAATACATCAGTGTATTTTTGATACATACAGTTTTATCTGCATGAGCCCTTCTGAACCTTTTAAATGCCTCTTTAACTGTACTTTGAAAATTTTAGTGGAAAAGTAAGAACTTAAATAAGAAATATTCTACATTAAAATCTGCATTACTTTATATTAACAGGTATCAGGAGTTGAAACGACATAGAAAATTCTTTAAAACACTGATTGCGAAATGAGCTCGTTCCACTTGACGCTGAAAGGAGGTACTGTTTCCAATTTATTTAAATACTGATAAGATCGCTCATTTCAAGGTGATTTGGATGCTCTCATTGCCTACTGTTTGATGTGGGGTGGAAGTGGGTGAACAGGTAGCTCTTCACTGTATTGTACTAGAATTTTTTTCTTTCTTCCTCCCATGCTTTGGTGAAAGTTAAGGCAGTACCTGTAATAAACACTTTGTTCAGATTTAGAGTGGTTAATACTTTGTCTCAAAGTTGAACTGGAATTTAGCTTATACAGATTTACCTATTGCAGTCTTCTTTGTGAATATTATTCTTTGATATCCGTGACTTCATTTTGTTGTGTCTTCAACAGAATGTCTTGGATAATGGGTTTCCCTTAAAGGTATGATTTTTCTGTAGTCCTGCAACTTGTAGGATTGTCTGGAAAGGAGGCATTTAAGGACTAAAGTTTGTGGTCGTCATTTCAGTGTCAGAATACCACAGTGGATAACCAGATCCACTTCTAGAGGGTGCTTGTGCAGCACTTTGTGTGACTTAGCATTCATGCATGCCCCTGTAAAATGATAGCTGCATTTTGTTTATGTATTTAATATGTTAGACAGGAAAGTTGGGACCTCAGGGAAGTGGTAGACTGGAAACAAGGTACTAGTCTGTTAGAAGTTTTACCTTGCGTTGCTGTCGTGGTTTAACCCCAGTAGGCTGCTTAACAGCTTATCCCTGTTGACAGGAGTGAGTACAACAAGGAGCAGTGTGAACTGTATGAATTGTTGTAGTAAGTTGAATCTTGTCTTGGTGGCTGTACTTTGGAGCAAGTGGCCATACATAGGTTTGGGTCTCCACATCCTCCCCTCCGTTTCAGTCAAACTGTATTAAAGTTTTACTTTAAAAGTTAATGCAGTTCTTTCATATAGGTATGCCACTAAATTGGGACACTTTACACCTCTATGCTGTCATGTTGTTTGTGGAGATAATGAGGAGTTGCCTTTGAACCACAGTTTCTGTGTTCTTCTGTATGGCTCAAAGGCTAAGGATCTGTTGGTTGCCCTTGCTCTAATGAGTCCCCATAGACAGTGATCAACATTGAAAGCCACTTAAATTAACAGTGACATGCAGGTAGGTAATTGCGGGGCATAGATGCTTTCTATGCTACTGTCTTGAGCATTTTTTCATTCAGCCTTTGCAAGGATGTGCCATATCCATGCATTTATAAATTATTTGCAAGTAAAATATTTTAAAAATTGGAGACAGAAAATTCAGAAAACAAAGATACAGCTACGTGTTTTTGCACAGCTTCCTGAAGGACTAGTTTACCAATTCCACTGCATGGAGACTTAGGGACCAGTATGTCTTTAAACCTCTTCTTATGGCATTTAAAGTTGGCAGTGTGCCTAAGGCAAATAAGAGGACAAGTTCTGTGAAGACAGACATCCTGAAAAGAACAAAATGTCAGTATCTTAAATAAGGTCCATGTTTTCTATTTCTGTTTTCAAGATGGTAATTTTAGAAATTTGAAGGAGCAGTAGTAATTTGTGTTTTAACTATGGGAAGATAAATATTAGAAAGTAACTTGGAAATCAAACCTTTTATTTTTTAGTAGATTGAACCACAAACATCATTGCTTGGTGGTCTGGGGTTTTGTTTGTTGTGTTGTTTTTTTTTTTTTTTTCTCCTTATTTCAAAAGACTTCATGTACATTTTTCCTTTGAGCCCAGCAAGCTTTGAGCTGAAATAGTTTTCCAAACTAAGTATGTAGGTAGTATTATCAGTGAAATTGCCATTCCCTCTACATCAGTGAGATTTTTGAGCTTCTGTGGTTGTATCACAGGGGCATTTCATATTTCTGAGTGTGGGATAGAAGGCACTACAAGGCTAAAGTTGTTAGGTATGTGAATAAACGTGTACTTTTTAAACAAAGTTTGCTGTTTCACATTTGTGGATTTTTGGGTAGTGTTTCTCTGTATATTCTGCTTAAGAAAAAGTGTAAAAATCTTCTGTGGTCTCTTGAAGTTGTACTGGCCAGAATAGAAATGCTCCATATACTGTGAGGTATTGCAACTACAAAAGCTAGAGACTTCTTCCCTTCTTTCCAGAGTTTTTAAGCTTTACTGATGCAATATTTGAAAGGGGGGGGAGGGGGAGGGTGTGTGAAATTTGAAAGAATAGAATTTTAAAAGAGCTGAGCTTTAGCACACAATATTAGAAAGACATCCACCTTTGGTACAGGAGACCAGTACTGGGTGCAAAATGTAAAGCTTAACTTGTTGGATTGCTTAGTTATTCTTACCTTGCCCTAAATTAAAGTATTCTTTGTTTCCTTTTAGTGGTTAAATCTGTCTTGCAAAGTGGCTACTTATGTCTAGTTTTGTTGCTTGCTTGATACCTATGTAATGTTACCCTGTTTTTGACAGAGACTTTGTTTTCCAAAGCTCTTTGCTAGAATTCTTGATCAATCTTTACTGCAAGTTTTGTTGTTGCTCTTTTGTTTGAAGTCATCTATCTGGTGTAGGCAGAGGGATGCTCTTGCTTTTATATTTAGGATGTCTGTAGAAAATTTTAGGATGTCTGTAGAAATATATCTATGCTGCTGTCCAAATGATGTGTTTTGTAAAATCCTTTTTCCCTTCTCCGTCCTCTTCTCTACTCTTTACAGGTAAACTGAAACTCCAAGAATGATAAGCTCATTGGCAAGTTACAGGAAAACCACATACAAGGCAACTGAGTAAAGGCTATGGTATGAGAGTTTTGTCAGATAAACTGTCCAAAAGAAGTACATACTTGGAGGCTTTAATATAAAAGTGTTGAACTCTGCTCTGTGTGTCCCTCCCTACTACCCCAACACTTTGCACATGAAATGTTTCCAAAGACGGAGCTGGTATGGCTTATTTGTCACTAAAGAGAACTACATTGGATATAAAAATAAGTCAAGGCCATGTGTGTTTTTCAGGGAATGCCATCTCTTCTTCCCTCAGTTTCTAGCTGGGCTGAAGGCAAATATTAACTAGGACCTTTACAGTGAATGTTTTGCAACAGACTGCTGTGTGGGAAACCAGATTGCTTTAGAGTGAGAGGCAGCAGCATGCAAAATAGTCAGGAACTGAGGAAAGGCAAGATAGCTGAATGCAGACCTTAACCTACACGGAGCTGTCAGAAGAGAAGGGGGTTGTGTTTGCCAGCTGGCTGGCAGTAGAAGGCTTGGGAAGGGCTCTGATGACATCTTGTCAGGAAAAACCAGGCGCATCTGAGAGGGGGGCAGGACTTGGTTAAGGTGGTGAGGTTTAATGGAAGCTACTTGTGGGCCATGAGAGCAGTGGGTGTCTGTTCAGTCATGCCTTTGTTGGAGAAAGCTTCAAAGAAGACCTGAGGTGTGAAGTGAAACTACAAATCTTGAACACTTTGTTTTGTGTCTGGCCACAGCAATTCATATTAGCTGTGGTTTCCACACGTGTGGCTTTAGATGCCAATTTAAGTGCCACATCACACTGGAGTTAACAGTGTGCTTGTCCTCCTGCAAAGAACTACGAATTCATCTGCTCTTAAAAGCATTGCTGCCTCAACTGTACAAGAACAGTTCAAAGAATGAAACCTCATACATCTTGTGATTGTGTCTCTCATAAACATATGGAAGGAGGAGTAGCTTATTCAAGCCTGGTTTCAAAATTATACGATATAGCTTAAATCACTGTATGCTAGCATAACTTGTCTGTGCTAGAGGGTTGTTTTTTTTTTTTTCTTAACTATGCTAGCAGAAGAAAATTACACTTTATGCAAGAGTTATTCCAGGAGAAAGCTGAAAACTGAGCAGCCTTCTGTGGAGGCCGACAGTTGCTGTAGTTGAAATCTTCAGAGGCTGGGGCTCTGAAGAGCCCACTTTTCCCCTCCCCAAGATGACTAATATTTCTGATTTTTTTTTTTTTTTTTTTAAGGAGTAATGCAGGGTACAGAGGACAGTGCAGCTTGAACACTTACCACACTAATGGAAAAAAATTCTTCTTTGCAGCAAAAGATGACATCTATATTTTTGCTCATTGGTCATCTCATTCTACTGACACCTCTGTTCAGTGCTGGTAAGTTAAATACATTGTTGAAATTGCCATTTTAAAAAAGAAAACCTTCAAGAGACGAGTTGTGTGTTTTTAGTAGAAAGGAGTTACTGAGAGCAAATAGTGAATTTGGGGTTTGTTTTTGCTTCAGCATATTGACGATATGCTGAGTGCCTTTTTTTGGACTGAAGTTGCACTGGGGATGGAATGGATAAACTGGTATAAATTTATGTGGCTAGATTTAAAAATATTTAGGGTACTGAGGCTTTGATTAGTTGCTCCCTGATTCCTATGAAGAAAGTCCAAAGAGATTGCCTTCCTTGATTTAGCTGTTGAATGCCTTCTTTGAGACATGCTATAGCTCTAGTCCTGAAAGCAGTAGGGCTCAGTTTTCTTTACAATTAGTTAGTCATATTTTTACTGATAGATCCAATTTTTCAGTAAAGTTTAGAACTACATTAATTAATGATACTTGTCTTGCTGCTCTTGGCATAAGCAGTCTAATATTAATGTCTCTGAATTAGTTTAAGCTCCATAGGTACCTACTTGGAAGTCTTTAAATTAGATGATAGGAAGGTGGTGGGTCTGGAAAGATTACTGAAGACTTTTTTTATTTTTAAATTGTATACATTAGCTTTGTATTTATACAGTTATTCAGCAAGATCTGTAAAATCAGTTCAGTCATTTTGCAGTTTCATAGAAATTCAGTGTGGCACAGGTATGCAAAAGTTTGGAAGCTTTTAAAGTCTGCTTTATAGCCACATGGCCTCCTCTGTTCATGCTAAACTGGTATTCTCTAAGTAGTTTTCGCTTGCAGATTTGGGTTCTTGATGACTTCTTGCAGTATCTGTCCCTTCTTTGTGTTATTTTGGCTGATGTTTAAGAAACTTGCTTGCTAGGCTGCATGATTGTGTCTTGTCAACTTGTTACATAGCCATAATTATAAAAATTCTGTTTATGCTCACCGTTTATGTGATGTTCAGAATAATGTTGATAAATTAAAGGGCCTTCTGGATAAGAATGACAGAAACTGCAAATGTAGTAAGGAAATAATATGTTTTAGTCAAGACTTCTTAATTGAAATACTGTGCCTCTCCAAATGTCCTTTGTATTATGACATGTTGGTTCACCGACTTCTTTGTGTTGAGGTCTTGATCTCATTCCATATTGTCTTGTGCTTCAGGTCAAAAAACATCTTTCCCCCCCTCCCCCTCTTTTTTTTTCCTAATTTGTTTTTGGCCACACAGTCATAATGGCCAGAGTACTGTGAGGAGCTCTGCACTGCTACTGTCTGTGCCATGCTTTTTGTAGATAGTATCTAATTAAGTATCTGGTAATTCTGCAAAAGTACTAACATGCTTAAATAAGAAGGACACGACAGGAGAGTTGTGAAGCTCGTGTTGCCTGGTGAATGCTCATGTATCTTACACCCTGGTTTGCACTGGGGCTATTGGACTTACATGTGCTTCTTGCTGACAGCCTTAATACAAGGATGTTGTGACTTTAGCTTTGTAAAGCATGTGTTTTAGATCCTCAACTAGAAGGTGCTAACCAAACAAAAAATGGTAGCCTTGTGACATTTTAATGGTAAATTGTTACAGAAAGTTTGTTTTCTAATTTTGTGTAACTTGGAATGGATATTAATATTTCTAAAGCATAAAAGTATACAGATTAAAAGCATTTTTTCTTTTTTTTTTTTAATAGAAGAATGCATTATTTGTGATTACTTTGTGCTTGTTGGAGAGCCTATAGCTGTTAGTTGCCCAATAATTACATTGCCAGTGCTTCACTCTGATTACAATCTGACGTGGTATAAAAATGGTAGTACTACACCAGTAACCACAGAGAGAGATGTGAGGATCCATCAACGAGAGGGCTTGCTTTGGTTTATTCCTGCAATGCTGGAAGATGCTGGACTTTATGAATGTGATGTAAGGTAAGGAAGGGAGGAGGGAAGGAAGGAATGAAACAACTGGGTTGCTAATGCTTACAAGTGTGATATATATTCCTGGAACTGGAGTGTACAGAATTTTTTGTTTTAGGTAGAGAGCTTAAATCAGTTAAAAGCATGTCTTGACCATGCTTTTTGTTTCTGTGTGCTGCCTTTTTTTTCTTCTTCTCTTCCACTCATGTAGCATTGCAAAAGTGGTTCATACAGAAGACTCTTTATCTTAAAGCATGATAATATTAACAATATCCTGTGTGGGTTGGTTGTTTGTTGTGTGTGTTTGTTTTGGATGAAGCGTTAAAGTCACAGGGAAAAGTCTTAACTGCTTCAGCTTTTCCTGTGTTCAGATTGCTGTTTGATACTGACAAATCAGAAAAACATTTTGGTTTCTTCCTCGGGTGTAGTTAAATGAAAGAAGGATCTAAGAGGAGCAAACACTGCATGCTATCCAGTATCACCACATACAGACTTTCTGGAGAGCTTAGCAACTTTTTGTGAATCATTTAGAAATTTACAAATTAAAAGTCAGAAAACTATTCTTACATTTTATTTTAAAACATTACCAGATGTTACTGGTCAAGAACAAGAATGCATGTGAAGAGCAAAGCAATGTGCTAGACAGCTTTAGAGACAGTGAAAGTAATGAGTCCCCAGTACTGCTCAAAAGATCTGAGTGCACAGAGAAGACAAAAAAAGGAATAGATTCTTTTCAGCTCTTTGGTACTTTAAAGCTCTTGCCGTATTTACAACTCAAGATTAGTGCACTGGACTTCACCACTTCAGGTGGTCAAATCTCATTTATAATGGCTGAAATTCACTGTGTGCTGAACAGGAAATTAATTTTAGGACTGAACACAGAAATTGTTCTTTTCCTCGTGGTCTTGCCACAGCACATTGAGAACAGTCAATGCTGGCTTTTCCCATGACCCAAGATCTGGTTTAGTAGTTAATAGTTATGTGTACTGGTGTGCATACAGTACACCAGTTATGCTGAAGGCATTGGGGTTGTCAGTGATCAGCAGAAATTTCCAGTGTAGACAGTGGTCACAGGCCTTTGCACCTTCCTGGTCCAGGGTCAATAATGAAGCTAAAATTGGAAGTCTGAAGAAATGTAATCCTTTTAACTGGGTAGCTTTGAGGAATTTTAATTTAGTCTTTCCTGCTATGTTTCTAGTTACTCTAGAGATGTGTTCCCATGGGCACCTTGCATCCCCTGGCTTGCATAATAGCAGTGGGTCAAAAAAAACTTGCTAAAGTTCAGTTGTGTCAACTGTAAGCTACATTTTGTGCATCAGCCACTTAAACACTAATTACAGAGCTTGTTGAGGCGCAGTATAGAGAAGTTGAAGCCAGGACTGTCAAAACATGCAGTTTACTCTTCTGGAAGCTTCTCCCTTAACATAGCATTATGAAATGAAGAGTTGAACAATGAATTGACAGAGACTATTCCTTTACTCCTGGCATAGGCTTCTGGTTTCTAGTGCCATCTCTCCTCTGCAGAGCTACTGTACCACAGGTTTGTGAGCTCTTGGTTTGAAGTGGTTTCACATTGATATCACACCTTGATGTATATGCTATTCAAAAGCTCTGTCTCTCTTTTGCTGAGAGTTACAGTCTGGGTTTTTTTGGTGTGTCCCTCCAAGGAATGCTGAGGTGAACCTATCTTCTGTTCATTTGGCACCAAGGGTGTTCTAGTGCAGATACATTTTGGATTACCCTACACTACCGTGTGTTGGCAGATGTAGCGCTGAAAATGGCAAGGCTGGGTTGCTGCTGTGGGCTCCATGGGACTTCTCAGTTCTGGCATCCCCTCTGTTGCTTCCAGAGCAGACCCCACGTGTGCTCACAACACAGAATCAGAGCTTATTCCCATCTCTTGGTCTGGAACAGGGGTTGAGGAGCTGAGGGTGATGTTTAAGGGCTAGAGGGGCTGTAGCAGGGGTGTTAGAGGCAAGGCTGGTGGAGATGCTGAAGTCCCTCTCTGTAAACTTTCTGACTTGCTGGAAACAAGCAACCTTATTGTTAATGACCTGACTTGTCTGCTATTCTAATTACAGGAGCCTTAACCACTCTAACAAAAAAACTATAAATTTAACAGTTTTTAAAAACGATAACGGTTTGTGTTTTAACGGAAAAATGAAGTTTGAACAAAAAGTGATGAGCACAAATACTGGAAAGATTATATGCCCTGATCTAGAACATTTTAAAGATGAAGACAATAATCAGCCTGAAGTACACTGGTATAAGGTATTGTGGATGTGTGTTTTGGATATTCTGGAATATTCTATTTAAAATGTGTTAGGAAGTGACTGTGGAGAGAAGCTTTTGGAAGGGAAGGTTTATTTTCTCTACGATTTAAGTAAGGCACCTATCTTGCTACACTATTGGGGAGGTGTAAGGAGGTATGGGTGACATATTTTAAAAAAACAGTTGTCCATTTTTGGATTGCAAGTTTTTCCAGAGTCAAAAACATGTGTTTTAGTTTGTTGATTTGTGAAAATCTAGTTTATCCTTTGATTATTTTATGTAGATAAGATGTTTAAAAACTTAGATGTTTCCTTAAATGCAAGGATCTGCATAATTATTTCTGTTTCACAGAATATTAGGCTTGTCCTGTCTGTTGATCATGGTGTGATATTCTTTTGTTCCTTGCTCTGATTCTGTCAAAATGCTCTGTAGACTATGCAAGCTTAGAAACATTTATTTTGTCCGTGTTAAGGTAAAATTCTAAAGTAGTTCAAATCTTAATTCTGATGTTGGTATTAAAGTAGCTACGTGGGCCTGTACATGTAAAATAACCTTGGTGCTGCAGCTATACATCTTCTTTTGAGACAAAATGATTCTAAACTGCTTATCGGTCAGGGAAGAGAGAAGGAAGTTTTTCACTGTATTTGCATTGGCACAGAAACAGTAATACGCCCAATAGCATGAGGCACTGCTAGAGCAGCTCTCATTCATCTCGGTGAAGTAAGAATGCAGACATGTATTCTCAGAAACTCTGCTACATGTGTAATAACTTTTATTACACCTGAGATAGATAACTGTCAAGCTATTAAACGAAGGCAGCAAACTAAAACACAGCATTTGAAAACTTAAAGGATTGGCTGCAGTGCAAATGCAGCAAGACATCATCAGGATTCGTGTTAGAGTGTAGTGATGAGAGATAAGAACCCACATCGTGGCTTTCACAAAAATCAGTATTTGGCAAGTATTTTAATAATCACTGGAGTTCAGTAACTTATTTATCAGAGTATTAGTTCCCTTAAATCATGGGTACTTTTGATATGTTTAGGAATGTAAGCCTGGATTTCTTGAAGACAAGAGACTTCTTTTGGCAGAGGGTGAAAATGCTGTCTTCATTCACAACGTAACTCTACAAGACAGAGGAAACTACACATGTCATATGGTATACACATATATGGGAAAACAATATAATGTTTCACGAACCATGAGTCTAGAGGTTAAAGGTGAGTGCATTGAGGTTATTCTTGTCTCTTTTTGACTCTGCTGTAAATATTTGTATGCAGGCATAAGCTATTTGGCATGTTACTTTTCAGCTCTGTGAAATTAGAGTTGTAAATCTTCTTTATTTTTTTTGCTGAATGTAAAGTTAAAATACAATAATGCACGTTGCTATCCTTGAGCATTGCTTCTGAGGAAGAATTGTCATGGTGAAATGAGAAATGTGGGCTTAGGAATGAGAATTAGGAGGAGGCAGTGGTTAGTAGGGTGTGTGGGGGGTGTTTTTGCTAAAACAAATAATACACCATTAAATAAATCATTAAAAAAAAAAAAGGAATTTTTGCTGAGACCACAGCAAAACATGTGCTTCTGGCCCTGTTGGTGAGCTTGTTTACAAAGTTCACTTAAATATCAATTGATGGGAAAGGAGATGTGACAAGCTGTGTAAATACTACGAAGTTGTTCAGTCTTCCTCTGGAAAGGATTAGCTTACTGTTGGCACTTGGTTGAGCTTTTCTGCACACAGGACTCAGAATGGGCTGTTTCTCTCTCTCAGTACTGTCCTTTATTGCTGTGATCATTGTGATTGCATCTTTGTAGGCAGCATTGCTGACAGCCTGACCAGTACCATGATAGTGGCCCTATCAGAAAAGTGGGCTGGAGCTAGAGGGTCCATCTTTTCAGATTAAATAAAAATTCTGACTTTAGAGAGGTGATAGAAGAACAGTGGGTTGTTAGCAGTGAGTCTATACATCATGCAGAATGATACAGTTTCAGCCCAGTTTAAGTGTGTGCTTGTTTACTCTTTTACTTAAATAGATACTCACTTGATCTAGGAGGTCATTGATACAATCCCTCTTCCTCTTCCTTATCCATCTCTCTGACAAAGTTTATCACATTTTTTTGTTTTGTTTTCGTTTTCTGGTTTTGAGTTACTTTGATACCAACTGCCAGTAAATTTGAGATTTTTTTTTCTAAAGTATTTTTAAGGTAAGCTAAAGCTTTTTTTTTAACTTGGAAGCTAAAATAGAGTAACTTGGATAGAGTACAGCAAATCTTATATTTTCTGTTGTAAATTTGAAACTGGTAGTAAGTATGGCACTACAATAGTACCAAACAATAAAACAAAACCATTGTAAAACTATCAGTTGACGTATGTTGTGGAACTCTTCTTGCCTGAAGGTTTTATTTTTTCTTTGTTTCTGTTAGAAGGACCACTGCAGATGAGACCAGAGTTTATTTATCCGAAGAACAATACAATTGAAGTAGAACTTGGTAAGTAGTGACTATTTAAGACTTCATTAACATTCAGTAAAACAAATAAGCTCCTAGTCTTTCTGAGAGAACATGTGAACAGTTCCACTGACTTCAGCAAGACTGGGAGAAAGGCCCATGGATTGAGGATATCTGGAAGACAGATGGTAGAACATGATTCCCACAAGTAGTTTGCAGGGAGAATAACTGTGTGCCTAAGATTGGAGTCTCTTGACCAGCAGTGTTGGGTGGGATGCATTTGGTTTTGTTACTGTTGCCATCTGTCCTTGGTACTACTTCTAGGTGTCTGTGTCTTGAGGTATCCTCAGTATCAGTGGAAAAATGGTTACGTATATGTAACATGTTAAGATAGTTACTAGTTGACCACTTCAGGAGCTTTTCCTCCTCCTGTATGTTTCCTGTCTCCATTCCCTCTCCACAACCTGGATTTTATTTTTCATTATAGGGGATTAAAAGGTTTCAGATACTGATCTTCTGTGAAACAGTGAGCTGCTAGTTGATGGATATCCCAGATATTGTTTATCTTAGAAATCTCTTAAATAAGATTCTAGATAGAAGGAATAACTTCTTCCCAGTGAGGACAGACAGGCAATGCAGCAGGCTGCCCAGAGCAGGTGTGCAGTCTCTGTCCTTGGAGGTTTCGGAACCTGACTGGATAAAGCTCTGAGCAGCCTGGTCTGACCTCAGAGCTGGCCCTGCTTTGAGTAGGAAATTGGACTAGAGATCTCCCAAAGTCCCTTCCAACCTCAGTTATTCTGCAATTCTATGGGCCAAGTATATGGTATGCAAGTCTTTTTCTAAGCAAACCTATACATGTTTAGGCTGCACCGTGTGTCAGACAGAATTGTGTTCTACTGATGGAGTCCAGAAGAATGAGTTTTGGAGCTGCTTGAACTGTAACTTTTGTTCTCATTTTGCACCAAGGAGAACTGTTTCATACAAAGTATTTGACTAAAAAGGGCATCAACTGATTTTGGAGAAGTGTGATTGGCTGTCTACTAGAATTTCCCAGTACAGGACCTAAGCTGTTTTGTAATCTTTTGAGGAAGGATTATTACCAATTAGCTTGTGAGGGAAGCTCCGAGGAAAGGTTGCGTTGGGGCTCTGACACCATACAGCAGCTGAGGCCAGAGCCTTGTGGATTATTCTTACGTACGTCACACTGCTGGTAGTCTCAAGTAACACAGCTACTTTTGTTGCTGCTTTTTCTACATTGAGCTTGTAAATAATGTGTGTATCAGGTGTTCTTTTCTCATGTTGAGGCTTCATGCTTCTTTTCGCATCATGTGAAACACCTTGGCCCAAATTCTATCTGTGTATATGGTATTAAACTGAAGTGAACAACACTGAAATACTGGTGGGTTTTGTGGTTTTGTTTGTTTGGGGCTGGTTTTTGTTGCAGTTGTTTTGGTGCTTTGTGTTTTGGGTTTTTTTTTTTTTTCTTTTCATTTTGACCTCAACAGCTTGTGAAAGATATCTCATTCTGAAGTTGCCAGGTTCTGGTGAGGATCAGTAGATTTTGACCAGAATAATGAATGAGCTTTAATAGAAATGATGTTCCTCTGAAGTCCAGAAGGTCTTGTTTTAAACAGTGGGAATAATCAGGATCTGATACAAACAGTATTATTTTATAGATTTACAGTCCTGCAGTCTTCAGGTGGTTATTTAATTCTGTTGGAAATACTCTGAAATGGCTCAGCAGCCTCTTCTTTTCTGGTGATTACATCTTCTCTGGCTTCATTACAACTGAAAAGCTTGATTTGTACTCTTCCACTAATAAGGAAATCTGTTCACCAGATTTTAGACTGAAATAGGGAGACTTCCCACGGTCATTTTTTACCTTACGCAACCTTAATCTTTATGTGTGAAAACCTTCCTTTTCCTTTGTAATTGTAACTGTGGAAGAAACGAAGTAATATTACTATGAGGCTTCCCTGTACTGCCTCTCCCACCCATTAAAATATGTAAATCTCATCCCCAGTTCTGACTGGTAATTAGTTATGACTTCCCATTTAATTCAGAAAAATTCTTACCAATGCAGCCTCTACTCAGAAGGAGCCTGATCTGCATAGGCCCTTAAAAGTCTCTTTAATCTACTGAAGACATCCTATAGGATTTTCTTAATCCTTGATAGTACTTGCTGAGAAAATGGATAATTTAGCAATTATTAGTCCAGGGGCTGCCTGTGACTCTCAGCCTATATTAAGATGTGTTATGAGACATCTTGTTCAGACTCCTTATTTTAGAATAGCATTTGGTCCATGTTTGTTATGTCTTGGACACTCATTAATTAAAAGCTGCTGGTGTATTATTGGATGCCTTAGACCTGCTAAGATGAACAAACCTTGGTTGCCCTATAGACATTAGGAAAGCAGTCACACGTGAGACTAAAAGGAGACACAAAGCCTTCACCCACAAAGAGGGTTTATTGTGGCTACTGAACAACTACAAATGATTCCCTACTAGAGGGGGACCCTTTAAAAGAAGTTAGTGAAGGGGTTTTTTGGGTTTTTTTTTTGTTTTTTTTAAAAAGGCACTGCCATTCAAAAATAATATTCTCTGTCAGTACCTTTAATGGGATCTTGGGGAAAACAAATCTTTGCTGTTATTAAATGCCTGACTGTGGGGCAGAACCTGGAAACACCTGTATGCCTTTTGAATGACAAATGGCAGGAGAAGGATGTGTAGAAACTGAGCAGTACATTCATGAATATATGGAAATGGAGGGCATGGAACACTTGAGGAGTTTACTTCCTTTTGAAGAGCTGTGCAATGCACTGAACCACATCTTTAGAAAAATTTGTTATTGTGATGGAAGGACATGAGGGAAGACATTGGGGACCATCTGTGATTTCTATGTGACTTCTTGTTCAAGTAACTGCTTTGCATGTGAGCTAAAGGTTTATTCCATACTTTTGATAGAGATTATCCCTTGGTGGAAGCATCTAAATCTGATGTGGTTCTAGGAAGTGAAACACTAAGATCTTTACATAGGTGAACAGAGAGCCTACCTTCTCCTATCAAATCATAACTTCCATGGGTAAAATACAGAATGAAAGGACTCCAAGAAAGCTGCTTACCTTCCTGTAAATGGAGCTCTCTGAGGTACATAAATATATTCTGCAGCTTGTCTTGCTTTCTTAATACTGAGGTATTCTGTAAGATGTGGACTCTTGGTGGCAAAGGAGCTGAGTGACAGGTGATCTTGCTCTGGGAGCAGAGTGTGAGAGTATTCAGAAACCATCCCAGTGGACAGTGTTGGCCAAAAGACCCTGATCTGGGGTAAAGATATGCATGGTCACTACGAATGGGATTCTGCTCCAGGGTGTAGCTGTCTACGTGTGGGTATCTGAATATGAGCTAGCATCCTTAATTCATGCTATTATCAATGAGGAGGGGGAGGGGGCTCAATTCAGTTGCTTACACACAGATGACTAGTGCTGTTTTGGGTGGACTGGCTACTCTAGCAGTGCAGGTTTCTTGGAAGATCCGGAGTCCTGTCTGCCATCTCCAGACGGATGCCTCGGATGCTGGAGAGCATCTCAGATGTCACCATACTGTGTACGTGCAACTGATATGAGCTCTGGAGATCTTTCAGTGGAGTCCAGAGAGCCGTTCAGTTGATAAGGTCCAGGTGCCTACTTTAATGTGAGTGGATTTCAGCTGAGCTGAACTCTGTTACTAGCTTAAGCATCTAGCTTACATGTAGATGTGAACATTTAGACACCTACATTTAGAGTAGAATTTATATTCAGATTGGAGACACCCAAGGGTGGATTACAAATGGGTGAGTTTTAAGGACTCTGCTTTTCATGAGGTAAGTGGGCTTTTTGATATCCCTCCTTTTCCCAGCTGTTCCCATATCACTTGATCCTGCTTCTGTTACAAGACCTCCAATTGCCATGTTTAAATATTTTTTTTGTAGGCTCTCATGTAGTTATGGAATGTAATATATCAAGTGGCATAAATGGCTTGATTCCATTCTGGCAAGTTAATGATGAGGATGTTGATAGCTTTGATAGCACCTACAGGGAACAGTTTTATGAGTAAGTATCCTTATACATTGAATTGTAAGTGCATTTGTAGGTAAAGTAATCTGCAGTAATTTCCAGTGAATTCACCGTAAAGTTGACTCCTAGTCAAATGTCAGAAGTCACTGAAAGACTGATTAGAAGTCTGCATCAAGTACATTATATTCTTATTGCTTGGTTTTAAAAACAATAAACATTTATTATAAGTACTGATGTATCTGATACAAATGTAATGAAGCAGTCGTATGTAGGTTTTTATAATGCTGCTGTGAAACATATAATTTTATAAGGTTTATTTATGCATTTGTTCTTATGCAATCCTTTCTGCTAATACATTAAAGCCTGCCCTCTATCATTAATATGGAAAGGATAGATTGTTTGGAAACAAAAAATCACCCAACTTATTTTTATTTATGAAGTTGATCCTTTTCTAAGTACGGACACAGCTGCAAATCCTCAAGAACAGAAAGCAGAAGCTCTTGTTGCAGGATATTTTATGGGTTTTTTTATGGTCAGAAAATTTAAACACAAGCTGATAAAACCAGCAATTCTTTTGAGAGAGTAGGACCTTTGTTAGTGACTGTCTGTGCTGTAGCAGAGTGTGGATGTACTGTTTGCTTTCATTGTATCAATCACTGCTGTTAAATATAACCCTTAAAATGTAGTGCAAAGAAAGCAAAAAAAAAATCTCAGCTGATCAGTTCACACTCATGCAGAAGCATTGCTGTCTCCACCAAGTGCCACTATGGCTAGAGAGTTAGGCTTCAGACTGCTTTTAAAATAATATTTTAATTCATCTGTGTCTGGCCTCCAGAAGAAATCTTAGTTCTACTTTGTCCCCAAGCTCCTGTAGGGGAAATTACTACCTTCATTATAGATCTGTATACTTGGTTGTTTTGCCTATAAATATTAGGGCCCCAGCTTATCATCTCTTAAGGCATAACTAAGTCCATTATTCTTTAGGACATGAAATTCTCAGCTTTTACCGGTTAAGACACATGTGCAGCTCTGTATAGCTGTTTAAAGTTATAGTAACTTCAGCTTCTTCTGAAATCAACTTGATTCTGCTATTAAACACATCTCTGTGAAAAGCATTTAATATATTTAACTTAAAGCAATTCTCTGTTAAGATTTTTGGCTTGCTTGGAAGTGATCTCCATTTCTGATCACTACCTTGCCTGATAATCTCCCCATGCCAGAGATGGAGATGTGCAAAATACATCCTGTGCAAGTTCTAATTAGGGTTAATAGTTCAAAGTAAGTTATCCAGTATCAGAGAAATTAACCTAACTGCAATAATAATGTTTTATTTCAAAAGATAGTTGCAGTTTCTCAGCAATTAAATTTGTGAAGCATTTGCTATTAGCAAAGGACACTAGGAATGGCCAGCATTATGGGCTTGAGGGCTTACCCCTAGGAAGTAACTCTTTCCTCTGCTGGGAGGAAAGTTAAAACTGACTTGAACAATTCTGAACATGTTGTAAAATGATGGGCTTTGCATTGGTATCCCACGTCAGAAGTTGCTGGCAATTATTTATGTAATAGAAACCAGCTCTTCAGGGTGTTCTGCAAAATGAGCTCTTTCTCCTTGAGTACATAAGGTGACGTCACTTTGGTATATAGAGTAGGATACCAGTTTGTAGGTACCTTCTCACTGCGTCCCTTCCCACCTATACTGGTAAAAATCTACCTTAGAGCAGGATGGTATTTAGCAGGATAGCATATTATATGCCCAAGCCTCTTGTGACAATAAACACTGGACATAAAGGCAGTATCACCATGTTTGTTGTCATTCAACATGAGTCACCCAGCTTTTGTGAATTTTGTTCATAATTATTTCCTGTGTTGATTGGTGCCATTGACGATGGACACTGTGGGCTCAGGGAGTCTGTTAGTATGCTTAGACAGGTTTTGGCTTCATCATAGGTATAAAGAATCCTGGAAGATGATTTTTCTCTTGACACTTTTATTACTAGTTATTACTGGTTTGAATAGTCTTTCATTCACAAAATCATTTAGGTTGGAAGGGACCTCTTGAGGTTGCCTAGTCTAACCCCCCAGCTCAAGCAGGGTCAGACAGAGCAGGTTGCTCAGGGCTGTGTCCATCTGGGTTCTGAATATCTCCACAGGTGGAGACTTCACAACTTCTCTGGGCAACCTGTTCCAGTGTTTGACCACCCTGACAGTAAAAAAAGTGTTCAGATGGAATTTCAGACGGGAAAATGTTTGAGTTTGTGTTCATTGTCTCTTGTCCTGTCAGTGGGCACTACTGAAAGGAGCCTGGCTCCCTCTTTTCCACTCTCTCCCATCAGATACTTACATACATTGATAAGATCCAACCCCCTGCCCCTGAGTCTGCTCTTCTCCAGGCTGAACTCTCTCTCTGCTCTCTCATATGACAGATGCTTCACTCCCTTAATTGTTTTTATGGTCCTGCATGGTAAATCCCTGTCTCTCTTGTACTGGGGAGCCCAGAACTGGCCCACTGCTCCAGGTGTGACCTCACCAGTGCTGAGTAGAGAGGAAGGGTCATCTCCCTCAACCTGCTGACAGTGCTGCTCTTAATGCAGCCCAGGATGCCTGGGGACTGGTTATACCTCCTCAGGTGCAAGATTTGCATTTTGCTTTGAACTTCATGAGGTTCCTGTCAACCCATTTCTCCAGCCAGTCAGGGCAGCATGACCCTCTGGGGTTTTGAGTTTTGTATCATCTGCAAAACTGCTAATGGTGCACTTTGTCCCACCCAGCAAAAAAACCCCAACAACCCCACGTGTATGGAAAACGCCAAATCACCTCTGGTCATGAAGCTATTTGTTACAGGGTTGTGATACTTACTGTGCTTCAATGGCTTCTTAGATTTATAGAGGTAAAAAATGAATGCTCTTTTATTTGTGGATAGATGAATCTGTCTCATATTAAGCCCTGATACTTTAGTTTCTCTACAGGTGTTTCCTTTTTACCCTTTTTTTAATGACAGAGAGGGGATGCCTCATGGACTTGCTGTATCTGGAACAAAATTTAACATTTCAAAAGTGAAAGTAAAGGATTATGCTCATAAATTTTTCTGTCACTTCATATATGGTTCTCAACAATTTACAGCCTACATCAAATTGGAACGCCCAGGTAAGAGATCTCATCTTGATAAAATGGTGATCAATGATGCTTACTTCACAGTTAGTTTGTTATCACTGTCTTGATAGGCTCATGCACGTTGATAGGGAGCATCCTGCCACTTGTTGGAGTCTTGTGGCTAGAGGCAAGGATAAGTTTGACCTGTTGCTGGCTAGCATGAAGTTTTTTCTTTAGGAGATGAACTTAAAGGTAAAGTGAGCTTTAAAAACTCAGATGCAAGGTTGAAGAAACTAATGCTTTTCATTTAAAAACAGATACACAGAAAAGAAAATCAACAAATATAGTAAGTGCCCATTTTTTAAAAATTTACCTGCAGAAGAGCCTGAGAGCTTGTATGAGTTAGCTTTGTCAACCGTGAGCCAATCCTTTGACAAATATTCTCAAACTTACCTTTAACTAGCCACATTGTAAACAAATAATTGCTGAAGGTGGATCTGAGCTCTAGCTTGTTACATAAGTTCTTCATAAATATTGTCAGGGGATTTAATCTCAGAAATTCTTTAATATGCATGAACTAAAAGATGCAGTTTGGGGAGGGTGTGTGTTTGTTTTAAGGACAACAAATGTATTGAGGATAACAAATTAGTAGGTTCAATTACAGATTTTCCAAGAGGCTAGAGACAATGGAAAGCTGGTTGGTCTGGGGAGATTAGCATGGTCAGAAAATCGCCTCCCCACTAACTTTCTTGCTGACTGACAATATTTTCTACAAGAATTCTCACTCTACTGCTGCACTGGGATATATGTCAATATTTTGGTGTTTCAGCTGAAGAGTAGCCTCATTTGTCACATTACTAAGGTATCTTTTCTCTGAAAGATAGAAGTAGGCTTGTTAAATAACAGTATTTGCAGAAAGCATACATGAAAAACTTTGTTCTATTCATTCCTTTTTTTAAAAAAAATTTTAATGACTAAACACTTTTTTGAACACGTCTTTTGTCTTTCTCTGGTTCTAGTGTATAACTGTTTTCTTTGTTTTCTTTCATACTGCAGCTCAGAACATTCAGGGTTACTTAATTGGAGGAGGAGTTTCTTTGGTATTTTTAGTATTTTTCACTCTCTTTATCTACAAGATCTTCAAAATTGATATTGTACTTTGGTATCGGGACTCCTGCCATCCTTTCCTGGGTAAAAAAGGTATGTTTGTGTAACAGTCCCATGTGTCATAATGAGCCTCCACCTTCCTGTGCAAAGCAATGAGTTAACCTAATCACAGAATGTGATTGGTCTTCCTTGGGATTTTTGAAAGGGTAACATGTTCTTAGGATGTTTAGAATTAGTTCAGATAACAAAAGTATCTATGGGGGGAAAAAACAGCAACTTTCCAGGAATCCAGTACTATTATTCCTTTCTCTGAAGATCCACTTCAGTGGTTTGAATCCTGTTCTGACAGGAGTTGTTCAGATTTCTTTTAATTACCATTCTTACAGAAAGCAGTAATACAGTGGAATTGTTGGGTGTTTTTTATTTTCCATAGCCAAATCAGGACAAGTTTCACTTCTTTTGTTTTCTATTTGAAGGCACTTCTGATTATTTTACTTTCTGCAAATTCCTGGCATTCAGAAAAATGTTGATAGGGGTGCTGTCTATGAGAGTATGCTGAAGTATGGGTCACTTGCAAACATCTGAGAGTTGGTGCCTGGCTAGAGAAACAGAAAATATCTTCTAGAGGTATTGAGGTTCTGTTAGATTTTTTTGTGAAGTCTCTTAAATTTGGTCTTTCTGATAAGTTTGTTCCAAAATATCTAATACAATTCAGACCTTGAAATTTGTCAAATACTTAATTTTTGTTTTCATGTCTAAGTGGTTGCTGTGTTTTGAAACTCCAGGTTGCAAAAATGACCTGTGAGTTATATGGCAGCTGGAATTTTAAGTAGTCAGTTGTACTACTGGAACCACTATTTTCCAGATAATTCAGTGATAACATTTTTTTATTTAGAGTTCAAAAAAGAACATTCAAACCTACTTAATTTTGTAGGTCTTTTTTGCCTATTCAGATCCAGCATACTGAATTCTAGAAGGCCTAATTGTACAAATATTTCGGGCTTAGTATAATTATATATGCTTAGATGGTAGCGGGATTAGGACCTAAAACAATGATTCAAGTGGGGAACAAACAGGATTTAAAGGTTGGTTTGTTTGTTTGCTTGCTTGCTTTTGTGCCTTTAGAATCCATTTTTATATTACTCCTGTTGCTCACTTTTTAGTTTCAGATGGGAAGATCTATGATGCTTATGTTCTGTATCCAAAGAACAGAGAGAGCTGCTTGTATTCATCAGATATTTTTGCCCTGAAGATACTGCCAGAGGTCTTAGAAGGACAGTGTGGATATAACCTCTTCATATTTGGGAGGGATGATTTACCAGGAGAAGGTAAGCTATCTGAAGACAAGTTACACTTGAGTTTTCTCATTGGCAGCTGCAAATACAACTCAGAAACAGGCATTCATTCAGACGTGATTCTAAATATCTTCCACTATCTAATGAGTTATGATTTTCTTATTCTCTCTGAAAAATGAGAAATACAGCACTGGGTGCTGCCATGAAGTCTGTTTATCTCAGCCTCTCCCTTGTCATTATTTAGCTTTTCAGGTTTTTTTCAATGTCTGGCTAGCCTAGACATCTGGAGATGGAAGGATGCTGAGGGGCAGAGGTGTTGAAATTGTGGTTGTGAATGATGGATAATGGCAGGAAACATGGAAAAGTAGGTCTCGTGAGTGGTGTGAAAAGAGCCTGTTGCTTTGAGGTGCCATTTGACAGAATGGCCTCTCTACTGTTTCACTTGTTTGCTCTGAGAATTGCTGTCAAACCAGTGGGATGCTATAAAGGGTGTAATGAATGGTTAGACAGTGCAGGTGGAAAAAAAAGAACACAGAGCAACACTAAGTTATCAGGAACAACTGGCTGTATCAAAGACTACTTGTCCATGGTGGAAGTTCATACAAAGCATTGCCTTCCTTGCAAGGCTTTGAAATCATTGTGAAGGTTTCCTCTGTGTGCATATACACATTAAATTTAAGTTTCTAGCATCTGACACTGAAAATGACAATGTCTGTCCCACTGACCGCTTATGCGAGGTGACATGGTAAAAGTCTTCTGAATCCTTCCTGGTCTTATGATTTTAAAAAGATAATACTGAGACTGAATAAATTTGCAGAGTAGGCCTTAAATAGTAGTTTTTGTTTAAAAAACCAATTGGATGTGAACAAGCCTACATGAGGTGGTTCATGAATCACTTCTTTACATCTGAAGGCTTTTGGTAGTGGTTGGAGAAGGAAGGGTTCCCTGAAAAGTAGAATCTGACATGCTGCTTTATTTTTCTAGCTTGAAAAAACGCAATAATCTGTTCTCGGGGTTAACCTGTATGTGTTTGGGTTTTTTTGTGGAGTTTACCATATTTTGCTGTTTTAGAATTAATTGTCTGGAATGCCATTGAAGGGAGGATTCTTTGCTTTGTCTTCTGCTTACATGTAACAAAAACCAGTTAAGCATATCAGAACAAGCTGTTTAAAGAAAAAGGCCATAGTTTTATCTAGGCCTATATTTTTGGAACTTGTTTTTTTGCAATTGCACCTATGATGGTAATAAAATAGCATTAGAGAGATAAGTTGATAGGTCTTTTCTGTTTATGCAACACAAGAATATAGATATACAGTCTGATGGGGTCAGATTGTGTTGCATTGGCCCAATCTCAACTTGTTGGCTAATCCAATGTAACTGCTTGCATGCTCTTACCCTGTCCCTGTTTGTGAGCCAAAGTGTATTGGCTCAAGTATCAAACAGTGCGTGAACCAGCTGCAACATGTTGGTAACAAAAACTAGAAATGTACAGCCTTAATTTTGCACAACCTTTTTCTCTACAGCTGTGATCAGCATTGCTGATGAAAAAATCCGTCAAAGTAGAAGAGTGATAATTGTTTTAGTACCAGAACCTTCCTGTTACAGCATTCTAGAAGACATGTCTGAAAAGCATCTAGCCATGTATAATGCTCTTATCCAAGATGGCATTAAAGTAATTCTCATTGAACTTGAAAAAATACAAGATTATGCTACCATGCCAGAATCCATCAAATATGTTAAGCAAAAGCATGGGGTTATCCGATGGAAAGGGGACTTCTCAGAAAGGTCTCACTCAGCAAGTACCAGATTCTGGAAGAAAGTGCGCTACCACATGCCATCAAGAAAAAATGGATCTTCATCAGCATTGCATTTGGTACCAAAAAACCTTAATTCTCCCTAAATAACCAAAGAAAAATGACACTTGATGACTAATTCAGTTCACATAGCTGGTGATGGCTTGATTGAAGGTCACTTGTATCTGTTTTGTGCAGACAATCTTGTCCAAATTTTCTGGATTGAAGGTACTACAACTTCATCTACAGATGTGAATCATTTTTTCTTCTAACCAAATCAACAGAACACCTTGAAATGCTGTCAGCAGCACAGTGATGACATGGAAACTATGTAGGAAGTACATGAGGCCTTTTCCAAGAATTGCACTGTGATTTGATGGAATTCTTTTGGTATTAAAAATGGAAGGGGAAAACCATCAAAAAACCCAGAAAACTCATTTCTTGCAATTAAAGGCTGAATATGAAGGGAACTATATGAATTATAATTGTGATATTATATAATGGGCATGGATGCCAGTAAATGTTTTTATTTCAATTTTTAAAATGAAATGACACAAAACTTTTCTTTTGTTACAAGTTTATTTGCCTTGTTCAGTTTGCTGAAAGATAGATCCCTCTGTGTTACTGCATCAGTGTGTTATCGTCCAAGAGAAAAGGTAAGAGACAACCCCAGCTCCACAAAAGTGCTATTGAACCTGACAAAGCATAAATACTTTTCCCTGATCTTTTTTACATTCTAAATAACTGTACCATTTTTAGTCACTTGTCCCATGCAGACATCGTAAAAATACCATTGTAATGCTGTACTGAGTCAAAAAATTAATCTCCAGAGGATTTTTTTTTTCCTCAGTTAAGAGGCTTAATATATTTGTTCTTAGTTTTCTCAAGTGGAACAATTAGCTAATGACACAGACTCTCTCATGGGGAGTACAGGGTGGTTGGCTTCATCTGCCTTACCTTAAGGACCAGATCAAGGGGTTTCAGGGCACCCACTTTTCATGGGTCGCTGTTGCTGAAGGAGGGCAGGTCGTCCTTCCTGTTCCCAGCCAGGATGCTGGCTCTAGCATTTGTCAGCTCTGCAAGCTGAAGCTGGCTGAACAGACTAATGTGGCAGAAATTGTCTTTCCCTTGGGATAGTTTTGTTCCAGGTTAGTGAGTTTGTGGTTCCTGGAGGGTTCAGAATGCAATGGGAGAACAAAAGGGGTGGTGGGACCATGCTTTTTGGTTCCAGATATGTTTAGAAAACAGAGCTAAAATAGCATTGTTGTCCAGTGCTCCTTAAAGTGAGAGTTTGAGATGCCCTGCGTTACCCCCTGCAGCTGCTTGCTTTTCTCCTTTCCCTCTGCCCTGATGATGTAAGGAATCTGAGGTTGACTGTGTACTGAATTTGGCTGAGGCTGGATGAGTTGAGGCTGGATGAGTAGCTTCCAAACAGCTTGTTGGGAAAGGAGCTTGCTAAAACTTACTGTGTGTGTTGAATCCTTTATTTCCTTTTTTTTTTTTAAACAATATTATGTATGCCACAATTGTTAATTCTGAAGTTATGTTTGACTTGTGTGTAGGCAGTGATGTAGTTTGTAATGATCACTTCTTTATTGGGAGAGGAAATTGAGTTGATTGATTTTTAAAAAGTATCAAATCTGGTTTAATGCCATCTTTATAGCTACGAATTTTATAGGAGCGGGAGATGTGAGAGCCAAATTGTCTGTGTTTTTCAGTCCGTCCTTGAAAGTTACATTTTTAAGGTATGAGATCTAGTTGTATATGGAAGCTTCAGGATTTGACTGTTACTGCCTTTAACTGCTGCTTGCAACTCTGCATTCCTATGTGTGTCCTGTCAGCTTCTCTCTTGCAGCACCCTTTGTTCTCCTCTCATTCAAACTCCAGCCTGTCTTTTCCCTTGCAGCTCCCTTCTCTTGGAACAAGCAACTTACTGTTGTACTGCATCACTCTCCAAGATGTCCTTGAAGGCTGTTGCTAACACAGTATTAGGTGGAAATTTTCCCTTTGAGTTGGTCCTTTGATATTTCTACTTGTTCATCTGAAAATACTCATGTTCTGCATCCTTCAGAATTTGTCTATTCATTTTGACACTGTAGTAGTGGCTTTTTCTTTTTTCATGGCTCAAGCATTTATCTTCTTATGCCTCCATCCTCAACCAAACAAAACTGACAGTGTGAGGTGCCATCCCATGGAAGAATTTCTCAGTGAATGTGGGATGGTGTGAGCCTTGTGTTCTGCCTAATAAGTGACAAAACCAGTGGAAATAGGTTCCTAAAGTGCTTTGGTTACCTCAGTGTATGCTGGAAACTTGAACCTGTGCTTCTGAGAGACAGTGCCTTCTGAGCTTTGTGAATTGAGTGTGTGTTTGGCCAGAATGGAATAAGAATCTCTTCATTTCAGGATAGAAGGGAAAAAAGTGCATTTGAAACATCAGACTATTTCAAACTGTCATGGTACTGGAGTGTTTTATTGATGACTGTCATGTATGTATAGATCAATGTACATGCTTATATTCTGTTCTCATTCTGTGCTTTTGTCAAGACAGAAGTGTCAAGGGAGCATCAGTTCTGGTCATGAAGTGCCACATTCACTTAGCTGTTGCACACAGTCTGCTTTTAAATATGGTGTGTGTTCAGTGGCAGCTTATAGGGTAAAAGAGCCTTGAGATTCATCTGAAGTTACTGAGATCCATCTGAGCAAGGCTAATTGTTACAGTTCACATCGATAGAAGAACTTGGTAGGACAGAAGCAGTATGGTTTGGTCACAGAACTCTTCTGTAAGAAGATTCCTATATCAAATGTGAAGACTAGACACTGGAAGTATGGTATTTGTACTCTGAGGACTAGGGTATAATACTGACTTTGTGCTTCCACCTTGACAGCTCGCAGTATGCAGGCCAGCCAACAGAGTTCCAGCAACCTCGAGCCTCCTGAATTATTTTTGCTGACTGGAATAGATTGAATGAAAAACTGCAACTTGTGATCCCTACATTTAGGGATAGGAAAGTTACTTTACTGAGCCAAAATACTGTTTTTTTTAAAAAAAACCCTAATTGTTCCTTTTGATATATTTATACAAATGATGCTAAAGTTTTCATGTGTGTTATGTAAAGGCACTTTGAAGAAAGGTCCATTTTTTGATTCAATAAAGGCACTACATATTTTTTCTTACAGCACTGCTGTTTTTCTTACTCATTCTTCCACTAAAGCATGCTGAGAATGAGCGATGGGAAGCAGCAGGCTTGACTTGAAGTGTCTTGAACAAGACTGCTCTATTAGATCTTCATTCAGGCTGCTGAATGTGTGTGTGGGGAAGGGGTTTCGTTAGCCACTGTGTTAGTCTGGTCTTGGCACGACATTAGCACTAACCACCTCACACTGCCTGGGCAAACAGGAGCTGTGAGCTTGGTTCTGCTCTGTCCTGTACTCAGCTTGAAGTGGGGTGAAGCTAGAGCAGCCCCAAGGCTGCTGCCTTGCTCTGAGATCAGCATGGTCCCCAGCAGTGCCCCACTAAACAACGTTCTGCTGCACCTCCTCAAGAGCTGGGGAAATGCTGGAGACATCAAACAAAGGAAATGTGAGGGGCTTCTCAGCAGCGGTGGAGAGGCAGCCGTCTCTGCATGTCTCCTTGGACAAGCCCTGACTCTCTAATCTGCTCCAGGAAAGCCAGAGCCCTGGTCGTGGGGCTGCAGGGGCTGGCCTTGCACGAGACCTCATGTTGCTTTCAGAGGGGCTAATGTGCTTAGTATAGGGTTTACAGAGTAATTTTCAATCCTAATAGATAGAAGGAGCATATAAAAGTAGGAGTTTTAAATTTGGTCTGTACTTTTTGCATTCTGATTGTTTTGAACTTCTTGAAAGCTGTTGATGAATACCATTTCTGACCCTTTTTCTAGTACAAGTAATGCCAGCTCTGTTTACTTGCTAGTTTAATCCTGGGCTTATTTTTTCATGCAAGATAGATAAGCGGATATAAGGAAGCCATCAGAGGAGTTCTTCTGAAATGAGTTTTTATATACCTGTGTAACTCTCACAGAAGTTGTTTTCCAGAATCCAAGAACTTTTGTTAACTTCTGTATAACCAGCAGCAGTAAGTCTAATTTTATATTTAGTATAAAATGTATCAGCATTTTCATGTGAAATTTCCCAAATGAAATATTTTCAAGACCCACACTGATAATGCTTTTGCTTTTTATTAGGCCTAATCTATACTATACACCTGTCTAAAACGCAGGCAAGGGTTCAGGCTGTAAAGTAATGTGTGTTTGAAGGTCCCATGCAGTTGTTGCTTCCCTTAGGAAGGGGATCACTATAAGCATCAATTCCATGCTGACGGCAGCACAGCACAAATCCTTTTTAAATGGGAGGTGGTGGATGATTTGCTTCTGCTAAGGTGCTCTTTGTTCCCCACCTCTTCCAAGATACAGCACCTTTGAACTAAGTCTGTGTACATAGAGATTAAAAGATTGCTGTGGGCAGAGTCAAGTCGGAGAAAATCACTGTTCCCTGGTAACTGGACTCAGCATGGTTTATTGAGAGCTGAAGCCAGCCTGACCAGCAAGTTTCCTGCCTGGACTACAGGAACAGTAGGAATCCAGCCAGTACAGTGTCAAAGCCTTCCCATGTGAGCTTTTCAGGTCTTCTACATTAGTTTAGTCCTGTCCTCCTCAAAGCCATTGCAAGCACAGCTTTCCATTCAGTAAGGAGAATAAAGATCTCCACGTGAGGTGAGTAAAGCTAATGTAGTTCTTGGATGTCTTCACTGGTAATGAACTTAAAGGGAAGCAAGTTAACCAAACATGAAGCCCCTGGATGAAGGAAGAGAAAGAAAGTGGGGTGAAAAAAAAGAACGGTTGACTTCAGGAGGACACTAAAGCAGACATCCAGAGAATCAGTCTAATTTCTGCATGCAAAATGAACTCAGGAATAGGATTTTTAAAAAGAGGTTACAATGCTTATGATGTAAAATTTACAAGTTTTGTTTATTATATTTTGGGTTGTGTGCATTCATTGTTTGAATGTCTTGCAAGAGTATTAAAGATACTCTTCAGCAGCTACATATTTTTTTCTGTCGTTTTCTGCTTGCTCTTTTTAAAATTCTTGTTTGGTTTTGTTCCCATGAAATGGATCTTGCACTCTCTAAAAATATATAGAGAGATGATTTGAAGAAGGCATTGCATAATTCATGTTTACTGTTTGCAGAGAATGGGCAGTCTCTTCTTACTGATTGTGTATAAACATCAGAGCCCTGAGGGTGCTAATAAGCCTTACTGGCCCTCATCAGCCTCACCTTGGGCCCAGGAGGTCCATTTTTGCCTACCTTGCTGGGGATACTGGGATGGACCTTGGCTGGGAGGGAGCTGCCAGCCCATTTGGCGTCCTGACAGGTTGGTAGTGAAGTGTCTCTTTATCAAATGAGCTTTAGCTTGACTTGGTACAGAAGTAGAAGCCAAATGCCTGTGATGAGAGGGAGCCAGTCCAGAGTGCATCCCTGTGAGAAACTGCTTTGGTTTGTTCTTGCAGGTGCAGACTAGGGAACCTGTGAAAGTATCACACAGGCAGGAATGTCTCTTTCTCTCTGATTTGAATTTTGTTCTAAATGTGAGAAAGCAAAACCAAACCTACCCCTCCCAAACCCCCCAAAACAACAAAAGGAATTCTACCCAAAAGCCAAATGGATTTTATGGTGGTAATTCAGGAATACTTTTGTGTTTCTGTTCCTAAACACTGGTGGAGCCTTCTGTTCTAACAACCTTAGTTTTGCTGCGGCTGGTACCCGTCAGAGGTGAGCATCTCTAACTACCTTAAGAATTAAGCTAGCTCTATTGTGAGAGACATTTGAGCAAAGTTATGTTTCCAGCAAAATTTTTCAGATTAATGGTGATTTTATTTCTTTTTATTCCTGGCAAGTTCTCTATTTCCTGCGTTTTTAGAAAGCTAGGAAGAAGGTGATGACTCTTTTCTAAGCATTTAATTGCATACAGAAGGTTTGTGTCCCATTTTGTGAGCATGCAGCTTCCTGGAGATTCCTTGGGAGCTGGAGCTCTCTTAACTCTCAGTCTGCCATTTGATAGACTTACATGGTAAGCTTCAAATGAATATGATGGATGACCAGCAGACTTACCCAAAACACCCTCCAGTCATAACCATAAAGACCATCGTTCTACTGATGCAGGGGACTGTAGGCTCCAACTGACAGACCGGCAAGGACAAGCAACCTGGTGAGCTTGTCCTGGCCACCCGCCAGCTCAAGTCTTGCACAGGTTTATGCAGCCTGCATAGTGGCTCCAGTGCATCAATGCAGAGCTGTGCGAAGGAGAGTGCTGCACTATTTCTGCACCTGCCTGCTCTGCAGAGCGGTTTCGTTGCAAGATTCAGTTTTTCAGTGAGTATGAGTCGTTTGTCCCAAGTTATACCTGATCTTGTTTTTCTTTTTTTGTCTGAAGTTTCTCACATGATAGAAAAAAAAAAAAGGTAGTGAAATGAGAAAAATGATGTGAGGGAGGGGAGGATGGCAGGAATGGTAATTATTCTTTTTTTTATATGATTGCTTGTCTTGTTTTGGTACATCAGACAGGAGGAAATTTGCTTTTGAATGCATTGCTCCTTCCCTAACCTTGTGCACTGATTTAATGAGAAGTTGATGACAAGACAGTATTTAGAAAACAAGGCTGGAATAACATAAATGTGACATACCAGAATGCTTTCTCAATGGTTTTATTTTCATTACATGACAGGCTGTAACAAAATATGTTTAAATGTTGTAGTACTTAAAAATACTGCTAGCTTCTGTTATCATAATGGATTTTATTATGGTCAAGTGATACCAACACTGACAAGCTTGAATATTGTGTGTCCTTATCAGCACTGTTTCAGATATGAGAAAGAATACTTTGCCCGTTTATCAATATAGGGTGTAAGACATTACAATGACGGCCCCTACTTAATTTTTCATTAAAAAAATTTAATTTAATTTTAGTTTAAGAACTCAAAATGGGACAGAAGGGGAAATGAATAATCATATGATCTTTTTTATAAATAGTAGTGTAACTAAAATATTTTTAATTATTTAAATGCATTGTGATTAAATTGAAACTAAAGCCATTTTCTTTTCAGCTTCTGCTTAAATAGTAAATACATCCTGCCGTAAAAGACAAAGGTGTTACTTATGTAACAGGACTTCGTAAATCAAGGTGTTGTATCTCTGGTTGTTTTGATATGCTCAGTTATTTTCTCTGCTCCTCTTCACTCTTTAGATTACATTTGGAAAGGACACCTTAGTTTTACGTACATATATCCACACAAATGTGGGTGATAAAGTGATACTTCCCTTGGCTGGAATGGCTCTAGAAGCGAAGCCTGCTCAGTGCATCTGGGGCACATCAGTGAGCTCCAGTACCCTTTCCCGCATGCCTTGTCTTGATGGACTGCTCTGGCTTTGCAGAGTTTGTAGCAGGCTTGTCAGCACATCGTAGGCAAACCCAGCAGTTATCTGTGATATGCAAAGTGGAAAATAAAGAAGAGTTTTCAGAGATAATGTGAAAGGAATTATACTGTTACCAGCAAAATTACTTTCTGCATTCTTGAGAAGTAATATTATAGATTTTGAATTAAGTTCTTTTGTGTTATCTGTCCATGTTTTAATAATTATTACTGAATTTAGGAATGTAATCTGCTTAAAGACAAAAGGTTTCTTAGATTGAGAGAGGATCTTGCACTAACTGATATGACTGTAAAAGGAATTGAGGGAATTAACTTATGCAAAATCACATATAATCGCTTGGGAAAACAATATAACCTCTATGTAAAAGTTATTAGTCTACTTTTCAGTCTATTGTGTAACAAAGTCATGTGATTCTATGGATTTTCTATCATTTCTTTATCTAAATCCAAAAGTTTGACATGATGATTCTCTGTATTCATGAGGAATGTTGAATTGAAACACCCAAGAAAATGGTTTTCTTCAATTATAGTAACCCTTTCTAAAACAAAAAGTCTTAATAGAATTACTAACAATCTGTTAATAGTTTTGTGTTTTCTGTGTTTAGAAGCATATCCACTTTCAAATTCAAAGCCCAGGAACTCAGCCGTTACTCAGTTACTCTTTATTTGGTGCTCTTATTAGCAGCTACTTTTTCCTAGTCAAATTACATTGGTTATGAGTGGAGAGTGAAAATTTGAGGTGAAAATCACTGGCCTGGAAGTTCTATCAGCATGTGTTACGTTCTTGGAAGGCGAGTGTGCTGAGTATCAGGCAGGTTGCAGTATGAGGCAGTTCATCAGACTGTAGAGGGCGAATGTGGGCGGTTTGGACACCTTTCTAGCACAGCATAGCACCTTCATTGCCTCGGGAGTGGAAGAAATGCAAGTCTAGGCAAGTAAGTCTCTGGGGACAAGCGGAAGTGTAAATAAAACCTTAGAGAGCTCTCCAGGGCTATAGCTGTATTACAGGACATGTTAGTTCTTCAGTGCTGTTGAGTCTAGGTGAGCACCACAGCTGTATCCTGACCCCACACAAGGATGTAATGTGGATTCAAACCAGCTCTGTGGCTTTCCCTAGAAGAAAACCCTGTCTGCAGCTAGAAGGGAGTCATAAGCATGCTCTGCCCAGGTTTCCTCCAGTGGAGCCCCAGCATGCATCCAGGTGATGAACAGCCAGTCCTTTGAGAGGCTGAAATATGAGAAGTTCCAGTGCAAACACTTGATTAACATTGAGTTAAGGTTACCAGCCCCCATTTCCCACTGATCCCAAAGGAATAAGCAGCAAAGACCCATTCTGTCAGTTTGCTGGTGCTTCTTCTTTCAGTCCCTCTTTTCAGACTCAACTATTGCTTTATGCACTCAGGAGCTCTGAATGTTGTTCCTTCCCTGAGCAATCTCTGCTCTACCTAGGCTACCAGCATAAATATAAATATTGGTACAGTTCCAGGGTTGTGGATTTTTTCCAACAAACCACAATTTATGTGGAGACTTGGACAACTGAACCTCTAGAAAGAATATTAATGAGAACCAGAAAAATTTAAGGCATGTATTAAATAATTAAGTAGAACTAAAATAATTAATAAGTATAGAAAGAAAGAATTGAAGTTGTACCAAGCGCTTGTTTCTAAGTTTGTTTTTTTTTTTTTCCCAGTAAGTGAATCGAAATGCTCTCTTCCTTTGCTTGTACTGAAGATCACATGTTGTAATGACCTACAGTGAAGTTCTTACAAAGAAGCTGGAATAATTTCTTGAAAAAAACCCACCACAAGTGGGAGATTTGACTCTCTGTGAAATGCCCAGAGAACTCCCTGTAGGCAGCTTAAGGAGACCTAAATATCTGTGTTTTGTACTTGCTTGAAAGTTCCACTGACTGATGCAATACTTCCATTATGTCTTTGCTGGTTTAGCTCAAAATTCTTGTGGTTGCTTGGTTGCAGGACTCCTTGCACCAGCATTTTTAACTGTTGCAAGATGGAAGTGTTACTCTATGTATTTTTAAAGACTGATGCCGTGCCCTGGCATTAAACCCCCTGTCATCTTTGCCTCCAGATAGGGGATATGCTTGCATAATCATGCAGATAAAGTGCGTTATGCACTCCTAGGACTGCTAAGAACTCTTTAACAAAGTAGGCAGTTGTGAAGACTTGCAGTAAGTAAACAACTGGCCACGTGGCAATTTGCTACCGGTTAAGTTCAAACCACAACACCCTCCCATGCCTCCACCACCCAGCATCGGGATGGGGGAGAGAATTGGAAAAAAGAAAACTTGTGGGTTGAGATAAAGACAGTTTAATAGGTAAAGCAAAAGCTGTGAATGCAAGCAAAGCAAACCAAGGAATTGATTCACCGCTTCCCATCGGCAGGCAGGTGCTCAGCCATCTCCAGGGAAGCAGGGCATCACACGTAATGGTGACTTGGGAAGACAAATGTCATCACTCTGAACGTCCCCCCCTTCCTTCTTCTTCTCCAGCTTTATATGCTGAGCACGATGCCACATGGTATGAGACTGACCTCTGGTCAGCTGAGGTCAGCTCTCCCAGCTGTGTCCCCTCCCAACTTCTTGTGCAGCCCCAGTGTCCTTGCTGGTGGGGTGGTGTGAGAAGCAGAAAAGGCCTTGACTCTGTGAAAACACTGCTCAGCAGTAACAAAAACATCCTTGCATTTTGACACTGGTTTTAGCACAAATCCAAACCATGGCCCCATACAAGCTACTATGAAGAAAATTAACTCTCTCCTAGCCAAAACCAGGACAACATCGTTATGAGCCAGGCCTCTCAGTTACATACTTCTCTTCTAACTGTTGTGCCATTGATAAATTACATATGAAAACTTCAATTATTTTTTTTCTGCTGGCAGCACTGATGAAAACATAGATATGAAGGCAATGGCTGATCCCCTGGGGAGTTCCCTCCATGACAATTACTACTGCCACACCTTGACTCTTCCCTTTTCAAGCATCTGCTGTCATGCCTCATGAGCTGGCTTCCCACTCAGCCTTGCAATTCTGGTTTTGCAATATAACTCAGCTTTCTCCGCTCTGCCATGATAGTTGATTTCCAAGATGGTGATAAGCATATTGAAACAAAACAACAGACTAATGTGATGTAACCGAATGCTGCAACATTAGTTTTGCATTTTCCATTTCCAATTTTCCACTATTTTAACCTTTCTGGATCAAAAGTTCTTGCATACCCTGCCACTTACAGTTTGATTGGTTTTGAATATATCTTCCTCAATAGAAGAATTTCTGTTCTCCAATTGTATAATATATACATTTAAAAAAAAACTGTAGAATTTTTTTTCTGCAGAAAAGCTTGTCTGTTCCTCGAACTATTTTAGATGGCCCAAAGAAAGATATTACCTCTTGCAGTGGCTCTTGCCCTACTTCAAGATTACTACCTAACAGGCCTGCAACTTCATACACCAGTTACTCTGGAATTTAGGATAGAAACTGCTTGGCCTCCATGAATGAAATATGCTGAAAATTTAAGAATTTTGCTTTCTTTTTAGGTATTGTAATTTCCTGGATCATATCTTTATTTCTGTCAGTCTTGCTGCCCTCTCCTCCCATGGTTGCCATTGTGGCTCATTCTGATTGCACTGAATTCCTATTTCATTGGTCATTGTTATGCCTAAAGAACATTTAATAAAATGTCTTAATTTACCTTGTGAAACTACACTCCATCTGACTTTTGCCAGTGCTTGTGGTTATGACCTTTAGAACAGATCTTTGTTTACCAGTCAGTCCTGTGTCCCATTTCTCTAATGTTTCTTGCCAGGACAGATTCCCCCAGCTTTAAGCCTTCCGACATGCAGGTAAAGTAGGAGAAAGTAAATTTGTTGGAAGCGTGAAAACCGATGAATCATGTTCTTTGGGGGAAGGAAGGATAGATTTTGCCATAAAAAGTGTGCCTTCTACTAGAAACCTTCCAGAAGTACAAATTACTTCCTATGCTCTGCTGGTGAATAATTTGTAACTGCAAGATGCTTGATTACCACACTTACAAGTCCAGAGAAATCCTTGTAAGATGGATGTCTGCAAGGTGCAAATGCTAAGCTAGTTGCTCAGTGTTAAAACCAAAAGTGGGATTGCTCAGTAAAATGGAATTACACATTCTCAGCACTGCAAGCACATTTAGATGGCCTTGACATTCCTAGTATTCTGGTTAGGGATGATAGGTACCAGAACAGACTGTTTTATGCAGCTTTAACTGTATCTAACTAATCACCTGTAATTACATTTCTTGATATTTTTTCTTGTACCTTTAAAAGTTTTGTACATACAACAATATTCTTAATGTCTTTCTTAAAGTTATCTTGTGCAACAAAAATTAGAGTAGAAATGGCAGAAAAATATACATAAAGGGCTTTAAAATTTTGTTAGGTTTTTATTTGGCCTGTTCAGTTTCAGATGAGAAAGATATACAATCAATACATATTGCAGCCAAAACCAAAAAATAAGATTGTGGCTACAAACCACATAGTTTTGCCCTAAATATACTTCCGGATGTCTTAGAAACACACTGTGACTATAGTCTTTTTTCACGTAGAAGGGATGATTAACCAGGAGCAGGTAAAACACAAGATTACTGAATTCTATCATTTCCTTTTCAGAAGTAGCAATTATGTTTGCTTGTCATTGTCACTTGTCCTAAAAACAAATTAGGGCAATGCTTGCCCTGATTTTTGCAGATTGTCAGCTGGTGTGGAGGATCTGGTGTCCACACAATGCATGTTTCAAGAGCCTTTATTTCAGACAAACTGCTGTCAGGTACTGTTGACAGCATGCCCAAGTGGCTGGAGCTTGTGTTCAAGTTTTGCCTCTTCTGAAAAGAATTTGTTTCATGAGCTCCAGGATTGTTTGGTGATACACAGTGGGGGGCGGTGTGTGTGTGTGTGTGAGGCAGATGAGCTTTAAACACACGTTCCTGCTCCAAAAGAAAATGCTAATGCAGCCACACACATACACCTGAAGGAAATGAATACATGTGAAAAGGGAAAGTCATCAGTATTATAAATATAGGTGATCTTATAAAAAACTACTGAAGGATGCAGAAAACCAAGTTTGTGGTAATTAAAAGCAATGGTCTAAATTCATCCCAGGTACCTTCCATCCCATCCCTACCTAAGTGAATACTCTCAGTCTGATTTCTTTCTAACTCAAAAGGATTGAATTGTTTATTGCAGGTACCTTTCTCCCTTCATTGGTTATATAACATTTTTCAGATGAATAAAGCTGATGCGTGGGGCCATCTAGCAGAAAAAGGACTTCACAGAGATACCTTATTCAGCAAATACAACATTTTGGAAAAATGCAACATACCAAATGCTACCCCCAAGTCCAGCTGCTTCATCTGCACAGATGTAGCCTTCTTTCAACACCTCATCAGTTGCAGAAAAATAAGCCATGTCATGATCGTTGCTCTGCTGCAATCCATTTTCAAGGCTAGCACCGGTAAGTTGTGTTAGAGCCCTCCCTGTGTTAATTACAACAGATCATTCTATCTTGAAGCTTTATGAAACAAAATATTTCTGAAAGTTTGTATAGATTAAAAAAAAAAAAAAGAGGTAAATTCCACTGCCCAGATCTGATCAGGAGGGTGTTTGGAAAACTCTTTGCTTAGCATCACTTTCATTGCTGGAGCTGGTGGTTTTTGGTCTGCTTTGAAGTGTTCTTGGTGACCCCATCAAATATTCATTCAGGCTGGCATCAATGTCCGATTTCCTTGGACAACCCACGTCTCTGCTCCTTCCTGGAATCTTTCTCTTGTGACTGCCATGTTCTGTATATTTTGCTGTCTTGTGAAATCCAGCCATTTCAGCTGATATTCTGTCAGCTTTATTATAACATGTTTTTTCTAAATTCTGATTCACATTGATCACTGAATATTGGAATGACTGAATAGTTTTCATTTTACCTATTCATTCTGGTAATGTTTTAACTTCTTTTATACCAGAAAAATTTTTATTAGAAACATTTGTTCACTATTAATGGTATTATAATGAGATATGAGGAAAAAAAATACTGCATACAGCAGAACCTCTAGTGTGTATGTCTCAGAAATAATTCTTCAAAAATGTTTTTTTTCTAAATCAGTGCTTCTATAAAAATGTAGTAGATCAGAATAGGGAACACCTCACTTGCCTTTATGATATTCAGATTTAAGTCATAGATGTTTGTTGGTGGTGACAAATAACAATGCAGAGACTAGAAATCTTGTATAAAAATTATTTGACCCAATGCAGTGAGTTCATAAGAAACATTTCCAAAAAAAAATAGGCATATAATTGATGACCGAAGAGAGACTACCTGACTGAATAAATCCTGCTGTCTTTGCTGAGCCAGGAATGAACTCATTCCATGTTCCTCCCAACATTTTAATGTCTGGAGCTGTTACAACATGCCTCCAGCCAGCACCGCATACCTTGCATTGATGGAGGACAATATATGCAGGCATAGCAGGGTGTAATCTCTCATTTTTGCTTATCTGTGGCTACCACGTGGTGGGTGGGATGCTTGAACGTGTTTCTGTTTGGTAAATACAATAATACCAGAAAGTGGAATGAAAAATAAGGATGGAAGGAGCAGGACATGTCTGGATTATTCTCCACAGTTTTTGCAGAATACTTGTAATTTCCTTAGCAAAGGTGATAATGACGTATTTTAACAATAATGAGAACACCTACCTTGATAATTCTAAAAGGTCCATGATTGCTGCCTGCTTTGGAAGGAACCTAAGAAAGAGCTTTCCTCTACCTTACTATCTATTTTAGTAGTTAGTCAAGACAGTCAACACCTAAGTGACAATGCAGCCTTAAAAACGCCCATATCCGATTCTGTGTTCACCACGCTACATTTGAAGAACTTCTACTTTGAAGAACTCTGACGCCAGCATTGGTGTGCAAGTGAAACAAAGAACTAAGAAACACCAAAATGTAGTGAACATACTGTTCTCAGAACAGCCACAAGCTAAGTAACCTCTAGAAAAGGTCAGGGCTACTTAGTAGCTGTGAAGGTTGCAGGTAAACACTTAGGGGCTAAATGGGATTACAGAATCACAGAATCAGGTAGGTTGGAAAGGACCTTGAAGATCATCCAGTCCAACCATTAACCTAACACTGACAGTTCCCAACTACACCATATCTCTCAGCGCTATGTCAACCCGACTCTTAAACACCTCCAGGGATGGGGACTCCACCACCTCCCTGGGCAGCCCATTCCAACGCCTAACAACCCGTTCTGTAAAGACATGCTTCCTAACATCTAGTCTAAACCTTCCCTGGCGCAACTTGAGGCCATTCCCTCTTGTCCTATCGCTTATTACTTGGTTAAAGAGACTCATCCCCAGCTCTCTGCAACCTCCTTTCAGACAGCTGTAGAGGGCGATGAGGTCTCCCCTCAGCCTCCTCTTCTCCAGACTAAACAACCCCAGTTCCCTCAGCCGCTCCTCCTACGACATGTGCTCCAGACCCTTCACCAGCTTCGTTGCCCTTCTCTGGACACGCTCGAGTAATTCAATGTCCTTTTTGTAGTGAGGGGCCCAAAACTGAACACAGTAATCGAGGTGCGGCCTCACCAGTGCAGAGTACAGGGGTAAGATTAAACTTGTATGTTCAAGCTTCAGAGCCAAGTATCTCAGTGACATGTGGCAGTCTGGGGAACTGAGACCAAGCTGTCAAAGTAGCCTATTGAAGAAGCAAATAAAACATCTGAAATCTCTGAGATGCTCCTGCCAATAGCTCCACAGTCTTGAGGGGATCTTTCTCTTCCAGTGACATGGTCTCTTCAACTAGGGAAGCTGCAGCTGCCCGTACTACAGAGGAAAAAAAAAAAAAAAAAAGTCCGTCACCCCTGATCTTGCAGTCCTTCCTTGCAGGATTTCCTGCCGGCTCCCCCAGTGCCTGCCCTGGGGCGGAGGCCGAGCCCCGGCCGCGGCTGCGAAGGGCTGGGGGATGGCGGCTCAGGCGGTGGGTGAAGTGAAGCGGCCGCCTCGCCTGGCGCCGCCGCCTGCCTTTTTCAACAGAAAGCGGCTCTTGCTCAAACTCCTTGTTTTTCGCAGCCTGGGTTTAATCCGTGCGCCGGGACACTTGCCGCCCTGCGCCTGGGCGGGGAGGCGAGGCGAGGCAGCCCGGCCCGGCCCGGCCGTGACGCGGGGCACCGCGGCGCCGCGCGGGCACCCAGGTTTGCCAGCGGCAGGCGGGGGAGGGTGAGGCCTGGCCGGCAGGAGCTGCCCGTGCGACGGGGCGAGGGCCGGCAGCGGCGCCGCGGCTCACGGGCCGCCCGGGCTTTCTAGGAGACGGCGGCGGGAGCTGCCCCCGCCGGGCCGGGCCGCGCCGGCAGCCGCGCAGGAGGCAGGTAGGCAGCGGCGGGGATTCCCCGGGGCGTTGGCCAGTCCTGGGGGAAGCCGCCTGCCCTCAGCGCCGGCCGCCGGCCCGGGAGCGGGGCCACGGGGCTTCCCCGGGCTGGCGGCTGGGAGCGGGGTTCCTACAGCCCCTTTCACCTGAATGCTTCCGGGAATACGGAGAAATTTAAATGAAGACTATTGAAAAATGATTTCCTGCCGTACCTGGCGAGGGATGACAGCGAGTCACAGAAAAGCGACTACCGAGATAGTCTCAGTTCCATAACTACATCCCAGCGGCGGGGTAACCCGGCGCGTCGGCACCGGTTAGGTGTGCCCCAACAACCCAGGAATGTATGGATTTGGTGTAATCATTTTTTTCTAGATCAAAAGCGAGACACTTGAGTAAGTTCTCTTGAAGAGGTATGGCGTACCTTGCAGTTAATAGAGGCGTTTAAGGTAGTACGAATATATATATATATATTTATGATTTACAATGATCATGGATTTATGTAAAAGAAGTGGTGTGATACTCTGGCTTTTTGTCAGTTCTCTCAATTCTGAGAACAGGACTGTTGCATGCTTTAATCTGTTCGTGTTTTTGAATAAAACATTGAAAGAAAAAGTGCCACAAGTATGCAAAAAGTAGTGAAAGCCATGATTCTTCAAAGTTCTGATGAGACTAGTTTTTTAATTGAATAAGCTAACTTCGAAAGGACTAGAGAGCAGAGGAGAAGGTGGCTGTACTAATTTAATAACAGATTTGAATGGGAACTGTGCTTTACTATGTGCTGTCATGGATGCTGTGATTGTAATTCAGGTGCGTGTATCATTGAAGACCTTTCAGACGCTTGTCCTTTTTTTTTTAATCTTAAATTGATACAGATATTTCCTTTCAGGGTGAAACTTTATGGACATGGCCTCGGATACATGGAATTTTTTCCCCTCTGGAAAATTTGGGCAAAGTTAACTCCAGCTGAATTCTTTCCTGAGTGGTAAAGCTCCACAGGTCGATTGCAGGCTCAAGATGTGGACAAAATGGCTGAAAAAAGGGATAAATTTAGTTGTTTATCGTGGCGGAATGTGGTAGGAAAAACATTTGCATTTGACTTTGTAGTCATACATTTGTTATTTTCATCACAGTTTGTATGAATGCATATGCACAGAGCAGAGGCTAACTTTGCTATTGGGTATACCTTCTATAAAAATGGAAGTTTTTTCATCATGAAAAATTAGAGATAAGGAGGAGGCTCCTCAGAGCAGTTCCTGTGTCTGCTTTTACACAGGGCTATATATATTTGCGGGTCTTCCATGTTGGCAAAAGAGCAAGTTATAAATTTAAATAGAACGAACATTGAATTTATAGAGAAGCAGGATTCTGCAAGACTTTCCTTCAGAACATGGCAAAGTACTACTGCTGAATCTACTGATGGGGCAAAAAGCTGCTTGAGAGAGCACGTGTGAGACAACAGTAGACTAAGGTAACGCTGTAATGGAACAGAGCTTATGACAAAACAGTGATTCAGAGAGGTCATAAAGAAAATACCTGGTCATAAGTGGAGTCTATTCAGTCCCATTTTCTCTTTAAATGATTTTCATTATAATATTTGCATCTTTAAAATTTAAAACTGGAGATTTTAAGAGTTACTGTCCGTCACAATAGTGAAAAAAGTTAGAGCTTTTGTTCAAACACACATAAACCCCCTCTAGTGATTTTAAAGTTTTATATATTTATTTTTATACTCAGCATTCTTGTGGGGACTCATTCTTTCTTACAGCTAGGCAAGAAAAGACCTGCCCGGTAATTTGAGCGGAAATTTGCAATGAGGGAGGGGGGGAAGAGAAGGGGAAGGAGGAAGAAAGCAGGCACTGCAAGAAGTGTGGATGACTCAATATCTGGCACGTTTCTGAGTCAGTTTGGTGAAGGCAGACACAGCAGGCGGAAGTGTCATCTTTGACTACTGTAGAAATTGGTGATCAGCTAAAGATTCTTCACAACAGGGTGGGGTTCTCCTGCTCAGTTTGAATAATTGCATTTGTCCTTTCACAGTGCTGTAAAAACTGTGGTAGGCTGAATAGAAAAAAAGCAGTAAGGCAGGCCAAGTTAAGGAACAACCAGTCAGAGGCATGCAGCGAATCGATCCTTCTCCAAACACGTTAGGGATAAGAAGCCTACCAAAGAGTCCTGAGAGCAAATAGGTCATTCGGGTATAAAAAAATCCCCATGGGATGGGCTATGGGAAGATCCAAATATAGCAAGGGAAAAAAAAAATTTTTTTGCATTTGTGTTCATCTTGGAAGAGCATGGATTTCAGTGCCAGTACCTTTTCTTATGGCTAACCTTCCATGGAAGGATCTGACTCAAATTGAAAAGTCTGTAAAAGGCAGTTACAGAACGAACAAAGCACCATGACTGGTTGATACTAACTCTTGTGTTCTCTTGTTGTAAATGTCTCATTTAAAGCAGCTAAAAAAAGTGATAAATGTTTTTTTTTATCCTCCTTGGGTGATCAAAAGAGAGCCAGAAAAGTAGAGACTGGTGAGCCTGGTATCTGCAGCAGGTAGAAACTGATTTAAAGATTGGAACCAGTGGAAATAAAATAAATTGTGTACGGAAGGAGTCAACAGTGAGTTTTGTAAAGGGAAGTCATGGCTCTCAAATACTGGAATTGTGTTAGAATCGTACACGTGTATGTGAACACATTGGATACAGGGGACATGGCTCATACAATCTCCCTTAATTTCCAAAAGGCATTCAGCAGAGTCTCTCAATGAAGCCAGACTGCCATAATGTATTTATTCTCACATGTATAAATAAATAGGTAAAAGATAAATGATCAGTTCTTCAGGTGGAGGAAGATTACTACTGGAGTTCCAACAACTCTTGTGCTCAGCATATATATTTAATGATCTAGACAGAGAGAAACTGTTGCAGTGGCAGTATTTGCTAACAATACAAAGCTATTCAGGCTAGAACATGGAGGTGTTAATTGCAAAGATGGCAGAAGGATGTCATGATAGTGAATGACTGGGTAATAACAGCAGTTTTGTTGTAAAGAAAATCTAAAATGAAAACACACGGGCAAAATCCTAATGTCATGTGCTTAGTGGCTGACTGGGTTTACCTGATTTTTAACGATCAGTGATGAGATCTTGGGATTTTACTACATAGGCCCATGGAAAGATCAGGTCAATACTCAGTAGTACTCAAAGAACAAATAGATTGTTAGAAATTATTAGGAAAAAACACAGAAAAATTTATTGTTTTAGTTTATAAATCCATAGTGTACCTATGTTTTGAAGACTGTATGCAGAGTTCTTTTCTCTCCTCCCCACCTCAGACAGGCTGTGGCATAACTGGAAATGATACAGAAGAGGGTGGCAAAGATGGTCGGAAATATGAAATCAGATTTCATCTAAGGGACAGTTAGACTAAGACTGTAGCTTGGGAAAGCAAGAAGCGGGGAGGAGTGTGCTACAGATGTAAAAAAATCCTGAGTGCTTGACAGGCTGAATAGGAAACCTTTGCTCATTTTTTTCTTCTGGTATAATAATTAGGAGCTGTCAGGTAAAACAAGAAGGTAACATGCTCAAAATAAGCCAAAGACAATTCATTTATTTCCCGTGTCCTGTATTAACTCTGTAATTCCTGTATTAACTGTGTAATGCAAACATTGACTTTAAACTGTGGAAGTCTATATTGGAAACCATGAATTAAAGATTTTATTTCCATTTCTGCAGGGAAACATGACAGCAAGAACGTTGTTTTCATGTAATATCACGACAGCATTTCTGTCTTTAATTATTGCAGGTAAGTTTATTGGTGGCTATAGAAGGTCTTGTTCTAAAACGTACTTTTTCACACAAGTAATACTAATTTTCTGTGAAAATCACTGTAAAAGTCAAAGTTATGTGCATGCCAATGAGTTCTTTTAAACAGTCCTAAAAGCAGGAACCTATGAAACATGGAATATGTGATATTTTATGTACTACCTTATCACAGAATCATTTAGGTTGGAAGGGAACTCTTGAGATCATCTAGTCCAACCTCCCTGACCCCCCGCCAGGGTCAGCTAGATCTGGTTGCCCAGTACTGTGTCCAGTTGGATTTTGAATGTCTCCACAAATGGAGGCTCCACGACATCTCTGGGCAACTTGTTCCAGTGTTTGATCACCCTACAGTACAAAAGTATTTTCTTGTGTTCAGATGGAATTTTGTGTGTTTCAGTTTGTGCTCATTGCCTCTTGTCCTGTCAGTGGGCAATACTGGCAAAAGTCTGGCTCTTGGTTCTTCATTCCCTCCCGCCAGGTGTTTACACACATTGGTAAGATCCACCCATACGCTCCCCAAACCTTCTCTTTTCTAGGCTGGACAGTCTCTGCTCTTTCAGCCTCTCCTCATGTGAGAGATGCTCCACTCCCTTAATCATCTTTGTGGCCCTGTGCTGGACTTTCTCCAGTAAATCTGTGTCTCTCTTGCACTGGAGAGCCCAGAACTGGCCGCAGTACTCCAGATGTGGCCTCACCAGTGCTGAGCAGAGGGGAAGGATCACCTTCGACCAGGTCCTAATGCAGCCCAGGACATCATTAGCGACCTTTGCCGTGAGAGAGCCTTGGTTGCTTTGGCTCATGGTCAGTTTGTTGTCCACCAGGACCCCAGTGTTCTCTGCAGATCTGCTTTCCAGCTGAATGGTCTCCAGCATGTGCTGGTGCCTGGGATCAGTCCTCACCTGATGGAGGACTTCATGTTTCCCTTTGCTGAACTTCACAAGGTTCCTGTCATCCCACTTCTCCACCCTGTTGAGGTCCATCTGAATGGCTGCACGACTCTCTGGTGTATAAACTGATGAAATGAGTTGTAGTTTTAACTTTACGGAATGTGTCTCTAGGATTTTTTTCATATTGGAAAATATGGCCATTTGACAATAACATCTAGATTTTTGTAAAATTGCTAGGCTACTCAGTTGCAACTGCTTGTTTCTGCCCTGCAGCTGTCAACCAGCAATCCAGTTCATGTTTAAAATATTTCAGGTGGTACAAATGCTGTCGTAATCTTGTCATTCCATCTTGCAGCAGTGCCAGACTGTTTAAAAACTTCATGAATTTCCATTCCTTGAGTTTCTAGCAAGCCATTTGGTTGGAAATGATTCTGTTTTGGTTTGGTTTTTTTTGCCTATGGATGGACAAGCTGCAAGGTTCACAAATCCATTGGATAGTCTGGTTTTGGCTAAGTAATCATATGGAAAGGTGATTATTTGGCTGCCCTCCCCCCAGTAGCAGGGAGTTTTATTGTCTCTTTAGTTATGTGTGTACCTTGTAATTCTTTCCTGCTCCATGGAAATAATGGAAGGCATTGGGGGAGGGGGATTTCAGAGAAACTGAGGCAAGAAGTGTGTAAAAAAAATGACACTATTTCAGAATATTAGCATTTAGTGGCAGAAAAGGGTTATCAGTTCCTGTGGCCCCAGGATTTCATAACCATCAAAGTTATTTTGGGGCATTCAGTACAGATATCTGAGCAATTCAATATTTTGATAAGTAATTTGGAAAAGATTTGTAGTAAGGTGGTGAGAACTGTGGATGATACAAAATTATCCCTTGGTAGTTAAAACTAATGCTCACTATGAAGAGGATGTCTGGATATTGAATGGTTTAGAGATAGAATGTCAATAAGTAAAATCAAATGGATGTGGAGGGGCGTGGAGGGGTCATACATGTATAGCAGAAGGATGTATACTGTATGTGTGTGATGTGAGCATTAAGTTAGTTAATAACCACTTGGGAAAAATGCAACTTTGACATCTCTGGATGCTCTCTGGAAGGATTAGCTCTGTCATCAGCAGTGGTCTGAAAAGCAGAATTTTTGGGAAGAGGTAGAGTGGCAAGCAGGGCGTTTCAAATAACCCCATGGTGAATGTGCATCAGTTGAACTCTGCAATTCTCGTCATTCCATCTCGGAAAGACTGTATCAGAAGAGGTACAGGGATGAGTGACAGTGTTGTCTGATACGGGATGGCTTCCATATGAGAAGTCATTAAATGAATGAGGACTCTGAGGTAAAGAAAAGAGATGACTGAGGCATGATGTGATGGAGGTCTATAAAATTGTCAATACCATAGACTAGGCAGATGAGGGAAGTCTGCTTTCCCATTTTTCATAACAAGAAATACATGATACCCAGAGAAATGATAAAAGCCAATGAATGGTTTTTCATGCAGAACACAAGAGGAAAGAAAGGGGTCAAAAGCAAAGTATTACTCTACGTGTTGTGTCCGACTCTCTTCTTACATGCTTGACACTGGTTGTTATCAGAAACAAGGTTTTGGGCTAGACAGACACTTACATGACTCTGTGTGGCTGTTCTTACATTCTAAAGAAAAAAGGAATTTTAGATAAATATATTACTGACTCAGGGATGTGACCATGGTATCCAGAGTTGGTGCCTTTCTTGTCATATTGACAAAAAAATTTAAAAATCTCATGGTGGTGTTCTTTTCCTGTATGAATCTCCTTGGGTCAGGAGGAGAGAAAATGAGCTCATTGGTAAGTGCTTGTAATAATTCCTCTCTAAATGCTCATAAAATGAAGGATTAGTTGCAGTTTCCATAGCAAGCTTAATATTTGTGCAACAGCAGTTTTAACTCCAGTGTCCTCTTAGGACATTTGGGTATGGAAGGCATAGTCTGTCTTGAAGACTTACTTTGACTACAGTTAAGTGAAGTTAACAAAGACATTAAATGTGAAATTTGTGTGTGCATGTGTATGTTTGTGTACATCCACATGAAACACACTGGAGAAATACAAGTACTTTAGTAATTTGCATCTGAACTGAAACATACAAATGGTAGTCTGTTACAAACAAAGAGAGTCTACTGAGTGTAAATTTTGCATTAAAAATACAGCATTTCATTTCAGTGACATAACTATATCTGTATATCACTGAGTGGTACTCTCAACTGTAAAGTATTATAATTGTGTTCTTAATAGATGTCTTGAGAATGGAGATGAAAACTCCAATGAACTTTGTAAACGTTAACAAAAATTAGTTCAGTACATCCTTTTACAGTGTTTGAGGTTTTCTTTAATGTTTATCTCTTTCCTTTAGAGAAATGTGAAGCCTATAGTGTGATGTTGAGGCAAAGTCTTGTGCCTGACGGGCAGCCTCTTGCTATTAAATGTTCACTGGAAAAGAGCTTGAAAAGTGGAGACTACAACTTAACATGGTATAAAGTTGGTAACCAGACAGCTGTGCCTAGAGACAAACGTTCTAGAATTCATCAGCAGAAGAATTTAATTTGGTTTCTTCCTGCAATGTTAGAAGATTCTGGAGATTATGAATGTGTCATAAGGTGAAAGTTAAAACAAAATTATGTTGTTTTAGAAATGAGTTGCAAAGGGAATAACTTTTAGAAAGCAAGTAGAATTTGGGGGGTAAGAGAAATACTGATGAAGAAGGGAGAGTGTGTTCACAAAAACTAACTTTAGGTTGGGGAAAGTAAGTCTGATTTGGGGTTCTTTTTACTAGTAGACATAAGTAAATCTATTGGAGAAACTGTAAACTTCTCATCCTCTCTTTCTTCTCCAAAAAGAATTCCATATATTTTTGAGTGGGAAGACATTCCAAATAGTTTTATTTAATTACGTTACATTAATTGCAGGAATTTGACAAGCTGCAGGAAAATGTTTACAAAAGTAACAGTTTTTGAGAGGATTGATGGTTTATGCTTAAATGAAAAATTTGCTGTGGAGGAGGTGATATTCACATTATCATCTGCAAAGGTTGTGTGTCCACACTTGGATCATTTCAGGAATGAGAAGAATTTTCAGCCTGTTCATTGGTATAAGGTGAGAATGCTGTGTTCTGTACTGTCTTGTAACTGTCCATTATTTAAAATCTAAATCACTGATGTTTGTGAATTGTAGGAGAAAAACCAAAGGAGTTATTGTAAATGTGAGAAAAATGCTTTAAAAACATATTGGAAGAAGATGAAGACTTTTTATCTTTTAAAGGTGTATACAGGTTTTTTGATTAAGAAATTCAGTTTAGATGTAGGAGAGACGTTGACCCACGTATCCACCAGGTGGCATCTTTTAACCTGCTAGCAAACAGCACTGTCGAGAATTTCTTCTGTGCGGAAAGAGATTTAGTATGTCATTTGTGAGAGATGGCGTATCCATTATGTGCTCAATATTGTTACATTAAATAAATGCCATTTCATACTGTTCATGCTTATTTAAAGGTTCTTTCTGTTACAAGAATGTAGTGCCTTCTGCAGCGTTCCTGCCTCATGCCCCTGAAGTCCATATGGTACCAAGAGTATTTAAGTACTTGAAAAAATTAAGCCTAATTGTGGAGTGATTCATCATTAATGAATACTTTTACAAATCCTGACACTTGCATTTCACTTTTTTATTTCTCTAATATTGAAAGTTGGTTTGTATAGGAAATGAACTGGAGTGTCTTTGAATTAAAAACTCAGAGCCAAAATGTTTTGCCCTCGCTCTTCCTCAGCCTCTGCAAGGCATCCATTCTTTTGCTGTGGTCCATTGAAAGTTCAGATTGCATTAAAGAGAGATAAACCATGTTTCCATATGATAGTGACATGAATTCATATCACTATATGAGATAGTGATAAGAATTAACAGTTCTCTTCACACGTTTAGGACTGCCAGCTGCTGGAAGGGAAAAGGTTTGCCTTCTCAAACAGTGATCTTATAATTTTCAATGTGACTGTACATGATCGAGGAAACTATACATGTGAAACAACATATACCTACAATGGAAAACAATATAACATTTCACGAGACATCAGTCTGACCGTAGAAGGTAAGTAGGTGGTCTCATTGTGATTGTGTTCTTAATGATGACCAAATATTTGTCCAAGTTTCTAAAGACTAAAGCTAAAAGACGCCAATTTGTGGACAGACGAGCTTAGGGGTACTAGTTTTCACCTAAATATGAGGAAAAGAAATAATGACTGAGAGTTTATATATTTTGTCTGTTGTTGCCACCATGTTGAAGATCCATTCCCCTGTTCAAAGTTGTGGTATGTCAAAGCTTTGCTGCCAGACCAGCTGCCAAGGTCCCTAAACAGCTGCTCTCTAAGGCTTAGTAGGCACAATACTTCCTGCTGTAGCTGCACCCTCTATCCTGCCCATCTTACTTATCTTTCTTTTACATTATCCTCTTGATGTAAGAACAACAAACTAAACCAGCCCAAATTATAGTAGTATCTTGACTGTGTGTCCCATCTGTTTCCTTCAAACCTTTGTCTCTTTTTGGTTTTAAGCTCCTCAGCACAAGAACTGCTGATCTCTGATATTGTGTATCTAGCTCAGTTCACCCTGATTTATGTTGGGGGGCCACCAGCACAACAAAAACTGTAAAACTCCTTTGCTAGCACAGCATTATGAGATTGATAATGGATCACTGAAAAGGCTATGCTATATCAAGGTATGAAATACCAATACTGTTCTTACATTCCAGCTGATGAAAGATATTTTTAGGTTTACTAATAGATTGCATTGCTATTTAGTGATCTCTTTCTGTGCTTGCCTGTTTTGTCTGTGTGTGTGTTATATATATATATATATACACACACACATATTTATGTATATATGTGTATATATATGATATGAATTTGTATTTGTATAATGTCATATGTATATGATGTGGATAAACAAAGTATGAGGAACATAAGGTCAGATTAGATGAAATGATCATTCTGGTCTTAAAATCTCTCCCTAGAACTTCTCTCTTAGTGTAATTTCAGCTTCCACTACTCAGCAGAAGCAAAATCATATCACTCCTTTGCTGTAAATGACTGAAGGCAGCTCAACTATTTTTAAAGACTCCAGCTGAGCAAGTCTACACTAAAATGAGTAATTTGGGTCCAAACAATGGAGCAGACACAGTTTTCAGAAGGGGAGGGGAAGGATGTACCTGGGGCAATCCTGTGTGCTTTGCTAGGGAGTGCAAACTAGATGCTTTATGATTTCTTTTTGTTAATTTGGGCTCTTGGAGAAACTTCCTTGAACTTTGAATATCTGATAGGAAATACTGTAAAACATCCTACACCTGCCTGAGACAGCTGGAAATGGTATGTGTGTTCATTGAGGGACCCTCCAAGTTGGGATTTCTTTAGCCATACTGAGACATTTCTAATGTAGATGTCTAGATCTCCACCTGTTGGTTACTCTCCCTTTGTAGCCTGTGGAGAGAAATAAGCTTTTCAGAATGTCATCTATCTAGTCCTAATGTAAACATCTAAAAGGGGCCACTGGTGTTGTACTTCCTTGTAGTGGGAAGAATTGTAAGGCCTTTAACTACAGTACAGAAATTAAATTTCCCCCTTATAATAGTAAAAGCCTAAAATAGATGAATTGCACTTTGAAAGTATTTGGCTCCAGTTTGTATCTGTGGAATGCTGGGCAACAGGCTATCCCAAGCTGTAGAGGAGTAATACTGTAGATATTTACCCATACCCTTCTCAGCACCTGTACATGCAATATTACAGGATTTTTATGCCGTGAAACAGCCAGTCCACCAGGACTGTGTGGAGATATGTGGCGCTACATTTTGGAAGAGGTAGGGTGAAGAATAGTTTAGCTTCAAGTCAGAAGTAATGACTACTTGAGATACAATACTTTAAGTATTAAGTGATGTCTGTTATAAAATTGCTGACAACCTTGTCCATAGGACAGGGGTTTTTTAGGTTGTGCTTGGGTTGTAGAGCATAGAACGGACTGCAACTGCCTCAGGTTTTCTGAAAAGCACTTTCTTTCTTTTGGTTAGTGAGCCCACCAAAAAAGCCTCCCGAAATATCTTATCCAAGAAACAACTCCATTGAAGTGGAACTTGGTAAGTAGTTTTCTCTATAAGAAAATATGATTTTGTATTCTAGTGAAAATTTATACTTGAGGAGTGCCACATTCTGTGTTTTCTTGTTTTTGTTGTTTTGACAAAAACTAGTTCAGTGATCAACTCAGTTTCTCTGTGTTGATCTCCTGAAGGAGGAGTGTTTGGGGGTGAGAGGGAAAGAGACAAGGCATGTTGCTTACAAAGTTCTAGGGAAATTTCTCAGATGTGAAGAAAATTGTAGGGAACCCAAGTGTTTCTCTGTCACATCTGTTGCTTTCTGTCACTCTGGAAGAGATTCAAAGAACAGATCCATCTTTGAATCTGCAGGGAAAGTGATGCCCCTTCCTGGATTTAGCCTCTTCCATCCTACCACCTCTTTCTGAACCTGCAGATCACTGAGTATATAGACCCTCTGTTACAGTAACTTTTCTGAAAATGTATGGGACCATCCTTTGCTGGTCTGTGTGGGAGTCTGTGAACAGAATTGTATAGATTTTAATTAGATAACGGAAATTAACTTTTCACTTTGTAATACAATTTTATAGGCTCACAGGTTACAGTGGATTGCAATACAACAGGTGCTGATGGTTATGAGGTGTTTTGGACAGGCAACGGTGTGTATATTGATGTATTTTATATGAGCAGAATTTTTGCAAGTCCCTATGAGTAAGTATATTTTCAGATTAGAAAATACCATGTTGGCAACAAAAGTGGAACTTTCTCCCTTTGACATTAAAATATTTAGCAATGTTTTTCATGTGCTTAAATAGCTTTCTTTTTAAAAACTTTAATGTTTGCGTCCTCCAATTCACTTTCTGCTTTGAAGTAGAAACTTGAAACATACTAGATGCAGGGACTTCACATGTGATTGTGCTCTTTTTGGTCATTGTAAAAAACTGTCTTACTATCTGACCTTGAGAAAAGGTGTTTTGTAGACTTACAGTCTCATAATTGCAGTATAGTTTCTACTGAGCAGGCTCTGGCCTGGCAGAGACCTCTTTCCTTTGGATCAAGCATGTCCAGGCACACAGTCTTCACACTGTCTTTTTCTTCTGTGTTCTCCTTTCCCTTCACATCTGCCTCTGAAAGGTTGCAAGAGGTCAAACGTCAAACCTGTGCTTTACAGGAGAAATTGAGACTTCCAGGTTTGAGAGCCTTAAGTTAGAGAAATGTAACAGATCAGTGAAAGAGCTAATGGAAGACTTTGTTGAGGACATCTGTACTGAAGCTTAGTGGGGTGAGGAGAAAAGGGAGATAGATTTCCAGTGATGAGTTGGGGTTTGGGAGGAAAACAGACTTGGACTGACTAAAGCAAGAGAAGGGCAACTGGGAGATAAGGTGAGGGTGAAAAGTAGGTTAAATGGAGTTAGGAGAGAAGAAGTTAGACCTGACTTGAAAACGCAACTAAAATTGGAACAGAAGGCAATCTGAAAGTTTCTTAGGTATGACAGGTTGGGAACTAAAAATTGCAGGTTTTTTGTTAACCCTCGTCTCATGGTAGTACTATGAAGAAAAAATGTGATGATTTTTGTAAATTTCTCAAGCACTATCTATGACAAAGGAACTGATGAAGAAATGAGAATGGTATCTTCAAAGTAAGAATATAGGTGTGAGAAATAAGTCTCATCATAAAACAAAGGGGGAATTAAAATGCTGAATTCTTTGAGTGCTCACCAAGAGAAAACCCTATACAAAAGTTTTGTATTGTACTGTCATAAAGAATTGTAATGCCATAAACAATTCGGCCATAATGCAGAGGTACATGGTCACTGAATTGATATCACAAAAGCAATGTTATTTTGTGTACTTCTTAGCACTTCAATGGTCACCTTTGCAACCATTAGTCATTTGCATTAGTGATGTTGATTCATTCATTCCTTGTTACAGTATTCAAAGTAGTGTAACTTTTTGCTTAGAAAGTGAGTCATGTGGTCCTATATATGCCCTTTATGATATATTTCAAGCTTTTGTTTTGCATTTTAAATGGTAACTAGAATATGTTTTCAGGAAAGAATAGTGCTTGGCTAAGTAGACTAGTTAGTTAATTTTGCATTTGAGATCTACTGTTAACAAGGTAGTGGTATTCCTCATCTTGCTGGTGGTTAAAAAGTTGTTTAGTTTGCACATCAGTCACACATCACGGTACACATGACTAACTGAATGTGCGGCATAATGAGCGTTTTTGTGCCCTTGTACAACGTATGGGGATAATCTGTGTCTCCTAATGGTGCAGCCTGAAGCTTTAGCTCTTACAAGTCTGTTGTGATCCGTGGGGTGAAGCAGCAGTTTAGACTGTGCGCCCTGCAGCTGGCATTACACTGTGAGTTGGTGTTGTCTGCTGCAGGTCACCCACCACCTTTGGTGTCCTCCCTGTCCCAGCACTGCTTACCACAAGATGACACCCTTGTACCAGGGCCTCTTTTGTCATATCACGTTATGGAATTTCTCTCTCCACCTACCCTTAGGGGGGCTGGGAAGCCCGTAACAAGGGTTTGCTTAGGTTTGTAAGGTATATTTTTGTACTTCAGCCTATAGTAACCTTATATTCCTCTGGGGAAACACAGCTCCAGATACTATAAAGTCTTGATGTTTTCCAATGTCTATGCTAAATGTCACTAAGAAGCATGACTGTTGTTTGGGTTTCCTTCATATAATGTAATTGCTCATCTATTCTGAAGTGTTTCCATTTGCAGATGGAAACAACCGTTGTCATACCACAGCTGTTAGTGATGAAGCCATCCCAGAAATGGCTGTGGTTTTATTACTCTATTTGTCGCCTTTTGGATAGGGAGGAAACTTCTTACGACGGACGCCCTATGCATTCTGTGAAACTAATAATTTCGGAAGTGAATAGTGAAGATTATGAACAACCATTCATCTGTCAAGCTTCAAATGCCTTTGGGCAGGTTGCATCCTATATTATATTAAAACACAGAGGTAAGAAATACTGTTATTTTTGAGGCCTGTGTTTGTCTTGACTTCCCCAGAAGGGCTTTTGATACCAAATGCTCATATACCATGTTGACAGAAGACAGGTGGATTACAGTTTGCAATATGTGTACCTGTACCTGTGCATAGGGAAGGAGTCACTATAGTAGTGTATTTATCATTATTAAAAAAAGTAGGTAGATGGAAGTGAAAAAATGATACTCAAATTTGTATTACATTTGTGTGAAAGATCAGATTTGGACAAATTCAACACTTATAAGCCAATCTTTTTATATTTTTGTGCAGTTCCTGATATACAAAGGTGGCTGACTGGAGGGCTTGTCTCTTTGTTAATTTTAACATTTATTACTTTAATAATCTACAAGATTTTCAAGATTGACTTCGTACTTTGGTACCGTAATTCTATCTGTGCCTTTGCAAGTAAGGAAGGTATGTGAGTGTGACCAGGTATGTTAGTGTAACTAGCCTGTTGATTCTTTTCAGTTGCCATTTTTTCTAAGCAATAATGTGATTATTTAGAAGAATGTATGTGGAATTTCCTTGAGGAATTTGCAGATACACACAAATACAGTTTTGGAGGGATTTTTTTCAGTCATGTGGGTAAAATACATAATCATACTTGAGGTAGTAAGTACTGCATAATATTGAAGGCAGTTATGGTGAGATAGGTCAAAAAGAACTCGAGGTTATTTCCAAATTAGCATGTTGCTTTTTGCTTTTCTGTAGTTTCTTTATATGTGGATTTATGGTCACTCTGATGATGATCAATAGGTGTCAGCAGAGCTACATCCTGTAAACTAGCTGTTTAAAGACGTGCTTTAATATTTATATTGAAAATCGGACTCTCATTTTCTCAGAGATTAATTTTGTTGGTTTTTTTTTCCCCCCAACTTTTCTCTTTTACTTAATACTTTCCTTCTAAATCCTGTCAGTTATGATGTTTACATGCCAAAGATAAAAAATGCTACTAGTTCTCTATTCTGTGATTCTTCTTACGTGTTTTGATTGCTGTGATGTAGACAAATACATTGGACAGGTGTGAAAAAAGTGGAGTAAGTGCAACATTATAGATATATTGCATGGCAGCGCTCAGAATTAGACTGTCTGAAGTTCCCCATAGCTTGAAAGTAAATGGATTACGTGCATTGAGATAGTTAACATTTACTTGTGGCTGTTCTAAATGCTTTCACAGAAGAGTAATTTCAACTCCTGGTTAAAAGTTCAGTTTTCCCAGAACACTTTAATAGAGTTCTAATAAAAAAAAAAATCAAAGAAACTATGTTTTGTATCTTGTTGAGCTAAACCAGATTTTGGTTTGGTTTCTTTGTTACTGTTTATTATGCAATTTTAACTCTCAAAACCTCAGCTGCCTTCTGGCCTTTCCCCCCCCAGAATTATTACACAGAAGAATTGCCATTTTCCACCCTCTCTTGTGGTTAGTCAGAAGTGGACATAACTGCTGTTGAGTTTGTTTCAGGAGAGGTGGTGAAGAAAGTCGTGCAAGAGGACACTTCTTAATGTCCTGGCATCTCTGGGGTTGGGGGCTCCTTCCTGCACATCCCATGTCCTGCATCCAGCTCGCTTGCTGGCACATCTCTCCCCGTGATGGGAAAAGAAGTCAGGTTCTGTGGCTGATCATCTTTTGATTTGTAGAGCATTTTAGTGCTTTGACATTGTCTGATAGGTGAATCAGCCCCCCATTACTATTTTTAAACAGTCCAAAATGACACCTTGCTATAAGGGCATGTTGCTGATTTTTAATTTTTTCATAGAAACATTTGTGTTTGTTTTAGATGGGAAAATCTATGATGCATATGTCCTGTATGCAAAAAGCAGTGGAGACAGAAGTTTCTGTCGTCTGGAAACCTTTGTTCGTAGAATACTCCCTGATGTTTTAGAACAACAATGTGGATATAATCTCTTTATATTAGGAAGGGATGACTTACCAGGAGAAGGTATGCTTTAATTAGTAGAGTTAATAGGTTGTCTTTTGACACATTGTTCTCGGGTTAGAAGGTTATATATACAATATATCTATTTTTGGAAAAAAAAGCTGTATTTATTTATTTTTAATGGATAATTTTTCTATTTGTCCAATGGACAATTTTTTTTATTTTTAATTTTTTTGGTTTCTTACCAAAAATTCTATTCTGATGTTATGAGGGTCTGCACTTTCTTTTTAGTGATGAACAAATGAGGATTCATCAATGTTAATAATATTTTTGAGGTTTTTTTGAATCGTATCTGCTCCTGGGGACTGAAGAAAACAGTTTTTATCAGTAATTTCATGCAGTGGATCATGAATCACGAATGACAGTGTGGAGATCTTAAACCTACCAGTTGTCCTCTGAGCTAGCCACTGTTTCATATATATGCAATTTTAAAATTAAGAAATATTTTACATCAGTTAAAGTTTCTATGCAAATGTTGATTGTTCCTTCATTACTGACAGCTGTGATCAGTGTTGCTGATGAAACCCTTAAGCAAAGCAGAAGACTGATGATTATTCTGGGATCAGAAACATCAAGTTGCTGCCTGTTAGAAGACACCTCTGAACAACAACTAGCTATGTATAATGCTCTCATCCGTGATGGGATTCAAGTGATTCTTATAGAAATGGATGAAATACAGGACTACACAGGCATGCCAGAATCAGTCAGGTACATTAAGCAAAAACATGGAGCTATCCAATGGAAAGGGGACTTCTCAGAGAAATCTTGTTCAGCAAATACAAGATTCTGGAAAAATGTACGCTATCAAATGCCATCTAGGAAGAAGGTGTCTTATTCTGAAGTGTATTTGTTACCCCTAACTTTGAACAATTCTGCAGCAAAAGGAAGTTAAGGTGCACTTATTAAAATAATACTGAGAAGGTAATTCTGAAATGCGGGTTTTCTAACACAAATTCTTTATATTACAAAGTAAACGTTTTCTTCAGGGAGTAAAAACTACTGATCCCTTCCCCAAATTACACCCAAAAGAAAAATTCTGTGCAACTTTATTTGTGTTCTGGGTTTTGGATAGTGACACAATTTGTTGTGTTAGTCTCACACAGATATGAGACGTAAACATTACTGATGGTGGTAGGCTATTAAATAGTCGTGGTCCATATAAATGCAATATCCACTGAAGAAGCAGCTGTGAAGTCCATTTTTTAAAATTGAAAACTGCAGTTGATAAGTTAAAAATCTGTTTCTGTCGTCAGTATTTTCTTAGTCATTGTGTTTCTCTTTTTGTCACCTCTCTGTGATTGTTGGACTTCCTCATTACTGCAAGAGTCAGCACTGTGCAAGCTTTGGGGTCCCCTCCTGAGCAACAGGTCTTATCCTTGCTTCTTGAAGGAGTTGGGGAAATACATGACATAGCAGGTATATTTAAAACTCCTCACAACACTAAATATGTTTCAGCTGAACAGTTGGTACCAAATGTGTTCAGCAAATGGAATGGAATCCATGGCTTTTTAGACATTTGTTGAGTAATTCTGTGATACCTGGTCTCTGGGGTGTTTCTAAACTTAGTCTATTGAAATGGTCAGGAAACTGAAAATATTTCAGATTTCTTGTAAACGGGAAGCTTTTTAGACTGTGCTGCTACTCTGGAAATCAGATGTTCTCATTCCGTGTCTCAACTGTGCTATCTCCAAGCACAGAAGTTCACCGAGAATCTATCAAGGGACTGTGCTTGGGCTGCGTATCCTGGAGAGAGTGGAAAATGGCCAGTTCTGAAACACGACTAAGTGCTAATGACAAGAAATAATATCTTGTCGACTTGTGAAATTAAAAATTAGAGGCCTGTGGCTGTATCAGTCTGCTTGGGAGGAGCTTGGTATTCTGGACCCCAATCCATTGTTCTGTGTGCATCACCATGAGAAAACGACATGCTGCTTCCTTTTCAAGGTGGTCTGAAGTGGCAGGAGTTTTCATGCTCCAGCCTTGAAGAGCATCATCTGAATGCAAATGTGAATTCTGCTTGCTTTTTTTGTTCTTTTCTGAAGTAGGTTCTTACATTATCTTTATTGCCAGGATAGCATCTGTCACTGAATTCCTTTCAGCTGGTTCTCAGAAGTGTGTATGCTGTAGAATGTACTCTTTGTTGGGCTGTATTGATGGAAGAGAAAGCAAGGTCCAGGAGGTGAACATACGTTTAAAGTGAAAGATTTGCAATAGCATTACATGGTACCTTTTCTTGGAGAAGGTCTAGCAAATACTCCTTATGAGCAGTGTCTCATCCTCCTGGCTGTGTTCACAGCTGTGTAGTTTTCCACAGCCTCAACTGACTAGAGACTTCTGAGATGTTGCCATGAAAACCGAGAACAGGATAGATCCATCAGATGAGGTACCATTGTTCTAGTAGATGTTGACTCAGTCTTCTTTGGAAATGCATAACGTTTAGGCTGGAACCTTTAAAAATAAATTTAGGAACCCAGAGAGTTTAGATAATCATTATTGTCAAATTTTTACATTGTGTTTAGACTTGGACTTGCTCAGAAGGGTGTTGAAAAATTACACTTTCCTTCAGAGATTTTTTCACTTGTGTTTAAAAAGAGAACCCTCTTATTTTCCATGTAGAATGAGAGAAATAATAAAGAAAAGATGTTGAAACTGTGGTAGTTTTTTTTTCAACTTCCTAATTTCATATGCTTTGAAATAAAAATATACCCATGACTGTAGGATTTGCAGTATTACAGATAAGTAAGTTGTGCTGGTATTTTTTCTTTCTTCTGTGAATGTGCTATTATGATTTCTGGCCAATTTTTTCGTAGTTCATTTCAGAGGTTTGCTATAATACACAAAATAAGCATTTTCCCACTAAATGAAACTCCTAAAGACTCTTAAGTGACGACAGATGATTGTGAGTTAGCATTTATCTACCTGATACTTTCTTTTAAACACATTTAGTATGATTATGTAGGCATTTTAGTATTCTTGTGTGAAAATGAGTGTGGGAGAAACGTTTCAGTTATTGTGGTTAATTGTTAGCTAACTACTTGAATGCAGCATGAAGTGGCTTATCCTTTTATCATGGGACTTTATTTTGAAACTGAATTTTGTCTCTGTTTTCTCCCCTTGGAAACTTTTTTTTGCAAGTCGCGTAGGAAAACACACTGGTTTTTGTGGTACAATAAAAGAAATCTCATAGAGACAGATGTGCTGATTGCTCTTTATTAAAAAAAACCCCTCCACAAACAATTAGTTGGCCGGAGGTCTGCTTCTGGAAACTTGGTAGCTTCAGAAGGAAAAGACAAATGCAATGTAATCTGTGAAAAAAGTATTTGTTCACCACAATGCAGTAGATACATTTCAGTTTCTTGTCTGTCTATGGTGACAGAGAAGACAGTCGGAATGGTTTGTGGTGTAAGATACATTGAAAGCATTCTCTGCACCATTTTTTACTTTTCAACCATAAATATATTTCTTCTGTTGGCTTGTTCCTGTCAATTTATTTGGCACTCCAAATTGCCCCATCCCTTTCTTGTTTTGGGATTAACTTGTCTCAAATTTTCTAATTCCATTGCATTTTTCCATCCATACTGTGAGGCTAGTTTTTTTTCTGGGAGACACCTCCTTTCATAATTTTCCTCCCATATCCCAGTTTCTTACCTTTATGGCAGCTAGTGCTGAGATACGGCCTGTTTTACATTTTAATATACACATCTATGACTGTATTAATTAATGGATAGAGGCTTATGTGATGGGGAGGAGCATGTGCTCTGAGCCCAGTCCCACAATGAGTTGTTACAACCTGGTGGAGTCTATGCGATGGCCCCATACAGGACATCCCTGACTGACTTTTTCTTTTTTTCCTTTTAATTTACTTCTGTATTGCATCCTAGAAGGTAGAAGAGCACAAAGGTGATTTTACATTTCCCCTTTATCTTGGTTCCTTGACCTTCTGCTAGAGGGGGAAGGCCATTCTGCCTTTTGTTCAGAGGCTATGGTAGTTGTTTAACTACTCTACCTCCTTCCATAGCTGCAGTTAGCTTGAAGATGAAGCAGGCAGAATACAGTTAATGTTTATAAAACCTGGGCTAAGGAGAGACATTTTTTTTCCTAGAAATACTTGAGGATGTATTGCATTGTAGAGCTTCCGAATACGTGTAAGTAAAATCAATGGCTAGCAGCTTTACTCCAGAGTACTGCCAGTCTCTGGTTTAGTCATAGATGCTACAACGCACAAACACAGGAGCGTTTCATCCTCTCATCCCTACACTCATTATTCCTGAGAGTAAAGGCAAAGTACACCATTTGACTTGTATGCTTGTTCTCTTTTAAGATGGGATAATATTAACCAGGACTTGATGCATTTATTGAGACAAACTGAACATTAGTCACTAAAAGTGAACTAGAAAGTAGTACAAACCACTTGTGTCTGCAGCCCATTCTAAGATTGCTCGCCAAGTTGAAATTGATTGGAAAAAGGAGTCGTCTGACCTCTGGGCTTCAGGAGGCACAATTAAAAAGTACAGCTTGTGTGTGACTTCCTTTCAGAGAGCACCTGGGTTACTGTGGCTTTACAGCTGGAGTTAAAGCTCTGCTTGGCAATGACGGTGACTGTCAGGAGTTGGTATTTCACCCTGAAGAAAGGTAGGAAGCTCACTCAAGTCATTAAGGTGAATTTTCTGCCACAGAAAGGCTGGTTTTGAATTGCTGTTCCAGATCAGGTGATTTAGATGTGTAAATTCTTTTTCTGGCTCATTTTTGTCCCCAGCCACTCACTTGATCTTGCTGTAAATTTTTTTTGAGCACAGCAGTGGCTGTAGTAGAAGGGGAAATTTGAACACTGTCTCATTAGTTCATTAGATTTTTTATTTTTCACTAAGCAGTTTCCCTGATGGGCTTTATTTCTGTTGGCAGTTGTTAAAATCCATGTTCTCTCTTTCCCTTATCTCATCAGCAGTATGTATGAGGGGAGTGCTTCCTTTTCCTGCACTGGTAACACGCCCCAGTGCTGCCTCATCTCTCCTCCAATCTCTAATGTTTATTTTGATCTTTTGCACTTGCTCGGTTTATATACTGTGAATATATACAAATTCCCTGAAAGATAGGAAGGGGCACATTCAAGTCCTTAAAAACGTATTTTTTCTCTGAGTACATTGTTTCTAATATCCATATTGCTTGTTTGTTTGTTTTCTGTTTTTCAAATATGCATAACTAACTGTTTCTTGTGTGCCATGGAAGTGGGTGACTTGGACAAGCAGTTGAATTGGGAAAGAAATTCGAGTGATCTGCACATATCCTATCTCTCACTTGTGGGAAAGCACACTCAGACTGTATCAACAAGGTCTGTACTTTCTGGGTAAGGTGTGCCACGACCACATAATTTCAAATGGAGCATAGGAGAAGGGACAGGAGAAATGCATCTTTGTAGGAGTAAAGGAGTTACAGACAGGTAAAGGAGGTTATAAATTCTCCCACTTCTGAAATGGCAAATAAGCAGGGTATTTGGGAGTTAAAAAAATGAGATTCATCTGTCCCTTTAAAACAGAAAAAAAATTGGCAGTTAACTCCCCTACATATTGCCTACAGGAACAAATAGTGAAAAAGCTAAAGAGCTGTCTTGACAGGGACACTCACAGTGGGAAAGATCTTGTGTGCCATATGTCCCCCTACCATCTGTGTACGCTCTCTTCTGGGTCGTGACATCTGGTTCTGCTTCATATCTGGCTCCAATTCCTATATTTTTAGAGTAAATGGGACTTGATTCTCCTCAGAGACTGAAGAGAATAGACCACATGCTGACTTCTTCAAGAAAAGCCAAGTTTCTCATAAAAATATGGCTCCTCAGCGTAGATCTGAATGGCTTAGTACACGTATGTATTTAAATGAGCCAAGGATGTGCCAGCACCGTCTGCTGTCACTTCTTAAAAAACATCAACTTTGGCGTGTTTGACACTTACGGAGGGTTGGGCCATAAAGTTAGTTGGATACCTAAATTAGGAGATGAACTGGCTTATTATTGAGGAGAGGATCACATCCAAGAGAGCAGACAACTGAGGGTGGGAAAAGATCGGGGTCCCAGGGTGAGAGTTGGTGAGGGAGTAATAACATCTGCCATAGGAAGTGGCTGTGGGGATCCCGAAACCCCGCAGCAGTGAGCTGCACTGGCATTGCGCTGTGCAATGTCTCCACCTAGTGATGCCTCAGACTGAAGCTTGCCCTTTTTAAAAAAAGCCACTCTGTACATAAGATCATAACGAAGTTCTGTTGCTAATAATGCCAAGCCACAACACTATTAAAAAAAACACCAAGCGGGAGTCAAAAAAAGAAGATATTCTGATGACTGCTGTTCTGAATTATACTGTAATTATTATTTTTAGTACCTTCCCCATCCTTTGTAGGAACTAGCAGGGAATTTAGGGGAAAATGAGATTTTTGGCCTTTGAGTCTGTACATCTGTTAATTCAGTGCCCCAGAGTTAATTGCAAAATGGGGAGGAGTTGTTCTTCGTAGAACTGTGTTTCTTTATCAGCCTCCAGCATATGACTGCTTTATGTTGAGCAACACTTCCCATTGATTATTCCAAGAAAAACACTGTGAATGGAGACCACCTCATCTGGGATCTGCATTCCAGCAGATCAGCTGTGCATGATGGCTGGAGGACCATTACCAACCGTGTGCTCCCCAGGCAATTGAGAGTCCCACAGGTCACTTGACATGGAGAATTTGTGCCTAATTTAACTATCTAGCCCACAGAGCTGGGAACAAATGGATCCTGTGGTCACATGGTCAGAAAACCTTGGGAGTCTGGGATGGTGAAGTGTTTGTATAACCCAAGTTTGCAGATGACAGTAGGCAAGATTCAGTAGTCCTGGAGTCCCTGAAGAAAAATTGCCTCAGGGCTGCCATCAGAGAGGAGCGGTCAGGTGCATCATGAAGACTATCCGAATGTCACAATGTTCCTGTAGCAGGAAGCACTGTCCAGTTCTCCCTGGCTCTGATGATTTGGGAGTCCAATTTCACAGGCAGTCTCTCTGCCACCTGAAATGATCAGTCTCCAATCCTTGCCTTCGATGGTGTGCCCAGGCCCTAAGGGACCTTGCAAACCCTCTTTTCCCTGCTGGCATGTAGACTTTTTTTTGTACTTGGGTTAATGCCTGTCTTAATATTATCAATAATATTACTATTAATGTTAATAAGAAATGCAGCCAAATCAAAAATCCCACCATGGCTCAGGCAAACTGATTCTGAGTTCCAGAACTAATGGTGAAGATGAGACTGCAGAAAGTGATTAAAGCAATTAGCACAGGATAGCTGAGGCAGAGTGATTTGTAATGCTGTCATCAATTCAAGGAGCTCTCAGTAGTAGTTGGATTTTGTAGCCAGCACTCAGATGGCAATTCTTAAGTGTTGTAGGAGTATACGCATTAGGATACGTGAAGGTCATCTGATGACTGAAGGGTCCAAGAGCAGCCCCAGGTATGCTTTGTGTATAGGCCCTCAAATGTACAGTGCTGCTAAAGCTGAAATTTTCTGCTCCAGCTGTGGGAAGTCTATGAGCAGTCACTGGTATCCTGGGGGAGGCTGGGAGTAATGGGAGAGAGGGGTTCAGTGGGTTTGGTGGAGCTTCAGGAATCTGGGAGTCAGGCCATGCGCTTGTTTCTCTTCTTTTTCAACTTCTCTCTCTTTTCCTTGAAACCCACCAAAAGAGGCTGCCTCTTGCTTACCTCATACTCAGTGGCACACAGCTGCTTCTCACAAAAAATGACCACCTTACTCATAAGCCTGCACTTCTGACTTACAACAGGTTCTATCTGGAATTGGGCTAGAGTGCTTGAGAAGGGAGTCACTACATACACTACATATATCAAAGATGTGAATAATACAGGGTAGTGGCTATTTCCATTTACAGAGTAGTGTCCTGGTGGATAGTATGAGATGGTCTTTCATAGGAAATATAATGAGAATTCTTGACCATATCGTAATGGGAGTTAAATCAACGTCCATATTTTGCAAAAGAAAACATGCTATTTTTAAAAATAACCATATGACTTGTTCTTTGGCAGCTAAAAACCATCTCAACTGAGTAAGAGTCTAATTGGAAGAAAATTCCTTGTAATACTTTAAAAGTGTTTAGCCAATTTGACCTACACCTGGCAGCATTATAAAGTCTTTGTGGCCTGGCCTGGCCTGGGAGAGAAGGGAGGAAGTGAGGAGGAATAAATCCAGCAGCACCCTACGTAATTACTGATTAAGGTCATGTGTAGCATTTTGAGCTACTTATGGGACATGTGAAGTAGCAAAATACCGTTTTATCTTTGTATGTATCTCTCTCTAACCACAAATGTACTTACTATGAGCATATTTCACTGCTCTTGGCTTTTCTCTTTGAAGATAATTCCAATCAGCCTGATGATCTTCTTCTGATTTCCTGAGCAAGGCTACCTCCTGGATCACCATGTTTCTCTCACAAGACACAGTGTTGTGGAAATTCCCTTGTCTTAGATGCAGAGCAGAATTTTTCTTCCCCTAAAAGCTCCTGTTTTGTTGTCAGCAAAGTATTTTTAAGCAGTGAGTACAGAGCACTTTTAAGGGGACCTGTGGAAGCAGTTATTTTTGACCTACACTGAAAACTTGCACCTGTATTTCCTAACCCAGTGCTGGATGTACCCACTTGCAGGTGATCCTGAATGCCTCGGGGAGGAAAAAGAGGCTTTTGACATGCAATGAAATCTGGTTACAGATGCTGTGAGTCTCTGTGTTCCTCCAGTTAGGGGCTTGTAAGTGCTCAAGGGAGATGTGCTGGCTGCAATAGCTCCAGCTGACCTCAGGCCAAGAGCTGTCTCACAGCTAAAGGACCCAGTTTACTTATGAGGGCTGCTGGGAAAAAAGAGGAAAAACAAATGCTGGAGAAAAGCACAAGAAGTGCTCTGCAGAGTCAGGCCAGCAGCTGACCGAGCCAGGCGTTCTGTCTTCAACAGCGGTGAAAGGAGCTGCTGAAAATCAGACTGATATCTCAACAGCTGCCCCAAGCCGCTGGGCTGGCTCTCCAATTGCCGAGGCAGACGGGTAGGTTGCTGCTACCTTCTCGCTTCACTTCCCAGCCTCAGTGTGCTCCAGCTTCTAGCAGGATGCTCTGTCGTCATGGGAAAAGGGCGATGTTTCTGAGGGATCAAATGGGCGCCCAAGCTGAAGCCACCCTTGCTTTGGTGCTGCAGCTGCATGGACAGCCTCCCAAAGGTGCTGGCTCCAGTTGCACCTCTCATTTCTGTCAGCTCAAGCCAGCTTGGCTACCATGCCATGGTGGTGTCACTTCTGTACTGTGCCCACCCTGTAGCCTGCTTATGCAACGTCTCAGGTCTGATTCTGGGCCTGTCATCGTTATTGCTTCCTCATGCACTCCCTCAAGGCCAAAGAATGGAGCCAACAGCAGGCAGGCCCCTAAAAAGAGCCCTTCCTGTAGACCAGAGATGCTTCCACATGAAGTGCCTCTCCTCTTGCTTGATCCGACCTTACCAAGCTGCAGCACTGGTTGTAGAGACACCTTGTGCTGGCAGGCTAATGGGTTTTGTCCCCACTAGCTGGGGTGTTTTAGTGTCGCAAGTTTCAGAACGCAGTGGTGGTAGAGCAAAAGCAAGTGATGTCATATAAGCGCTTCTGGAGATCTTGGGGTGCTCTGAGCTCTTAGTGTGCTTTGGGGTCCCCATCTGCCTGTTTGCCTACAAATGTCAGCAGGGAGCTGTGCACATTTGCAGATGCTGGGCCATGGCTAATTCAGACTACGTGGATTTTATTTCCAACATTCAAGACGTGAAATGTCAGCTCCACTGAAACCCTGGGATCAGGATGACATTCTGGTGTCTGAACCCTGAAGTTTCTTTAGTATTTGTTTTCTTTCCCCCCCTGTAGCAACAAACAAAAACGGTGTGAAACCTGCTGGGTTTTGTGTAGCTTGTTTGGTCTGTGTTGCTCCAGTGTTTCATGGCATTTTGCCACTGTCTGTAGCACTAGGTGTCAAAAGAAGTTGTGCGTTTACAGTGAGATGCTTTTATCATGCTTACTCAGCAAATATTTAGACTTGGGCAGGCTGTTGACTTTCTCTCTTGAGATTGAAAAAGAGGTTTTTATGTTGCTATTGGTGGGAAAGAAAGTCCCCAGGGTGAAGTATCAGAACCCAAACACTGTTCTGTAAACCTTGAAAACTACACAGAGTGGAGGTGATTTCCATTCAGATACTATAATGCCGAGTTGATCTGTTGTTATTGCATTACATAATTAACCACATCCTCCCCCAGAAAAACAATAGAGCTGTCTTTCCTTATTAAGGTGACTTTGGACCCTGGAAAGTATTAAAAAAGTCAGCTTTTTGCTTGAAGAAAACAGCATTCTTCACTGGTTCTTGGTTAGCAAACACTCATGCAGCATCGAGTTACCGGAGAAATGTCTGCAGACATCATGCTGGTGCAGCCATCCATTGCAGCTGGATATCAGAAGAGTTGTGACACTTTTTTGCTGTTCTTCTGGCGTGGTCTTACAGGTGCTTATTCCCTGTCCTTACTAGTTTGGACTTTCCTGCTCCCTCTGTCTGCCCACACCTGCTCCAAGGCTGCCCTTTTGCCCACACCCACCCCAAGGCTGCCCTTTCTGTTATGCCAGCACAGCTGCCTGTCCATGAAACCTGCAGAAGAACCAGACCAGCTGAAAAATAAATGCTTTTGTTGTTCCTCTTGGCCAGTTATTTCTTAGGCAGATCTGTTTTCTGAACTGTCTGCCATCTAGGAACACAAAATATTTTTTTTTTCTTGCACGGAAGAGGCAGGGAAGGCAAGGGTGGATGATTAGGATGGTGTGAGAAGCACTGCTCCTAAAGAATAGCCTTGGTAGGTTTAAGCAGCTGTTTGCTGGCTTGTGTTCTTGTGGCTATACCATTTCCAGCACTCAAATATGGTCCTTTGGAGCCCCTTCTATAGATTGCAGTACCATGCCAGGAACACACTGAGGTAACATCTCTCTTCTTTGGCCACATGTTTGGGTTTAAGGGTTTTTTTCTATGCATTGCATCTGATAGACTTTCAGTTGCCCGGGTTAAGGGGTTGAGTGAAAAAGGTTGTATCCCACAGTAAGCAGCATGGTCTGAGACACCAGCTTCTGATGAGGGGTATTTTCTGAAACCAACACAATTTGTCTCATGGGATTAAAAAACCCATAAAAATGGGGTTTTACCCATTCCTTTATTAAGCTTCAGCACAGTCTCAGTGCCGGCCATCTGGCACATTAGAAAGAAAAATATGATGGATCTTCAGGAAAGAGATAGCAGTCCTGTGTAACTCCTTGCCAGAGGACTCAACAGAAATAAGAAGTCCACACGGGTTCCTGGGGAGACCAGACTTGGAAGAGATATCCAATAGGAGGTGAATAAACAGTCAAAACATACCAGACTCAGGAAATTCCTGGTGCTGAGAGCAATTGGAAGCTAGGAGAGTACTGAGGTGGAGTTATGGTATATGTTGGATGCGATCTTACTCTTAGTTTTGCTTAAAAGTCCTTACTACAGAAGAAGTACTAAGCTAGATGATCTGAACCAGCAGAGCTGTTGTCATGTTTCTATGACTTGAACTATAAAAGCAATACAAGGATGGAGCTATTCCACCAAAGTTTGCTACCACTGCTGTTGACAAGCATTCTTTCACGTCTTTTTTTCATGTATTTTGTTGATGGTTTAATTCCATATTTGGCAAGTCTTGGAAGGAATCATCTTGTCTGAATTGTAGACTCTTCGAAATTCATTGTCTACTTCTTTGGTCTATCACTGCCTGTTCCTTTGTGTCAACAAAGTTTGTCGTCATTGTCCATTACATTGCCTCAACAGGCTCCACAGTTGCTTTTTATCTTTCTGAGAGTTTGTCATTTTGCCATGATTTCAGTAACCCTAACCAGCTGTTTGTTGGTTCAAGATCTTGTATTTCCATTGTTCATTGCAGTGAATTTATTCTTTGTCTTTTCAAGCTTTAATGGACCATCTGAATGGACCCTCTTGGTGAAAACCACCTGGAAACATTTTGCTAGAGGAGGTTCTACTTCTTTTGTCATCACTATTATATTGTCTTAATCTTTGGAACATAAATATTTATTTTGCCCTGATTCATATGATACTTTTACTGCTTCCTATTGGATATTACATTTTGTTTGAAACTTCTGTGTGCTTCTTCCTTCTCATTAATTTACCTGGAATTTCAGTCATAAGAAGTTAGCTCCTTCTTTCCAGACATTGTTTGTCTCAGATGACCAAACCAGAAGAAATAGAAGGTAGTAATAATCGAGTACAAATGAGCACATTGATTTACAGTGAGTTCAGGTGACTTTGGCATATATAAAGAATGAAAAAAAAAGGTACCTGGAACTTCACAGACTCTTCTGATGGCATGGTTCAGGGAGATGCATGGACTACACATAAATGCAGTTATGAAAATGTGTTTGGAATTGAACTTCTAGAGTCAATATGAGCCGCTGAATAGTTATGACAAATGCTATTTACAATCTCCTTAAATTCCACCTTTTTACCTATGATGACTGGTAGAATTTTCCTTAACAATGATGTGCAGATGTTATTTAATGGTAGGATTTCCATTCTGGGCTTTCTGTTCTCCAGCTCAAAGGAGCAATGACAGCTACAAAAAAAAAAAAAAAAGAAAAAAAAAGAAAAAAAAAGATAATCAGAATTACTAATTTCCACTTTAGCTGAAACATAAGAAATATTTACTGGCAAATGGAATTTCCAGTAAAGAGTTAGAGGTAAAGTTGATGGAAAAAATGGTTACAGGTGGGAAGCTGATTGATTGACTGAAAGGAAACATAAGTGAAAGATATGCCCACTGAAGTATACAATCATCTCAGGGGTTTTTTTGCACATAATCTCATTCCTCTTCGTGCTGGCTAGAAGAGATTATGGTAATATTTGTTACAATACACAGTTGTGCATTTGAAGGTTTCTTATTCTGAAATGTGCAGACCTGCTTTCCTCATGATGTTTCTTGAAAATGTAGTTGAGGTGTGTTCTATTATGCTGGGTTGGTATGCTGATCTTCTGTTGTGATGATTATGCTGAAAAACTTGCCACAGTCTTGTTCGTTTTCTATTTCTTTTCCTAAGTGTATGTAGTTTCCATCTAGATTTAAAATGTTTAGAGAGAATTAATTTTTCTTTGATTTAGATTTTCTCATCAGACACATTCTTTTAGTGTAATTCAGTATTTTCTGAAATTTCATAGGCTACTCCAGAAAGACAACACAAACTGAACAGAATATTTTTAATAATAACTCAAGGACTTTACTATCTCCCAGCTATTGTTCAGAGAGTATATAAGTAGCAATTGCTTTACAGATATGTTTCCTTTATTGGCTTATCAGCCACAGAGTTGCTGTTCTACTTATGACTACTTTTAAACTGTGTCTTTCCACCCTTCAGCATATGAATTCATAGAAAAAGAGTGCTTTTGCTAGTGATATGGAGAGAGATTAAACCAATTTTCTGGTTTTATTTTGTATGATAGACTGCCATTTTTGCTGAGCTCTTAAAATGCAAACTTTGTGGCTACCCAAAGGTCAGATCTGACACCTGAGGTTTTGCTGGGGCAGAAAACGAACCTGACAGAAACTTTATGCTGGTTTAACAACATTGATAATCTTTGTGATAGCAGCAGGCGCAAAGTCTGTGGAAAGAGCTCTCCGCACAAGCACTCTTATTCAGAAAACTTCTGGTTGTCTGCAAAAATTAGTATAAATTAGTTTGCATGAACATAATATTGTTTCTGGGATATCCTGCAGAGCTAGAAATGTCAGTGCTTATGGCAATGTCTTTGACTGAATTTAGACACGCACGCTCCCCAAAGAGAAAGGAATGGTCTAATCTATTTAGTGGCAGAAGGTGAGGACCTCCAGGACCTTCTGAGGGAGCTCCACTTCCTAAATTGGCTACTCTTCACCCTTACTGTTGACTGTAGAAAGAACTAATAAGGAAATGCTAACTTCCACTCCCAGTCATGATGTAAGCTGGCTATGTGTCTTCTGAGAATAAACGCTAACAGAGCAGAAACAGCTCTGATGATACAAAAAATCTGAATGCATGGTGCACCTCCGCTCAGTTCTTCATTCTCATACTAGCCTTGTGGTTAGAGCAGTCGTCAGAAAACTGGTGACCTCTCTAGCCCTGAAGGAGAACGTGCTCCCTCAACTCCACCTGGGACACTTTCTGCTGCTTCTGACGTACCTGGGCCAATTTGTACCTGGTAGTGCAGTTTTGTGTGTTGAAAACAAATGTGAGGGAGCCCAACCCACTTAAGAGGAGTCAGAGCCTTGGAATAAAAATTTCTCATTAATATCCACCCACCAGGTGGCTAGAGCCAAATTTACTGTTGGCTGTTCTCTGTCTCACCCATGATTTATAAACCCCAACACATAGCATACTAATTTCAGTGGGCAGGGTGGAAGGTTCTTCCCGTGATGTAGAAGTCTCTGGAGACCTTAGAATCTGGGTCTTCTGGTTTCTTGACAAGTGTTCTGACTGAAAGCCTTGTCTGGGCATTGTGGATTGTTCTCAGTCTGAGTTGTAAATTATTTTACTTTGGAGAGAAATCCTTGTCCCTTCCAGAGGATGGGGTTCTGAGTGTGTAGAGTGCCTGTCTTAAGCACAGAAGAGACCTTGAATGAGTTCAGGCAATGCTGGACACCAGATATATGGGATTTTTGCCTGAGGTGTGGGTCAGTCCTATTTTCTAAATCCCAATTCAGGCAATATGTAGCTAGAAATACATGACAGCTGGAGCCTGAATGATAGACAATTTGTGGCCATGTCTACATTGTCTGGGCTTGAATAGCTTTTGGGAGTAGCAAACTGACTCTATCCTTTATAATGCACCAAAACAACCCTTTTTGTGGGTAATGGAAGTCAATACCAGAAAAGAAGTCTCCTGATAGTCTGCAACTTCTTTAAAGAAAACAGTAATTCTTATTACTGTCTGGATGTGCAGTGTCTGGACACAGGCTGTAGCACTCACTCGAGCAATTATCCAAACAAACCATGCAGGATGGCTGGCTCTTGCTTGGGAGTCCAGTACCTGACTCCGTGGAATCAAGAGTATGTGAGGACTTACATGCTATGATTTGTCAGTCTTTGCAGGGCAGATATTCACTGAACTCATACATTTTTAATAATTTTTTATTATTTTTATTATGTACTTCTGCATTAGGGATGTTTATGTACCCTGAGAGATTCCAACATGTTCAAATTTGGTAATAAAATTAAGAATTCTTGCATTTTCCTCCTTTTAGGCCTTCTTGTTTCAACTGCTCTTTTGTAAAGATAAAGGAAGTGGAATATGGTTTATCTTTGACACTAGTTTGACAAAGTTGTAGTTTCCCCAGCAACAGAGAGGCCCAGAAGTGCCCAAAGCAGCTGGTTTTGTACGCATGTTTTTTCCCAGATTCCCCACTTTAATGCAAATGAAGTCTGCAGTTAGATGGTGGCCCTGTCAATCTGTGTAATGTGTCTGCAGTCTAGACCTCACTTCTGTGGAACAATGTTCGCTTCATATTGCGATGGCAATTTGAACACAAGATAGGTTTTGTTTCCTATTGCACTCACAAAGTGCTGAGTGACCAGTTTAAAAAAAAAAAAAGGTGGAGTGATGGTCAGTGAGGCAATGCCTATAATGGAAGAGCATGGCTCCAGAACTGCTGAGCAGCATGCCCACAGGTCCTAATACCTAGCACAGATGAGTGAACTAGGTGAGGTTTCAACAGAGCTTAGTGCTGTGGTACTTAGTTGGCTAATAAGAAACACCAAAGAAGAGACTGTGCCAGAAAGTCCCTTCTTTGACACGTCACTGAAACTGGGATTTGGATCAGGGAACCATCTCTTGGCATAAAATAATAGGTTTCTTTCCTTAGAAATGCAAAAATTTGCTACCTTACATTTATTCTGAGTGCTCAAAATCCATCAGTTTCATTGGCTCCTCCCAGAGAAGCATTCTTCCATATAACTGCATTTCTCTCTATTTCTGAGCCACAAAGAATGGAAATTTGTTATTGTGAACTGCTTCTTTTCAGCAGATTTTTCTGCTCCGAAGCAAGAACAAAGGGGAGGAAAGGAACGAGACTTTTCAAGAAGCAAAACTTGAGACCTTATGGGAACAGATCTCCAGGCTCTGCAGGAATTCCTGGTTTCAGGGAAGGAAAATCACTCTTTTGGCTCTTAGCAGAATTATTAATCACAGTATTTGTGAGATGAAATGAAATAAATGACAAAAAAAAAATAACAGGAATTTAAACTCAATAAGTTACCTCCATTTTTGTATTTCTTCTGTTTCCCTATTAATATAAGAAAAAAACTATTACACCAGCTCGCACAAACGCCCCCAACTCCCATCCCCAGGTCTTTATCCTGTTGCTAACCAAAAGCACAAGCCATCAAAAACAGGCAAAGGAGAGGATGATGAACCCTGCCAGTGTCAATCATGAGGGATGGACATCCTCAGTTTAAAGTAGCTTTTCCAACAGCATCTTAAATGGTGATCAGTGTATCTCTCCTTAAATTTGAGTCATGCCTTTAGAACTCAGCTGTGCATCTACTTTTGACAACTTCATGTGGCAATTAGTTTCTGTTTTTATTTATGTGAAAGAGTACTGTTCTCTGCTTTAACTATGTGCCTGATAATGTCCCTATTTCTTTCATCATGAGTCATACTGAAAAATCGTTCTGTGTGTAATTTTTCCTAGTGCTGAAAGTCCTCCCTTTTCTCAGCTGCAGAGTGCTAGTCAATTTGGTTTATTCTTGTAGCAAAAGCTTTCTGTAACTCTGATATCCTTACTGCTCTTTTTAGTAACTTTTTTCATGCTGTTATATCCTTTTTGTCACTGGTGACCAGAATTACATCCAGTGCTCAAGATAAGGATATGTTGCATCAGTATAATAACATTTCCTGTTTTGTTCTCTGTTCTTTTGCTAAGAACTCCTCACAATCTGTTTGCCCTCTTGGCTGAACATAAGGCTGTTTTCAGAGAAAATCCAAAATGACCTCAAGATGTCCTTCCCAGGTAGTGAAACCTGATCTCTTTCTATGTGTTGGTAAGATTATTTCTCTGAGAATAGTGCTTTATGTAGATCAATGGCTAACAATAACAAACCAAATAAAGCTACAGCACACCTGATCTCATGGGATTTCTCATGAAAATTTATCCACTGTCCAAAAGCAATCATTCTGCTACAGCATTGACTGACTGGCCTTTGCATTTAAATTAGTTTCACAGGATCTAGGAAACTTCCAATATTTGGGTCCTATCCTAGAGCCCAGTCCTGGACTGGTATGTCTCGGAGCCACAGGTAGTTATTACGGCTGTTGGGCTCTGGCATGTGAGGCTGTGATGTGGTGAGAGGAGGACAGAGAGACGTACCTGCTCATGTTGTGCAATGCAGAGGACTCTCTTCACTGCTAATGTGGGAGGTCTCGGACAAGCTTGCTTCTGCAGGCTGTTAGCTGTAGAGCATAAGTCTCGGAACAGTTTGGCCTGTGGTCATGGACTCTGAGAACAATCAGGCAGGAGTGCTTGAATCCTGCAGCTCTTCAAGACACTGAGGCCCTCAGGAGCTGCTAGGAGACTGTGCAAGCTCTCCTGCTGGCCCTGTAAATGAGGTGGAACAGAGACGTTTCTAACTCAACACTTTTGGTTAAAAAACCAGACATGAACTGACCTCTATTTCTGGCTGAATCCATGCTGAGGACTCATATTTCTACTGTAGGCATTGATTACCTGTGGGTTAACCTCCTCACAGGGGTTCTGGGGGAACTTATGCTCCACTGCCTCAGAGAGCTGCCTCCCAGAAGTCATCCATGGACCCAAAATCCACAGAATAAATGGCTTTAAAAAAATGTTTGCCTAACATGAAATGACTCCACCCTTCAGCACTGAATTCCTGTGTAGTGGGTTGCCCGTAGTATACCGCTTACATCCTACAGGGAAAGCAGATGGGGTAGGGCTTCTCCTGTGTCTTCCCAGCAACTGTTTCTTATTGGCACCTGACAGGCCAAATTGTTGTACACAGATCTCTCAAATCTGTGAAGCAGCCCTGGTGAAGACCTGCTTGGGTTTGCAACAGGCCACAGTTATATACAGGTTGTTTTCCATGTAGAATCCTACATAATTAAAGAGTTTGACCTGGGGGACAATAGAAAGTTCAGCAACCAATACATCAACGCTGTGTAATGCAGGGCCTAGGCATGGTGACCATGGATGAGAACAAATAGCTCATTTTAGATTGATGGGAAAAGAAGCTTGGTTCTTGGAACGGGTCATCTCCCAAGAAGACTTGCAGGAAATCATGTGGAGAGCTGCAAGAATATTTTCCATAAACAGAGGAGTTTTGGTTAGTGAGGGGAGAGAAAAAAGGTTGTCTTGAGTCTATATTTTCATGGTGAAAGAAACAAGCCTGAAACCTCCAGTAATGAGTCTTGAAAGGAACTCTGCATGCCATTTGGTATCTCTACAGCTTACAGAGACAGACATCTGTCTATATTCCCAAAATTTCTTGCGGCTGGCCAAACTGGGTACATATAGTTCTACAATAAACAGTTCAATTGCTGACATACTCTGTCCTAGTTTCTATGTAACTAGCTCCTGGGAGCCAGGACCAGAGAAGGTTTTCATGCTCATAGCCCTCCCTGCTTTGACAGGTGCTCTAAGGTCTAAGGATTAGGTGCTCTAAGGATTTCTGAACTCTAGCAGGGGACTCCTTGGGATCTGGACATCTGGATGCTTCAACTATAGAAAAACTAACAATTTTTTATTCTAGAAAAAATAAGTGTCGTTTCCTTTTCATAGGAAAAGCTCAGAAGTTCTAGTTTTCATGAGAAGCTTTGTTTTTTCTTCCAAAATATTTTAAACTTTTAGGGAATGCAAACTCCAAGTTGCAGCCAGATCTGATAGTAAATACAATGAGATAATTATCACAAAAAATGTTCTTCTAAAAGCCTGGTACATAACCTATAGAAAAAATAAGTAATTTTTTAAAATAGTGATATTATTAAAAAAATATTTTTTACAACTAAAGCTCTGGTCCCATATGCTGTCACTATGTCATGACCCTCTTTTATCAGTAAGGCATTAACTTCCAGTAATTCATATACATCAAGGAACAAACAAGACCGTTTAGTAAGAAGTCATTATAAACAATATCTTTTCTTCAATTTTCTTCAATTATCTTCAATGACTTTCTAGAAAATCTCAATTCATTTTAGTTGTGTAAATTAATAAGAACTGTGTCTTTCAGATCCAAGATATGATTTCCAGAACGCCATGTATTTGTCGAAGTTTCTTCCTAAGAAATCATGTAGAAAAAACTCCTTATTCTCAGGGAAGAGGTCAGATAGAAACAACAGCAATGTGCTGAATAATATTCTGTTTCCACAGTAATGGGAAACAGAGTGGGTGCTGCACAAGAGGAGGTTAGCTTCCCGTGCACTCTGAGGGGAGGGTTGGCTGTAAGGGCCTGGGACTTCTGGAATTAATCTGTGCTGTTGCACCAAGCAATGACTTCTTGGATCTAATGCTCTTTGACTTAGCATTTGGAATATTTCACTCAGGCACATCTTGTCTGTGCCCTGAAGTTATTTAGACACAGGAGGGCTGCTTTATTCAGCTTTTCTTTTGTGGATAAACTTTGGATAGGTTTCTTGCCCAAAGATACTTGCCTGCTCAGACTCATTCTCATCTCTGTACTGTAAGGCATCCAAGGACAGGACCACCTGTGGGTATGGAAGATCCTGGAGAGTCAGCGGAGTATTTTTATTTCCATAAGAGCAACAGATGTACTGCACCGATACTCTCTCTGGTGGGCTTTGTGGTCTCCCCACAGGGATCCTGCTGGCTGCCTGGTGACATTCAGAACAGCTGCTGTTTTCTTCATTCTGGCTCGCTGTATCCTCTGTGGGATGGTGGCACAACTGCTTTCCTTTTGGGGAAGGCATGAAGCAGAGAAATTGAGAACTTCTTTAGAAAGGAAATCTGGTTTTAAGATACAAAGGCTTTGGTGATGACGTTAAGATTTTTGTTTGAATATCGTCCTTGGCCTGACAAACATAACTATCATTGTTCAGATGTTTTATAAACTGCTGGTGATCAAATAACTTCCCAAGTAATATATTAATGTGCAACCCTAAGGTGAATACATGCCAGCCACATTGAAAAGGGCAGTATAATTCTTGTCACTTTAGCCAGTTACTTCCTTTAAGATACCCTCACCTCCATTTTGCGTCCTTTGAACTTTAATGCACTAGTTGGCAACTATAGTGGAGCTGAAAACCTGATAAGAGATTTAATAGCTCTGCCTTGGTTGGGTGAAAGAGAAAGATGAGTATGATGAAAATACCAATGGCTTTGTAACACTTAAATTCTTCTTAACCCTTTTCTGTCCACATGCATGTCCTCATCTACTGTTGTGCAGGACCCTGCCATGTCAGTTGGCCTTAGTGGGCCACCAGGGGCCCACCAAACTGCTCTGTTCTTCCTCCTCCTCAACAGGAGAGGGGGAGGAAATACTATGAAAGCTCATGGGTTGAGATAATGACAGGGAGCTCACTTACCAATTACCGCCAAGGGCAAATCAGACTCAACTTAGGGAAGTTAATTTAATTTATTGCCAATAACAGAGTAGGATAGTGAGAAATAAAACAAAACTAAAACCACCTTCCCCACACCCCTCCCTTCTTCCCAGGCTCAACTTCACTCCCAACTCTTCCACCTCCTTCCCTGGAGGGGCGCAGGGGGATGGGGAATGGGGATAACAGTCAGTTCATACCATTTTGTTTCTGCTGCTCCTTCCTCCTCACATTCTTCCCCTGCTGCAGTGTGAGGTCCCTGCCATGGGAGACAGTCCTTCATGAACTTCTCCAATGTCAACTCTTCCCACAGGCTGCAGTTCTTCACAGACTGCTCCAGAGTGGATCCTTTCCATGGGGTGCAGTCCTTCAGGACCAGACTGCTTCAGTGTGGGTCCCCCACAGGTCACAGGCCCTGCCAGAAAACCTGCTCCAGCATGGGCTCCTCTCTGTGGCCTCAGCTGCTGCCAGGACCCTACTCCAGTGTGCGGTCTCCATGAGCTACAGCTTCCTTCAGGGCACATCCACCTGCTCCAGTGTGGGCTGCCCCATGGCTGCAGGTGGATATTTGCTACACTGTTAGCCTCCATGGGCTGCAGGGGAAGAGCCTGCCTAACCATGGTCTTCACCACAGACTGCAGGGGAATCTGCTATGGTGCCGGTGCCTGGAGCACCTCCTCCCCCTCCTTCTTCACTGATCTTGGTGTCTGCAGAATTGTTTCTCTCACATTGTCTCACTTCTCTCTTACAGTTCTGTACAGCAGTTTTTTCTCTTTCTTAAATACATTATCACAGAGATGCTACCAATATTGTTGATGGGCTCAGCTTTGGCCAGCAGTGGGTCTGTCTTGGAGGCAGCTGAAACTGGCTGTCTCACATGGGGGCAGCTCCTGGTGTCTTCTCACAGAAGCCACCCCTGCATCTCCCCAGGTCTTGCCACACAAACCCAATACACTCTGGTTAGGCATGTACCCCCCAACAGTGTCTTCTTGGGATAACTGTCTCAAACTTCTCAATGAAAGGAACCAGCAGAGCTATTTGAGGACTGGTCCATTCATCTTTATCACAATGTGGGTGGTAATAGGACTGCATGATTAGTGATAAAGACCAGGGGGAACTCTGAGCTTGGGCAAGAGGAGTCTATCCCCATCAGAGTACTATAACCTTTGAAAAATCTTTCTAATGTCTTTTTTGCACAAAGCATGAGATGCCTATCCTAGCCGCAAGTAAGGCACCACAACTTGGAGGAACAGGAAGGCCACTGAAACCTCATTAGGGTGGATCCCCACCAGCTAAAAAACGTTAGACCTGCCATGGGTATGGACACACCCAACAACAGCTTCCCCTGCCATCTGACCACTTGCTAACTCCACCAGTGCTCTCCCTAGGTTGGCCTCAGCAAATGTAGATAGCAAAAACTTCCCTGCCAGGTGTCCCCTACTGTGTGGAATGAGAGTCTGCAAGCAGGGTGCAAAAAATGTACACAGCAATTATTTCCTGGCTAATAGAGGTAGCTATTAGACAGCCAGGACTAATATGCTGCTAGACAGCACTGATTCTTGTAGCAGAGTGAACCCTGATGTTGCTGAGTTTCTGTTTTCTTATGTCTGTTTTTTATCTCAGGATTTTATCTTTTTTCTGTGTCACCATTTTTCCTCTTGAATGCTTGAACTCACAACTCTTACGATCTCAGTAAGTTAATTCAATCTGGGTTTTCCCTTTTTGTATCTAGCATGGCTTTAGCTAGCATAATTTCCACAGCTCAGGTGAAATTTTGCCAGCCCAACTGAGTTAAGTTCATATAGCCATGCTGCCTCAAAACCAGCCATTGAATCACAGACAGCTGAGTCTCTGGGCCATTGACTCCTAGTGCTGGTAAGGACCTGTGGGGCCAACTAGAGCATCTTGATACCAATACCAGATTTTTCTTTAAGGTCTGTCACCTAGTGGCAGCTCTACTAGGTTCCCAGCAAACTCTTCCAGTGCTTCACTACCTTTCCTGTTAAAAGATTTTTCCTGGTGTCTTGACTAACTATCCCTGCTTCAGTTTAAGCCCATTACTTCTTGAGCTCTGCTTGGAGAACAGATGATTCTCTTGCTTGCTGAAGTGCTATGCATACAAGATGCCGAGGCAGCATGATGCATCTAACTCCTCAAAGAAATTTATTGATATATTTCTGTAAGCACATTTTCCCATATACTTATCAAATAGGAATATTTTTAGAAGCTGTGCCAAAAGTTACAAAGCATTCAACATTGATTGTAGTTTCTTATGAAAGCTGCAAAATGGCTTTTGCTCAGCTGGCAACTATCCCCTTTAGCCAGGAGCTGTTTCCCACCTGTGTCATGATCTGGGAACAACCTGGGCATGGAGAATGGACAATAGGATGAAGGACTCTTCTGAGGTATGGAGCTACACAATGAGCATCTCTTATCTAAGTTTCAATTACCTCTATCATAGAAGAACTTACTCTGTATCCAGGCAATGGAAATTAGCTTGACCTGAATATATTTAACATTTCCCTAGAGTAACCTGACACGTCATGGTGAGAAGACACTCAATCTACCACTGAATGCAGATGGTTACTCCAGACTTTTGTCCGAGTCTCTAGAGTCAGGAAATGAGGATGGCCTTGATTCTGATGAAACTGCATGAACCTGAGCAGGGAGGGGTTTGTGAGATTTTCACGGTAAAATCTGAATTGACCCTGACCGGTTGACCAAAGCACTGTGAGATTTCATTGTTGCAGTTTGGGGTCTTCTATAGTTTCTGTGTCCTATGGGAAGTGCAATCCCCAGACCAGTTCAAAAAAATGCTATACCAAGCACTGGGGAAAGCATGGGTGTGACGTCAGTAAGATTTTTCCATACTGGCATATAATTGCTACATCTTCCTGTGTTGATGTGGAGTTGCTGCATCCTGACAGCACAGTCCAAGATATTCATAATTCTGCCGGGGAAAAGTAAGAGTTTGAAATACTGTAGTATAAAATCTTGTTTGGTTAAAGAAAGAATGAGCAGTTGATTCTCAAAATGGCTTTAGGGGTTATTCTGCTAAGATGTACAAGATGATTTTCCCCTGGAATTTGACTGATTTGGTACTGAAATTGCTGTTTTAGACTGGCTACTGCACAAGAAGGGGATAGTTTGGACCTTTGATCTGATGGGTCCAGGTTTAGTGCTGATGCTTGGAAGGCTGCTCAACAGTCTTAAACAGTGCTCCTTAAAAATGTCTTTCTGACATTTGGTGGCCCATAGGGTCTCCTGAATACCTGCTCTTGTTGGTCACTGTACACTGGGTCATGTCCACTGCTGTGGTGACTTCTCCCTCTCCCTCGTGCTCTCCCAGAGTTGCTTCTGGATTTCCTGTGGAACGGCTCTGCCCCTCCAGCCTTCTTTCCCTCGGAGACTTAGTTTAGCTGCTGGTGCAGACAACTGGTTTCTCAGCAGCCTTCTTTTATCAGCTTAGCTTCAGTGAAGCAGTTTCCTTCACCAAAACCTGCCCTTTTAGCGTTATTCTCTGGGAACTGCTGCCTGACTAGACCAGGCAAAGCTGTCACTTGTTTTCAAACAAAATCTGTTTCAAAGCACCCTCTGCCGGCTGACTGTCCCTTCTTTGTTCTCCCCAGGAAAAAGCCAAGAACCAGACAGCAGATTTGCATGCTATAACTGAGTAATTTGTGATTAAGGGAAAGGCTATGCTGTTGGTAAAAGATATCTGATTAATTGGAACTGTGAGATGTCATCTCTGATAGGTACTTAAGGTTACTACAGTAATTTGCATGTTCTGCTCTGTTCCGTGGGAGGTGAATCAAAATGAAGCTGTATATCTTGTTCCTACAGATATGAATTGCACAAGCCAGTTAAAAAGGGCTCCCAGTAATATCTGGTACAAACTACATCAGAGAAATCAGTGCAAAGGACCCAACCACGGAGAGCAAGCCACTTCTCTGCTTTCTGAATTTTCCAGATGGTAGGTCAAATTTTTATATTATCATTTAACCAAAACTAACTGAACTATTTTATACAAAACTTTATTTCAGTTCACTTACATGCTTCTTTATCTCAAGAAAAAATATTTGATTAAAATAGTGGATATGATTATGTGATAGAAAAATATTTTTAGGACCAAGATGAAGATTTACCTTATAATGAAGTAATTTTAGAAATTATTTTGCCCTCAGTTTTCTGGCAGATATTTTTACTAATTATTCAAAGACACAGAAAATATTTACTGTGGAATGGATTTTTCAGTTTAGTATATTTATGTACTTTCTTGCTTCAAAATGTTTTGTAAGAATAATATGTATATCAATTCTAGCATTTCCATACTTCAAATACCTAAATTTTACACTTACAACTGTAACTACTGTAGGTGTTAACCATTGTGAGTGCTGATTCTGGAATAAGTTCAGTGTTACTGTTGCTATTTTAATAGCCCATTTTCAGTCAGAATGGGTTTTCTGGTTTGGTAAAAGAATAAAAATAGCTTTCAATGAACAAATTCTATGTCTTAGTAAACAAAACTCACACAACTACTGTTTCATGGTATGTTTACGTTTTAAAGTCTTTTAAGCTTTTTAAAGCAGAAATTGCAATAATATTTCTAAGTTCTGTTAGTATGCAAGTTGTGGTACTTTTATAATGTTTGTTCACTTATATAAACAGTACTATAAACACTTTGTTGCCAAATACAATTTTGGAAAAAAAATCACAGCTGTCTTTAGAGAAGCAAGGAGTTAAGCCCTACAGATTACCGCTTCTGCAACATAAATAGGGTGTTCCCAGTTTTTTCATCTTCCTTTGATATTGGATCATTAGGGGTTAGGTTTTGACATACTCAGGTAGTTATCCAAAATCTGTATTTGGATCTAGTGCTTTTTCAGCATCATACTGAAGTTTTCCTTCACAGAAGTTAGACTTAAGTTCATAACATGCAGTTATTGTGAGCTACAGAAGGAAAGACATTTATGGAAAATGTCTCTTTATCTTTTTTCCACTGAATATTAACAATCTAAATTTATGGTATACTGATGGCCCAAAAATATGTTATTCAGGCGTCCTTCAGACAAATGCAATAAAACACAAGTTCTAAATAAATCTGCAAAAGCAGAAAGAAAACTCATAACCATCTCCAGAAATTAGGGACTTTGTCTCTCAGTGCTTTAAGCTACAGGAACATCTTCCTTTTGATTGCGGGACATGAGGTGTCTTAGTGCCTTTGTCTTATGCCTCATAATACCCTTTTTATTTGACCTAAGTATCACGGATGTGTGGATGCTTTCATTTTGCTTTGTACAGAGTAATGCCACAAGCTGTAAGACACTAGTGGACTAGTACTTCTCTTGTTATTTGCTGTCTAGAACTGCAACCTCTGCCTCTGTTTTTATTAAGGCAATTTGGCAGTTTGCTGCTAACTTTGCTAACTTTGGAAAATGCAAACAGAATTTAATTGCCTGAGCTCTTTGTATTTTCAGGGAACATTCCTCTTTAATTAAAGCCCCATATATTGCATGTATTCACACACACTAATCCCAAACTCTACTTAAGCTGCTGCCAATACTCAACAACTTAAAAATGGGGGGAAAAATCAATAAAGCAATCCTCAAATTTAGGCAAGGAGAATCTGTCCTTTCAGCACAACTATTTTGTACTGTTTTGGTGCAGGCTAGTAGCCCAGTATGTGTAAGATCTCTCAAAGACATACTTTTTCAAGAAACAGAAGACTAAATAAAACAATGGGCAAGTATGATGATAGGCAAATACAGATTTCTTACTCTTGGATCTTTTTGGCCCTTGTTAGAAGAGTTGATGAGGGCAAGTAATTGCCTGTCTCCATTCCCGGGAAAAGCTGTAGCTCAAAAACGGAGAAAGCACAACTCCCTGCAACTTTTTGTTAATCACCAGCCTTCCATTTCTAGGGCTGCAATAACACTGGCAATAAGGGACTCACCAATATCTCCAATAGTGGTATCAGCTGTGACCACATACAAAAGAGACACATATAAATAAAGTATCAAATGAGGAAGAACCTCATTTCAGACAGTCTCCAAATCTAGTCTATGAAACTGATTTTCCTTTAAAAATCAATTGGTTTACTTTTTGTCATCTTGCTGAAGTATCTGCCTGCTTAAACAAATATCTCTAAAAAGTAATAGGACAGTTAGTATAACTGCTGGTATACTTCATTGGGGGCAAGCAGGTTCATGGAACAGAACCAAACACTTGGAGGGAAAAGGCTCCAAGCAGAGAAGGAATATTCTGAATATTTTTTATGTCTATTTAATTACTTAGATAATCTAATCATATTAAATTCTATTTATTATTCAGCTTAGAGTTTTTCGCTTAGCTGATTCTTAGGGTCTGTTTGAAGACTTCACTGCAGAGAGTCAGTTGATATAGATGTATCTAATCTTGGTTGTATGAACTAGCCCTGCTGCAGCTAGTGTTCTGTGTATCATGTTAGCTTATGTGTATACACATACATGTATTTTGCACGTAGGAGGCATTCAGCATCTGATGGCACAGTGCTCTGGACGGCTGCATAAACTCCTTTTGGAGGGATTCACCTTCCCATGCTATGTTGCTAGTTTTGACTATGTATACACCCTGCCGCAGCCCCAGATGTGTCAGTCAGTCCCTCTCCAGGACAAGTGGGCCATGCCAAATGCATGTGGGTACCAAATAGTTTAAAGGCAGCTTGTAAAACTGGCCACCTGGCTGGAAAGAAGGACCTTTTAGGAAGAAAAGTTCTCTGCATAAGCCAATGCTCAGTCACAAAGTCACAAGAATATGGAGATGGTGAATTATTGTGAATGATCAGTAACGTTTCTTGTGAGCTGCAAGTGAAAACAGTCATTTCTGTGAGAAAAAATGAGTGAGACAGGCTAACCAAAGCCGATTTGAACCAGTAAGATTAGGTACAGTAACAGGTAATGAAAGACAGTTAACTAGAGTGGAAATCAGTGCAGAGAATGAAGTGGTGCTTTAGAACAGATACGTATCATGACAAGGCTCAGTGAAACCAAGTCAAGCAAAATCAGTTCTCAGACAGATTAGAGCTACATGGCAGTGTTTTGATTTTACCCAGAGAGACAGAAATGAAACTGGTAGGTATCTCATGAATTGTAGAAATGAGGTGCTCACTGCAGTATGCCAGAGAAACGTTCATCACTGGCTCCCAATGTGCTGTTCAGGAGATTGAGACACCATGTATCTATCAAATGTTGCTCATATCAGCTGAATAGTGAACTGATTTCCAAATATCAGGAGATATTTGGGCATTTCCACCTCCCTTTTCTTTCTCAGGAGAATATGGAGCCATGAGTCCCCATATAATTTTTCTGCTGTGATAGAAGTAGACCTTAGATGGTGGATGAAGTCAGCAGAGTTGCTGGCAAATACAAATCTGTTTAGGTCCTGAATTGGATTCAGGCCTCTAATAATTGGGATATGTGAAACTCAGGTCCTCATTCCCACTTGCCAATCTGCTTTGCTCCCTGGTAGTGTCAGAAATAAGTTCTAGGGACAAGCCTTCTGCTCTAAAGGATGAACAAAGACAAATGCTTTGCTGTGTTGATGCTGTGAATTTTGTTGTGTGCTGTTTTGCTCTGTATCTGTCTTCCCTGAGGACCTACCCTGTCCCAGGTCACTCCTGAATCCTCTTCTGGACCAGCTCATTCATTCCTTCCAGGACAAAACTCCCGATGTTTGTTGTATTGAAAAGTCCTTCTAAAAATCTATTAACCCGGTCTAAGGTTTCCTTAAAATTAGAGAAATCAATAGACTGCATGTGCTTGTACATGGTGCTTTTCTCCAGCTGTAATGAAAGTGAGCAGCTCCTCACATACATTGTTTCTAGGAGCTCCTGGCTGGTCATTTGCTTCTTGTAAAAGGCATGGTGTCAGCCTTGCTGTGATATTAATGTTGGGATGCTGCTTTTTCAGTCTAAACCCCATCTTTTCTGTGATTTGTGAGTATCCCTGCAAAATACCTACACTTAAATTCTCATGCTGTTCTCTTCCAACACTAAGTTTTGTTGTTATTTTTGAGTTTAAGAATAAGCCTCTGGATGTTATTAAACCTTCTAAAAGAAGAAACTTTCCATATCAATACAAAGCCGATGACATTTCTGAAAGCTCAAAATCAAGTTTGTTCTGAATTTCAGACTTGGCAGAAAAGTAGGTCTTGATAAGTGTTTGTTTAGTCTGGAAATCTTTGGCAGTGAAATAAGAATTCCCTGCAATAAGTATGACATCAGTACTTACCCTGCCTGTACATTTCTTGCCTATTTTTCACTACTCCTCTTGTGCTTGCTATCTGCAAGATAAATTATAATTTGTTTCTAACTTGATTTCTCTTGAAAACTTATCTGCCATCTGTAGTACCATGGGGCCTCTTCTTCCTCATACATGATAGTAGAACCCGCCGCTCTGTGATCTGCAGTGAAGGACAGCATTCAAGTGAAGGGTTTATTAACGGTAAGTAGAATGCTTACAGTTCTGTAATATAGCTGGATTGCATGTCTGCTGTCTCCTGAGATATTCCTAGATTAAGTCAACTTAATGTCCATGGACAAATAGCCAGTTTCTTTAATAAAGGGGTTTGCTGGAGAGTGCCTGAGCCACACAGTGAGGTGTGAGTTACAGCGAGTGCATATCAATTAGACACAAATGAAGACATCAGTGAGGCATAGGATCTGCCCTACTGCTGTTACACAAGTGTAATATATGTTCCTTTATCTACCTTTCCAATCCATTTCTTCAGTTCCCCTTCAGGTCAGCATTACTGATGGCACTCACCTGGTTTTGTTCTTACTGCTAAACACTTACCTAGAGAAGCTGTCACTGAAACTTCCACTTCCATAGAAAGCCAAAAAGGTGTTGTGCATCTAACCTAAGTTGGTTGGATGTAAGCTTAATTCAAAGCCAGCATATATGTTTTCAAATCCAGGATCTATCCTTTTCTAGACCAAGGTATAATTTTTTCTGCACTCGACTATGAAGAGAATGCAAATGTACATTTACCTTCACTAAAAAAAAGATCAACCAAACAAAACCAGGCTTTTGCCTGAGGCCCACCATGGGAGAGTAATTCCCCTACCCCCATTAAACTAATCCATAACATTAGTTTCAAAGGACCATCAACTATTGCATTAATTATAGAACAATGAGTATAATCTCAAAGCTGCAAAACCACTGCTACACACACACGCACGCTCTGTATAGAGCAGCTCACATGGTGTAGTTTATCCCTGCATGATACCGTTATCTGTTAGGAGATGTACATCAGTGCCATGGTAATAGCATGACTGATGCAGTCAGAGTACATTCTCAGATATCAATGTTTTTCTTTTTGGTTTAGAAATATGATGGAGTATGTACATTTAATCTTCCTATCTACCTTCCTCTCGGTTTCCATGACATCCGAAACATGTAAGTCACATTTTAAGAATACTTTCTGATGAGGTTTATTCTGTAGAAATGTGTAGGCTGTTCCCAAATTGGTGATTTTTTTTTAAACCTAAAATTAGCTAGTTTACCTCAAGCCACAAATCATGGTTTAAAAACTAGCTTTATGTGTTTTCTCTGTATATTAAAATGCACTGAGCACTCTCCACTTCTGTGACATTAAGTCTAGGTAGGTTCTACTTCTGCATCCTGGAATCTCTGTAAGCAGAAGGAAAAGGGTCTTTCTGAAAGGATTTGAGAGTAGCTGATGTTCCAGGCCCCAGCTGGGCAAAATCTTCAAGAGCATGTTTAAATTGCACTGAAGAGGGCATATGCATACGCACACCGCTGAACCAGGGATGTAACTGAGCGCTCTGCTCATTAAAAATGCTTTTTAATGTCCTGGTTTTGGGGGTGTTAACCCACATGTGCAATGTGACAATAACATTTCCCTGAAAATAGGGGAATATTGAAAACAGTAATCTCTTTCTGATGGATCAGCTCTGCTGGCTCAGCTATATAATGCTGACCAGTGCTGACCAGTGACACAGCATTACATAGCACTCACATAGTTCTAGTCTCCAGCTACACTGCTTATTTGTTTGAAAAATATTGTAAGATATGATCTCTAAATATTTCCCCATATTATCAATTTTACAATATGAATGCTAAGTTTCAAAGGAATTAGATTTATTAAGAGGCCAGATTCTGCTGAAGAATTTCCCAAGATAGTTTTCACTGATGTCACTGAGTTTAGATAAGGCCTCTCAGTTTCTATGTGTTCCCTTTTGTCCTCTGTTTTTCCCTGAAGAAAGCTGTATTTCCAATTGGTTCCTCCTTTCGTGGGGCAATGCCACCTTTCTTGACACCCCTGATACATCCCACTGGTTTTGGAAGGCTCATGGGTGGAATGCTGTTAAAATGATGGGGTTGGGGGGTACTCATACCTGATGTGGCTAATTTAGGTGTCTGAATTAGTAAGCAAGATGACATGTAATGTCAATGGAGATGGACCACTTCTTTAGAAAGCAGAGCAGAAGCCAAGTGTTCACTATGTAGAGAGACCCACCACCTGATTTGTGCACCTATGTGTCTAAAGCCAGGCGGTGGTAATACTCCATGAAGTGTCATTTTTGATAGGTATTCTCTATTTTGGTTAGCTATTTGTTACCCACTCCCGTTTTGATGCTCCTTTATCTACAGTAGCTCCTCTGCCAATCTCCATCTTTGTCCAGTCTCCATCCTTGCTTATTTTCTCATCTTTCTCTTCTCCAAAATGCAATTTAACTTTCAGATTAGCATTTCTGTTTTCAGCAGCCAGTTCACTACTCAGGTGCCTGTGCACTTAAATATCTGTCAAAATTGCTTGATTCAAGTTTCTCTGGACCAGTTTCAGTATTCAAAAGTAGAAATATAGTCAGATAAAAAAAAAAAAATAATTCAGTGTTTTACTCCCAACACATTCCTCTTTTTCCTCATGTGTGAGCATGTGTGTTTTGTTTTCCTAAGATTCTTATTTGTCTCATTGCTTTCTGGCATCTTTTCACCTTCCCATCAGATTCTTCCTTTTAGTAATTTTCTCTATTTTTTTTCACATTTTCATGAACTTCAAACAGAAGCTCTTCTGGATTTATTTTTTTTTTTTTAAATGTTCGTATCTACAGGCTTCCTCCTTCTACTATTTTTTCCTTCCATAAAAAAAAAAAAATTATTGATTTCCTTTTTCTGGATTAGAAAGGCAGAGCAAAAGCTCTTCTCTGTTGTATAAATAAATATTCATTATACTGTAAGCAAGGAAATCTAACATCATAGTACAGTATTAAAGTCAGTACTTTTTTTTGGTGTGTTAAATTCTTGTTTTGAATAAAACCTGGATTTCAAGCAAAGATTTGCATAAGAAGTTCATTTCAAGAAATCACTATTTCTTAGTTAAAGCCTTCTATTTTTTAGTGTATGTCTGGTTTGAATCTAGGGGTTTTTTTGTTTGTTTGTTTGTCCCACACATTAATTACTAGTTTTTCAAACGAGTGGCTCCATAACTCAAGGTAAACAAAATTTTATTGGAAAAAAATCTAGTGAGAATAAGTTTGCTATATATCATCTCTGAAAATCCAAGGAAGGTAGAGGGACATGACTGGCCTACTGATCCAGGAATGCCAAGTTCTCCTCTGTCTCAGCAGAGCTAAGGTTTAATTAATCTGAGATTTTTATCTTTTGCTCATTTGCAGTTGATGCAATGGAAGGTGAGGCTTTAGTTATAAAATGTCCCCGGTGGAGTTCAGCTGTGAATGTTGCCTGGTATCACACAGATACTAACAAAATAATTCCTGCAGAAGAAGAGGGATCACGAATATTTTCCTTAAAACGATTTCTTTGGTTTCTGCCAACTTCTAGAGAGGATTCTGGAAACTACACTTGTGTTACACGTTTGTAAGTGCAACATTGAAAAATGAAAGGTGTAAGACTGGAAAGAAACATACAAGCTTTAATAATACATTCTAATTATTATATGTGGAAATTATGACTTTTTTTCATGCGATACACCAATTCATGTAACTTTTCATCCTGCAATTGCTGTTTTTATGACAAGTCATTAAAATCAATCTGTGGCTGTAATGCAATAATCATCCATATGTTTATAAAACAAGATTCCCATTTGTTACAAATATTTAATATATTCCTTGTAAAAATACTATCATTGACATACCTTTATTTCATTTTTAAAGTTCAAGTAATAGCACAAAGTGGTTCAACATGAGTGTGCAGGTGCATCCATACAAGCAAGGAGTATGTTTCCCAAGTCAGATTCGTTACCCAAATGACACCGGAAGAGGAAAAATTGTTTGTCCTACAATTGACAATTATAAGAATGCTACTATCATCCAGTGGTATAAGGTAAATAAAACCCTGATAGTGCCAGTTGTAGATTAGATTACTGTGAGAAGCTATTTGCAGCCAAATAAAGAAAATTGTCTTTTCCAGGACTGCAAACCTCTTCAGGGACAGAGATACTTCAAGGGAGAAAAATATGTTTTTATTAACAACCCAAGACAGGATGATGATGGTTATTATACTTGTCAATTTATCTACACTCATAAAGGAAATGTGTTTAATGTATCAGCTACGAGGATTTTCGTAAGTAAGGGTAAGACAGTCATTTTGTAGCTTGCTAAGATAAAAAAGACTGATGTCCACGTAAAGCAAAGGAAGCTCCTTTTGTACATTAAAGAGAAAAAGAGTTTCTGTTGATTTGTTTTATCTTCTTAATGAAACTTTAGATCAGCTTCTTTAGGTGAATTTTGTGGATGAGGCTCCAAATGGAGCAAGGTGGTGGTAAATTCAGACCTGATCATATTCAGCTTTTTGCTAAAAGTCTCTGACAACTCTGGTTACATACTGTGGTTTGTAGATCTGTCTGGTAGTGCTTATTTCTGAAATGAAGGGTCTTCTCAGTGGGATGCCACAAAGCTCTGCTTTCTATTTCTTTGAGGGGACAAGAACTGGTAGGTAGTGAGGATCATCTGGTGATCACTGGATCACTGATGTGTTGATGGTCTACAACGCAATACCTTCTGGTCCCTCTCTATTATCTAGCATTAATTTGATAGTAGGGCTGAAAAACTTTTAGATTTGTCTTGAATGAGACAAAATGAGTGAGATATATATACATAGACAGAAAATGAGTGCTCAGTGATTACTGTGTCTTTGTTATTTTGAATGCTGCCAACATGGCTGAGGTGTGTGGACTTTGGGGTGCCTCTAGGATGCAGTCTCCTCAGGGAGGCCTTGTATTTGGATGGTGGTCAGGGGAAGAGCATGCAGCAATCAGCAATTCCAGATTGCATCAACTTGCAAAACTTCAAAATGTGTCTTCAGTTCTGCAATCAGATCAGTAGAAAAAGTCAGAAAGATGATCTGGGGGTGGGTAGAGGGTGGCGGTTGGATTTGCGTTCTGGGGTTTTTCGCTTTTTTTTTTCAAAAGTAGATAATGTTCATTTGCAGACTGACATCAGACTTTTTTGCTGTGGGGAGGCATCCAGCTTGTGGGCAGAATGCAGATTTGGAGCACAGGAGCCTTGATTCCGGTTTTTGCCGCTGCACCCAGACCTCAGTAGTGGAGTTTGTTCTGATTATTCTGAGCTGGACAGAAGACAGATTTGAGATGAGACCTAGTACAGTAGTTTAGGAGGTGTCATGCCTTTCCTCCCTCTTTTCTGTGTTGGTCTACATGACATTTCTCTGCCTAACACTTAATTTTTGTTTGAATGTGCTTTCATTAAAACTTCTCTAACTGGTCAGGAATATTTTTGTGTCTGTTTTATTTGGCACAAAGGCATCCAAATTTACAAAAGCTTTTGTTACATCCAAGCAGGTTTCTTAATTTTGAAGTTAATCCAACTTTTTTTTTTTTTTAAATCATTGCAGAAAGAAGGGATTGCAACATAACATGCGAAATCTAAGCTGGGTCTGTCATGTCTGCTCCAGTTTTTACTAAATTCAAAGTACTTAATGACAACTTCTTTGAGTTTTTATCAGCCTTTGAAATTAGTATGCTGATGGGGGGAGCTGTTATGTTTTGATAATATTGGCTTACAATGTACATTCCTGTTGCCTTGCAGATCCATGCTGACGCAGAGGACCTTCTGCCTCTGAATGCTGGCAGCTAAGAACTTAGCATAGTCAGATAGCTAGGAAGTTACTGACTTTCTCCTGACTTCTTTTTTAGCAGATGCAGCTTATGAAATTTAGAAACAGTTAGGATGGGTAAAGAGAATTCTTTTCTGGCAGCCTGGGAAGCAGGGGGTTAAATAAATTCCTGCAGATTTTTTAGGGAAATATGGTTATGGGTTTCACAGAAGTGCCTTGAGATAGAAAAGCCTAATGAGTGAAAGGATAGCAAGCGATGTGTTTGAAGTGGGAAATATGAGACATTATAAAGGGCAAGAAAAGAAGAAAAAAGGATCAAGGGAAAAAAATCTGAAAGATCTGAATGCCTAATTCAAGTCAAGCAGCTGGATGTAGTTTGGACCTGTCCATAACAATTATTAGTGGAGATGGAAAATAAATATGTCAAAGAAAAAGTAGTATTCCTTCTAGAAGGGTAATGATAAGGGATGCTCATTGTTATGGCAGACTGATGTAGTGGGAAGCAGTTGTGTGCAGCAGTGATGCGCAGACAACAGAGAGAGAGTCTTTGGAACCAGACACGCTCAGCTGTCAGGCTGCAGAGATGGAGGAAACAGAGGGGAACGTGGGCAGGCAGCTGTGTGCGAGAGGGTCCTCATTTCAGATACTGCATAAAAGTGCATATTAGCTATTTCATATCATAGATATGAGTAATTTCTCAAATGTTGGAAGGAATCGCTTTCTCTCTTTTTAAAAACAAAATAGGCAACTGAGAAAACACACAAATCTATAACTGCATTTGCTTTTTTTTGCCACTCAGCAGCTAAAACAGTACTTGAGAAACTAAAACTTTTCCTTGATCTTTATTTACAGAGGTAAAAAATTAAATAAATGGAGAGAAAATACTTAAACTACTAACACATATGGACTCTCCAGAAATATTTGGTTGCAGGAATAAAACCAGATGATCCCAACAGACATGTGAAATGCCATTGTAGTGTTAGTTTGCAATTTTGCTTTGGGATCTTAAAATATTAACTGTACAGATTCTAATAATAATCTTACAAAATGTATTTTCACAACTTTCTAATGTGTGCTTTCTTTCCCTCCTTAATTTCTAAAGTAAAACACTCACCTCTGCCACCTCAAATTTTATTTCCAAAGGATAAAGATGTAATAGAAGTGGAGCTTGGTAAGTACAGACCTTAAATTGTTTTTAAATTAACATCTTGCCATGGCCTAGTGAACATGCAGATTTTCAAGAAAATATAACAATGGAATTTTTCATTACAGTTTTGGACCATAATGTTTACCAGATTTAATTCACTCCAGGCATGTGATGTGAAGTTAGATGAAACTGATGGGTTATTTAGGCATTAAGCAGCAATTTAAGGGGATTTAAATAACCTATTCTACCTTCACTGGGATAGACTAGGATTATTCACACGGTCAATTTTAAGCCTCAACTGAAGGAGTGACAGCTTCTGTCCACTTCCAAGAGGGCTTTAGCTAAATCCCTTGGGACTGTTTGATGGTTCCCCTAAGAGAGAAGGATGGACTATTCTTGCAACTATAGATACTCCTTGTTACTTGCAGTCCCTTTATGGAGACAGTGGCTGTGTCTCTGTTGATGAATGAAGGAGAGTAAAGGACTGGTTGCTGACCGTGAGGCTGAGAAGCACTGCCTGTCTCGTGTCCGTGTTGGCTAGTGTTGGGCAGACCTGTCTGGCTGGGAGATACTGGGAAGGCTGAAAGACAGGACCAAGGAGTGGACTTCTTAGAAATAGCAGGTTGGAGAGCCCGTGATGCAGAGCTTGGCCCTTGTCTCCTTTTTGTTTAGGACCATAGATGTTCTCAGTGATTCAGATTCACCCTGTGTAACTTGCAGCATCAAAACAAGGTGCTTGTGGTAGGAGTGGGGTTTCTGTATAGTCCATAGAGAAAGGTAGACCTCTCCAGAAAGTGACTAAGCCCATCTGAAATGTAAATAGGTAGCCCAGGATGCCTGTCTCCCAGGGCAAGTGGGGTGAATCTGGGCTACTGGAAGAAGGGATCGCAATCACCACTCCACTGTTTCTGTCCTACAGCAAGGCTGCTCTGGTAGCAGGTACTGCAGGGGCCTGGGGCCCTGTCTGAAGTGCCATGTACTGTGACTCAGAGACTTGCCATGTGGGCTTGAGTCCCCATTCTTTTTTCCTCTTTCCCCCAGTTGCTTTGTCACTTAGAATTAGATGATCTGTGCTCCAGGATCACCTTTCTCTAATAACATGGTCAGTCTCTAGTGCTCTGTGGGCTCTGCCCACCCCTCTGGGACAAACCATTTGCTGTACTGGTTCTATTGTTTTCTGTTTGCAAAAATGAAGGGATTTCTCCATGATCCCTAATACCAATTCAGGATGTAAGTCATAAGATTTGTTAATTTTATTTAGGCCCTGCTTAGATACATATTTACATGGAAATAATTTAAAGTGTTTTAATTATACCTTCTTCTGGTGAAACGGTGACTTTTACTTTGGAATAAATATTTCCAAATGACAAATACTTAATAAGTAATTTCCTGTTTTAGTTTTGCTTGGACTGGTTTACTTCTGTCCAGCTTGAACAAAATCCAAGATAAGACTCTGCACAGAAGATTTATGCAAAATAATATATACTGAAATTTAATCATGTTATTACCACGTACACTTGTGTGTAAACCAGCATTTACTTTCCACGTTCCTCAGTAGTTGAATACATGAGTTAAGCATCACGAGTAAAGTCTACAATGCCTTCATTATAACAAATATAAATAATTCATTTTGTAATCCTTGGTGTTGTGTTAAAGCATTTGTTAAAAATCGCATTTTACTATTTCTTTTCAAGTCTTTTCTATGCATCATTTTGTCAGCAGTAGTTCAGAAAAATATATCAGAAGTGTTAAGACAAAACTCACAGGTGGTATGAAGATTTGTAGAAAAAGATGTTATGAGGAAAATAAAATTACACTTGTTTTTCATCAAGGTATGTTTACATCTCTCTGTATCTTGATTAGGTGCTGCTTTTTCTCTGAAATGTCAGGCTCGCCTGGGGATTAAGAAACAGCTGATGGCTGTTGTCACATGGGATGTGGATAACATCCCAGTGAAATACTTAGATTTTTCAAGATTTCATGAAGAAACTCATTTGTAAGTACATATAACACAGAATAATCTTTCTTCTATGCAAACTGTGCCTAGCCATTAAAGTCAATGGTACCAGCTCTTTCTCTCTCTATTAGTTTTGAAGGACGTGAGCAAGAGTATTACAGAGAGACCACTTTGCATATTACTGAAATAAAAAAGGAGGATCTGCAGGCAAATTTCACATGTGTAGCAGTGAATGAAATGTACAACACAAAAGCCACAGTGACCTTACAACTCAAAGCACAATGTAAGGGTAGGATTTTTTAATTTTGTTTTCTTAATGTTTGCACTCAGTTTGAAATATATTGGTGATTTTATTTTATTGTTTCTGTTAGTAAGAAGAAAAAACAGCCTGCTTTCTCACTACATATTCAAGCTGGTGGCAAAATTCTCTTGGCTTCATTAAGTCATGAAAGTCCTTGGGGTAACTTCTGCTGGGGGTGGGGGGCATTACTCAAATGGTATCAGAGAGAGAGTAAATATGCAGAGCACGACTGTATCATCAGCCCTGCGATAAGAATATCCTGTTTCTAAGATATTTCTGCCTTGAAGGCAGGCAGTGCCCTTGGATTTGAAGCACACTGGTATAGTGCAGTCTGCTTTACAAAATCCTCAGGCTGTAGAGGAGCCTCTGCAGATGAGAGCCAGGCAAGGAACTGTCCTCTCCTTTGGTCATCAGTGTTGCAGTGCATTGTGAGGAGCAGAGGTCATCTTCTTTTGAGAATCAAAATGTTGTTTCTAGTGTGGAACCATAGCAGAAGATAGGCAAACTTTAAAAAACAAGAGTCTGAGCTTCCAGATTGACAGTTTACTTGCCTTCTCTCCCATACGACATCCACTGTTGTGCCTTGGTTTTTGACTGAATGTTAAGTGGCGTGACTAACTTCTGTGATGTCTGGCTTTATCCTCTCTCCCTCTGAGCATCACTGTGTTCTGCCAGAGAAGGAAAATCCAGGGCAGTAAATGGTGGGGACTGGGATGGTCTTTAGATCCTATGGGAATTTTTTTTTTTATAGGGATAGCCAGATCCCTAAGCACTGTTGCCAGCACCAATGAGTTAGATTCTTATGGCAGAAAATGCTATTGTGTCTGTGAAGGCACAATGAGAAGCTGTGGTCCTTTCTTATACCTTCAGATATGCTGAACCGCCAAAGACCTTGAGAAGAAATCCCAAGGCCTTTAGCGGGGATTAGTTTTCTATAAGAGAATGGTGGGAAGAGTAAAATCAAGTGTATAGTGAACACAGGGTGTGCACAGGTCCTGGTCCTGCAGTATTCTTGACTGTTCATAACTTCCTACAGGATCATGGCCTCAAAGAATAGATATATTTCCTTGCCATCACCTAGACTAGAAGGGATGTAGGTGAATTATAACAGAGGATAGGGCATCATCCAGCAGGGTAGCACTGATTCCCCCCAGAGGAAGGTGGCAGGAGAGGTTTTGGTTGGATATTACTAAGTGAGTGTGAGTGTAGCATCAGTCAGGAAGCTGGAAGCACATCAGCTCTGCACTGAAGTATCTGAGTGTGGGAGCATACTTGCAGTGAGAGGGAATGAAACTGAGTAAAAGTTCCAGCTTGCTCTAGTTCAAGCAATGCAAGTCCTTTATTTGCCCCATATTAAAAACTATATGAAGAAAAGACTATATTTAATATTCTGTATTCATCAAGTGATTAATCGAATCTGATTTATGTTGTAGACAAATCTTATTTTGTTTTTTATCCATAGGTCTTCAGTAAATGTTCATGAAAGCTCTTGACTGTGAGCCCTCCTTTGCTGCTGCCTGTTTTGTGTGGATATCTGTCTCCTTCTCCTTGTTGCTGCTATTGTCAAGATGCCTGCTTCTGGTCCTCAGCACTGCTGGTGTAAGCAGTGCTATGTCCAGAAATGGTTGTGCTCTGCCTTAGTTTTCTTCACTCGCTCCTCACACAGCTGAGCAATATTTATGCTAAAACAATGACAACTTGCCTCTAAGTATAATAAAAATGCTGTAGGGTTTGCTTGTGCCTCTCATCTTGTAAATGTGTAATAAAAATGTGTACTCTCCTTCTTTTTTGTGTTTTATTTGCTTGTTTATTTTTAATCAGAAAAAACGGTCGTGTGGTAATTTTTTTTAATATATGCTTGTTCCTTAGTGTTTCCCACAGCACAGCTTGTGTCTGCCAGTTACTCTGCTATTAATATTCTTTTTACACAAGTTCATGCTCTGTGTTCTGTTGTTTTGTTGTTGGTTTTTTTTTTTTTTTTTTTTTTTTTTTTTCCAGGGCGTTCAGTATGGGTTACATTATCATTATTTGTAGCACAGATCTGTGATAGGAAGTAAGAGGTGAATAGGTGTTGTGCCACTTACTACTAAACTAGTCCATTCTGGAGGCATTTAATGAACTAGATGAATATTGTTTAGCAGCACAGGTTACAGATTAAGGGAGGAAGCAAAGATGCTGTAAGCAATTGCATTAAAGCTCCTCTGCATTAGTACCTGTTCAGTCTTACAGCAATAGCCTCTGTCTTCAAAAGCCTGCTGAATAAATGATTTGGCTCACCGCATGGAAATTTTCCATGGGAACCAGAGATTAAATTTATTTTTCTGAGTCATAACCAAATACTTTAAGTCCTAGTTCACTGTTAGCAATATCATTATAATTAACCCTAACAATTTGCTTTGATAACAATTGTAATCCACATAGGAATAAAAATTGACAGAGAGGAGTGGTGAGAAAAGGAGGAGTTTCTTTCACAGTCAAGAGTGGTGAGAGCTGTTTGTTTTTGTCTCCATGGAAAACAAAAATACGCCCTTAATACTGGCAGAAACGGATGTCATTGGCAAAGCTGCTTAACATTTCACAGGGAAAAAAGTATATTTTCCAGTTTAGGATATATGCTGTGCACACATGTATGCATTCAAATATCTGTGTGAAGAAAAGTGCTGTATTGTGAAAAAAGTATCTGCCTCAAGTTTCACTTATATTTTTACATGGGAAATAAATGCTGCTAAGAGAAGCTGATCAGCTCTTTATCAGGAGTAACGCAATGAAGTCAGCTCCTTTTGGTGTGATTTGGTGGTATCCAGATTACGCATGCTATGTCTTTTAGACACAGGGAAATCAGGCAAATTCTTTCTTTGTTTTAACAGAATTTAATGAGGATTTGGCTATGAATTTTGACAGTCTCTGCAGCTATGTCCTTGCCTCTGTTAGGAGGTGCTAATGTCCCTACATGGTTCAGTTGCTGCTGCTGCTACCTTCAGAGGTTGCTTCTCCTGCTGAGGAGGATCTTTCACCATTTTTTTCTCACCCACGCCCTGTCTAAACTTTGATCACCCCTAGTCAATATAGAACCCTTCCTTCCACACTATTGCCCATCCTTTCTCTTCCCACTTTGCCTGAAGCTGTTTGGTATCTTCTGACTCCCTCACCAACACTTGTTCATAAACACATTCTTCATGTCTCATAATATCACTTTACAGAAAATTTAGGCTGTCTTATTTTCTCCAGATCTTTCAGTCCTATATCTCTCTTTTTAATTTCAGAGATGGTGATCATCCCAGATTTTACATTCCCTCTCTGCCACAAGACATATCCTCTCATGTGCTCTGAGATCACCTGCGTAACTTATTGTGTGGTGTGCCTCAAGTCACTGTAAGGCTAAGGAATCTGTGACAACTTTTAATTCCCTTCCACCTTTTGTGACAAAGATGTGACTAGTCTTGCTGGATATCTGGCAGCAGCTGCCCTCCACAGCTGCCTGGTATCTCTGATGCTGGAAGATGCCACCTCTCAAGAATGAGAAAACTTACTGGCTACGCTGTTCATGCCAGTTCAGCCCATTGACAACTGCAGTGAATCAGTGCTCACAAAAGTAGCTCTGCTGGCAGAGGGAGGGAAGCTGTTAGCTCCTGAGGCAGAGGCAAGGACAAGTAATTGGAGAAACACTGAGAGTGTTAACTCCTTCTACCAACAGAGCTGGGGCAGGACAGGCACAGGCCTTCAGCATTCCCTTTAACCTGTCTGCTAGAGAATACATGGACTGTCTGAATAACTTTCAAATCTTTCTCTTTTTATTAATGCATAAGCTGCCACTGGCTTTTTGTTCCTCATCTTGATTCAGGGCTGGTTAAATAACTGGAGGTGGCTTTTCATGTGTCTGACCCACAAGCATCATCTTATTTCTCCCTGAGCACTCCTCAATTCTCATTCACAAGGAAGTCTAAAATGCCCAGAGGACCACAAATCTTTCTGGTCTGAACTCTCTTCTCTGGAGAATGCCAGAAATTCCAGTCATTTGGAGCAGAGATAAAGTTCAGCCCAGAACATCAGCTCTGTTCTTCCTCAAAGATATTTAATGGCAAACCTAATCTTTTGGCTTATCTTTGGTAGACGGATGTGGACAGGAATTCCAGACCCAGATCTCTGCCTTTACTATCTGGAAGTACGTCCACCTTAGAAGCCAGAGAAGTTACAGAAAACTGCTGTTCTTCCACAGTTTGTCAGGAAATCCTTCAAATGCTGCTTTCTGACTTGTTTTCTCTGGCCTCTCCAATATTGTTTCTTGTGAGCTGATAGTTCTGTATTCTCATTGCATTTGAATATAAATAAACAGAATTAGAAGGCAATCTGCTCATGAACTCTCTGCTGCTAAATGATGAAGCAAAGTCAAATGAAACAACAGGATCTGTTTAACCTTGTTCAGGGCCTCCAAAAGTGGCTTCTGGCCCTTGCCCCCATTGTGCTGAAGATAGCTGGTTTATTCCAGAGAAATGAGAGGCTGAGTCAGCCTTACTGGGAACTGAACCTGCCCTTCCAGGAAGACCCCCCATGATGTCCTTGTCTGACACTTTATAAGCTGTATAAGCACAGGAAATTTATTACTTCTTTTCCAGTCTTGGTCTAATCAGTGCAAAACCAGATGTAAACAGCATTTTTTAGGTTCGTAATTGCAGGAGTTGTTGGAACCTGTTTCTTCTCTAGATGTTTTATAGATACTTACTCAATGCATTACAACAGTATTTGTAATGTCGTGGTAAGCACACTGTCAACAAATGAAGCAAAAAGAAATAGTGGCAATCTCTGATGCTTGAGTCATCTTCACCAGGTAGTGGAAGGGGTTTCCTGATTTTGTCTGCGTGTGTGTGTATGTATTGACCAGGAAAATGGATCAAATAATAAAATTTGAAGGGGTACACAAAGACAAAGTTTCTTCGTGGGCATCATGTGACACTTAAAACTACAAAATATAAAAGAAACTGGTTCTTTTCTTGCCCACTTCAATATTATTGGAAGGTGGTTTCCCCAGATCTCCTAGTTCTGGTGAGGTATGCTTCATCATATGCCTGATGTTTCTTTCTCCCTTTAAATGGCAAATAAAGAAACAGAAAGAGTGTGAAAATCATGTCAAATTTGCTTTGCATCCTACCAGAGGAAAGGGAAAATGTACTTGTAAACTCTTTATGAGACAATTGCCACTAATCTTCCCTCCAAGGGAATAATGAATCCTCTTTGTGTAACCGCTGTGTAAAGCCTTTTAATTTCAAACTTGGCTATCTGGAATTCATAGTGTGTCCAGTACTGAATCTTGGGTGAATTCAATATGTCCAGGACATAGGTCAAAATGATCTTCTTCAGCTTTGTGGCTGTAACAGTCTGTGGATTAAGCTTCCATCTTTCTAGTTTGGAGAGTATGAAATGACCTTGTTTTTACCTCCCATTGTCTCTTGCTGCAGCAGAACTAGATGACATCTAGAGCATGCACATATCTATATTGACTTCTGCTCTGTGAATCACAGAACAACAGGAAAAATGGAATGCTACAGAAACGCACCTATCTGGGTTGTGATAGAAACATAGCTCTCCCCTAGAAGAGTGATTATCACAATCCTGCACTAGACTTATCTGCGTGCATACGACAGCACAGAGCTGGTGACCGCCATCGTTATGGAATCATAGAATCACAGAATGGTTTGAGCTGGAAGGTCATCTAGTTGGGTTGTCAAGGTCATCTAGTTCAACCCCCTGCAATGGGCAGGGACATCTTCAACTTGCTCAGTTGCTCAGAGCCCTGTACAGCCTGACCTTGAATATTTCCAGGATGGGGCATCTACCAGCTCTCTGGGCAACCTGTTCCAGTGTTTCATCATCCTCATCATAAAAAATTTCTTCCTTATATCTAGTCTGAATCTATCCTTGATAAGTCTTCATCTCTGAGGTGGAAGTGGTCAGATTCAAGAGCTCTTCCATGAGGGAAGCTTGAACTAAAGTGGGTGGCTGCTTTCTTTCCCTGTTTTCCTTACGTGTCATTGCTATTTTATGCTCCTTGACCTTCTTCAAAGGAAAAGGCAGGGGAGAGCATCATCTGCCTCCAGCATAGTTTATTTTTGTGACCAGGACACGTTCTGTTTTCCTGCTTGTTCTGTGTACTTTGTTCTTATCTTGCAGATTTTATTATTTGCACATGTTTCTCTGTACCCTGTTTGTGCAACAATGCCAGAAGCCTCCGCTTGTCCTTTTTGTGGACACTTAACGGTTGTCATGCATAGGCTTAGAATCCTTACAAAATGCTTGAACATTGTTGCTGGTTGTGTTATTAACAGTTTTACAATGTTACAAAATACTTAAACATCATTGTCAGCTGTGGTATTTAGTGTAGGTAGCTCTGGATTCAATGGAAGTAAATATTAATTACATACTGCTTAGTATGCTTCTAGTTTATGGGTCTCTGTTGGCTACAGCAGCTGGAGAAGGTTAACTTCTCTAGGGCTAACAATATATTCCTCTTCTTTACAGTGGGTCTTCCTAACGTCCTCTTGATCGTAGGATCTCTAGTTCTGCTAGTTGCAATAGCAGTCTCTGTTATACTTTATCAGTCCTTCCGAGTTGATATCGTCCTATTGTATCGGGAGATATTTCAGCCCGACTCAGTCAAGGACGGTGAGTAAGAATTGAGCAAGAAAGTTTGAAAAAAGAAAAAAGGCAAATCATATGGAAATGCATTTATCTGATAGTTGCTTACTAACTCATATGACACCTGAGCCTGATCCTTCGCTTTCTCACGCCTTTTGAAATTGTTTAGATAGGAGGGGACATACACAGCTCTGTTAGTGCTTTACATTCCCTTGTTTCCTGGGTTCTGTAATGACGTATTACATAAAAGAGGGATTCAGTCCTGGTTTTGTATTTTTTTAACAGAAGTATTTGCCATGAAACAGTGAATGACAGTGAAAACCCAATTTACAGAGCTATTAACTGTACTTGTTACGTGCTCTCTAAAGAAAAGGAACCAGCCTGCTGGCTAATGTGTTAACAGGCATGTGTTAGAGCACTACAGTTTTTATAAGCCAAAAAGAAAGATACCAATATTGTGCAAGACACTTTTGGGAGGAATACATCCATCCAACTTTAGGGGTGCACTTCAGCTCAAGGTTAAGACATCTACATTTAGTTGCGTGCAATGAAGGTGCACACATGCAAGTTCCCATCCATGAAACCTGGAGACGGGTTCGGCTGTCAAACCATAAGCAGCTAGTGCTGTTGGAGCCCCTTTAGGACTTGAGGGAGACCTGAACTCCTCTGCAGTGCCAGCTGAAGGGCAGGCAGTGACTAATGACACTATGTGGCACATGTTTTTAGGTGACCAAATCAGATCCTCATCAATAAAATTAACAGAGCTAGCCAGGCACTGGGACGTTGCCTCAGTGTTCTAAACATGGGCATCTAGAAGCATCTGGGATGGCCAAAAAACTGGACACATAACAGATATGCTGGATGTTGCAGACTTCTGGACCAGGGTCGGGAGATCAGGCAGGGTACCATAGGAAGACTCAAATGGCACAAGATGTCATATGTTTAGGCAACCCAGCTGGGCCCCTGGCATTTACATGAGAGTATTCTGAATCACTCTAGAATTCACTAATTGTGATGGCCAGTTCTTCACTGATTGTAGCAGGAGTTTAGACATCTAGCTTTCATGTAGACACTGGCATTTACATTTTTTAAATCTGAAGCTGGCTTCTACCACAGATGTCTGCATGGTAGGTATTTACACCTGATCTAGTTACTTATGTTCTCTTTAAAGAGGGAAGAAGAATGCTTTTTAGGGCAGTTTTCATTTAAGTATATTTTGTGATAAAATGAATCAGACTCTGGAAATGTCTGGACCATCCAGGATGGTCTGGACAAAAACCTCAGATAGCGACAAAAGAAGAGGTATGATCATCTCCACTGGAAAAAAAGAAACGAAACATTTGGGATTAGAAAACAAATGCTGTAATAGAAAACATATTTGAGAAATGAAGAGCGAAAGAAGTATTTGACTTTATACTTGGTTCTGATTGTAAGACTACTTCCTGAGTAACGGAGCTTTTCACTCAGAAACATGATATGTCATGGGAATGATAAGTAATTTCTTCAAGGTGGAAGAATTTAAGTGGCATGTCTTGTCCTGAAAGACAAAGGCTGTTAACAGGCTATTCTGTCACTGAAATAACAAATGCTGAGCTTCATCTCTATTTCATGCTAATACACATTGATCAATTGGATTCTTACTCCATATACTCTGGGATAGAGCTTTAACAGTACAAATGCCAGGTTCTCCAAAGTTACAAACACACAGGACATAACAATTGAGCAGGAAAAACACCAGATATGCAGAGTGTCTAATTTTCAGACATGCATGCAACCATATACTTTATTCAGATTAGCAGGAACTTCTACTTAATCTATTTCAAAGACAGGTATTTTTATTTCTCGTCTAGCTTTTGCAATAGACAGCTGTAATTCATGTTAACACAAAACACTTTCCTCTTGTTTTGCCTTACAGATGGGAAGATATATGATGCATATGTTATCTACCCAAAAAGCCACACCAATGAAGCTAATTTTGTGGAATATTTTGTTTACCAAATCATGCCAGATATTCTAGAAAATAAATGTGGATACAAACTGTGTATTTATGGGAGAGATATATATCCTGGAGAAGGTAAGTTTCAGATCAGATAATGCACTGAATGACTTGTCAAAGTTGAGCAAATTGTGGTTCTATCCCTTTTAGGTGTATAGGAAGTCCCCATATGTTCCTGAGCTTGCTGCTCCTCTCTTTAGTAGCTGTGTGTCTGCTCTTTCAGGCAGGGTGACACTATGGCACTCTCTGCTTGGTGGTGTGCTAAGAAAAGCAAGCTGCAGAGCAGGGGCATAGATTGCTTACCATCTTAGTGGGTCATGCAGGAAATGTGACCCCAAGTGTGACTCTTTTAAACACACACCTGCTCTTTGGGTAGTGTAACTCTGCACAGCCATTATCTGGGCAAAGCCACAACCAAACCATGTGTGAGTAGTTCTACAAGACACGGAAGAGGAGAAAACCACAAGCTAAGTTGAGGAATTAACCTTGCTGTTATCACTCAGGGTTTTTCAACCTGTTACAAGGATGTCAGAGTCACAGGAAGTTCAGCTTCTGTTCACATGACCTACTTTCACTTCACATGATTCCCAGCACTAATTCAGGAGAGAACTGATATTCTTTATTCTCGCTTCCTTGTCTTCCAGAATGGAATCATGTTAATTAATCTGTGCTAATTTCCATATGGACACCTCTACACTATCTCTTATGATTGCTGTCATCTAGGTGATATTTGTTTTCTTCCAGAGCTGACTTGTCTGTTTATCTTGTGCTCTGGTTATTGTGTGGTCCAGATCTCTCCCTGTCAGTAAGTAATCATGAAGCCAAAGCTGGCACATTTTCTGTTACACATTTCTGAAATTATCTGCATTGGGCCAGTTGTCACTCTGAGATCTCTGATGTCCTCTTCTGGGGAGTAGCAAAACTGCTGCCTGGCCTCGGGAAAAGCCACTGCAACAAGAAGGTAAAAAAAGCTGCAAGACTTGCTGAGCCAGACCGTTCCCAGATGCAGAACAAGGAACTAACAGTAGCTCACAAAACTGTCAATGATAAAAAATTATACCACCTCTTCAGGTGATTAGGGTCAGGGCAATATTTTGTTATGGGACACTACTCTCAAACTGTGGTTTATGGATGTCAATCCTGAAGAAAACTGAGCATGGCATGCAACTGAGGTGAAGACTGTAGGACTAACAAGGGCTCTAATAAGTTGGATGAAATTAAAGACATTTTCACTGTATGAAGGCATGAATGGATGCCTGTAGCCCAGGAGTGATGGACAGAAAACTCACCAAGCCAGGCTTGGACAGTGAGTTACTTTTGTTTGTCTTTTTCGGTCTGATTTAATCAAAACTCTAGAAATGTCATGAGCATTGACCATTGTCCTTCTTTTTCTCTTCCTGCCTACTTTCCCAGCCTTCTGATTTTCTCTTCCTTGTCCACTTTCATGCCCCAAAATGCTTTCACTTGTGTGGAAAAGCTATTCTAAATCTGCCAGGCACTGGGAGCACTTAAAAGTTCTCTGCTTCCAGGCAGATGGACTTTACCCATATGCTCCCCACTCTTGTTTATCTTCTGATCTCGAGCCTTTAATTACCAGCTTTCCATATCCAAAACCTTACAGTTAAAATATACTAAGCAGAGTAAAACAGGAAATGCCACTTGGAGTTATTGTGATCCTTCCTGAACATGTATCATAGCATTTGATGAATCATATTTTTCACTGTAAAACTCCATGTATTTCCATGGAAAAAAAAATTGCAGTGAGGATATAAAATGGAATTATTATTTCAAGATATGCTTATCATTCCTGGTTCCAGAGCAAAGCTTTGTTACTTGCAACTTGTGTTCTTCCAGTAAAAAGGGAAGTTAAACAGAATGATTCAAGTGATAAACAGCACTGCAGAGCTGTTGGACTTCCATTATGCTTCCCTAAACTAGCATTCTTTTTGTTTCCTGGTCTTCCTGATTAATGGCATTTTCTACAACCTAACAGTTGCTTGAAGAGGTGCAAAGGCGAGTATTACCCAGCAAACCAAGAGTTTTCACCAACATCACCTTCTACTCCGTTCTTCTCATGGTCTCATTGTCCTGCCAACTGCAATCCTTACTGCAGAATCTAACCAAACACTGCTGGAGCTGCTGTATCTGTAACACACAAAAACATGAGCAAAAAACAGAGGAATGATTATACTTCACTGGAGCAATGTTCTGTGTAGCCAAGTGTCCTATCTTCAGCAGTAGCCATGGGCAAAGAATTGGAAAAGACTTTAAGAACAGGACAAGCTTATATTATACTTCCACTAATGTACTCTCCCAGCAGTATGTAGACTTCAGATGCTTGAATTTTTATGTGTAATAGTTGCTGGTGGATTTTTTTTTCACAACATTTCCTGTCACTTTCTGAACTCAAATAAACTTCTAACATTCACAAAACATGTTGCAATGAATCCCTTGGTTGAAGTATTTGCAGCATGCAGCCCCGTCTTTCCTCTTGCCACAAGTATGGCATCAGAAACCCAAATGGAGAAGTGCATGCCTTCCCAGGTCCATGGTCTTTCAATCCTGAGCACAATGGACTGCACCTCAAAACTAAGAAAGATGTTTTTTTAAAAGTGTTTTTATTATGGAAACTAAACGTTTGACAGTAGCTGCTTACCTAAATTTTTCTCACCTTCCAAGGGATCCATTCTCCTAACATCAGGAAAATTTAATGAAAAAGAAGAAAATGAAAGGAGTTTGAATTGGTGGACATGACAGAAAGGTATTTGTTTTCTCAGAATACTCTTAGAGCCAAGAAATAAGACAGAGAAGTCATTGAAAAGGTTCTCTTCCTGACTCAAGAGCTGAAAAACTGGGCCTCTCTGAGACTGAGAAGACCCTTGCAATGGGCTGGCAGACCCCAGCAAAGGAAAAGAGGATGCATACGCATCTGGCTGATGACATCTGCAAATCACTGGCTTTGTTAAATAATTGTGACATTGGATTTCCTTAGCTTGGCTCTCACCTTCTTTCTTTAGGCCCAGGGCATTACATGCTCCCACCAAAACAACTCCAGCTTTCATTCCACAGACCACAGGAATGTCTTCTAACTGGGATGAGCATTTCACTGGACAGACATTCATCTACAGTCTTCCTCCCATAGATATCACAGCAGATCATCAAGAAAAGCAGATCCTGGAGGCTTGATGTAGAACGTTCCAAGCTGGCCCAGAAGTTTCTCCCCATAGCATGCTGGCTTTTGAGTTTCCCAGGTTTAACACCTCCAACATCACAGTCCCAGTTGAGGTTGATCAGCTCTCCCTAACATGGCAGTGGGAAAGAGAAACACCTTTAATCGTGCTGACATAGAGATGCCCTGCAAGTCTGTATCCACCCCTGCAGGGCAGACACCAACTCAATGCACAGGTTAGCTTATAAATTAGCAGGTTATAGCTCAGGAGAATCAACACTCCCTCTGTCGGTAAGTAAGCCTCTTAGAAGCAAGTCACCCAAAAGTCTCCAAAATGACTAGTTTTCATGGGTAAGTATTGCAGGATCAGTCTGTAAAGCACCAAACTCGTTAGAACACAATTGCCTACATGGAAATTATTGATCGAGCACAAATTTGATGCAGTCTAGATCTACTGAACTTGACCGTAGGTTGTTGGATTAGAAATTCTTAACAATTCTTAAGAGCAGTGAAATTTTAACGTTTCAACCAAACAAAACATTTGAAAGGAAAGGAAAGCTTTGGTTTGGTGGGTTTTAAATTTTTTTTGGATGTTTTTAGTTTTTGGTTTTGTTTTTTAAAACTCTTTTTCTTACGAATGGACTGAAGTGAGACAGAAGTTATTTTCTGGTTAAAAAGCAATGAAAATGAAGTGCCTAAACACAGAAGAGTTTACAGAAGAAATTTAAGGGTCTCATAATTTTCTTGTACATTCCTAGATACAGCCAGTGCGATTGAGAAGAGGATGCAAAAGAGCAGACGGCTGATCATCCTTCTAACATGCCAGCTGATTAATTGTAACGAACATGCTTATGATCAACACATTGCTTTATACAATGCTCTCATTCAAAATGATACAAAGGTGATCCTGCTGGAAATGGAGACAATTGGGACTTACGAGAAGCTTCAGGAATCTCTTAGGTTTATTATTAAGAGGCAAGGTACCGTCAAATGGAAAGAGCAGCACACTGTGCACCCACAGTCATCCAATTCTAAGTTCTGGAAACAGGTGAGGTACCACATGCCATGGACACTCAGGTCCTCATACTCAGCTAATGCCAGGTGAACAGTCTATGAAAATACTGCTACACTACTAGGGATGGACCACATGCCTGCAGCTCTTTTTCATTTCAGTAGGTACATGATTTTACAGTCTGGAAGTCTGGCTGTATTTCTGAACTTTTTTCAGTCCTTCAACTGAGTAGATACAGTAAACTGATGGAAGAGGTCTGGGGAACTGAGAGAAGTTTTTATAGGTATGGTTCTGTCAATAAATCATTCTAGGCTGTGTGCAGAATTTTGCATGTCACAGGAAACAAAATGTACCTATGCTCTTAGTACATATAGTTGTACATACAGCTGAAAGTTATGATTCTGAATAGCTGAATGCCCTGCAGGTTTGCTTTACCTGTCTAATGTAGTTGATCAAACATAAATGCCTTCTGTATTATTTGACTAGAAAGCATAATGTGTATTCTGCAACTAGAAAGTATAATGTTGTGCTTTTGTTATTTTTTTCACCACTTATTCTTTTTTGATTCAATAATAATAATACTCATACCATAAGATTTTATTTTTCCTTAGTATGGATGCCTCAGTAAGTGCTCTTTGGAGACTGATTTGAATACAGCATTAAAAAAAAAAAAAAGAAGTAGTGTTAAGGGGAATAAATACACTGATATATATTTATAAGCGTTTTTTAATATTTTACATTTATATATTAAAATGAATCTCACACAAAGGGGAAAGTTTAAATCTTTCAGGTACAACAGATCATGGTATTGCTCTTGTTATTATCTCCAGATAGAAATAACATTTTAAAATTTAGGGTGTTTTTTGTACACTGATAGCATTCCTTTAAGCTAACTGAAAAAAGAGACTACATTTTTATAACAGGCACTATCCACTTTTTTTTTTCCCCTGCCTTGACCTTATGCCTAGTTATACTTTCTTCTTATAGGGAATACCTTGAGATGAGAGGTCAGAGCCAAATCTCCTCGTAGTTCAGGGGAGTATGAACAAAATGTGTTCTAGTACAGATATCCTTGCAAACTTTAATCTTTTCAGGTTTTTAAAACCAGGGATTTTCTTCTGTCAGAGAAGGCTTGGTTTTGAGCTTTAGGCTTGCTGCAGAATGGACTTAAAAAGTGAAAATTAAATGCAGAACATGTAATGTTACCAAATCCAGGCTTACAGAACAGGCAAGTCCTTTCCTTTTACTGTAAATTTTTATTGAATGTGGATCTTCAGACTTATGGATAACTATCTGGAGTAGGAAAAATGTGTATGCAATATCTGTATAGATTTTTTTTCAACATTAAATTAAAAGATCTATGGCAAACTAAACAGCTTTTCACTGATGAGTTATATTTTCAAGTGTTCATGTACTCATCGCTCACTTCACCACAACTATAAGACATCTAATGTTGCATTTTATTATTGCCTCATTAGATTGCGTGCAGTGTTGGGTCCTGTTCCTAAAGATCCCTCTAGATACACCTCACTATCTCTGTGGAAGCTCCACAGAATGGATTCATGCCAATGTAAGAGACTAGGTTATTCCTCCAGTACCATTTCTTCCCACAGAAAGAATATTAATACTAAGGCATGTTTAAAGGCAGGAAAGCCTGTTGCTTTACACTATGAAGATTTTTCACAGCAGCTTCTGAGCAAGACAGAATATTCACTTCTGAGATTATTACAAGATCAACTTTTAGTAGGGTTTGAGTCCTGGGCACTTAATGAGACAGAAAGGATGATAACTGAGCATCTTGGAAACAAAAGTCTAGGACAAATTTTGAAGCTGGAGAGGGATGAGAAGGTACAACGAGGAAGTACATGGGGTCAGCAATGAACCAAATTACTCTGAAACGTACTGATAGCTCATTGACTTCTGTTAGCTAGGCTCTTGCGGTGACACTCCTTTTGTATCAAGGCTCATGGTCAACCAAGAAAAAAAGAGGAGAAAAATATCAAGCAAAATCTGACAACTCTTACTGTGGTTTACCAGCAGTGAACAGTATGGCCTTCACAGAAAGAAAAGGGGCAATTTCTGAGAGTGACAAAGAAATTTTACAGAACCAGGGGGTGCGTATGTGACTGTAATAATGACAAAAAAATACTGAAGTGGTCACTTCTTTTTGTATTCCTTGGTGGCTAGTAAAGAAATCTGAGATATGCATTAAAATTAATGTTTTTCTACAGATGTTATCACATTTGTAGTGTTAGAAAGAAGTCATGAAAAGAACTGTGGAATACTTCTACAACATTAGCACCACTGAGGCCACACCTAAAGTCCTGTGTCCAATTTTGAGCTCCTCAGTAGAAGAGAGACATGGACGTACTGGAGAGAGTCCAACAAAAGGCCATGAGTTTGGTGAAGGGACTGGAGCATCTCTCCTACGAAGAAAAGCTGAGAGAGCTGGGACTATTCAGCCTGGAGAAAAGAAGGCTCCCATCTGAAGGGAGGGTGCAAAGAAGGTGGAGTGAGGCTCTTCTCAACAATGCCTAGTGACAAGAGCAGAGGCAAGGGGCACAAACTGAAACAGAGGAGGTGCCCTCTGAACATCACAGAACACTTTTTTATGGTGAGGGTGACCCAGTACTGGCACAGGTTGCTCAGGGAAGTTGTGGAGATTGCATCCTTAAGGATACTCAAAAGCTGCCTGGACACAATTCTGGGAAACTGGCTCTAGGTGGCCCTGCTTGATCAGGGGGATTGGACTAGACAACCTCCAGAGGTCTGCCAACCTCAACCATTCTGTGATTCTGTGATATGGGACTTACAAAGAATCTAAATTTTTGAAAACACGTTTTTAAGGAAAATTGGCAATTTTTGCACTCGGCAATCTACCTTAGTGGAATAACAGAAGGACAGTCTGCCCTGTGCAAATAGTCTCTCCTTTCACCATAGAAAGCTCATAGAAAAATCAGTTTGGATGCCTAAAGCTTAAACTACACAGAATAAAGGTAATTTTGTTGCTGAATTAGAACTTCCACGTAGAGATTTAATGCCCTTTAATTACTGCCCTGTGCTTCCCTGGTTTTAGTACCCTCAAGGGACTCCGGAGAGCAGATTTGCTCTCACTTGTTAATAGAGCAGTGTCACCTTGCCATCTAGTGGATGAACAGGCATCAAGAGATTCTGAGCAACTAGAAATCGGTCTAATAGCATTAGTAAGTAAAGACAGTGAAATTTTCGTGGTGTGCATACGGCTGTAATCTCCCGAAACCCATACTGCATTACTTGTAAACAGCAGCTCAAGATCTGGCATTGAGAATACAGTGCTGAATCTCTTATAATAACATATTTCGAAGGAACAGATGTGTCTCCCTGCCATATAACTGCAGTCATACATAGTTGTATGTTCCCACTGTAAAATCTTATCTCTGGATATTTCATATCTGAAAAGTATATGCTGCATTGCTGGCAATAAATAAATAAATAACAAAGAGACAGGAATAAGGATTGACTTAACTGACACTGATGCCTATGTTGAAGCTCCTGGTGACTTCCAAGGTATGAAAACCAGCTCCTGCTAATATGAAGTAGGATAACTGCAGACAGCACGTAGAATGTACTGCCCTCCCCACATATGCATTTAATATACACCAGCCCTTTGTATGAACATATTTAATGGTTTGGCCTTGAGGTCTCCTACACTGTTGAGATTTGATGTTCCCACAGCTCAATGAATCATGACCCCTGCTGGCTTCTTCACCTCAATCACAGTCCTGAAAAGCCAGCCTAGCTATCGCTACTGATGCATGCAGGGAGAGAGTTTTACCTATATTTGCTTCACATGGTTGTGAAGCCCAAGAGACTGACCACTAGAAAGAAGTTTTTAGAAGTTTTTGTAGCAAGCTATTATTTGTAGTTTATGCAACATTAATTTCTTACAGCATTGGACAAAGGTTATGTTTGGAAGATAATATGCAAAACTGATAGTATATTCTATTGAAAAACTGTACATGTACAACTGTATGTGCTTGACTCTTTCAAGGATTAAAAAAACTACAGCTGTTGTGTTAGAAACACGTGCTCATGTGTTCCGTTTTCCCACTTTAAAGTGTGAGGTACATGCCTAATTTTATATGAAAGATAGAATTTCTTATATAGCAATTTATTATTTAAAACTGTTTCTAGTCTTTATAGAGCTCCTGGGAAGATTATGAAGCAATCCTCCTTGAAGACACTTCAAAGTACACAAAGGAGAAGATGGTGACTGGATTTACAAAAGGCATATCATGCACATACAGCTGTGCTGTGGACGATGGGAGAACACTGGATGCTGCATACCTTGAATTGAGCAAGGCCTTTGACACAGTCTCTGTTGGTGAGACATAGATAAGTAGACAAAGGTGAGTGGAAAAACAGTGGGACTGAAGTTTATGGGGGAGCAACATGTTGTGATCAGCATAGAAACATCAGCTCACAGCAAATAACTAGTGACATCCCTCAGGGACTGATATTGGTACCACTACTGTTTAACATCCTTATTAGTGACCTTGGCAATGGGACAGGCTGCACAAACCAAACTGGGTAGGTATATTTGGCAGACTGGAGCACAGGGCTGCTGTTTTGGACAGCAACAGGCTGAAGAAATGGACTTATGGGAAACTCACAAGGTTCAATCCAAGGCATATGCAAAGTGCTGCATCTGGGGTGGAATAAACCCATTCAACAACAGAGCCTAGAGGTCAACACGAAATAGCTTTGAAGAAAGAGACTGGATGTCCTGGTTGACACTAAGGTCAACCTGACCTCAGTTGACACTGAGTCAGTAGTGTGTCTTTGTGACAAAGGCAAGCAACGGAACCCTGCACCTTACTAGTGAGAGTGTAGTTGAGGAAAATAATTATTCCCCTGTATTCAGCATTTCCAAAATCACCTCTGGATTACTATGTCAACCTTTGGGCTCCCCAGTACAAGTGAGGCACTGACATACTGGAGTGAGTCCAGGGAAAGACCACTAAGAGCACAGGACACAGAGGGAGAAGACAAGAGGTCCTATTTCTCTCTACAAGAATCTAATAGAAAGATAGAGAGAATGGATGGAGCCAGGCTCTTCTCAAAGGAGCGCAGCGATAGGACAAAAAAGCAACTGGCACAAATTAGAACATGGGAAATATGAATTACATATTAGGAAAAAAATTTTCACCATATGGATGGTCAAATGCTGGAAAATGTGCCCAGAGAGGCTGTGGGTTCTCCATCCTTGGAGGTGTTCTGGTCTCAGCTGTACATGCCCTAAGCAGGGGCTGGACCTGATGACCTCCAGAGGTCCCTTCCAGCCTGAATTATTCTGTGATGCTATGATGTGGAGGTAAGTTTGAAAATGTGCAGCTTTGATATTTGAAAACTTATGAGAAATATATGAGGCTCTAATAGACATGTTATCAGTCTGGAATCTGCTTTTTGACATCAAAGGCAGATAATGGTGAAAAAACTATGGAACATAACTTAACCTCTGCTAAGAATTAATATAACTGTTATACAGAGACGACAGAGGTAGATTAAAAAGGACTATTACCCGCTAGAAGCAAACAGGCTTAGACTGTGGTTACAAGAGTTGGATGTGTTGCTGTTACAAGAGTTGGATGTGTTGCTGTTTATAATGGAAATAGTTTCACAGTTTAGGTTTTCAGTTAGCACCTCTGTGTAGTGTATGTTGGATGAAAAGGAAGATGTGAAAAACTGTGAGAAGTAACTGGTCTTCTCTGGTCAGGTGGACAGAGATTCACACAACAATCTGTTTTTCAATATTAGTGCAAACTTTCATTTTCATCATGGCATTTTCATAATGAAAATTTGAGCTGTAGTTATTTTCAGTTGTTTCTTCCCTATTACGAGGCTATGACTTCTCCATTAGAATTGTATTAGTCTGCAGACTGAAAAGTGTAACCTTTATTCTCCTTTCATACACCCATATCTCAGAGCTAGCTATGACATTAGTTGAAAGGACTAATTGAACACAGCGTTTTCTACAACACAGTTCAGAAACTTGAGAGTATTTCAAAAGGATATGAAAGCAAATGAATGTGAGAACAGCTCACGGAAAATGTTGTAAAGAGTGAATTTAAAAAAAAAGGGAGATGTTTCCAAACTGTCACTATCAAGATTAGCCTGTCAAAGTAAAAAGCTGGTGATATTTTACTTTACCATTTTATTTGTTGCCTGTTAGATTGGTTTTGGACTCTCATGTAAAATCATTATCCTCTTTATGATATATGCTTTCTTTTAAGTTTTAAAATCAGACACTGCATCATAAAACCAAAAACCACTGCAAAGTACCTTGTATACTTTTTAGAAGTAGTCATACTGGATTAGATTCTTAGCTGGCTTTCCTGAAGTTGTGCTGATTTACATTACCTAATGATCTGATTGCTTTTATATAGAATTGTTTCAATCTGTGATGAGGAAAACAAATGAGGTGAGACAATAAAACTCTCCCGGGTTTCTTTGCTTTGCCTCAGCAGTAAAATATGCAAAATAGCCAGCTCTGTGAAATCTCTCCTTTTTTAGTGTAACCTGCTTGTTTTACCTCTGAAGTGACAGCTCCTGTTGCTATTGGGAACGTCTACATTCCCAGCTGTCCTGGGTAAAAAAAAAAGGTAGATGTCACCAAACAAGTATCTGAACATGAAAAGGGTGATATGAAAATAAAAGAAATCCTGAGGGGATGATTCTTTTCCTGCTGCTATCAAAATAACTTTATTTAGAAATACAGTGAATCATTGCAAAGTACATATCGAATAAACCATTCACGTGAAATAAACAGTGGCAAGCATTCTCAGGAACAGTACTTAAACGGGAAATACAGCTGTCAGAAATCCCTGATGAAACTACAGTTCCAATATATCAACATTTAGCTAAAAAGCAGGCTCAGCTACTGCCATGAGGGCTTATTTAGAAGCGAATCCATACACTCCCTTTGCAGTAATGGAGCTATAAAATGTTTCATGTCTCGAAAGCTTGCATTACTCTCTCCCCAAAGGGAATGCTCTCACAGAAAAAATAGCACTGAAATCGGGACATTTCTGATCTAAGTATTGTAGGGTCACGTGTTTTGCCTTGTGTCTTTTCCTGCAGACCGTATTTTGTAACGCTTTAGGGGTATTTATTTATTTATTTATTGATTTTTATTTTGAGGTCTTTGCAGAGTATCAGCCTTTCAGGATACAGTTTATCTCTTTGCACATCTTCATTCTCAAAATGACGCGAGGGGCAGAGGAAGCTGTAGCAGAGATAGAGGTTGCTATATTCAGCTCAATATACACGTTCCCAAACCTCCATCCTACTTCCATCGCACTTCTTGGAAAAGAGTCCTGCAATGGGCATTCAGCAGAAAAGCGGAGGAAGAGGCGTTTCGACCACCGATAACCGAAGACATCACCTCCTTACGCTTTTTTCCCCCCCGGAAGGTTGTGAGAGGGAAGACCCCCCCGTCTCCTCAAAAAGTTGACCTTCACCCCCTTTGCTCGCGGGGTGTGGGTGTGGGGGGGGCACCTCTGGGTTTCACCCACCACCGGGTGACAGCCCAGCACCCTTGGTAAGCCTCGGAATGCTTCGAGCGGCCGTCTCCGCGCTGCTGCCCGGCCCCGGCCCCGGCCGCGGCACCGCTCGGCTCCGGGCAGCGCTTCTTTCCCGCGAAACCGGGAAGCGGCGCCGCCGGGCCCCGCCGGGCCCCGCCGCCCGGCGCAGGACGGGCCAGCGCGGACCTTCCGCCGAGCGCCGCGGGGGCAGGGCCCGGGGCAGCGGGGCGGGCAGGGGAGGGCTGGCGGGCCGGGGAGGCGAGGGCGGGCCGCGGGCAGCTTCTGCCTCCCTCCCTCGGAGGAGCCGAGCGCCTGCCTCTGACCAGGGCATCTCTGCGGGGGTATTTGGGGGGTCCCTCGCGTCGCCCCGCCATCCCCGTCCCTCCGGCCGCGCTCCGGCAGCGGGTTGGGGGGCGGCTGTGGCTGCCCGGGGCCGTGCGCGGCGCCGGGGGACGCGGCTCCGTCTCCGGGGCACCCTGCCTGTCCCTCAATCCTGCCTGTCCCTCAATCCTGCCTGTCCCCCAACCCTGCCTGTCCCCAGCGCTGTCTCTCAACCCTGCCTGTCCCCAACCCTGCCTGTGCCCCCAACCTTCCCTGCGCCCCCCTCTCTCCTGGGTCTATGATAGACTTTTTCCTTATTACAGAGATGTCATAAATAATTTAGCTCTGATAAGGGTTTATTCCAACACGCCGCCCCTCACTGGCACGGCAAAGTCGCCCTCCCCGGGGCTGCCCCCGGCTCTTTTTCTCACACCGAGGTGGCTTTGGGGCAAGACGGGCTCTTGAAGTGCTGTTGTAGATGGTAGCAGCAAAAGATGATGCTAAAACCTTTGTGTATCAGCCCTCAAATGCCTCATTTAGGAAAGTTAATATTTGTAATTTGCTATTACCTTTCCATTAATGCTAGTAAAAACGAATTTCTCACATCTACCTTTTCCGGTTTCCTCCTTGCAGTCAACAGTTCTTAAAGTGAGAAATTCCACTCTTCCTTTTTCAGGAGGTTTTTCAGATTGAGCTGTCTCTGTATTGACTCACTGAGAGAGGTTAATCTCTTGTTTCTGTTATGAAAGAGGTTCAGAAGAGTTATAAGTACAAATTGTAACTTTCTGGGGCTTGAAAGACTGACTACCTCTGTGTCTGCTTTCTGCCTGGCAAGACTTGCACAGTAAGTAAACTTACGTTATTTGAAATGAAGTTGGATTTTAATTTTCACCAATAACTTGCAGTCCTGGCAGAACGGTGCTTGGACCTAGTGCAGTTAAGGCAACTGTTTGCTAGATCCTTTTGTTTTCTTCATGAATCCTAGGCAAATTATGGCACTTATGGTAATATTTGAAAAAAACTTAAATTCCACAAGATGCCATTTTTAAAGAGGTAAGATAGTGCTTTCCTACCTTGACGCCAAAATGTTTGTTCAAACAGTCTGACATTCAGAAGAATCTGTTGGTTTTAAAACAAGGAAGTCACAACACTTTAGGACTAAATTCAGGTTTCCAAAAGTGTTGATCAAAATGAGTTACTTGACCAAAATTGAGGATCACTTTGATGTATCAGTCCCCTTCCGTTGCAAAATCTTCTGGTGATTCAAGGAAAATTAAGAATAATTATAATAATGCTTAAATACACACAATTGGCTAGTTCATGAGGTATCCTTAATGCACTTTACAGAACTTAAACCTTCAGTTTGTTTAAAGATTTTGTTGGCTTCACAATGGCACAATGATTTTTAAAAACCATTTTTTATTATTAAAATTCCATCAGTGGCTTTAAGCATGTATGAAATTTGAAAAACATGCTTAAAGCTATTACTGCTTTGGGCCTTACAGGCAACTGTTTGTTTTTATACTTTTTCAGTGAAATGGTCATTCCTCGCTATTGCCTTAGCATTTTGCCCATTGAGTATTTCTGTACTCATTTATTAGGCAGAGAATCTTTGGCTTTACTTTAAAATAACTCTCAATTTCTCTCTGAAAATTAAAAACCTTATTCTGTTCCTTGAAGAATGTTTTTATATTAGCTGACTTTCACCAAAAGCATTTATCTATCTTTTCCCCTCTCTTTCCCCCTCCTACCATTTCATCAAAGAGAAAACTTTCAAACCATGCAAACCATATGGCTCAAATGTAAATACTGTTAGCCTAGAGCAGAACAATTTCAGACAAAATGATCAGGTTCAACAGCAATGTGAGATTAAGGACCTGTGTTTTGCTTGTTAATAGTAGCCAGTAATCTCAAACCTGTTTATTACTAAGTAGCTTGCATTATACTGTGTTCTTTAATCCCTGTTGAAAGAGTGAAGGTCTCTGCTCTGCATTCAACAAAACTTCCACTGTGTGCTGATGTGATGTGCCAACAAACAATGGGATTTAGAATTAAAAATCTGGTGATAAGTGTTTTTATCTTTATGTAGTGGATCATAGTTTCATGGTCTGTAACAGCTGTATTTCTTCTGGATGTGATAGGGTGAAAAATGAAAAGTAAATTCAAGAAATGAAAATAGAGAGGCCCTTCTTTTCTTGTAAAGTGTAGCGGTTTGAAACTGAATGTGTAGAAGGGAAATGAAACCAGGTCTGATGAGTTTACTCTATGACCCTTCCAAGTTGCTTGTTGCAGTACTCAGCATCCAGCTTCTTCTAGCTGCTTTCTAAATGTGGATTTGCCTACCAGTCAGTTTGAAAAAAGGGATGTGAAACACTTCTTTCATCTCCTTACAGTGATCTATGGGATGATGGCATACTTGTAAAGAACTGGGCAGAACGATAAGAGAGCAGCTCCAGAGTTTGATGTCATTCTGGAATATTGCTGGAAATGCAGTAGTCTGTCTCTGGCCGCTTTATATCACGGTAAGTATGTGCTTTCTCAAATTGCAACAGGTTTAGGGAATAAAACCAAAGAAGTGGAATGCTAACGAGATTTCTTTTTTCAGTGCTCAATAAAATATATCCTCTGTGTGTGTGTGTGTGTGTGTGTGTGTCTCATTTGTCCATGCATGTTTGGGTCAGTGACTAAGCAAGGTTGTCTGTCGTGGCTGCAGAGCTTGAACTGAGCTTATTATGCACCTAATCTGTCTGTTTTTTAAGCAAAACTGAAGCACAGTCTTAGGACTGTCTCTGCCTTTGGTTGTCAGTTAATCCACTGTCCTAAGGAATCTCAGAGAAGATACAGGGCACTGGTATTGTTTAGTGGTGTTTGCCTTTGAAAGCGCAGTTGACCACATATGAAGCAATTGAATATGAACTTCTTCATCTCCTCCCCCTCAGTGGAAACGTTAGCATTCTCAGCTGGTGCTTGCTGGTTCCATAGACAAAATTGTAAGGCAAAATTGTAGATCTGATTGTTTTCCAACAGGCTCAAAATTAATCGAGATGTCCAATCTATCAACATTGTGCTGTTCTCATTGAAGGCAGGGGAAGTTTCTACTAGCTGTTTCTACAAGGTCCAGTCTTACAAAGTTTATACTCTTTGTGGAGAAAAAAAGCACTGTCCTACCCTGTGGTAGTTGTCTGCTGACTTGGGATCTAAGTTTGAGTGTTTCTGTAAGATTGTCAGTTTAATCAGAAATGTGAAATACATCAAGTGAACAAGAAAATGGAGGAAGAAAACCTTGTAGTGCTTTCTGAATTTAAAATAAACTTGCCAAGAAAAATCTAGATACATTACTTGATGTATGAAAACAGCTGTTATGATAAAAATGTGCAACTTTCCATTTGGAAAGCCCTCTTCAGTACCAGGCAATAGTTACATGCTCAAATGAATCTGTTTCACTGCGCTTGTGATGAATCGTGAATCTATTTTTCTTAGGCTTTCAGAACAAGCAAGAACAATTCAGTTTCATTTTTCTGGAGAAGAAGTGAGAAGTAACTGAAGAAAATGACTCTGATGATTTTTTTTCTAATGTTTATCATTGAATCTGCCACTGGTAAGTATAAATCTTCATTTCAATAGTAGAACCTTCAAAATATTTGTTGAACATGTGGCATCTTCTTGACAGTTGCTTGGAGTGGGGCACGTTTTGTATTTTGCAGCTAAGATCAAAATCTTAAAGATTTTGGCAATTTCAGCCCAGCTCCAGACTGGTCCAAAATACCAAAATTATGAAATAAAAAGTGCAGAACCAGGAGACATCTGATGATGTTGTATGAGAGCATGGCTGTATGAAGAACCACAGCAAGAAAGAGAATGAGTCTGCTTCTTTTTGTGCCATTCAGAAGTATGGTCGCAATAGTTGCTAAACAATGGTAATTTCGGGAGAAATAGATACCGAAGGCTTATTTTATTCGTGACTGTTAATGCTAGACCATGGTCCCTTTTCTGTATTTTTTATGACTTCTGTATGCAAAGGTAAATTTGAGAAATTTGATTGGAAAAGCAGACTTTGAGACTAAATTTTACACACATAGTCTCATTCCAAGGCAACTTTCCTAAAGATATCTGAAGTTTTTAAGAAATCTAGCTACATAATGATTTAGTTTTAAATAAGAAGATTAAGAAAATGCAAATGTTAATTCATAGGATCCCTGCTTTTATGGCAGTTGGCCGGTTCTGAGGATTAGCCATATTTGTCAAGTCAAACCGTATGTGAAGAATTTCTCCTTTCCCGTTTCATTTGTGGCAGCTGCTGTAATGTAGAGTGAGGCCAGATTCTGCTATTTGTACCCATTTGATTCTGACACTGTTGGACCCACATGAAAGGATCTTAGGGAAAGTTCCTTTTTTTTTAACCCTCCTTTTCCTTCTGGTTTTGCTTGGGTGAGGTAGAATAAAGACTTGGAAAACTGAGTTTTCCAGTAACTATTGCTGGAATAAATAAATACTTCCAAACCACTCTGCTGAGAGAAAGTTGCTTTATAAAAGACCAGCAGCACAGCAAATCACTTTAAAGTCAGGCTAATTTTCTGAAAGAAGCTTACTAATGTATCTCTTTTCCTCTTTCTCTGAAGAGAAGCTGTGTCCTCTTCGCGCCTCCATTGACGTGTTAGAAGGGGAATATTTTTTCCTTTGTTATCTTGAGTCAATGCAAGAACATTTTCAGGAAGAAGCATACACAATAAACTGGTACAAGGAAAGTGCTGGCAAGCAGCAACTGATAAAGGAAACACAGAGAATTGTCTCTCAAATGAATTTTCTGGAGTTTTGGCCAGCTGAGCTCAGTGACTCTGGGAATTACTCTGTCACTCACAGGTGGGTACACAAGCCGGTGGGTGAACATCTTGCCTTTGCACTTGTCTATGAAGAAGCTAATTTCTTTGTCTTTGTATTGCTAGTGGCATCTGTACAAAGAAGGTGCAGGGAACTACATTAACTGTGGTGTCATTTTCCACCTTGTTTCACAATAACCGTCCAGGCAGACTTGTAATATTTACAAATAGCTATAGGCAGTTGCAGCCTTTTAAAGGTTCTGTAAACCTTTTGATAAGGCAGGTAGCATTTCTGCTGGTTTGTGTTTAATTACATAAGCAAAAATGAGTGATAGGCAACCCTTCTGTCCATTGCCAAGTAAAAGGAAACATTTGCTTGTCTTCTCCACCAGACTTGTTCTTCCTTACTATGTTGAGTGGATCTCACGCTATGAGGCCTGCCAAGTGTCTAATTGTATAGTAAAGTAACAAAGAGTGGCATGGCTGAACTCTGGTTTCTGTGCAAACCTTTGCATGCTTGGAGCCATTCAAAGAACAAATGAAATAATTGGATTTGATTTCTTAGGCTGTAGAACTTTCTGAGTCAAAAGGAGAAATAAGTGTGGGCCTCAATTATTTGGTGGTAATCTTTGTTAGGCCACCATGAAAAACTGAAGGACTAAATCAAAGGTTTGCTGCATGGAGTTCTCATGACTAACTTGTACCAAAAGTGTAATTCAGCATTTACAATTGAAGCAATAATTAATTTTAAGCAGATTATTTTATATGTGATGATTTGTGATGTTCTCCAGGTAATATTTTTAAGGTTCTTGCCTGGTTTGTAAAGGTTATGAGACTGCAGATACTGAAAAATGCTCTCCACATTTTTTCAGTAACATTGCAGACAGGTTCGATAGTTTACAGTTTTAAGCTAGACTTCAATTGTTAACTTCCAAGATAACTTGAAAGCTGAAAACTTCATGTTTTATTTTTCCATTTAACATTATTGTTATCATCTTACTGCTATTATTTTAAAAAGTACTGAGTCACAGTATCTAAATGCTAAATATTACAAATGAAAAGTCAACTGGTAGAATATTTGTTTTGGGTTTATGTGATTTCTTTTTAATTGCAGGGTATTCCTTATCCAAATAGTAGGTAAAGATTGAGACAAATTTTACTCATGTATGTTGAACCCAGTCTTAAGAGAATTGTCTTTAGGGGTGATGAGTATGGTAGTTTAGTTACTTTGCTGTGCAAGGTCATGCAGAGGTGGTGTATTATTGAGTACAGATGTTTGTCTGAAGTAGCACAAGTGAAGCCAGCTGCTCGGTTTTGGTGTGTAGGGGTTAACATTAGATAATACCTGACATAGGCTTGCCTGTTGTCATGGACCTGTACTTTTCATATCAAGTCTGAATTTGTCTTTAAGTTTTGGCTTTGTTGATGGCCTTGATCAGTCATCTATACAGTCATTTCACTAAATATGGTGCTAAAAAGTTATTAAATCTAACAACTCACTCTACTGCCAGCATCTAACCAGTGGTATGAAATGCATGCTCTGACTTTCTTTGGCATGGGGAAGGATAGGCAGAGAGCATATCTGAATTGCCAGGCTACTGAGGGAGGTTGTCATAAGGACCCTAAAATAAAGGACAAAAGAGAGGAAAGCTGTGATAACCCCAGCCTTAATTCACGATCCCCATGGTTTTGTGATTATTTTAAGGACTTGGAGTAATGACAGTGAATCCACAGTAAATTACAAGAACTCTGTAAAACGAATATGAAAAAAATGTAAATTTCAAAACTGAGGTATAGAAGAAGATGACCTTAAGTAAAACTATTAGGATGAAGTTTGTTAATATATATGTGTTGGAAAACACAAAAAAGTCTGAGTCCTCTGTGAAACATCTTCACTTGCTGATTTGCTTAAGCAAGAAACTAGGAAGAAAGGTTTTGATTACATCAAAGCATTCATTTGGAATTAAGAGATTTGATTTTCTGCTTTTTTGTTTAATTTTCTAGGACTATATTATGCTACTACATTTTAAAACTCAGTTTTGAAAGAAAACATTTTATTTGGGAAAAAAGTTTCTTAATTAAAAGTATATTTGACCACTCTGAAAAAACTAAAAAACTTTTTTTTTTTCTTTTTTTTTTTCAAAATTTCTTTCTGTTAGGCCCATACAGCTACTCATTTTTTCTGTTAGGATCAGAATCAAGGCACATGCCAGAATCTTGCAATCCCCATGCAGAACTCTTCACAGGTCTTACCACTGGAACAATAAGCATAAGGGGATTTTTTTCATAGGATTTTAACATGATCTTGGGTTTAGTTTATATGATGGTTCTCACTGTTAGCAAGCATATTAAAGCAGTTACACTTCAGCAAATACAGATTTTTTGCAGAAATGGTTTTCTGCAGAGACAGAGGACTTAGTAGCCTCTATTGATAGGGAAAATGGTGGGCTATTGTGGACTACTGAATTGGTTTAAGATTTAGCAGGAATTGCAAATAGAATGGAATTAATTTAATTTCAGAGCATTTATAGTAGGTTAAAGTTTTGGTTTTGAAGGCAGACATTCTAAATATATTTTTATTTATCTTTTTTATTTTCAACTATTTGATTTAGAGATGGATATTTGTAAGCTATATGGGAAATGATTTTTAGAGTGCTTATAACTGCTTAGGCAGTTTTAGTGAACAAAGTGACAATTAAATGTACTGCAGATTTCTGAGAAAAGTAAGACAACACATGTTGACAGATTTTGCAAACTAATTAAATTCAGGCATTTTTTTGTGATATGTTACAGCTGACAATAGACAAGAAGTGAAAGGTGAAAATGATGTGACAATGTATTTATGGTGTATTATCCATTTATTTTTGACTTAAAGAAGAAGTTTTCCAGTTAAAGAAGTGTCCTGCTGAGACATAACGTAGATAGCTAAAGTATGTGTGTGTGTTGATGTGTTCCCGTGTGTTTGTTAGTATAGGAGACTTAGGATATAAATTCAGGAATTAATAGATGTCACCTGTAAGCCTGAGTGTGTCCATCTTCGGCAACATTTCTTGAAAATAAAGGATTTCATATACACTTGTAGAGGGAGTGGTAAGCAGAAAAACTGTCACACATCTTTGGCAGGATTTCTAATCTGTGTGTTTTTTCATAGCCTATATCCTGTGGTTATCAAAGAAAAAAAACAGAATACAAAAAAGCAGGTTATCTGGTTGCTCTGTGTTGGTGACCTTGAAACTGAAGGAATTTACAGGTTCCTGAAAAAAACGAAAGTACAGAGATCCATGATAAACACATGGTACATTTTAAGATCCTAATACTACTCACTTTTTTCAATGTGTTTAGAACAGTTGAAAGCAGTGGGAACACACACATTTAGAGTTAATATTATAGTTTGGAAGGCAGAGTGACAGTTTCTTGCAGCAGATTGAACTATTGAGATAACACTGTGTTGTGGTTTAACCCCAACTGGCAACTAAGTACCATGCAGCCGCTTGCTCACTCCTTTCCCCTCCCCCCCACCCCCCTTCCCACCCCTGGTTGGATGGTGAGGAAAATCGGAAAGAAAAAAAAGGTAAAACTCATGGGTCAAGATAAGAACAGTTTAATAATTGAAATAAAATAAAATAAAATAAAATAATAGTTATAATAATTATAAAAATAAAAGGAAGATAGCAAAAAGAGAGAGAAATAAAACCCAAGAAAGACAGGTGATGGACAGTGCAATTGCTCACCACCCCCTGACCGATGCTCAGCCAGTTCCTGAGCAGTGATCCCCACTCCCGGCCAACTCCCCCCAGTTTATATACTGGGCATCATGTCATATAGTATGGAAAATTCCTTTGGCCAGTTGGTGTCAGCTGTCCTGGCTGTGCCCCTCCAGTTTTCTTGCTGGTAGGGCGTGAGAAGCTGAAAAATCCTTTATTTAGGATAAGCACTACTTAGCAACTAAAAACATCAGTGTGTTATCAACTTTATTCTCAAACTAAATCCAAATCATAACACTATACCAGCTACTAGGAACAAAATTAACTCTATCCCAGCTGAAACCAGGACACACTGGCTTGTTGCGGTGAAATAGCTAAGGGATAACTTAGAGTTGGCTATGTATCCAGTTGGTTTATATTCTCTAAGGGCTTTCACTTCCTTGTATCCTCTCCTGAGTCAATCTAGTTTTTGTTATTCTATCTTGGTGGGTTTGGTGGGGGGAGTTGAAAGGCTGTTAAGCCAAAAATGGTTTTGTTCCCCACAAATTATCACTAAGGAATCTCAGCAAGTGAAAACCAGGATAGAAATATAACAGCTCAGACACTAGCAGTTTAAACAATACAACTTAATTTATTTTTTTGTTGAAAATCATGTATATGGCAGCCAACTAGAAATTATGTAAGCCAAATTCATCTTAATTTGCATAGGTATGATTTTATCACCTTCCAGGGAGCTGGTCCTTGTCAGATTTTGGCTCATCAGGTAGAGTATCTTGATCTACTTCAGGTGAAATCCTCATATTTGTTGAAGTGATTTCACCAAATATGATCACAGAAGAAGACCTTTGTAAAGTGACAGTGCTGAGGAGAACATGTTTTTTTTCATTTACTGATCCTTTTCTTCCATCTGCTGAATCTAGATAGTAAATTCATATGTGTTTTATGGTTAGATCCGTAACTGTCTCTCCAGCAGTATTCAGATACTAGTGTGATGCCTAAAGAAACACACAAACTTGGTGGAATTAATTGGAACTAATGTTTATGTCTACACCTAAACTTATCTTGGGTACCTTTACTGTCAGGGAGAGAGAGAGGCCTCTCTGGGGCATAGATTATCTTGTCCTAAACCAAACAGATAAAATAGGTCATGTAAATTGCACTCTAAAACGGTGACTCTTGCCTGTGGTCCCACTGCTGACTGTGATCAGTAGCTCTGATTTAAATGTGTAAATGTGATGTTGAAGAATAGGAGGACTCCACCCAGTGTGAATACCATGAGAGTACACCTCTGATGGAGTTTTGGTAAGTTTTTTCCTGTTTATGACACCATAGTTAACTGATTGAGAAACCAAACCACTATGTTTTGATTTAGATAGTAAACTGCAATTATGAGTAATTACTATCTCAAGTGAGTAAGGAGAACAAGGAGAACCTGTGTAGACTGAAAAAAGGCTAAAATGCAAAGAGGGTAAGCAAAACACATAAATATATCTGTTTGGGGAGCTTAAAAAGGGGAAAAAAAAACAACAAACCAAAACTTGGTCTAAATTCATCATGTAAATGATGTCCTAATAGTTCTTCTGAATCTTGTAACAGTAAAAGGCATGTCAGTCAAGAATGGTATTTAAGCTGATACACTTGTCAGGCTTGCTTCTCCATTTCAACTGCTTTGTCCCCTTAGCCCTTCTCATCAAGATGATTCTTGACTAGTTTCAGTTCTCCTGGGAATGATTCCTTTTTCTTTTCTTGGAAACAGAAAGATATTTTTGAAGATGTGACTGACACTGGAGGGAAGTGCTCTATAATTGCTGCTTTTACTTTGTCAGACCTTACTTGTTCAGTAAAAAATGAGAGGTTTGTGCACTAATTGCAAAATCTCACCTATTAATTTACAGCAGCATACAACTTCCTCTTAAGCCCTAACTTTGCCAAAGTTAGGCCAACTTTGCCAAGCTTAAGGCTAAAGCCCTCCAGCTTCTTTTCCTGTGGTAGTCATGTATTTGGACATATCCGGCAATGAAATAACTCACAGCTATAACCTGATTCTTTAGAGAAATATGTGCATAGAACATAGTAGATATCTGAATGACAATGGTCAGCTCCTAGATATTCAAAAGAAGCATTTTTAGAGCATATTCACCTGTTCTTTTATAGATACTGCATGGGATGTGATGACTGTGCTTTAGAAGTGGTAGTTCCTGGCTCTTCCAGTCAGTCTGGGCTGGCCAGCTACTGTGGACCTCTGATCAGTGCAGAATGAAAGACAAAGAGATTAATCCTTTCCAAAAGGCTTTGTTTGCAGACATGCTTGAATCCATAAGTGATTCTGTATTATTATGTCTATATTATTCTGTATATTTCCAAAATAGCAGTGACTATCTGCGCAGTATCAAACAGTGAATAATGTTGCTTTGTGAACAATAGCAAAGTTGCCTACCTTATTTTTGACATATTTTACAAATATATTCTTCAGTTACTGCTTTAAACCTTAGCAATGCACAGGAGTTTAAACCTGCAAAATCACTAGCTGATTCAAGGTCCTAAAACTCTTTTATGCAAACATGTAACTATACATGATGCCGCAGATTGTTGCATCCTTGTGGTCACGATAGCATATATTGTCATATTTCATAAATACAATTGTATTGTGAAATGTTTTGTGATAGATGATTTAGTTGAGATAACCTCTTTTTTTTTTTTTTTTTTTTTAATGGGAAATAGCATATATTTGGGGGTGGAAAAGGGGAATATCAAGAATTAGTTCACTGTAAATGTACTTTTTACCTACCAGATGTATTAGAGAAATTATTTGTATTTTGTTGTGTAACTCACCAAGCTACATTCCTTTAAAAAGCTCCTAAAACTGATTTTGCTATTTTTTTTTTTTCATAGCAATGGAAAAGAAAATTTCACAGTTCAGAAGTGGACCTTGAATGTACTTGAAAGAAATAAAAGCAGCTGTTTCAACAAAAATCATTTAACTACAGAAATTAAAAATGCTGGAACTGGTCATTCACTGAAATGCAATGATTTGTCTGTCAATGAAAATGACAGCATAACATGGTACAAGGTAATTACTGAAACAGTATCACTCAGATCATTTGCTATAGAAACGAAACATTTGATTACAGGAAAAATTAATTACAAACAATTTTTTAGAAACATCTACAAAGCTCGTAAAGCTTTAATTTCTCAAGTTATTAGGGAAAAAACCTTTAGACGGATATACAAAAGAAAGTTTTTTTCTGCTCTCAGATTTGTTAGAAAAATATACCTGTAATCAGAAATTATTAATAAACTGGTAGTTTGGAATGGTAAAAGATCTGATGCACATATCTGCTGATTTAGCCAACAGCTGGTTTAGCCAGCTGCTACTTTGCTGATATAGATATTATCCTGACACTAAATGAGGTGCCAAGGTATTTGTTTTACAGTTGGCATGTGCTTGTAAAGTAATTGCAAACTTTTCAATTTTGCTGTTTCTGAACACTTTTTACAAAATGTGTAACAGATCTAGTTCTATTCATTTTAGGCAAATCATCGGTCTTCTCTCTACCAGCTTTTGTCAGATCATAGATGATAGTTGTGAAGCACCTGTAACTGTTGGGTGTTGTGCTCAACCATTGGATGAAGCACCCTAATTAGGTTTCTGCCACCCTGTTCCTATGCATCGCCTTGAGCAGTGCTCCTATTTCTCTCAGGTGTCCTGGCTGGAGTAACAGACCCTGTTCACTCCATGTTGAATCAGTTTCAGGAAGGGATCTTGGCCGCTTAAGTATGGGCATCTGGATTCTGCCTGGCAGAATGAGCCATGGCCCTGCTTTCTTGTCCTTTGGGGCCTGGGAGGATAGGACCATTGATGGGTAGGGCCATAGGTGGATATGTTTTCCTCAGAAAAGTACTGTACCCCAGACTGACCTCTCTCATAGCTAAACGGAGTATACCGATGACTAATATTTTAATGCCTAATACTGTGTGAGACAGTGAGGCTGTGAAGCAACCTTCCTTGTGTCTAAATATCTTTTGGTGCTCAATTGGGTGAAAATTTTCAAAGCCTTCCTATCACACCCTAAGCTGAGATAAAACAGTGATAGTCACACGTGCCTTTTGTATAAGAGCCTGGTAGTAAGCATATGCATCCAGGAAATGTCTGTTCCCTGGACAGTTTCCAGCAGTGATCATTTACCTTCTTGATCTAAGGTAATTCAGACCAGAACCAAATACTGATGCGTTGTCACAGGACATTTCACTTACAGGACATTTCACTTAGCATGTGCTATGAATTAAAAAACCCCAGCAAATCAGAGTTTGTTTTGGGGGATAGGGAGGGTAAACAAATGTGAGTCCAACTCTTGTCACCCTCTGAGATGGTCAGTTTCCCTATCGTTGAGGCATTTTACTTTAGCATGATAGCTCCTCATAAGTCCAGACAACTTTTGGCCACAAGCAGGTGACCCCTACGGACCAAGCCATCATTTGGAAAAAAATAGATGAATGCATTTGAATTCCTGATACAATATTTTTATACTCAGATGCTTACTTGGAATTGCAGTGCTGTCAACTTCTAAGGGGTTAAACATTCAAATCTTGCATTTAAATGACCATGACAGAAAATTGAGCTCCCACCTCTTTTGGGTCAGATAAATGTCATTGAGATAGCGAAAGAGTGATGGTGACACTTCATTTCAAAATTAATTTTTAACTTCTTTAAGATTTTGAATGTATGTTTGCTACAGAATAGAATTTTCTGTCTTTATTGATGCAGGACTGTAAGAACTATGAAAATGAAACAGAGCGGGAACTGGATTTTAAAACCTTAACAGTACAGCACTCTGGGATATATACCTGTAAAATTTTAATCAGTCATGAAGGAAAGATATATCACAGCACAAATACAATTAAGCTGGTAGTAGAAGGTGGTAAGAAAGCTTTCTAAAATTTTGAAGCATGCTTTTTGGTTCTCTTTACTATGGAGATTTTTGATTACAGTTCTCACTTGATAAATATGTACAAGGGTGATCAAATCTGGTAATCTGAACTATTTCACAATAATTTCAAAAATAAAAAAGCCGATGAAGAAGTTTAAATGATGTATTACCAATTCTGGAAAATTTATTTAGCATGTTTTCCCTAAAGTTTTATTTTTTTCAAAATTAGCTGCTCTAAGGAAGTCATACAAACTTACTAAGAGTTAAGGGGAAGAGCCTTTCCAACCATTGTAAATTGTGTACTGGATATATATGCATGTGAGAAAAATTCAACAGGACATACTGTGTTTTAAACTACTCAGTAACACCAGAGTCCAGATATTGTTCTTTGAATTAAATGGACTGTATGTGATTAGTTTTAGAAATGAAGCAAATGTGTAATTTTTACTGTGGTAGAACGTAAGCAAGCCATTACTTCAATAGCTATGCTTCTTTGTATTTTAGATGCACCAGAGACTGTAACTTTGGAGATAGTTGGACGTGATGAAGAAATTGAAACAGAAATGGGTATGAAATTGTATGCTTTGGTTCTGATCTCTTTATGGTTGATGGTCTGGTTAAATCTAATCACATTAAGAACTGTCTGTGCACCCTCCTGGTTCTGATCCATCCTCACATCTGGTTATGTTTTGCTTAGTATATTCCGTGATTGATATACAGGTACACTAAATGTACCCTTTTACAGATGCAGAAGCTGAGGTTGCTGCTATGACCAGCGAAAGAAAGTCGTGGTGATAATAAACCATCTCTCCATGGCTTTCTTTGGTAGATAGCAAGCCCCACGGAGTGATGTGTGAAGGATGTCTGGTTTGTTCAGCGAACAGCAATGATGACGAGCAACCTGATGCAGTTGAGGATGTTATTCTGAGAGGAAATGAGAGGTGTGAGGGCTGACAGTCCTGGCAATGCAAGCATGAAGATCTGTCACTGCTACAAAGAATTGGTTTTATTGTCAATAGCCAAGACCTTAACTGTGCTTCTAGCTGGGAGTAGGTTAGATAACATGGTCTGCAGGCTTCACACAGTGTTGGACAGGATCCAGGATTTTGTGATTGAGGCTGTAATTAATTTTCTATAAATAGAAATTTACCTGTCTTTTTTCTCTCCTGTGCCTGAGGGTTTCTCCATTTGGTTACCTAGTCCTTCCTTTCCAAGTCTGAAAATTCATATTTACCTCCTCTGTTGCTCATATGTGTATCTCATTTGCTCAGCTAATTTTCCTTCCTTCCTACAAATACCAGTTGCTATGTCCTTTTTCCAATAGTAGTACCCCAATCCTATGATGCCTCTTGTCTCCCAGCCTCCCAGTACACCCTTCCTGCACATTTCTTCCCCCTTGCTGTGCTTGTCCCAACCCTTCAAAGGTAGCAGGGTTCAGCATCAAATGATTATGAGCCACCTGTCTTCCATCCCTTATCTGCCTTGATAAGATCATTTGATAAGGTCATTGAACTACCTGCTGCGTGATGAAACATATGACATGGTGGAGAGTGAAGGGAATTTTGGGTGAGCTAGGTCCATGGTCTTTCAAACCTGTCATTGTTTAGATGGTGTTCTGTAATATTTCCCCAAAAGTAGCTGTTGTCTATACTGAAAAAGCTATAGAGTTGCAGGTAGATGATACTAGAATTTTAAGTCTGTGTTTCAATCTTTGCAACTGTGATTTGGATTTCTAAGGTCCAAATCTAAGATGGGCAGATTTTCAGCTGGATCCTGCTTTAAAGGTTCTTAAGCAGTTCCACTGGAAACATCCACTCTGATAAATCTTGAGAAGTCAGTTTATAATGTATGCCCTTAGAAAATCCCTGGGCAGGCCTTGCTTACTGGAAAACATTTGTACCTGATGGCTTGAACAAGAACTAGCATGCATCTTTTGTGGCTTAATAAAGGGTGTTCTGGATGTGTTCCCTGGAAATGATGCTGGCATAGCCTAGAAATCGTGGTGTAAAGTTGCAGCTAACCTCAGGTCAAGCTTCCCATGTTTAAAATATGTTTAAAATAAAATGCCTTGCAAATCATCAAATCTCACACTCCAGATCTTCAGCCTTCTGCTTTTATTTTCCCAAGTGTACACTTGTCTGTTTAGTTTTGCTTTCTTATAATTAACTGGACTCTTTGGGGTGGTTCCTGTCACTTCCAATTAGTGCTTTGAAATGGTACAAAGTAGCTGACTAAGTGACTTGTTCACATATTCACAGTTATGCTGATTTCCAGGTGTGGTGCTGGGATGAGAATTTCTTCTGTGAGACTTCAGCAGGGTCTCCAACAGGTTTTGGTTTTATTGAGTAATAGTGTATAGTTTATCTATTATAATCAATTGGTTGTAATTCCCCTTACCAGTTACTTCCTTTTACCTGGCATTGGGGCACTGATGATAGGTTGTCCTCTCCTGTTCTCTGCCTGAAGAACACGGTCCAGTTCACAGAATCATAGAGTATCTCGAGTTGGAAGGGACCCACAAGGATCATTGAATCCAAGTCCCTTTAGTTCTATAAAGACTGAAGTTCTCTGGACTATTTAAATTCTTCTGTGTGTGACAGTTTATCTGAGAGAAAGCAGTGGATGACTATCCGTCTGCGACAGGGTGCAACAGAGCCCTGTGCATGGTTGCTGAAGCCACACCAGTGCAGGTGGAACACCTATGAAACATCATGCAGGGCTATGAGGTCCAGAAAGGAGCACAGCTCATGGGATACATTGCCCAGAAAGTTGATTTTTTACTGCACTGTGAACATGAATGCTACTTCTGACTAGATCTTCTCATGTTATGCTTTGTTTAGGTAAAGAAGAGATACTCAATTGCACAGGTTTCTTGGGTTATTATATGAGAGAAGATGTCAGCCTCTACTGGTTAATTAATCAAACGTTTCCAGAAAAATGTACAGGTATCCCCAAGAATGAACCTTCAATTTGTGAAGAAGAGTTCAAAAAATTACAGTAGGTTTCCTGAAAATACTGCACTTTTATTTGTATGTGATAATGTCCTGCACTTTGTGGAACTGCAAATTCAGTAAAACCTCAGTCTGAGGTTTAGAACCTTTTCCTCAAAATCTGTCTCTCAGCTCGTTGTAGGTTTCTGTATAGTGTTGCTAACAACATTCTTTGTTACAGGTTGGGAAACAAGTTCTACATCACAAGGCTACTACGGATTAAAAAAGTAACAGATGAGGACATGCGTCATAATTTCACCTGCATGTTGCAAACTGATGAAAGAACACTAATGAAAATAGTGAAACTGAAGAAAGGTATGGTATAATCTATGAATCATACTCCTCAGATGTAATTATTAATCATGCCAGCCTTCTCAATCCTGAGGACAGGGTACTGATTTCAGAACATCTCTCCAAATATGTCTGTCTGTTTATGAAGGCCCTGGCCCATCTAGCGCTGGACCTACCAACCCCCTGGGTGGTTCCTCCTGCTCTGAGACAGGGACAGCAGGGATTGCTGCTATGTCTGCTAGAGAAGCTGTGTGGGGGCTCCATAGTTCAACTGCTGCTGCTGTGGACACAGCTGGGGAGGCTGAGCTATGCTCTGGCTGACAGGTCCCTGGGCAGCACTTCGTTAGATCCCACAACAGAGTGTTACCTGTGCCCTCCTACTCATCAGATTGGTGGGAACATGGGGCTTAACTACCCAAAGCTTGGTGCAGCCCAGTGTCTGCTGTTTGGATAATGCCTGAAACATTCTGGTCAGCAGTTTATCTCTTGTCAGGGACTCTGTCCTCCTATCTATGGAAAGATGACTTCTAGCGTATAGTAGTACTTTACATTTATAGTCCTGACAATCTGGAGATTCATGGCAAATGGGCATTCCATTCTTGTTTTCCATCTCCCTCAGACCTTTCCAAGCCTTACTAGAAGGAAGTACGTGAAAATAGACTAGTCAAAAGATGATGCATATAATGAAGCAAATGAAATAAAGACTACAATGAGCATGACTTGACAGTGCCTTCATAAATACTTCACAAAGATTTAAGGGTTAAAAATTGTATTTGGAACTAAAAAGGCAAAGATAACAAAATTATATTTAAGGGTTAAAAAAAAAACTGAAAGAGACTAGAGGCAGAAGAAAGAAAAAAAAAGATCTTGGCTAAAGATATTAAAGTGGCCATTAAGGACTGTTATGGATGGACTGAGAGAGGGGTGAAAGGTAAAGCATAACAGGCAATAATAAAGAACCTGAAGAAAGCTCATCATAAAAGTGGGTGACCACCAGTTTGGGATGCTGTACATCTACAAGGATCTCTAGTGTCAGTCTTGATCCCACAAACAGTTCATTTATGTGTGTGGAGGGTGTGTGAATGTGTGCAAGATTGTTTCTCCAGTTTTTAGAGTAATTCATGTTCTGTCGTTCTCCATCTCAGGACAAACGGCATGCATATATGCTTGAAGTATTATCAGGACAGGATTCACATCAACACAGTGATTTTTTAGTGGGATTTGAAGATGCCATCAGTACTGAATACATTAATCTTGTCATATAATACTCCTTGTTAAGGCTATAATTTCCTGGGTTTCTGTTTTACAGGGAACACCCGAGATCTGCCTGTGCACATATTTACAACTGGAATGGTCCTTGCTGTACTATTTCCATGTGTTGCTGTAGCTGCGGTGTTTGTCTGTGTGATGTTTAGAGTTGACTTAGTTCTTTTTTACAGGAACATATGCAGAAGAGACGACACTGCTGGAGGTATGACTTGGCTAATGCTGACATTGAAATAAGTGTATTGATTAAAAAATAGTTTATGGTAGGTTCTATAAAACTATCATCTTTGAGGAAGAGACAAAATAAATCCAGGAGTTTTGTGAGTAGAAACAGCAAAGAATATGTAAGAGAACTTGATGGTCGGGTGGTAAAGTGAGTTTCTTATACACCTAGGGCAGTAATAGCAGATAAACACGGTGAAGAAGCTGCCTCTGGAGCAGGTAGTGGAAGGGACATGGTTAGATGCTGTTCAGATGCGCTCTGTTCTGCCATATTCTTCATCACAAAAGTTGATGAAGGTGGAGAAGTTTACAATTATCTATCTGTAGAGAGGATGAGCACTCTGGAGTTGTCAGACAGACAGATTGACAGAAATTTGTTTTCACGTCACTGATGCCCTTCAGTGAGGTGAAGGTTAAAATGCTTCCTTGACTGTAGAGGCCATTGCAATGTTTATAGGTTTGTCCCTAAATGCACTTAAGGAGAGCAGGAGAGCACACTACCAGTATCTTACCCAGCAGGATTGCTGTGACCTTCATTTAAGGAGCAAGCCTGACAGTTACCCAATTCTGGGAATAATTTTTCTGAAAATCATGGTGAAAGAACTTGCTGTATATATGTACCTGATTTTCCTAGCTCTTCTTAGTGTCTAAATCAGCTTGAATATAGCTTGAATAAATTGCAGTGGTTGGAGATTTCTCAGTAATGAGTGGATGTCATTTATGCCTGCCAGCATTATTTATCTTATCTGTTGATGTTAACTATCACTGTGTACACTGGCTTACAGGGAGGATCTCCAAGAACCTGGCTTAGGCCATCCTGGAGGAACTGATTGTCTGAAACCAGGCAATGGATTTCCTACTCCTAGAGCTCTTGCATGTGTAGAGTTCCATGGGCTGTAGTTTGTGCTCTCTCTTATGAACTACATGTAGTAAAGTATCTGGAAAGGAAAGCAAAGAAGTACAGTTTAAGATGCAAAGCTATGTGCACTGCTGTATCAATCCAGATAGCTGTTTTGTGGCAGGGTTCAATTATATGGCTCAGTGTGGTAGACCTGGCCTCTGAATTGGTCTTGGATTTTGTGTTTGTAAATTACTGCCCAAAGCATGACCAGACATGGTATACTCTTAAAATTAAAATAATAAATTGGTTTATTCTCTTTTGCCAGTACCCATTCTGCAGAGTAAAATAAATGTGGAAATCTATAATATCACTTAAATAACATTTTTATCAGGTTGCAGACACATTTTTTGCTTCCCTTCATTTTCTTGATCATCACAGATGCGACATTAACTGGTCAAATTAATCTGATTTTTTTTTTAAATACCTTAATGTAGAAAGGATATGTTATTTTCAAATATTTGCTAAGTGCAATCAGAATCTTTTGTATGAAATTTAAATTGATTCAGGATTTTTTTTGTTTGAAGACCATTCGAGGTATCAAAGGAAAGAGTAGGAGTTTCTAGATGCTTTGCTACTGAGACAATAACTTTGAAAGCCAGAATGGTGGATCAGATACTGTATTTCTAATGGTTGCTAACAAGACAACAATTGATGGTTTCTTTCCAGATGGAAAAGAATATGATGCATTTGTGTCATACCTGAAAGACTGTGTTTCTCCTACTGAAGAAGAGAGAGAATTTGCTTTGAAGATATTACCCATGGTATTAGAAGAAAACTTTGGGTACAAGTTATGTATATTTGAGAGGGATGTATCCCCTGGAGGAGGTAAGTGTATTGAATATTTTTGTCATTAAATAGGCACATCATTTTCACACAAAGGTAAAAGTCTGTAATTAGAAGGAATTCTGTCAAATGTGTTGTGCGTTGAAATGCTACATTTTTCATTTAATCTAGACTATGTGCATGCAAAGTTAGCATGCACACATTTTACGTATTTTACAGATATATTTATGGATTCATATACACCTGCACACATACACACATGTCTTTAATTACACAGAACCAAAATGAACAGATGAAAAAGGTAGCATGGAGAAAGTTAGGGTGAGAACACAGAAGATATCAGATGTTTCACAGTACTTGTGCTCTTGCTCTGCTTTTGCTGAAAGCAGGTGCCTATGAATGAATTCATACTTACTGCACAGAGCGGCTGGTGTCTCTGGTGCTAGTTATTCTCAGGTAACTTGTATGTTTGCTATATCTTTAATGTAATGGGTGCCATAACAAAATAGAAATGAGAACATGGAATTTTGTTTCTCTAAATGGCCTATGGATAGATGGTCTTTTTCAGATGCTTGGAAAAAAAGATACTGGGGGATTCCATTTAGTCCAAAGATCTAGCTGAGGAATAGGATTTCATTGCTAAAAGCACAGGACAATAAGGACAGTCAGCCTCCTTCACAAGGCAGGCTCTTGTCTCCTTGTATCCATTCCTGACATATTTTTCTAACCTGAGAGGTGCCACAGCTCTCCCAAGCCATTTATTTTGGGTTATTCTCTCTCCTTAAGTATTAAAAAGCCTTTCTGAAGTGTTTGGTCTGATTCTTTCAATAGTTTTAGCTTATTTCCTTGCAATAGTTTTAGATAATTTCTTTTTCTCTGGTCTGATCCATTGTGAATATGGAAAACAGTATTTTCTTCTATTTACAAGAGCCTTTGTTCTGTTGTAATACCGTTGTCAACCTCCTCTTTAGGTTACTCCTGCAGTTTGCTTTGCCTTTCCCTACAAGGCACGTTTTGTAGATCTCTGATCTCTGTAGACCTTGTCCCATGGTGCTGAAGCGAGCACAGGAAGTTGTGCATGAGTATTCAATTTGGTGCATGGGTGTTTGAAGGGTATGACCATTCATTCATCGCTTGTCATGACAAAAGTCGTGGATCTAAAACACAGTTGGAACTCATTCTGTCATCACATGCTAATCTTCTCAACCTTGGATTACTGGCAATAAGTTGGGATATTCAGTGAGGTAAAGGAAGGAGTAACCTGAGGATTACTGAATATTTGGAGAGAGGTTGTTGTTGACTTTCTGTGGAATCACTTCAATGGTATCTATTTTGAAAGAGCAAGAGATGTCTGCTTGGAGGAAGAATAAATTTTGCTGTCACCTTCTATCTCTGTGACTACTGACAGACAGCTGGAGAGCGTCTGTAGGTTTTTGTCTGCTCCAGAGAACAAGCTTTGGCCACATCTGAGCTCATTTTCACAAACTCTTAATCTATAATGTGTGTCCAATGAAGGGCAACGAAGCTGGTGAAGGGTCTAGAACACAAGTCCTGTGAGGAGCAGCTGAGGGAACTGGGGTGTTTAGCCTGGAGAAAAGGAGGCCCGGGAGACCTTATTGCTCTCTACAGCTACCTGAAAGGAGGTTGTAGCGAGGTGGGTGTCAGTCTCTTCTCTGAAGTAACAAGTGATAGAACAACAGGAAATGGACTCAAGTTGCGTCAGGGGAGGTTTAGATTGGATATTTTCTTCGCCGAAAGGGTTGTCAAGCATTGGAACAGGCTGCCCAGGGAAGTGGTTGAGTCACCATCACTGGAGATATTTAAAAGTCATGTAGATGTGGCGCTTAGGGACATGGTTTAGTGGTGGACTTGGCAGTGCTAGATTAGCGGTTGGACTTGATGATTTTAAAGGGTTTTTCCAACCTAAATGATTTTATTATTCTATATTAATCTCTTCACAGGGACAGGATGCTTACATGCTGTTACTTTATAAGGGGAACATTTTTGGTATATGTGTGATTGTTAAAGGATAAATCAATTCAGTGCCTATCCTTTCAATTTAGTTTAATAACAAACTTATCTTTAATTTGCAGCAGTTGTTGATGATATCCATTCATTCATTGACAAAAGCCGAAGACTAATTATTATACTGAGCCAGAACTACATTTCTGACAGAGCTATATATGAACTTGAGAGTGGACTGCATAAAGCCCTAGTTGAAAGAAAAACTAAGATCATATTAATTGAATATATGCCTATAAGTGACTATAATTTCTTACCAGAATCATTGTCTCTTTTACCATCAAAGAGGGTTGTGAAGTGGAAAAAGGATAAATCTCTTCCCATGAATTCCAGATTTTGGAAGAACCTTCGGTACCTGATGCCAGCAAAACCTACCAAGATGAACACCAAAGGGCACTATAATAATCTTGACCTAGGCTCGGAAGGGAGTCCACCATGGACTGAAGGCTGTGATTTTAATGCAGTTGTATAACAATTCTGGAGACAGAAGATGCTGCAGAAAATTGCATTTTGCTAACTAATAGAAAACACAACCTGCACACTTTGGGAAGATAGTGTTCATAAGAGGCCAAGTCTGAGATCTGAGAAGAATGTAGAAATTGTTACAGTGGCTAGGATGATGTTAATCCCAATGCTAAATGCTGTCGCAGAGAAAGTTTCCTCAGCAATCTGCACAAGGAGCAGAAAGTTCATTCTGCTTAGGACTTACCACGTAGCACGAAGCACAATGCAAAACATTTTGATTTCACATTTTCTGGTAACATAGAATGATATTAGTTATACTTGCATACTTTTTGAGGCCCTCAATAAATATAAACATATTTGCAAAGTATTATTATTTAAAGGCTCTTGGGTTTGTATTTTGGTATTTCCTAAGGGTTCTGCTTGGGAGTAGACCGAAACGCTCCTGCTGTAGTTAGCTTGGCATGCAGGCTTTGGGCAATGTCAAGCAGAAAAATCAAGTGAAAACAGGGAAAAGAGAGGTTAGAAAGAGTAGGTCAGATATGGTCAGGCTAACAGTATTCATTACTGAGTTGTACGTGGTCTAGATGAGCCAAGTGGGAGTGATTTGGAGGAATGATAAAGACTTTCCATCCTCCTGTTTCACTAAGAATACTGTAAATGCTCATTTTGGCAGGGAGAAGAGGGGGATGGGATAGAGATAATAGTATTTTGTTTATGGACACTGATATCTACATTATACCCTGACCTGCCTTCAGCTGAGGGATATAGGGGATTTACTTGAAAATGAGATCTTTAGTATGTACATGTACTCCTAACCCTTTGGAACACTTGTACTTAGTATTTTTTTTTTTAAAACAAACTTAGTAATGCCATTCAAACCCATGGTAATCCTCCCTTATCATTAGCTGCCTGGCAGAAGATACCAATCTGACATAAATTCCTGGATAAAATGGAACCGTATTTCCTCCTAGTACCAGTGGGGAGAAATCAATGGAGAAGCTTTTGGAAGATCTTCTGTCAGTTTGCTAGGGGACCGTCAAGACTCTACCCACTAGCATCATTGTCTTACATTCAACTAATGCTAATTCTGAGGACACATCTCTTTGACACTGACACTTAATTCATGCAGCTGTAGTTGAGGAGCTCTGTTACCTTCTCAGTGCACTTGAGAACATAATTGGAGTGCTGGGTGTCATGGCAATGTCTCAGGATTCATGAGAATGAAATACCTTGTTGTTTGTCAATGATTCTGTAATCAAGCATAGTTTCTGACATGTTCAGGTAAAAGTGAAGGCTAAATGTGACTTTACAAAATGGAGACAACACAGTTGCCAGGTTAACATACAGATGAAAAGGAACAAAAGAATAAGGCACACATTTGTGGTGTCCTTCAGATTAGCTCCAAGAGGTCTCCTTCCTTCTGTCAGGCAACTAAAGAGCTATTGAAATGTTGCACTTTAGGCAAAAGGCATTCTCTGGTTTAAGCTTTTACTGAAGAGTATTTCTGCTTTGTAGATATGTATGTCTTTACATTTCCAAATCTTTCCCAAGATTCAGTTCTTCCGTACCAGTGTTTCCTGTGATTTGTAATCACAGATCAGTTCTCCTGCAGGACTAATGATTGCCCCTACTTCAGAAATGCCATCAGGCATACTGGGCACATCCATTTCTTGGCCAAATAGCTGACAGAAAAGTTAGTAACTTTCCTGGTACTTATCTGACACATAATTTTTCATATGCTCTCATCAGTGCATTGCCTAACATAAAGTGTCAAATGTGTTATACTATGCATGTGAATATGGATAGTGCACATGGTTTGTTAAAAGCTCTGGACTGACCCTACTCTCTATGAGAATTTAGCTATTATAAATTGAGATTGAATTTACCATGAACACCCCCTCACCTCAGCTTGGAGAGATGTGACTGCATATACCTGCTATACCTCATGAAGCTGTACCCTTAAGATTGTGAGACCATACAGAGTTTGACAGCACTGAGGTTTTGCAGAATAACAGAGGATTGTATATAAGGAAGGTTGAAAGCTAAATGGCATTAACTTCAAAGTTGTTTGAGTGACAGCAAAACAGACATTCAAATATAATACAATGAACTACTCAGTATCTGTAAAAGGGCAAGTATTTTTGCACAGAATGGTATTGTGACACAGTCATTTAATCTCTATAGCTGATCCTCACTGCCCATGGAGTGGTAAAGGGAGACAAGGGAAATTAAGGATACGCATCCTCATATTAACACCAGATGTTCTTCTTATTGCTCTTATAACCTGAATTACTGACTTTAATCAGGGCTTTGGAATGCCTGCTTTCTGTTACCAGTCCCTAGAGGAATGCTAATATGACTTTTATAGACTAGTTGTGTTGATTTGCCTGACCATGTATATGTCAATTTATAAGTGAATCCACATGATATTTGGTTTGAGGTAACGGGTAATTTCAGTGATTTATATTGCATTTTTTGTTTCATTTTGTACTTAATAAAACTTATTTCCCTCTCTCCACATCTGTGGCTTCCATTTTTGCTGCAGTTAGTCAGCAGTAAGTGTCAAAAATTAAAACTTAAAATAAGAAGAAAAAATGCAAGAAGAAGCAAGAGTGGTTAAACCTGCTCTCCACAAGCAATAAATGCCTCATTTGTACTGTAGATCAATTTAAACAAAGCCAAATCCGAACAAGTGATTGGAATACATAATTTCCCAGAGGAGGATGCAGATGGGATCAGTCAGGAGACAGCTGTTGTAAGTCACCAGTCCTGAAAATTCTTGTCTCTTTTGCATGTACTACAACATAGTACTGACTGTGAGAGTATAATCTGTGTCTGCATTTTTTTAGTGTTCCTAGTTGACCACTTTCTACCACACACAATGCAGGCTAGAATAAAAAGAGTATGAAAGAAGTCTTCTTGTCTATTGATAGTTTGAACATAAATGTTAGGAAGAGTTGGGACTACTGTATATAGTATCAGTACTATAGTGTAGTACCATATAAGGGCTTGAGGAGGTTGTGGAGATAGGGGTTGTGGAGATAGGGGAATGTCCCAGAAGACTGGAAGAAGGCTAATATCACTACCATCTACAAGAAGGGATTAAAGGAGGATCCAGGAAATTATGGGCCCATCAGCCTTACTTCAGTCGATGGGAAAGTTATGGAACAAACCCTCCTGGGGGCTATCACAAGTCAAATGAAGCATGTGATTGGAAAAAGACGGCATGGACTCACCAAGCGCAAATCTTGCTTAACAAACCTGATGTCTTCTACAACAAAGTAATCTGCTCAGTTGATGTGGGGCAAGTGGTGGACATTGTCTACCTAGATTTCTCCAAGGCTTTCGATACGGTTCCTCACAGCCTCCTCCTAGAGAAACTGATGAGTTACAGTCTGATGCGTACTGTGGTGGGGAACAGACAGCACCCAGAGCATGGTGGTAAATAGCTCCTTTTCAAACTGGCAATGTGTCACAGGTGGGGTCCCCCAGGGATCGATATTGGGCCTAACGCTATTTAATATCTTAAGTGAACTGGATGATGGGATCAAGTGTACCCTGATGAAATCTGATGATGATACCAAACTGAGTGGGGAAGTGGACACTTTGGAAGGGAGGGCCACTCTGCAGGAAGACCTGGATAGGCTGAAGGAGTGGCCTTACAAGAACCTTATGAATTTCATCAAGGACAAGTGTAAGGTCTTGCACCTGGGAAAACATAATCCAGGAGTGCAGCACAGACTGGGATCTACCTGCCTGGGGAGCAGCTCTGTGGAAAGGGACCTGAGGGTCCTGGTGGACAACAAGCTCCTTACGAGTGAACTGTGTGTTGCAGCGGCAAAAAAAAGCTAACAGGATTCTGGGTTTCATCATCAAGGGCATCACCCACCAGCAGAGATAAAGAAGTCATTATCCCACCCTAGTCAGCACTTGTCAGGCCACACCTGGAATAGTGTGTTCAGTTTTGGTCCCCGCTACACAAAAAAGATGTGAACAAGCTGGAGAGGGTCCAGAGGAGAGCCACAAAGATGATCAAGGGACTGGGAAGCCTGCCATGTGAGGAAAGGCTGAGAGAACTGGGCTTGTTCAGCTTGGAGAAAAGGCGGCTATGGGGAGACCTTATCACCATGTTCCAGTATTTAAGGGGTGGCTACAAAGAAGATGGAGACATCCTTTTTACAAGGAGTCATATGGAAAAGACAAGGGGTAATGGGTACAGGTTACTCCTGGGGAAATTCCAATTGGACACAAGAGGAAAATTTTTCACAATGAGAACAATCAGCCACTGGAATAATCTCCCCAGGGAAGTGATGGATTCCCCAACATTGGACAATTTTAAGAATCAGCTGGACAGGGTGCTAAGCCACCTTGTTTAAACTGTAATTTTGCCAAGAAAGGTTGGACCAGATGATCCTTGAGGTCCCTTCCAATCTGGTATTCTACAATTCTATGATTCTATGAAGGTTTGGGAATTACAGTTGTCCATGTGCCCTGTCCTGTGTGTCCACCTTCAGTGTCTGCACCAATTCTGGATAGGCTCTTTGAGTGAAGGGGTCCCTCCAAATGGACACCATGTCTAGATCCATATCTATAATTTCTTGCCACTATAAGCTCTTCTATTCCTCCATTACCATCTGCATTCTTTACAGAGATATGAGGAGAGGTCAAACTTGTGAAACAGGAGTAAATGGCCCTCCCAAGCAGCTGTGTCATTCCATATCCAGGCTTAAGGACAAATCCTACCTCTTCCACCACTCTCTAGGCTGTAAAGAAATCAGGAGATTTGCAGAAGGGCTGGAGGACAGAGGAAACTGTAAGATTTGGTGGTTATGTTGCAGGGCAACTGAAGATGCTTGCACAAGCAAGTTGTTAGTAGCGTGTTTACTGAACTAGAAGTTAAACGTAACTGTTGCAGTCAGCACAAAAAAGAGAGCTCCAACAGGGATGCACCTTGGGCACATGACTACTGTGTAGAGCAAGGTTATATTGTATGCTGGACATGTCGGACCTAAAGGAAGTACACAGCTGATTTGCACAGGATGGTCCAGAATGCTGTGTCACATCCAGAAGTCAGTAGATTGATGCCTCAGGTCATTAAATGTTGTTCAAATATGGCAAGAAAAAAAAAGATCAGCAGGTATGAAGATAGATGTGTGAGTCTGGCCTGGAAGGTTACTCTAGAACTGTGGTTATATATTAAAGTTGTTCTTTTCTATCTTGATTTCTCAGAGAAAGTAAAAATAATTGGCTTTCTCTTTAGAGATGACTATGGTCTGGCTTGCACAGAAGAGGTAACTTTTACATCATTAATTCCTACATATGTTTAATAAAATGTTTGAAATGTTGCCTTTCCTAGTGCGATGCTTGTGATGTAGTTGAAAAGTATTCAGTGTTTTGAAAAAGAAAATGTGATTGCATTTTTGGGAAATAGTTTTCTGACTTGGTAGCTATAATTAGATAAAGTGCCTGAGTGAAACAGTAGTTACTAAGCTTTCTGCAGCAGCCACAAGTTACGTAAAATACAAAATGGAAAAAAGGCTCCACAAGAATCTATTTCAGTTTTGATCAACTCATGACAGCTTCCTGTGGTTCAACAATCCAAATTTCGTGAACTTCAGGGAAAGCAGCTGCAGATAGACCACAATAGTCTCATTATTTAGTTTCATTGTCAGCTAAATATATTAAGAACTCATCGCGGGGATTTGTCTCATATTGCATTGTTTGATCCTCCATCTGGCCTCTGTTGGTGAGATATAGTATGTACATCAGCAAGTTATACCACAGTGCAGTGTAATATATTTGTTGATTATTACCTATCAAATACAAAAATAATAGAGTTCAGTACACTTATGGTTTAAGGTATTTCTGAAAGATAATCAAATAGATTCATGGCTTATTGCTCTAATTCTTTTGACCACTACCATAGTTAAGCCAATTTCAGTCATGTGCTGGAGACCTCATTTCGGTATGCGGTTACAAAACTGTTTACTGTGCATTGCAGGGAAATTGTAGCTGTTTGAGGGTTTTTGACTATGGTGAAGGAATGCTGTTCCATAAGAGGTTCCAAAACTATTTGTATTGCCTTATGAATCTGACTTTTTAGAAACAATTAGGCAAATTCAGAAGTGACTGTGTCTGTTTGTGAAGAGCTGTCGGTACATACTAGGAGTAATCTGAATATCCCTAGCAAAGAGATCTCCTGAGAGACTTCATTATGAGATACACCTCATTTCTGAATGCAAGCATTCAGTTGGACACTCAAGCCTAAATATTAATCTCAGCTGTGATAGAGATGTCTTTATCTGTGTATAGCGGCTTAATATTTAGTATATTAAGAATATCTATTTATGTGGTACTTAAGGAAGATACCGCCTTTGGGAACTAGCAGCAAAAATTCAGCTAGAAGGAAGGAACACATACTTTGGAAATGAAAACTTTTGAGAACATCAAGATTGTTGCCAATTGCCAGCATGATGAAGGAAATTCAAACAATACAGTACAAACACCAATGAAATGCTGTCAGTGAAGTGAGACCTTGAAACCTGCAAGGCAGAGCCATGAGGATCACCAGGAGAATTGTGTGAAGGCATCCGAGAAGAGTTTAAATTGTTTAGGCTGGTAAAATGAACAGCGAAAGGAGTAGGAGCATTGTCAACAAATGCATACAGGAGAAGAAAAAGCACTAGAAAGAAGAGCTGTTTAAGCTAAGGAATGGTATCCACACAAGGGCACGTGGCCATGAATAAATTTATGATGGACATTAAAGCCATTAGAACAGTAAGGTCTCCTATGGGAATAACGGGGAAACTGTTCTGACCTACTTTTGTGCTTGAGTGTAGTAAGTTTCTGAAAGAAAACCCATAATACAACAGTGGCCACCCTTGTCAGTTTTATATTTCTTGGACTGCAGTAAGCACCCTAGAGGAGGGCAAGGAGGGCAAGAAGGGCAAGAAGGGTTTGCCATGGAATTTGAGGTGCCAGAGAATCTTTTCTAATTAATTGCTAAAGATTGTGAAAGTGAAAATGTTTTCAAGGCCTGGTCATGAGTATTTGCTTTACTCTTTATCTGTTGGCAAGTGATCTATTCAGTCATTAGTAGATCCAAAGTACTTTTGTGGCACTAGCCATATTACACCCCGATGTCCAAGGCAGAATGCACTGTAGTGCAGCAAAGTTGTACTAAATAACACCACCTTCCCTGATTTCACAGAGGAGTAATAGATGAGTTACCCCACTGCTACATAAGCTGCCCTTGACCTTATGTCATTACACTGACTGTATAACCTAGTACAAAATGGACAGAGGTTCTTGTTTAGTTATTGTTCAGACACCTGTGACAGGATAACCATCACCACACACAGTGTAGAAGATAATAGGAGTGGAAAATTTCTTACTCACTCAGTGTTAACCATAGCTGAGCTGAGGAGGAGGTGATGTGTAAATGTGTCAAGCCAGAATAGCACCAGAATACTAAAGACATGTACTCCTCCCAGCACTATAAGACTACACTACATACACACTGAGATGGTGCATTCTTCCCCCTGCTTCTTGGCTGTCAAAATGCTTGAGCAAAAGTGAGATGGACAAGGTAAGATATGGACCCCCACCTTGACTTTCCACAGGGGTGGGCAGGCACAATTTCCTGGAGCTATAGCATAAAACGTGCTAAATGTGTGAGTGGGAGGGTAAGCGAGTGAGCGGGAGGAGAGGGAGGAGAGAGAGAGGAAGCAGAGAGGGTATTCTGGAACCGTCCTTTACCCTCTCCTTTATAAACTTGGCTCTAGCAGCAAAGGATAAATATGAACCTGAGAAGTACAAGTGTGTGAGGCTTTTTTAGCATATACATTGCTTTTACAAAAGAGGAAGGGGTGAATTGGAGCAGAGGCTCAGCCAAATATTTGGCCCTGTTTGACAAGATTTTCATCCAGTGTGGTAATCAGTGTGACATACCTCTCAGTCTTCTGGCAGCATGGCATTCAAAACTATGTGACTGGTCCTTGTATTTCTAAGATATGCTCTAACAGTTAGACTGCTCTACTTAATTTTTTGAATGTAATAAACCTATTACTTGGAGAGTATGACAATTAGTACTTAAAATGAAGGAAGTATATTTTGTGTCTGTAAGATGCGTCTTTGGGAAAGAACCATCTTCTCTTTCTGATAGTCTCAGCAATGGCTTGAAAGGAGCATGGGCTTGATTTTATGTGTTTTGCGCTCCGTAATTCCTTCAAGGGAAGAGGAAAGTAAAATGTTTTTTTTCTAGTCAGAAAGGACACCTTCAAAAAGCTTAACTCTTTATACTGATCTACAGAGATACATTGGAGCCTTTTGTAACTTATAAATCAAACATATATTTTGTATTGGGGCAAAACACTGAAAATATTTTAGGAGACAATCAGCAAACTTGATCATCTCTGGTCTCTGTTCTGCAAGGAGTAGAGAGTTAAATACATAGTGGAAGCTGAGAATACAAACCCTGTATCTCCAAATGCTCAGAACCCAAGAGAATCAAGTGTTAATACTTGTCACCGCATAAAGAAATGTGTATATAAACAGAAACAACATTGAAATCCCCTGTTGCACAGCAAAAGCCTTTTTTAGATTCTTATTGTGGAAAGAGAGTAATTGACCCAGCCTGCAGTAAAGAGAGTAAACTTCACACAAGAAAAGAAGAAACAAGTCCTACTGTTCTTGAAATAAGTCTGGTGCAAGCTGATGAACCTATATATTTACATAACTTCTACTGAAATAGGGAGAACTGGTGTCTGAACTGATGACAAAGTGCTCTCAGATGCTTTTATGTAGTTTGAGTCACTATGCAGCCTGTCTTTTATGGGTTTCGCATCCATACAGGAAGCCTGGAAGAGGGGCTGGACCATGTGGAACTGTGTATGCTGAAGTGCTCTGCCTGCCTAGCAGGTCTAAGGGGAAAGTCACAGATAGCTCAGATTCATCAGAGCTTCTCTTTTCTCTTTTTGCCAAAGCTGCATTTGGGTAACCAGCAAAGCTTAACTGGGAGCACACAGATAGAAAGTAATAGTGTGTCACAGACCCCTTATAGGGTCTGCTTGCAGTGGGTGTGGAAGGTAGTTGAGGAGGGTTAGGAGAACTCGGCTCTTATACTGAATATTATTCAGTATCGGGTTCTCTTGTAGGTTTTAGATTGCATTTTTGCATTTTTGCACACAATGCAAAAGGAAGATTTTAGAACCCAGAAGTCTTTGATCTTTTACTAGCGACAAAGTTTTTTCCCCTGTTCTTTTTACAAGAAAATGACCCGGAAATTTTGAACCTAACACAACTAAGCTGAGAAAGGAAGGATGATGACAGTGAGGTAGAGGAAATTCCTGTAAAGGAAACAGACTCAACACAGTGCACAGCTAGAACTAACCACAATTCTTATCATGTAGTGTAGGATGTGCAGGTAAGATTTTCAGATTTTTTTTTTTTAATTATAGATTTTAGCTTCAGATTTTAGCCCTCCCTACCCCATCTGCTTGACAGGTGAGTTGGTTTTATTTTCTCTGAATGTGCATTTTAAAGTAAATTGCTTTCAATTGATTGGTGAGACAAAACAGTAGTGTCTTAGTAAGTAGCTTCATTAGATTTTATTTTTTTTCTTTATAGGTATGGTGAAGCTTTTTTCTTCTCCTGTGTGATTATTACTAATCTTACTCCTAGAATCAGATTATGTTTGCCTTTTCATTGACATAAATCCAATACAAGACACGGGAATTTATTGCTCTGCTGCTGAAGTGATTTTCATCAGAATCAGAATAATAGATTGTAAGATTGTGGCATGCCACTGTTTACTAGACTTCAGAGATATCATGAAACTTGGTGTAGCTCTCAAGAAAATGATTTTGGTTTCTTTTGCTTATGTTTTATATAAATACACACAAAATGATATGAAATAGGGAATTAGTTTTCTTGTGAGAGTTCTTTAGAATTTGAAACATAGTCAAATAATACAGTTCTTATTCTTCTCTCTTACATTTTTTTATCACAGGAAATTATGTTAAGACCACATTAGTTTCCTTTGTATACAAGTTACTTTCCAATTAAAAGGCATCCTAAATCCCTAGACTAAGGTTATGATAATACAGATGTGTACATGGCAGGAGAAAGCGGAGAGACTCTTGATAATACATTGACCAGAGTAGAGTGCTTTCTTTTTCTGGCAGATACTGACCAAGATAAAATGAGTCACTGAATATATTGAGTCACTGAATCACCTTGAGTCTACCTGCAGTGCAAATACACCTGAATGGTCAGTTTAAGATTATCCTGTTTCAGGTACCCCCCCTCCTTTGGTAACTGCTGTCTACTTCTGCTGTGAATGTCTCTCTTCCTGTTAAGCACACTTGCAAGATGGCACTTTTTAATTTCACATTCTACCATACTTTTTAAGCACTATAGAGATGCAAAGTTTCCAAGGTTCTCTAATAACAGTATTATCGGTTAGCAAAAAAAATGGCAGTAGTGCATTTTCCCATGGCTAACAAAAGACAACAGAAAATTATAGATTGCTAACCAAAGCTATAACTTTCATTAGCTGAGCTTGAAGAGGGCATTGTTAGCACAGCAGTAAACTGGAGAGCAGAGAAATCTGCTCTCGTCACTGGAATTATTAAGTGCTTTGTGAATGGTCACTTGATGGTCACTTGTGAGTGGTCACATGTAGCCTGAGTGTCCCTGATTACAGACAAACAGGCAGATGGGAAGTAAATGCTTCCACTGCTTATCTTCTGCCAGGTCAGGCACTCCTCAGGTAGCTTCTGATGGCTTAACAGATTGAATGAGTCACCAGAAAGGACCAGAGCTGTCACAGGACAGAGGTTTGACCATTTGCCTGAAATCAAGGGAGAGGAGGGTTGGGAGGATGGAGAAGTAGATGAGACCTTCCCCTTTTGACAACAGTGACCCATTACATCAGCTCACCTGCTCAAGGGTCTGCAGCACTGAATCACACACAAGGCCCTTGGGTCCTGCTTGCTGCTGGCACGAGTATGCCTTTGCCACGTGGGCTGTTGAGTGACATAACTCAAAGCATCATCCTTTGTTTTATACAGTATTAATAGGGCTAGAGATGCAGCCCTAATGAATGCCTTGAGAGAGGTCTTTATGATTGCCATAAACCCAGATTCAAGAGTTGTGATCCATTGATCCTTTTGCAGTGGGTAAGACAGTCTTCTTAAAGCTTAGGAGGGCTTTTGCCCAGTGCTGGTAGGAAACTGTTTCTTTATTCAGACATACGCTTGGAGTTTCAGGATGATTATAAAAGATGTATAGGGCAATGAGAGCTGGCAGCAGCCAATCTGTAACAAAGCACCAGGATGGGTTAAGACAAATGAGTTATTCTACTCCATATGACCTCTGAGCGTAAAAACAGATAGTTCCGTTCACTTGCAAGGAATAGAGACATGCTGAGGAGAATGGTGACTAAAGTGCTTCTCTCTACACAGAATAGCTGTCTGAAAAAGTGCAGAGTGGGAGTTCTCTTTACCTCTCTTGCTAGCTCAGTGCACTCTTGCTGCCTCAGATGCTCTCTTGCTGCCTGTGTGTATGAGTCGTGTCTGATTTGCATGAGGTGCCAACAGACAAGGGACTAGCCTTTGCCAGACCTTTATTTTTTCTTCCCTAGGGCTGACACAGTGCCTCTCTGGCAGCTGTGCAAATGCAGAGTCACTCTGTGGCCAAACGAGCAAAGAAAAAAGCTCCTTGAAGTCTCAGTTGCACAGTGTGAATATCAGCAAAGCACATGGCCTTTACTCACCGAGATCCTGAATCAGGCACTCCAGACATGTCAATCACAGGCGTTGGATATGTTCTTACTAAATACCCCAATTAAGGCATGGCTGTTGAATATGCATTCTTGACAGCTTGCCTTCCCTCTAGCTCTGTGGCTGAGAGGGCTGTGGGACACAGATCAAACCTCTTAGTAGGAGAGGCAAAACACTTCATGCAATAGGGTTTGGGGTTTCATCTTGGACAAGATGCTGTAATATAGGGGTCTGGGTGCTGAGTTCTTTGTGGAATGCTCCCAAATCCCCTGGGTGTTCCTAGTCTCAGCTCACAGATGGCACACCACAAAGCTGATACCTTACAATAGTGTGGATGTCACCCTGTTGAGCCAGTCTCTGCTAGAATCATTCAATCAGTGCAGCACAGCATTTGGTGCAGAAGTGAGGCCTGATGCTGCCCATGCTGGTAAGTCATGGAGAAGAAGGGTTTTTCAGGTTGCTCTGCTGATCCTAACAGACATCTTAGGGTACATCTGGTTTAGCTGGTAATAAAGTCCAATAGCCGCATGTCTCTTGGGTGAAAGAGTTAGAACCAAAGACTTGCTATCCACACAGTACATGCTTTGAGGGTTTTACTTCTGCATAGTTCTACAGTCCCATGGACTCAATGAAATTTGCAGCTGCACCACATCTTCAGATTTGGTTTAATCCCAAAGGAATCCAGTTTACACACTCTAGGCCTGTTGGCCTTCAAGACACAACAGAGCTTCATGGATTTTGGTGCCAGTTATGCCTTTCTCAGTCTGTTGCTGATACCTGTCATTAGCTAAAGGCTGATTTTGTTATTTGGCATCTTAACCTCTCATCTTAGAGGACAGGTTCCTCTTCTAAAAGCAACAGCTGATGAAAGACTTGCATTTCCACTCCAGATGTGGAGTTCTGCATTGCTGTAGGTATAACTTGGAAATCCATTTGTAAGCAACTCTATGCAAGATGTGTTTAAAGAGATTGTTGGATATTCTTGATTATCGTCTAACCTGCATTTTGTGAAATAGTATGAGCAGGAAGAGTCCTGCAAACTCCATTTTTAAAAAGCACAATATCTAGGAAATACTGTCTACTAAGTTTTATAGAGCTACATAATAAAATATGTAATTACCTATCTATGTTATTTGAAAATCATTTGAAAAAAAAATCTGTTTTCCTCTTTTACAGAAAGCAAGATGATTCTTAAAGAAAATGTCTCAGAATATCAACTAAAATTGATAAAGAAAATCATGCTCACTTTGTGCTGGATCCTAGCATTGTTTATCAGTGGGGCAGAAGTTAGAGAGACTAACTTGCTAGGTAAGTGTCTCCTTTGGTGAGGTTTGGTGTTCATAGTGCTTTCTGACAGCTGAGAAAAGTGGATCTGCATTTTGCCATGCCTTCATGAGTTTTTCCCGCACCTGTTAATGCTTGTGTCAGGCAAACAGCTGTCTCTAGCCATTCTGAAAGCTTTTTCAGTATTTGTAATACAGTTTACCCTAAATATGATTCAAAATTCAGTTCCCTAATGAAAAGAAAAGAGCAAATGTAAAGAAGAATTTCTGAGAAGCGAATGGAGCAAATTAATTGCTTCTGTGACTCCCTGAAGTCTCCAACAGATGGTCCAAGCCTGTCGGGGGGGAGAAGGAAGAGAAAGGCAGGGTGAGACTGATATATCAAAGTCCTCCACCCACACGAGGTGGAGTGGGTGGAAGGAGGAGCTTGTTCCAATTCATTTTGCAGACAGAAACTGAAACTGCGAAGAGTGTCCCAGGTGGGCAGGCAAGGAACTGAAGATTTCATGCCGTCCCTTCTGCCGAAGTGAAATCCTGCCATACTTTCAAGGGTTACCACATCCTGACTGGCAGGAGGGGTTACACAGCAAGATCGGTCAGCCTTTAGAAAATTCGGGGTTAGGATGGGTAACCACAGTTTTCAGAATCCAAAAACTTGTGTAATTTTAGTGACAGTAACTGAAACATAAGAGGGAAAAGATTTGAAAGCAGTGACACAATAATGCTTGTCAATCTTACCCTAAACAGGGAGTGTGGTGGGCAGGCTCTGCTTCTTCAGGTCCCTTCTCCATTAATATGAGGAGAGCTATCTCCTCATCTGCTTTTCTATGAAGTTGAGTTTTAACAGATTTAGCACCCATGTGAAAATCTTCAGTTCACTAAAAATTGTAAGCTATTTTCACATTAGGCTTTTGAAAAAGGCCTAATAAACCTCTGGACACCTTTGAATAAACTTTTGAGTACATTGGCAAATTCCATGTTTAAGGAAATCAATTCTCTATTAGCCCAGCATCTGGTCACATAAAAAATTATTTAACACAAGGAAAGGTGAAGTTTTATTTTTGTAGTTTTCCTATTTTTTAAAATATGATGACTGTGTGTTCTTTCAGGTAGTAGTCATATCTCATTGTCCTGCTTTTCAGGATGTTCCCATGTTGAACCTCAAGTATGGTATCGTGCAATTAGTGATGAAGAGTTTGTTTTACAATGCGCTTTACCAGATAGAGATGCTACCTATATTTATAACAACTCACTTCTAACACAACATAAGGTGAAATGGTTCTGGCATCAGAAAGATAAAGAGCCGCTGAAGATGATCAAGGAAAGCTCTAATCTTGCTCTCCAAGGGGATGCACTTTGGTTTAAACCAGTAAGGCACAGTTCTTCCGGAGTGTACATCTGTATGATATGGTATGTAACGGAGCAGAAGTCTTATATTTCCATACAAGAATTAATTGTTTTGTTTTGTTTTGTGTATTAAATATTTAACTTCTTTTCCTGCATCACTCAGGGAAAAAATTCCATGTCTCAAAATTGTTTTGGAGGTTCAAACAAAGAAGGTGGCAAAATGTTCAGGTTATGACACAAATGTGCCATATCTTCTTGCTGGCAGTGGGAATTCAATAACTTGTCCTGGGACAAAATGCTACAACCATATAAAGAAGGCAGATGTAAAATGGTACAAGGTAAGAGTCACTCTCTTGAGCATGCAGAAAAGCTCACTTGAGTATAGCTTTAGGTCTAGTCAATGCTCATGTGCCGTAGGTTCTTGAACTCTTCTTTGGCAGACAATGCAGCCTGGGAAATTCAACCCAAAAGCTGACTCATAAATCGCTATATATCAAGTCTGTAAGTAAGAGTTTTGAAGAAATGTGCCACACCCAAAATATTATTCCATGAAATAGAAGCCTAGGAATGCTTTCTCTTCAGCTAAGAAATTGAAGTAATTGACAATCAAAATAAGCTTGTTACAAAGTGATGTATGATTGAAATTTAAGAGTTTTGCTTTGACATTTTAAATTCTGAAAATATCAAATATACAAAAAAAAAGGGGCTTTGTTAGAAAAAAAATTATTTTAAAATTAATGTTTCAAATTGTTCTTTCCAAGACTTCTGTTTTTAACAAATCATTATTCTACTGAAACATTATTGACTACCTCTTTTTCAAATGACCACTAATAATATAATAAAATACTTGCAAGCTAAAATTTATTCCTGTTGTGTTTGTAAGGATTGTAATTCACCATCTAAACCTGTACAAATGAGCAAATGAAAATGACTGAAATTTCAATTGTGCATTTTACTGCCTGGTATTATTTACATTATTTATTCTATCAAGTAGAATCACAATCTAGTCAAACTTTCAAACTTTAAATTAGGTCTATTTACCTATATTTTGATCTGAAGCTCACTGAATTCAAGGAGATTCCATTTTGCGTTAATAGATTTTTGTCAGGAATTTGAGTTAAGGAAAATTCTTAGTGGTCTTAGAGAATATGAATACACTAAGCTGAAAAATAGAGGTGCTTTTCAAAAAATGGTTGGTTTTCATCCTTTTAAAAGTAGTGACAGAGTTGTCAATCTCAGACAGCGCAAACCCACGATTTACTTCTCATAAAAGAAAATGAAAATGTTTTCAAAATAATTTATTTACAAAATAAAAAATACTCAGTCCATTAAAAAAGTGATCCTTTTTGTTGCTCTTTCGTAATAGTTTAATTTAGGTTAGGTTCATGATTTCACATTTCTCTCGGCAACTACAAATTTTAAATAATTTTTTAAAAAGATAATGGTATTCACAAATTTTTTAATATAACTGTCAAATGTCCTCAGACTCCTAATAAATCTTTTTTAGGTTTTAGTGGAAAGAGTTTGTCTTGGCCCTACTGCCATGGAAATCCTATCCAAATATCTTAAAATATAATTTAATAACAGCAACAAGTAAAGGACTTGATATTCTTTCTTTTCATTAGGATGGCCATCAGATAAAACGTAGGAAAAGCAGACAAAGCCTAAAGCTTAAGCATAATGAAATCTATTTGAATCCAACCTATCACCAAGATGCTGGAATATATGTCTGTGATTACACTCTATATGACAACACTACAAAGTGGACAATGAGAACAGCAGTAGCAGTAGAAGTCATTGGTGAGTATTATAATAACTCAGAATAAAATACCTGAAGTAAAGTATGTTTTCTCTATTCTTTCCTACACTATTTATGTCTTTGGTTCAGGCTCTTCTTCTGAACAACCAACAGACTGAATTAGCTACACTGTCATTAAAATCTTCTTCCAAGTATTCTGATGATGTCTTGGGACATTGTCTAGAACCTTCAATGTTTGGTAATAACATGTAGCATACAATGCCATCATTTTCAAGATCTAATTCCACCTTGGATTTATTATAGTTCCTAATAGTGGGGATCAAATCTGCAAAAGGATTTACATCTCTTGATCTGGGAGTAGAATTAATGAAACTCCAACTGGTGCCAGTATTCTCCATGTACTGTATGAGGAGTGTTAGGAAGATATTCACACACTAGGAGGAAGGAGTGCTAATTCAGCATGGGAAAAGTGGACAAAAGCAGTGTACCTCAATCCTAACTCTGTCACTGCAGTGGAGGCTTATGTGAAGTAGGAGTTAGATAAAAAATTATTCCTTGTGGCATGGATGAGACCTTCATTTTTTTCACTTGACAGTGATGAGGAAGGTGATGTTGGTGGGATCACTGCCCATCTTCCACATAACTTTTTAAAAGCAGAGGAAACAGGACACCTGTGATCAATCTAACTAACAAACAAGCCATTTGTTGTTGCATGTGCTGTTTGGAGAAAAGCATCACTGCCTGCATGACCTGTTCTTTTAGGCTTTGTATGGATTACTAAATATAACTGGCCAGAACTCTATGGCACTGTGATGTGGCATGGCCTTATATTATCCTTCAAATCATGGTGATCTTTTCAGTAATATTTACTGTCCTCTGCTGCCCTTCAGGCGAAGCCCAGATACTGCCTGTCAGAGTGCTATTAGACAATGTCAACACTGTGCAAGGGAGCATGCTAGCAACTCAGGATCAGGAACAAGGGAGATTTTAGTTTGCTGAAAAAGAGTTGTGGTTATGCTTTTCTCCAGATATCTGTGGTTGAATGCTATAAGGCACTCTTGTCAGACACTCCAGTCAATCACAGGTCCCAGAGGAAAGCATAGATAAATCTATTCTATATCCTGTGCTGGATGGACCCAGTACAGCTGTTTCTGTATGACAACAGCACAGGACCTATTCTCAGCATCCTGGTGGAAAGTTGGCCACTCCGTGGGAGGGAGATCTGGGGAGCGAAAGAAACGTGTCCGTTGAAGCAACCTGGTTCTATGGTCTAGTGAGGACAGCACTCCTCTGAAGTAGCTGTTCCCTTTTTTGCAGATGTTTGATGCATTTGGTACTAAGAAGTCATGGGAAAAATACATACATCCCATCAGGACAGGGACTGGAAACCACATCTCCTCCAACTTTTGAGACCTCTATGTGCTGGGTTACAATGTCTGGTGCTCTTTCACTCTTCTCTCTGGCTATAGTCCTACAGTATTTTCCAGGCAGGCATGGACTAGCTCTGCTTTTATTCTGATCTGGCTGAACCTGAGCTAATGCACTGTGCTTCTGGGTTCTTTTCCCTCACCTCACAGCACAGTCAGAAAAACACTTGAAAGGTGCCATATATATATATACTCTCCCTGAATCTTGCATACATATCTCTGCTGTGGCTTGTTAAAAAAAAAAAAAAAAAAAAAAAGCTGTTGTGTGGCACCATTTCCTGCAGTATGGGGCTTTCCTAGAATATCAGAGCTGTGGGTTTTAGCCCCTTCAGGCTGTTTTTCCGGAGCCTGGGTAATTGCTTAATAGATTGTATGAACTGTGGTTGTCATTATCTGTGCCCTTTGGCAGCCCTTGTTTTGAAAAATTTTAATGCAAGTATGCTTGTGAATGAGGTGTGTGTGCTGTATGTGTGCTTACTGAGCTTGAAAGGGGGCTTGGCAGGGAACTGGTATGAGAATTGTGTCCTTCAGGGGGTTTTGCAAGGGGGGGGGGGGGCCCTAATTTCTGAATCCTAAATAACCTTAAGTGCAGGATAGACACTGAGCTCCTCAGCTCATGTAAGGTGGCAGAGCCTCAGAGTAATTGAGATAGCAGGTCTTTAAGTAGCTATGTAAGTTTTGTGGTCAAAACTCCCTTATCTGTGCACTCTCAGGCACCTCAACAACTGTAAATCATCCTCTTGGACTTAGATGTCTAAATTCCACCTAACATTGGAAAAAGAAAATGCTGTAAGATATTTTCTCTGGTCTCCTGCACTGATGATAGCATTATAGTTGTTAACAGTATTCCTGTTAATTGCAGCAGAAAACACTATCCATCCACCAAACTTCTTGTATCCCAATGGTGTGGTGATCCTCGAAGCAGAGCTTGGTAAGTTTCAATTCCTCATCTGAAAGTGAGAGAAAATGTTTAAATGAGGTATTGATAGATAATGATAGATGTCAATAAAGCAAAATATCTTTGCGCTCTAGGAGTATGTAGTTTCTTTCTTGATATATATCTTTGTGGATATTAAAGGAAGCATTATGTGTTATACAGATCCCAGGCTATTTAAGAGAAAATTATTCTGGTGACCTCCATGTATGGTTTTCCTGTGCTAATTTGTTCCAGGAAAGCCACTTGAATTGGAATGCCGTGTACAGTTTGGGTTTGAAAGAGTTTCTCTGATGAGGGTAACATGGAAAAGAAACAACAAAGAAAATATAAATGAGAAATTAAATCAGGAAACAAGGTAAGGAAAAATCTAGTAGTCTGATTACTACTACAGTCAGCAACTGTAAAAATCCTTCTACAACAGCTTTACTGAATACATTCTACTGAAAGAAACTCAGACAGCTCTGTTCTTCAACATATTAAAGTGTATGGCCATGAGTATGTGACAGGCATGTGCACTTCACATACAGAAGCACATATTGATGGCCATAAAGCCAAGAACTCACACTTTCTGTGAAATCTTAACTCTTCCTAAAGCTTTAGCTCACAGACAGCTTCAACATGAATGGTGCTTGGTTGCCTGTGCCTGCAGCAGCTGTTTTCAAGTGTTCCCTCTGTTGTTCCTTGCTGGAAACTCACACATTCTGTCTTTGGAAGCTGTCTCCAAGTGGGGAATAAACCAGATCAGTAAAACAGTGTTTTGGACACTGAAAGGATTTTGGGTGCCTCAGACGTTGAGGTGTGTTTATTGAGTCAGTCTGAGGAATTGCAGCACTGAATTTTAGGACACTGAATTGCAGGAGTCTTCCCTGGCAAGAATTAACCAGACCCTGCAGAGAAGCAATGTGTGGGGGAAAGGTTTCCTGTGACTTGGGGACAACTCAAATAGTCACCACCCTTCCCTTTCCTTCCTGTACTTCCTTGTCTCATTCACTTATGCAGTGTCCAACTTCAGCAAGAAACATAGTGGAGGCAAAACAGACAAGCATGTCTTTCACTACACAGCCCTGAGTCATCATTATGGGAAAACTGTTCTGTATGCTGGGGGAAGAAAAATCCCTGCTGTCACTGCTAAAATCAAGTTCTTAATAGGAGTCATATTGGAAAAAGATAACAAATGATGATATCACACATGCACATGCACACACACACTCACTCATGAGGTAGATTGGAAATCGGATTTTCCTAACTTTCGAACGTTTAGCTCTGTAATGTTCTTCTTATCAAGTTTTTAGCTTTGTTCGTACATAAAATTTGTTTGTTTATTTTTTTTAATCAAAATGAATAAAACATTCCCAACACTCTTTCAGTACAGGTTGAATCCTTGCCCATGCTCATGCCTGTGTATCCTGAGTTAGCAGAAGCACAACCTGTCATTTTGCAGTGACATGATGTGAGGCACCTTCAGGACCACCCAGAGATGCCTGTACTTGTGGTTTTCAAAGAGAAATGCTGAGACTTAGAAACCCAGGGTATTCTCAAGTGGTTGCAGACACAGATCTGTTCTCCCCAAGCCTCGCCCAGCCACAGAGGGATTCCTCTGTTACCTCTTCATTTCCTATACTTCTGTCCCTTATATCTGTCTTATTCTGTTTGCCTATCCTGTCCTTGGGCTTTTTACCCCTGTGCAAGAGGCTATGCTGCTCAGTCTTTTTGCCCAGCTAATCCTTTCTTAGGGCTCCTTTTTTAAGTTTCATTTCCCCCAGGGGAATTTTTTACGTCTTCTAAAAACACAAATAATTTATAGAAGTCAAAGGGGGCTATATATTTTAAACTAGGCAAGTGCTTAAGAATTTTGTTGAGTTGGTGAATTAAGAATAAACCTTACAGTCTGCAAACCTTTGATGTTAGTATTTTCTTACAATGTAAAAACCAAACGGAAGTTCCAAACCAGAATATTGCATTGCTGTTAAAAGTTCAAGCTGAACGTTAAGAAGTTGCAAGCTCCTCTTTCTTTGTATTTAAGACATTTGGGGTTTGTGTGAATGAACAGCAAAGATACCACACAATATGTATTTTTTCCTCTTTAGAGTTTATCCAAAAGGTTTAAAGGGGCACACACTTCTTCAGGTTGCAAAACTGAAAGAAGTTACTGAAAGGGACCTCAGAAGCAACTTCACATGTTTTGCTGAGAATTCGGTGGGGAATGCAACCGCTGTGATCCAGCTGAAAAGAAAGCAGAAAGGTAAAACTATCGATGGATGACTGTTTGCCCTTGAAGACACATTTTGATTTACTCACTGCTACAAATTAATTCCCAATTGAGACTGGCTTTTTAGCCAGCTGCAGAAGTTTCTTGAAGCTAGATGGGAAAAGTTTGATTTGTCAGATGCCTAGCAAGATACATTATTCTGAGGACTACTCAGAAGGACAGCGGTATCTGGGGACTTACTGAAGGTAGGTGGGCCAGGTGGAAGCTGGAGAGTAACTGAGAGGAGGAAGAGGAGAGTATCATCTCTGAACATTAGTAAGCAATCTACTAAACTGAAGCAGAGCAGCTGCTGAAAGCAGTAGTATTCCTTGATTTTCATAGGACACTTCTGTTTGTTTCCTCAGTCCTTAGCATGCACGTTTCCGAGAAGTTACCATAACTGATATGACTGTGGCAGCCTTTTGAGCAAAGGCCAAAGCCAGAATCAGTGTGGAAATTAAACACTGAACCATAGTTCACAGTGGAGATTCATCATTGCAGTGGCACAGGAAGTCTCCCGCAGGGCCCTGTGTGCAGCTGTGTGTGTTCTGATGTGACTTTTCCATCTCAAGCGATGACTACTGAGTGTACCACAGACTCAGCCCTGCTGAATGTACCACAGACAATTTTCTCTGTGCCTTCCATCACAGATTGGCTTTTCATACCATCAAAGAGATACCATTCAAAAAAGGTCCCTGATGGTAGACTGAAACTTTGTGTTAAGGTTTGCAGCTAAATGAATTCCTGACTTCCCTAAAGTTTGCCAGGGGACAAGAATGAAGATTGTGAGATGGCTTGCCCCTATTTCTGGACTGAGTTTTCCATCTAAGTGTCAACATTATTTTGGAAAGCCTGAGTTATGATAGACTCTTTTCTTTCTACAGTGTTTCTCTTACACGTACTATGCAGTGCCATTTCTACTCTATTTGCATTGCTTTTGTGCACTGCCTTTGTTTACCAGCACTGGATTGAAATAGTGCTGATGTACCGAAGCTATCTGGTCCACAAAGAAACTACAGGAGGTAAGAAACATTGTATAATATTAATTTTCTCCAGTCCTTCTACTGCCTTTTGCCATCTGGGTTAATCTGGTGTGAATTAACCATTTAATTAAATTATCTTAATGACCTTGTTCTCTTTCAGCTGATACAAAGGCTGTTCAAGCTAGCAAGATGCTCAGTGGATTCAGATGGCAAAAAAGTCAGGCAGCATGGAGGAAATATCTAACGCCAACTGAAATGTCAGTTAGTCTTTTACAAGATCTCTAATTTATCCATGGAAGATTAGAGTAAGAAGTTGAATTTTGGCAATCCATTTGCAGGGAATAATAGAGCATCTCCAATGTTTTAACCTCATTCTCCCAAAGTACTCAACAGAACCTGTGAACAAGAATCAAATGTCCTTGCAGAAGTAAGTGAAGGACTCCGGAGTCTATTGCATTTTTCACTTGAAGCCAAATAATGTTTCAGAAGAATAAAAAAGGAGAGTAATAATATGATATAGGACACCAATTGGGAAGTGTACGTTTGGGAAATATTCATATTTCCTTTCTAAAAATTATGTTGACCATCTTGACATTTACACCAGAGTGATCAGCTTCCAATATTTCAAATCTGCATAGTGGCATTGCCCCATCATCTCAGCTAAAACAGGCCTTCAACAAAGGCAGTGTAAAATTGTATCAGAAATTACTGTGCCTCCTTCAAAGAACTTAACATATAATTTTCTTAGGTGGCTTGAAAGAAATCGGATAGTATGTGCCCAAGGAAATTTTTCTAAAAGTTCTTGAATCTTGATGCAGCTTGAGATATAGGCATCTGTGTCTGCTTTGTGTCAATTATATGTGAGTGTGAAATAACTGTATCTAGGTATCTATAAATACATATTCAATGAGACAGTTAACTGCCCTTTTGAAAAGTGATTTTGTGACCCCTAAGGCAGCTGGCAAAAGCAATTTGGGAAATCACTCAAAATTTCCCCTCTATTTGGTAACAAATTGATTTAAGAACCTCTGGAAAGTCCCCTTAGAGTTCACCCCATATGTCAGTAGGACAGAGACAGACCTGCCAAGATTTGTGCATTGAAGTTCAAGATACCGTTGGGTTCCACCGTGGCAGCCTCTGTCCTGCTCTGTGACTCTCACATGCCGCATGCATACAGCACCATTTGCAGCATGGGGGCATGGAGTGTGCAGACCAATGATGCCTACCTAGATAGTTTTCTGCCTAAGGTGACTGGCCATAAAATGTGTTCTCACCTGCAAGATCGTGTCCTTCTCACTTCATGTGGATGCGTATCAAGTCACCTGAGGTCTGAAAGGGCTTGCTCATAGAGCAGCAAAGCAGCAGTTATGACTTAATTTTGCCATTTCTTCTTTTCTATCATCTCTTCTGTCCCTTTTAGCACAGAATCAGAGAATTTCAGAATCCCACAAGGTTGGAAAGGACCCCTGGGACTCATCTGATCCCACACCCTGCTCAAAGCAGACCCAACCTAGGCCAGGTTGCTCAGGACCTTGTGGACAGAGAATCCACAGCCTCTCTGGACAATGTGCTTCAATGTTTGACCACTCTCATAGTGCAAACTTTTTCACTAATGAGAATTTTCCTTGTTGCAACTTGTGTTTGTTGCCTCCTCTCCTATTACTGTGCACATCAAAGAAGAGTCTGTCTCCATCATCTCTGTACCCTCCCATTTGGTAGTTGAAGACAGCAGTAAGGTCACCTTTTTTCTCATGTCTCTCTAACCCTTGGGCTTCTTCCTTAGCCAATTCAGATATATCTCTTAAAAATCTGGCATTTTTTCACAAGAGAAAGTAATAATGTAGAAGCTGTGATACTAACATTTATAAACCACATATGCAGTTGCTTTGCTTAACTTGGGTGTTCTTCATTTCCTACCCTTTGGGCATCTTACATGTTTGTGCCAAAAGTTCCTCAAGTTGTAACTGCCCTTCTGTATCGTTCTGAGAAAAAAAAAAATCATCCTAGTGGTGCTTACTGTGCATTTGCTTTTAACTTACTATTGTAATAATAATATTATAAAGGAAAATGGTGATGTATTTATTACTAGTCATTGTCTAATAAGATTGCAGTGACCTCTGTGGGTGAAATGAGGAATATCTGGCTTGTAGTGCAATTTATTGTCATTTAAAAACCATTTTCAAAGGAGCTTCGATTCAGGGTGTAGATGAATTGAAGTTCAGCTAAATCAGTGACCCGCTGCTTCACCTTCAAATCCCACACTAATGCTGTGTGCCTGCTGTTGATGATTCACTCATGTGTGCCTAAATTGGCTCAACTTGGCAGAAAAATAACTCAGTAAAAGACAGTGAGTAGCTAGCAACATGAAACAGCTTCCTCTGCTACCACAAGAGCTTCAGCACCCGTAGAAGGAAGTGGTGGAAGCTTGTGGCCAGGAGCAGAGGGGAGGAGTGGAGATGTAATGTGTATTGTCTAGTAACACCGTTGGCCTCCAAACCTAATCTGCACACCTATGTTTTATTTTACTTTCTGCTACATGCTGGTTCTGAATGTAGGTGTTGAACTCCAGCTTATGTATGTCATTAGTTTTCCATTTGTATTTCCTTTACTCCCTGGAATTCATATGGTCTCTTCTAGATCCTGTGGGAACCTGATGGTTCTAGCTCAGGTTTGTGATCCTAATCTTACATCTAAAGATAGAAATCAGGAGGTTGACACTGAAACGCAGTGTGATACTCAACACCATTACTTAGGTGTCTGTGCTGGCTGTAGGTGTTTCGGTTCCCATGCAGTGAAGATGTAGTCAGTATGGTAAAATCTAGAGAGCACCACCCTGCAGTAGGACCCTGCACTAAGCAACTGAATTTCCTTCTGGTTTCTATTAACTGTATTGACATATGATACAACTCAGCTGATTGAACATAGGTGTCTGATGTCATTTGGGCTGCCTGAGGATGTCCTGTCATTTCAAAAGATTTGAATCTCCAATAGATCTCACGTCAAATTTGGCAGTCCCGTCAACATTAAGACACTTTAAATGGCATCAAGCAACTACATATGGAGAATTGGACTGAGTCCGCCGTGCCTTTAGCTTTCACCAGAAATTATTTTTGTTTTCCTTCTTCCTCTCTCAAGTGCAGTTAAAATTTTATTCAGCAAATAGATAAGTTTGGTTTTGCCTTGCAGTTAAGAATGGGCCTAACTCAGGTCATTGGTAGCAGGGTGTTTCAAAGATGAGAAAATTTCTTTATATATTTTTCATCTACACCTCACAAACATATTCTTTTAATGAGACTGAAGCAAAGTTCAGGAACTGGTCAGTACTCTGTGTCTGAGCTGATACTTGGATCAGACTTAGGCTTTGCTACTTGCACCAGTATCTCTGATTACAAACTTAACAGTGTATGAAAATAATGCATCTTTTGCAAGCAGCTAATATTTAAGAACATTTTTCCTTTAAAATTCACTATATTTTCAAAGTAGGTTGGGCATTGATGAGTATTTTTGGAATCAGTGTTGGGGCAAATGAGAGAAAAGATCATTCCCTACAACATGGATTTTGCCTGGAAGGGGCCAGATCTTCCACTGGTGAAAACTGTATGTTTGTGAAAATGCAGAAAATTTCTTGCTTTAAACTTCCTTGCACTAATCATCTGTAGCTTCCTCATTTGCTTTGGTAGTGTACATCTACAAAATTTGCAAGACAGTGAGGAGTAAGGGTTGGCTTTGGGTAACTGGATGGCTGTACTTCATGAACAGGTGACAATTTTAGGTTTGTGTTGTGCCTACTTAAATAGATATAAATGGAAACAGCATTAAGAAAGAAACTGAATGCTTCAGACTTGTTAATGTGTACAGTGTTAGTTATTTTTTTATTTTAGATGGCAAAGAATTTGATGCGTTTGTATCCTATGCAAAACTAGACTCTTTTGAAAGTGACTCTACTTTAATTAGTGAGGAAAAATTTGCCCTGGAGCTTCTACCAGATATGCTGGAAAATAAATACGGATACAAACTATGCATTCTTGAAAGAGATATTCTTCCAGGAGGAGGTAAGGTCCCTGAGGATGGTAGAAAATCTTCAGTTTATAAAATTGTTTTTCACTTTCCAAAAAAGCCCTATGCACCAGATCAGCAAATGGTATAGTTTGGTACTGGAGTTTTTGCTCAAATCTCATTGTCTTTTCATCTTTATATCTGGCCCCTGCACCTGAGGTATATGTATGTTGGAGTGTGGTCGCTGGGAGATACTAGGCTAAGACAGTTTCTTGTCTAAGAATTTCTTTGCAAGCAGACTCCACTCCCTGAAAAGAAGACCCCAAATATTTCAGTGGTCACTTTCTGAGCAATTTTATTCAGTGCTACCTGCAGTAATTAGAAAGCCCTCAGTACCTGTCCCTGAGAGAGACAAGAACAAGTCCAAGTGTCCCTTGAGACCCCATTTGAGTAGCAACAAAGTGTGTTGAGGTCTCAGCTGTGCCCTCCACCTTCTGAGCAGCAAGTTGTATTCTCTGGGCTACATAAGAATGGCCATGGTATCCTCTGATAGCAAACGCATTTCTAGGGGTTATGTGATTGCTCAGCATCCCTATTTTTGGTTTTCCTTATTTCTGGGTTTTAGCTGTTGATAAAGGAACTGATAAGATAAAAAGTCCATTATAGAATGCAGTAACGATTGCCATTTCTTCTCCAGCATACACAGATGAAGTTGTTACAGCTATTAAAAAAAGCAGACGAGCAATAATTATTTTGAGCCCAGCCTACATCAGCGGACCAAGCATCTTTGAACTGCAGGCAGCAGTGAACTGTGCGTTGGAAGACAAAAAGATCAAACTGGTATTAATAAAGTTCCAGGCTTTCCAGGAGCCAGACACTTTGCCTCCAGTAGTGAAGAAAGCTCTTCGGATTTTACCAGTTGTTACCTGGAAGTCTTCTATTTCTGCTGCTCCAAACAAGAAATTCTGGAAATATATGCATTACCACATGCCAGTGAAAGCTACAAAGATGTTGGGAAGCTGCAACCTAAAGGGTTTTTTCCAGAGGTTATTCAGCCTGGTATGTCGATAGCAGAAATTTCGCAGAGGGACGACAGCAGGCTCAGGAATGGTGACATGATTGTAAAAGACTGTCACTGCAGTCAGCAATAGCTCACTCCAAAACCATGCAGTGTGACAGTGCTGCAGCCCCACAGTAAAACTAAGTGGCACTGCACACAGCTGTAAATGTGAGCTATCTTTCATAAATTATTATTTTATTATTATTTTTGTTATATTTATTATATTATTTTGCTGTGATGTTGAGAAATACATGTAAATTTTTTGTTCTTTAAGTTGTATTTCTTCTGGAATCTTTTTATACCTGTTTTCTAGAAAAAGATTAAAAAAGGGAAATCCAGAGGAAACTTGAAGTTTAATTTTCCTGTGCAGTCCAGTGGGACAAATTCAAGCTCTTTAAATGAGTTATGTCCTCCTGTGGGAGCACCAAGGAAGTACCATGGGAGACTGCTACAACTGGATATGCTAAAGGCATTGAAAAAAGAAGCAGCACTGCATCAGCATCTGATCCCAGGCATCTCCATCCTTCCTGCAGTGGGAGAAAGCATTCCTACCAGTTGTGAAACATTTCACACTCGGAGACATCTGTACATTGCTGATCCTGTCTGCTGCTGGTCACTCATGAGTCCCACTGAACTTGTTGGTGTGACGGGTGTGTTGCAGTTGTAAATCAAAGTCCTGGTTATAACAGCTAGTAGGCTGCCAGGGACTCTGAAGTCTTTCCCTTGCAGTCCTTTGGCTGCTCTCTCTCCAGGGTTCATATAGCTTATTCTCAAAGCATCTTGCACTCTGTGTGTGTATGGCTGTAGCTAAGTGAAATGCAATGGTTAGTGTTAAGAAAATCTGAGCAGGAGAGACACTGATCTAGTGTTCTGCTGACTTTGTATGGCTTTCAAGTTAACAAATCTGCTAGGACCAGTATACTGAAAAAAAGAACAACTGTCTTGCAAGCAGGCTGAGTATTATCTACCTAATTTTGTATTTTGTTCAAAGCCTTCAGTAGGAGGACAGGTGGTGGTGCTGTGGGGCAGAAACAGAAGATAGTGCCTCATGTAGAAACAGGACATCAAACAGCATCACTGTCTGTACCACAGAAAATTTTGGCACTGCAGTTGCACCTGCATTGGGGATTTAGTTCAGATCATGATAAGCTTTTGAAGCAAATTTCCCAGTTGTCACCACTTATTGCCTTTTGCTTTGCATGACAGAGCATCACAGGTGCACACACTGGATCCCTTTCCACAGAAAGTCAAGTGGAAGATATTCTCCACCCATGAAGGGACCAGTTGGCCTGAAGGAATCCCCTCCCAAACACATGCATTGTGGGTGTGGGGTCCTCAGTGCTAGTTGTTTTGGGGTATGTCTCTGTTCTCACTGGTCTGCACTGTTTTCCAACACAACAAAATTTGAATCATTTGAGCAATTTGAATAATTTGTCAGTAAATTAAATTTACTCAATTCTAATGTATGTAATACAGGCTTTAGCAGCTTCTAATCAACATTACTGTGTTTGCACACTTTGTTATCCTAACACTAAACATGGTAGTTTTCGTGGAGGAGAGAAGAGGCTGAACTTTTAGAAAAATGTTCCATAAGGGTGAATGTGGTGTTGGAGGAGGATAATATGGTTGTCCAGTACACACCTTGCTGGCATGAGTAAAACAAATGTCAAATACAAGACAACTCAAGATCCAGTTTTAGGCACGTGATGTGACTCAGACATTCCTCTCTGTTGTTACAATGTGCTAAGTAACGTACATGCATTTAAGCGAGGGAGCACATTTCTAAACGAGAAAGTAATTTGCATGGTCCTCCACCAGATGTCCCTACTGTAAATCCTGCAGAGTCCCATTTATTTACACACCAAGTAGTTTTGTTCCCAAGTGAGACGGGACCAGTAAGCAGTGCCAAGTGTGGTACCTGAGGTGCCAGTTGTGCTGGGGAGGCAGACAGGGAGTGAGGGAAGGAGAGGAAGGTCTGGAGCAGGCTCTCCTGCCTGCCAGGCTGCCACCATCTCTCCCACCTGATGCTATTTACTCTTGCTGCGCTTGCTGCCTGAATGGTGTGCATTGCAGCTTATTTTTTTGACAGTGGGAAGAAAATCAGAGTGGCTAGATAAATAATGGAATTGGAAAGGGTTTTTTATTCCTTAACAGGGTGATGCTGTGGCCAAGATTTATCTGGGTCGGAGGAACCTGCAGAACCGGTATCTTCATACAAACTCCAGGTCTGTCTGTAATACAAGGAACAGGACAGGCACATTAGGGCTTTTAAAATGACCTCTAATAGGCAAAAGAACCAGCCCTGAGGAAGAAGCGGCCGTGACTATGAGCAGCGCAAATCAACAAGAGTGAGTGTTGCACACCTTCATGTACCCACTGTGTGCTATATCTGTAATAAAATAGTCACAGCCCCAGACATGGGCTCTGCCGTGCTTGCACATGCAAAGCTTTTGAACTTATTGCTGTCACTGTTGAGTCTGGTATACTGTTCTGCTGCTGCTTATGTGGATAAGCCCAACCTGAGCAAGAGTTTCTTGCCTCGCTATGAACCTGATCATGGGGGTGCTGTTGGCTCTTCACAAGATACAAGGCTACATGTTTTCACAGTGGACTATGACTATGTGCAAATTCCCTATGAAGTTACTCTTTGGATCCTCCTTGCCTCTCTTGCAAAAATAGGTAAGTAGAAAATGGGATCTTGGGTCCTCCTACCTTGGCAAGAAGTTAAAAACATACCATGTAACCGAGTATCTTCCATGCATTTTTGTAGCTGGGATTGTTTTTACAGCTTCTGTTCTCAAAAAAACAGGTGTGTTCGTTATCATGACAATGATAGAATTCCACCTCTGAATGCTTCCAGCTTACTTAAGTAAATGTATGACCTCTAACCCTCATGTTTCTTGGGTTGTCTGTGCTAGTGAGTGGCAATGGAGCTCCCCTACACAGTGATGTCCATCGCTTTTTCTAGTCTTTAAACATCACAAGATATCAGAACTTGCAACCTGCCACAGCTGTAGAAAACAGTAACACCAGACAGACTTCAAATGTATTGAATTTGGGGGAGAAAAGTGGGAAGAATTCTTCCATTGTGGAATAATAGGAAACATTTCCCTATGAGTCTTTGTTTTACATGTTTGCTCTTTAAAGTCACTCAGAAAGTGATACCAGAGGAGAGGGGTTGACAGTCAAAGAGACTGTAGGTCATTGGAGATGTAGGGTGCCTTTTGAATACATACCAATACATCTAGCTTCTATTAGAGCTCCATATAGGTATCTGAATGAAGACAGACAACTCATGGAGAAGCAGGAACTGCAATTAATATAGCAAAAATGACTCACCATGTGTCTTACATGTTTACATGCCTGGGCTCCAATTATTTTGACCACTCAGAATTAATGAAGCAATATCAAATAAATGAAGAAGATGGTAATAATGTGAAGAGCTGCACACATGTGATCTCTCTGTTATTTTGATCTTTCCATGGGGTTTTCAAACATTACTATAGAACAGGCTGGTGGCTGGGACCGATGATTTTCTGGAGGTGGCCTGAAGATAAACATGTTTCATTCATAGTGACACAATTGACAAAAATTGTTACCACTGATCATGATTTGCCAGTTTCAATCCAACTCCTATAAACAAATGTCTTCACTGCCTACATAATAACAAAAATTTTCAGAAATCAAATTTGTTATGTCATCAGCAGGTATATTAGTAGTGAGCATATTATTCATTCATAATAATTTTTTTATTCATCATCCATAAAAGCACAGGACTTGCCATATGGCACATCTACTCAATATTCTTGTTTTGACCAAGAAATAGATACTTTGGAAGAACCGTGTTATGCCTCCTAAGCAGTCCTGCTCCTTAGCTGGCAGTTTTCAAATAATACTCTTCGTGATTAAAAGTGTGGAGGTGCTGATTTCAAATCTGCTTGGAAGAAAGATCCAGTCTGAATAATCTGGTTATCCATGGAAGAAGATTTCCAATGTGTTAAAAACGATCAGTGTTTTATTCAGGTATTATCTTCTTTCTGGATTTCAAGAGTTCAGGGTGGGAAAGATTTCTGAGATCTTGAAAGACAAAACAATCTCCTTATTCTGTAAAACTGACAGAAGATTTCAACATTTTTTTTTAATTAAAAACAGAGATGAGTAGAGTTATGATCTTAACATACTTTTTGGTAAAAACAAATAGTGTCCTAAATAAATATATAAAGTTTCATTAAAATATTTTTCTTTTCCTATACTTTGAATGTTGATAAGTTAAGGGTCACAGAAATGCAGTCATGGCATTAGCTTCTAGAGTTACAGCATGAAGGTTGACCTAGCTTCAGTCATGGATACACAGCCATTGGATTTATAGGTTTCTTAGTCTGCCTCATTCCCATTCTTGTAAATTCTGAAAAATTCCTTACATTTCTAGTAGAGGCACCTCTCATTCACAATATGATTACACAGTTCTTGGTATAGTGACTAGATGAGCCTTTGTTAGATATTATCTTAGTATTGGTATCATTATTCGTGTCAAATGGTATGAACCCAGTTGCAGCAGCAGTGTATCAAGGTGGGCAGGACAAGATTCCCACTCACAACTTTTATATGGTAAGTGTGGCCCTTTCTCTGTAAAACAGTTTGGCTACATCTATGCTTGTAAACTAAAAAGCACGCTGTCAGGAAGCTGTGTCTGACTGTCCATACCATACCAGTGCTGATGTGCTCCCTGGCTCTGGCCCATGTTGACAAGCCTTCTTCTCCCAGGCAGTGCCTGGGCAGACTGTGGGCCAGGATCTGTTCCCACATGCAGTTTGGATGTCACCACTTCTTGCTGAGGCAGGGATTTGAATTTGGCTGTATGGATGCAAGCTGAACCTTTCTGCTTGGAAAAGTCTTTGGACTGCTTAATTTGCTAGTGTAGACTCAGCCTTTACTCTAGTGAGTAAAAAAAAAATCCCTTAGGACGCGTTCTTTTCTCAGATATTTGATGGCTGCTGGTAGTCCTTCCAACTCTGCTGAAATCACTGGTTTTGTTTCAGTAAACTACTGCATACGGTTCTTTACAAAATATTGTTTACCTTATGTAGGAACAGTACTTTTCCCAGAAAAGCAAGTTTAATCAGCTTGTACAAAACCTTATGTTACTGTGGCTTGATTTCTGATGCTTTGGATATTTTGTTGTTCATGACTACACAGACCTTCTGTCTGTGGATCACCTGGAGTCCATGCAATGCTGGAAGTGGACAGAGCTGAGCAGACTGTGGCATCTGAGCTGCTCCATGCTCCCTTGGGGGTCTCCAGGTTCCTGGTTGGCCCAAATCCAGCGGGAGCTCTCCAGCCAGGGACCCTCCTCAGCATTTGAAGCCAGGGATAGGGGTCTCTTAGATGGAGGGACAATACTGTGCCTCCGAGGTTTGGCAGTAACAGTTGGGCAGCAAGGATTCTTAAAGAATATTTTCTTTCCAAATTGTGGAGTACCGTTTCAAAGAGGTTTCTGCTTTCTTTGAAGTGGAGCTTAGACTCAGGCACACTTGCTCAGAAATTGAGAGCTGGGAGTGGAAAGAGAAGAGATTCATGACCAAACTCTTGCCCTGCTTTAAGAGATACAAGTCTGGGAATGTTTAATTTTGAAGGGAACAGTACTGCCTGTTTTTATATTCGTAATCCTAAGAGCAAAACCTGGCTGTCTGAAGACAAAGTATTCAAAGGCAGACAAAACATCTGTCTGACATCAGGTTAATTTAAACTTGAATAATACCCTAATGTTTTATTCAAGGTTTCCATCTCTATCACCGATTACCAAGACTCATGCCTGAAAGCTGCATCCTGATTGCCATTGGAGCGCTAGTAGGAGCAATCATCTTTGCCTCTGATCACAAATCTCCACCGGTGATGAACACAAGTATTTACTTTTTGTATCTCCTTCCACCCATTGTCTTGGAGGAGGGTTATTTCATGCCAACTCGCCCATTTTTTGAAAACTTTGGGTCCATCCTGTGGTGGTCTGTGCTGGGATCTCTGCTAAACTCCTTTGCGATTGGCTTCTCCCTCTACGGAGTCTGCCAGATCGAAGCCTTCGGCCTGACAGACCTGAACCTGCTGCAGAACCTGCTCTTTGGCAGCATGATTTCAGCCGTGGATCCTGTGGCAGCTCTGGTAGTTTTTGAAGAAGCCTCTGTTAATGAGCAGCTTTACATGATGATTTTCGGAGAGTCATTGCTAAATGATGGCATAACTGTGGTGAGTTTCTTTCTACTCCTTGTCTTCCCCTCTTTGGGCTCTTGTGACTTGTAGGGTTATTTGGCACAGGACAAGAGCAGCACTAGGGACATCCTAGATACTTTATTTATTTTATGGATACTGCACTCCATTATGCACAAGCAATTTTAATGTATGTAAAGATTACATCTTATATTAACTTCTTCAAAACCAAATTGTTTCAGAGCTGCTGGAAGAGGGAAGCATACACATACACATTAGACATCACATCTTGGTCTTCCTTTCACTGAAGTGAATGGAAAAGCTACAGCTGATTTTTCTGGTAGGATCAGTGTGAGACCTAAGAATGTTCTTGACATTGTGCAAGCAAATAAACAGAAAATTTGTACTGCTTAAAGACTGAAAGCAGCAGGGATACCAATACAGGAGACCCTGCCTTGTCACATGCCTTAGAGAGAGCCAGCCAGATGTGGAAAATCTCTGGAGGTGGCACTCCTTCCTCCAGCCCCTTCTAGGAAGTTCCCCAGAGACCTTAGACAGGAATTCCAAAAGCCACTAATAATTTTGCATAACTCTGTTTCTATCAGTAAAATAATTGACACCTGACAAATGTTCACCTTTCTTGGCTGTCTTATCTCAAGTGTCCAGAAACAATGCTTCTGGAATAAGAGAGATTTTGTTGGGTTTTTTTGTTTTTTAAATGAGAAGAAGTGTTTTAACAGAGCTCCTTTTGCTAATTCTTTTCCCTTTTCCTCATTAGTTCTACTAAAACTTGGAGCAACCTGAAATTCTAGCTGTAAACCACAATTGAAAAAATCACTTAGAACACACATGTTTTTCAAGGAAGAAATTTCAAGCAGGAAATTCATTGCTCAGAAACCAACAGGACTGCTCACGTGCTGCAAGTTAACTGCAGGTTAAGGAGTTTTGCTAGATAAGATCTTTACAGAATTTAAATCACAAGAATCTAAACCACATAAAACTATTCAAATACTGTTATACAGGAGGTACAGCACAACTTGGACTTGTAAAATCTGTACAGAGTTCATTGCTGAAAGGCTTCATGGGAGAAGTGCAGTTTATGAGTAATGTGAAAGGGAAAAGAAATGAAGTAATTTCTTGCTGCCACAACCTATTGATCGTAAATCCTTCCTCTTGGTGAATCAGATGTAGGGCTGATGTAGAACTAAGGGGCGAATGTTACTTTACATGCAAACTGCTTAACTGTTATAGTTGTAATGAAAAAATCCCCAATGTATCTATCATTTCCACTTATCTTTTTGGTTCTTCAAGTGCAGACCTCAAAAAAGTAATACTGCTTCCTCATTCTGGAAGAGCTTGTTTCATCCTTTTCGTGACTGGCTCTCTACCTTCCCTCCCCTTTGTTTCCAGCTGTTATTTATGATGTGTGTCCAACTCACGATGGTATTTACATGAGCTTTCAGCCAGAATCCTGTTACAGCATAAATGTGTAGTGACAGAAAGCCTTTAAAAACAGTGGTATTTAGGCATTCCTCAGCAGCACTAGGTGTGTTAGCAAGAGAGATGAAAGGGCTATACATGGGGAGTGCTGGCTATGCCGCTGTGAGTTCCCTTTGCCCCATGCACCCTCATCTGTGAGGCTTTTCTCATAGCAGCTATGTTGTAATCAGTTTCTCAGGTCCTGCTGATGCATCTCTGCATCACTCACCTCTCATCCATTTTTTGGGCATTTAAGTTTTCAGAATCTCTATCTGGCTTCATGTTTGAGAAGATTGAAGTATTTCTCACCTGGATGGGGCCCAATAGATGGCTTTCTCCTCTCTGATACCCCACTTGCTTTTTAAAAGGCTTTAAAACTGTTTATCTCAGGTGTCTTATCTTACCATTTCCTCCCAGTTTCTCTCTTAACAGTTTCCTTTGAGTTAACTCTATGTGTTTAAAAAGATAATATCACTAAGATATATTAAGCATACGTATTTTTGATTGTTTAAATACAAATATCCCCTGGTTCTCTCCAGTCAGCTTATCAGCTTGAACATTTTTTCCCCCAGCAGGAAACACTGGTATGAATTTTGCAGAACTTCTGTATTGCATTTTAGGCAACACTAACTCCCTCTCCTATATTTAGCTCAATATCTTGGTATAAAACATTCACAAAATAACAGACTGTGGAATTAGAATGATGATTTAGGAGTTATGCCTTTGACCTAAGGGACCGGGACAAAAGTAGATAATTTATTCTTTTTACCTACTTCCCATTCTCCCCAGTAGGACCATGTCCATGGATGAAACAAGAAGGTTCCAGGTCCTGTTAACTGCTTCTTTTCCCAGTTGCTTCTGAGCAGACTGTTAGCATCAGAATAACGCAGACAGCAACAGGACTGGCCCTAGCATGTATCACACATTAAAGGAGTTTCAAAGCCCTGTTCAAAACAGTGATGTTGGTAAATCCAGTGCATTTTTCATTCAAACCTGAACACAGGTGGAGGACCCAGATTCTGCTGCAAAGTGTTTCAGGCACCTGAAACTCCTCTCCCGCATACAGACAGACCATTTCTGTCTCAGCAGGAGCTAAGCACCTGTGTGCATCAGGAAACAGAATATTCCCCTGACTACTTCATCTCTGAAGCTTGATTTTAGAAACACTGAGAACACCTGTACATTATGCTGTACTCAAAATGAGGTGGCAGTGACTATTTTCTCTAACGGTGCCCTCTCTTCTTTGTATGCAGTAGCAGAGTAGTTAAAGAAATCTACCGTATAATGGAGATCCAAGTAAAATTAATTTCTTTATTTAAGGGCATCTGATGTTGCTGAGGAAGGCTTTGACCACTGGGCTGTATGGATGTTAGGAAGGAGGATGGAGATATTCTCTGCTCCTGCTGTTCAAGCTGACCCACTGCGTTTAGAGTAAAATTAAATGGATGTGGTCAGAAAGAGTTACCAGGGTGGAAAGAAAGAGTTATCAAGGCTGCCTGTGTTGGTGGTTAAGGCAGTCACTTGAAAATCTTTTTTCTAATGCTTCTGATGTGTATGGTATGTGCAATGTTTGTATGACATAGACAGCTGAAGCAGGGACCGGTCCCAGGGGAGGTCCCCTGTGGGCGACTGTGTCACAGTCTTTTCCTCTCCCTGGCTCTAACAGACACCCAGTGGTACAGCACTACACAGTAGTGTCCTCTCCAAAAAACCCAAAGCATGACATGCTCAGAGTTGTTAAATGAGGCCATCCATCCCTTCTTTTTTAGTGAACAAAGGCATCCTAAGCTGATTTAGGCTTTTCTACCATATAAAGAATTATAGTACTCCATTTACTGGCATAAACACTGCAATGTAACTTAGCTGAGCAGCAGTTACATGGAGCCTTGTATGACGCAGTGCAGGATGTTGTACAGAACAGTTTACTCCCACAAAGCACATTGCAAAAAAACTGATATTATGTCATATTTCCATAATTTCTATTTTAATGCCAAACCAGTATATACCAGACACTTTAGGAAGTCAGAAAGGAGATAAAAACTTATGAAGCCATTTGCTGAGGATGATTTGCTTTATTCATAAGTCAGCATAGATTCATGCCTTGGTATCATTTATAAAGAATCACAAGTCTTAGGAAGAGGTTGAAGTCTGCAAGAAAGTGGGAACAGAGAGAAAACAGGCTTTGTAATTAAAAGCTATATGGTAGGTACAGTAAGGTTTACTTACTGTGGAGACATGAACCCTCTTTTCCTTATCTGCCACATTTCATACATAGTCATCAGGAAAAAGCATCTCTGGGTGTTTTTTCACATAAAACATTTTGTTGTGCTTTGTCTGTCCCCCAGAAATATTAGCAATGAGCCTCCTGGAGAACAGGCTGCGTGACAGCTCAAGGTCGTATGTTCCTAGCAGCAATTTAAGATTAGATAGTAGCTGGGGAATAATTATTATCCTAATGAGCTTGACTCTTCTACCTGCAAATATCTGCTTTAATCTTCTTAATAGCCTTCTGGATTTAACTATATGAAGAAGAAAGACCAAAGAAAACCAGATAAGACAAAAGATTTTGGTCCGTTTTGCACTAATGCTTTGGTGCAACAGCTTTGGAGAGCTGGTGTCTTTAGATGTTCCCCAAATTCTCTTGAAAACTGAAAGGTGACTTTCATGTGTTACACACTCCCTGTAAACAAATTTGACAGGACTTAATGTTAACTGACTCTCAGCAACCTCTAAGACCTTTTTATTACTACACCACTCATCACTGTGTAAACCTTCTATTAGTTTCTAAAAGATGGATGAAAGTGGAATATACTGAAGATTTTTCATCACAAATTTCTGTAGAAAATAAATTATTGATAATGTAAGTATGGTAAATTTATCTGCTCTAAAATAAATTATCTTTACAGACCAAATTATGGAACAATGTAGCAAATTCAGTCTTTCTTCTAATCTGACATTGTTTTCTTTTTATTTTTGTAATTTCAAGCTTTCTAGTCAAAATATATGTGTGAAGGGTCTTTAGGCCAGTTAGAGTGCCACAGCTTTTGGTTCCCACTTTGAGACTGACAGAGAGTTCTTGGGAAGGAGATTAGGTGGCATCAACCCCAAAACATGTGGGGATAGACAGGCTGTATTTAGCTAGAGACATTATGACACTGAGGCTACCATTTTCCCTTCCCTTCCCTTCCCTTCCCTTCCCTTCCCTTCCCTTCCCTTCCCTTCCCTTCCCTTCCCTTCCCTTCCCTTCCCTTCCCTTCCCTTCCCTTCCCTTCCCTTCCCTTCCCTTCCCTTCCCTTCCCTTCCCTTCCCTTCCCTTCCCTTCCCTTCCCTTCCCTTCCCTTCCCTTCCCTTCCCTTCCCTTCCCTTCCCTTCCCTTCCCTTCCCTTCCCTGAATCACAGAATCATCTAGGTTGGAAAAGACCTTGAAGATCATCCAGTCCAACCATTAACCTAACACTGACAGTTCCCAACTACACCATATCCTTCAGTGCTATGTCAACCCAACTCTTAAACACCTCCAGGGATGGGGACTCCACCACCTCCCTGGGCAGCCCATTCCAACACCTAACAACCTGGTCTGTAAAAAAATACTTCCTAATATCCAGTCTAAACCTTTCCTGGTGCAACTCGAGGCCATTACCTCTTGTCCTATCGCTTGTTACTTGGTTAAAGAGACTCATCCCCAGCTCTCTGCAACCTCCTTTCAGGTAGCTGTAGAGGGCGATGAGGTCTCCCCTCAGCCTCCTCTTCTCCAGACTAAACAACCCCAGTTCCCTCAGCCGCTCCTCGTACGACATGTGCTCCAGACCCTTCACCAGCTTCGTTGCCCTTCTCTGGACGCTCTCAAGTAATTCAATGTCCTTTTTGTAGTGAGGGGCCCAAAACTGAACACAGTAATTGAGGTGTGGCCTCACCAGTGCCGAGTACATGGGTAAGATCACTTCCCTGTCCCTGCTGGCCATGCTATTTCTGATACAAGCCAGGATACCATTGGCCTTCTTGGCCACCTGGGCACACTGCTGGCTCATGTTCAGCCGGCTGTCAATCAACACCCCCAGGTCCCTCTCTGACTGGCAGCTCTCCAGCCACTCCTCCCCAAGCCTGTAGCGCTACTGGGGGTTGTTGTGGCCAAAGTGCAGAACCCGGCACTTGGCCTTATTGAAACTCCTACAGTTGGCCTGTTAGTGACTATTATGATTGCTTCAAACACAAGTGTAGTGAAGACAGGGTGGAGTGTCTTTGCATTAGAATCAGGGGGAAGGCCAACAGGGCAGATGTTGTACTGGGAGTCTATTATAGGCCACCCAACTAGGACAGAGAGGTACATTAAAGATTCTATAGGCACTTAGGAGAAATCTCACAATCGCTTGCCCTTGTTCTTGTGGGAGACTTTAATTTCCCTTCCCCTTCCCCTTTCTGTCCCTTCCCTCTCCTACTTCCTTTCCCATTGCCAGTGATATTTCATGTTTTTTATGTATCAAGTACTATTGAAAAACATTTAACATTCCAGAGTCCACCTAATAAAGTGTGTCCAGTCTACTGATCATACATACAACCTAAGTGTGATTTGACTCAAAAGTGTGATTTTTAGTGGCTGCCCTGTCCCATCCTGAGTTAGAAAGAGAACATGGAGGGGAGAGCCTGGGGTTGGTAAGGTACCCAGATGGGCTTTCAACATCTGCTACAGAGACCAATAATTAAGTTTACCTTCAGAAAACAAAAAAGCATGAGCATTTTTCAGTTATTTCAATTGCATTTGATCCCCCAGAATTTTAGTCTTATTACACAACTATCTACCCTGCTTTTTTTTTTTTTTTTGCTATCTTTCGGGACACTTAACAGACCCTTAATTCTGAGACTTGTTAAGAACCAGCTGAGTTTTCAACTGTTACTTTGCTGATCTGTCTAAAGCAATTTCAGGCATATATATACCCCCCCCCCCCCCCCCCAATGAAATGAGTAGACCTTCCAGGTTCAGAAAGACACTTGACTGCTGTCTCCTTATTTTCACACATAGGTTTTATATAACATCTTCATCGCCTTCACCCAGATGCACAGGTATGAAGAAATTGAATCCATCGATGTCTTTGCTGGCTTTGCTCGCTTCTTCGTCGTGGGGCTGGGTGGCGTGTTGTTTGGCATCGTCTTTGGATTTGTTTCGGCGTTCATGACTCGATTCACCCACAACGTTTCTGCTATTGAACCCTTGCTGGTCTTCATGTTCAGCTACCTGTCATACTTGTCTGCTGAAACCCTTTACATTTCCGGCATTTTGGCGTGAGTATCCCTTATGGCTTTTTGGATGCACTCTCAAGGGAAGTGGTATTGTTTTGAGGAGGTAGTTTGCTTAAGGTTGGTACAATACAGGCATTTTCAGTCTCTGGCCTCTGACTGCAGTCTCTGCAGTGGACAGCTTCTAAGGGACCTATAAAATGCAATGGTAACTAGGAAAAGCAAACCCACAGTTAGCATAGGCATAGAAGTACTACTGAGGAGTGCATATCTGCTTTGAAATCTTTTTAGATTTTTGCCCATTGGAAAAAATACTTCAAGCTGTGCGTAAAATGACTAGTGCTGCCACCATCTGGCTGCTACCTCTGATAAGATCAGCAGAATGAGAGAATGATTTGATAATAAATCAGTGTATCTGTATTTATTTCTAAGCAGAATCACCATCAGATTATAAGAGAGATGAAAAGTAACAAGTATGGAAAACATAATAAAGAATGTCTTGAGTTCTTGCTTTTGTATACAGCTGTGAACATCAGTTCTAACACAATTTATTGGAATTACATTACATTTGAACAGCATCACTGGAACCAAAACTGGGCAAAATCAGACAAGTGAGAACATCAAGGACATATGCATACATATACTCATGTGTATGAATATTGACATTTGTATTTTGATGTGATCAGGACTGCCTGATATTGTTGTAATGTTGGGGACTGCTTCCTTAAAGTGCTGTGATGGCACGGGTGCCCAGTGCAGAGAGAAAGCTGGCAGGTCTATCAACCGCAGTAAATGTGGAGAGAGTGAGTATTGTGGGAATAGGGATGAAAGGGAGAGACTTTACAATAAAACTACTGGTAGATGAATTTCAAAGATACTACACCAAACAGCCTCTCAGCAGGGTAGCGTGTAAAGAAATGGGAACCTGATGGTGGTAAATGCTCCAGCTAGTGCTGCTGGCTGCTGCGGGCTCAGTGCCCAGCTGGTGGGTGGTAGCAGCCTTGCATGGCCTTCGTTGGCTCTGAGCTTGCATGCTGGGTCTTGTGGGCCCTGGTGCTCCAGAAGGGAGTTCTCTTTATTGAGGACAAACCAGTTTAAACTCCACAAAAACAAGCTTGTGGCTGTTATGTCCACACAGGTGCATTTACCTTCACTTGTCAAACCCTGATTTCATAGAATCATAGAATGATAGAATAGTTTGGGTTGGAAGGGGCATTTAAAGGTCACCTAGTCCAACTCCCCTGCATTAAGTAGGAACATCTTCAACTAGACCAGGTTGCTCAGATCCCTGTTCAGCCTGACCTGGAATGTTTCCAGGGATGGGGCATTTACAACCACTCTGGACAACCTGTTCCAGTATTTCACCACCCTCATTGTAAAAAATTTATTCCTTATATCTACTCTAAATCTACTCTCTTCTAGTTTAAAACCTTTAGCCCTTGTCCTATTGCAACAGGTGCTACTAAAAGTTTTGTCCCCATCTTTCTTATAAGCCCCCTTTAAGTATTGAAAGGCCGCAATGAGGTCTCCCCAAAGCCTTCTCTTGCCCGGACTGAACAACCCCAATTTGTTCAGCTTCAGAGCAGAACTGGCTTTGTAAAAAAACACCTTTGCAGGATGGCCCCAAGGAAGCAATATTTCAATATTTAACCATACTAAATAAGTAGTTAGACAGGAGATATGTTTTTCTGAGCAATTAGACAAAGCAGGTGAGTCTTGTACTATGTTTTGCATATCCAACACATTTGCTGTGATTGAGGTGACTGGAGACTGTAGTTGAGCAGGGTTAGATCTACTATGTAGTGAGCACTAATACCATATGGACATTTTCCTACCTGCATTGCCCAAAATACTGCTTCCCTGCCTATTCATTACACCAGACTACATAGCTCTTTATTTCTTTTGCTTCTTATTTTCATTGCAGTGCTAAAATTATTAGCAATAAAAGAATGTTAATGTAATTGGGATTTATTATTCTTACTGCTTCATTAAGGAAATTATTGCTTGTCTTAAGGATGGGAACTTATTGTCACCTTTCTGAATTATTGAGGAATTCATTCATTTTTCACTTGGATCATGAAAAGTCTATTATGCATGTGTCTCTGAAAGTCAACAGTATTAAACATTAATGCCTAATGGCCTTGTCTTAGAGTGTCCTTGGACCTGCTAAATATCTCAGCTCCACCAGAATACCCTTGAGATTTCTTCAGGGGAAATTAAATGAGCAGAAACTAGATGAAGGGTTATTTAATGGACAGTCAGCATTCTCTGAATTCACAAGTTTGGAAAAATATCATCACAAGAAGCCCCCAAAGACTAAAATAATATCAGTAGAAACTAGATAAATGATGGAATATGTTACTAGCATAGCACTCTATCTATTACCTATGGCTATGGAAAATGAAGGGGGCAAGAGAAAACCCCCTTCAGTAGACTACTGCTCTATGTGATTGTTACCAGTATCTGTGCTGGGTGGCAGCTGATGCCTCCAAAACAGGCTCTAGTCTTCACAAACTGCGAAGAGGTGGAAAACATCCCTTTGCTTCCTTTGGCACATTCGTTACCACCTGGGTGACTAAAATGGGGGAAGGACACCTTTGTAAGGTAACTGAATTTCCCCCTGCTGTACAGCAATGGGCTACTGTGGGTAGAGAGTCACTGAAGCTTACCCTGGCCCTGTGATCTGACAGCCAGCTGTCAGGGTCCTGCCAGGAGCTTTGGCCCTGGCATAGGACTACCACCATGTCCTCCCACCAGCACCTCAAAGGAGAAGATCACTAAGAGGAAGATTATGTCCCTCTAACTGATCTGTCTGTAGGCTGGTACAAAACCGACTTGCCCTTTGTTTTTGGTGTTTGGTGGCTGTGTGTTAGGCATTGAAGATAAAACGGACTTTGAACTGGAATGTGATACCTTCACTTCCGCATCAGGAAAGCTGACTGGCTTGCTTCCTTTTTCCTGTATGCAAAATGGATTTCTAAAGCTGAATGAAAATGCTCTTCTATCTAATGAAGTAGCTAATGTTATTGAAGAAATAAAATGCTTTTCGATATTAGGAAGGTCACAGGCTGGTGATGGAAAGTGCAGGTAATAAAGGCTGAGTTTGTTCTTAAACAAAAAGAAAACCAGATTGTGGCTGATCTCTAATGTTTTGCCTGGTGCAGGATGACAGCATGTGCAGTGACGATGAAAAAATACGTGGAGGAGAATGTTTCCCAGAATTCCTATACCACAATAAAATATTTCATGAAGATGCTGAGCAGCGTCAGTGAGACTCTGATTTTCATGTTCATGGGAGTGTCTACAGTGGGGAAAAACCATGAGTGGAACTGGGCCTTCATTTGCTTCACTCTGCTCTTCTGCCTTGTTTGGCGGACACTGAGTAAGTTAGCTTTTGGGGGCAACTTGCTCTCCATCTCTGAGAGAAACCCTTTGGTGCAAAGGTATGTTAGAAAAGTCTGTGCAGACTGGTATAACCGGTTTAATAATTAATTTACTAGGGTCATTTTACTGAGAAGTTAATTTCACAAATGTAGACATGGAGAAAAAGGGGGAAAAAACCTCCAAACAAATCTGAATACCAGTCTCCAAGCACAGACTTCATGATTAGGTGAGAATGGAATATCTTAAGCAAAATTAAAATATTACCGTAATTATGCCTATATAGATGCTGATATCTTAGTTAACTATATGCCCTTGGGTAAGTGGGCTTCATAACAATTTCATTGCACAGTGTAATTAACTAATTAGATAATGTACATTACCACACTGCTGGTGCTATAACACTACGGGTCCTGGGCCAGGAGTGCCAGAGGCATTGAAAAAGAGGAAAGGTGAAAATTAGCACTGAGAGATAACTGAACAGGGACTCTATTTCCTTCCTTATGCCACATCTAGGCCAACCACACTATGCTACTGCTCCTCACAAGTCAACTGTGAAATTTTAAAATGCTAGCAAAGAATGCCTGTTTGGAGTTACTCCATTTCTACACACAGTATCTCCCCATTCCTGAAAAGGTCTCCTACTCTCTAATTTGCAAGACTGGGATTCCTCCAGCATGGGTAGGGCAGTTTATAGATGATGTCACACAAGCTGTGGGACACAATTTCTCATCTTCTCCTGATGTCCAGGATGGGTTGAAAGTAACGTTGAAAAAGGAGAGGCAATAAGAAGACTGGTAGTTTTTCTGGAGGTGGTAGCAGTCCTGGCACTGACTTCTTGTACAAACTGCTCTTGTGCCTGTTAGTCAATTTACAGCAACTATGGAAGCGCAGAGGCAAAGAATTGCCATCTTCTCCCTCATCTACTAGTACCGTCCAGCCAAACACTCTAAGAAAGAATGACCTACTGGGTCAGACCAACCCTCTAGTGGTGTCTTCAAAGGACCCTCCAGAAATGCTAATTAGGGAAGGCTTGAAAGACTGGCCACTTTCTGAGCTTTGCTCATCCCCTTCAGCATCTACAGTAACTGTGTTTGGGATGGGAGAGGGAATTGCTCCTTGTCCACACTATATAGGGGTCTGTGTTGGTCCTGTTGCCCGTGAATTATGCCATCCTTTTTTTGAACTTGAATACTCTATTCGGCATCAGGTTAAGTTACAACTGCTGCAACAGAAAGCAAACGTATTTACTCCTGGAGAGGTGATGAATTATGGAACACACCCAATATGAGTGAACAATGCTTTTGTAATGAAAAATGTTTTGGAAGTACTACACACGAGAGGGCCAAAAATACAATTATGCAGGCAACTTTATTTCTGGCATTTTTAAACTTCTGAGTACATGAATTGGTCATCTTAATAACATTCTTTTTGTTTTTCAGTAGGATTTTTCAGAGTAATTTATATTTTTAAAGAAAATGAGAAATCCAAATATTCCATCAGGTGGCCTTGGAGGAGATCCTCTGAGCACTGAAATTCAGGCACCTACCTTGGCTATCTAAGTTAGTAGGTTAGATTCCTCATGCTTCATTTACAATCAAAGGAGGCTTCTCTGGAGCATCCTGTGGGGCAGAAATCTACATTGGCACCTGCCACCACCTCTTCCAGCCTTCAGACCTTGACTATATTCCCTTTACATAAAGAGCCCAGGCTTGAACTCTAGGCATTGGCCCTGCATCATCTGCTGTAGTATTGAAGAGGAACAAGACCTGTCATGTGATTCATGAGGGCCAGCTGTGCCCTGAAGGGGAAGGCAAAAAGGGATTGAGAGGAAAAGGCAAGTAATAGTTGCTAGAGACTGGTTGATGAATCAACTGGAAAATATGTTTCGTCTTCTCTACTACTTACAAAGAAGGAAGAAATGTCTGAAGATCTGAAGATTGAGGGCAGCCTTAACTGCAGTGACCATGAGACTGTGGATGCTAAGATTCTGAGAGGAGTGAGGAAGCCTACAAGCAGCAGAATTATGACCCTGGACTTCAAAGAGCAGATTTTGGCCAGTTGAAGTGGTTGATAATGTGGGAAGAGAATTGGCTGGACCGCTGGGTTCAAAATTCTGGTCTAGCTGGTGGCTAATGGCATCCCTCAGGGCACAGCACAGGGATCAGTATTGTTTTAATGTCTTCATTAATGACCTGGAGGATGGAATGGAGTGCACACTGAGCAAGTTTGTGGTTGACACCAAATTGCAGGGAGCAGTCAATATTCTGGATGGCTTCCTTCCATTTAAAGGGACTTGGACAGGCTGGAGAACTGGGCTGACTGAAAGCTCATGAAGTTCAAGAAGAACACATGCAAGGACTTACATGTGTGTTGAAATAACTCCATGAACCAGTACAGGCTTGGAATCTATTACGCAACTCTATAGAAAAGAACCTAGCCCAGTAGACAACAGGTTGAGCACAAACCAGAACTATGTCCTGGTGACAAAGAAGGCCAACTGTGTCCTGGGCTACATTAGCAAGTGTGCAGCCAGCAGGTCCAGCAAAGTGTTTCCTCCCCTTTCTTCAGCACTGGTGGAAGTATGTGCTGTCTCCAGAGTGCTGTCTCCAATTCTGAGCTCCCCAGTATAGGAAGGCCATGGAGGTTATGGATCAAGTGCAATAGAGGCCACCAGCCTGGTCAGAGGCTAAAGCACTGCATATACAAGGAGAGTCTGAGAATGTTGGGTCTATGTGGCCTGGGAAAGATACAGCACAGGAGAGACCTTATAATTTTCTACAAGTATCTGATCAGAGGAGAGAGAGAAGATGGAGCCGGACACTTCTCAGAGGTGCACAGCAATAGGACAAGAGGCAAGAGACACAAACTGGAACACGGGAAATTCTGCTTAGACAGAAGGAACCCATTTGTTAACATGAGTGTGATCCAATATTTTAACAGTGGCCCAGCTCTTCATTCTTAAAGGTATTCCCAGACTTGACTGGAGCTTTGAGCAACCTGACCCAATTAGCTCTGCTTTGAGTAGGGGCTTGGCCTAGATGACCTCCAAAGGTCCCTTCCAGCCTACAGTACTCTGAGTCTAACATTTGGGACCACGTGAGTGTTGGCATCAAACATCTGAGATTAAGGTGCTATTTCTTAAATCTCTCAGGTGGCTTATCTCCCAGTCAAAAAGAATACCAGACCAGAAGGAAGATGTTAGCTTGACCCTCAAAGCCCATACACATTTCAAGACTTTTGACTTTTAAGCCTGGAAACCCTGGAGAAAGGCATTTAAGCAGAGGAAAAAGAGGAAAGGGGAAACCTGTGAAGGTTCACGTACATTCATCTGAACGACTCTGTTATATAGGGATGATACAAGTACTCAACAGTAGAATTGATATGATTCTTGTGGGTTGACAGCAAAAAGAAAGTAATTAAATATTTGCTTGCTAATCCTGGACCAAGTATGTTCTCTAAGTTTTTTAAGGCTTACTTTCAGAGTCTGTACCGGAATACTCTTCCAACTGAGACAGAAAAAGAGGTCTCCTGATATAAAAGCTATTTTGCTGCCACATGTCCATCCTTCTCTCAGACACCAAGGGGAGTGCTAGAGCTTTCCAGAGGAAGGACAAAAGATTTTCTATTAAAGTTGTTTGCTAAAATGATTACATCATTTTCTCTGAAGCTTGAATAAAGTAAAGAAAATTGGCCTGAAGATGATAACTCACATATGCAGTTTCAGTCTGAGTAGTTGATGTCTAGCATAGTTATAAGTAGCCAAATAAGGTCTTATATAAAGTGGTATCCATCAGCCTACAAAACAGGGTACTGCCACTGGTTTTATGTATAATAATCCACTGAATTTATCAGTGACAGCTGTGTAAAATAGCACCGGTAATTATCTGCATTTGTCAGCTTTTACTTCAGTAATGTAACAGTATCCATACAAAACACAGGATACATGTTTCTTATGGAAGATGAAGAAGCTTAAGAAGAAATCAAGCAAATTGTTAAACGTAGTCTATGAAGAAAAGCTTCAGTCTTTACACAGCCACAGGCTGTCTGATTAATTTTAACTTTTATTAAAAGCAAAATTAAATTTGAGAAATAAACAGAGAATTAGAGACACAATAAACCAGAGGATTAAAAATTAAAATGCTATTACTCTTTGCCTGTCAGTGAACCTGTCCACAGGACTTGTTGGTAAAGCACTGTTCAAACACTTTGGGCAGATACCGTGCAGAAAGCAGGAAACATTGCAAGGGAAGGCACAGGAAAAACTCTCATCTAGTGGTTTGTCTTGTCTCCAGGACACTTCAGAAAAGAACTGTGTAACATAAATATAGAAAGTAAATCTTTTCCCCTAATCTCACTTCTAAACCACATAAGTGAGTTTAAATCCTGAAGCAGTTAGGAACCACAATCTTTTCTAAGAGATTATTTCACACAAACCAGATTCAGTAATTGGTCAAAGAGAAGCTACAAGAACCCAAAATTGAAAACAAAGGTCTGTCAACAGCTGCCTGACCCAAGTGGTTGTTTTGATTTAAATATTTTCTTTTTCTCCTTCCTTAATAACAGTTGTGGGTTTTTTTTCCCTTCCTAGGTGTATTTGCTCTCTTCTACATCAGTAACAAGTTTCGAACATACCCCTTCACCTTCAAAGACCAACTCATTATTTCCTACAGTGGCCTTCGAGGGGCCAGCAGCTTCTCTCTTGCATTCTTGCTTCCAGTGAATCTCTTCCCAAGAAAAAAATTGTTCATTACTGCTACTCTTGTAGTTATATATTTCACTGTGTTCATCCAAGTAAGTGTATTTAATGGATTGCTTTCATGTGCTAAAGGTGACTGAAGATTGCATTGAATTTACTCCTAAACTAGGACAATATGTCATATGTCCAGATTTAGCACTGCACTGTGTAATTAGCCTTTCAGGGCTTTTCAGGTGTTATTAAATAACTTTTTCAAAAAGTATTGAAAACTTACGCTTTCTAAAACATTCAGGGAAAAGGGTACTTTGTGTCCAAAATCTGTTCTGTTTGTTCCACATGTGCTTCCTAATGCTTCCAAAATAAGAAGCATTTTAACTTACACTTCAGCATGGAATCATTGGCTGCTAGGCGTGCATCTCAAACTGAACAGAAAATAGTATCGCTGTTTTATGAGGGATTTTGAATTTTTTACTTTTATCTTCATTACTCTTGGAGACCAAATGAGAACATTTTGAAATCCTTTGTAAAAGATTATTAAAGACAAATGATGTAAGTAATTCAGATTTGTAAGAATAGGTGTCTGGTGTTACTTTAGATGTTGGGCTATTCCACTTGGCCTACACTGCTGTACCTGGAAGAACTGGATCTTCTGGAGGTCTTGCACCCCATGTTCTATATTTTCTCATACAAATATCTCAGATACCCTAGGATGCCAATGGTGCTTGTGGTTAGGCACTTAGATTCCATCAGAATGTTTCAGAAAAAATAGTTTCTATTTCCTCTTTTTAAATGCTATTCTGTAGCAGTGCAGTAAAGAATAGGAAACAGCTGAAAATTATTTTTAAGTGAAAAAACTCCAAAATATTTAATTCTGAAAATGTTGAAGTAAGAGGTTTCAAGATTGTAAGAACCTCATGAAGATGTTTTCTTTCAATTGAGTGCTGTTTTGAAGAAGGTTAGCAATGAGTCAATTACTTTACACAGTTAAAACGTGTTGATAAACACAATCTCACTTAAAAAAACCCTGATGCTTATTTTTTTTTTAAGTTTTGGCGTTTTAATTCTCTTCTGTAGTTCTCCATACAAGTAACAGATCATTCTAGTGTCTAAGACACAGCTTTCCTTTTTAATTAAAAATAAATCCTTTTGCTTTCTTTATGTTTTTCCTAAAAGATAATTAACATTTCAACTCATTATTCCAAATGCAGGGAATCACAATTGGACCATTGGTCAGATATCTAGATGTTAAAAAGACCAATAAAAAGGAGTCCATCAATGAAGAAATTCATGTCCGAGTAAGTTTTTTATATCAGTAGCTGGGATCCTAAAAAGAAGAAGAGAAAGGGTATTCTAAAAGAGCTGGACAGAGGGAGGCATTTGGTAGCACCGGTATTCAATGGATTTGTACACTGAATGCTTTTAACAACATTTGGAGGAAATCCTAGGCATAATTTTCTAAAATATATCTCACTTGTATTCATAATGACTGTCACATTATAATATTGTATCACAACTGTCATGGTGTAGCAAGGCCCTTACTTCTTGATACTTGTGACCATGGGAGGACAGAAGTATAAAGGCAGCATTTACAAAATGTACTCGTCATCCTTCCCAGCTAGATTAGTCAGATAGCAACTTTTGTTGCCATCTTTTGACCGGTTCTAGACACACTGACACCTTAAAAGTCTTTAATCAAGTTTTATTGAACTGAAATGAGTTGAACCATTGGTCTGCAAATTTAATTTCAAGTTATTCTGAGTAATAATCTTCTTCCCTCTCAAACATTTGCTTTGCCTCTCAAATTACCATTATATAAAATAACAGAAAGCTGCTAAAACTGACTTAGCAAGACTATACAAAACATACATACATGCTTTCATTTTCACAATAGGGAATATATTTGAAATTGATAGACATATTGTGCCTTAAAATAAAGCACATGCAGAGACATTAGCAAAATTAGAGTGTCTCAACTGATGTGATTTTGAAGTGAGTTTCATTCTTACTATTCCAACTTTTACACTTAACCTTGAAATGAATTTATATTTAAAAGTACCACTTACACCAATATGTAAGAATTGGCCATTTCTCTGTCTGTTTGTATAATACTGGAAACACACAAAATATGACTGGAAATTCTGATAGTTGGTAGTAATGAATTTACCACTCTCGTGACAATTTGCATAATCCACAGAGGATTTGTTGGTCAAGATAATGATTAAGGTGTGTAGTACCTGGCCCTGTGCCCCTCTCAGGGACGTCACACATGCAGAAATGAAACTTGGTTAATAGAACCAAGAATTTAGTTTTTGGTCTCAGAAGACAAAGAGGACCAAACAATTGGACACAGTCCTTTACTTGGGTATATATGTTGCTGGGTGATGGTGAGGTGATAGCAGACTGACAGACTTGTTGCCTCCATCAAAATATTGCCACTGCAGCCAAGCATGGGAACTGCCAGAGTGGGATATTTGCCTTGATTTTTAGAGAAATGTAGACACTTTCAGAATTAAGTCAAACTCTCCAATTAAAAAAATATCAAAATCCTGTCAACAATTCTGTATTTGTGGTGACATTATTTTCTCATAATGGCCACTTAAAAATTTTCCATGTTTGTTTCTCTAGTTGATGGATCACTTGAAGGCTGGTATTGAAGACATATGTGGACATTGGAGTCATTATCAGCTGAGAGATAAGTAAGCACCTCTTACTGCAGTCTACTATAATAAAATAGCCTATCTATCATGTAAAATACAATAGGTAAATAGAATAGGAAATCAATCTTGTACCCCATAAAGCTAAAATAGCATGAAAATATTGGAGACGTGTGCAATATCTCTCTTTAAAAAGTGAACTCCGGAGTAACCATTATCTCTCGGGAGTGCAGTGCTTGTATATTGCCTGCTAAATTGCTTCTGCACAAACAAGCAGAAGATAAGCCTTCTGAAAGAAAAACATCACATGAACTCAAGCTGCAGGCATCAGCCTGTGCACATAGCTTTGGCTTAAATCTTAGATCCATGGCAGTGATTCTTTAGGTCTGGATTTAGAACAGAAGCTACATAAGGTGTCAGTGTTACAGTAAGTTTTGGTGTAAGCCTCCAGAGCAAATATGATCCCTTGTTGGTGAGTACAGATTCAATATTAGTCACCTGTCTTTACAGGTCTTTGTATTCAGTAATATTTAAAATAACAGTACTGAAGGCAATGGTTGAATTTAAATATTCTGTAGCATAAACAGATACTTTCAAGCTGGTCTTCACTTAGAAATGCAGGACCTGTGCTGCAGGTCCAGAAGCAGAATGAGGTGGTTTTGTGAAGCTTTGTGGCTCTTCCAGGCACTGCTCAGAAGAGATGGATCTGTCATTCTGAGCTTCCGTTCCCTTTACCTTTTCCCTAAGGAACCCTGTGATCATGTTGGACATCACCACAGTATGTGAAGGGAAGTGTGGGAAGACACTAATCTTCCTTTTCTGCAAACACTGCATTATGATGCCATGGGCTAAAAGCCATTAGGCTATGCCTAGACTTCTGTGCTGGAGTCCTCTGTCTCACCTCTTAGCACTGCACCCCAGTAAACCAGCTAGGAGTCTGCTGGGACATGTGGCAACACCTTTCATGACCAAGTTTGTCCCTATGGAAAGCAGGAATTAGGAGTGGGAAGAAGGCAGCTGGTTTGAACCCAGTTCTTGTCTCAACAGGGAATAAAGATGTATCTAGGGCACATACTTGGACCAAGAAGCTAAAACGTCCTCTTGTCTCTCACAGTACAGAGATAGCTTTAGGATGTCCGTTGGGACCACACCACTGCCTGTGCAGTCAGTAAACTAAACAAATCTCTCTTGGAGCTGTAGTTCCATTGAAAGAGCCGCATTTCCACATATCAGTGAGAAAATGTTATTTCCTCCTATCTCACATCTACCCAACAGCTATGTAAAGGGAATTTTGTCCAAACTAGTATAAACATAGTGTTTCAGTTCAGGGACAGATTCAGACAACACACTGTATGTGAAAACATCTAATGTAAAAAGATTGCATTAAAAGGTATTCCCTAGACTTATCTTCACAACTTTAAAGACGTTTAGCAGATGTATATAAGAATTAATTACCTAAATGATGACACTCCAGGAGGCTTTCTGTTCCACAGAAAAACATAAAGAGCTCTAATCCCAGTGGAAACATCTGTGTACCTATCTCTGCTATTAATGTATAAAAAACTAGCCTTTGTTAAGAAAAAATGTACAAATTCTGTAGTGCTTTTCCTAGTATTGTGGCGCATGTTACCTTGCTGTGGTAAACTGTTCCTTTGAAAGAAACATATAAGAAGATCTGCTGTCATTCTGCTAAATGTCTGCCTGAAAGCACATACCTGATCCAAAGTGTGCACACACACATTCACATTCAAATTATGCCACACATTAGTGATATTTTACAATCTCCAGCAGGCGAGCACATAGTATTTTGTGGTCCATTCAATTTCTCTGTTATTCAGAATACAAAGAAATGTATTTTCTTTAATTGTCAGGATACAAAATTATCAGCAACATAATGGGCCCAAACTACTGTAACTGCTGGGACATTTAGAGCCTCATTGGTGGCTGGCTGAATAGGCCAGGATTACTGTAAGAGCAGCTGCTGCTGTTATGCCCTACTAGAATACAACATTTGTACAAAAGCGTGGAGACTGGCTATATTCTTTTCTGACAAATGTGGCAGTGTTATATGCAAACACACATCCAGCCCTCTTTTTTGCTCTGATTGCGGCTTGTTTCTTTCTTTTGTCTGGTGGGCTTTGCAATCTCTGTAGACCAGTAGACCATGCCAAATGTCTCCCTAAAGGTCTCTGCTCACTAGGCCTTCAGGAGTCCACAGGTGCCTCCAATTTGGATTCAGTTTCCACCACTGAATTATATAAGTGTGCATTTGAATGAAGATCAGCTTGTACCACAGCAATAAAACCACATTTCCTTTTTTTACACTTTGATTTTAATATGTCTTTTGCAGATTTAAGAAGTTTGACAATAAGTATTTGAAGAAAATCTTAATTCGGGAACACCAGCCCAAATCCAGTATTGTGTCATTGTACAAAAAGATGGAGATAAAACTGGCCATCGAGATGGCTGAGAGTGGCATGAAAATTTCAAAATCATCCACAGCTTCTTTACAGTGAGTACTGACCTCCTGACCTTTTGCAGAGTAGGACAGGAAGGAAGGGGACAAAAATGACTAAATACCCAAGGGATTTTATGACTTCAATAGAAAGGTAAGAAAAAAGAGTTATGACAAGAGAAGTTGCTGTTTTGTGCTGACAATTTGGTGGTCATCATATTTGCACTTTGGCTCTTTGTTCACAGAGTAAAAATTAAAGTCAGGGATATTTTCCCTGTTTCTCTTCAATGATAGGCAGTTTTGAAGAGGAATCATGAGTCATGAGCAGGAGTCACTCTGACTGCTTTAAATCACAGCAGTGGTTCAAGGTGGCCATACTTGCCACTTATCTGGCCTGTGGGTTTTGCTCATCACTGCTAGGTACTGAGAGACCTGCAGGAAAGCTTAGAGCGCAGGTCCCGACTCCATTATCCCAATCACAAATTTTTGCTGAGAGCAGATTTCCTTCTAACATTTGCAATTTTTGCTACTGCAGTTTGCAGTCCCTCAAAGTGTCTTGACATATTTTGGTACTTCCGTACCAAATTCATCCAATTAAACGTTAAGAGCAACCTTGCGAAGAAGGACTTGGGGGTGCTGGTGGATGAAAAGGTGGACGTGGGCCATCAGTGTGCACTCACAGCCCAGAAAGCCAGCTGCATCCTGGGCAGCATCAAAAGAAGTGTGGCCAGCAGGTCGAGGGAGGTGATTCTGCCCCTCTACTCCGGTCTGGTGAGACCCCACCTGGAGTACTGTGTCCAGCTCTGGAGTTCTCAGCACAGGAAAGACATGGACCTATTGGAGTGGGTCCAGAGGAGGGCCACAAAGATGATCAGAGGGATGGAACACCTCCCCTTGTGAGGACAGCCTGAGAAAACTGGGGTTGTTCAGCCTGGAGAAGGCTCTGGGGAGACCTTATAGTGGCCTTTCAATACTTAAAGGGGGCTTATAAGAAAGATGGGAACAGACTTTTTAATAACCCCTGTAAAAACAGGACAAGGGGTAATGGTTTTAAACTAGAAGAGGGTAGATTCAGACTAGATATAAGGAAGACATTTTTTATGATGAGGGTGGTGAAACACTGGAACAGGTTGCCTAGAGAAGTTGTGGATGCCACCTCCTTGAAAGTGTTTAAGGTCAGGTTGAACAGGGCTCTGAGCAACCCGATCTAGTTGAATATGTCCCTGCTCATTGCAGGGGGATTGGGCTAGATGACCTTGAAATGTCCCTTCCGGCCTAAACCATTCTGTGATTCTATGACTATGAAACAGTAATGCAACATGGCATCACACAGACCAGGGAAGAAAACTGGTCGGATCTCCAGAGGTATCACTGAGGAAACTACCCTATAGGAGAGAAGTCTGTACAAATCTTTACTCCTGCATACTTTAACTGCTGTACATGTATTTATCCTTACCTTGAAAGCCACTGTCCAGAGTCTGGGTATTGCTAATGACACTTGCTCCCACAGATTGTCTCCTGGGCTCCTGCTGGCCACTGTTGCTGCTACTGCCTGCTCTCTGCTGCTGCATCCTTCAGCCCCCTATCCATTTTGCAGTAGCCTTTGGCAGGGCCCAGCATATTTTCTTTTTTAAATTATTATCTCAACCCATACCAGAAAGTCCAAATACCAACTGGACGTTAAATTAAAAACTTTCTTGAAACTTTGACTTAATCATGTAAAGAATCTTCTGCTTTCTTGAAACTGATGTCAGCATGCAGCATAAGACCTAGTCCTTTTCTTTCTAAATCATTCTTTGTTGAACGGATGATATTAAAAAAGATTGCGTATCTGTCAGGCTCCTTCCTGTCTGCTGTATTCCCTTAACTGTTCTGAGCCAAGAGGAAATGTGCAAGGTTGGTAGACAATCTATGGCAATCAAACCACATTTCTCTTCCTTTCTTGAGGAAAAGAGAAAATAAGACAAATTGCTCCAGTGTAGTTCAGAAATTCTCTCCTGAGCAGAGAATTTAGATTGAAAAATATTCTATAATAAACAGCTGATATGATGGACTAAATTTTGCCATCTCTACTCTGGCTGTAATTGGATTTTACTGTGCATCAACCTCTGATGCACAGGTTGTCCTACTGAGACAGCCTGTTTAAAAATGAAATATCAACTTCAGAAAACAAAATGCAGCCTGTTGCTCAGAAACATTCTGATTCTTGGAGGCTGCAAGAGTGTTCTAGGAAAATATATGTTTTCTCAGCTCTGCTCATTGATAGGTATCCACTGTTGAGCACTAGAGGAGACAGGATAGTTGGATCTTTGGTCTGAGCCAATACAGCAGTTTTTATATCTCCATTCTCTTGAGCAATTAAGCAAACCTACTTAAGCCTAAAAGGTTTCCAAATGTGTTTGTAAATTGTTTGATTGTTATCACTGCGATAGCTTATACCTAAACTCCCTGTCTTCGGTGAGGATGCAAAAATCTGGCCACGAGCAAGTGGAGATTTGAAATAAAATTTCAATGTATGGCATGTAAAGCAACATTTGCAGTGCCAGAGCAGTGAGAAAACTGTCTCATTAGCACTTCTGATAAGTTCTGCAGCCTTTAGACACACGAGGGAAAATGCAGATCTCCATCACTGTGAATTAGCATTATCCTCAGAAATTGCATTCATGCTGGTGTGATTCCTGCAGGTGGAGTGGGTGTCCAATATGCAGTAAGTATTTCCAGTGCAGACTGGAGAAATTTGCCTATGGACTGTGCAAAAAAGAATCCACATTTGAATGAAAATAGAGCATTTTGTTATGATGTTTTGAAGAATATGAGCCTTAGAAATAAGGATAGAAATGGCAAAAGCAGAGCCAAGCAGATATTATCAAAACTGTGTTTGTATGGCTGTTTTTTGAAGGAAATATGCCCATTAGAGTTGATTTGATGCTGAGCTTACTTAAGGTCAGCTTCATATTACTGCAATACCGACTTTGGTAAGAGTAAATCTTAGAATATATTGATACAGTACAGATCAGAATCAAGTGCAATGTTGTCATTTGTGGTGGTACAGTTGTTCAAGAGCTGTGCCTGATGAATGTTATTTCCTTCACGGGACAAGTGAAAATTGGTGGAGAGTTCACAAGGTTCAAAATTTTACATATAATATACAAAAAATAATCTTACAAAGTTTCTGGAAGGCATTTTATATCCTCCACATATCAACTATCTTCATGTCTAAAGAAGAAAGAGATACTGTCATGGTATTCATTACAGAGAGACAGTTTTCATAGCATATTATCATTTCAGTATTTTCTTCACAAATATACCTCCCTGTGCTGTGCTTTGTTGTAACATGCTGGAAGTTTCAATAAGAACAAAGAAACAGTTTCTATAAGGATTGCTTTATGGGTTTGGTAACATACCAAACTTGTTTGGGTTTTTTTGAAAGTTCTTTTTTAATGTACTGTTTATTGCAAAATGTAAAAGCAATCTGTTCCTTATTACAATTCCTGTGCATTGTTATCAGCTGAGTAGGTTAATATCTAATCCTATAAAAAGAATACACATTTTTTATTTATGCTCCAGAACAATACAGACTATCTTCATGCTATTTGTTCTCTTGCTATCCCAGCTCAGCTGAAACTCAGGGAACTTTATTTATTTTATTTGTCACTTTAAGAGCAAAATGATAAGCCTTTAAATTACTTAGGACTGGCCACTTCTGTGCAGGCATGTGGAGGGTGTCAGGTATGCATCTGGAAAAGTAGAGATGATCTGATGTTTTCCCAGTGGAGCTCTGCTTTCCCCTGTTTAGCTGCTTTCCCTGTTTATTCCCTGTGGAGACATTCTGTGACATGCAGACCAGAGAGACAGTTATTCCCTATGATCTCAAAGCTGCTTGCATCAACTATGTCAGTTCAATTTGGTTTCAGAAATGAGCCAAGCCTGCATTTTATAGGCCACTAGATTGCCATTAGTCCCCATGGGTTGTGCCTGTGTTTGCTTTCCCAGGTGTACCTAGGGTCTCTGTGTTGTCCAAAGGGACGGCAGCTAGGGGCTGCTGACAGCAAAAAGACTGATTTCCTTGCTGTGGAAAGTAGCATACACAGGCTGTCCCACAGATGTGGGACCCAATGCAGATGCCAGACCCTGTATGGAATAAAGGTGCATTACACCTAAGCCTGGAAACTTCATGGCATCCCTAGATCCTCTCAGTGTTCTCCCTGAGAGCTGAAAGCAAGTGAAAAACCAACCGGTCAACAAGTGAACACACCCAGCTGGCCTGGAATTGGGTGGTGGTGATGGTCTTTTTTTCTCTGCTGGTAAAAACCTAGCTTTGTTGTTGTTGCTGTTGTTGAGAACTGATGAATGTCAATTAGACGTTTGTTGGGAAGGATTTATCAGGGCCGGGATAAGATTTTTGTTCGATCCAGAAATGGAGTCCTTTTCTGTCACTTTGGCTTGCCAATAGCTGAGCGGTAGACTCATGGGTCTCTCATGCCTCAAGAAGATCCTTAACCTACTGGTTACCCCAGACCTACCTCTAACACTACCCCTTAACCTATTGTCAATTTCTCTTTCTTTTTACTTCATGAAAAATTTGGCAGATCTCAGTTTTGGTCTGATGCAGAATGAAAACACATTCCTAAACCTTGAAATATATCAGGAATTAATTCCAGGGACTTTGGACCAGTGCTCACTGTCTACTTGATGGTAAGAGGCAGTAAAATATAGAATCCAGGCAGCTCGTGATGGTCCTGCAAGTCTTCAAGATCAAAGAATGATAGAATCACAGAATGGTTTAGGTTGGAAGGGACCTTAAAAGATCATCTAGTTCCAACCCCCCTGCCATGGGCAGGGACACCTTCCACTAGATCAGATTGCTTAAAGCCCCGTCCAACCTGGCCTTGAACACTGCCAGAGAGGGGGCAATGATGTTCGTATTAGATTATAACACAAAACAGTGGTAACCTTGTTAAACTAGCTGCAATTGCAAATTCCAACCTTTTCCCTATGTTTACAGCATAAGCTCAGTTTAGCTTGAATCCACCTTCCTTCGCTGTTAAAAATTTTAAAATTATTTTAGATTGAGTACAAAATAAATGTACACAAAACTTTGGCAATACTGTACATTGATCATAATCCATTCTTGTATAGCACAATTTACAGGTATCATTTAAGGACACCACTTAGCTGAGAACAATGATTTGCAATTACTTTTTTTTTTTTTTAAAAAAAAAGAGACAAGAAAGCAAAATAGAGAAAGGAAAAAGAAACAGAAACAAGATGAACTCAGACTGATTCATCCTGGAAGATCACTATCTAGTTCCCTTTCTTTTCTTGGGAATTCAGCCAAACTCTCTTACAGAGATTGACCGATTTAGCAAAACCAGTTAACATTTCACAGCAGCCCTCCTTCATTGTTATGCTACTGAAAAAGCCAGGCAGCTACATATGACTGTGGGCTTTTTGTCACAGTTTGTTAAAAATACGAAGATGATTATCGTTTAAGTATTTTTTTTCATTTTAAATGGAGAAACAGGCTCAGTAGCAAGAAAACCCAATACATTCTCCTCACCATAGGACAGGTCTCTCAGACTCCTTAATTGGCATGTGCTTTAGTTCTTAAGGATGTGCTGCACTTTCTCAAAGGAGTTAAAACCAGTAGTACAGTAAAGCCCGTACTACTAGACCATGCTGAAGAATGTATTCAGACAGAGGAGGAAACTTGCAGCACCTTCCTGGATGTACAGCAGGTTGTTGCCCAATCTAATCCTTAAATATGAATTTATGAAGCTTTGAGAAAGAAAAAGATTTTCTGCTGCCAGTTGTATGAGGATTTACAGCCCATTCTGACTACTTGGTATATTGATAAAAGCTGGGAAAGAGAAAAATCTGACATTTTTTACTCATCTTTGGATGATTTTGTGGTGTCACTGGTCACTGAAAGGCTCCTTCATAGCCTTCTGTTTTAGCACTAAAAATAGGTCATGCATCATTTCATGGGAATAGTATTTAACCAACTCGTTAATATCATATTTAAACTTCTCTTTTATTTACAGGAGGGGTAGAAACCGGCGTGTGCATCGGCTCTCCCCCGCAGAGGTGGAGTCCATGAGAGATGTCCTGGCACATAATCTATATCAAGTGCGACAACGGGTGCGTAAGCGCCCTGCTATCGCGGGGTATTTGCAGACTCAAAGCTCTTGTTTGCCCTCCCCGTGTCGGAGCCAGGGCGGGTGGTAGCACCAGGACCGGCCCTGGGGTCACGCCGGGGGGAGACGTGGAGCTGCGCGGGGAAGGGAAGGCGGGAAGGAGCCCTGGCTGCGGGCTCGCTGCGGGCGGGCGGGGAGGGGGGAAGGAAAGCAGGGTTTTTTCCATCAGCTTTTACACCCTGCCGGCAGCGGGAAAAGCCGGGAAAATCTGCGAGCGAGCTGTAGAGGTCAGGCTTCCCTCGCTGCACAGCTACCTGTGACTCCAAGCGCCTTCCCGAGGCTGCCAGACATCCCCCGGGGGGGTCTGAGGTGCCAGGCCCTCTCCCGGGGTGCAGGGGGCCGGGCCGAGGCCGGGCCCATGGGTGCCCGGCACCAGGGGAGGGATGCAGGGCTGCGTGGGAGCCGGCGGGCTGGCAGGTCGCCAGCAGCAGTGAAACTCGCCTGTGGAGGTGGGTGGATCAGCGGCGGTAAACATTGCGTAGCCCAAAGTCAGCAGGGAGTCAGGCTGGTAAATCCTTGGACTGTGTGGGAGCAAGTTTTACCCTTGCTACAGGAGGAGAAAGGAAAAAAAAATAAAATTCTACCTCCTCTGGAGCTTCGCTTTGCACGTTTGGGGTTTTTTTTGCCCATAAAATGGGGTGATAATACCTCAACAGGGATTTGTTCTGCAGAAATCTGTACTGATCCTGATGCAGCCCAGTGTATAATATCTACTTAATCCAATCTTGGGCCCAGAATATACAGCCGAGTGTTCTCCTCCAGCAGTGAGTGGTAGAGGATATATTACAGTAACCTTGAAATTACACAGCTAAATGGGGCTAACTTGTGTAACACACATTTGCTAGAAAATGCTAGGCCCTGCTCATTTAAATGTGTCATTATTAATATGATATTCATTCCTAATACTGTTTGATTTGCCATGGCCAATTATCCTTATGATATTAATTTCTTATCTTACTAGCAACAATTTGCATATGTGGCTGCCTCTTGGATTACTGAAATGAACTCTCTCTCTTCAAAATCAATTACAGTAATGACTACTTGAGCCAGTCACTTCCTATGCGGTATTCAGAACTGTGTGCTTTTGGAAATGAAAGATTGGAAGTAAAGTAATTCCACTTCTAACACCTCACTTCCAACTCTGATGGCCTGGTAATGCTCTGGCTCACCAAACCAGCTTTACAAGGAACCTTGCAAGTGAGACTGAGATCAGATTCTACTTTTTAAGAGGATTTATGAACTTCAGTGATTTTTTCTCTTTAAGGCAGATAATTATTTTCGTCATTTCACTAGATGTATGCGATAAATTAAAATGCTTGTACGAAAAAATGCTCAGTTTTAGGGTAATATTTGGTGAGTTTGTCCAAGTATGGAAAGGAAACTCAGCTGTGTATCTCATTCTGGAGATGTACTCTTTTGAACATAGTCTTTTGCTCCAGGTACACCTGCAACTTGCTTCTGGCTTGGTAATATTAGTACCAAGGCTCAGGGGTGGGTTAACCAGATACGTCTCTCTTGGGACCTGCCTCAGGTCTGTAGCTCCCAATTATGTGATGAGAAGAGGGATGACAAAGGGAGGACAAGCCCAGAGATGTTAACAGCCTTGCGTAGGTAGCTATATTTTTATGCTGCACTTTGAGCAGGTAGGAGTCTATCAAAAATGCCATCAAAATGTAGCCCTTGAGGTCTGAGACTTAAGCTGTGTTCGTGCTTCCTCCCGTCTTGGTCTGCAGCAGTGAGGTTAGTGCAAAGCTGCATTTTTCCACGTGATACCAAAGAGATCTGTGGTGAGTTGGTGGCTGAGCCGGGGCAGGTGTCCCTTTTGCACCATGACTGACCAGACCACACAAGGTTATTAACATTGCAAGCACAAAGAAAATCACCTGGGTGCATTTTCTGTTTCAGGCACCAACATACAGCCGACACAACCTGCCCACCAACACAAATGAGAAACAAGCCCAAGAAATCCTCATCCGTCGGCAGCACAGCCTGCGGCAGAGTTGCAGGAAGGGAAACAGCTTACCTTGGGGTAGACCGGTACCTGTTCTGTAAAATACTATTCATGTAAAAAATGCCTCTGCTTCTCTGTAAATAAAAGACACCCATTTTTATATGCTTTTTGCAATAACTAAAATGGATACTTTTCCCAGTGTCCTCATGCAACACCTAAGAAGAAAGAGCTCCATGTAGCATGTGGACAACGTTTTTATGTCCTACCTCTATACATTGGTCAGAAATCAGCTACTATGGGTGTAAGTAGTAAAATAATGTAACTTGCATTGTTTTGGCACGTGCAAAACAGTATAATCACGAAAGGCCTGATGCAAAGCCCTTGACACCTTGCACTGACAGTTTGGGCTCTTGATCAGTAAGAATAAAATTTGTCTGATCAAATGTAGGCATTACAGAGGAGATAATCACAGTTAAGGAAGAGCAATAAGTTCTTGCTGGGTATATTAATTTTATTTAAAGTTGTCACCTGAAATAGGAAAGATGAATCTTAGAAGAACATATTTCTCTTTGCTGACTGTAAAAAAAACCCCTAGGGCTATTATATCAGACACAGCTATTTTCACTGGAGCTGACGTTGAGTTCAACCAAATTCAAGCCAAGCGCTGATCTTATTCACACCTCTCTAAATTCGGCTGTAAAGGTACAGAGGCACAACAGAAAAGGCATATAACCATCCCTCTTTACCGTCCCACCGAAGAAGTGCAAATTGTAGAGGCAGTCATGGGCACTGAACATATTTCTGTCTCATACACAGGCTAGAACCACGGAAGTACGCTACCTCTCTTTGCCTCAGGGCCCCAGCCAGCACACTAGACAGAAAGCCAGGCGTGTTACTTTCACAGGTAATGGAAGTGCTTTACTCTCTATCCTACTCCAGCAGTGAAAGAAACTTGGCCAGTCGCTCAGGGGATTTAACAGTACTAAATGAATACTCCCATGGAAGTCCCTGGCCTCTTTAAATGAGCTACACCCTTCTCTCCTTTCTTTTTTATCTGTTTTTTATATGGTCATTACTGCAGCAGTTTCTACGTCATTCCAGCACTACCTAGTTTCCTCTTTTCCCTCTTGCACAAATGCAGACCCATCCTCACTTACACTCTAAGTAAGGAGACAGAAGTTAGCAACACTGAATTGCCCAGTGTCAGAGAAAACATGGAATGTAGGACACCTGAATGTTTTCATTGTCTCCGTCTGTAATCTTCCTGACTCCTTTCTGAGTTTATTTACGTGAACCTGAAATGCATATGGGTTCCTTAGAGAAATTCATTTTAATTTCTGGCAAAATCAGCTATAGCGATTGAAACCATATTTTTAATCTTTGTCTTTGTATCAAAAACTTGGACAACAAAGTTTGTTTCCTGCAGGTGCAAAGTTACGTTCTTTCTTCCCTCTCTGTTTTACTTTGAAAGAGATGAAAGCAAAAGAGATCAGTGTGGGCAAACCATCTCCTTGAGGCTGGATACTCACACGTGACGGCAGCAGAACAGAAACCCATAGGATCTATTCAGAGGGGAAAATTTGAGTTGCTTAAGGGGATTTTTTTTTTTCTATACAGCCAGTTCTTTTTTGTTCTGTTAGTCAGGCCATCATGGTGGGGCATATGTGTCTTTCTAAAAGAGTCAAACTGTTCTACACAGCAGCCTCAGACCTAAAAAGCATTTCAGACACTTTCAGGAGACCAAGTCCTGCTATAGCAGACAGGCACATTATTTCAATTGGGAGAGGAGTAAATCTTGAAACGGTGAATGCAGATACATTTTTTACTAATAGATAGGCCTGAATTTGAGCCCTACCTTGTGATCTATCCAAATAATTAGACTTCTTGGTCTGGCTTCTGGCCCCATTTTAGGTCTCAGGCATAGCATTCACACCACTTTAAATGTCTGAAGCAGGAGGAAGCCACCCTAAACACCTCTCATAAACTGGGTTAGGATGAGATTAATTTCGCTTGGGAAGCAAGAAGAGAAATACTCATTATGTAGGAAATTAGAATGACAACCTCATATATCCACATAGACATTTACAGAGATAAATGCCACCTTTTCTGACTATGCCTGGAAGCCCTCCTGTAGCAAGCATCCTCCACAAAGCTTGGTTCCGCTCTTATATATAACATATGTAGAAAGTTTAGTAACTAAGAGATCAGAAATGACCACAAATAGATCCTTAAACCACCTATCAGCTCTTTCTGCCACTCATACAAATGCATGATTTCTTTGATAGATTATATCATTCATACTTTGTGGCAGTGATGCCCCCAAAGGGCTAAATAGAAGCCCTTCAAATCTGAAAATACCTATCCTATTTTATTGCTAATGGTGTAGTATGCCCACATGGCCTAGCAGAAGCAGGTTCTGTTGTTAAAGACATTTGTGCCCCTGTTTGGTGGTGTTAAGTGCTGGCACATGTGCTCTTACTTTGTGCCAACTGTGAAGTAAACATTAGCATAATTAATTTAATAGTTATTAAGTTGCAATAACTTGGTAAATTTGACTGTGTGACTATACCTAATACATCTACTTTAAATAATTTTATTATTCGTAGACCTTTGTGTTTATCTCCCAAAACCTTCTAGCTTGTTATGAGCTGTTTCTTTAACTAATTTGCTAGTGCATAGTCAGACTACAACTGGCTTTAAGAAAAGTGAAAGGTATATTCTGTAAACTGAACAGAATGAAAAAGCCAGCTATTGTCCTATTGCAGGCAAATTTTTATTGTGTATTTGTGGCAAAGAAAGCTGGTAGGAGCAGGTCTGACACACCCAATGTAATCAAAGCGCCCTAGAGTCAAACTCCTGGTTTCAGGTGAAACTGTTTTCTTCCCAGTTGTTAATCACAGGTGACTATTAAACTTGATTTTCAGTGGCACTAGTGTCTTCTCCTTGGTCAATTTCTGTCTTCTGCTGGCGGTTTTATAATGCTTTTCAACCATGGTACTAGGTACACTTGTGAAATTTGTAGAAAATTGAAAGCTACATAAAGGAGCACTCTTGCCTGGTGAAGGCATTGAGCAGCTCTGTGAGGCACTAAAAGACAGCTGAATGTGCTTATTTGCTGGGGTTTCAGGGTAGAGGCAACATCAATAAAATCTTTTAAACAACAGCTTTGGAATGAAGATAAAAAATTAGGGTTATTCTTATTTCTTGACTGCTCTCTTTTTCTGTAGCAATTCTTTAAAATGTTTCAGTTCCAGGGTTTAAAACCATCATGCTGTATTGTATTGAATACCCTTTAACTGTCCCTGCCAATACTATGGTGTTTCTCTTTTCTCTTTTTCAAAATATGATTTTTTTGTCTGTTTTCCTTCAGATTACCACAGTAGTGGCTCTGATGCTGCATTCCCGGTAACGTTGAGACCCCAGCCCCGACTACGGCCACTTGAAACAAAGCACCGCCCGGAAGAGCTGATGCCGATGGCACGCTTGGATAGACGAGCAGGCCCATCCAATCTTTCAGGTCGAAGAGGAAATTCAATCAGCCAGCATCGTTTCACGAGAGCAGGCAATCTAGCTCTAATGCCAAAGTCTCGATTCACTGTGGGAGAAGTAGAGAGGTATGAGTCAGAAGAAGAGACAGAAACGATGGCACCAGTCAGGTCATTAGTCATATGAGGAGCAGAGAAGAGCAATGTTTGCATCTCTAGGGCCCTTTGTATGCTGCTCCAGAGAAAATAACAAAGCTCTTATATGAACCAAACCACAATTTTCCTTCTGGGACCAGTGCACTTGTTCTCGCATCACTTTCAAGCGCTGTATCAACGTACTTAGTGGCTCAGAGAAGACTTAAATTCTTGTATGTTTATATCAAGATTTCTTTCCAGCAGAACACTGCAGAAAAGAGGGCAACACGATCTTTGTAGAGGTTTAGACATGGATTTAAACAACAGTAGTTGGGCACATGCAGTGCTATGGGTGACTGATACTGCTTTCTTCTGTTCTGTACTATGGCCTGCATCCAGAAGAAAGAAACACTGAAGGACATGCTTGGCACATGAGTGCCCAGATCGGTAACTTCAACTTGCCTAAAGCTTTTGACCTCAGAGTAGCTGAGATATTCTAGGAAAGAGTTAAAAAACAGGCCTTTTTAGGGCACCTGAATGTCGCTGAAGATGCCTAAACAAATACTTAAGTCAAAAGGATTTTTAGTGGATGTTTTCAGCACTTGGATATCTCTTGGTATCTCACATTTTGGCTCTGCAAAAGTGCCTAAAATCAGTTGCTGTGATGGTCCATGACTCCTGCTACTTCAACCAGTTTCAACACGTAGGCACCTATCACCCACCTACAATTGTTTTGGATGAATAAAGGAGGCATTCTAGTACGTACAAATGCAGAAGACTCTTCAGGCAGGGGTGCTGTCAGGATGCCTTTTATTTACAAATGTAGGATAGTAAGAATGCACATAATATTCTTGTGGTTCAGCAAGTGGGAGGCTTCATTGTAGAGCATCTTAACTCCATGCCCCACTCCCACCTTGCCAGAGGGTGCCCAAATCGGTGGACCACTCTTCGTACTAAAGCTGGACCTGTAGACAGGAAGCAAGAAACTGTGATAAAAGGTAAAGGGAGCCAAACTTTGTAGCTTGCTGGCTAGCAGGAAAGAGAGGCCCTGTGTTTTGCTCCCAGCTTTTTATAGGGTGTCTGCCTATATGTTGCAGAGAGAAGCATTTGCTAAAAAAAAAAAGCAGAAATAACCAGGGGGACATGCACTGGAGCCCATGATCTCCCAACCTTCCTACGGAGCTCCCTTCCAACTCACTCTGTGCGCCCGTGCTCCAGTCTCAATGGTGGGTCTCTCTAGTGAGAAGTGAGAAGCTCTATGGTCTTGAGTAGTTTTGGATAAAGTCTAAAATCCCAGACACCCAGTTCCTCTGATGGAACTCTTTTCTGCAAAATGGAAGCAGCGTTACCACTATCTTGAAACTGTAGGTGAGCTGATTTTATCCAAAGAGATGATTTGTGTCCAAAAGTTCATAAACCCACCCTTACAGCTGCACTAAAATGAAATCTACAGCTGAGAAATACTCCAAGTTCAGTCATGTTTTCTTCAAGTTTCCCTCTCTCCTCCACTCAGAGCTTGCTTAGATGCCCAACTCAAGGTCCGTAAATGCTACTGCAAGACTCAGAGAGGTAAGAATTAGATAGCAGTGCAACCTTTATGTTTCACTTTTTTATATTATTATTAAGTGCTTATATGTCCTGGTCCAGAAAAAACTTTTAAGTGTAAGTTATGACTTCACATTTCTTACAATGGATTTCTGAATCAGGACAGGTAGCATCCAAACTAATGAATTTGAAAAGCGCTATCAGAGATAAAAAATAAAAGCCTTTTTTTTCCCCTTTTCTCATGTTTGCAGCATTTATGTTTAATAGGTTATAATGAATTGTCTGTACTGAAATTGTACAAAGCTTTGTGGAACTTAAGTTCTGTTTGCATTTCCTCATTGTGCCAGAGAAATTATACAACTCCCTTTTATGAAAGCAGCGGCATGTTATTGAAAGAGAGTAGGATTTGGCTTTTGTACCAACAATGAATAAGCAAATAAATACAGTTCTGTACCTGAAAATCAACAAATAAACCCAGCTCCACCAAAAGAGGAAGTTCTCCATGTAGTTTTTAAACAAAAGCCTTGTGCCAGATCTCAATCCTATAGCAAGTTATACTGACATATCATAAATATCAATGAAACATTATTTTAAGAAAAAGAATTATCATACAAAATCAGGTCTTAGATTGCATTGTGAGCCACCCAGCTGCCACATGAACTTTAATTGAGGGCAAAATCAGGCCGCAGAGCTGACATAGGTGCATGGAGTAGAGTGACGAAGGTGTGGGACTTGCTTCTGCATCAGAGAGTCAGGAGGGGCTGGGATCTCCAAAACTGGCTGGTGGGTGATGTAGACTGCAGGCAATCCTTGGGGACAGCGATGAAGAGAAAGCGGAAATCTGAGAGGAGGGTGAAGAAGGGATAGCATCTCATCTTCAAAGGGAGGCTCAGGAGAGAGATTAAACAGAGGAATTATTGTGAGCTGCAAATTCAGCATTTCCCCTTTAAGAAGATTTATCAATAGGTTATCTGGGGGAACTGAACAGATACAAACTGTGTGAGATGAGGAGGGTTAGTAGGATGCCTGGAGTGGCATGGAAAGGGACTAGATGAACATAATGAAAAAGAGGAATCTGTGCAATTTGGTCAGGGTATGTTTGAAAGGCATGCTTAACATTGATTCCCAAATTCTTTATTAAACATAAAAGTCATAGAGCATTTATATAATTACCCATTGTAAGTAGGGGGCAAAGCATTCAATTTCTATTGACCATTTATCTTAGCACTAGAGAAAAATAATTAAGTCTTTCTAAAATACAAATAAAACTAGTGCACAGCTGGAGTTGAATCTCCCTGTTTTGCTTCATTCCTAATCCTTCCTCTGTTGAAATCAGTGAGCCATATCTTCAGAGAGTGTAAAGCCATAGAGCATGTAGAAGTTAATAGAGCTCTCCCAGCTTTTGCAGTCTGGCCCCCAAACTTGAAGAGTCTAGTCTATTTTTAGTTTTCTTTCCTAGCAATTAGAAAATAGGACTGGAAGGAAATTTTCTTCTGTGCCATTAGTTGCTGTTAATGGTTTTGCTGGCCATCAGCCAAGAAGCAATGCTGCAGATGCCTGTATAAAATATGTTTTAATATATAAAGTTGCACTGTTTATTTGTTTTCATGGGTATTTCATATTTGTAGACAAATGAGTTCTTAAAGAAGCACATTGCTTATGTTTTAAATAGCAATAACTACAGCAGCTTTTAATGAGTAACTTACTCTGTGTCTATAGGCTCTCAGGCCTGGTCCGTAAAGAAAACTGAAGTGGTTTGGGACATGAATTTAATTGTACTGTGTGTGGGCATTCTTAAACTCTTTAACCTGGGTCACATCCAGGAAACTTGTGCTGATAATTATTTAATTTTAAATTGATTTAAGGTGAACTGGCACAGGAAACTCATGACCAGAAGACGAAGAATTATTATTCAAAATCCAGAAAGGAAATAGGAACTCAGAGAATTAAGACTATTTCCTTGGGGCAGGAGGATAGTGCAGGACAGATCAGTGTGAGGAAGGAATAATAATGAATAGCCTGTACTTTTGATAGTAGAGAAAATAGGAGATACACCTTGTCGTGGTTTAACCCCAACTGGCAACTAAGCACCACGCAGCTGCTCACTCACCCCTTCCCCTGTGGGATGGGGGAGAGAATCGGAAGAATAAAAGTGAGAAAACTTGTATGTTGAGATAGACAGTGTAATAGATAAAGCAAAAGCCATGTGTGCAAGCAAAACAAAACAAGGAATTCATTCACCGTTTCCCATTGCCAGGGAGGTGCTCAGCCATTTCCAGGGAAGCAGGGCTCCATCATGTGTAATGGTGACTTGGGAAGACAAACACCACCACTCCGAATGGCCCCTCCTTCCTTCTTCTTCCCCCAGCTTTTATTGCTGAGCACAACATCACATGGTATGGGATATCCCTCTGGTCAGCTGTCCCGGCTGTGTCCCCTCCCAACTTCTCGTGTACCCCCAGCCTCCTCGCTGGTGGTGTGGTATGACACGCAGAAAAGGCCTTGACTCTGTGTAAACACTGCTCAGCAATAACAAAAACATACCTGTGTTATCAATCAACACCATTTTCAGCACAAATCCAAAACATAGTCCCATATGAGCTACTATGAAGAAAATTAACTCTACCCCAGCCAAAACCAGCACACACTGGAACACAACTTGCTAACCAGTGAGAAAAATAAAAAAATAATGAGAACAGTCATAATGAGAAAATATTTTAATAGTAAAAGCAACTATGGTCAAACAGAATATTGCAGAAAAAGGGAGGGAGTTATCAAGGTCAATAGTACATTGTGAGCAACCGACAATACTTTCATGTTTATTGCATGGTGTGATTAACTGTTAGATCTTGTTCTTGCTGTAGCTGTTACTCTTCAAATAATATCCCAGGCAAGTAGGAACGTGTAATAAAAGGAGAATCTCTTCCTCAGAGAGCTTACCATCAAGGACAGAGCAGTGAGGGGAGCGCTGGCAATCGGGACATGATAGCAGCTAGCACAGGCCGCGCTCAAGCTGTGACCTCCAGAAATACCAGCTAACAGAGTGTACTGGCAGAAGGCATTGCTGTGGTCCCTCTTCCAGGAGGAATGGTGCCCACTGGGAGTGTCTGCAACTGTGTAATCAGGGCTGCCTCTGCTGTCTGTATGGCACCTGGGGAAATAACATGCTGGCTACGTGGTAATGCCAGCGAGTGGGACAGGGAGGACTTAAAAGCAGTTTGTGTGTCACACTAAGGGAGGACTCTGGTGAAGGAGTGCAGAAGCAGGGGGATAATTTACCTTTTAGCATGGCTCAAAACTCAAGTGAGTGGAGCAGGCGTGTGTCCATCAAAGCCAGAGGGGAGAAGCTGTAACAGATGGAAAACAGCAAATGTTTCAGTGGGAACTCTAGATGGACTGACTTACTGCTCTGTGTGTGGGCCAAGAAAGTAGGCCAACTTAAAAGTCAAAAGTTAGTTCAGATGTGTGTAGAGCAATTACAGAAGGTTATATGAGATTCAGAAAAGTAGGCCAGGGTTTCAGGCTGGAGAGACTGGTAAAGAAGTAACCATGACCATCTTCAGTCCATTTTTACGAGTGTAGTCAGAGAAAGAGGGCCAGTGTTATCTGCAGGCAAAATCAAATTGCTGTGGATGAAAGATTCGACTTTTACATAACAGAAGGTGAAAATAGTTGTGAAGTGATATTATTTTCTTGCTGGTATGTTGGTTTTGAGAACTGACACTTTAAGGTTTTTTCTGCAGCCATTAGACCCTGAAAATTCATGTTTATTGTTATGTATGAATGGAAACTACTATTTAAAAGCCTGTGGGAGACTCTGGAAAATATAACAAATATTTCCAATCTTTCTTTCTTCATAGGTAGTTTTTCTAATTTTCTATCTACATATATGGATAAAACACAAACATTAAGAGTGGAAAAACAGATTACCTTATCTTTATATTTTGTTTGCTTTTTAGGTAGGACAATTACGTTTATGGCTTTGCCAAGCTCACTGTACTTAAGAACCTTAAAATTAGAAGTGTAAGGTAACATGAATAATATTCTGAACCAGTTGAGAGGACAGGAAATCTATTGAGATCATTTACCTAATATATTTCCTTTTGAGAATCTGTCTCAATGTTAATCACAAGTGAAACTCCTTTTTCTTTCCTGCTTTGGTTTCACGGGTGTGAAATTTCAAAAGCTAATATCGGTTCTTGTTTATTTCTAGTCCACCCTTTCTCCTGGAAAAATTCAAGTTTCTACTACCTTTCAGTTATAAGGAATGAGACATGGACTGAAGGAAAACATGCCAAGCTCTTATTTTCAGTGTTTTCTTTCTTTGGCAAGGTAAATTGAAGCCACACCAATAGTGAACAGCTGGTCAGGAGTAGACACCAAACTGAACATCACCCCTGAATTTTTCTACTGTCCTTGGGGGAGCAAGCTAGGAAAAAAGAAGTATCTGTCAAGAATAGGCACAGTAAGCTAGGGGCACAGGTATTAGTCATCTGCAACATCACTATTATGCATACAAACACAGGTTGGATCATTGGACATCTGGTCAGCACTTTCCCATCAGTAACTTATTCTGCTAAATACAAAATTATCATAAAAGAAGCTTGAAGTTAAACCGCTTTTTTTCCCTGGCATGTATGTCAGGTATTAATTTAGACTCATTAGTTGGTACTGGGCCTAACACCATTTGCTCCTTGCTCTACTGTATTATCAACAGTGATAAGGGGTGAAAATAGTGAGTTATGCACAAATGTGAAAATAAAATGGCTCTTATTTTTTTAAGATATCTTGGAATAAAACCTATAGCACTCTAGCTAACTTTATTCATGCCTTCATTTAAGGGTAAATTTCCCATCACAGAAGCTTGCACTGGGTGAGAAAACAATATATAAATGGAAGTCAGCTGCCCAAATATATTCAGCTTCAATATTACAATGATGATATATATTGATAATACATGCAGGTGCACACTGTCTTCCAGGTGCTGTGTGAACACAAGGCACAGACAGAGGCAGGGCATCCTGAGAATTATGCCAGAGTTAAAAGCCCATGTTAAAGGTGGAGAAACTTGCACAAAGCAAATGAGCTGTGTGTACACGTAACACAGGAACAGTGCCAGGAACAGAACATGAGACCCCGGTCCCTTGACCCCAAGTCTACTTTTACTTCCCTTAGGCTTTCATATGACTGAAACCAACAGAAAGGAACAAAAGAACAGTCTGAAACTGTTCATTGAGATCTCACCACAAAAAAGGAACAATTCGCACAGAAATAACATGGTTTGTGCACTGCTTCAAGCCAGGCATCAGGACCTGCTGTTTTCAAATACTTGGTGTCCTAAAAGACATCATAAAATTTTGTCATATTTAAGGTATATGTATAAAATGTGTAATGTAAAAAGTTGTAATTCTTCACTTATTTTTCCCTAGTACATTCACTGTTGTTTATTTCAAAAATCTACATATCTTCTGCACGTTTTGCATAGTTACAAAAACTTGGTAACATTGAAGGGGCTTGTAAAAACTGAATATACTATGGCAAGTATGCTTTTTCCTTGGAACGTGGAACAGAAACTCTTGGAAGTTGCTTCTCATTCTCCATTTTGGTCCAATGAGGAAGGGGGGCTGTGGATGTTTAGCACAGGTGTTAGACCTAGGACAAATCTTTTAGGGCTAAAGACACTCAGGGCTAAGTCATATGCAGGTGCCTTAAGCCACCTGAGTTGCCAGATTTGGCACGGGAGCCACAGGACCCGTGGGAGCCCTTTGCTCCCTGCATCAGCAGCCAGAGGCCAGGGAGGCCCCCTTGGGGCACCTTTACAGCAGCTGGACTGCACCCCTGGGGCTGGAGTTGTTGGGGATCTGCACAAGGCAGCCAACAGCACTTAGGGCATAAATCAGTTGAACACATGTGGATGGTTACCTTGCAGTGATCTGATGAACAGTTCAGCCTCCACTGAGTCCAGTGGGAGCTGACACCTAACCCACAGGTAGACACCTCCATGGTGAACATCTAAATGCAGTTTACTGAGTCTGAAGTGGAATTCCACTGTCCTGATCCTTCAAGCGATTTTGGCACCTATGAGTGAAAATCATCTTTTCAAAGCTAAGCATTATGACTGCTTTAGCTTTGAGATGAATCTTCTTTTCTTCCACAATAAACTAAGCAATTTCTGCATGTGCACAGAAGGAGGTAATATATATATAGTTCTTAACAGTGCCTCACTGTGTACACCTCCTATATTCTATTTATTTCTAAAGGACTCTCTGTCTGCAGGCGTATTTGGCTCAGTCTGCTGTAATGGGTTTAGCAATAGAAAATTGCAAGGCTCACATTACTGCTGGCTCAAATGGACCCTTTGGCTTGAAGTCCTCTTAATGATAAATATCCCAAAATCTTTCCCCATCATTTTCATAAGTATGCAAACATGGATTCAAATGACAGTGATGACTGCTGACAAATTTGTTAATCAAGTCTTAGCCTTTTTCTTATTTTTCCCTAATGCAAAAATGCCTGATACTGATTTACCAAGAGTTGCAGAGCAGATATAACAGCTGGTGCCAAGACCAGATTTGCAGGTCTTGTTCCTAGGTAATGAAAAGAAAGATAGATATAGTGACAAAGCTCAAAACATCACTATAAACAAGTTTGCATGAATTAGGTTAAGTTCCAAAGCTCAAAAGAGCTCTCTTTATTTTTTCCCCCCCCCAGCCTCCCACTATGTGTAAATTTTCTTGTACCAGTCTCTAATGAATAAACTATAACTCTGCTAGATGAGAGCGTTAATTCTGCTTTATCTGCTGGAAAAGGCATGCTTTCACCAAAGAGGAAAAGAGCTGCAGTGACCTCTGTTGATGGAATTAAGCAATGTATTTAAAGAGCCAAAAAGGAAAGGTGACACTTTCAAATCCTCTGCTAGGATTAAACAGTACCAGAAGTAAACTGTGCTAAGAGGGAGAGGCTTTCAGGTTGGATATGAAAAAGACTGTTTCCCAACACCCACTGAAGTCAGAATCCTTATCAGGATGGTTGCCTTTTAAAAACTATTTTTAGACAATTTGTTCCTTTTTTAGTGTGGAATTAAAAACTATTGGCATGAAGACAGAGGACATAACACAACTAGGGGAGATGTGGTTTTCTGAAGTGCTATACTGCATTCCAGGAGTTTATATCACCAAAGGAAAACATCATGCCTGTATATATTACGTGATCTGAATTTAGTGACCAGTTTCCTCTGCCAGCCTGACACACGGTATTCTTGAAGTTTTGAGGCAAAGAAGCTTTTCAGTTGGCGGGCTGCCTGTGGCAGAGACAAGTATCTAGGAACTGTCATGCCTTTGTGACCAAGAATTTGGAACATGTCTTTATGGGCTAGTTCTGATCCAGGAAAATAATTAAACAAGTAAATACCCACAAGGATCTGGACCTTAATGCTTAACTTCAAGGTTGGGTGTAGTCTCAGTAAAGCCAAGCATTTAAGGATTGATCCTGTATGATTAAAGTCATTGAAATCAATAAGAAAACTTCCATTAAGAGCTAAGTAGTTTGTGGAAAAAGGGGTATTATGTCCTTATTTTTTTGGACTTATGTCTTTGCTAAGGACTACTCAGTATTAAACAGAGGCATAAATGAGGGTCAGGGCTTCATACTGTTAAAGATATTTTATGTTTCTGAGCTGTCCAGTAAACAATTGGTACCCACACTGTTTGGCTCTTCTGGGAGCCACATCAATATAGTTTAGTATTTTTTCCCTTCTATGAACAGTGTTATGGCAGATTGGATGAGAGTTCAATGATGAGATAAGAGTTTTCCCAGTTCAGGTATTTTAATTTGTTAATGCCTCCACCAGAGCCTGAAAAGTTTTATTTTTAGTTTAATTTCCAGAACCACTGCTGTCCCTCTGATCCTAAAACGTCCTTCTCACAAGAGACAAATGGATATTGGTGATGACACTTTACTAGTATCCACTATGGTATCCTCATTCAGTTTTTGTAGAGAATAATTTCTGCAAGTGTAAGGAAGGAAAAACCCAAGTTCATTCTGTTTTTAATAAAAAGTATGAAAAGAAATATCTTATTTTGATATAGATAAAATCAGAAAATGAAATAATAGATCAATGCACTATATCAGCTAGATATTAGAGGTGTACTTGCTCTGCCAGTTAAGGAACATCAAGATACACTAAATGTAAAGTATTAAAATCAATCCTAGTTTACATGTGTTATAGATGCCGTAAATGTTATGATATCTTATACAAATTTCACAATAAACCCAAATATTGTAGCTACCTATTTGAGAATGTCACGCTGTCAGGCATGAAGGAAGTATTGATGTATCTTCCATATATAATTAATGATCCTGGCAAAGATCTTCATTGACTTCTGGGAAATCACGTCTGTTTTTTTTCACTCTGTATGAGTCTGACAAAGTTTTGTGGAGAGTGGTCAGGATGGGCAGTACAGTTGGGTGGTAGGTTGGATCAAAGATTTCTTTGCCTCAATATATTTAGCATCCTACAAAGACCTCTACATGTTAAAGGACTCCAGTTACTCACTCACTCTTCTAAAGATTACCCAAGAAAAGGCTTTATTCCTGGGAGAGTTTGTACATTAGGTAAATTAATTCTATGTTAGAGTAGCACATAAAACCATTCTATATAAAAAATAATTGTTTTCTGCCAAGCTTACCTTGTGATAGGACAATTATTTTTTTTAGGTTGTTTGACATAATCCTAAAATGAAAATTTTTAATATTGTATATAACTACAATTTTTGCACTGAAGGCTGAAATCATTCATGCTTGAACATCTGTGCTGAAGCTGAGCCCCAATTCCACATGTATTAGTTTTGCTACCTCAGGTATGGTTTAGGAAGCAGGTTGTGACTCAAAAGGAATCAAAATATCTTATAGTCATTTTTCTGCTGTGCATTCTTATTACCCAGCATTCAGACTTTATAATTTAGTTCTTTTCCAGTTTAATCTTACAGTTCATTTATGAACAAGTTCCTGAGCGGTTATTTATGTACCAGTCTTCAGAGGTCAGCTCTTTTGGCTTATCTTATAGAAGAGAAAGGAAAAAGTCAGCAGTCATCTTTTTTTTACATCTGGAAAAGTATCTTTTTTCATACAATTATAACTGTTTGACAGGAATTTGCTCAAAGTTAAAGAATATCTTTGGATAGAGATTAAAAATGGAAAATTACATCTTCAGAGATGTACTTTTCTTTAAATTACTAGTATGTGAAAACTGTTTTGGAACTTTAATTGCTGCTACAGACTTACTACAAAATAAACTTTGCAATAAACCCTGGCTGATCCTTATCTATAACCAAAAATCTCCACACTGGCAAGAGTATAATATAGGGTGAAATCATATTTGGATTTGGATTTTTTTGCAACTGAGTTCAACAAGGCAGGATTTTCTCTTTCAAACAGCCCCAAACTTCTCCTCCTCTGTGTATGTGGAGATTATCTGGATCCTGCAGTAATTGCTGGTTGGGTCAATTGCTTGATTTTTTACAGTGAGGAGACTTACATATTTTCTGGTTTTGGCCTCACACAGAAGCATTTGGGCATGATTTCTTAGGGTAAACTGGACAGTCCAAACCCAGAGTTTGAGTGACCTCCTGAGTTAGAAGCCAACTTCTCTGCTCAGCGCCAGCTCTGAACCCTAACAATTATGCCTGTTTCCAAAAACTGCATCTGAACCTGCCATTCTTTTGACCATTGTGATTTTGGCAATTTGCATCTCTCTGCTCATCCTGTTTTAGCATGCTGCAGGTGGGACAAATCTGAGGCTCAATCCCAACACAGAAGGCTTTGTCAAAAGCTCCCCGAGTAGCAACCACTGCAAAGTTGATAGGTAAAATCCCTTTTCATCACAGAATCACAGAATGGTTGGGAAGGGACCTCTGGAGGTCATCTAGTGCAACCCCTCATCAATGGCTCCTTTCCCCTCTTGTGAGCAGTCACTTGGAGAATATCTGGACAATCCACGCAGCTACAAGCATCTTAGCAATGGCCAAAACTCATATTCCAACCCAGCACTGTAAGAAAAAATAATGAAAAGAGGTACATGCAGTGAACAATGAGGGGAGAGGCACCTTGCTTTAGCTTGGCCTGTGATTTTAATGGCAGAAGCAGGAAAAATGAGGGGTTGAAATCCACTACATCTGGCTTCAGCCTATCAACCCGGGGCTCAACCAGCATCTAAAGGCAGTGATTGATGAGCCTGTACTGGGAAGCAACAAGGAGGCCCTTTTGAAGTGCCTGCTCCTTTCCAGGAACTCTAAGTAGAGCCCAGGGAGCCCTAAATAGAGCCCAGGGTGACAACCTGGGACATAGATGCCATTGCTAAAGGACAGATGAGCCACCCTGGAAATAAAATTCTGACTACCTTTTACTGAGTTGTTGAAGACGTTTTAATAGATTTTGGTCTCTATGAGCATCATCTGTACACATTTTATGTAATGGTGGGGCTGAAGTTGTGAGCAGTTGTTAAAAGCATACTGATACTTGTTATTGTAGTTCTGTTCCTGGATACTTGCATTAGCTCTAAAAAAACAATTTCCAGAACAGCTGTATCAACATCTGTACCATGAGCCCTGTGCCCATGTTCATCTAAGAACCCCAGCTATTTTGCCCTAGGAACACATCTGACCACATGTGTATTGTCCTGAGCTAGTCTGAATCCCACTGCCAGGGCTGGGCTACATGTAGGATCAAAAATTTTAGTCCTTCACTGCTGGATTTCATGCATCTTCAAGTTTTAAGGCATTTGACTTCTACAATAGAAAACACAGGTCAGACAGATTCCTCTTTCCTCTCTGAGGTTTTTCAGATAACTAGCTGCTCTGGTTTATTTCAAACACTGTGGGATGGTTTTTGCTACCATTACAGGACTGGCACCAACATGCTGGTCTAGCTGAGATGAGAACCTAACTGCTTATGTGACAAACTTACTTCACCACAAGACAAGCAGAAGTTGATTGCACAGGACAGATATGTAGCCTCTGCTCCTCTCCGCAGAACTGGCATTATTGTTTTCCTGTCATTTTCCAAGGTACCTGCAAATGGAGAAGGGGATTTACTTATCTCTGTATATCAAGAGATGATAACACCTTTTGCCAATTCTGTTATAAATTTTTCTAATTCTGGTTTTTGGCAGTACATAACTTCCTCAGGAGGTATAGATGGAGCGTCACGCAGGAGGAGTTAAAAAAAATACCAGTAGTTAATGACTATGAACATAATTGCGCCACCTTTTTTTTTTTCCATGATGTAATGTTCCAAGAAAAACTGTTGCACAAGAAAGCAATCAGAGGCTGGTTAAAATACAAGGAAATGGATATAATCTTCTCAATAAACTATCCTGATATGGCTTCTGTGAATAGGTTTGTTTGTTGTAGGCATTGAAAGGCACTTTACTATTCCTCCACACTTCCCTGCTATGCTTATTAAAATGGTTTTCTTGAGGTTTTTTTGTTTGTGTGTTTTTTTCCTTGTGCGGCCTTTTCTCTGATTAAAAGGTATGCTCACATTTTGATCCCCATATGTAATTGTGGGATCAAATCCTACTGCTTTTTTTTATAACTTGTAAATGCTTGGGATTAAGTTGGGAACTCAAACATTTAAGTCTCTATGCCTAGCTGAAGTGATTTAAAAATACAGGAGCAGATTCCAGTTGCAATATCTGCATTCATGAAGAAAGGGAGAAATAATTTAAAATGTAGGACTGTTGATCAGAGCTAATTACATGAAGGATATATAAAATATAAATAAAATTATACACACATATATATGTGTGTGTGTAAATGTATAGATACAGATATTAAAAAAAAATATATATAAAAGGAAAAGAGGCTGGCTGTTAGATCATGCAGAAGCAGTAAATTTGTTCTCTACTGAAATATTAGTATTGCAATATAATCAAACCCAGAATATAGACAGATACAGAGGGTATGGGAGTCAAAGTGATACTGATTACCAAAGGATTGTGACCACTGAAAAGCTTCATCAGATCTTTCCAGTGGTACAAGTTACATATATCTTGCATTTCAAAAGTTTATCAAATGCTGTTCAAGTTAACTGAAGTCATTTCACTGAGACAAAGAAAATTTACCATCTTCCTCATGATGCCAACATGTCCCGTTTGTTTCTATAGCAGCCAGCAACCATTAGTTTGTTAACCAAAGTTTTCACTCGTCTGGAATCTTTCCAAAGAATTGTCCACATTTTTGATTCCTGAAAGCTTCCGTATCCATCTTCCCAACTTAAAATGCCATTAAAATGCTTTGAAAAGTTTTATAATATTAGTAATTCATCCTATTACTCTTCATTTTTTATTTGGAAAACTCTGATAATGAAAATATTGTGCATTTTTCTTTATGCTCTTTTGGAAGGTTAAATGAGGCATGGGATTCAACCATATCATCTCTGAGATCAACTGAAAGCTCTTTCTATAAAACAAAGGATTTTGATGCTTGGCTGCTGCTCACTCTAACCACTGCAACTTTGAATATTTTAGTCTGAGGCTCTGTTAACCCCATGTACTGATGCTATTCCACTTAGGAAGTGCTAAAAAAAACAGGCTACGGGTTAGGGAGGGTTTTGTATGCAGCGGAACACCATACCCTTTATCTCTGGAGTGATGAGACAGAGTTTAACAGTCACAGTCCTTTTGATTCTATGTTTATGGTGCCTACAGGGAACTTCAAACCAAAGGCTTTCTTTTAACTCTCACATCCTCACTGTCTGTATTCTCCCAAACACACTTTATCTTTATGCAGCACTGGGGAGGGTGGACTTTCCCATGATATTTCTTCTTGAATGAATGAATGATTTTCATTAATTTCTTACCTGATTGTTCTGTGCTAACTTTCCCAAGGACAGGATTATGTGAAGAGGTGAGGAAGGTTTATTTTCACACGTAACTTTGGAATAACAATGAACCAGACTAGTTTATACTGAAAATAAGCCATATATAATATTCTGTGTAAAATTTAAAGCTGGACTTCCACCAAGTCAGGTGGAAGACTTATGTTCACACCAGCTGTCTACTGGTCATAAAGCCAAGCAGTTGAGATCAACAGTTAAAGATTCTGCAAGGGTTTATTAACTTTCTGCAATGAAAATAAGGTGACATAAGAGATGCAAGCAATGACTAATTAACTTTAATGAGTAGGCTGGATAAAGAGAAATAAGAAATAAGGAAAACTGGGGAGAGATAATCAAAACATAAACTCAAACCACCAAAAAGTAAGAGTTCATCAACTCCTGAAATGTGTATTTCTGAACCGTAACAGAAAGTTTATAGAAAATATCACCTACTCTAGGTTTCTTCTTTTTCTAGATAACATATGCTCACTATTTAACTCCTGCATAGATGTTAGTATACAGGCAGTTAGTTCTTTGGCTGACCACTGCAGCAATTCACAAGCTACCTTTTAGTGCAGCTCGAACGGTGAAACACCTTCTCTGTATTGGGGCTGCTTCTGCTTCAGCTGCCAGGAACACTTCCCTGGCTTCCGTGGGATACATATACATACCCAGGACAGAGAGTCAGCTTTGAGGATTGTGGAGGATCTAAGGTAGTTTTTTTTGCCATTGTGAAGGGATGGTTCCTCTTGGCTCAGTGATGACTAGCGCAGGTCAGCTCTGACTGAGCAAGCATAGGGTGCGTGTGTTCACATTTTGCAGGTGGGTTCTTGGTGTAAAGGGGAGAGACAAGAGCGTGTCAGAAGCAAAGGGGCAGGTGAGAAAGGTGCCATGGGGTGAACAGCTCCCTGTACTACCCACATATGGATAGCAATTCCAGCAATTGGTTATAAACTGACCTGCATCACTGACTACAGGATGATGTTCTTGTAAGGAACCCCAGTAACCATTTCTAGACTCCTCCTGAAGATCTGAGTCCTCTTAGGAAAGCACTTATCAAGGGCCTGAATCTAACCTGCTATACCTATACAAACCAGCTCGTGTTGGTGAAGGGGGAAGCAGACTTTAGGCTGTGCTTATGAGCTGAGTGCAAGCACAGAGAAGAAAGCTCCTGGGCCAGAGGAATGGGTCATGGTAGGACAGTCTGAGAATAAGGTGGCTGTTGATTTGATTCAAGACAGCACAGACTGGACACATTTTTTCTTGCTTCAGAACTGCTCGAAAAATGTAACATTTCTTTTTAAATGAAATATTCTTTAGGAAAAGAAAAAAAAACAAGACCTCACCATTTTTGAAAGCAACATTTGTTCAACATGCTTGTGCCATTAATCTACTGACAAAAAGCCAGTAGGAAAAGTTAGCTTAGCAGAAGGCCTCCCAGGACTATAGGACTATACGACTATAGCCCTTACCTTGCCCTTTGCAAGCATACATTACTCCTCTTTGCTTTAAAAGTTGCCAGAGTTGTAAATATAGGCTGTAGCAATAAAGGAATCACTTCAGTCACTAACCTCAACACTTGAACTCATGGGAAAGCATTCAAAAACATGTTTATAAACCTATCAAACTCTGCTTTCAAAGGAAAATTCTCGTTGTTGGTTATGATGCCACTGTAAGGCTGAAACTGGAGGCATTCTTTCAGTCATTAACTTTTTTCCCCCAAAAGTTAAACATTTAAATTAGTATTTCTGTATTCATGGCAGTGACAGGTGCTAGGCTTAAGAACAGTGGCTACTTTTGACAGCCAGCGTGGGGACACAGCCTCAGAAATCATTCAACGACTAAGTGTCCTGGTGCAGAATAAGCTAAAGAGGGAATTTACAGTTTAAACATTAAACATGTTGCTTAGCTATTAAACAATTAGATTGTTCTAATCCTTAAGAGATGGAGACCAGTCTGTTATCTCCAGTTCTGGGTTTTCAGCAAATGTGCTCAACAATGTCATTTACCAGTGATACCCAGGTCACCTGGAACACAAGTAATGAAAGAAATGTAAGACAGCACAATCCCCCTCTGGGCAGCTCATCTTGATTTTGCCTGTCTTATGAACAGAAGAAGTGCACTTTACTTTCAAGTAATGGCAAAAATTAACTTCATGGCTTATTAGCCTTCCTGGTCTATAAGTGTCCCTCTAGAGCTAGAAACATCATTTAACCCTCCTGCAGTAGCTGATGTTGGCTCTCTTTTGTGTTCTTTGGGATAATATTTAATGCTGATGACCTGCAGCACTGCAAAAACCTTTCCGTTATTTGGTATGAGGCACAAAATGCTCTCCCAGCGCTTTCTGTCTGAACCTGCTAGAGATGCTTACTCATGGTGAGTAGAACTGCCTGTGTACACACCAGCTGGCTGGGGAAGGCCTCAGGAGAAGTCTTTGGGAGAGTGTTCACACGGGTGCAATTACTCTGATACCCATATTAGCTCTGACTCTGGTGAGGTGGTTGCCCATAATCAGCAGAAGCAGCAGCACGTTGCTCCCTCAGGGCTTCATGCTGGAATAACTGTGACTGGTGCTGCGGGGCAGCAGCTCCTGCATGCACCCTCAGGGGACCCCAAAGAAGCAGAATTCATCACTCTGAGTTCAGCACTGGCCATCTCCGCTCTGTGCCACAAACTCATGCTCAGCTTTGCTGCTGCTTTGTTCACGGGGCTGCTTTTGAAGATTAAAAAAACAGCTATGCTCTTCCTTGGTGCTCTGTGCCTGTAGTCATGTAGCCTCCTGCTCCTGCCACTCCTTGGGTTCTGGAAAATTAGGTGGCTGCCAATACCTGTGCCCTTTCTCAGCTCTTTCCAATTTAAAAACAGAGTTGTGCAGACACAACAGTTAACATCGTAAGGGCCTTAAAATGGCTTACCAAAGTTCAGACCTGCATAACTAAATTGCTGCCATTAAAGTGCCCATATGAGGAAGGTATAATGCCTCTGGTGGACCTGGTTTATGGGGACGGTTGCTAAGCAGCCCTGGAAAAGTCTGTGGAAAAACACATCCTCAATGGACTATTGATTTCATATAATAAATCACTCGACAGCTGAGATATTCTTTCACTAATTAATGGATTTAGAGACAAAATTACTGGTCAAGGCCCTGATGCTATAGCCTTCATAAAAAGAGCCTAACCCCTACTGGAAGAGAGATTTTGAGAAATGTTTGTTAACATAATGCACGGAGTTGAGCGACCAGATCCCCTCCCAAACAAAACAACTCTCAGTCAAGCACATTTGTATTTTATAACCCTTAAATCTCCACTGAAGCTATTTCTGAATTACTAAAAAGATCTATGTCACCTCTTTGGTGTCTGTTCTCCCTTAACTCTTTGAACATCCCGGTTGCATGTACTGCAGGCACAGGTTTTCCCTGTGTTACTGTGCTTCCCATGTAGCTGCAGATGTCAAGAAGAACCACCTTTTTACCTGAGGTAATCCAAAAACTTCCTTCCTTGTTCTAATGGAAATACTAGAATTTTTAACAACTTTATTTTAGTAACACACTAATGTATTTCAGCAAGATGGTCCATGTTTAAGTCTCCTGTACTACACTTTTGGGAAAAATTGGAGAAAATCTTTGTCTGTTTTAGAGAAGTGGCTAGGAAGAAGGGTGAAATTTATACTTTTCTTCTGAACCAGAACACAAATTTTACAATACTGCTATCTAGACTGTGTCAGGGAAAATTTAAGAACTATGCAACCTAAAAGCTCTGCTGCAGAGAGTTGATTTCCATCAAAATAAAATATCAGCAGTAGAAAATAACATTTTTTTTTTATCTGCTGAAAATGTCTGTCAAACTAAAACAGCAATGAAAATTGTGGACAAATATTTATTAATGAAGTTATGATTTTTCCCCCAACCATTTTGATATTTTTATCATATTTACTAGGCAACACATGTAAGATTGCTCGTAGGAGATCCAATTATTAAAATAGTCACAGTAACATTGTCCAGAAATGCTGCCTTGATATCAAAGAGAGGTCACAAAATTAAGTATGAAAATATGACCTCATGATTTTTAGGGATTCCCTGAAAATGGAGCTAAATTTATGATACAGTGAGAATTCTCATTTTTCAAATCAGCATTTTTTTTCATTGTGAAAGCAGAATTTTGTTAATATCAGTAAAGCTAGATCTTTTCCTACTATATAGATAAAGTTGGATCAATAGTAACAGATGACGTAAAACCCTGTAACTCAAAGCCGTATCTACAATGAAAAAGTCCCAATGCCTGCTATAGCAAAAGTAAAACTAAACTGTCATAACACCTGTAAGAACCACCTGAGCTATTGCAAACCTGTGTGGTGTGACTGTCAATGCCTCTTTCCCAAACAGCACGCTGTGGATAGCCTGAGCGGTTCCTTGCTCTGGTAGTAATTTCCAGTAGTAATCAATAAATGGATTAAAAGGTAAACAAACTGAATTATGTGAGCTACAGTCTTGATGTATAAAATAGCATGCACTTTGTCACGTGAAAAGCTGTTAGCACTGTATCTGGTAAAACAGACAATGCCTGTGAGCAGAATTAAAGAGATGAAAGTACACCCGGGTGCAGATGGCGCGGCACGGCACGGGCAATGAGGCATTGGTGGGGGCATTGCGGGAAGGTCCTCTATGGATCAGTTACAATCAGGCAAGTGCGGCGTACGTGCTTTCTGTTTGTGCTATCATTGAAATGGTGCGGAGTGACCCGACAGAAAATTGTTCTGAAGTGGGAGCAGATGCATTGAGCTGTCAGGGGCAGAGCCATGACGAGACACCGCGGCGCCAGGGACACACCTTCACGTCTCCTCTATATCACTCTCCCTGGCTGAGGGGAGCCCCCTCCCTCCACTCCCCGGGCAGCTTTGAGACTTGGGAATATTTTTCTCCCTATGGCAATGTCCCCAGCCATGCCCTCCAGAGGAGCTGCTTATTGTACAGATACCAGCAGGGCTGGGCGCAGTGCAAGGGGTGGTGGACTGGGGCGAAGCTGTTGCTGCTGTCTCATACAGCCTGGGTGAAGCAGAGAAAATGGGAATATCATACCCCACTCTGCACTCTCAGGCAAATCTCTGCCTGCATTTAAAGACCTTCCACCAGCGGTGAAACCCTTCAGCATCTGTGGGACCTGCTGCACGGGACTGATGGCAATGAAAAGCCTCATGTGCTGCAAATACTGAGAGAAACTCCACAAGACCTTCAATACCTTATATGGTACTGAGCTGCACTGCATCTACTTCAACAAGCTCCAAAGTCAAATATGGGCCACTTCCCTGCTGTATCACACTGTCTTGTAAAGGCAATTCCTATCCAGATGTTGGATATTCTCATCTATACAATCCATCCATAAAACGGAATATTTTGGGTCTCAATAGACATTATCAATTTGAGTAATCTCAACTCCAGTTTTCTTCGCTCTCCCAGTTTTTTGGGGTCTGTGTCTATATATTATTCCCTTTTTTATTACTGGCATGTAAGTCACCAGCCTCAGGATTAATGACATCTTTCCCTCATTTTTTTTTTTTCCTTCCCAGTTACCAACTTCTCATTTTCATAATATTATTTTAAAAAGAGGTAGAAAATTAGCCTAGTACCCAGACCCACAGCAGTGTCAGAGCTAGAAGGGTTTCTGTTGTGTGTGCCCTATTATTTTTGGAAAGAAGAAAAGTAAGAGGAGAAATACTGCAAATATGTGGATGATGCCTGAAGAAAGGTTCCATATATCTGTGCCTGGGAGAAACTTTGTGACTGTAAAGGCATGACCTGGGTGCCAAAGCATCTGTCTGTCTCTGCCAGTCTGCAGCAGCCGAGCTCTGTCATCCTCACTGCCTGAATGAAAAGGGCAGCAATGATGAACATTTTCCATGAGAAGGGACCTTCCTCCAACTTCTCATGCCTCAACATTTTCCCACCAAAAGTCTTCCTTCACCTCTTGTGGCAAACTGAAAATCTTCAATCCTCAGTTCATGATTTCCACTGCCTGCAGGGCTACGCTATGGTGGTCTGGTTCCCTGCTTTATGGCATATTTCTGCTGTGACTATTGAATGGGCATATGAATCCCAGTGTAGAGGGGGATTATGAGGTGATATTAGAGAAAAGGGTCAATGGGGCAGTATATAAATAACCATACTTCCAATTGCCTTGGCCAGCTTGCTCTTGCCAATGCTTTTTCATTGACATTATTGAAGATATTTCTCAGTCCAATGCAATATCCTGCAGGCAGAGATGATCTGTGACACTGCTCCTAGGAGAGCCAGGTATTGACACTTTCATAACTGTATTTTTCAGAAAGGCTTCCTTCAGCTGCAGGAAAGGTCATAAAAGGAGACATACAAGTATAATTACAGATCTTATGATTTTAGACTGAATTTGTGATTTACAGTCTGATTTGCATGTGTGACATAATGCTATCTCCTTCACCTGGGGGTTAGACTTCTCTTGTGATGGATGGTCGGTCTTTTGACAGGGACCAGGAGATTCAGGAATGACAGAACATTTACTTTTTGTATTTTTTTTTTTTCATATAAAGGAAATGTCCTCAGAATTGGCAATATTTATCTGTTTCTCTTATTTCAGAGAATCTAATATAACAAATAAAAGGACCTGTAAAAATATCACATGCAGCTAGAGGGTTAGATGGTGCATACACTGGTTTGATATTCAAATATGTTTTCCTGGCTGACTTGTAGATAAAATGAAGAAAAACCTTTTATTAGTGTCATTTTTTAAAATTTTTCATTAAAACCATAGGCTTTGTGCCCTGTTTACAGGTTCCGAGGGTAAATGACAGCTACAGATACTCAGCTAATTGGTTCTGAGCTTTAACTCCCTACAGAAATGGTAGCCACTGGTTACTTTTTCTGTATGTGGGGGAAAAAGGAGAGCTCTTACTACCTGCTTTAATTTGAAGTCAGGAAAGGCATGCTTTGCTATAGAGGCACGCAGAACAGTGCGCCATAAAGATTTTATGAGTTTGAGCTTTGGAATACTGTCTTACTCATAAGTGGTGAAGTCACGAGTAAATTGTGGGTGAGATTCCATTCTTTCAGGAAATACAGAAAGCCGGTGCTCAGCAGTATCTGACAGAACCAGACCCCAGTGCCTTCAGGAACAGGATTTTGCCATGTTCAATATTGGCAACACACACACACACGTAAATATATTATTGGTTATATATTTATATACATATATATGATAATATATGTATGAACACTCATATATGTTTATACAGTGTGTTCTTTTAACTCTCTGAATTAGCAGAATGTAACACTCTTCATGAGCAGGAACCGGATTTTGCCTATCACGTGTTTGATAGGGGGCAACATATAGATAATATATATTCATATACTATATATTCTTATAATTATAGAATGTACTTTATATACTATATATCATATATTGTACAACATATATAATATACATATGGCGTGTATATACATATATATATGAACCTATATTAATCTCTGTATACAGAGCGTGTTCTTCAAATCTCTAAATGAACAGAATTTAAGCCTTAATTAGTGGGAACAGAATGTTGTCTTTCACGTATTTGGTAGAAGCACCTTTCCTGTATTTGGCAATGGCAACATGCGTATGTACACATACATGTACATATGTACGCATACATATGTAAAAATTACTTTTCTAAAACACACACTTATACACATCCATATGTGTATATGTGTTCAGACATAGGTGTATACCTGTTTGAACATATGCATCTATATATACATCCATACATAGGTCGTCTCTACATGTATCTAGAAGTCACTTACTAAATTCTTGAATACTTACTAAACCCAAAATACTTTTAGATGTATGTAGAGACGACCTATGTATGGATGTATATGTACACATAGGCGTGTACCTGCCCATATCGAGTGTGTTAACGCTCGGAGCCAGTTTGCAGGGACAGGTGCACCGGTACCGTTCGACTGCACGCCCGTCTCTTTCCGAGGGACCGGTACCCGAGGGACCCACCCCGGCCGCGCCTCTGCCTTCGCGGTCCCGTTCGTCTCGGCGCGTCCCGGGGGCAGCCACCGGTGCGCGGGTCCCGGGGCACGCTCCTGCGCGGGAGCACCGCACACCGCTGCAGCCGGGCCCGCACCCAGCCCCGGCACCTGGCGGCGGCCGCCCGGGCCCGGGGGTGGCGGGGGGCGGCGGCGGGGCCGGCCCCGCGGCTTGGCCCCGCGGGGGCGGCCCGGGGGGGGAGCGGGGCGCCCGCGGCCGGCCGGCGGCGCCGGGCCGGGACTCGCCCAGTCACCGGGGAGGGGGCGGAGCCGGCGGGGCCGCGGCGGCGGCAGGTGCCCGCGGCGGCGGGATGGTGGCGGCGGCGGCGGCCGGCGCGGGGCCGTAGGGCCGTAGGGCAGCGGCGCGCCGGGCCGGGAGCGGGGACGCCATGGGCAGCGGCGGCGGCCCCCCGCGCCCTGCCGCGCCTCTGCCGCCGGTGCCGGTGCCGGTGCTGGTGCTGGCGCCGGTGCTGGCGGTGCTGGCGGCCGGGGCGGCGGAGGCGCGGGCTACCTCGGAGAGCCAGCTGCCCGGCGCCTCGGCGATGGGCACCGGCACCCCGCCGAGCCCCAGCGGCACCGCCTTCGAGGAGACGCGGCTCCACGTCTTCACCCTGGACTACCCCCACGTGCAAATCCCCTTCGAGATCACCCTCTGGATCCTGCTGGCCTCCCTCGCCAAGATCGGTGAGCGGGGCCGTCGGGCGACCCTCTCCCCTTCCCCCCTCCCCGGGCCCGGAGCCCGGCCGGGGCCCTCCGCGCCCGGCGGCGGGGGGCGCGGGTGCGGGTGCGGGGCTGCCGGCGGCGGCTGCTCCTTGGCGGGGCGGGGTGCCCGGCCGTGACTGGGCTGGCGGAGATGGGGTTTTCTAGGTTAGGAAAGGTGCGGAGGGGGAAAGAGGTTCCCTCCAGCCCTCTGCAGCAACGCGTAAACCCCGGGCTACGAGGACTGTAAAACGCAGAGCTGAGCCGGTGCGCCGCTGGCTTTTCCTTCGTCACCCGGCTGTCGCTTGAGCACTACCTTCTTTTTCTTAAAATAACGCCGGGTGTAATGACAGTTTCAGAACAGAACAACGGATCGATGGAAAGCAAATATTTATGAGGGTAGAGTAAGCCTCCTCTGTACTTTCCCACCATTCACTTATGTCCCGAGAAAGGCAAAAAAGCCGGCACTGAATGAGTAAGAAAGGCCACCTCTTCCCTCATGTGGAAAATATTTGTATTGCATAGCTTCACGGTGTTTTGTGCATCTTATATATAAAGTTTTTTAATTAGCTTTCTAAGTTCCAAACAGAAACATGAGTACAGTATTATAATCTAAGGAATATCAGATAAAGGTGTACTACAGAGCCATTTAAAAATCAGTAAATCTCCGCAAATGATGAACTTTGTATCTTCTTGACTACAAGATAATGTAAGGAATAAAGCCATGGGAACAAAAAACCCAAAAAGGTTTACTCATACTCCAACTGTTTGATGCAGAACTCTGCTTTTGCAGCGCAGATTTCCATAAAAAACTACAATCATACTCATTCTGATAAAATATTTTGATAAAACCTAAAACTTTGACTTCTGCTTGGGACATTGAAATAGACTGTGTCACATTCTGGTTAGTGATCAGGTGATTAGGATTCTGCAAAAACAAAAATTTGTATTCACCTCCTGCCACAGCTAGCGTTGTAGTTGGGGGCCTGATCCTCTACCCAAGCAACTTGCTATGGCTTCTTTCCTTTCGGCAGAAATATTGTATGTTGCATCCATTAAAGATGCAGATACCATGATGCGTGTATCTTAATGCATTAAAGATGCATGCTTAGTCTTGAGTGTGTATTTAGGTGTAGAATCAGGACAGAGTTCAAATATGATACACTCAAGTATATAATGAACCGTAATAGCCAGAAAATAGGGAGTCTGGTAAAGAGTTTAACCAGTTGAGTATTGTAAAATTGCTCTGGCTTCTGAGTTTAGGCACAACAAGAACTGTTGAATAAGCTAAGACTAGTGAAAAAGTTTCTGTTTTATTAAAGGTTACAGGGAAGCCATTTGAAACATGTAAACACACATATATACACAATAATATATAATTTCTGTAGGACTGTACACTCTATCCTAATATTTTGCTAGTGCATAGGCATCTAAAAAGTAAAAAAAAAAAAGTTACCTGACTACTTTGCCAATCTGACTGCAGTACAGTAAACAAACAGCATAGATGAGGAGAAATACATATAACTTTTAAATCCCTGCAGTTACACCAAATGAAAGCTAGTGTGGCTAATCTAGGGCATCACCTCTGCTGTTACAAGTGTGTGTGTGCTAAGCAATGAGGGCCAGGAGAGGCCCTAGGTGTGGCAGTGCTCAACTTCACCACGCCTATCTGCCGGCGCCCTGACTCCAGGACTGGAATTAGGAACATCCAGTTCTTGCTCCTGGATCTCCGTCTGTGCTTCCTTATCCAGCGAGTGCATCAGGTAAACCTTCCCAGGACAGACCCATCACTGAATTTATATTCCCACGGCATCAATTTTTCACTTGCTTGTGCCTTCTTTTGTACTGAAGGTAGTGTGGATGGGCAGTTCTCTAACCACCAAGATATAGAAATGTCGGCTCTGCCACCTCCTACTGGGTTACTAAGAGTGGGCCATGTGTGTCTCAGTTCAGAGGGATGAAGAGGGGTTTTCCAGCCAGTCTCGCTGCCTGTAGCCCTGAGAGCAGCCCTGCAAGAGAGGAGGCTCTCTGGTGCATCCCTTCCCCAGCATTTCCTGGCGGGCAGCACAGGCATCTCGCCCCTGTCATGCCAGGTGGCGTGGAATCCACCTCGAGACTCACGCACTGCCCAGGAAACTTCGGTGCTTAATCTGGCATCGCAAATTCCTTTCTGGGGCTAGGCGCTGAATGCTTACGCTTGGCACTGCCGAGTAGCAAACCTTTATGAACGGAGCCCTAAGGTCTTTTCAGCTGCAAGGAGCTCAGAAGATAGAGTCTCATTTAATAACAGCTCTCACAGTGTGAAGGGTCCCAAAGACAGCTGTATTGCAGCACCTGCTTATTGCCCGGCTGGAGCCTTTTTGAACAAATATGTTTTCGCAGAAGTCCGGTTTCACTGGAGCTTAAAGGTTCCAGCATTTGCTAATATTTGTAGGGGATTTACCTGAAAGGTTTCTCAGATCCTGTCTGTGATTGTGTCATTGTAGGCTAGATTTAGAGGGAGCAAGAAAGACAGCATGAGAAGGGAAAACCTGGAGCTGTCAAGCAGAACAAGCAGAACATTTTGACAAGCTGCATTTTCACAAAGACATTAGAAACATGGTGTTTTTTATTCCAGCATAGAACAAAGACACACTTTGAAATTTAAGAAATTGCCTTGAACAGAATTGTAATCTACTGGCTACCTCTACTTATTTCTTATCTTGTGGGATGATACCATATAGGAGGTATGTTACATGCCAATGGACTCCATGAGTATATTAAGTAGGACCCAGTGCACTCAAAGTATACTGCAGTCTCTAGGCAGTGAAAGTAGTCTACCTGTCTCCCAGTTTTGCTTAATTCTTATGGTACTAAACCTACAAAATATGGTCTAACTGATCCAGATTCCCATTACTTCTATGTTTAATCACAAATGCATGATTAGAAGTGTTTCTTCTGGGAACTGAGCTGATATCCTTCCATTTACCTCCTGAAAAAAGGTTTAAGCTGTTCAGAGGGCCCTTGGAAAACTTGCGTGTAATCAGTACACATCTCGGTGGCATTTCCAGCATCAGAGATCACTGGATTTCACCCAAGTAGGAAACCAGGGCTCTTAGGACCTTTATCTTGAAGAGTACTGAACTTACACTTTAGGCAAGTGTCCTACTGCCCAAAGGCCTGAGGGTAAACATCTTCCAGGCTGTTGAAACTGGGTCGATGCATAGTCAGGAGCCCAAGAACAGGGTCAGAGGAGGAGAAAGTAGCTGTAGTCCTGTGTTCAACTTAAAAGTCTGAGTATTCATGTACTGCAGGGGATACGCTCTCAGAACGTTCCTGACCATGTGGCTGTGGATCCATCTGAGCAGGGAAGACGTCCCTCATCCTGCAGGCACCTGTGCCAGACTTGATGTGCACTGGATTCTAAATCCTAGCTCTCTGCTCTTAAATGCCTGTCTCTGATCACCTTTGAACGTTTTGCATGGAGGCAGGAAGTCTTTCAGGAGTTTTGATGCTGTTTACATGGATAAAAACCACATTTAACTTAGTGGGATCCTTTCCATTACCTTTAAGGATGAGGTGGAGTCCCAAAAGCTCTGAGACGGTATGAACTGTCCAAAGTGACTTGTAAAGAAGAAAAGGAAAATATTTTTATTTTTATATTCACAATAGACATTTCATTGCCATTTCATTACAACTAGTTGACATGTATTTTGTTTTCATTAAAAGCTGCATTTACAAAAATTCTCTCCTCTTCACTTTTTATTGAGAAAATGATTTAAGATACTTCTAAAGGGCTTAAAAAAACTTTTAGCAAAATTTGCTTACTCAGGGGAAACTTCAGTCACTGTATTGGAAATTTTGGCATCCTGCCACTGCAGAAACTAAGGCAAACCATAAAATGTTTATGTGGAAGCTGCTGAAAGGTGAAGAGTCAAGTCTCCAACCGCAAATTTTTCTGTTTCCAGGGTCACTACCTGTTCTGCCAATATAGGATATTGGTGATTCCGGTTTCAAAAAATGGCAGTGAATTTGGCAGTCCTTCTAACAAGTCGCATAGGCTGTGTTTCTAAATATTAAAAAGCAGTCTTGTGTTCATCCAGAAAGGAAAAAAATGCAGCCTAAACTGCTTGTGTTTTAAAAATAGCTTTAATAATTATAGAATATGTAAGTAAAAAATCTATAGATTGAAACAGCTTTCCCTTTGGTCCTTCCTAACCATTTGTTCTTCCTAATTTTAAGGTCAGGCTTTCTTTTACCTGGAAAAAATCTGTGATGAAAGGAGAATTAACAAAATAGGTGTTACAAGATACAGAACCCTGAAACTGGGAAACTGGATGTGAACTATATCAAGCTTGCACTAGTTTAACTGTTTCGACTACAGGTGTGATTTTTACTGAAATAGTTTTACTGAAATAGACGCCCGTTATTACCACACCCAGTGTTTCCGTGCAGCTCTCATTTAAAATAATTTAAATGCTTTTTAGTTAGGCAGGAATTGTGGGATCTTGTGGGTGTGGATAGTTTTCTATATAATTATATGGGCCAAATATAGATAAGGAGGAGCCTGAAAAAGATTGGCATCTCCAGGACCTGGAATGTGACCTTGGTGCATAAGGTTGATTGTTCCATTAGACCGGCCAGAGTAAGTTCCTTCAAAATTTTTCCCATTCATTACCAAAATTATCCTTACAACAGCCACCTTCTACAAGTAATGGTAATCTTTATATCAAAACTGCATGTCTTCGAGAGTTTCAGTAGGCTAAGGAACATTCAACCATTAAGTCATCATTCAGAACCTTTTTTTAATTCATTTTTTCAGTACTTTGCACAGATTTTTATGAGAGACTCCTGACACTTCCACAATTCATATAATACAGCGTAATAGTACAGGTTACAACTTATTGTCACTTTATGGAAAACGTGTTGTTTCTTGTGAAATTAAGTTGAAGGCTCCGCTAAAATTAAAAGAACGATTCTGTCTGTAAATGCTTCCCCATGGTGGCTGGGGAGGTGACCATGGGTGACTGGTAAAAGACTTCCAAAAATGTAATGAAAGTACTCCTTAAACTCCTTTGTAAAGATGTGCATGGAGAAGGGGGCGGTTATTATGTTGGGTTTTTTTTCTCTATCGGGATGTAATTTTCCCTATAAAAGTGTTTGGATTGTTTTTCTGGAGGATTCCATATTACCAAAAATTCCACACTTTCACAAACAGAACCCTTGCACACAGTTGCTCCAGTCAGCCTGTTAACTGGAGTGTCTCCCACCAAATTAACTGAATTAACTACTCTAGCTGACAGATTTACCTTGACCTGTTGTGGTGGTCCAGTTCAGTCTTTGCAATGAAAATGGAATTTCCCTGCGATTGCTGTTTGTTTGCTATAGAAACTAAGATATCAGAATCCAGAATAATCTTTTGGATTCTGTACAAATAACCATTTCACTTTCTTGTGTTTGAATTTCATTTGAAGGCTTTCATCTCTATCACAAGTTGCCCTCAATAGTACCTGAAAGCTGTCTCCTTATTCTGGTTGGATTGCTTCTTGGTGGGATTATTTTTGGAGCAGAGGAGAAGTCCCCACCTGTAATGAACAGTGATGTTTTTTTCTTGTATCTTTTACCACCCATTGTACTCGACGCTGGATATTTTATGCCAACTCGTCTTTTCTTTGAGAACTTTGGTACCATATTCTGGTATGCCGTGGTGGGCACACTCTGGAATGCCATCGGCATTGGAATTTCACTTTATGGAATTTGCCAGATCAGTGCATTTGGTTTGACTGATATCACATTGCTGCAGAATTTGCTCTTTGGCAGCCTCATTTCAGCTGTGGATCCTGTGGCGGTGTTAGCAGTTTTTGAAAATATTCATGTCAATGAGCAGCTTTACATCCTGGTGTTTGGAGAGTCTTTGCTGAATGATGCTATAACTGTGGTAAGTTACTTGATAAATGATTAGTTAATGAAAATGATAAAGATTGTTCATGCCACTCCATTATATCTCTTTCTATCTAGTTGTTACGGTTTGCTAATAGATGGAAGTCAAGGAGTGCTGATGTGTTTATGTAATTCTCTAAACTTTAGATTTAGAAACTACGGTAGTCTTACTACACCAGAGTAATGTGTAATGGTAGCATATTTGCACTAGGGATTTTGCTACTTGCTCTCTTTAGTTTCTGTATCTTTGAATTCTGTTACCTCTGTAATCTAAAACTGGAGGTTTTCCTCACCTGCAGAAATGACCTTGGACAGGAGAGGCCAATGTGGGGTGTCCCCGCATGTTCACAGAGAGAATGGGCAAATCATGGGACAGGAGACGGCCCGGGACCTGGCTGATGCTAGCCTTTTGCATGTGCCCATCCAGTTGGAAATGCCCTGAGGCCACCAATACGTTTCTCCCAGGCTACAGATGAGATATGACAGCCATTTGGAGGCAGTAATTTCTAATCATTAACTAGCTTTACTGGGTTTGTGGTGCTGACCTGACGACAGCGATCTGCAAATTCCATTAACACCCCTAATGCCCCTTGTTTGTACCTGATGATACCATGTCTGGGACATTACTCCCATTTATCCATGCCTTACTTGAAATCCTGCCTGTGTCAACTATGTCCTGGCATGTTTTCTGTTTTGTGAGACATGGAGGTCCAGTTTTTCATATGCCAGAAGGATCAGAAAGATTCATGAATTGGGTCAGCACCTTCCCTGTCTCTGTCACTGGCTTCTTATTCCTCTCCCAGTCTATGCACAATTGTCCTTCAGTGTTTCCTTTTTCTAGGACTTTGCCTCACCTGCTTAACACATGTATAACTGATAATTTAATCTGAGCCTTGGTACTGACCACTTCTTGTGTGTCTGTGGGAGTACCATTGTTTTTTTCACTTATGCTTCTTGCTTTACCTGATTCTGTTGCTATCCAGTCAGCTGAATCTCATCCTCTCTTATGGGCTTGCCTTGAAGCCTAACTTTTCTCATAAGAACTTGTAGAGTAGAGCTGATGGTTGGACTCGATGATCCCAAAGGTCTTTTCCAACCTGAATGATTCTGTGATTCTGTGATTTTGTGAAACTGCCTGCCATTACTAAACTGGTACTTAAGACAGTCCTGAAAATAAGTGGGTGTAAATACTGAGTTTCGAAAGGCTCAGCAGTTCAGCTGTGTCTGTGTCTGTCTCCATTCTTAATGACCACTCATGCAGTGGAATTCTTTTCATACAAGCTTTTCTGGGGGAAAAAGGTCTGTTTTTATGTTAATGTAAACCCTTTTTTTTTTTTGTGGATTTTTCCAACCAAAATCACTTTTCCAGTCACAAAATCAATCACCTTTCCACTGGAGCAGCAGTTAGTCCAGCAAGATTTGCTAGGAAACAACTGCATCCTGATGATGGAAGTATTCATGCGTGCCATTGCCTAATGGCAAATTATGCCAGAACACCATTTTTATAGGCACTGGCATGGCAATTTAATAACTGTGATGCATGGCTTTCCTGGAGGCGTCATTATTGCCTTCTTTGGAGGTAGTTCTTTCTCAGGGCATGCCAGCCCAGATGTCCTAACACAGGGGAGATACTCCCAGGAGTCTGTAGGGTCAGCCCAGTAACGCACTGGCCGTACATATATTCATGAAGGAGTGAAAGGAATTTAGAGTACCTTTGGTCTTACTTCCTAGCTATCGCTTCAAGGCAGCACTTGGCTGGAGATCAAGTTGTTTCCACATGCTAAGCATTGGTCTGCTAATGGTTCCTTGTTATGGTTTTGCACACCTGCAATCGTGATTATGCTTAAAACGTGACCCAGGCCATCACACAGATCCCCATGGGGTGCCCTTAGAGGACCTTGCCTCCCCTGCCCATAGTGGTGCTGCTGGACAAGTTCTCGCTGTGGTGCTGCTGGGGTTATGCAGCTATCTGCTCAAAGGAGATGATGTTTTGTAAATACTATTTCTTCCTCTGCCCTTGTTGGGTTACCAGGAGAGCTGATAAAACCAGCTATCAGGCAGAGCTCAGCACCCTCCAGATTTCATCTGCTGGAGCCCTTGAGTCCCACCTACCCTGGCAGGTGCCTCTGGTGGAGTGTGGGGACGAAGCAGGAGGGGAGTTCAACGTAGGCTGGCTGTCCTCAGAAGCTGCCTAATTCCTACGGCCACTGCAGTATCAAAAAACCCAGGGGCCTCACAGATGGGCTGTGCAGAACAGAATGGCTTTACTAAACATGCTTTCTAAATACTTTAAGCCCTTCTTCCTGCTATCCCACTTGCACTGCCTGGCTGCTCCTAATAAAAGGTTTTATTAGGATAGCAGGGTCATCTATGCTTTCCCTTTTCAGAAAACGTGCTACTACACCTTCATTTTAGATACAAAGCGAGGTGTTCTTTCTCAAGAATCTCAGCTCTGCTGCATTTCTCAGGTGGTCTTTCATGCCTGATAGTTTTTCCAATATGTCCGTGCATTTGGATGATACTTTTCCCCCACTGATGGAATTTTGGAGCTTGAATTTGGCTGAGGACAATATTTGCCATTTGGCTTCTGGTTCAGAGTTGGTGCTTTACCAAAAGACTGGGTCAGTGATGACTAGCACAGTGATATTAAATGGCAAGATCACAGTTGAAGTTGAGTTAGCAGTTCAAATTCCAATTCTGGGCTTAAAATCACAAAGAAAGAACCAGTGTCATTACAATAATATTATTCCCATGTTAGAAAACATTACAGCAGTGCTCTGTATTCTGCCTCTGCTGAAAACATTACTTTAGAGTGCTTTAATTTCAGAATTAAAAACTAATAACTAAGAACTGATGAAAATAAGCAATTAGTGTCTAGAAAGAGCAGAGATGGTCTGAGATAAGATTAAAAAGCAATTGGTGACTGATATTCCTTGGTGTAACCTTCAGCAAGTTCAGCTGAAGGATGTTTAGTAAATGCAAATCTTGAACTTGAAAAAAACCGCTGTTCTCATACCAGATGCATTACAAAATGTGACCAGGATTGATGTTATTTAACTCACCTGAAAGTTTAGAGAGAGCTGTAAAACTGAACTGCTTTAGAGTAAAAGGGAAGTGAACCTGATTTTGATCTCATTTACAGAAGTGTAAATAAAGAACAATGAGAACAATATTAAAATCATGTTCATGACATTCCGTAGTCCTAGCTGCTGCTTCTACAATGGTGGTCTGGTTTTGATCTGAGGTAGAAAGGAGAACATTTGGTTTTCGTCTTTCAAATAACTTATGGCAACAGACTTGAGATTTGTGGGGATGTCTGTATGTGGAAACAACAGGCTCCATTCTGTTTGCAGGGTGAATACTTTGCCGTGAGAATGAGGTGATGTTATGGAAAGGCTACTGCTTGAGTAGATCAAAATTATATGCTTCTTTACAAGCAGCTCTCAATGGCCTTTACTTTGGAGACTTGCTTGATATATATTTATGTAGTTACATTTTAAAATATAAAAAAAGGCTATTTAAAACTCCAATTAAAGAAAATAACCATCTTCCCTAATACATGCCAAGGGAGTATTCTGCCAGGTCAAATTCTGTAGGTGTCTTGAAGAATAACACAACTCTCGGGTAGTCCCAAGTTTCAACAAGTGACTCAGGAAAACTCCTCTCAAACAACACAAGTCAACAGTATTTTTGTTTCAGTCTGTGATTCACGGAGTCCTGGGAGTCTGTGGACTGAGAAGTCCTTGTAAAATGACTATCAAAGGCACTCCTATTGTCAATAGGCTTAATTCTGATATGCTTCTCTTCATGGAAATCCATAAGGTCCATAAATCAAAACAGGTGGAAAAACAGTGGAGCCTATGACATTACTTTCCTGTCCTGCACAGTCCATAAGGACAAGGAACAGGGCAAAAAGGCTGGGAGTCTGCCTCAGAGCAGCAAGATGAAGGGGTGTGTCCAGGTGAAAAAGGACACTTCTCCCAGGTGGATTCATCCTGAGGGCATCACTGTTATCAAATAAATAGTTCATGCTCCTGCTCTTGTCCTGTTTGTTGCTTTGTAATGAAAATTACCGGTGATCATGCTAGGTTTGATTTAACCTTCTTTTTTCATGCTTGCTTTGGAATATATTTTTTTCTTTTCTCTTTCTGTTCTTTCCTTTCACTTAGCCCAAAGGACCCATAATAGTCCATGTCTTTGCATTAGACTATAGTGAGAACTTTTACCTCTGTATGACCTATCAAATTTTGGCCAAGAAGAGATGAACAACTTTTTGTCATGTGAGAGAGAACAAGACTGCAAACATGACAAAACCCTCCCAGTCACTATTCAAACACCTACATTGTTGGCAAATGCAAGTGCTGATAAAAAATTGTTCTCTCAAATAGCATTTCTGATAGAGAAACCTGTTTGATATACTAAGAAGTCCAGAAAGCAAGCAGAGGTTTAACTCCTGCAAGCTGTCCAAGATGACTAGTCAGGTGTTTGTTATGACTATGGTGGCTTAGCCTGTGAACCCACTGTGATAGTAATATGACCAAGTCACAGTATCGCATGGCTGGGAGCATATGTGCAGCACCAGGCAATGCTTAAATCTCCCAAGTAAGTCTGCAAAAGGGGAGACCCTTTGAGGTTTCTTTAACAGTAACTGATTCCATTGTTGTCAGTTTTGTAGTAACTAAAATACTGGATATTAGAAAAATGTAAACTTTACATCATTCTGTTTCCTGTGTAAAACAAAAAGGCTCTTTTGCTAAGAAAATGTGGTAATCCTGTTGACCCAGTTTGTTTTGGAGGATGGTTATAAACACTTTGAAAATTAAACTGGGCAAACACATGGTAACAGGTCTTTTAATGGGAATGAAATCCAAACCTCTGGAAATAATCTAAAGTTTGAAAAGTCTTTAAACCATTGGATTCGTAATGGTTAATAAGTCAGAGAAAGAGCACTCCATGGATGTCATGTTTCTTGTACTCCTTGGGGGAGTGTGTCATTTTCCATACCCTCTTCCCCCTGCCCCCCATGCCAGATTAATTTATGGTCTAATTCAGTACTTGAGCTCTTGGTATCTTACGTAAATCAAACACATTTGAAAATAACCTGATTTTTCACTGATTATGAAACTGTATTTTTTTTCCTCCCCCTTTTTTATTTCTTTGATTCTGGGGAAAATCTGAAATGGCCACTTGTAGAGAAATTAGAAGCTCTGCAAATACATGAATTTAAAGAAAGATTAGATAGATCTATGCTGCTGGCCTGCAGAATGGCATGGATTAATAAACCTGTCCCATTTGCAAAAATGGGAATAGTGATGTTTATCCTTCTTTGTATATCTCCCTGATATTTATGGATGACAAGTAATATGCCAGAGGTAAACAACAGCATATCTCAAAAGTGAGTTCAAGGTAGATAGAGAAATTCAAAGTTCAGCATTGAAGCAGAGGAACATAATGATGTTAAGGGAAATTAAGAAGAGTTCAAAAACATAATGTGCTTTCTTTTTCTCATAGGTCCTGTACAATTTGTTCAAGTCTTTCTGCCAGATGCGCACAATTAAGGTTATTGACATATTCGCTGGGATTGCTAACTTCTTTATAGTGGGGATCGGTGGAGTATTGATTGGAATCCTTTTGGGATTTGTAGCAGCCTTTACCACCCGTTTCACCCATAAAATCCGAGTGATTGAGCCACTCTTTGTCTTCCTGTACAGTTACTTGTCATACATAACAGCTGAAATGTTTCATCTCTCGGGCATCATGGCGTAAGTACCCCAAACTTCAATAACAATAGCACCTACGTAAAAATGCTGAAGGAAATTGCAGAGGCGACCAGATTTTGCAAACTTTGCCATATGGCATCATTCCACTATGCATGGCAGCGATGCTGGCTTGTGGATTTCCGGCTTCTCCCCTCCCGCTTCCATCCTATTCTCTCAGCTTGCCACCACACCAGCTGTGTCACTAAAACTGTTCATGGCATCACACCATAAACCATATCTTTGATGTGTTCCAAGTTAAAAATAATCCCTTGTATTTTCAGTGGGGTTATTTTTAACCCAGGTCAGTTTGGTGACCTGTGTCCTCATGTGACCCTACAACTAGTCATAAGGACATGGCTGAGGGGTGGCCCACAGTGATGTAGGGGCAGCAGTGGCTAGGAGAGAGTGGGAGCAGTAGCTGAGAACTTCATGAACTGGCTTCACTTCTAATGCCAATGTATTGTGAAACTACGTCTTCCCTTAGCCATGTGAGCAGCCAGTAAGTACCATTCAAGGAAAACAATGTATATATCATTAAGACAAAGTCCTGATGGACTGCAAGCACAGTAAGGATCGGGTGAATGTAAAATTTGCAGAATCTAGTCCTATGGTGATATAACCATTTAGTTTAGTATCTTGATATGTGTGCTTGTGTGTTACAGTGCTCTCTGTATACATCATTATATATAAAATAATGTTATTCTTCCCCCTGACAACAGATAAAAATATTTTCACTTCTGGCTTTTCACTCCTGGGCTTCAGTAAAGTGAGAACACAGCCTCTCGCTTGATGCTGTTTATACTGTAACAACCTCAACTTTAGAAAGAGCCTTTATGACATTTGATATGCTTAAATGGTTTGCTCTTGTTCCAAGTAATATTTTTAAAGGCCAACCTTCTTTAATGACTTTGTATTGTTCCAGTGGCAAATATGAGTCATTCAGACATTAGGAGCATAGCTTTTTATGAAAGCTCAGATGTTATGTCTGAGTATCACTAATACTTGATAACACCTCATCTGATGATTATCTTTAAGGAAAGTGAAGATAGTTTTGATATCACAGTCATGCCAGTATAAGGTTTTATGGGGCTGGGAAGCAATTTATATGGAAACTTACAGCTGATGATTTCAGTAGTATAAAAATAGAAATATGCTATGAAATGAGAGGTGTTAATACTTTAATAGAAGTAAAGAGTGAAAGATTGCATGGGTTTCTTTCTCTGATATGAGCCTAAATAAAGTAACATATGCATCCACTTTGACCGAGTTCATAAATGTGCCATCTCTTTCCCTAGCTTCTATTCATAGCATTTGTGTGGTTTCTAGTTTCCTCCACTCCTTAGGTCAAATGTCCTTGATGTCCTATGATCAAATACTTAAAGGGCTTCTAAACCAAAGACGTGTGGCTAAACTGTACATGAAAAAAATTGTAGCAGTATGCATGAAAATACTGATTTGGACATGCTGCATCTGGCATACATTGCAAAGGGCACGGCGGGTCACTGGACCCACCACATGCCAGTGCCTGCCACCAGCACACCAGTGCTTCCCATGGCACTAACAACACATTCCTTTTCATTTGTAACACTGGTCCCTCAGTGGGTGCAAAACAGAAGAGGAGACACAAAGTATTTTTTCCCTCCAACAGCACAATAGAAAATAAGCTGTCCTTAAAATGTCCTGTATGTTTTTTGACTCTAAATGCATTTTTTAGTAGCTAACAGAACTGAATTCATCAGTAACACCCAGGAGGAGCAGGAAGGGCTCACTGCAGCCATGTGGTGTCTCAGCTGCCACGAGATGTAAAGTATGCCCCCTTCCCAGCAGTGCTGCTGAGGGCCTTAAGTGCTCTTGTAATCTCCGCATCCCCTTGGAGTAAATCTACCCAGTGCTTTTCACATCTCATTGGGATTTGAACTACAGAGAGTATTTTGCTCTGTGTCACAATGTGACATGCACTGTATTTTGTTCCCTGTCATTTTCTGCAGGGAATGACTCATGGCAGGATTGCTTGGGTCTGACTTCAAAGTCAGACCTCCTTTGAGCATGTAGTTGGACCAAATGACCTTGGAGTGTCCCTTACAACCTGGATTGTTGATTCATTATATGCTTCTGTGGCCATTTATAGTTCAGCCTATAGGGAATAATTGCCTGATCTCCCCTTTTTCACCTATACCCACGTGAGTCTGTTAAGCTACTGATTCCCACTTCCTTCATAACCAGATTTGTAAAGATACTCAGTAAGACTTTGTGGTTACATGCTGTACAATCCTTTAGGGGGAGGACATGAGCAGGAATGTACAGTGTTATCAAATACATAGGATACATACACAGAGTGCCTCATTTCTGTGCAAGCAGGAATTCGCTGGCAGAGGAATAGAAGGGAATGAAAGGTGCTTGTCCCTATTCTGATAAGTCTGTGTACTCATTCTGAGGACAAATGATTCTTGAAGCATCTGTGTATAACCCCTGCACCAGGTTACCTGGCTGAAATAGCGAAGGGACTGAACCGTGTCCCTGTGAGCTGGAGAGAGAAAGTCCTCTTCAGGAGAGGAAAGAGCTGTAATTAGAACCAGGCTTGAATCAGGGTCATGGGTGTAAAACATACAGATATGAATCTGAACTTTATTTGCTTGGTTCCACTTCTAATTATATGCATTTTCTGCTTACTAATTTCTCATAAAGGCTGTGAAGCGGCAGAACTGTTAATATATGTTTCTTTTTTTGTTTGCAAACAGTGAATTAGCAGGCTGTAAGGAACAAACATTGAAACTACTGTAAATTTAGTAGGTCAAGGAAATTTGAGGATTGAACCCAGTGGCCTAGTTTGTTGCAGTCATGACAGAAACTGTACTGTTCGTACAGGAGGACTTTTATTCTTCAGAAGCACAGAAGGTTGCAGGTTGATTGCAATTAGCTGTTTTTTTCCTCCCCTTCTTGACGAAGGCAACTACCTCAGGTCACAGAAATGGAATCCAGAATTAATATATGTGGATAAGAAATGTAAAATAAAACACACCTAAGCTTTTGCTTTGATTATTGTGACAGTAAAAATTTACTTTGGGAAGAACATATTATAATCATGTACATAAAATCTTGCATATTTAAAGAAATCTGTTTTATATTAAATTATAACACTATATTACTCTATTATTTTCAAATTAAAGAGACTTCAACAGGTTTTTTCTAACATAAGTAAGTACTCTGAAGAGATACCAAATTCATAAAGTAAGCAGTGATTAGCTGTGGAATATTACTTACCTGAAGAGTAACAAATAATGTACAGCACTATTTGTTATCCTGGTGAACCAACTCATCAGTTAGCTGACACTAATTGAATGAATGCAAAATATTACTGAATATAATATTGTATGTATGAGACTGTTGTCCCTTTAAATTCTAGTGGTTAAGCATGGTAGGTGTTTTAAGTTACAGCTTGCAAAGATCCTGATTAATCTGGTGACAGATTCTTATCAGACATCTATTTACAGTGTCTCCATTACCTCAGGATCCAAAACCAAACCATGTCCAGAGCATGCTTCCCCGCCTTTCCAAGCTGCAGGGCTTTCCTAAGTGACTATAATCATGAGAACTATTTATTTTAAGAAGGTAATAAATATTACTGAGTGTTTTCTTGTGTCTTTGATGCAGACCTGACAGCCCTAATGCTTCGGGCAGTAAGCTGCAGCTTTGAGACCCTGAAACGACCGCGGGTCTGGAAGTGGCTGTTGTACAGCCTGCCCACTGCATTCTTGCTATATTGCATTTGCTGCCCCTGCACTTGCCAGCTCCACTGGCCCACCCTGATAATTATTAGGCAATTCAGGCTGCGCTTCCCTACACTGAGGCACCACTTTGAGGTTATCCTCCAGCCAGCTCTGCTAACAAACCTGTAAACTTTATAGCTGAGTGGTTCTCAGCCATGCCTGCACCATGGGCAACCATACTGAGCAAGCGATGTACATCCAGTAATGTCATTCTTTGCTCTTCCTGCTGATTGAGAAACTCTGTTTACTGACACAAGCTCAGAGCATGGACACATAGGCATACTTACAGTAAGCCCTGTCCTTTTATGTATCAGCAGAGATGCCCATTTCATTCATTTGTAAGTGCTTTAAATGTGCAACCACACCTGTGTGATTTCTGGTGGTGTTTTTCTCCTATTCAGCCCTGTGCAAAGGCAAAGCAAGCAGTGGCTTAAAGTGGTGGAGAATGACAAATTGTCTGTAGCCTTGCTACTTACTTTGCCTGGAGAGAGGAGCTGACTACCGTCACTGACAATGGGGAGGGGAATGGTTTGGTGGGACAACTGCGGGTGGGAAGGGAGGGAAGCCCTGCCCCAGGACATCCAGTTGCCATTCTGTCTGATGTCCCTCAGCAGCAATAGAAGCAGCAATCCCTGTTTTCCAGGGCTACCCCTGGCTCTCCTCAGCTCTGTCTCTTCCGAAACACAGAGTTTGAGTGACCCCTTCACAGATCATGTGGATTTAGTATATGGAAAAAACTCTCCATATACTGATGTCTCCTCAGAAAACTCCCCACTGTGGAAAAAAAATCTTGTGCCCAAAACTGTAGGTTCACCAAGTCTATAAATTTGATATTGGTTATGCAATAAGTTATGGTTTGTATTTTAAAGAGGACTATGGAGAAGTGAATAATATCCTGTAGAAATGGGAGAGGCTAAAAAAAATTCAAGCCAATGAAATACAGGATAATGTTTGCCTTTCAGGATTACAGCTTGTGCCATGACCATGAATAAATATGTGGAGGAAAATGTTTCTCAAAAATCCTATACGACAATAAAGTATTTTATGAAGATGCTGAGCAGTGTCAGTGAGACCTTAATCTTCATCTTCATGGGAGTTTCTACAGTTGGGAAGAACCATGAGTGGAACTGGGCTTTTGTTAGCTTCACCCTCCTTTTCTGTTTAATTTGGAGGGCACTGGGTAAGCAAGTCTCAGACTACACTTCAGTATTCTTTGCAAGTGAAGTTTTTTAGCTCTTCTCAAGTAGAAAATGCCAAAATTTAGACAAAGTCCTATCAGCTTGTAGAATGGTCTTCTTATTTGTGATGTGTCCTAGATCGCAGGGTCAACTTCCACCTTCCCCCAAAATGGAACCCAAAAATCAGTTTGGTCCTGATCCTGCCCATCTAAAGTCAGAGACTGTCTGCTTGTTAATCAGAGTACATGTATTTAAGTAAACATTTATTTAGAAATAAGCAACTTTTGCTTAAAAGAATTAGCAATTGTACAACAATTAAACAGGTTGTGAGGGGTTTTTTTATTTATGTTTACTAGCTTTGGGATTTTCCCTGTCATTGGCATAAATAGCATCAAAACAGGAAATGCTGCAGTTGTTCAGGTTGTGTTCAGGTATATATTGTGAAGAAAAAATTCCTATAAGAAACTGCTTGAGCTCTCCTAAGTTTGTAGCACTAGCTCTCTTTCCTTGAGACCTAAGCACAGGTCATGCTTGTAGGTCTTAAACCTAGCCCCCACCCCAGCTTCATCTGCAATGATTTGGTCCCTCCAGGTGTAAATGCAGCTCATGCTCTGATCTGCCTTTACACCCCTACTTCCAGCTCCCAAGTCTCCCTCCAGTTCAGAAATCTGGACTATTTTCCCTCCTACACCTGCAACCCCACAATTAATACCTTATGCTGAAAAGCAGCCAAGCAGCCTGACTGTCCCCCAGCTCCTGGCCCCCATACTTGTTCCCTTCACCTGTCTTTATACCTTTACTCCAGTCTGCCACATCCCTGGAGCCTTTGTCCTCGATACACCAGCATGCACTCTCATCCTCCATCCCCAGTCCTGCATCCTTCCTGTCTGTCTGAGTAAAATTAGTGAGTGAGTAGGATTTTGCAGGATTCAAAGCACAGATTGATGGAGGTGACAAGCCAAAGTGTTCAAAAGCACCTCAAATCCTATTAAAAAAAATTAGGAGTCCTGGTCTGTACTGAGACAAAGAATTACTGCTGTTTTAGAGGTGTGGAGTCTAGCAGATAGCTGTCTTGTGGAGATCAATTAGCTGCCTCAGGACCTAAATCCAGCTGACCTGAGGTGATGAACTCATTAAATATATTTAAGATGATGCTCCTTAGGCATTTTAAAATTTTATTCCATGGTGTTTTCAATCTGCTAAATAACATTTTATTTCTTCAGTAATATATAGGTAAGAAGAAAATGAAAGTGTTTTAAAACAAATATTAGCATTGTGGGGATTTCTGTGTAATTTAATTTCACTTTTTTCCGTCCTCCCTGTATTTCTGTTTTTTTCCCTCAGGTGTTTTTGTTCTGACTCAGATCATTAATGTGTTCCGGACAATTCCTCTCACTTTTAAGGACCAATTTATTATTGCCTATGGAGGCCTCCGAGGAGCTATTTGTTTTTCACTTGTATTTCTGCTTCCTCCTGCTGTGTTTCCCAGGAAGAAATTGTTCATAACTGCTGTTATCGTGGTGATATTCTTTACCGTTTTCATTCAGGTAATGCCTGTCCTCTTCTGGACTTCTTTTTTTCTCAAACAGGTTGTAAATAAGCAGTGGGTAGAACAACAAATGTCCTAACTTACTGGAAGGAACATACTTGAAGGTACTCTCCATGGTCATAGTTTTAAAAAAAATACTATGCAGACTGCAGACAGGTAGCAAAAGTATGCCAGATATTAAGTACTTATGCTAACATATAAGTAGTATTAAGCATTTAATACCTAGTGAGGTTGGAGTAGAGATAAAGGATAATCTGGGTACAGCCCCAGCACTAATTCCGTGTTAGAATATTTAAAGTTGTGCATTCTCTCAGGAGTTTGGTGGAGGACAGGCTACACAGTGAGCAAGGGATGGAAGACACTGGGGGCACTGGGAGGTAAACTGGAGTGCTTGAGTCTGGGTGTTAGGCAGTGATGCTGCAAACCAGCTGGACATCCAAAAACACCAGGTGTGTGGGAGAACGTGAAGAACTTGTCTCCAGTGTCAACCTGGCCATGGAAGCCTGGTCAAGAGTGAGCAAGAGAGAGGGAAATGACTGAAACCAGCAAAACGTAGAGGAGGCTAAGTCCCTCAAATAATTGTCATTATCCAGAGCAGTGAGAGAGATGCGAGAGGCTCGTACATGGAATTTCAGGTCTGTGGGAAAAAATGTGGTTTTTTAGCTTGCCTTTTACATGGATAAAGGTGCCGTGGGAAGTAGCAAGTATCTGTGCTCATGCTTGGGAAAGGAGAAAAGGTGGCTGGAACAGCTAGAGGTCGGTTAGTTGACCATAGCAGGTAAACTGTGAAAACTTATTTTGAAGGATAGAATAATTTAAAATATGGAGGTAAACAGAATGTGTTATGACATGCAACATCATTTACCAAAGGGAAACTTGGTATCGTTCTTTGATAAGGCAATTTATTTTCTAGAGTAATCTCATCTAACTGACTATTGTAAAATCTTTGGAGGAGGGGTCTGCATAGGAGATTGCTAGCTTAACTATTTGTTAAACTGAGGTTTAGATTGACATTAGGGTGACTGTAAAGTGAATGAGGAAGGAGCTGACAGTTTCCTCTATACAGGGAAATAGAAGCATATAGTCCTTTGATGTCAGAAAGGATCTCTGGGGGTCTGCAGTCCAACCCCATGCCCAAAGCAAGGACACTTTCAAAGCTAGATCATGTTGTTCAGGGCCATGTCAAGCTGAGTGCAGAATATCTCTGTGGATGGAGATACCCCAGCCTCTCTGGGCACCTCTCCAGTGTTCGACCACCCTGGTCAAATAATAGGCTGATGAGGTGTTATTAATGGAATTCCTCAAGGATGGTTCCTGGGGATGGTTTTGTTTAATATTCTTGTTATTGACCATGGCATAAACGTAGGAGTTTTTTGTTGCCGATATTTCTTTATGACAGGCTTTGGAAGGTGTTCTCAGAGTGACAGCAAGATGGGGTATCATGTGGAAAGAAGAGAATAATGGAGGGCCAATATGATAAGAAACAGAATGAAATTTAACAGCAATAAGTGAAAATGTGTTCTTGCTTGGACTTTCTTACTAGGGATTTCTCTTATGAAATGGGAACCTTTTGTTTGGAAAAAAATAGAAAGGGAAAAAAACACAGGTGTACTGGTTGATAACAGGGTGGAGTTTAAGCCACCAATGCAGTGCGGACAGAAGAAAGGCAAATCTGATCTTAAGACATACTGAGACAGGTATTTCCATCAGAGAATAGTGTCATGTTCTAGAGTGATCATGGAACTGGTAAGCCTGTCATGTGAAAGACCAGGATGCCTTGGTCTTAGCAAAATGAAGGAGAAGAGGGAATATAATTACTGTTTATATGAGGGAGTGAACACCAGAGGAGGAACATTGTTTAAACTGAAAAGACAAATGTTGGCACAAGAACAAAGTGGTACAAAGTGACCATGATGCAATTAAGAAGCAGCTTTCTAATTATCAGAACAATGAGGTTCAGGATGAGTGTTCCAGTATGAGCAATGGGGCAAAGAAACCTAACTACTTTTACGATAAAGCTTGATTCATTTATGAAAAGAAATACGTGACCTGGTTGTCTGGGATAGTAGGGATTGATCTCAACACCATGAGAGAGTCATTCTTCTCCCCTGTGCCAGTGCGCCTATACAATTAAGCAAATTATGTCAATTCTTACAGAAATAATTGTTCAAAACCATTATATCATTCTGGGATAGCCAAAACTTTTTGTTCCTTCTCTGAAAATACTCAGGCAAGGACACATATTTACAAAACATCTTAGTGTCATGATCTTGAATAGCAATTTTAGTGCTACTGTTGACACATCTTTGAGTACCTGTTTTGGAATTAATCACTAAAAAAGAGGACTTTTAATATTTGCTTTGGAATGATGGGGTATCTGTTTATTAATTCAGAAAACAAGTGAGGGTTTTTCTAATGCATAACAGGACTGAAGAAAAAGTTAAAAAATACTATGGATGGGGTAAGTGACATATTCCTGATGGGGTCTGCCAGGCTGTGCCTCTTGCACCTCTTAGCTCTAGGGATCCCCTTCCTTCCTTCTGTTGCATTAGTGGAGTCTGTGTGCTGATAAGGACTTCATAGCTAAGTGCAACACCTGCTAATCACAAGAGTGAATTCACTATTATAGTTATTGTGTCAGGCTGGATTTTGGGGTTAGGAAGGTGAAAGGGTATCCAGAGCTAAGAAGGTGTGTACAGCCATTTTCAATGCTCTGACAGAGATGGAAAAGACTGAAAGGCTTTGTTTTTTCTTTATGTTTATGGAAAAAAGCCCAGAACTATTTGCCTTTCTTTTTTTTTTTCTTCACAGGGAATAACAATTCGCCCACTGGTGGAGTTTCTTGATGTCAAAAGGTCAAATAAAAAGCAGCCTGCTGTCAGTGAAGAAATTTATAACAGGGTATGTTGCAGCTTCAGTGTCATAGATGAAACCCTCATATAGATGAAATTCCTAGTGGCTTTCAGTAAGACAAGGATTCAGCATATGGTATTACAGAGAGGCACACACTCTTAGATTTCTTTTTGACAGCTGTTATAAGCACAATAACTGTAAAGCTTATATTTAACCTTTGGTAAGTACCAAAATTGGTATTATTATGTATCATTATTTTGGAATCTTCACTTTCTTAATTGTTCACCTCTTGAGGTAAATTAACTTTCTGTAGTTTGTTTCACATATGAGATATGTTTTTAGAACTTTGCTACATTAGGAAACATTTGCCAATTTAATTACATTACACTGCATTTGAGTTAGTCTAATTAAACAAATGCAAACTCTTCTTAAACTTACTTAACTCTCACATCATCAGCTTCTTTATGGATTTGTATTTGGTATGTGCATGTCTCCAGTTATTGCAGTTTATTATTCTTGACTGTATTTCTCCTTGCATCACACCTGTGGCAGGTGGTTTTAAATTCAAAAAAAGAGGAATAATAAGGGCCACATTCAGCAAAGAAGTCTATCTAGGCATCTGAAAGTCTATCCTTTTAGAGTTTATCCTTTGGACATATCTAGCAGGATTTCCCCCTGAGTTTGAGAGACCCCTACTATGGTACTTGAATTAAGAGCAAACAAGCTGCCTCTGGGGATCAAGCGAGATCTTAGCTGAACTGATTTACTCTTTCATAATTCATAATATGATGAGGAAGAGTGTGTTTCTAGTATTAGGTGATCAGGATGCTTTGAGGTGAGGCTATACCAGAGTTTCCTAAAATAGGAGCTCAGGACCTGATTCTCTACATATATCAGCTCTGTCCTGTGCATCACAAGGGGCTGTTGTGGGGAACTGCTGCCCACTCAGGTTCTCTCCTCCACAAAGTCATACCTGTTTCACTGTGAGGCCTGGGGAAGTTCCTGGAGAAGTCCCAGGCATAGCCCTGAGTGGTTAGGGAACTTAAAAAAAGTGAAAATATCTGAAAAATCTTTAGATTCAGGCAGAAGCTGTGCAAGATTGACACTGAGGAAATTAGCAACTAACTTCTGTCTTCTTGGGGCTGTGAGCTAAGGAAGCTCCAGGGGAACAAAACAGAGTCTGAATCACTTTGGTTAGACTGCATTTAGTTAAACCAAAGCATCGCCCTGAATTCTGACTAGACGTTTCTGGTTTGAAATAAGTTAGAAACTAATAATGCCTAAGGGCAAGCCAAGTGATGTCTTTAAGTTTATGTAATGAACCAATGTTTTCCCTTTAGTTCTTTGACCATGTGAAGACTGGAATTGAAGATGTGTGTGGACACTGGGGTCACAACTTCTGGAGAGATAAGTAAGAATGGCATTTAAAACTCTTTGTTATACAGGAGTGGCTGAACTGGCTCAACAGCAACAAAGGAAGGCTGTTGGGCATCATATTTCATTTTCAGCATTTTATTCTTGAAAGCAGATAGTTGTTTTTAGAATGTGTGCGTTACAAAGGGAAAGCAGCAAAACAATGTCTTTTTACTAAACCACAAGCAAGTAGAACAAAATCTCCAGCTGGGAAGAAAGGCAGCCCTCTGATCCCAGGGTAAAGTATGGTACCTTCTGAGGGTGCTTGTTGTCTCCCTGTTTCTGACTGTTTCAGAGCATTTCCTATATGTCTGCTGAGCCTTTCATCCCATCCAGCTTTCCTCTTGCAAATTGCATGTCTCTGCAGTGTTAAGTGAGGGGTTAGTTCCCTATTTGATGGGAAACATACAAAAGCTTTGGGGCTTTCTCTAGAAAGATCAAGGCGCTGGCTGGTATGAGGAGCATGAGAGATCCTAATGGCAGGCAGCTCCACAGTTCTTGACGGTATTATTTAAGACTTAGTGTCAGTTAAGAAGATTACCACTGGCAATACCTGAATAATTCATGTTTTCACTTCAGCTGCTGAATCATCATCACTGGTTTGGATCTAACTCCCTTTTCTCAGAAGCACACTCATTAACACCCAAATCCTTTAGACCCAAAGGGTGGGCATTGCTCATTCAAGAAGAATTTAAGTGTTTTATACAAAGAGGAGTATCACCTGCAGAAAGGGCTGAGAAGAGCCCTCTCCAAATGTCTTGAGGGCAACACAGTAAGGACACTCTCCTGACAGGTGCATGGCATGGGTACAACTTTCCTTTACTCAGCCTGGTTCTCCAGTCTGTGTGAGATCTTTAATTAATAGATTATGGAGCAAAGGAGGGTCCCACCCCTTCATGACCTTCAGACCCAAATTCAAGAATAATTTCAGAATGGCTGGAGGGCAAAATATTTTCTGACAAACAAAATAACCCCAGCTGTAATCAATATTTTTTCAATAAGCATCCAAGAGGGTTGCAGTTGCTTTAGAGGAAGGGAGAACTTCCAGAGGTTTACAAGAGCAGGCTAAAATTTCAAAGAAAAAGCAGTCGGTGCAAATGTAGACCTTTTGTTTGTTATTACAGTAAATATTTAATGTTCTCTTTGTCTCAGTGAAAATGGACAATTAAAAATAATATTGCCCAATAACACAGAATACCTAAAAGTTAAAAGTTGCTGCTAGGGAGACTGTCCATTAACGTATTAACCAAAACACAGGTTAAGACAGGTTAAGACTATCTATCTGAAGCAAAGATGAACTTGACCCTTTGTTATGTTACTCAGCAGTAGGTTGTTAATATGAACAGACACATTCCCAGGGAATAAACGCCTTCACAATTTCATTAACTATGGTATATTGGCTTTCCTTAACTATGCACAGTAAAAATTAACTGGTTGGGTTGGTTTGCCTCACGTACAGGTTTAAAAAGTTTGACAATAAATACCTGCGAAGACTTCTAATCCGGGAGAACCAGCCCAAATCCAGCATTGTTTCTTTATACAAGAAGCTGGAAATCAAACATGCTATTGAGATGGCAGAGAGTGGAATGATAAGCAAGGTCCCATCGTCGGTGTCTCTCAGGTAAGGAAGTGATGCCAGCGTGGCCAAGCATTTCAGCTGGGTCACGTAATTTATTTCACAGCCCAGTCTGTAGGCAAGATAATCACTTCGACTTAGGACGCTCTGTGTCCAAATGTCACCTGAACAGTAAGTGGATACAAAACAAGAGTGTTTTGCCTTCAGCTCACACACAAAGCACTTGGTGAGCTGCGCTCGTCTGGAGCGTGTAGTTTCACAAGGGCAGCTGCTTATGGGAACATTGATTTGCCATGTAGACTGGAGATGTATTTGAACCAGTGCCTGCCCATCTGCTGCGAATAGCTACAGGGGAAGCCTGAGGGACATTTTGAAAAGTACCTTAATCAAATTTACAATTTTGTGTAATTTATATCAAATTTCGGAGACTGAGTTTTGAGCCTTACCACTGACTCAGATGAGATCAAGATTTCATTCCTACATGTTACATTTTCACCTGTTCTTTGGTTGTTTTAAAATGTTGTTTCCAACACTAACAAAGGAAATAGTACAAATGTAATTCCCAATCATAAAAATAAAAACATTCTTCCTCGCTCTCTCTTTCCTCTATTTTCCTTTCTTTATCTTGCCACAGTGACTATCATGAAGGAAAGATAAAGCCGCTTTCTCCCACTGAAATGGAAAACATGCGGGAAATATTAACAAAGAATCTCTACCAAATACGACATCGAGTAAGGATGAAGTTTTGCATACTTAAATATCCCACTACTCTTTGAATATACTGATTACCTCCCTAATGTATCTTTGGGCTAGTATATCTGCTGTACCATAGAATAATAATCAATGCTGTTATTTACTTCTATTGCCTATGAATCCATGTCCTATCATACATACAGCAACATATTCATACTCCTTTATGTAAATAGCTTAGTTGATCTTATACTATTGATAAAGCTTAATGTTTTTGTCATATTACCTGAAACTTATTTATATTATTTAAAAAGGATCGTAGGTGCACACTCAACCCAGCATTGTCCACTTATATCAGTATTTTGGTCGCTTCATGATATGGGATTAGATTTCCCATTTGCCTCCAGTTGTGAAGTTGTTTGTATTAACAGCAGAGGTGATGACCTGGAAAAATAGTGAAATAAAAGCAAAAGGACATTTCACATTTACCCTCCTGTGGCTAAGTAGTTTGAATGCCCGAGCCCTTGGAAAACATTCAAAAGTGGAGCAAGCTTCAGCTTGCTGGAGGTAAAAATTACTTCCTCCTAGGTGACTCATTTTACTGCTTTCAAATGTATGCCCTCTCTTGACATATTGACTGAGGTAGTACAATGTGGGGGTAAGCACTGTATTAACCCAGCTTTTTCTAATTTCTCTTCTATTACAAATATCAGCAGGTTAAAAACAAACAAACAAACAAACAAACAAACAGGTGCTTGTGAAGCAGATGACTGAAGAAATCCTGGCATAATTTCTGTTCTTGTTCTTAATCATCTGCGATATGATTTTGTTCTCAAGGATTTATGATGCTTATTAAAACGTTAAAGCAAAAAGGCTGTTTTGCACTGTGCATACAGTTCAACACATTTGACATTATGATTTTCAGAATGTGACCATTGCTTTTATATTTCAGACAACGTCATATAACCGACATAGCCTGGCTGCAGATGCAAATGAAAAGCAGGCCAAAGAAATTCTGATCCGTCGCCGGCACAGCCTTAGGGAGAGCCTGAGGAAAACGAACAGCCTGTCAAGAGAAAGACCGGTACTTGCATTTTGGTTGTTTTATAGAAAGCAGTTCTTTGTAGCTAAATGTCATGCAGAAAAAATTCTGAAATGTAAAAACAAAAATCCTGAATTTGAAAGACAACTGCACATATAATGTCACTTACACCTTCCGTTGCACACAGGGGCCCCTTAATTTGTGTTGACCCTTTCAGCAAAGCTTCAGTCTTGTAGAACGTGATATGGGAGTGGGATCTACTGCTATAATTTTATCTCAGAGGAACTGAACAGGCTGTACACAGTATATATCTGAGGGATGGTCAGTATTCTCTATCAGTATTTTGATGAAGCATGGATGGTTGGATTGAAAATGACTTTCAGGTAGACAAAATACTTACAGTATGCTCCAAAATATGGGAAAGAGAACTTCTAATTGAGTCAGTCAGAGTGAGACCTTCATTTGAAAAATGTTGTGGGCTCTTTAGTATTTATAAAATGTAGTCAGGATTTTAGGTTTTGACACAGAATAGGAAAACCCCTTCCACCTACAAGAAATGCTGTGGTATGATCATATTTGGCTCTTTGAGGCAATCCTGCAGTATTTTCACTGTAAACTTCAGACCATGAACAGAGCACACTGATTCAGCAGGGAAGCTGATCCCCCAAATCACCTTCCCATTTTAGGTATCAGGGAAATTAATTATTCTATAAATATGTATTTTCATATTACAAGAACACTTAGTGACTGTTGTCTTCATTGATACAGTTGTCCTTCAGCAGCTGAGGCTGGAATGATGTCTCCAATACGTACTATGTCTTATTTGTGATCATTACCAGGGCTACTGTGGTGTTAATTGTGACAATAAGTTTGTTTCTGAATGATTTTTCCCCTCTCAATCACAGTTATATATGTTGTCTTTGTCATACAAATAAGTGATTTACTAGGTGGAATAATAAAGAGATTCAGCAGGATTGAGACATTGTCGGGGCAGGGAGAGAAACGGGGTGTCTTGACAGTTTTTTAAAATGCACAGGCTCTAATTTTAAAAACAATTATCCTTGGATGAATCCACCACAGACGGAAGCATAGTGGTCCTGAGCAGCACAACAATATCCAAAGAGGAAAAATCTCTTATGGAAAATAGATTTCCTTTCAGGTTCCCTTTGAGTGTGCAATAAGCAGAGGAGAGCTGATAGACTATATGAGTTTTAAAAAATCTTTCTATCAAATGTAAGAAAGGATGCCCTTGAGAAACTTTTGAATTTTAAAAAAAAGCAACCTGTCCTGGAAAGTACCTCTCATGTTCCAGGAAGTATGAGGTGTGCTTTGCTCCCAGGGCCTTTAGAGCTTAGTCTTGGGAAAACAAGGATTTTATGCCCTGAACTGGTAAATGATCACGCTGGTGCCTAACTTCCCCGTCCACTTCAGTGTGACTAGTCAACTGTATAAAGTCATTTATATGTATAAAGTGCTTGCAGGATCAGAATACAGATTAGTTCTTGTGCCCAAGCTTTGGTCTCAACCTAATTTTTGCATCTGACTAATAAAAAGTTTCAAATGGGAGTTGCATGAAGTGATGCCATGCTTGCAACATTTACCTTCCTTAGGAAAACCTGTACAGGTAAGGTTGAGGTTAGAGCACATACATTTATTAACTTTGATCTCAGAGGGCATATCGCTAGGCTTTCCTTTGATTAAGCTGCTTGAGATTACTCAGTCTTTACCTTAGTTAGCACAGACCTCAACCAGCAATCAGCGTTAACTTGAGAGTGTAGCAAAAGATCACATATTAGCTAATCTCAAACTACTCTCCAGCCCTTTAGCTACATAAACTCGTTCAAGCCTCAGTCATGTACCTTAACATACATTATGCAGGTACTTCAGTCTGCAGTAACCTAACATTTCTTATATTTCTTTGCACGCAGGCTGCTGCAAATACAAAAAGATTCCTTTCACTTCCTAAAAACACAAAACTCCCAGAGAAACTACGAGTGAGAAATAAAACATCTTCCAAAGGTAATGAAAAATTTTCTGCTGTCTCTTACTGTGCTGCAGTCATTTTACCTACATAGAAGGAAAGTTTTTCCAGGGATGATGTAGAGAAATCAGCATGTTAATTTTCAAATAAATATTAAATGTTTTACATGCACATGCTTTAATTCTAGAGTTAATACCTTCATAGCACATTTCTAGGTGTTGGATATTTAGCAGGGGTCTTAGAGCATTAAAAGTGATGGGTACTAATGCAGGTATCTGAGTATAAAGAAATGCCACATCAAGCAGAGTCTTGTGGGGCTTTCTCAGTTCAAATGTCATAGTGGTGTCGTCCTCCCAGCACATCTCCTTATGTGAGCGAGCAGCAGCCTGAAACACTTCTGCACCAGAAACACTGCCATGACTCATTCTCCTTGTATTTATTCCATAATGTCCAGATCTCCCTCTTGGATTATAAGCCTGTTTGGTTTCTTTTCTCACTGGGGTCAGAGTAGAGGACACTGCTCTGAGAACCAAGTCAGGGAGGAGAATGAGGACATGAGGTCTGGTTTATAGTTCTCATGAAGAACTTCTCAAAATGCTGTGGTTTACAACCAAAATGTCTTTTTTTTTTTTTTTTTTCCCCTGCCAAAACTCATAAATGTTTTATGTTGGAGTTGAATTCTAACAAAAAAAATAATCTGGAAGAAGACAACCATTTGATGTGAGAACTTTGCCCAATTCTATATATTACTTTTGCTTATTACCGGTTGCATTACCATGCTTATACCATGCATTTCCTTTCATGACAAGCAACCATCAAGATCTCTTGCTGGGAAGATGAAATCTCTGCACAGTTATTAAAATGTCCTGATCCCCACCCCAATTAGTTTCCCACTCTTCCAAATTAATTTAGCAATAGACCATGTTTTTGTTAATAATTACATCTTTGGTCTCCTGAATGTATAAGAGGATGCCTTTTATTCTGTACTTATGTCTGCAGAGGTCACCTACTGTCACCTAGAATTAAAGAGGAAATGTGCCTCCAGATTATTCAATTGTCAAAAAATATATTATTTGACATATTAAAGGGGGAAAAAGCCTGCAAACACAGTCTGATGAAGACCTTCCTTGATACATATTTATCTGGGTGAATGGACAATTATGTGGTGATATATTTTGTTGACTCCTTCCTCACCTTTTTAAAACAAATAACATGTAGGCTACTAATGGAAGTTGTTCTTATGACAGTTGCACAATACACAATTCTTTGCTTTGATATAGTTAAAACACCATATCTGAATTAAGTTTAAGAACAAATCTGAGGCATTCATAAATGGTTAAAATGATTACCAAATGACTGAAGCATCAATTTAAAAGACGTCTGCTGGGGAAAATATACGCACATGTACACATCCAGAAAGCTTCTGGCTTGGTTTATCTGGTAGCAATTACTTAAGAGCATTTCCTGGGTGATTATGCCAGCCTTCTCTTGACCATTTTCTACACTGCTGTGAGAGGGTGAAGGAGTCTGCAGCACTTGTAACCTATGAGATTTGCCCTGTGCATTTTCTTTGATATCTTACATTTAGGCATATTAAGGACAGGATGTTTCCTCCCATCTGTATGTTGACCTTGGGAGATCCTTTGTTCAGTGGAGTACTGGTGCTTCTTTTCCAAAGTCAGGTTTCCGGAGTCCCTGTACATATTGTGCTCTGAAAATGCCTCTCAGATTAGATTTCATGGGATGTGAGAGTGAGAAATCTCATTTTTGTATCCTGCTTGGACGTGAGCAAGGACTAGACCCCAAGTAGCTCAGAGGGAGAGAGGTTTTTCCCTGTCCAGAGCCAGAACTGGGGAAATGTCAACTCAAACTGGGGGGCACTTGGCAGTTAAGGAGCAGCTGAGTGAGGGCTTTCTAAAAATCACAGTTTTGAGGGGAGGGATGTTTGTAAGTCAAATTTATCCTCTGTCCTGAGAGAGTTAAGTGTCTATTACAGGGTCTAATCAGAAAACATCGAATTTAGGAAACATGAGGAATCTTTCTTCTATGGCTGCTAGTGCTCAGTGTGCTGTTATTTGAATATTCCTGAAACAGTAATGTTATTCACCTAAAATTTTAATTTTGTTTTCAAATAACAGTGGGTGACAGCAGTGACTCCGAGATGGATGCCGCTACCACAGTGCTCAATCTAAGACCCAGAGCAGGGAAAATCTTGAGAGAGCAGAGACTGAGACAGCAGAGGCCACCGCCTGATTTTAGGGTGGAGTGGAAGAACGAAGTTGATGGGAGCCAGGGTGGACGAGGAGAGCCACAGGAGCCAAGTGCCTTGCCTCAGCCATCCATTGGGTTCAGACAGCCATTGCTGACGAGACCAAGATTTGGCACTTTGAGCAGGGAAGATATGACTGCAGACCATGGATCAGCAAGACCTACGCCACCACCACGGTTAGTTAGGCAGGCATCGCAAGGGGAAAGGCAGAGAAATAAGCCTGAGAACCAGCCGTACTGAACATAGCAAAAAGAGAACTATTGGTAATAAACCATGGACATACTGAATTAGGATTCTAAACTATCTGATCAGACTATGGGATCCATTAAAAAAAAAAGCCTCAATGTGGATCTAACCACTTCCATTTGGGCAAAGTCAATGCCATTAACTAAGTGAAAGGAATACTGGCAATTGCAAAGCTGAAGACATAAAAAAAAAAAAATCTTTTATAAATAACTTATGTCAATGCTTTAATCACATTATTTCCACTATTAAGATAGGATGGAAATGTGCCTTATCACATCATCTCTTGTGGAACCAAGTCATGCAGGTTTAATACCCAGTTATCCATTGAAAATCATTGTTGAAAATCCAGTGATGAATGGATTCGTAAAAAGAAAATTGTATCATTTCAGCTTTTATTTATAATCAAATAATACTTGTTTTAACCAGAGCTTTAATATGAGTAACACTGAAAATTGCACAATGCACCTATCATATAGACTTTGTAAGAAGAATAAGTATATTCCTGAAGCCCAGTTTGTTCGAAGAACTGTGATGCAGAAAAAGAGGACAAAGAGAAGGAACAAGCTGTAGGAGGAGAACTGCAAATACAGTTTATAGAAAGGAGTTGTAATAGAGACAAGACCTGAATAGCTTGAATTTTTACTTTCTGAATTTTTGGCAATATGTTACCTTTGAAAGGTACTGAGGATCACCAAAGGAAATCTGAATTACCTTGACTTTCACTAATGTCAACAAGATCTGTGAGCACCTAGCAGGACACCAGAAACCCTAAAAAGAAAAAACTTCAAGTGGATAAATAATGCTCTTATTCAAAATTGCTCTTTGCACCTTAGTTTCTTGGATGCAGTGCAAACACAGCGGTAGAATAGTTGCAGAGCGCTGCACACAGATGAAGCGAGCAGTCTCCTGTTTGAGTCAGGGACCACTGAGACTCGAAAGCTCGTTCACTCACAGTTGTGACCATGGTCAACTTGCTTTACTTTTTGTTTCCTCATCTGTAAAAGGGGAAAGATAATCTTTTCTTTGTCTGAGCTATGCACTCCAAGGAACAAATATGTTCCATCTTATTTGTTTGTACAGAAAAGTAGCACAGCGGGGCCCTGGAATCAGTTGAAGTCACTGTGCACCTTAATAATACTCGTAAGAAACACTCACTTCTTCATCCTAGCATAAATGGCTGCCATTTGAGTGCATATGGGAAGGGAGGGTGCATTAAAATAAATGATACTTAACTGTAGCTCTCAGGAATTTGCACTTTCTGTCCCACGTAATCTGTCTTAAGTTTTGAGCTTGCTGCAGCACAGATACACATTTCAGTGCAGTGCAGAAATAATTTTCATTCTACTTGTTACAAGATTGATGACGTTCATTGAAGAATGTACACTGTGAAATCATAACTTTTCTTTTTCATTAGTACATTTCTAAATCTGTGGGCAATAAGATTTTTTTTTTTTTAATTTAAACTTGATTTGAAAGAACTATTAAAAATCAGAATTTCCTTTTAAAATCACAGGGTAGATTTCTTTCAGAGGTTCGTGGACAAGGTTGATAAATTAGTTTTATAAATGGGGATTTAAGACTTTCCTTCTTCTAACAGCTTTTCCAAAATATTTATTTCCCGTATGTATTTGAAATGTTAAACCTTCCTAAACTCTTTTATTGGCACAGGTCTTTTAGTCTTTTTCTTCTGTTTCAGCTATGGAGATTTCGCTGTGTGTCAAATGCAAAATCTAAGCTGCAGAGGGATGGCTATGTGAACCTTAGAAATCTCGGTCAAATGGTCATGGCTATTCTCAACAGATGATTTTTGTGGAATCCTTAGGACTTAGCTATCCTTTAATGATCATCTCCTGTAGATTCAAACAAAGCCAGCAAGCTTTAAAAACAAGTTTGAATTTGTCTTTCAACAGGAAAATATGTTTCAACAGTAAAATTGTCAGTGAGTACTCTGTCACTGCATTATTGGGATCATGTTTGAATAAGAAAGAATCCCCAGTTTGATTTTAGTTTTGAAACCACATCCTCTTGCAGATCAGCCTGCTTAGATTAGGTGTTTTATATCTGACCAAATAAATAAATGTGAAGTGTTGCACATCAACATTTAGTTTACTCCCTGTGGAGCTTTCTCATTCATGTGCCGGTAATGACCAAGTAATGGGCTTGTATCTGGGGAGAGCTGCCTTTTTTTTCAAATGATTGTAATTTTTTGTGGCACAATTTTAAATAATGCAGCTTTCAGGAACCTTAATGCCTTTCTGGTTGTGCATTAGTACAGTGCATGTTCAAATCATTGGTACTTAAAGTGGGTGCCCCATAGTACAAGCACATTGAATTGAAGGTTGTTTTTATGAAATATGGTCTTAAGCTCTTGGTGCTTCAGAAGATGCTAGCACATTGTTACCTTTCCAGAGCACTTTGAGATCCACAGAATACAAGCATCAAGCCAGATCTCCAGCATGGTTACACTAGGAAGCAGAATCACAAATCTCGTGGGACTCTGTCTCCTTGCAAACGCTCTCTCCCTTCCTCCCTCCTGCTCCTCCCACCCCTTTCAGGCTCTTTTCCCCTACTGCTGGGTCAGACCCTCATCATCTCTGGGAACTGCTTTCCTCGGTGTTCTCCTTTTCAGTAGCAATGACAGCAGCAGGTGACACAGGCTATGTCCGAGGTAGCCCTTCTCCTACAACTCTTGCTCTGGTTGGGGTCAGAGGTCTGCCTTTTCCTATCTTTTTTTTTTTTTTTTTTTTTTACCTTTTCCTGCAAAGGGAAAACACGTTCAATAGCACCTTTGATCTTTCTAAAAGGCCCATCTAACTTAGCTTGCTGAGACTTCTTTCATGTTGTATCAAAGTTTGCTGGAGAACGAAGTGCCCAGTAAATCTGTCCTCGAGCACCATCTGATGGGGAAAGTCATGTATTGGCGGGACACGTTTTTCACTTTTTCAGGAAACCACATCTTCAGCAGTGACTGGGATACTCGCCAAATCCACACATAAATTTTTTGTTTCCAGATGGACTCCCTAGTACACTCTGTAGTGTTGATATTTTACTGCCTTGGTGAGGAAGCACAATGCCCAGTTTTAGGGACAGTAGGGAAATATTTATGTTACACTCTGAATTATGGTTTTCTGAGAATTTCCCCCTTCAGCTGCTGAGAGACCTATAAATTGGAAGTAAATAGGATAAGAAAGTAGGTATAGCAAGGGCTAGAGAGTAGATAGACATCCAGGTATCTGTTTTAAGCAGGTATTTGAAAGAGAAAACAAGAATAATTTGCTGTAAGAGGCAAAATGTAAGGGCTGTCCTACTTGCTACTAAAGTATAATGCAAGCTCCACTGAAACTACAGGTGTTCAACAAAAGAAAACCATGCTGCAAAACAATTCAGAAACTTGAGAATGTCCTTCTCTGCTGAAGCCACATAGAAATCACATAGAGAAACAAAGTTAAAAATTTGGCCAGAATAACATGCATGCTGTTACAGAGTATCTTGAGGTCTCTGGGAGCAAACACACTGCACCCTGCACCACCTTTTTCAAGAGATGCCAAGTCCACCAATTCCAGACACCAGCAACATTTTAAGGCCAACACTGCAAGAAATGCTTCAGCTGGTCACCATTTCCAAAATTGTTTTAAGTTCTGACAACATCCCCCAGCTCCTGCAGAAAAAATGAAGGATTTTAAAATTGGCTGGAGGAATGCTTCTTGTATACAAGAGCTCTGATCCTATAAAAATATCCTTGTGAATATGCTTAAAACATGGCATCTGCAATACACAGCCCCAGCCAGGCCAACAATAGATTGGAGGCTCAGGCCAGAAAACATGATGGAAGGGGTATCAAGTCCAAGCATGAGAAGGAGGAACAGCTTTAGGATGCAGTAGAGAGAGAAGTCATGGACTACCTGATTCAGGTGCTATTTAAATCTGGGAGAGACAGGAGGACTAACAGTCCTTTTTTTTTTATTAGCCCACATTTTAGCAGATCATGATATAACTTGCCCTTTCTCAATAAACCTGCAGCTGTGCTTGACACTGTCAGTTGTGGGAACAGCAGTGGCAGCTGTCACAACTTTCAACTCAGAGAGTTTCATCTCCCTCTTGGCCTATTTATTAGACAGCCAGCTAAATGGGGAGCTACTTAAAAAATAAAAAAATGCATGGCAGCTTAATTCTCTGAACAAAAACCTTAGCATTTGGGAGTGTTGCATTTAAGGTGACGAATTAATTTGGTAAGAGATGAATCCCCTTGTGTTCTAGCCAGTCCTCAGAGAGTAGAGGGGCTAGGGGTGGCTGGATCCCTCTTGGATACCGTGCTGAGCTACTTGAGAATCTTACCATCAGAAGATTTCTTCTTGCAGGTGCTAGACAGATCTAGTAGGACAATGCGGTGGGAGACTGGGTTAGCACCATTCCTCTCCCAAGTCTGCAAATACTGATGTGGTTCCCGCACAGCACTGATGTGCTTTGGAAGTCTTTTTGTCCTGTGAGGTTTGACAGAATATGAGGAACTAAGATTGCAGAAGGGAAGGCAATGGTCACATTGGCTGCTCTGATGAGTCTCACCGGTTCATGATCTGAAATGTGCGCAGGTTTAAATTTGTGAGTTACAACAGCACCCTAATTGCCACAGGGTTTGTTTCAAAAAGTAATTTTTTGCCACAAAAAGGAAAAGCCATTTTAAATACCCCAGTTTACTTAATTTATTTTTTCATATCTAAGATCTCCTATTTGTTACAAATTTGACCGAACAGAAGAGCAGTTCCTATTGTGTCGCACATCACAAAAGTAGTTCTGCGATGCTAATTAAGGATTTAAAATAACTAGAAATTTTGGCTTCATTTCTCCTTGTAAGTTAACACAGAAGTTTTTAAAGACTTCCCTTTAAAACAAGCTCTACAAACTTTAATTTTTATGAGAAAAAAGTCCGAGCTCCACTCACAGTCATTTGATTCTCAAAGTTCAGGCTCCAATATACTTCCTTACAAGATTCATGATCAGCTCTTTGTGAATGAGTCTTCAAAATTATAGCAATAACAGCACAGTCGAGTCTTGGGTTTTCAAATCCCAGAGCGCTGAGCTAAAAAGCCTCACTTACCCAGGGGTATTCCACAGCACCCATAACCAAATAGGGGCTGGCAGCACCTGAACATACTCACAGAGGTTCCCATCAGCTAGAATGCGATGGCATTACAGTGCTTGAAGTAGTGAGCAAACCAGTTACTAAGCAACCCTTGTCCTGTTTTGTTGCTGCATTATCTGCTCAATAATCAACCCATTCTCAGAAAATGAGAATGGTACTGACCTCTGTGACAGTGCTGCGGTGAGTAAATTCAGAGAAAAGCAGGACAAGAAACTGAAATCCACGGAACAGGTAAGTTTATAAAGGACCTCTTCAAATGTATGCAGCATACACGACATGGAATAAAACAGATTTGCTTCATCATTTAAAACCAACAAAATCAGTACATATCATATGCTACCAGCTGTTTTACAGAAATAAATTACTATATTGTATACACAGCCTCTTCAACATCATCTGATCATAATGGGCAGAAGAGTAGCCACTGTTAAAAAAGTGGAAGTTTCAAAAGGCAAAACCACCCCCAACGCTGCCTACAAGCCCAAGAAAAACAACCCCAAACTAAAGTAACAGCAAGCAAGAGGAAAATCTTAAATTTTCAGTAATTTGCAGGTAGAAACTTTTTTCTTTAGCTCATATTCAGATCTGTTTTGTTACAGTCTTCAGATACCACAATTGGATTAAAGAATCTGCTGAATAATTCAGTAAAGCCCAGTAGACTGAAGCCAAAGATAGCTGCAACTGCTCCTCCCTCAACTTAAAAAGGGGAGTCACATCTCATCTCCAGGGATGTCATTTACTCATCACCCTCTGAACTTGCACGGTTATGGCAACTAAGAGACAACACAAGGGATTCAAACATCGTCTCCAGGCACTAAAACAGTAGCTTTTAGCATTCCATCTCCAAACTGCTAAGTTCTCTATTGCCATTTATTTCTTCTGTTTCATTCACTGTCAAGCTACTTCTTGGTTGAATCCTTGGCTCTTGTGCCTTTTATGTGAAAGGTAGGCAGATTCAAATGATCACTTTAAGAAACAGCTTGAAGGAAAAAAAATAAAACTGCACTTCATATTGATGCGAACACCTCTATTCCGTGCTGTAGTTTTAGCAGGGGAAAACACACACCGACAAAATGATAGACATGGAATGTCACTTCATTTTACTTCTATTGCTTAAAAAATAAAAAAAAAAAAATAGTGGAATTTTTCTGTAACTGAGGCTTTACAAAGAAGAAATGTTTCTGCAGCACTTCAGAAATCATTTTGGCCTACAGGTAAAAAACTTTTTTCTGTAACATCAGTTGCAACGTGTCCCTGAGACCACAGCCTTCTGCAGAATTCTCAATTTGATTATTTAATTTTTATTTAGCTTATATGGAGAATTATTTTTCAAAATAAAAATATTTGGCGACTGTGGAAAGCACATTTTTCACTTATGTATAAACAAAACCAGTGAAGTTTTGAAGTTTTTATAAGCAATATTCAGGCAGCTGTTAATGTTAGTATATACTGAATTTTATGGTATTTACAGAATTCAGCTTTAATCAGTGCGGAAACTTAGAAGGGAAAATGTTATGTTAGCTCATATAACAAACAAGTATGTGAAAAATTACTAATATATATTAATTTTTGAGGGTTTTTTTCCTACCCTTTTCCTTTACCCCTTGATATAGTTGCAAAACAGAAGTCCCTGACTTACAGAGAGGTGGTTTTAAGTAAAAAAAAAAAATTTACAAGGTGGAAAGAAAGAAAGAAAATAGGAAATTTTGGGCAACAATGTTTTGGGGCATCTACCAAGCAAGGCAAGAGTAGATAAGATACCTGAAAATGCCTCAAGTTCTAGGGAGAAATGAAACACATATTATTACAACAAGGAACTCTGAGGATATGTATTGAAATCATAGCAGCAATAAGACACATAGTCATTATGTCGATATATAAAATTAAAACAACTCAGAGTTCTATACATATGCCCATAGTGCTGCCACTGGAATCACTGACGTTTCAACAAGGATTAAAATGATAACAGGCACTGGAAAATATAAAGAAGAAAATAAAAAATGCAAAATACCATCTATGAGTCTCCTGAAGCAGCAACAGTATTTGCACAGATGTGTTCAAGGGGATAACTAAATTGTTTCTAATCAAAAAAACCCAAACCTCAACAATTATATATTGTTGACTTTGTACTTTCATCAAGTACTACTAGGAAAAGCATACGGAACATTATCAGTGCAAAATATATTTTTCGTATGTTTCAAATGAAATGCAAACAGTGGTGACTGGCAAGTATATGAGTTTGAACAATAAATAGCACAGGAGAGTGCTACAACTCCCAGTATAGCTCTGAGAGTAACCTCTCATTAGTTAAGGACTGCAGATAAATGAAGACTAAGATACCAACAAATAAAGTTTTTCTCTTGTCACTGAAATGTCACTTACGCCTCCAGAGATGAGAAAGAATGCACTACTCCAGATCCATGAGCTACTGCTACTTGCTCCAGCACACCTTTAACAATCATTCAAAAGAATTAAGAAACAAATTTATTCTTAAAATGAAGGTAGAAAAAATGCGCAGGAAATATTAACAAGTAATTTATGACAAAGTTGCTCAGTAGAAGTTATTACTAAACAGGAACCACCAGTTCAAGTTTCAATAAAGCTTACATCCAGTCTCAGTTTCACTCTGAATGACCCTGTATTATTCTAAAATTGTCCATTTTAGGTCTTTTAATACACGAAGTTAGAATATAGCCAATTCTGTTACCTGGGAAAGACCAGGAATCAGCAGGGGTCAGATGGCTACCCCAAGGTGCCTAATCATGCTGTGCAGCAAGTTTTGTAGACAAAGTATGCTTAACAAAATCACATAAGCAAACACTCTGTTAGTTAAGCTACTGTCAGAGCAGACAAATGGCAGCAGACCACAGCATAAGAAATTAAGGCTAACGAGCTATATTGCAAATCCTCCTTTTGATTAAATCATGAAAATTCAACTCTGATTAAATAATAAGAATCAATTTCTTTTAACAATTTAACAATCTAAACACCATTTCAAATGTAAGCTACAAGCAGGATTTGTGTATTTCATGTCATTCTTTTTTTCCCTCCAAAAAAGTTAAAAATTCATTAAAAAATCCCAGCCAGTAGTATACAGCAACACCAGTCCCTCTCACAAGTGTTCTAGTGGTACCAGTTAGAGTAACATTTGTCTAGGAGTTAACATCCCTGCAGCAGAAATACTTGTATGTACTTGCCTCTATATGAACATAACGTGCCCTCTTAAAAGATCCCATTACTACTGAACAAGCCTGGCAGGTGTAAGCATCACCCCAGGCTGATTCACTTTGCCTCTCCTGTAAGATACACCTATGCAATCCAAATTTGCAGCTATTGATTTTTTAACTTAACATTTCCATGGCTACAGTATTTTTGTTTGTTTGCATTCATTATCAGAATCGCTACTAAAGCTAGTCCAACCCCTAGACTTGGCGGGCCACAAGGACTGAACTCCTGAGCAATTCCAGAAAGGAGAGGGGCAACTATACGTCCCACTGATGTCACAGACTGTCCAACACCTAGGAGCGTTCCACTGGCCTCATTCCCACCAATGGTCAATTCAAGATCAATGATACAAGTACGACCTATAGTAGTTGAAAAGGCTAAGAATGTGGAAGACAAAATGACCATCCATATACTCAGCGCTGATGCATACAGGAAAATCAACGTGCAGGTAAGAGTGCTGGAGTGCAACAAAAGTCTGTAAGTGTTGTGCTGATAGAGTCTCGTTATTGGTCCGAGCAGACAACCAGCCAGGACTCCAAGTGCACTGCTGTAGCTCAATAGGTATCCAGAGAACAAGGCTTTCACCCCAAATCTCTCCTCCAAGGCCAGACTAAAATTACTATAGTACAGCAGTATAGCAACAGACATCAACAACCGCACTAAAAATACATCCCACAGATCAGAGCAGGCAATTCCTTTAATCCTCTTCAGCACTGTTGCAACTTGGATCCACGGAGACTGGAAAAGACTATCGCTTGCCACAGCTCCATTAGTTCCTGATTTCAAGTGCAGGTCATGATTTGCTTTTGCCGAGAAGCTGTCTGTTCCTTTGTTGCCTTGTTGATGTTCCCTATTGCCAGTGTTTTCTTCACTCCAGGGTAACATCCAGACAAGACCTAAATAGGGCAAGAAATTAGCTGATTTCATTCAATTACATGAACTTTACATGGAAGACATTAGTTTGATTGGAAGTTTACTTAAAAAAATAAAAAAAATTTGATTAAAAATTTTACTGTAAAAATCAAAATTTAAAAAAGGACTTCAACAATCATTCCACTTTAAAAAATTACAAAGATTATGTCTAGTGTAACAGTATCAGTTCAACTTTAAATGCGGTAAAAGCAAGGAAAACACTGAGCTGCTGCACTCGCAACATATAAACGTATCTGAAGGCTAAAGCCAAAATTCTAATTTCTGGTCTTCATCTTTGGGCACATTAAAACTTCCCATTCCTGTGTCTGAATGTAAAAGTGATATATACAATACAAAGGAGAAGCATCTGGAGGTTATCTGTTTCAAAATTCCCTCTCTTCCACACAGGTTCAAATTCAAAAGATAGTATCAGTATACAGAACACGTATGCCATAGATGATAAATGCATCATGAATTCAAGGTATTACAAATAGCATAAAAACACAAAAGTGAGGAATGAAGGGCTCAAAGATGCAAAATAGGACATGCAACTTACCAGCGTTCAGAAGGAAGATAGAGGCACAGATGAAGGATGCTTGATAAAAGCCATCTTCCAACTCTGCAAGGTAGCCGCCGACTACAGGCCCCAAAATGAAGCCCACACTAGAGGCTGCATTGAAGCGCCCCATTACTAACGGGCGGTCTCTCTCAGAAACCAAGTCAGAAAGCAGAGCTTTAGAGATGGAGAGTGTGTGTTTGAAAATACCTGCAACATAATATAGGCAAAATAATAAACATGTATTGCTCAGTCCAAAAGATTAAAAGAAGCTATCTGAAATATCAGTGGTCAAAATCTCTAGAATTGATAATTTTTTAAGATTCCATTAACAACAAATTTTTCAATGCTAGAGTCATGCAGCACATTGGGCCATGACCATCATCCTGACTGTTCAAAGATTTGGACTTGGAAATCAAAATTGTTCAGTCATCTGTGTCGAAGGACTGCTCCTGCAGCCTTGCTGAAAGAAGTAACTAAGCTCAGTGCTGAAGCACACTAGGAATAAAATAGCTGCTAAAATAGGAACTTGTGGGTGGGTTTGGGAACATGGGGTAGGAATGGCTTGTCTGTTTATGAACATAGCTCTGTACCAACTTTGCTGAGTATGAAGATTTCCAGCACTGTAACACACCAAATTCATATGGGAAACTGGTGGGTGGCAAAAGAAGAGCACAGAAGGGTAAACATACTGCAGGAATACTAATAATGCAATCTTTTATGTTCCTTCCCTCTGATCAGGGCAATGCTGCCACAGTGCTGTTAGCATTGAAAAGTATTACCTCTACTGAGTAATAAATATCAACCAAATAATTCATTAGCAAATTGTATTCAAATTAGGAAACAATATTAACAGTTCCTAAATCAAAACTATTGGCCATAAAAGTGCCCTTTAGTAGATGTGTTCATAGTAACAGCAACGCTTACATCAGAATATATGCAATAGGTGTTCAGCTATTTTACGAACTCTGATACCAACCCTGGCAGAAACTTAGCTTCAGTGCTGCAAACATATGTGCTTTCACACAACTTAAATATTCTGTTGAAGCAGTGACCTAAAATTTCAGCCAAATTTTGTTGTATCACTTTGAGGTATATTTTCAGCATGAGAAAAAACAGTAACACACATATCATTCCATTCTCCATTGCAAGTGTAGGCCAAGATTTCCAGCAGTGACCTGGTGTATTGTGTACCTGTTATAACCTTACAATAGCCTTTCAAGGAATTGCTGCACTCCTGTTCTCACAAAATTTAGCCATTCAAGGTGGCATAAAACTTGTGACAGTTGTTGACTATACATTTCAAATTATTTCCAGAAAAAAAGTAACAAGAACATTTGATTTGTAGAGATTTTTCCATTACTAGGGTTCAGCTGGTGCTGCTGGGTGATGATGCTATGTAGCTATCCACATACCATGACTTCTCTAGTAGTAATTCTCAAGCTGAGACTACAGCGAATTTAAACTGCAAAATGCCAAGTCTTTACTCACCTACAGGGACTCTAGAAATGGCAAACAGGAGAACAGTGGTGGATGTTCCAAGAAGGAAGTAACCCAGTGCACTGAGAAGAATACATGCAAGCAAGGAATACCGTCTTCCTACTATATCACTCCAGCAGCCCTTTCACAAAACCGGAAATTAAGATTAGCTTTTTATAACATTTAACTATGTACAGTGAACAACCAGTAATTCTAAATTAAATTGAGAAAAAGAGATCAAAGGACTGTCAATGAAAGCTTAATAAGCTTATTACACAATATTCCTAAGTGCTCAAAATCTGGAAGACATAAGCAGAGTTCTGCCCTGCTGGCAGTGCACTTGCTGAAAGTACGATTCCATTTAATGTCATGCACAGAGCTTTTTAAAAAATAATTTATCTTTTTAAAAAATAAATTCCTGCAATAAACACCATGAAATATTAGTAGTAGGAGCCCTCTGAAAATGTGACCACAATCAACCACAAGTATTTGTTTGCATCAATGGTCACTATGTACTTAGACACTTGTTGAGCATCCTAAAAGGAATGATCTTAGCTACAAGGAGCCTGTCATCCCAGAGCAGACAAGTAGCAAGTAGTTATGAGAAGGGCAAACAGTAAACTTGCATGTCACATGTTTATAAATCAGCTTGATTCCAAACAGGAAGTAGGTTTTTAAGACAGTAGGCAGTGGACTTCCAGTTCAAAGAAAATACCACAGGATTATAGAAGCAAATAATCCCAGGTGGCCTGCATAACAAACCCTGAAACAGTTTTTTCATGAGACACTCCAAATCTGCTCTCTTGAAAGCTAGGAGGTACCAGGGTAATATTAAAGGTGCTCCTGGCTAAATATAGGGATTGATAGGTAAAGCATGCATTCAAGAGATTTAGTCTTTGCACTCTTGCTTAGATTAGGATATAAAAAATCAAAAGCTAATAGAAAACAAACCCAAACAAAGCTCAAAGATGTAACACATTCATTTAGGCCATATGTCAAATTACAAGGCACTGTCCATTGAGCAGGGAAAGCAAACTCTAGGTGACAGGCTTACGAGGCGCTGGCTCGTGAGACTGCTTTTTGGACAGGCTACTGCACTGAAGGTAACTGCTTTTACTAGCACCAACACTGAAGACAGACTGTGTGACTGCGACATGCTCAGTAATGTATCTGGATTCTAGTTTTTGTCTAAAGACTGTATTCTGTTTAGTTCTGAAAAAAATGGCAATTTCCTATAAACAGAACAAACACTTTCCACACAAACTAAAAACTGGATCCTCCAACCAAAAATGCTTATATGAACACTATAAACATTTTCAAAATGTCAAGAAACACTATTATTAACCTCATCCTTTTCGCCCCCTAAACCCCACAGAAATACCAACATACTCAGGAACGCAGTGTTAGAACTCACCACAAATGTGCTGGAAAACAGTTGCATTATACCATAAAGAGATCCTAAAACAAACAAGTAAAATACCAATGTTAAAAATTAAACTCACTTTTTATGTGAAAGTGAAAACTGCACAAAATTTTAAATGAGGAAACATGAGAGAAATTCTAGGAATAATTTACTAGAAGGATAGGAAGCGGGAGCAGGACAAACCAAGGGTGGAATTTAGCACATAACCAAGGAAACAGTTTCAGAAATGACAAAAAAAAACAAATGCTGAAAACTTATAAAACTATGTAATGTAGAAGGATGTTGCTTCATATGGTGTATTAAACAAAACAGACCTTGGCATTTATAATCGCTTTCTCAGAATCAGGAGAGAATTTCATTACTGGGAGGCACTAATTGCTTTCCACTTGGCACTTCAACCTATAACAAGGCACCACAGAAGCCCTGAAGAAACCACAGACCCTGCTCCTTTGTTTTGGAGGCTAAAAGTTTAGCAGCAGTTAGTGACAGAAGAGAAGCACAAAGAGAAGCATCTGCCAGGCTCTTTCATTTATAAGAATACACCTCAAAACCCAGTTTCTTTTAAAGTTAAAAATCAAAGCAGACTGTTGAAATGAAAACATATTTTTGATGAATTGCTGCTTAAAATACTACCTTGTCAACTCAGAGCAGAACTGTCAACTCAGAGCAGAACCAGAACTATTTCATGAAAAGTGCTAAATTTCATCCAAAATAAAAAGCAAGGTAATGAAAAACTGAGTAACAGAGCCCATGTCAACCACACATAGCTATAAAGAATATCATGCTTGTATCATTACAAACCATAAACAGTACTGTAAAATATAAATAAGAACTTTAGAACCACAGAATTTATCTTACTACTTCATTTTTTAAGATAAAATTCCACACCTTCAGAATTTACTTGCAAACATTCCTTAAAAATGTGCCAAAAGGCAGCTCCAAGGAATTTAACCAAACTGGGAGCAATCATAGGCATTGGAAGGCTCAGGAGAACCAGCTGCAGAATTACTGTTTGCAAAGTCTGTAACAATAAAAATAAAAGCAACACCTCTGACTCCCCAGGTTGCTGAGCTGTGAATTCTTGGATGCTGGAGAAGCATCTGCACAACTGTTACTGCAAGACTTCCTTATTCTTTCCAAGAATGCTCTTTCCCAAGCACCTGCTTTTGTCTACTGTCAGTATGCAAGGCTGGACAGCTCTTTGGGTCTAACACAGTATGGCTGCCCTCACAGTTTCACTTGGAAATTGGCCTGAATTTTTATTATGCTACTAGCAAGGAAGAGTTATATTACACTGTCCAACTTGCAGTAAGGCATAATCCAGTTTACATTACCTTATTCTTTGGTAAATCAATTGAGTACTGCAACTCACCTATTATTCCAGCAACTGTATGACTTGCTCCCAGAGATTTGATATGGAGGTTCATTAAAGGAACAACCATGCTCACACCAAATAAATCCTGAAAAGAAGGCAGGAAAAGTTTTAATAACTAACCATTTCTACAAAGATGGTGGCAACCTGGCTTAATAACAGTCAATATTTAAAAAAAAAAAAAAATTCCATATCAATGCAAGATTAAAAGAAAATTTTTCATGGCCAATGTGGTATGTTGTAACCTCTACAATGCATCCTGTATGTACAAAATTACAAAACCACATAAACTGAAACATAAATAATTGCCTCACAGAAGAGTGAAAACTATGATAACAGCAGTTCTCTTCCCCCTCCAAATACAATCATTCTGAAGATATATATTTAAACAGTTAATATTCTTTAATATATATTAAACTTTATCTGTTTAACAAGAAAAGTACTTGGTACTATTATTTTGAATGTAAAGTGATCTGTAATTTCAATCACCCAAAAATACTTTTTACTTATGCGAAGAGAGTATATTTGGAAAGTCTACGGTATTTTAACTTTCAACCACAATGGGGAAGAAGCTATGGTAGATCTAAACCTACCTAAAAACTGCTTTTGTGTATAACTAAAGAAATGCGGCGAAAAGACAGAAACATGAAAAAAAAAGAAAAAAAGCAAAGCATAAGTGAAAAATGTTTTGCAAGAGGAGGCGAAAGGACACTGCCCATCCTGAACAGTGTAAGGATCTCCTACTCATTCCTTTTGATTTTTTATCTTTTGTTAAGATAACCACATTGACCCAATAGTTCTTTCACTACCTACTATCTGGCAAGCCTTCAGTGTTCTGTATCAGAGCAGAATCTTACAGAAGATCTATTGGAGCAAGATCACCTTTTATCAGTGACTGAGCTGAAACAGACTAGACATTCATTGTACGCCCAAAGACTGAATAACTGTAACAATGGGTATCATTAAGTAAATTCTCACAGTCTGTCATTATAAGAATCTTTTGATGGTTGAAATTGAGACTTACAAGGTTAGAATCATTATTAAATACATTAGCATGAGCAAAGAGATCACACGACTTATGAAGATCTTCAATAACACAATCTTAAGTGTCATCTGCAAACCTGAAGAGAGGTTCAATGACCTCATCCAGGTCCTCGATAGAGACATTAAAAACGACAAGTCTCAGAATATACCCTGGTAGTACTGGACTTGTCATGGGCATGCAGGTAGAGCAAGACCCATTAACTGCTATCCTCTTATGGGTAGTTATTTCTCATTTCACCTATAATTTCTTATGTCAAATAATAAGTATGCTGTATTTGCTTCGTTAGAGGAAGCTTGCATCGCAGGCAACAGCTCATTATTACAATATTTCACCACACTCTACACGCTCTAAAAGGACACTCACTTGGGCTGATTTCAGTGTGTACTCCAGCTTGGTGTCAGCAAGGTACTACAGGGTTGGAGAACCACAGTGTTTAAAAGTGAGCTAAGAAGTAAAGCTTGTTCCAACACATCTTTTCCTGGAATATTTGCTCCAGGACACAAACCAACCAGACTGTTTCTATTGCCCAACCTAAAGGTAGGTAAGAGAATATATCTACATTTTGCTGTGCAAATTTGTACTAATTTTGTATTAATTTTCCAAGTTATCCCTTTTAATTTTAAATTAATTAAATGACTTTTTCCCAAGGCTCATGAATCACTACAGAATACAAATCTTTTATAAAGTACAGAAAGAACTCTATGTTCTTTCAGTAAGGGTCTTTTCTCTAGAAAAAGCATGGATTTTTTTTTTTTTGTTTTGTTTACACCGACCACTGGTATTTCAAAGAAACAAGGACCAGCTCTCTAGTAAGAATAAGGCAAAACTTTAAGGGCGCTGCGCTATTCTATCTCACCCACGGGATAAAAATGATCCCTTTGTATCAAACTGCAGGACTGCTTGCACGGATAAAACAATACAGCCGCGACAAGCCACTATCGCCACAAACATTCCAACTCCAGAAAAGCAGCTGGAGTGATGTACCTCAAAACCCGGCAGCTTTATCTGGGGCGTGACGGGGGGAGCCCGCTATGAGCTGGGACGCTGAGGTGCCCACCAGGCACCGGGGGCCGTGGGGGGTGTGTGTGTGGGGGGGGGGGGAGGGGTGTGGGGGGGGTGTTTGGGGGGGTGTGTGTGTGGGGGGTGTGTGTGTGGGGGGGGGTGTTTGGGGGTGTGTGTGTGGGGTGTGTGTGTGTGTGGGGGGGGGGTGTTTGGGGGTGTGTGGGTGGGGGGGGTGTTTGGGGGTGTGTGTGTGGGGTGTGTGTGTGTGTGGGGGGGTGTTTGGGGATGTGTGTGTGTGTGGGGTGTGTATGGGGGGGGGGTGTGGGGGGGGGGGGGTGTGGGGGGGTGTGCCTGCCCGACTTCGCGCTTTGCAGCACCTCCTGACAACCCCGCGGGCATCTCACAGCTCCGGAGCCGCCTGCGGGGCCGTCCCCCTCTTCTGCCTCCAGCACGGCCTCTCCAGCGGCTGCCCCGGAGCCGTGGGGCCGGGCAGCGGCTCGTGTGGGGCGGGGAGAACTCCCCTCCCCAGGCACGGCCGCCAGTCCCAGGCCGCGCCGGAAGGGCCCGCGCGCCACCGCTCGCCGCCTCCCCGCTTACCAGGAAGCCGACCGCGTAAAGGCACCGCACGAAGCGGCCGGACGCCGCCACCGCCGGGCTCCCCGCCGTTGCCTGCCCTCCATCTTCCTCCTCCTCCTCCTCCTCCGCCATCCGGCCGGCGGCAGCGAGCCCGCGCCCCGTGGCGGGCGGCGGCGCGGCGGCGGCGCCGGGCATGCGCAGTGCCAGCGGCGCGGCGGGAACGTGGAGGCGGAGGGGCAGGCAGCGGGGCAAGCCCCGGTGTGTGGTGTTCGCGTTCACGACTGTGTTCTTCATGTTGTCTTTTTTTTTTTTTTTTTTTTCAGGCGAGGAGGAGTAAGGATCTCTGCGGGTTTTGGAGGCCGTCGGGATCCCTGCCCGCCCGCTCGTGCCCCCACCTGTGGGACTTTGCCCTTCCTGCCTCTTCTGGCGTGTTGACCCCTGGAGAGTTTTGCAGCTCAGGCCCGAGGCGCTATAGAGAGCAGGGAGGGCTAGATAGTTGAAGGGGCTTTGGAGGCAGAAATACGCCCTACGAACGAGCTAACAGCCCCCTTGCACCGCTCCCTCGGTTGCTGTAGGATGGCTTTTGAACCCGGGCACCTCCGAAACTGCCTCCTTCCTTGGGAAAAGAGGCCCTGTCCCACCACTGCTGCTGTTGCTCGGCCCTCGCGGGGCTCAGCCCAGTGCCTTCATCAAGTGTTTCTGATGGCGAAGTGTTTTTGTGCCTTGTTACATGGCTGGCAGTTGTGGTACTGAGCCAGAGAAGAAGGGCATCCATCCCTCTTCCTGATTCGTGCATACACTGCTGTGCTGCGTTTCCATTAAAATCCGGGATAGATGGAATGGTGGATAGCTATTATGTTATAACGTATTTGCATCCAGAGAAGTAAAACTGCATTCTTAAATCTCTGAGATGCACGGGTGGAAGGGACTGTCACGTGCAAAATAGCTTTACGCTGGAGACAGAGGGAATTTTTTTATACAGCTGCTGGGCCAGAGGTCAATGAAAGGGCTGCAGTGTTGAATACTTCAAAAAAATCCAAAAATGCACAAGGGAACAGGAGACAGTCTAACTTGTTCTTAATTATCGGTAAGAAGAAGCTTTTGAAAAATGATGATGACTTTTAAATTTTAAAAGTTAGCACCAGTTGATAAAGTTTGAGAACAATCAGTAACTGACAGTAGGATAACTTTAGTTCTATCTTTGTGTTTTCAGAAGAAATAAATATCACAGGATTGGGGGTCTTCAACAGATCTAGGTCACAGAAAAGAAGAAGGGAATGTGGTTTTCCTTGTGGTTATGAAGAATTAAAAAAACAAACCCCCCAAACTGAAAAGCAAGATGTATTTCTAGATACACAGCTTATTTATAAGATACCAAGGCAAAGCTTAGCCTAGCAGGTGTGTAGGGACAAAGACGTTATCAAGAGTCTCCAGAATAACTCAGTTGTTTAATATCCCAGTGGCTGTGATGCTTTATAGTTGGCTTAACCAATACATCCTATTAATTTAGCTCTGAGGCCACTTTGAATAACAAATCCTCTCAGTGAGATTTTAAAAATTCTGGATATAACATTAATGGAGATCATGGTTGCATACAATTCCTCTGAAATGAACAAAATGGTTACAAGAAATTGAAATATTAGAGCATCATGGGAATTGACACTACATTGTCTGCTCAATATTGCACTAATTTTACCCTTAGTAATTTTAACTCTGGAAGAAATGGAAAAGGCCTGAAAATTCATGAGAGGAAACTATTAAAGTGGTGGATGATTAAAAGATGTTGCAAGAGTTTGGGTACTATTCCTGGGGTACAAGGCAGATTGACTTTTGTGCAAACACTGAGCCCAAGTGAAATTTTTGAGGTTCTATGTAAATGTCAGTCTCTGCTCTAAGAAACCAGAGTTAGCAAATCTGTATTCTTAGATTTTGAAGACCAAAATGTTCTAATATAATGGGGACAAAATATTGTAGGCAGGAATATTGAATTCCCTGACAATGAAAACTCTTTCTTAGTTTTGTCTGTTATTTCAAGCTATCTCCGTGCAGAATGGCTTGTAAAGCAGAGACTAACTGAACTTTTCGATGCTCCAATAACATTGTCAATGCAAACTGTTTACAGAGAAAAAAAATATTTGGAAAACATACGTGTCTTCCTTTAACAGATCTCTTACTGCTTTTGTAATGGGAAACTTGATTAGATTATTAAAGAATTGTGCATATTACATGTTTACTTTTGCATAATATATATAAAAAGGGCATTATTATATAGTAATGTGGCAAATATCTCTATTTACCTTTGAACTGAAGGCAGTTCCTGCTACCTCAGAGGTTCCCACTTACGTTCTGTCATTGCAATTACAAAATAATTGCAATAATCCCAAATAAAGAAATCTTAAGCTAATGTTCCCAAATAAAGTGATGGTATGATTGATAATGGAATGAACTAACAAAGGAATGAAGTACAATGAAGACCATTTATCATGGTCTTAAGGAAAATAGAACCAGTGTAATATCTTTGGGGGAGAATTACATAGTTGGTTGATTAAAATGATACTATAAATATAGTATACTTACATTACTTTAAGATATTTGACTTGTTGGTACTTTAAGGTGTCCGACTTGTTACTGGATGATTCTTAAAGACAGTAGAGCAACACATACTCAGAAATGGCAAACAGCATGTAGGTTCAGAATTGTTTGATATGTCTCCAGACTGTATTTGTGAATGGATAATCTTCCCTGAAGAAAGGGTATGTCTAGATGTTCCTCTCATTTCTAACCCTTTTTCCATGACCTGGAAAAAGAGATAGAATCAAAATTACTGATTTTATGGGTAATGCTAGGGCCAGGAAAATTATGCAGACTACTGACACAACACAATCTGAGTACTCGGCTTTCCTGATATATGAGTATTCTAAGTGTAAAGGAACAGCTAGAAACAAAGCCTGATGCACCTTTAAGGGGGTGCACATCTCTGTTGTGGCAGTCAGTGATTACAAGATGAACTTGGTAATCATAGTAAATAACCGGTGACCATAAGTTTTTATTGCTATTCTGTAGCCCAAAAATCGAACTTCATCTTCTGGTAAGAAAGAGAGGAGCCTAAAGTAGAAAAGCAGGAAAACAGTTATTTGTTCTGAATACTAATGCAACATTGTGTCTAGTTCTGCTGTCCTAATTGAAGAGCAGTGTTGCATAAAGGGAGAGGGTTAAAAAAAAAAAAAAAAAAAAAAAGAAAAGTTACTTTAATGACAGAAGGAACATTTCTTACAGTGTTGGTCTGCTGGAGATTGGACTGTCCTCAGCCTTGCTTAGTAGGCTGCTCTTGCCTCAAATTTTGTGTGGGAGGAGAACTGGTCTGGGGGAGAACGTCTGAGGTTCAGTTTGCTAATGCGAAGGGGTGAGGGATCCGCAGCCCTTTACTAAAAACATCCACTGTGGTAAATGCTTGGTGTTACCTGCCAAGCAAGGGGTTGAGATGGTCTGCAGCTGCCCTTCCTCAGCCAGCTCAGTGGCTGTGTGTGCTCCAAGCCATGACAAAGTGAAAGCACTGATGGAAGTCATCTGAAATCTAACAAAGTTTTGAAAAAAAAAATGCTTTCATTCCTTCAACAGGGAGAACATTTTAAACCTTATAAATTCTTAAATAAAGTTTGTAAAATACCTTTGTAAGACAGATCTAAGACAACTACAGCAATTTATTGCAGTAAATGGAACATACTCTTGGATTCCCATATTACAAATAGGTAAGGTCAAGACCCCCAAATGTACAATTTGTAATCAAATTTAGCGAATCTAACAATGACTTATTCCATTCTGGTTTACCGCTTCAGATCATTAGGGTAACATTCAACAGTCATTTCAACTTTTCAACTTTCCAGTGGTCCAGAACATTTTAAGAGATACTGTAAATGAGTCTGATTAACTGCTGTTAATCTTAAAGACATTTAAAGTGTAATGTCTCTGAAAAGATCTGCAGATTTAAGGAATGTGGAAAGAAACCTTTTGACTCCACCCTCAAAGCTGTAAGTGTTGGTGGGCTTAGTGACTTAGAAAACATTTCTGAAAATCTTGTTAAAGGAAGGAATTAGGCATTGGGCCTGGTTCTCCCCTTCTGGAGTTTTCTATGGTAGCATAACTAAGACTACGTAGCTTTCCTTTTATCTTTCAATTAATGTTTAACAGATAAAATAAATATGCCAGGAATGGTTTAGATACTATTGATCCTGCTCTGGAGCAGAGGATGGCCTCTATGACTGCTTTTGACTCCAGTCTATTTCCTGTTATACTACAGTGCCCTCATTTCACCCCACCCCACACCCCCCCCCCACACCTCCAGCCCCCCGCCCTATGATTTATTCCTCCTGAAAAAAATCCAAAAATATGTGCCAAAAAGTGTCTGTGCAGTAGATAGAAGGAGTTACTGCCTCAGAGTGAGATCCATAAAAGCTCCCTGCTGTGGAAGGGCCCATGTAAGACAGCAATTAAAATGGTGAAGAAGGGTGCAGCTCTTAATTTCTGACTACTTGGGGTGCAGGCGCATAACTATTTCCATGGGAAACTGCCTGGAACACCTCCTAAGATTAGGCAACTCATTCATTTCTGTGAAAATTGCATGTTGGGTGAGACACTTGTTTAAAGCACTGCAGGAAACATTAATGCTATTGGCCTGGCTTTCCTATAATTGTAAGAAAAGTTTAGAGTGCTCACCAAGGATGTGAGGAACTTGGATGCACCTTCTTGTACCTCTGATAGTTCTATTTATCTTACCCAACTTGCAGGGACATGGATTCATCACACTTTGAATCAGTGTTATGACTCAATTAAAAAAATGTGCCTTCCCATATTTTTACTTATTTTATCCAATGTAGATTTGATGTAAGATATAATGAAGAATGGGATACATGAAACAGTCACCCACTCACAGTCATACTAAAGTTTTCTCTTCCTTTCTGTGACTGAATAAATCTGTGACGTTTTGTAGAGTGTCAGAGTCCTGAGCACAGAGAGGTTATGAGGCAGGGTCCAAATGCGATATGCACCCTGCAGCTTTGTTCATCTGGGTGGCTGCAAGTCTATCACATTTTCCTGCAGATGCTTAACAATGGATCCTGGATACATAAAAATGTGTAGATATAATGCCTCATAAAGAAGATTGTTCTTGGTGGTTTATTAGAGTTCCTGTTGAAGCTGTTGCTGGGATAGGGGCTGTTTCTGTCCTTAGGTCAGAAGGAGGGTACTTACCACTGTCTGTCTCTTCATGAGCTTGGTATAGCTTATGCGGAATGAATGACTCAGTGATACCTATGTTCAGAATGGCTTGATTTCATCCACGTGGAGGACTCGTCTACAATCTCTACTCAGGTTTTACATGAACCAACAATGTGCCCTTGCTGCAAGAAGGTGAATGGTATCCTGATCTGTATTAGGCAAAACATTACCAGCAAGTTGAGGGAGATGATCCTTCCTCACTACTGAGCACTGGTAAGGCCACACTGGGAGTGCTGGGTGCAATTCGGGGCTCCCCAGTACAAAAGAGACATGCACATACTGAGGAGAGTCCAGTGTAGGGCCACTAAGATGATGAATGGGCTAGAGCATCTGTCCTATGGGGAAACACTGAGAGAGCTGGGACTGTTCAGCCTGGAGAAGAGAAGACTCAGGAGGATCTTTTAAATATATATATAAATACCTGAAGGGAGGGTATAAAGAGGTGTTGTGGTTTAAACCCAACCAGCACCTAGGTACCAGGCAGTTGCTCACCCACTCCTCCCCCCTCCCAGTGGGATGGGGAGAAGAATCAAAAAAAGGAAAAAACTCATGGGTTGAGATAAGAACAGTTTAATAACTAAGATAAAATGTAACAGTAATAATAATAAAATATAATAATAATAATTATTATTATAATGAAAAGGAATATAACAAAAAGAGAGAGAAATAAAGTCCAGGAAAAAACAAGTGATGCACAGTGCAATTGCTCACTACCTACTGACCGATGCCCAGACAGTCCCTGAGCAGCAATCTGCCCCTCCTGGCCAACTCCCCCCAGTTTATATACTGAGCATGAAGTCCTATGGTATGGAATATCCCTTTGGCCAGTTCGGGTCAGCTGTCCTGGTCAGGCTCCCTCCCTGCTTCTTGTGCACCTCCTCACTGGCAGAGCATGGGAAACTGAAAAATCCTTAATTTTAAATAAGTGCTACTTAGCAGCAACTAAAACGTCAGTGCGTTATCAACATTATTCTCACACTAAATCCAAAACACAGAACTGTACCAGTTACTAGGAAGAAAATTAACTCTATCCCATCTGAAACCAGGACAAAAGGACAGAGCCAGGCTCTTTTCAGTGGTGTCAAGTGACAGGACCAGAGGCAATGGGCACAAACTGAAACACAGGAGGTTCCATCTGAACATCAGGAAACACTTTATTACTGTGAGGATGTCTGAGCATTTGCACAGGTTGCCCGGAAAGGTTCTGGAGTCTCCAGCCTTGGAGATATTCAAAAGCCGCCTGGACATGGTCCTGGGCAACCAGTTCTAGGTGGTCCTGCTTGAGCAGGGAGGTTGAACAAGGTGACCTCCAGAGGTCCCTTCCAACCTCAATGTGATTTGTGGCCTGATTTACTGTAGTATTAAGATTAAAGTGGTCATATCTCAAACTAGTTAATCCAGCCCCCATTTTTGTCAGTGGAGAGAAAAAAGCAATTGCGCTTTTAGGACATGATTCATTGCACATTGAAGTAGTCATCCAAAAATAGGTCAGATGGACTGTGCTGTAAAAGTGCCGATATGACTGTAAAGGAAACCTGAGGTGACCAGCTTAATTGGAGACAGCTACCCTGCAGCTGTCTAGTGTTAGGTAAGATGAATTCCAGCCAAAGATTTAATGGACAAAGTGTACTATACCCTGTATGTTTGCCCAGCACGCTGCTGACAATTGATTGTGTAGGTGCAATAGATAACATACTGCCCAGCTGGGGACGATGGACAGGATGAGGATCTGAATCAGCGGGTGAGATACTCCATTGGTGTTCAGAATTTTTTTCTTCAACAGGAAATGGTCACTGAGATCTCAGAAGGACTCAGCTCTGAGGCAGCTGCTGAAATTGTTTCTTGGTGTATAGTGAGACATGCAGCCAGTTGTAAAAGGCTGTTTTTAGATCATGGACATATCTGCCAGCACAGATAAGGAGCTGCCTGCCAATTCCAAGCACACACACAGGACATTTACTCAATCACACACAAACATAAACAAATAAACAAATACCCTCCCCCTCCCATAAACTAATCAAGCTTTTTTTTCCTTCAGATGGAAAAGGAAGAAAGAAACAGCCTGCTATTGTTTTGATTTGTTTTTTTCTTCTTTTCTATTTTTAAATACAAGGAGGGGCTCAGATACTATATTGAAGCTGAAGCTATTTAGACACATAAATAAAATATGCAGACATAGGAGTTAGTTTAGTCCCATCTATCTGGAAAATATACAGAAACAAAATCATAAAACTTTTGCCAGCTTTGTTAAATGAGATTGGAAACCATCCATTATGTGGGGGCCTTCTATCTTCACACTATGAATCAACAAAATCAATGAATGTTGGGCTTAATTAGCCAAATTGATTGTATATTAAAACGGATTTATTTACTTCATTGTCATTATAGTAGAGATAAATTTGGCTAAGTCATTTTGGTTTAAAATGCCTGTCTTTCTGTAGAAATTTAGGAGTTTTGGAAAGAGTTGGGGAATGACCTTATTTAAGATTCAGAATAATGATTGTTTTGGCTTGATAAACCTGGCCCTGTTTTCTCTGCCTTGAAACTTTCTCTCTTCTATTGAGAAACACTCAGAATTGAATTTATTTGAATAGAAAGTGCCCTGAGACTTTCTGTGAGTATTCAAGTAGTGGATAACATGAATTTTTAAGCTGACATAACAAGTCTTAACATGGCTTCTGATTCATTCCTGACATAGTGGGGCATAATACTGGAGATGTTAAAGTATTTGGAAGATAGCACTGCCAAAGAATGTGCCATAAATATAAAAGAGAATAATTAAATTAGATCCTCTCAGGATGAACATGCTAAACTGACACCAGAGTGTATGTACAGTATATTAAAAATAAATACTTGTACGACACAGGCAGTGATTCAGCTGTCATTTGAATTCAGTGAAACTTTTCACGCAAATTAATCTCAGTGAGGCTACCCATGACAGTAAGTTACTGATATATTTCTGACCTGAAGCCAGGTAGGTGCAATAAGACTGAAATCAGTAATTTTATTTATTTTATTATTTGTGGTTCAGTGGCTGAGTCAGGTGGCTGGAGTTCTCTTTTTACTGCGGATGTAACGTTGAAAAAGTCATTTCACCATTGTGTGCCGCAGTTTCCTTAGTTACAGGTATGAATAGCAGTGCATAACCATCTGTGAAAAAAGCTTTGAGAATTGTAGAGTAAAGCATAAGAGTGAAAAGTATTTGTATTATTTTCACTGTCAGAATTCACGAACTTTGGGTTTGTTCCCTTTTGCAGTACTCATACATAGCTCTGTCCAACTGGTATTTTGAAGGTTATAAACATATATCCTGTAACACTGAAAAATATCATTATTTAAGATGAGCCACATGGCATAATGTTAAACAGCACACCAGAATTAATTCAATTTTATCTGTTGGTTTTGTTTTTTTTTTTTTTAATGGATATCATGAAGAACTTTGTGTCATTGATTTTGTTTATGTTGTGACTATCTACATCTCTGGATTTCACTGAATAAAATTTCTTGAGCTTTGGGCCAATGCTTTGTAAGGCCACCCATACAAGAGCAAAATGGTTGGGAACTCCAGCCCACTGACTGGGATTCAGTTCCAGATTAAGACCTTTGTGTTCAGATGTCTCTGTGTGAAATAGGGATCTGTGCTGCCGTTAAGAGTCGAGGTCTGGTTAAAACACTTGGTAGTGCCTCCAGAATGACCTGACTAGCTAATGGAGACTGGTTTCAGCCATCTAAACAGAGGTATCTATCATCACTTTTGGATGGTGTGAACCTGGCCTGTAGTTGTCATTCGAGAAAGGTATGAGTCTCATCCAAGTCCCTTGTCATACCTGGCTACCAAATGTAGATGCCTTAGACATCCTCTAAGCATCTGATAGTGGGACATGACAATAAGGCGACTGTATCCCTCTGTCCAGGTTTGATTCAGTCACCATCACGTAGGGTCCTAGTGTCATTTGAGGTGAAAGAGGGTACCCAAGACCCCTGTGGGGGGCTGGCAGATATGGTTAAAACTGAGAGAGAAATATGCCCTTCTGGAGTGACAGCTGAGAGCCAGCAGGATACCCTGGGAACTAGCTAGAGCTAGGTGTCTGCCTGAGTGATTGAACTGAGCTGAGTCTAATGTAGGTTGTGCTGAATCACTCTCCAGGCTCCACTGACTGCATTGACTGGATTGGTATTGATTGTAATGGAAAGACATCTGGCTTTTGTGAAATTGTCTATATTTGGGCATGTTAGTCCTGAACTGGATCCTACCTTTTTTTTTCTTTTTCTTTTTTTCAGTTTTGGACACTAGAATAGAATTAGAATTAGAATTAGAATTAGAATTAGAATAGAATAGAATAGAATAGAATAGAATAGAATAGAATAGAATAGAATAGAATAGAATAGAATAGAATAGAATAGAATAGAATATTTGAGCTGGTAGGGACCTACAACAGTCTTCTAATGCACCTGCCTGACCACTTTAGGGCTGATGAAAAGTTAAAGCATTATTCTAACCTGCAAGTAATCCATTTTTAAAATATGCCTTATTTGCTTTTATAGCACATTCTGTGTGTTCTTTTTCCTGAAAATTTTTTTTCTCTGATAAACTACAATAAAACGTTGCTTTCCAAAGTGATGTTTCCAAATATCACTTTCTGCTATAGCAAGTGAACTTCATCAGTGGCTGTCAGGGAAAGCAAATATGGCAAAAAGAGTCTGTTTGACTTAAAATTCATTTACTGTTTTGCATACACTGAAACTGCAGTGCAAAAAGGCCACAAAATATCAGATATGCTTGTGTATGAAGTTAGTATAGTATCAGGTTTGAATAAAATAAGACTTGTAACAAATGCGAATATGGTGTTAGGCAGATAATGTAGTGTTATAAAAACACAGAGGACACATATCTGGTTCATCTGTTTAGAAATAAGGAGAGGTGGTAGAAACAGTCTTTTTCTTGTTTTCCTTGAGCACACTGCTACACTGTCCAAACAAATACTGGGATATTGGAAGTAGGGGTCACTCTGGAGACCAAGTCTGTTGCAATAAAATTTGTGACAAATGTTTTCTGGAGTAAACTGATTTCATCCTTTTTTTGATCCCATCACTTCCCAGCATGGGATGTCATGAAATATTTTCTACTCTGGTGATGGATAATGCGAATGAAATTTTATTAAGGACTGCAGAATCTTTGGTGCATAGTATAAACTCAACAAATCTCTACAGAAGCATGTCCTATATTCCACTAGAGATATTTAGGAAGGCCTGCTTGGCACGAAAAGAAGTTGTTCAAAAGCCTTTTTCTTGTGCCTTGGAATTGAAATGTGTTACCTCATCATCTTCTAAAATGGCCAAAGCACATGTATGGGAAAGTGTTGTCTTTTTTTAAAAAGTTTGAAGTTTCTTTATCAGGTACTGGGAGGAATTTTTAATTGCATGCATTTCTGATATATGCAAATAAGATGCATCTGAATAAATAAAGCAGTCAAATGCTTAGTTTAGTGTTGTTAAAGCTATTACTTTAAGGGTAAGATGTAAATTTTTAAGCTAACTGTATTTGTGATAAAGGTTAGGATTTTTCAAAGGCATCTCTGCAGTTTGGCTACCATATTTTAAAGTTCCATAAAAAAATCTCAGCCTTCATTTAGTAATGTGACTTATAGTAACTTCCAAAGTGTTGTGTCTATTTCCTTCCCTGCTAGCAGCCAAAGAAACATTCACTACCAAACCTGAACTTTGGAAGTCCTTGCTACTACTATGTGCTCCATAACGCAGTTCATGTGGACAGACAGAACCATTGCAACTCCTCTCCATCTCCACTGATGTTGATGCACCAGCTGCAATAATATTTCAAGTCAATCCCTGATTAGTTAGGGGAAGGTCAGCTATTTCTGACTGGCCTCGCCCAGACAGAGAAACAGAATGAAGCTCTGCCATCAGTGTCCTAAAATAGAAGGCCCTCTTCATCTGTCAGGCTTGAGTCAGCCACATGGAACACAAATTAGGAGATGCAAATCAACTCACAGGGCATTGCGAAGAAGGGCGCAGGCAGAAAGTCGAGTGAATAGGAACTTCTTCAGATATGAACTGTATTCTCCAAACTGCTTTTTAGTCACTTTTTCAGTATTTTTATTCATTTTACTGTTTCTTCTTAAGTAATTAAGCATTTTTTTTAAGATAACTTCGATAATGAAACTGAGTGTGGGGATATTTTTTGGAGGCTTCTTTGCTGCTCTGGGTGTTTTGCTTTTTCTGGTGGCATTTGGAACTGATTATTGGCTTCTTGCTACAGAAGTAGGAAGATGTTCAAACGCACCTGAAGATGCTGGGGTTAGTACAGACATTTTTATTTAGAACAAGAAGAATACATGTAGGTTTCTTGGATGTGTTTATTTTCTAAGAATTTGTGTCTGTATGAACTTCTGAACTTCATTTTGACCTTCTACAAGCCTGCTTCAAAACCCCTTGTTATAATCAACTCTAAAATGAATTTGTGATACTACTTTTGCAATACGACATTCTTTCAAAGGAAGTATGTGTTTAGATATGCTATAGCTAACCTATATTCAATCAGGCTGTGTTTCATTACGATGGTGGTGTTTTTTTAGTTCAATGTCTAATTTCAGTTGAACTTGATTCTTTCAGCCATTTAAAAATTGTATGATAATGGCTTCTTTTTTTTTTTTTCCCCATAGGGAGAGAAGGCCACTTTCCATCATGAAGGTTTCTTCTGGAAGTGCTGGTTTAGTGGAAATGTAGGAGAGAATAATGCCAGCATGTGGAATTTCTGGTATAGTAAGTAACTTCCCTTTTACATTATCTACAGTGGTTTGGTCTCAAAATTGTTGTATTTTTTCTCTCTCTCTTACAAATCACCAGATTTCATATGGCTTCTTTGGTGATCAGGTTCCTCAACTACCCTAAAATAAATTATTGGCAAACAATTTTGTAATCTGTACTAAAGGAAACCCTGGGACAAAATGATACATATTTAACTACAAGTTTACGCTGTGAGAGTTATGGCTGCCCTGTTAATCTGAGTCCATTCTTATCTGGACAGTCTCTTGCCACTTATTGTTAAACAGACTATTTCTGTGACATTGTGAAAAAGAGCTTAGTGGTTAGGATAGTCCATGAATTTTTGTTTGGAGAGTTTCTCCAACTAGCTCTACGTGTGGGTTAAGGAAGACATGGGCAATGCCACTGTGAAAATAGTGTAGGACACACCATCCCCAGAAGAATTCCTCTACTAAATTCACAGATGATCCTTTGCTTTCTTTCACTACATGCCAGGATTCTGGAAGATCAGATAGTATTTTATACCCAAAATCTTCCATGATGAAGAGGTCAAGCAAAACTTCTTTTCCTGTCTTTGACCCTACCTCTAATGTACAGAGCTCCCTCTCTTTATTTCAAGATTTCCACAATCCTTGTGAAAAGCAGGTGCCGTAATACAAATTTGACTTCAATAACCCATAATTTGCTAAATATATTGCTTGGTCTTACATGGCAAATGTAATATTCACTGCAGTTAATTTCCCTTGTTATTTATCTGGAAAATTCTGTGGTCAGGAATCTGAAATTTAAATGTGGTTTAAGCTATATTCAGACTTTATCTTTTACAAGGAAGAAAGTGATAGTTTTATAAGCGTTTAATATAAAGGGTGAAATTACCCTTCTCAGGAGATATCAATTCCATAGACTAAATTCATATTTGTTGAGACTCTAAACTTTCTGAAGATGCTTCATATTTTCACTGTTCTTTCACAAGAGAAAAAGTAATTTCCCGGGCTGTTTTTTTTGTTTGGTGTGGTTTTGGTTTTTTTTTTTTGTTTGTTTGTTTTTTTTTTTTTTTTTTTTTGTGGGACATGCAAAAATGAGATGGACATAATTAATCCTCAAAAGAGAAAGTCACATGTGCATAGAAAAGCATACGTATGCACTGCATATAAATTGCAGGGTGCCTTCAGCAAGGCTGCTTTACTATTCCCATGGTACAAATCTCTGTTGCCCTTTAAGGAATATCCTTGGCTGGATAACAATGCTGGTGCCTCTTACCAAACCAAATCCACTGTAAGCATTGCCTGGGAAATAACCTGGAATCTGGATGTATGAAACTCTGTTTGCCCATTTGAAGAACAGGCTTAAAATATTTTATTAGTCAGCAAAATATTAATCTTTAGTTTTCTTTCACTTTTAGCTAACCAGTCACCTTCCAAGAATTGTACACATGCTTACCTGTCACCATTTCCTCTTATCCGAGATGAACACAACTCAACTTCCTATGACTCTGCAATCAGTAAGTACTTTTTTGGCTGAAGATGGATACAATGCCTATAGTTTCAAGAAAACAATTTGGTTGCTTCAGTATAGAACAGCCTTATCACTCTACACAGTTTAATTAATAGAGTTTTGGTGTTTCATACGTCTCATAACATGCATATTTAAGCCACTATTCAGCAAAGCACTTAAATCAATGCTTAGCTTTAAGCATGATGGCATAATAGAAGTAATTTCTAAAAAAAAGATGCATTTCCATTTTTCTCCAACATAAAAAGTGTCTTCCTTGTGCTGAATGAATTAAACAAGTACTTCTCATATATTCCAATAAAGCTGTTTTTTTGTTAAATAAATAACCACATGTGGAAATACACTGCATTTTTTACTTTATGAGGAGGGAGGAGAAGGACCTTGATACTGTCTAAGTTTATTCAACTAACTCAGATATACTGCACCGACTGCTGGATGTGCCAGCTTCTTTCCACTGACACTACAGGGAGCTGAGGGACTGAAATTACTCTGAACAGTGTGTGCCATACATAAATAATGTAGCCTAAGACTGCAGCAATGGGCAGTTCTGTTTTCTGAACTAAGCTCTTTTAAAATATATATATATTCTCTTTAATAGTTCAAAATACTTACTATGTTAAACTGAGCTATTAACACTCAAAAACTAGTGCTGTAACAGAGATACACACACACATATATATATGGAAGACATAGAGTAATTGAAAACCTATGTTTGAATAATGCCTGGAAAGCTCTGGTTTTACAGCTCTTAAATGCTACTTAAAAATATTGGTCACATTTCATCAGATCATGCAAACATATTTGAAGTACATCGCTCCTACCTATTTCATATGGCTTTTTAAATAACCCATGGTGTGTGGATGCTGCATGACTCTAAGATCACTGACTCAGTGACTTAAGTTATCCCTTCCTGTCCTGAAGCTGTAATTATACCTTTGCTAACTTAGAAGTGTGTTCAGAATCCATTTTTTATGCTGCAGACATGAAAAAGAAAATGAATTAGACTGATGATGGTTCTGTTAATCTTTAGAAATTATGAATAGTTTGTCCAGGAAGAATTTGGTCCTCACCATTCAGAGATCTAATCTGTAACTTTACAGCACATCTAGAACAGTTTATCTTTCCATTTGAAAGTGACAGTCATCAGCTCCTAATAATCTAGACAGAGTTTGTATTCCACCATTCACTCATACATTCACAAAGGATCCTCAAATTATATTCCATGATTACACAAAAGTGGACAAACAAAGAATAAGGAAAGGAGAAGGAATATCATCAAAAGTTTAATTAATTTTAGTTAATGTTTGCCAGAAGAACCACTGCTCAAATATAATTTTCCTATCTATATTTCATATTAGGAGATTAAAAATAGGCAGAACTGTACTATAGATGCTGGCCCAGGTAGAGTATATTCAGAGCCATTCCTGCTATATAAATAGATACAGTTGGATTGCTTTTGAGCTCATTAAAACTGAAGAGGGTTTTTTTTTATGCCTCCAGCTCATTTTCAACATCCAAGCTTAGTTATTTACTAGGGCAGGTATGCTTGTTCAAGAACCTTTCACAACTTTTTATGAAGAAGGTTATGTCATCGTCTCTTCTGTTAGTTCAAAGCTTATTTCTCCTTTAGTCTAGTTTGATAGTCCTGCTCATGATATTTGGCAAACAAGTTTTTAAAACCTTGCTGCAACTGCAGTTTTTAAATTAAGAAATGCTAGAAGATTATTATCTTCTTCTTGATTCACAGTGGAGGAAATGCTTCTCTGTAAAATCCAGTGGTAAAAGCCCTTGGTTTGCTTTCATAAAGAACAATATTTCATCAACTATTTGTGTATCCAGTTGGCTGCATCTAACACCTTGCATCAGCTAAACATAGAACAAAAGGAAACTACTAAAATATTGATGTTATTGTCCCTTTTTTTGCTTCTGCCACTGTTTATTGATACATTACCATTTTCATGTCTTGTAGCTTTCTCAACATACTCAGTTTTGGGGATAAAAAAAAGAAATCTCCCACACAGGTTTATCACTGTGTTTTTAGTGCGTCCCTCAAGTCCTATTTTAATTAGGAGTGGATAAGAAGAAATATTCTGTCATCTGAAAAATACTTAGTTTGCTCTTTCATAGAAAAATAAACACCTGCATAAAAAACTTTAAACTTCATTAGAAAAATCAAACATGTATCTACAACACATTTTTCTAAAAATGTTTAACTTTCTGTTAACAGAACTGTTAGTTTCTGAGCAAGCAAAGACACGTGACTTGTTTTAGAGACTGTTTGGCCTAAGAGACTTTGGGACCTTATCAGAGAAATTTGGATTTAACTCCAGCCCCTAGTGGAAACACAAGTGTGGTTTGTTGGTGGAGTGCCATGTTACTATCTAGTCAGAAGGGCTCAGGCAAAGATACATTTCCTGAGGATCATAAAATCTCCGATGATTTCTGAGTGCAGTGACTGGACCAAGGTCTCTGTTGACATAACTCCTGTGGCTTTAGTATCAGTAGGAATTTGGCTCAGAGCTTTTCTGGGCCAGAATTCAAAATAGGCACAATTTATCCCCTCTTAGCTTATTTATATCTTTTTGTATGTTGGTTTTACAATGTTTGTATGGTAGTTCCCAAAAGACTTAAAACACTGAGAACCTTGAAGTTTAGTGTTATAGTACACCTTACAAAGCTTTAGACCAAAGGCTTGGTTCTTCCTGCTGTACAAACTTGGACTGTGAGCTCTTGGTGTCAAGAATTATAGCCTTAGATGGAAATGTAAAGACAGAAAAGCCTATAGTGATGCTTATATTGGAGATTTGAATTCATGTTTTAATGTCTCAGATTTCTTTTCATCATTACTGTCAGATGAATGATCAGCTTCGAAGGGTTGGATAGCACTGCTTGGAAATTGCAGCTTACTGTACCTTTTAATCACAGTTTTAATGGTTTTGTTCATTCACTGGTTTTGTGATATATGTTGGCAGAGTGGGAAGGACTTCACCTACCTGCAGTGTAAGGTGTGGTCCACAGCTGTGCTAACCATCATTTATCGTTAATGCGCTTAAAGACATTTGTAGACCATGTCATTTATCTTAACCTGAAAACAGGCATCTAAACGAGCTCAGGGCAAGCCTGACTCTAGTGACTTTCTGTGATGGTACAGTGGTTTATAGTGACAGCTGGTATAGTGTGCAGCTCTTGAGTAGACTTAGACAGCACCTCATTGTGTTGCCAGCAGATTCATTTATACGATGATTCAGAAACATATCTGCAACAAACTACAACCTAGGAATAAAAAAAATGAAATTAGCCCATACAATACAAGTGCCAGAGTAGTGACCTCTACATTCTAAAATAAACATATATTTGTACAATCGTAATCAGATTGGTTATCCCATCAGGCTATTCTGAAAACATAATATTTTATTACTTAAATAATAATTCATTGCTAGCTAGATGAAGGCATGGTATCTTGTCATTAGATTACTTAACACTGACATTCAAGGACTATCACACATAAAATTCTTTTACTACATAACAATACTACGCCTGGTTTTGTAAAAGGTACAAAGTCCTAACTTGTACAAGTAGTCCCCTTGCCTATAGTGAGATTATTCCTAACAAAAAGAAGTGCAAAATTTAGCACTAGAGTCAAGTAATTATTTTTGAGATTTTTTTTTCCAACTTTATTTGGAAATAAACAATAGTTTCTTAAAAGTTGTAAATTGCCTGAGTGCCTTCTGAAGCTAAATTGGAAGCCATTTAATAGGGCTGCACTGACACATTAGTTTAATAATCTGATTTGTAGCTGATAATGCTTTTTTTCCTAACTATTAGTATCTTATTTTGTCCAGTACTGGTCACATTGCCAGCATTTGAAGTAGTGCCTAATATAATGTAGAATATACAATGTTTGTAGGACTGAAGCAAAATTCTGGTTCGGCAACTGTTAAATCTGAAATGGTGTGATCAAATTCATTGGCAGGTTTATTATTGGGTTTAAATTAACCTAAAGTAATCTAGAAAATATCAACAATGAAATCTGAAAATAAAAATTGTACAGTGAAATGTTAGCAGTAGCCTATTTCTAGGGGAAAAAAATGCTGTTATGTAATCCAGTCACATAATTGCTCATGAGAGACTGTAATACAGTACATTTACTAAGGGAGAACTCCCCACCCACCAAGCAGTGATAAAGCAAGAAGTATTTAAAAAAGCTATGTATTCATACTGTTAATATTGTATTTGTTTTATTGTTAAGGTTATTAAAAAAAAAAAGATTACTACTACTAAGGGATAATAAAGGGTACTGAGTGAAACTGAGAAAAGTCTTGCAAGGTTTACTGTGTTGCCAGGTCTTCTGCACTGCTGTTGAGATCTGTGGTCTCATTTACAGCTGTTTAGCTGCAGAGAAGATAATCCTGATTTAGAGCAGTTCAGACACTTCACCTTTCACTATATTTTATATTGTGGGTGGCAGGACTCTTGTCAAAAGCATTCTGATATCTGTTATGTTAAATAGAGAGGTAAAAAAGACATATTCTAAAATACAATCCACAGTCAAATCACAGGAAAGGTTCACTTTAGGATGTGAGCTTGTGGGTGAAAAATCAAGGCAACTTTTCCAAGTCATTTTGCCTATACTTGGTAATGTTTATGTATCACTGTACTCACACATGCTTCAAGAAGTTTTTCATCTTTGCAGTGCTTAATATTTCATATTGATATTAAATTTAACATTAAGTGATGGGGTTTTTTTTTGATAGGCCATAGAAAATGGGTTGATGTCTGAGATTTTAAAACACTTGAAGTCGGCAAAGGCAATAAAATATGTGGTATGTTTTAATGCAGTTGATGTTAACATCTCCAACAGTAGATGGGTGTCGCATTGTGTCGTTAGCTAACCTGCTCCTGAAAAACCCATTATGGAGCTTCAGAGGTGTGCACGGCTCCTACACAACAAGTGTGTGTTGTAGGTGACACAGCTGTGTAACTTTGTCAAATATATTATTGCTTCTCTTTCATATCATGCACCAGTAACATCTTAAAATATAAATCTGTGCCTTCACTTTATAATCAATGCTGGGGTCTACTATACTAGAAAAGGGTGATTTTGATAATCTTCAGCCATTTCTCCAAAATTTGGTCCCTTACTTAAAACCAGATACTTCTAGTTTTCAAATGATGCAGAAGTCTCCAGAGGCACCTAAATTAGGATCTTTAGGGAGAAAAGCAAGTAGCAAGGGGAAACTACAGGTCATGTAATTTTGGAGGAATATACTGCAGCTATAATGTTCCCATAGTGTACAGGCCAAACCATGCAGAGCTCGAAGACAAGCATACCGTGTGTACTCCTGTTTTGCTCTAAGTACTATTTTATTTTTAGGCCTTCCTGTCACTGCCAAGGCAAATGTTGTACCCAACAAAGGGGCAGCTTACCAAGACAAGTTACAGAACCTTCTGTTTAGCACTCTTGCAACACAGAGCACTGGTATCTAAGATTAACACTGCAGATAAGTTTACCTCAGACTCTGTGGTAGTGCTTGTACATTATTTCTTCTATTGTAGGAAATACTTGGAATAATGCATGTGTTTGAGGTAGTTAACTCAAACGTATCTGTGAAGTACCTTGCAGAGAGAGACAAGGGTACTCATCATCTGGACCAGATGAACTGCCTCAGTGAGACTTCTGTTAACACTTTATATAGGTGCACTGAACCATTATTTCTTGAAACAGGCTGCTTGGATCACAGTGTCAGCCCTTTTCATGGGATATAAAGAAGCATAATTCAAAGCAGCATCTTCTGTTGCATTTTATCTGTCATGGTTAACCTCAATCTCAGAGCAGCAAAGTCTTTGACTTGAAGAGTAAATTCATTCTTAGGAAGGTTTAACTTCAACCATCTCTTTTGTGTTCATCTGTAGATACCAGCTAAGCTGAATGATAGCTGTAGGGCTGCATTGTAATTTTGAATGATTAGCCCTGTAGGAACTGATCTTGCCATCTAGGCAGAGAAGGTGGAAAATGTGGGCTGAGTAAAAATGATCTGAATATAAGTGAAACCTTCTTTTCAGAAAAATGGTTGCTTTTTAACTCCCTTACTAAAGAAAAAGTCTAAATGCTCTTAGGATGTTTCCTCAGACCTGTGCCATAAATGATCCAAATGACTTACTGTCTTGCAAATTAGAGGGGGTAGTCTTTTGCTTGAAAAGTCACAGACTTGGGAGCATTGCAGACTTTTTACCTGTCAACTGTACTGTTTTCTAATTGATATTTAATGATGGAGTTAGCTAGATAAACAAGTATTAGGATCATCAGAATTTATCCATGATTGTCTAGAGTAAATGATTATTTCTATAGAAATAGAATGGAAGATTATTTCAGGTGATAGCTAGGTCAAATCAGTATTTCACATATAATGCATAAAATAGTTATGCTGTTGGAGCAGAGAAACTGCTTTTCTCTTGTGTAGTTACGGAGAGGTTTAAACAAATTTTCATCAGGTACTTTTGTACTCCCTTTGTGTTCCATTTCCAGGAATATTTGAACAAATCAAGCTTTTCTAGTAAAATTTCACTAAAAGCAGACTTCAAAGCTTCCTGTATGAGGAGCAGATAATGAAATTGGATACTGATTTTGTAATGCTGGAAAATTTTGTGTCCTCATCCATTCAGAAAATAGAAACAGTGCTGTATGACTTAGGTGACTGACCATAATGATATCAAAGAAAGCTTTTTCAAGGTCCATTTTGGCCAATGTGTCCTATTATGTAGCATGACTTTGAAATACCTTGGGCCATCCATGTAAAAGAGTTGGGTGGTTATAGACTGATTTAGCGGTATTAGGTTTTAAATGAGGAAGTAATGTCCCATGGACTTGGGGACTGCGATGAAGCTTAGCAAAGTAGCCCCATGAGTAAAATAATACAAAATTGCTTCAGAGACCCAAGACTGAAAGACTTGAGAGATTTACCTTCCTACGTCTCCATTCACTGTCCATTTGCATTAAGTGAATCATTTAACTATGTGTTTAACTTTAAACAGGTGCCTAAATCCTGTAAGAGGTAGAGTACTTAAAGCAGAATACACACTTAACTGCTTTGCTGAGCCACAGCCTTATTTCTTACCTGCTATTTCCATATTTTTTTGTTTATGTGAAAAGAAGACTTGTATTGGATATGAACCAAAACACAGTTTTAACCCTCTGCCAGCTACTTTCAGACACATTCATCCTTCCTATGCCCAAATCTGATGATCAGTGTGGTGGAAAATTATGTCTTAATGTTTGCCTGGATTAAAAAGGATGTTATTTAAAAAGTGTGACTAATGTGATGTGGTGAACGTGATCTAGCTAATACATTTAGAAGGCTGATAGAAGCAAGATGGTGTATACTTTAACATGAGTTAAGCTGGTCACGTTAAAAACTATAGATTTTTAGAACACATTAGTGGAAGCAGGAGCTGATAATGTCTAGTGCACCTTCAGATTTCAGATGAGAGCAAACATGAATTATTCCAGAATAGTTGGCTCTAACAAGCTGTATGAATTTGAAACTTTCAGGATATGAGCCAGTATAATAGTTGCTTGGTTCTGTTTTGCCATAACAGTAAGTAGGTGCTGTCAAATGATAAGTGGCAGTTTCTTTTGTGACTCACTTTTCCTGACTTGCCAGCTGGCTTATATGCTTTCCCTCAGTTGGGTGGAAATGTTTTTCACTGACTGAATTGTCAATGCTTCAAGATTTTCAGATCTGACGATGGAGATCTTTGCAACTCATAATTTTACTAATGGGTTGTGTTAATGTACCAATTTTTAAATTCATGGGAGAAATTTATGTCACTCTTGTAGCATTTGTAAAATGATGACTTTGTTAAATGGATGTGCAATTAACCAGCTAAAAAATAATTGTTAGAAAGACTCTTTTGGCCAGAGTATGTCACAAAACTCTCGGCTCATTTATCACCAGCTGCATCCATTAATTCAGCACTGCTTGGCACTGTCTAACAGGGGCTTCTGAAACATCACATTTTAAATTTAATAAAATACAAAGAGCTTTAGAGCAGGAACAGGCTGTTTTAAAATACTTAACTGTTTTTCAGAAACCCAGGTTACATTTTTTGAGTTTCTCCCACCTCCTGCTTTACATTTCCATCTATTGAATATGACTATGTGTAAGGAGAATTACCCAGTTGTAAATTACAGAGAACTTACAGATTGCTATTGGTGATATGGTCTGACCACTAACAATGTCAAGATATTGCAGCTCTCTGCTTCTCCCAGACAATTTTCGTCAAACAATTGTATCCTATCAGTCCAGTCATTTATCCCAAAGAATCATTGCTACAGCTTTGGTGTGCCATTTTCCAAAGAGCATAAATTTGGTCAAGTTGCTATCTTACAAGGCACTGCTAAATATTAAGCACATGAGTTTCATTCGTGGCAACTTACAACCTATTTTCCATGATCATCAGATAAGGACTGGCGTTCAAACCTGATTTGGTCCACATGATATACAACATATATGCACAATAGAATGAAATTCATTTGTTAATACGGCAAGTGAAGAGAGAGGGGAAAAGTCACTTATTTAAGTTCTAAAAAGTGTTGTATTATTTTTTTCCTTTTTTCCTTTCTCCAGTTTATCGAGGTTTCTGGACAGTTCTTATGCTCCTGGGAGTGCTCACTATCTTGATGGCTAGTTTCTTCATCATCTGTGCAGCTCCTTTTGCCAGCCACATTCTGTACAAAGCAGGAGGAGGCTTTTTCATCATTGCTGGTGGGTATACTGTTTGCTCAGTCAATGAAAGAATAGAAAGGATGAGGTATTTCTTTCATTTTCCTTGACCAAAAATTATATTAATCATGGTTAAAAGAAAGAAAAAGCATGTTTCTGTTCTTTGGCTTGTGGAGTGCCTGCCTTGGAGACAATTCTTTCCACATCTAGTCATGAAGCTATTCTAAAAGCTACTTTTGGATTAAGAATAAAAAAATCCAGGACAAATCATGGAATTACACTGCAATTTCAATATACTTTTTTTTAACAGGAAAAAGAATCCATATTTAGGGATGCTGCCTTATAGGATTCTCAAGGTCTATTATCTAAGGAGAGGGTTTTTTTTTTTTATCAGTGACACAAAAGGTGATCACTGTGGGTTCTAAAGAAGTTGGAAGGCAGACCACATTCACATGACCAATATAAGATAAATGTTTTGGATGTGATTGGAATGCACAAAATACTTGTCATCTATGAGTAAGTGGGAGCGCTAAACCTCTGTGGATGAAAGATAACAAATAACTGAATACCATCCTTCCTCATAACCCACACGTGCTGTGGAAGATGCACCCTCCCAGGATTCAGCTGATGTGGGCAGCTTTCTGGGACGCTGTTCGGTTAACCTTGAAAAGTTTGGGAAGACATCACACTGGTGTGTAAGATATGGTTGTGTAGGATGTAATTGATAGTATGTACTCAATCACTGTTCTCCTTTGTATAAATCCTGGTGAGAGGCAGCCCTGTGAGAGCAGTATTGTGTTACAGGGTAGAGCCACTCGTGTCAGAACCAAGAGGCCTGGGCTTTCTTTCTGCTTCTGTTACTGACCTGCTGACCTTGCTTACCCACTTCACCTCTCAGCTCTTCATATGCAGCTAGTGATCATTATTCCCTTTTAAAGGACTCTCAGTGAAGTGTGGGAAGTATTTTATAATATTTTTTGCTGAAAAAACTCCTGCATACTTGCATTTGATCCCTTGAGAATGACACCTCCACACTTTCAAGAGACATTCAAAAAATATTCATAGTCTGATGGAAATCCTAAGATATTTCAATGCTTCTTGTCACTAATTTGCAGGGTAAGATCCCATGTGAGTCCTGCACTTTTTCTGCATTTGTGATCTGTAAAAAACCTCAGCTGTCACTAGAAAGTAGCAGAGGCTGTTAGAGAGGAAAAGGGCACTTGAAAGACACCAGGAACCAATGGGTAGAGATACAAAGCGATGTATGTGTTCTTCACTCTGGGTCAGTTCATCTGCCCTCATTTAGGCAGGGGAAAGTTAGATCCCCAAGTCTGTGCTAGTCTCCCTTGGCTTCCCTAAGAGGCCTGCAAGAAGCAATAACATTCATTGGCAGTAAAAACAGTAGGTTTTTAAGAAGTTCCCCCAGCTGGGGATTCATTTCATCCTGAAAGAGGGGCCTAATTGGATCAGATGAATGTGCTATGGAGGAACCCTATACCTCTCTTTCCTTTACTGAGGGAATCTAGAGAGACTATTTTTTTAGGTGTGTGAAGTTAAGTGAGCTCTATTATCCCAGTGTGTGACCTTGGGCCTATCTCTTTGCCCCTCTCACCCTTTGTCCCTATAGAGCAGATGTTCTTCAAGGGAAATTCTGACTTTTTACTCTCTCTATATGTAGTATCTTTCAACTTCAGGACTGTTCTCAATCAGGGCTTCGGAGAAGAGCTGTGTTATTTTTACTATTACCATTGTTGTTGTTGAAAAGCAAAGATATTTAGCAAAATCCTCCTATGATTTCCCAAAAGGTAGTGGTGGCAGCAGAATACAGGACCCTGGAGCTCTTCACCTTGCACAAGATATTTTGGCTTTGGTAGGGGCACATGGTTCCTGACCAAGCTCTTCTGCATCTACTCCAGTCTCACCAGTAGGGCAGGGCTGCTTGGGGAAGGTGCTTACTGTACATATCATTATCCTATCCAACACTTCTGATCACTCACAAAAACATTTAAAAAAAAGTGTGGTGCTGCCAGCTTTTCTCTCAAGTACTCCTGTAGCCAAGATGAGGGTTTAACTATATCATGAATTAAAATCATGCTAGTGGGAGTGACCATACTGACATAAGAAGAGCTTATAAATACTTTTCATTGTCAGTAGTTAAAGCTATGTCCTGTGGGGTGTATTGGGCAACAACTTGGTTTTCTGTGGTGTTACTGATCAATGGCCCATGATGTTAAATGGAGAGTAAGAGGGATTCTCTGACCCAAAGATATGACAGCATGAAATTGCTCTCTTTCTCTCCCAATAGGAATTCCTTACAATAGTTAATATCTTAAATCTGGGATAACTTAGGGGCAGAGCAAGATAAAGTAGAACCTGATGCAGAAGACGAGTGTTTTAGCCTGACTCTAGAAGTCAGGATGGTGTGCTCTACTGTGTTCCCTGCTGCTCTGACCCTTTCCTCTGTCCATCTCCTTCAGGACTAGAGAGCCTGTTTGTTTACTACCTCCCAAAGGAAAACAGAGCATGGAAGGGGAGTGTGATGAGAAGTTGTCATACCAACATGTGATCAGGATGCAGCCAGGATGTGCATCTATTTAAACACAGACCCCATGGGAAAATGAACAGATGTAATGTGATTTAGATCATAGGTGAAGTTTGAGTTCTTGTAAGACAGAAACCAGCATATTGATTTGAAGAAAAAGAGGAATTACATACATTGTTTTGAAAGGGCCTGGATGCTGTCTTACACAAAATTCAAGGAGGTGTAATACTGGCGGGAATAGTAGGCTTCTGAGAAAGAAGTTAGACGAGGTGGTTGTTCTGTGGAAGTTTGGAAGAAGATAAGAAGATCAGTCATTTTCCTACTTACATATCTTTAAAGAAAAATGTTAGATGAAGCAATTTTAATACCTGTTATTGGACTGAAGTATCTGTATCCTTTTGAAACTTTAACTGACAAAAAAGGTAGCAAATAAAAGCTCTGCCTTAACTAAAGAGAACAGGTTGTAGCATGGTCTGTTATGCCATTGTAGGGTTCAGAAAGCAGCTGAAGATATTATTTGGAATGGGATTCATGCCAACTGTTCAGCCATCTGAAAGCTAAGTGTTTTGTATGAACCAGCTGCTTAAACTTCTATTGTCAGTAGTAAGAAACACTCTCAGAGGGACACTTCACCTTATCTGTGCTAAGGCACATAGACTTGCCTTTTGGAGGAACCTATGAAAGGAGGAACCTAAACAGAGATCCAGAGTGACACAGAATAAATTTAAGTTGGAAAGGACCTCTTGTGGCAATCAAGTCTGACCTCCCATTCAAAGCAGGGCTAGCTTCAAAGTTAGATCTGGCAACTCAGAGCCTTATCCAGTTAAGTTTTTAAAATCTCCAATAATTGATGTTCCACACCACCTTTGAGCATTTGTCCCAGTTTGACCAATTTATTTGTGAAAAATGTTTGGTTTTTTTTTCTTTTTTTCTTGTATCCACCTGAAATTGTCCTTGCTGCAGATTGTGACCATTGTGTCTTATCCTTTCAGTGTGCAGATCTGAAGTGTCTATCCCTGTCTTCTCTATAACTCCATTTAGGAAGATGAAGACTGTTTTGTTCTCTAGACTAAAACTCCCCAGCTCACTCAGCCTTACCTTGTCCTCCATCCCCCTAACCATCTTGGTGGCCATCACCTCAGTTTATCAGTATCTCTCTTTCACCAGGGGTCCTCAAACTGGACACAGTTTTCCAGATATGATGTTACAAGTGCTGAGTAAAAGGAAATAATAGTATTTTCAAGCTTGATTACTGTATTTTTCTAATGCAGCTCTGTATGAGGTTAAATTTAATTTCTGACAGACCTGCTTGACATCTTGCACACTGAGAGGGACCATTCTTGTGCTTCAAGGAAGTTGTCTGTGAGGAACAACCACTTCTTCTGGGCCCCTTTGCCCTTCAAGACATCTTTTGTCTTTCAGAGCAGCCTGTCTTGGGATCCTGCCTACCAGTTCCCTGAACAGGCTGAAGTCTGTTCTCCTGAAGTTCTGGGTCTTTAATCTCCTACTCACCTGCCATATTCCTCCCAGGATACTAAACTTTGCCATTTCATGGCCATTTTAACCACAGCTAACACCATCTGTCACATTCCTGACCAGTTGTTCCTTATTTGTGAGTAGCAGGTCCAGCAAAGCACTTCCATTAGTTGGTCTGTTCCACACCTGTTTAAAGAAGAAGTTATCCTTGATGCAGTCCAGCTACCTACCTCCTGGATTACTTGCTCTCTGCAATGTTGCCCTTCTAGAAGATATTGGGGTGGCTGAGTCCCTTGTGAGAATGAGAAATCATAACTATTTTTCCAGTCCACTTCCTCTTACTGATTGGGTGGCCTTTAGCAGATGCCCATAATGACCACACCCTTTTTATCCACCTTGTTGATCTTAACCCATAAGCTCCTGTTACTTAGAAGATCTCTGCCCATTCAAGATATTTCTTTGTGCAGACTGCAGCCATCCCACCCCATCTTAACTGCCTGTTCTCAAAGAGTCTGTATCCATTTCAATCAAGCAAGCCATCTCACCATGTCTGTAGCTGCAGTGGCATCATCCATCATGCTGTGACTGCAAGAACTTGAATTCCTCCTGTGTCATTCTCACACTGAGTTCATTTATGTACATGCATTTGAGATGGGATTTCAGCCGTGCTGCTACCCAAAGAGCAATTCTGATGTCTGATCTGTGCCAGAGTCACACACCTGCCTTTTCTTCATCTCAATCTTTAAGAAAGGCTGCCCACTTTTCTTATTGAGTGGTGCAGCTGAACCACCACAAATGGAGAGGCACATACAATTATTAGTATTGGTGTCAGTTTACTGACTCGCAGCTTTGCCTGTTAAGCTTTGTAACCACGTAAGCTACCTGAGACTACAGATGCTATGCCTGTGGGGACAAAGTGCATATCAGTTCAATGATACCACAGTCAGTGACTTGAGTGCTGTCTTTGCTGTCTACAATATCAGAGGATGGACCAAGAGCAGCTACAGCAGTCCAATCTGTAAGAAGCCTTATAGTTGCTTCAAAGGTCACAGGAAAAGAAGGGGAAAGGTGCCACAAAGTAATCACTTAGAGCAGCCTTCAATAAAGTCCATAATTACCTTGGGCCTGTTCCTGTCTGGGTGGTGGTGAAAACTATCCAGTTGTACTGATGTCAAACAAGCAAGCCCCTGGATGTGCACAGAGCATTACAGAATCACACCCTTGCAAAGAAGCAAGATTAGAAGTACGACTTCTGCTTCCTGCCAAAAGAGTGAAAAAAAGCTATTATAATTCTAGCTCCTAGATGAGGACAAAAATCTGTCTTCAGAGATATATGCCAACTCCCATAACTCTTAAGTGGGATCCTCTGCATGTACTTCAGAGTGGAATGTCAACCATACTTTTTAAATAAAGGTCACAGGAGGCCAAGGTAGGTGGTAGAATCTGTACTAAGGACAAGGACAGAAAAATGCAATTGAAAAAAACCCCAAACATATACACACATACAAGTTTTCCTCAAGTGAGATAAAGAGTTCTAAACTTCTAGGCACAAGTAAAAAGCTCACATCATTCTTTCCAGCACCTGTTGTCTTCATGTCTGCATAGTAAAAGATTCATGCCATAAACAGCCATTCACCATTGACAAGTGAAAGGCATTTCTACGTGGGAAGAATAAGTACTAAAGGCCAGCAAACTGCTTCTTGAATTCATAGACATTTCTAAAGGTTCTGTATTCTTTCTCCTCTGCAATATGCACAAGTATTTGTTTGAAAGAAATTCAAAAGAATAAATGCAAAAGACAGGGAAGAGTGACCTCAGAGAAGTCCACGTCTTATCACACTGCACAGAGCTGTGTATCAAATGTGTGTTCTTAAAAAAAATGCAAAATGGAAAGAAAGAAAGAAAAAAGAGGAGGAGGGAAGTATTTATTTGTCTTAATCTCTCTCGGACATATTTCATGTTCTAGGAATAATTTCCTCCATCACTCCTGCTTTTTTATTTTATAGTCACTAAAAGGCAAGGGCAAATGGACACCTGCACACTATGCAAAAGGTCTAAATGCCGAAAATGTAGAAATACATCATAACACATATTGTTCCTAAAAATATTTGCTTCATGAAATTGTGGAGATTTTTTTCAATCTCAGTAATTTTGCCTTGGAGTTTTGCTATGAGAGTTCATGACATTCACAATAGATAGCCAGTGCAGGAACAGATTTCCCAGAATAAATATACATTCAGTAAACTCCTGTGCTTGACTCCCATGAAATCATAACTCTGTGAAAATTAGACAAAAGGAGCACTAATGAATGAAATGCTGTTGGAGGCAACAGGACATGGTCAGTTTTTACTTAGCCTGATTCTACTGTTCAAGACATTTCTTGAACACACTAAGCAATATATCTACTAATTAGCCTCCATTAGCAGATAGTGAGAACCCTTAAATACTCCTTTAGTGCCTTAATTAACTAAGAGAGTTTACATATTCTCCCTTTCTTTTTCTTCTCTTTTAAAGGACATTTATCTCTGTTTGACATACATTTTGTCAGCAAATTTCCATACCCAACAATTTGCCACACACAGGTATCAACAGCTTGCTGTGAAATCACTGGATGGATTTTGGCTTCCCTGAAGCTGTTTTACCACTGATGGCACTGGCTTGCTATTTTGCACCTACAGGGTCTTGGCTGTAGTTTCACCACCTAGACGGTGTTGCTTCAGACTGCCCAAAGAGCAAGGGGTGCCCATTTTGAGATTAAAGCACCCCTGACGGAGTCTCGTTTTGATGGCAGATGCTTCTAAACTGGGCTACTTACCTTTGTACCTGCTCAGGGTGCCCGATGTCATTCCAGATGTGCAAGGCCTGATTATACTTACCTACTGCTATAGTAAGGGAATATGCATCATTACTTTTTGTAATTATTATTGTTTTGGACTAAGTTTTCCCCGATGTAGAGAATAAATAGTAGACTACAGACATTTGAAAATGTACAGGCACAGCCATCTGAAAAGGTAAATTCCAATGTTCATATGGATTTTGCCATATTATTAATGCATCTTTCCAAATCTCTGGGCTATAATTTTTTTGTTGTTGCTGAAGTTTTGAAACCTTGACAAAACTCCATGCCTCTAATAACTCCATTTATGAATTTGGCCCTGAATGTTTTTACTTTTTACATCAAAAGTTGCTAGCTCTGTTTGGTTCTAGTTTTCCTATGCTGCCTACATTATCTGTTAACATTAGATGTTCTGTTACAGGAACTTCTGCTCAATTTGACTTATATTTGGAGAGTCTTTATTTCTCATTCTTTATGTCTGGCCCTATGGCCATCCTTCTCTCTGATTGTTTCACCAGTTTTATGTTTAATACAAGCATAGTACTAAATCCCATCAAAATCGAGTTTTACTTAGGTAAAATACTTTCAAAATTGAATTTATGCCTTTTAGAGTTGAGTGTTGTTTTTTTCCAAACTTTGTTAGGAATTTGAGCCCTAGCAAAAAATGTAATCCTGGAAGTACATTTCATAGATGGGAAATGTGTCTGCCTCCTTCTTTATTTATTTTTTCTACCTTCTTTCAGCCTCATAAAAATTGCAGATTCTTTGGGATTTTCAGTCACGTTTTGATTATGCTTCGGGTTAACTACTTCAGCTCATTTTTTGGTGGGCTTCTAAAGATAATGTTCACAAGCATTGAGTTGTGAGCTCTCACCTGTCAGATGTTCAGGATGTCCAGAATCTAAAGCTGTTATATTTTGACCATAAAGCACCAACAAGAATGTCATCAGATCATTAATTTAAACTGCTTCAGCTAACCTGTCTGATTTTGCCTGAAACAAATGAGGGAGTGATGACAAGAGTTGCTCCCTGGTAGGTGGTTAGAAGGACAGGGAAAGGAGGTGGTGAGGCAGCATCTCAGGGTGGGGATGGGGAAAGGTAACCATGAAAGGTTACCAGGACGGGTGGGTCTGGCAGCAAATGCCTGTCCATGGGTGCTTACAAAGTGCATTTGTGGGTTTTGCCACAAGTGTTACATTTGTTCAAGGTTGCATTGCAAGTATTTAGGAGGATGGGGAGAAGACCACAAATACCTTTGACTTACACTCTGCAGCTCTACAGCCTATAGACTCAAATTTGTCAATAAGTGTTCCCAGGAGTATGCACTGGCTTGTGGTTTTAGTGAGGCATCTAAACATCCCGGGATAAAAACATGGTGGGGTGGTGTCCTCCAAATATTTTAATGTTGGAATAGATAGTCCTGCTGCTGTGACTGTGCTGTGACAGCTGGAGCTCAGGGAGCAAGTGGGTACAGGCTGAAGCATGCAAAAAATTCAGACTTGTGCCCTCAGTTTTCCAGCAAATCTGCTGAAGCATCTGTGCTGCAGGTTTGCATTTCTCAAGTGTCCACATTCCTCTAAAGTGAAATGAAATATTAGAAATGCAACTGATACTTTGAAATGCACTTTCTTCTTATATCTCCTTCTGGTGTATGGTAACAAAGAGATTAACAAAGTTTGTAAGGACATGTGCTCCTATTACTATCATGTGTAAACAATCCAAGGGCCTTTCAGTGGAGTGGTTGGGAAAAAGCTGTGAATGATGTGAATTAATTCCAGGAAACTGTTGTATCCAATCTGAGGTTAATACCAATAGCCTGCTTCATAGCTATTATTTCCTTATTGCTGGGTTTTGTTTTTATACCCAGATCTTCATTTCTAATGTGGAGGATTTTGAATTAAATACATCTGAATTTGTCTGCAAAATATTTGAGTAGAATACTCTGAAGGTAGTATGTTCCAAACAAAGCCTTTTTCATAAGAAAAAAGAAGCAAATGTAGAGAGGTGAAGATGATAGAAAGATTTTCCACCTCTTTCCCCTTTTCATACCTCATCCAAAAGACTGTGGATAGAAACAGTGACAGAGTTTGGGAAGAAAAAGTAGATATTTTATCCCAGGTCATCCTGTCCTGTCCCCCCTCCTTCCCCCCTCCTTTTTACTTCTGAATTCAAACCAGTAAATAACTGCCTGAATTTTGTCCCCAAACACACCTCTGTTTCAGCCTGCCTACCAAAAGCAGATGTATCTTTTGTCGTGGGAGTATGCTTTTCAGTGGAAATCAGAAGCAAGATGGAGATAGTGCTTGTTAGAGGAAGCCAAAAGCAAAAAATATCCAGTGGTGGCTGACTGTGCGTTGCAGATGGGGCCTCAAGCATTAGTGGGTTTCTAGGTGTTGCAGTAAATGCACTCAGCACTTGTCTCACTCTCTGTTGTTAAAACCTGGTGTTTCTTTTCCAGGTGTCTTGTTTTCACTGGTAGTCGTGATGTATGTCATCTGGGTCCAGGTGATGGCTGATCTGGAAAACTACACAAACATGAAAAAAATGGATTGCCCAGACTTTGCTGTTTACGTACGTTATGGCTGGTCTTTTATGTTGGCTCCTATAGGAGTATTTTTTTCTTTATTAGCAGGAATGCTGTTCTTGTTGGTAGGGCGTGCCATTTATTTACACTCAGACTAGTCATACGCTGCTGAAGGGAATACAGGAATCCTAGTGAAACTTCATGACAGTTGTAAACTGGAACACAATTTTATACATTATTACCATGATGGCAATCCTAAGTGTGCAGGCAGACTTCTGGAAGTTCTTCTGTTACTTGTTTAAGGGTAAAGGACACAAAACTCAATACAGGAAGAAATCACCTTTTGTCCCAAGTAGTTGTTTTTAATTCTTTAGAAAGTACACACGTGGTTCTCCATATTGAACTATTAGCAGCATTTTTGCAGTTTTGCAAACAGAGGAAGGCAAAAGTTTTCTGCAACCAAAAGCCCAACATGAAGTGGGCCAAATCAACATTTTATACATTTGTCTTTTAACATTTACTGTGTGCTTCTTCTTGTGGAGAACGGTACAAGGTAGAGGAGAACAAACATTCAAACACTGTAATTCAATCTACCTCCTCTCCTGTTTTTCACTACTTGCCTTATCTTTAATACAAGCAAACATGTCTGCACTTTATAAAAATAGAGTGCAGTTGTTCATGCAGCATTCATGGGAAGAGGATGAGAGAGAAGACAATTGCCGTGAACAGCGACCTGGTGCTAGTCTGTACATGTAAAAGTTTAACTGCCTCCCTTACACGTTTTTCTTTTCTGTATGCATTTGAAAGCTGTGTACTTCCGTATTCTGAAATCCATGTCTGTTGCATGATTCTGTAAGCCAAAATGCTGTAGTTAAATCAGTAGCTGAAGTTATGCTGAAATTAAACTTTGAATTATAGTATTAATATTTTAATCAAGTTTTAACCCTTTTATTTTTGAATGGAATAATTGACTGCTCCAACAAACATTGTTCTGGTTGTGTAAAATGACTTTTTTATTACAAAAGGTTTCTTATGAAGACAATATCTAGGACATGAAAATATATGTTTTATGTAGCCTTCATTTTCCCAAATATTAAAAATCTGCATTATAGACCAAATCCAACTTGACTATTAGTCACCCCAGGGAAAGCAACGAGCCTAGCTAAGACTGCAGGGGAGATGGATTTGGTTCTGTATTGTAGGAGTGATTGGTTCTCTGTGTATGTGTGTGCATGTGCACATATGTTTGGAAGGTGGGATGAGGATGGGACTGTATGCATGGCATGGAAAAGATGGGGTGGAGTTTTAACAATGGGGAAACTTTGTCTGGCATTGGGCCCAAGTTGAAATTAAAACCATCTGAGAGTGTGTTGGTTTTCACTTTGTAACTCAATGCAGAATAGTTTGGGACTGATGGGGAAAAAAAAAGACTGCATGTTGGTTTCTTCTTGTTCATAAGGCCTAATTCCACAGCTGTTATGAATACTGAAAGCATCACTAAAAGGCAGGAAAGGAGTGCCCACCTAGAAGATGTGGTGGGCCAGATTGGATGTTGCTTCCATTTCAGGAGCTTTTGTGATTGGAAGCTTTCCAGCCTTCCCTGCTACTTATTTTTCCATCGTCAAGATTAGCTTTATATGTTATAGAACAGGAAGAAAACAAGGGTGGGGGGTAGGGAAGCTGGGACTATGAGGTTTGGAATAATTACCAAATCACAAAAATATTTTTATTGGCAGCTAACATGGTGTTTTTAATTACTGTGTCAGAGAGTATGATGGGTGAATTTTAACCAAATATTCAGAAGTATATATATGAACTCCATATAAATGATAGCCATCCGGAGAACATTAGGGTTACACCATAATGCCCTTGGTTAGTCAGGAAATGCTGAAATTAACCCTGTCCCTTGTGCATATGGTATAATATTCCTGGCCTTAATTACACAATCACATACTGTTTCTCAAATAATACAATCTGTTGGTATTTACCCCCTTTACAGTCTAGGATACTCGCTGGTAATTGTGGAGGTAAATTCAATAATCAAGAGCTATTTGACTAGGTACCCCCCCAAACCCTGTCTGCTTCTCTGCAGGGGAGAATCCTTCTCCACAAGAGCTTAGAGGGGGCAATACGCTTGAGCCCCTTTCTTGCAACTTTTAGAAGCTGGAGGAATTGAGAGGTGCCTCAGAGCTGGACTTCTTCCAGCAAACCTAACCATGTGTGCAGCAGCAACTAATAAACTCTGCAAGGAATGAGCCAAAGGCTCCTGTGGAGGCCTTAATTCAGCCCATGTGCATCTTCAGAACTCTCTCCATTATGCAGCTAGATTAGCTACACTCTTGTGTATGAGGCGGCCTCTCTTGGAGGCAATCCTTTGGGTCAGACTGTGGACATAATGGCTGTTGAAGATCCAAAGTGTTTCTGAGTGTTTCCTTAGAAACTTCAGGAGGCCTTTCTGGCATCAGTAGAAATTGCTTGAGTACTCATAAATTCTTCACTCAGACTCACACTTCTGGCAATAGTCTGTAGCTCTGTCAATTTGATTTAATTGGATACCACCTTCTTCTCTTAACGGCAGAACTGAGAGTCTGAAACAGTGAGGACAGGTTGCTTGGGCCCTCCAAAACACTTATGTAGGTAAGCACATGATGTTCAATAAGTAGCTGCTGCAGACCAGGGAATGGTGTTGAGGGTGGTGGGGAGGCATTTCTGTATGGGTATTACCTAAAAGCACAGTCTAACCCTTGTTCTGATTTCATTAAAGAGCTATGTGCAGAGGAATGGGTTTGTAAGAACTCAGGGAAGACAGGCCAGCTAAGGAGACTCGCTCTGTGGCATTCTTCCAATACGCTTTTGTCTAGAAAATCCTTGGCAGCGATGCAGGGATTTTCATGATTAGAGCTGAGTAAAAGATTGTAAAGGGGATTAAATACTGTAATCAAAATATTCTGTGAAATTGGTCAAAGCACTGTGTTTCTCACAAATCTATAGGGTTTTGTGGTTTGTTTTTTTTTTTTAACTGACTCACTGGCTTAATGGCCTGTGGTCATATTGTAAGAAAAGAGATTTTTTTTTTCTTTTTTAAAGTAAATAAAGTGTTTGGAAAAGTGATGGTGAAAGGAAAAGGTAGGTAAGAAGCATTTTCTGATTACTTTTAGTCTGACAATCATCTGTTTGTCCAGTGTAAACATGGAGAGGACCATGACTGCCCACAAAGGAGGCAGTGAGAAAACGAGGGGATGGAGATGAGAAAGGAGGGAGGGAAAGGAGGGTGAGCATCCCTCTGTGATGCCCTCTGCCAGCCCGCTGTGCAGCTGTTGTGGATTCCTGGGGGACACACTGACACAACGTGGCAAAGGCAGCTGTGTACAAAACCAGAAAAGGATTTGCCCCTGGTTCATCCTTGGTACTCACTGGGGTGCCTGCTGGAGGTTTCACTGGAACTGACCTTCATGAAATATGTAGCTGTTTATTGACATTTACATTAATGAGGTAAAGCAATGTTCTCCTTTGAGGAAATGCAAAATAAAGCCTGCTTTATTTCTCTGCACTGTGCCTAGCTGCTGCAACTGTACTCTATAGTGTGCTAGTAAACTGCTAGTAGGACAATCATAAGTAGTGTCTGTATTGCTGTCCCCGTTCTTACAAAATCCTAACTGGCTGCAATGTGTGTTGTGCTTATTATCTTTTAAGAAGTCATATTGAACCTCTTAAATGTACTGTTTACCCTCTAATGCAACAGCTGGGTTTTCCTCTGACTCTCCTCTTCCTATTTGTCCTTTCGGCAGTGTGATTTACAGGCAGTGAAGACTAAATAAAGTATGTTCACATGAAATTCTACTGCGTTAACTTAGAGTAAGTCTGAATTGATGCTGATGAAGTCGGTGGAGACACTGAAATTGAAACCAGAAGTTGGTCGTCTATAATCAAAAGTGGCAGAAGGGATGAAGAATCACTAGTATTTACAGTACCACTTTTCCCCTCCATGTCTCTTACTGACGTTACCAGTTTAAAGTGGTCTATCTTTCCAGTCCACAATGTGGGTCATCTACCCAGCAGCCAGTTGACAGTAGGGATCAGGAGACCCATTTGACATGAAGGTAGGAAGGAATGGAGGACTGGCAACATCTCCTGTATTAGACACTTCTAAATTCTGCCCCTGATTTTTCCCTACATCCCAAAGAGCCCACAGAGTCCTCACAAAGTGCTGCAAGGCTCCACATTTTGCTCTGAGAATAAGGGGAGGGCCTAGAGCAGAAGTCACCCCATGTTATTTGCCATAGATCTGTTCCCTATCTGCTCCTAAAAACTGCCAAGGATGAATTTGGTACAAACTAGTGGGAGCCTCTGCACACGGAAGGTGTCTTTCATACTGGGAGGCAGCCACTCTGAACTGGGTTGCAGCAAAGGGATGGTCTCAGTGGTGCTACTTCACATTTGGCACACCATTTCCTCCCCTCCCTTGTGCCTGCGTGCCCAAGAAGGTGTTCTCTGAAATGACCTCACATGATTCAGGTTTTAAACCGGTTAAGAAAAGGACCTTAGATTAATGCATCTTTAAGATGGAAACACATTTAAAACAGAAAGAAACCCAGAAAGATAATGGAAAACGCTCCCCCCTCCTTTTTCTCCTTTTCTATACCACATCAGATTGACTTATCCTCTGTTATGTGGCTTTACTTTGAAACAGATCATTCTCATTGCAACACGTTTAATGCTGCCAGCCACCACATGGTTATTTGGCAGCTATTTAAAGCTCAGATCATATTACTCTGTCGCAGTGCTAGGCACCCATGTTCCAACTGGTATACAACTGATCTAAAGAGAAATCAGCTTCAGGTTTTGTTCTCTGAAATTAAATGTGACGGCATGATCTCTATGATCCTTTTTTCCCCTTTTTTCCCTTTTTTTTTCCCCTTTTCTTTTTTTCGTGTGCATTATTACTTTTTGGAACAGCATTTTGCTAGCACCACAGGGGAAATTCAGTTAGGTTGTCAGCCTGATATAGTGTATTATCAGACACGTTAGCTTTTCCTCCCTCTTACATTTGCTTAAGAGCTTATAAACCACAGAGAATAAAAAGTGCTAAATAGAATGAAATGACCTGTCAAGGGTAGATATAGTATTTGTGAATGACTTAAAAAAATTCCACCAGCTTCAAGCACTCCAGTCTCACTGACTGTCGTGCTATCTTGAAATTTGTCCTCTTTCTTTTTTCCCCCAAGTCAAGTGCTTTGATGATCATTGATCTTTGATGATTGCTTCTTAAAAAGGACTAATTTTGTCTTCTCATATTCAGTCCAGGACGAGATTTTGTAGCAGGAGAGGATGCCATTATGAGATTTGAAATAGATTTGAATCCTGCTCTTAATATAATGGGCCTAATCTTGAATTTTACAAAACATTGAACAAAGTCAAGACAAGCGACTCCCAAGAAGAATTAACCAATAAATACTTTACACTGCAGGAAATTTAATTATTTTATTAATGGAGAATAGGAGAATTTTCCATAGGAAATAAAGTGACTGATCTCATACCCAGGTCATTGTTAACCCTGATAGACATATTAAACTAAGGAGCTGGTGTGATCAGCTTGCATTTAACCTCTCTCAGGAAATATGCGATAGTGCTTACCCAGAAGCTCCAGTAGCTATTGATTAGGGAACTGAAGTTTCCAACGTAATCCTTCTTTCACTCCTTTTTCCTAAAGTCCTGCCTGTGTCATTCATCATTGTCCCCCCCCAATCCTCAGCAATTACATCAAAACCTTTTCCGGGTTTAAAGCTTTGCCCTGAACTTTAAATAGCAACTTGCTAGTCAAAGCAATATGAACAGCATATTCCTGTATGTTCCAGGACTAGTGCTAACGTTATAATGTAACTTGTTTCTTTGGCATGTGCATCACATAATCCGGTACAAGAGCACCCTTTCAGCCTTCCCCAAGGAGCAGGCTTTAGGGAGGGAAGTGTTAAGGCTCCCTCGGAGCACCTCATGCTTCGAGGCCGCGGTGTGCTGCTGCCATGCACACAACAGTCCCAGATGTGCCTGGTGCTGAGACGAGCCTGCACAGCTATGTGAGCTGCTCCAGGACCCACCCTGGGGTCCAGACGTGAGAGGATACAGCTTCAAATTCAGTCTCCAGAGACGTCTATGTAGCAATGCAGTGTGGACATGCCAACTAGCTCCAAAAAGCGATCTCATGTCCTGCGCTCTGCCAACTGATGGTGACTATGCTGTGGTGTGCAAGACACAGTTGGTCAAAGAGAGAGGCAGAACTACAGCCTGGACTATGCTCTCTGATTTACCCACAGAAACAAGGCCCAGTGTGCCAGTACTGCAGTACCATCACTGTAGCTCCAAATGCTTGTTTTGTTCTTGAGGTTGCAAAATACACCATTAATTCATGGGTTTCCCAAATGTTAGCTGCATCTGAGGAAATGAGCCTGGTGGGATTCAGAACAGAACGTAGTAATGTGTAGGTTTGGCTCTTCAGCTGGATTGGTACAGTCCTGTATAGAAGCTGTGAAGAGCTTCACATTCCCTTGGAAGATGTTTCAAATAGACTACTAGCTCTCTGTTATCTAGAGAGAATGTAATCCACAGGAGGCACTTGCTTCTAATCTCTATCAGGAAAAAAAGCTCTAGCCTGGTAAAAAGAAGCCCAACTCCTATCAGCTTAGTTTTTCTAGCCCTGATGAAAACCTAGTGGTACCTTAATGTATGAACAGTCCCATAGAAATCTGTCACAAGGCAATGACGTACATGCTCAAAGACAGGGTGGTGACAGCTGGTTCTAGTACATGAGACCCTCTCATAAGTCTAACCTGTGATTCAACCAGTAGGAAAATATTTGGATAACCTTTCTGTGGTAAGAAGTATTACTTTGTAATTCAGATGTATGGGAATATTAAGTAATTATATTCCAATTATCAAATGCTATAAAAAGGCATGTCTGACATTTTTTCTCTGCAGAAGAGAACCCCAACAAATTCTATGTGTATTTCAATGCCAGTGAAATACCCTTCAAATTGCCCTTGGTAATCTGTGCCCATGTCTCCACTGCTCCAGGGAAATGAGCACATCCCTTGAAGACTCTGCATGAATCAGCTATGGGCTCTTTAATTTAATAAGGACCTTCTGCACTCAGAAACAGAGGAAATTCATGAACGAGAGAGACCAAAGTTAGCAGATAATGCCCTACATCTTGGTATCTGAAACTCTTTGGTCAGTCGTATGCTTGGGTTATTTGGTCAGATCCTTATTCCAGCACAAACACACTGCCTGTTCGATTATCACCTGTATGTCTAGACACAGGGATATGTTTAGATGGAAGAGTGTCGAAAACCTGCTCAATAATAGAAAAAGAGCCCTGAGAGTGGAATTTAACAAAAAGAATTTGGCTCATGCCAGCTTTTCAGTGCACCTGGGTTCTGCTGATGAAGAATGCCACAGGCGTGGCTTTAAGTTTGGAAAGGACACTTGTACGGCGTGAGTTTCTGAACTACCTGTTCTTCCAGCGTAACACAAACGTTTGGCAAAAACAAACTCTCCCCTCATGAGACAGGAATGCCTGCCAACTGCTTTCTCGGTGAAAGAACTGCAGCCAGCATTGCGTTTATAGACATTTGTATTTGCTGTTCAGCTTAAGAGGGAACACAGGTAAAATCCACGCCACCCCTGTGCAAGCCATAACCCATATGTTGAACGCAGGATGGAAATCCCATCAGCTGATGCCTACATCTGTCAACCCACCACTGTTCACTCTCACCTAGCGACTCATAAAAGCGGGCTGGAGGAAGATGATGACATTTTTGGAGTGGGGATGTGTGGCCCAGGGGTGTGTGGCTGTGGCGAGGGCTGCCCTGGGCCAAGGGGCGGGTGGGCTGCGGCAAAACCGCGGGGTTCGCAGCAGAGCCGTGGGGCAGCGGGGCTGAAGGGCAGGAGCCCGGGTGCGGAAGCGGTGGAGGAGCGGGTGCGGGAGTGGGGCGGGAGAGGGAGTGGGGGCAGGTGTGGGAGCGGTGGGGATGTGGAAGTGGCAGCGGGGACGGGGAGTGGTGCAGGAGCGGGTGCGGGAGCAGCGCGGGAGGGGGAGTGGTGCGGGAACGGGTGTGGGTGGGAGCGGTGCGGGAGCGGGAGTGGGTGCGGGAGCAGATGCAGTGCGGGAAGCAGTGTGGGAGCGGTGCAGTGCGGGAAGCAGTGTGGGAGCGGTGCGGGAGCGGTGCAGTGCGGGAGCGGGTGCGGGAGCGGTGCTGGCCGGGCCGGGCCGGGCTGCACGCGGGCGGCCAGCGGGGGCTGCAAAGCGGCCGGCGGCCACCGGGGGGCTTCATTTCCCCTCGAAAGGAGCTCTGCCGGGAGCTGCTCCCAGAGAAAGCGCCTTGTTAGTGCTAATGAGAGCCTGGCTTTTCTCCTCCCGTCGCGGAGCATTTGCTGTTAGCTCAGGGTTTATCCATTTAAAGGTATCTCGGCCTCGCTATTTATTTTGGGGGTTTCAAGTCTGTCGGCCTTCACAGAGCAGAGGCTAATTCGCTTAAGCACGTTTTACCCTTCACAGGAGTCTTGCATTACCTTAATAACGACAAAGGCCGTTTCTGGGGCAGGACAGCCCCAAATGTTGTGCTAAAAGCTCTTTACAGCCTACCAGACTCCTGTTCCCGTGGTGCTGCTCTACTTTTTGCTATAAACGGGTGCTTCAATAATTTCTTGCGTAAATAATTAGCTGTGAGAGTAATACATATTAATAACTATAATACATGGGGTTTTTAAAATGCTTATATTCATTCATAAGATCTCAAAGTGCTTTTTAAATGAGGTCAGCACAATTAACCCTGTTGAACCACTGCTGGAAATTCTGAAGAATTTCCAGACGTGCTCATAACTGATGCTGTCACTGTGCATCAGCTGGGCAAATGGTCCCGTTTCTAACACCTTTAAGCCAAGGCTGGAACCAAAACTGAAACAGCAGGAAGCCTCCATATTAGATAAGGTTTTTGGTCACAGAAGCTGCTGCTGCCGTGAAGGAAAGAAGAAAACAGCCTGGGATCATTTGGAAACTGCCCCGCTGTGGTTAAAATGGTTGGGGATCACTGAAGAGCTGAAATGAAGAGAAGCAGCAGTTGGCAAAAACTGGAAGAGGTAGCAGTGAGAAGAAGAGAGAAGTTTCTTAAGTAACATGTAGCTTAGAGAGCTGTCACAGGTTTTGAGATAGGCTCCTGCCCTTCCTTGGAGAAAAACGTTCCCAGTGATCTGGAAGAGTGAGGGGGCTAAAGCCCTAAAAGGCGGCCTCCAATTTTAGAAATGTCTCTCCTCTCCACAATCCCTCCACTTTTATAACATTTTCTACGTATGACATTATACAAACTGCATAACTGACAAATCCTCCGTTTGCATTAGATTTAAGTGGCTTCCCTCCCATCACTCCTCACGGTTAAAAATATATTACAGAAATTACTATCCTGCCTAGGAAAATGTGTGATGACTCTGGTGTCTGTCGTTTATTTCTAAAACATTTTGGCACTTTTCCTGCTGGGTCCTCTTTTCCCTTCAGCTTTGAGTCAGGGAAAGGAAAGTGCAAGGTTAGGGCAAGATTTTTCCATTTCCCTGGTTATTGCATGCGTGTATTGCTGCCCACATGCCAGGCATGACGGGATCTAAATGCTGAGCAGGAGCAGTGAAATCCTCAGGATGAAAGGAGACTAGAAAGCACAGAGAAGCCACAGTTTGGCTGCTATCAGAATGGCCGTATCGAATCAGACCAAAGGTACTGAGCTGGGATCTTGTCTTCCTACAGTGACCAATATTTACAGAAAGACTGTCATTAAACAGCAAGTGTAACATGACCTTTCCTCTCGCGTGACCTTTCAGCTTCTGCAGAGGGGACAGATTCACCCTTGCTTTAGCCTTCTTGCCACATGGGCTAAATTTGGCCCTCTGCACCCAAACATCCCTCTGATCTCCTTTGCTCCTTTCTCCCGCAGCCCTCTGGTTGATGCTCCAGCAACCGCTTCTGAGGGGCTGTTTGCGTGGGGCGTTTCTGAGCATTAATCACGCCGCAGAGATCCGTTTTCCCTCTGATAAGAGCCTGGCTCAATCTGCAAGGAAAGGAGGGCAATCAATCTGCCTGATTGCCGTAGACCCTTCATTTTGCACTCCGCAGCCCCTTGACAAGCGGAGCAGCGGGGGAGTCTCCGCTCAGTTGCTCCCAGCAGGTGTCACTATGGAATGGGAAAATGCAATTCCAGAGCTGGGAAAGGAGCCTGGCTGCAGGCAGAGCATCCTCTGACACTGCCGCCGAGGTAGCATGCCGCCGCTATGTCAGGGAAAATTTCATAATTAGATCTGAAACAGATGTGCTGCCACCCTTAGCTTCTCCCCTTTTTTTCCCCTCCATCGCAGCAACGCTAATAGAGTCTTGGAGGAGTTTTCTGATTTTTAAAAAAATTGCTTAGCAATGAATGGACACCCATCTCCATGGATCACTACCCTGTATAGTAACACAGCACAATAGCGTGTAAAGTTTCCAGAACTGTTAGTAATTACTGATAAGCCCAGTTCAGCTCTCAGTTACATGCAAAGCTGAGTAAACAATGAGAGGAAAAAATTAATTAGAGCCCGTGTTTGCTAAAGCTGGCTCGCGATTCCATCTGATCACGTTCTTGCTCCTTTTATTCCCTTTGCACAAACACTTGGGTGGTCAGGTTTTTCTGACACCTAGGTGTGCAGGAGAAGCTTTTGTCTGTGCAAATAGTACATCTGTCTCAGGGCATGGGCCCTCCTGGTGAGTGCTCGCCCGTGCTCTGCCCTTGTGTTTGCAGCTGGGAAAGTGTTTGGAGGCCTGGGGAGGCAGAGGTTAAATGGTCACCTTTCCCAAGCAAAACCAGAAGTCTATACATCAGAAAAAGCAATGGGGGAAGAGGGAAGAGAGGTAAACCAAGAGTGGGAGACAGTGGGAAGGACACTCATCTGGAGACATTTCGCATATGTTTTGACCCCAGACTACTCTTGTGAAGTATGTCTTTTGTGACAGTAAGCACAGCCTATATGGAGAGGCAGAGGGGAATTCAGCACCTCACAGACAGCTCCTCTTAGGCATGATCTAGACATGCTGGGGACACGAACATTAGGCTTGGCTTGGATTGCCTCGCTTTCTGGGAAAACTGGCATGGGTCCACTTCATAGAGTTTTGTCCCAGCCAAATGGTAAGGCTTGATGTGTGCTACATGGCAGCTTGAACACTGCATGGGCCACTTGTCTCTCCCTGGTTCCCCATCAGGGACTTGGGCAGCTTCTGTCTGTTCCAGGGGACAGAGGATGTCAGAGGGGGTTGCGAGGGCTCTAAAAAGCATGTTCTTCTTCATGCCTGATTGAGCCCCCTCACTACAGTAGGTCTGATTTACTCATGTCAAAGCTAGCTCAGTCTTGAGAAGGTGGTCAGACCAGATGACCTCCAAATGTCCCTTCCAACTAAAATAACTCCATAATTCTGTGACTGTGGGATCCCATTTACTTAGCCATGTACTTGAGCAATGCCCTTATGTTTTCTGCGTGCCATTTACCAGTTTTACGCAGTGGCAATGCCTGTTACTCCTCTCTGCCATTCTCATAGTTCAGGAAGGCTCAATGTGATACCTCCTTGACTGATTATGAATCTGATGTATGTTTTTCGCTCTCCTTCAGCCTGGGAGGGACTCAGATCACTCTGCAGGTGAGGACCCTGACTGGTGAAGGGTGAACAGGGAAAGTGCTTCAGTGCTCTCAGTGTCATCTCCTGCCATGCTCTGTTCCCTGAAGTGCTCCCTCAGAGTCAGTGTCTCAGTGATTTCTTCAGATTCAGCTCCAAAGTGTAGAAACCAGATCAGGCAATCATGGGGATGGCTTGATGTTTTGCTGGCAACAAACAGATTGGTGAGACCTGGCCTCTGCTTAGACTCATGACGTGTTTCTCCTCTTGTGAAGAAATGCTTGGCAGATGGATCCATAAAATCTTGCCCTTAAGTGCACCCCTTTTATTGGTGTTGTTCGTGCTCTAGTGCACAAAGCTGTGTTTTATGGGGTGCTGAGAAAGGCTCAGATAAAAGCTAATGTGTTTTACCCATGATACTTGCAGCAAGAAGAGGAGTTCAAAAGATGGGAAATAATCTATGAAGACAATCAGGCTTCACATATCCTATTCAGTACTTTATGCAGAGTTGGAACCACAAAAAGAAGGGTTCTGGGCAGAGGCCTAATATCAGTCCCTCCCTTTTCCCACTAGCACGTTGGACAACATGCACCCTATCTAACTTAGCCTGCGGGGTCTCCCCTTGGCCTCCAACCACAAGCAGCTGCCGGACTGTGTGGATTTAATTAAATTCTCCCCTCTCTGTATTTGAGCTACCGTTAGGAAAAAAAAAATCATCCCTATGTTCCAATTTTTGTTTATTCTGAACACATTTGCTGGATGTAAGCCATTCTAATTAAACTGCAAACTTCTTTTGTAGAGAGCTCAGATTTTGCTGAAATTGATGTCAGACGTTACAGAAGTCTGTATCATTTGTACTGATCCTTCTAAACTCTGCTGGCATAGAGAAGGAGTAGCAAAAAACCCCACCAAAAACCAAAACCAAGGCCCCAGATCTAGTTACTCTTGCACTTTGGCTGTCCCTGGGGTCTCCATGGAATTTACGAAACTAGGAGCAGAGCCTGACTCAGGGCGTCAGCTGGCAAATGTGGGTGGTACTCGGGTGTCAGAAAAAACTTCATTTAGAAATGCAGCCGTGGAGAAGAAAGCTTCCTTCCATAGCCAGCACAGCCCTTGCAAATCAGGGCTCAAATTTGGTATCATGAAGTGAACAAGTGCTTTGCAAGTTGTTCCCCACGTGTAAATTACAGAGGTGATGCTACTTGAACCTACATAGTTGCACCGGGTGTCCAGCAGAAGACCCAGAGACACTTTGCTAACGGTGTGGGAGGGTCTGGGACATCAGCCAGCCGAGCTGCATACACTTGCTCAGACTCAATTAGCAGGTTCAGGCTGCGTATGTAATCCACGCTGCCTACAGTGCCAAGCCGCCAGTTGCCCTCAGCAGCTAATAATATAGAACTGCAAAGTACAGTTAATTAAGTAGGTACAATTTATTCCATAGTATGTTCCTACATACGAAGTAGTGTGTAGTTTTCTGCTAGTGATGTAGAATGTTGCTCTGAGTTGTCCCTCTGGTCCTGGCCTCAGGTGCTGATTGCTTCTCACATGTTCTGTGCAGGATTGTGGCCTGCACCCAGGGTAGTGGAGGACATAACTGGCATCAAAAATGTTGTCTTCTTTTGAACTAATGTCTTGGCTAGTCTTGGGGTCTGGACTTGTGATGGTTTTTCTTTGGCTATGTTTGCCATCTCTTAACTTCTAAACTAGGATCCCAAAGAAGATCTACAGTTGTAGTTCTTTGCTGATGGAAAATAACAGCATGGAGGTCAGGGGACAGGACAAGAAGGGTCACTTTTCTAGGCTAGCATCAGGATTTCTGTGGAAGCTTCATGACAATTGATCATGGTTGTCCCCACCAGGCTTTCTTCAATGCACTGAAACAGTACACAGTAGTCTAATGCAAGGATTCTGGGTCAGCTTCGGTCATGCACAGAGGCAGAGAGCTATGATTTATATGTACAGAGGATATATGGGAAATGCTTTACAAATAGAAAGAGGCTTGTTTTGTAAGCTGCCAGTAAGTCCCCTTTCAGAGAGAAACATGTTTTTTCAGGCTGTGTATCATGGTGTTTGAAGGCAGATTTGTTACAACTGCATTGTTAGTTATGGGGTGAAGAGGAATGCAGTGAAACTTTGTAAGGACACTAAAAATCATTAAAGAAAACCCCAAACCAAATCCACACAGGAGTTATTTATGGATGATCTGTGGGCTATTGTATGAATGAAACCTTGCTTTCTCCTCTGTCTCTGCTACAGTGAGCTTTTGGCTGCATCTGCCATTTGTCTGGATCAAGGTGAAATATCCATTTGGTTTTGAGGAGGGAATCGAACATTTTTGCAGCACATCTCGTCTTAGTGAAAGTGTTATTCTTGGGTTGCAAAGAAAGCGTTGCTACTACACTGTAAATGAGGTGTAAGTCCACTGAAATAAACTCAGACCAGTCTAAGCAGAGACCAGAAAACAGTACCACATGTTTCTTTCAAAAAGAAAGAAAGAAAAAAACAACAAACAAACCAAACAACAAAAAAGCTGTAAGAGACAGTGAAAGATAAAGATGTATTTGAATGATCTGGTAATTATATGTACACCAAGAGCTATTCATTCGTTTATCTATTCTTCCTTTGCCAGCATTGGCGAGCAGGCAGAAAAGAAACTCTTCCAACCTTCTCTCTCATTTGCTACTTCTTTCATCTGCTTTCCAGTTTCAAAATCAAACACTTAGCTCTCCCCCTGCTATGGAGATTTGTAAGGTCTCTGTTGAGTTTCCTTCCTTGAGCTGGCTTCCAGTTCAGATGTCAGTGGACAGGCCCAATACGAAAGGTTAAATAATTAGTCTGTAAAGCTGAATTATTACTTTCAGGAGAAAATAGAAGGCCATGAATCCCACATGCTGGGAATGTCACTCGCAGTGACAAGGAAGACATCTAGGTGTTAGGGAGGGCTGATGGACATGTAGTGGACACAGCCCTGTGCCACTTATATACCACTGGTGTAGGGCTGATTGCCCTACACACGCATTTCAGGCGTACAGGAAGGCAAAGTGTCTGTCCGTAACAGTCTATGGTTTGACATAGAACAAGACACAACAGTTAGGAGGGGAAAAAGCAAGAATTAGGAGAGTAGTAATAAGATCACACAGTAAGTAACTGCCTACATGCACAATTAGACAGTTCCAAGCCATTTTAAAGTGGGGTTGTGTGAATAATTTATTTTTCAGTTCACTGGTCAAACTGAAGAAAAAAAACATTAATTTTGGATTGACCTGAAACATAAAATTTTATTTGCTTTCTTGGCAAAACGAAAAAAAAGTTTAAAAAAGTGATCTGGGGTTGAAGTCAAAGCTAATGGTTCATTTAGTTGCGGGAATTGAAATGCTCATTAAATGCATTTTTAATTTAGAGAGCTTAGAAATAATAAGTTTTGAACAAAATGTTGAAATATTGTGAAAATATGAAAATAATTTCTCTTTTTTGAAATAAACTTTTTTTCAGTCAAAGTTATTAGCCAAATCAAGCCAAAGTCAGGAACGATTTTGACCTGATCTGTTTGTCTAGTACCTAATAACACTGGTTCTCCCTGTCCTTCCACCTTGCTTTCATAGGGTAGTGCATTTGTGGAAGAAAGGTTGCAAACAACTTCTGAGGGAAATGAAGATTTGATTTTTAAATAATGATTTTTAGTTCAGTTCTGTTGGAGATGAAGGGCATAATTCTAAATCCATTCCTCTGTTATAAAGCTAAGATTACAGAGAAAGTACTCAAGTGAAGTGATTCTGTAGGCTTTTTTTAAGGTGATATGTAAATAATAAATAAGGCTTGACAAAATGAAGAAAGTAGTTATTCTTAAGCACTCCATCCAAAACTCTACTGGCAAAATTACTAATTACCAGTCCTGGGAAATAAACCAGAATAAAATAATGTATGGTGTCAGAGTATTCAGATAAGTCATCATTCCTGCAGCAAACTGGTGGTGACCATGGGAGCAGAGGGCCCTTGAGGGTCCCATGTGGAGCCAAGGACGAGTGAGATCAGTGTCTGGTCACACTGGCTGCCCGGGTGTCAGGTCCCAAGGATGGATCTCTCATTTTCACTCACGAGGGAAAAGCTGTCATGCCTCCTGTGGGCCTTACTTTCAAGCTTGCTCTTCTTCCTGCAACAGTTCAAAGATAACGAAGGAGCAGAGGCTATTTCCCAGGGCCCCAAAAGACACCCAACACACAGGCCCTGCAAGAGGTGCCTGGCAAAGGAACAGGATTTAGTGATTGGTTTGGTTAGCAGCTGGTTCCTTCCTCCCAAACCCTTAATTTTCCTTATGTTGAAAATATTTTCTCTCTTATAAATACCATCTACTCTTTATTGGTACTCTCTCTTAAGAAGTGTGCTTTATTTCTGCATGTCATACTTTATATACGCTTAATAAATCTTGAATGGGCCACCTCTTCTTGCATTAGCTGAGTAACTTTGAGAAAGAAAAGGAAAGAAAATGCCTAACATGACCAGCCTTCCCACATCCATCTTTCAGCATCACCTGGTGTATTTGGTGCACAGGACTTCTGCCTGGGTTGGGGAGGAAACATCTTCACTTGCAGGGGACTTTATCGACCTCTCCTCACGTGGGCTCAGCACAAGAGTACAGGCAGTTATTTATGGTTCTGAAGGCTAAGCAGCTATTCAAAATGAAGACACCTTGATCCAGTTAGGTTACGGAAAATAATAGGCACTATACATGCACTTTGATACGTTTGCTTTTCTTTTGATTTGGCTGAAAGCCTCTCGCTCTGTCTTTCCTCTCCCTATTGTCATCTTCCTTTTTTCTCTTTCCATTCCCATTTCAAACCTGACTTAAAGAGTTTATGAAGAACCAGGCTCCAGCACAGCCATTGATCTTAAGGAGAGCAAGTTTCTGCCCATATCAGTCCATCCTTTGGGTGCTGCTGAAGCAATCAGACAATTCATTTATTTTATATTATAACTTTATTAGGGACAACCAATCTTGGTTTTCTTTATGTGTTTCCCTATTTTCTTCTCCAGAAAAATGGAGAGAAACAGTCACACCAAGATGTATTCATAGAGCAATTAATAATGACAAAAATTACACAATCACTGTCATTAATGACCACACTCTGATACTACTTTTCAGGCAATAGATCATCTTATCATGACTTCTGTGGGTCTCTGTGCAAAAGAAAAAAAAAAAAAGCTTCTCATGGTGTATAAAGGAATTGAAACCTGTTTATTTATGACTGGATAAGAATGAGCTGCCTCATTAATGTGGTATAAAATGGGTATAATTCAGCATTCCATACAATCCTCCATGACGTGTTGACAGGTGCTGTCATGCACTATCACTTTTAGGTTATTGCACTCTAATAGACTACAATTATAGCTCATTTAATATGATATGACAGTGTGGAAGCACATGTGAGGTTACAAGCAGTTACACTTAACAAAACAAGCTGGTGGCAATGGGTACAACTACAGGTAAATATTGCAGGGGGCAATTCCTCTTTCGGCCATCACAGGACCCAAATCTCTGTGGCTACAGGTCTTGTACTTACAGTTCTTTCAATGAAACATTTTTGTTTAGCCACCTCCTCACATTTTCTCTTATTTCCCCACAAATGCCAATATTACTGCTTTCAGTTGTGCCTCCTAATGTTGCTCCAACAGTTGAAACCACAGCAGGGGGTGGAGTAGGCTTGAAGAAAAGCCGAAGCTGTAAGTAGCACAAGATTTATAACAGTTGGCAGCCCAACATCTCATCTCATACAAACAACTCAGTTTCCTTTTGGCGGCCTGCTGTGCCACTAACAAGGCAGGCTACAAAATTCACCCACTGGGTGACGGGGGAAGGCAGTGTGAAGCACACGCCAGCATTGTTTTTGTATGGTAAAAGAGTGGCAGGAAAGTTGGGCTCTGCACTTTGGTTTCACTCATTAAAAGGGAAAACTGCAGAATTGATGCTGGATAGAAATATTTTTAACCCGTTAAAAAAAAAAGTTCCCTCAGGGAGGTTAAAAATTTCTCAACAACACTTGCAACCGGAACATTGCAGGTTTTCTTCAGGGCAAGATTCACACTGTGGCCGTGTAGGTGGTATTATAATCCAAAAAGATGCCAGCTAGTCTGTATTTTTGTCTAAACTGTATACTGAAGTGAGCGGCTTTGCTACTTTCTCGCTTAAAATGTATTTCAGATATTATTTCAAATGCTGAGGTCATAATTGGGCTTGCACACTGAGCAACTGTAGGGTATAATCCTTCTGGTTGCTGCCACGCACTTAAATTCAAGGGTTTGAATATAAAAGCCTAGAAGCTGACTCTATGAGATGTTTTCAGAAAACCAGCTTTCTGGCTCGTGCAGCCATGGTGCCTCGACAGCTGGGTCACGCCATATGGGTCAGGATGCCACCTCTCCGTTTCATGCATCCATGGAGCTGGAGTAATGCTCCTCATCCAGTTCGTAATGAAACATCTCCTTTGCATTACAAAGAATGTGCTTGTTCACTGAAACTGTTTCCCCATCAGCAGCAATCATACGCTTGACATACCTACTGGAAGAGTACACATGCAGCCTCTGCTCCTCCTCAGCAGCACAGAAGGCTCAGCCTGGTGAGCCGCCACCTTCCTCCCTCCCTTCCTGAGCAGCCGCCTCTCTCCTTCATAATTCAGTTTTCCCTGCCACTCCTCACACCTCTCCAAACCTCCAGCTCCCACCATGTCCTCTGTGTGCCTTCTCTGGCCACCGGCTCAACAAAAGGGAAGGAAGGTAACTCTCAGGTCAGGTCCATGACTGGGCTGTATTCCTCTGCCAGTGGGAAATGATTTTCAGCCAGCCCTGTGTGCCCAACAAAGCGGGGTATTCTGATCACAGCTACTTTTCAGAGGAGATGCCTATGCACGCTTCAGTTTGATAATCCCAACTGGTTGCTATGTCCTGTAGACTTGCCCAGAGGATGCGTACTGGAGCCATCGTCACATGCAAACATTGTTAAACTAACCGTGCCCTCTGGTTCTTAAGGAGATTGCAGTGCTATAGAAAACATCACAAATAAACCCCCCTGCTAAAAACAGCAGCATGCTATTTTGCATTTTTCATGCTATTTTGTGCCTCGATCCCAAGGGAAGCATTGAATTAATACAGCATACTGGGGTTCTGTAGAGGAGATACTAGAAGTGCTGATATAATTATGCAATGCTTGCCTTTAGTATTATTGTTAATTTGAGGTAGGACTCTGAAAAGCTCCTGCTATTGTGTGGGGAAGAACTTCCTCTGCAGAGCAGTGACACCTGGGATCCAAATCCCTCGGTTCCTTCTGACAATCTGCAATTTAATGTCACTGTAGTTTTTAAATTCTCCTAAAATAAAGACCAAATTGTGAATATCAGGATAAACAGGAATACTTTGTTTAGTAGCTCTTTGGCATTTGGAAATGAATTAAACCAAATAATATCTAAATATTTAGACTACATTCATTAGTAATGGATGCTTTTTAAAAAAGTTGATCCCGTGTCACAGATATCAGCCCTTTTCTTCACTGTTGTGACCAATCTTAAATCTGGTAGCCTTTTTTCAGTTATAAAAGTACTAAAATTTAAAGACTTGCTTTAGTGTACCTGTAATGTCACATGGTTAAGGTCTACTAAGAAAGTGTGAGCGCTAACATTGTTACAACAGAGTAAACTCTGAGTGCTACAAACAGTAGCATCTATATGTACCAAGCAATGCCTATTGTTAGTTAGAAGAAAATCCCCAAACTGAAAGGAAACAAGCTTGAGTCTGGAGGAGCACAAAGCAGAAACCTTTTGTTCTGAATTTTCTAGTTTTTTCCTGTTTGGCATGAAAAGCTGCCTCTGTAAATTGAAGGACAGTTGGACCCAAAGCTTCTGCCCCTGACTGGTGTTTGGTTGGCAGGAACTGTGTTCTCCTTGTTTGTTTTGTTTTGGTTTGGTTTGATTTGGTTTGGTTTGGTTTGTTTTTGTCCATACCTGAATAAAGACTGTTGCTGAGTGGGTAGGTTAGGAAGGGGAATAGAATTAATGCTTCTTGAAATAAAAATCCAAGTGAATTTCTATGATGATCTTCTGGGGTCTCCCGAGGGATGCCGCAGATGGCATGTGGTACTCCTGCCTTGGACTGCACCCAGCAGGCACCTGTGCATGGGGCTGGGGGGGCAAAAGGAGCATTGCCAGGGAGAGCATTAGACACAGAGGTTTTCTTTTCCTGCAAACTGGTTGTAAAACAGCACCAGCAACAGAGTAAAACCTTCCCTGTTACAAACTTTGCTGGTTTTATCACATGTCTTTTAATACTTCATGCTTGTATTAAGCTCCCTTCATCCCCCTTCTCATCCTCACTTCCATAGTCCTGGGAAAGCAAGTTATTTAGCTCTCTTTGCAATGTATGGAAACATCAGTTGTGGCTGTGTGGTTTTCATAGAATCACAGAATCATCTAGGTTGGAAAAGACCTTGAAGATCATCCAGTCCAACCATTAACCTAACATTGACAGTTCCCAACTGCACCATATCCCTAAGCGCTATGTCAAAGCGCTTGTTTTAGCCAAGTTTTCAGGAGTGAAACAATGTGTTTCACCCTGCTACTATAGAGTGATTTCTAACACATATCATAAATTTCATTCTAAAAGAAAATGCCAAGTAGAGAATTCAAAGTCCTCTTTTTAGTGCCTGTCTTCATGAACTGCTCCCAGTGGATAATGCCATAACCTCTACCCATAACATGGAGTATTATCAAAGCCAGGCATTTGCAAATCAGGAGGGAGATAGAGTCCTGAAAGGCTTTTTTTTTTGTTTAATTTTAAATAAGGATGGTCAGATCTTTGCAGGTATTTCTTGGTTTTTAGGCTTTGTACTGGTTTTGGCTTGAGTAAAACCATGCCAAAGTGGCAAGCATTATCTTTTCCTTCTTTGTTCCTAAGAGTTGTGACCTGTAGTTTTAGTATTAATCAAATATTCAGACCTATGTATGTGTGAAAAAAAGAAAGTAAGTCTGGTACATTGGTGGGGTTTTTTGACTACATGCAGAATTCTTCTATTTTGTCCTTACATAAGGAATATTTTGGTGGTAACAAAAGTAATGAATAGAGGCATCGCATTTTTTAAAGAGTTTAAGATTATCAAACACTTTTGAAATCAGATTGCCTGTGAAATCAACATTTGTATTTTTATTTCTTTACATACTCACACCAAGAACCTGGGGGTCTCATTAGAATTTGCCTGTTAGGACACATTCCTCCTTTCTCTTTCTCTCTTCATTCTTTCAGCTTATATTTATTTCTTCCCCCTCTTACTTTTCTTTCTTGCCCTTCCTTCCTTCCTTCCTTCCTTCCTTCCTTCCTTCCTTCCTTCCTTCCTTCCTTCCTTCCTTCCTTCCTTCCTTCCTTCCTTCCTTCCTTCCTTCCTTCCTTCCTTCCTTCCTTCCTTCCTTCCTTCCTTCCTTCCTTCCTTCCTTCCTTCCTTCCTTCCTTCTCCTTTCCCATCCCCTTTCCCTTTCCTACCGCCTTTCCCTTTCCCATCCCCTTTCCCTTTCCCATCCCCTTTCCCTTTCCCCCTTTCCCTTCCACTTCCCTATTCTCTCTCCCTTTACCTTTCCCCCTTCCCCTTTCTCTCTCCCTCTCCCTCAGCTATTTTCAAGATAAATCCTATCCTTGCAAATTCATAACTGACAGGACTGACAACTAGAATATTTACTGGAAAAACAAGAATGCACAGCAAGACTTCATGATTCTCCCTCTCATATATATTTCTTTATAGGGTGCATTCTGCAATATTTGGTGCATGTGTCAGTGGAGATGAAAAGATACGTTTATGGGGAAACTGAAATCTATTTCCAATGACATTACTATAATGCAAAATGGAATATTATGAGTGACAGTCACTCAGATTTCCATAAATGCGGCTCCTCTATAAGTGAAATTCTGAAGTGATTTTTATTTCTAATGTCACCCTTGGAGGCTCTGCAATGTCATCCTCATTTTTGTCAGAATAATTATCTTTAATTTGGGGGTTTGGTCTATCAGAGGTCTACAAACTCATTTCATCAGTTAACACTACTCATTTGTCAAAAACAGGCAAGAAGCAATGATTTCCCTGTTTCACTTCTATACTCTATCGACATTCTTTAATGGTTAAAATGTTTTCAGTAGGGGAGGAAAAGAGAAAACATCTTTTATGAGTCTTTCTGAGTGAACACAACAGTCTTTGCCTGCCTAGGGTGGTAGGCCAGTGGAACCTTGTGTGGCATGAAGACCTGAATACCTCCCAGTCAGAAAGGGGTAGTTTCACCAGTGAGAGCACAGTAGTTTTGTAAGTCTGAGGTGTGTGCATGTAGGAAGCTAGATTTAGGGAGTTTTCTTTAACAGTAAGTTATGTAGAGTTTCAAAATGGAATCAGTGAAGCCAAATCAATCTTCCAAGTCCATTTCAGGCTTTCTATTTTTTTTTTTCTCTTTGGACATAAAACACTTCAAATAAAAGTTCTATTAATAAAGCTCTAACCACAGATTAAATATTTCTGCTGACATTATTTGACTGATAATATCAATTTCAAAGTTCAAATTTTAATAAGGTATTACAAAGCATAGGAAGAAACAAGCTAATCAAGCCAAGTTTCATATTTCCCCTCTTTGTATAAAATGATAAGTGAATTTAAAGCTATGCTTTGTCTCTTTAATATCTGCTAAATATGGATGAATTACTGAATATATATTTATTCTTAGCCTCATTTGAAGGCAAATATTTACAAGGCTTTTCTCTTGTAATCTGATTTTAATATCTCAACTGAAAATGATTCATAACATGTGGCTTCAAATACCCTGTAGTTAAAGAGGCCAAAAATTAATTAGCTGATTCTAGCAAGGGTTTCTTGGAACTGACCTTGAAAGAAAAAAAAAAAAAAACAGTACTGTTTATCAGATCACTGTACATTGTTGTTGCTTTGTGCAAAGAATTTCAGGAGTAAATAACAGAGACTGGCAATAACTTGTGTCTGATCCTTGGTGCTGATGTACATGTACATCCTTTGGTTTTCTGTGGCTCTTCTAGTAGGACTTCAGGGACCAAGTATCTTCTGTCCTTTTGGCATGGAAATTGTTCAGACAGTCATCGGTATGTGAAGTGGGTTAGCGACTGTTATGCAAGCAATGGGAAGCACCTCCCTTTAATCCCTTGTCCAGATTAAAATGCAGTGAGTGCGGAAATACTCGCAGGTCCTTTTTTTGCATCTTATAAATATACTCAGGAAGCCATCTGGGAACAGAAATACTCCCTAAGTACCGCTGACCTGAAACGCAAGTGTCTTTGTGAAGTCAGTTTCTCTCCTTCCTTTGAAAGACAATCTTGCTGATGCTGGCTGCTAAAAATAAGGACGCAAAATCTTTTCCAGCATCTGGAGTTTTCTGTGCTTTAATCTGTTCATTTCCTTATGTATTGTTATATAGGTATTTCTGTGCACGCTTTGATTAATGTACAAATATATATTTTACTCGGTAGGATTAGAGTCAAGTGGGCCTGATTCTCCACTTCCTTGCATTTTGCATCATTATCTATAAGTGTAGGTACAACCCTTTTAAGAACTGTCATTTCATAAGGAGCTTTAGGGAATTAGATTAACTCTTGCTTTGCCACTTTATAAATAGTATCCATCTATTGTTAGCTGAAAATAATTTTTTTCTCTACCATCTTTTATCTGGCATTTTTTCTTTTGGCTACATGCTTTTCTAGAAACCTGAGCTGTGGGTTATCTTCTGTACCATTAAAGCAGCTGTTTCTAAAGGGTGCCACGTGGTCTAAAACTTCCTTGGGGCAAGAGTATTCCTGTAAATGTGTAGAGGTATGTGTGTGGGTATTAGATAGGTATTTACACTGTCTAATTCCCAGCCATAAAGATGCAAATAAGCTGTTTAACAGCCCTTCCACAAACCACCTTAGAAACGTAATTTTCAGTTCCCATAGTGTGTGTAGCTCTCCAAATTAGGAGGGTACACTGTCCTTCTTTGTATTTTTTGTGTGTGTTTGTTCTGGACAATGGTTCATTCAGCTTTGCAATAAATCACAAATTTGTTTTGCTTATGTCCATTCTCCTCCCCTCCTGTGAAACTGGGTATCGTGGTAGGTGTGGTGTCCTTGGTTGCTACAGCCATATTGTCTCAATAATGTTGTGTCAATGGCAAATTCTGTGATAGTAGGTGCTCTCATATAATCCTATTTTAGGGTTTAAATCTGTATAATCTGTGTATTTCTCAGACTCCCACTTGCATATTAGGTTGGCACTAATCATCCTTAGAAGAGTCAAACGGTAAAAAATATTTGACATGCTTTCTCCAGCAATGATGAGCCTTGGTTTTCCATGAAAAAAGGTCTTCATGATCATTCTGAATATGGCAGAAATCTGGTACCAGAATATAGACTCAGCTATAATTTCATAAATGCAAACCAGGTCAGGAAGCCTTTCAGGATTTCAGATTTCACAGAAAGGAAAATGGAATAAGATTTACATAATTAACCAAACAGGAGAGTAGCCTCAGCTCCAGGGTTTGAGTTTTCTCAGTAACTTAGTGTCTGTTTTGGTATCATTAAATAATTTTTAAAAAGCTGGTGGAATTTACTCAATATGAAGAGTAAAGCACAAGAGTTACATATGCACACATGTACTCTGTGGGATTTTGTTTTTCCACATGGGTGTGTATGTGCACGCATGTCTGTTGTGTGTCTCTAACAGTCCTGAACGCCCCATCTGTGGGCTGGTAAGAGGGTGTGCTGAGGATGCAATGATACTGATGAAGTTGAGGTGATGTGCACACTCCTGATACCTGTCCCAGTGTGTCATGAATCTTTTATGTTTCCTACTATAAAAATCTTGATTTGTCCATGAGCAGCCTTTCATTCGAGGCTTGAAAGTTTAGGTGTGCTTGTGGGACTTTGTCAGTTTGGTGTTGTCCAGTGTTGCACTGCTATTCCCTGAATTAATGCATTTAACAGAAGTTCTCCTGGCAATGATGGAAAAAGTCAAAAACTTCCTGGTGCCCCTGATTTATTGCAGGTTTTGTATTTCAAGAAACATGAGGGATTGTAAACCCACACTTAGCACTTTGGATCAAGTTGCATCTAACAGAATAATTGCATTTTTATCAATGAATCCGTTTACTTTAGATAGTTTTTCCTGCTTCCACAAAGTTAGCTTTTTCTTGGTTTAATTGGTAACTTTTCACCTTCTCTTAATCAAAAAAATTTCTGGAAATGCAAGATACATTTTGTTTGAGAATGAAGTTGAGGCACAGTTTTAGGCGCTCTCATACAGTTAGTTAAAGGTGATGCAGTTTGCTGTCTAAAAGCTTCTACTGTATTCAGCTCTATATCTTGCATTTTATCAGTGTGATGTGATCTAACAGCCACAGGAAAGACAGAATATCCTGAATAACTAGCAACTGCTACAGGGCAATATGATTTGGCAGAATCCTACTTGTAATCACTGATCTCAAGCTGAGGAAATACGGATAGAAAAAAATAAAATAAATACAAAATTATTTGTGTCTTGCTTTTTTTTGGTAAAAATATCAGGCATTGCTTGAGAAGTCTGGATTCCTGATTTTTCACTTCTGTTGCTTTTACAAAAACAAAGGAGGTAATGTTTTGAGTGCTCCTTTCTGTGTACATGCTATCTGTGGTTTTGATATAGTCTCCTCATTATAGTAGCCACATCCTTCCCCTCTCATAATAGCTCTTTTGCTGTCATCCGTAGTGCCACTGCTTATTTCCTCCCTCTTCATTATCCTGTGTAGTGGACTTACAAAGATCCCTTCTTTACCATACAGCTAGATTACCTAGCTCGGGCTCGCAATAAAAAGCATGTGCTATGGGAATACCAGAGAGCTTGCTGTGATCTTTGACCGATGTTTTGCTGGTGTTTGCTGCTGTATAGTTCTTTTTCCATAACACACCCCTGCCTACTACCATTATCACCATCATAAAAAAAAAAAAAAAAAAAAGAGTTTAATTGCAATGGTTTGAAAATCAAGTTTAGAAGCTAAGGATGTAGACACTGGATGGTTAAGATGTTTTGACAAACATAGCTCCAGGGAGTTAGCTAAATACACTACTGAATTACCAAATCAATCCAAAGAACTTGCATAAAGTCTGCTGGTTTATGGTTTCTTGAATGCTCCTAGTCATCAGGTATTAGCAAGTTACGCTACAGAGTTTACAGCACAACATATACACTCCACGGCTTGTTATAGCCATAATCCATATTTTAATGCTTTATGTCAGGCATCTCTGCTGCCCTCTAACCATTCTTTAATAATAAGACAAAAGTGATATTTTAGGGTAACAGTTAATAAATAACGTGACTTATCCAATCACACCTTTCACTAAAATATTATTATCTTTTGACAGGTTCATTACTGTAGAGACATTGGGGACTGATGAAACATTGTCTAATTCTACCACTAGTACATTTTCTGTAGTTGTCTTTCTTTTAATTTAATTGTCCTACTCTGAAAGCATACTGTCCATTGCAATTATCGAATGAGCATTTAATCTAGCATAACTAAGGCATTTTAATCTTTTCTTATGGAAAAACGATTAAATGGCCATAACATTCCTATGATGTGCACTCATCTACTCCTGACTTAGAGAATCGGTTTTCTCCTTTCTGATAACCAAAGCTCAAGTAGGATTTTAGCTTTGGTGCTGTGCATTGGCTGCCTGAGCAAGAAGAGGACTGCTATTTATTTAATGATACTGCAGAGTCAGCAAAACAATTTGTGGTTATCAGTCACTTCTGGTATGATTGTTTCTGGGCAAATTCTGCATATGCCAGTGCCTTTTGCTGGGTAACATTTTTTTTAAAATGATTTCTTAAATTGGAGATGTATGAATAGTACAAACCCAAAAAATAACAGATTGAAACAAAGCAAAAGCTAAAGAGGTATGCCGAAAACACCTCCTGCATACTGATGTGATCACATTTCAACAAATCAGTTTCTTGCAGTCTGGGGTGTCCTTTTTGTCTGACATTACAAATCTAATAGGAAGTGAATTTGAAATACCCAAACATATATGTAGAAAATAAAATATTAGTTTTCAAGTTTGCCTGCAAAATTTGGCTAGAAGCAGACCCCATCCCTACCAAAAAGGAGACTGAATAAGAAACTCAGATTAACCATCCCAGAACAAAACAGCAGATCTCAACCCTTCTTCTCACTGAGATCTGGCTGCTATCTCTCTAGGAGAGCAGTTCCTGTTGACAACATAGAAAGGGGCAATAAGTTCATTGGTCTTTCAGAACATGCTGCAATCTCCAAATTCCCCTGGAGAGAGTGTATCAGGTATCCACAGAGCTCTGCTTCAGATAATTTCATAGACTTTAAAAGAGATTTTCATAATGGCAGAATTGTGAAAAAGAAAGCTAAATTTATCAGATAGATTTATTGCTCACTCCAGTCCCCCAGATAGCTGTTTTTTAATGGCTCATTATTTTGCTCTTAAATAACTAAATCTGTACATATTATAATAAAGGATCATATGGAGTTCCTAAACTTCTACCTACATAATAAACAAAAACTTAGATAATGAGTCACTGTCATTGCACAGAACCATGTGTCATACTTCTAAATTCAAGGAGAAAGTGCTTGCATGTATATTGTTTTGCTGATTAAGGTTACCAATTAATCTCAGACACCAGAGAGAAGAGTAGGCGTATTTTACTAGTGATAACCAAATAATGTAACAGAGTAATACAGAAAACATGCGGTAAGAAAAGGCAGAATAATGCACCTAAAGCAACAAATAGGAAAATACAGGGTAATGCATCAAATCGTTACTACATGAGAGAGAGAATAGTGATTAAGAAAGATACATCACCACTTGCATACGTTACCAACATCCAGATCTGCAGTCGCTGGGGAGCCCAGGTTACAGCGAGGATTTGGAGAGCCTGTCCCGGCAAGTGGGAAGTCCTACACAATGCATCCATCCATAGGTGAGGCATCTAAAATCGCTGTGAGCGGGTCCAGCCTTATATACTAGAGATCGGCAAGCTAGAATAGCTGGCAACTTTGTTTTGAGCGGAGAATTTCTGGTTTCATTCTCCTGTTGGATTCCACCCAAAGCCTGGCCAGGGCTCGGCGGGGGGGAACCAAGGGACTTTCTAACAAGGCCAAATACGTGGGTTCTCAGCCTTGAACAAGGCTAAACAAGGGAAGTTGGATACATTCTCTCAGCATTTCATCCTCACTACTGATTATATGCTAAACCACATCTTTCACTAGTGAACTTACATACTTTGTTAATGATTACATGCTAAGTTAGCAGCTTCAGCTTGGGGCCTGTTGTTCAGGCTTCAGTATTTCAATGCTTTAGCACTTTTTACATCAGCATAAGTGGGTTGTTATAACTTAGTACAATACCTACTAGCACAATGGTTATCAGTTATAAAATATACATGATTCATCTATAGGTCAACTCTGGTTTGGGCCTGTTGTCCAAGCCTTAGCATTTCAGTATGTATACCCTGCAACATACTTTAGGACATACTAAAAGTGTGACTTGACCAGGTTGACATTCAGGCTGTCACCATTCAGTAACTTTCCATCCCAAGCAAGAATGAAAAACGTCTTAGTCCACTTCCATGGGAAAATACAACTGTCTAAAAAAAAAAGTCGAATATTAAGGCTTTTTGTCCAGTTACTGTAAATTTTGATTTGGAAATGTCAGTACAGGGCCTCATAAACTCCCATATCCATGGGTGCTGGGTACCTTATAGGCTTAGGGTCTTCTAAAGATCCCTTGTCTAACTCCCCTTCTTCCTGCCTCACCATCTTTATACCTCTCATGGAGCTGAACTGTTGCACCGTGAGAGCCTCTGGCTTCAATGAAACATGGTGTAGGTCTGCAGTGAGAAAATGGCCAAAGTGATACAAATAACTGGTCTAGAAGGAAACCAGCTGTCCATTTAGTGAACACCACCATTGCAGTGGCAGCTGACTCTGACACCAGAGCATCACTAGAGATAATGATGCTCCAAAATCCATTAGAGATAGTAATGGCCAATTCGCATCAGCTCCTACCTTCCAGAAATGCCTTTTAATTTCTCCCCTAAATTCTTAGCTTATGGTTTTGTAGGACAATGTTTTGGTTTTTTTTTTCTTCTTTTAAAGATGCTTCCTGAGCACATTTCATACCATGCTAGGCAGAAAAAAGGACTCAATTTCTGTTTGCCATTGAAGGATTAATCTAATATTTCTCTTCCCAGACAATTATTGAACTGTTGGTCCTGAACACAGTTGCTTTCTGTGAGGGCAGCCACATGGCAAAACTGGCTAAAATTTAGCTTTAGCAGAAGCTGTAGTAAAACTCTTCTTTCATTTAAAGGTAAATAATCATGGACATCTTCCATGCTGACAGCATAAATTGTGGAAGACTCCTCTATTCCTACTAACAATGAAGGAAAAGACTACTTTTGTTCAGTTTTGAGTCTGCTCAGTCATTAGGGGTTTGCAAGTTCAATTCAGACTTAAAGACTATAGTGCCTGCATGTTACTGGAAAAAGATCAAAGCAAGAAAAAGAACAAACACCTAAGTCATGTCACAGAGGAGGAACACTTTGCAGGCTTGAACATTTACTACGGTATTAGTTCATACTTTTGATCTTTTACAGAAAAGGATAGATGACCTTTAAAAATATCAGGGAAAACATGAATTGAGTTCTTAAAACCTAAAATGATTATGAAATATGCAATAATTGCCCATATCTTTGCTCTTACTGATACTCACAGAGAATGCATCTGCTTTTAGATCAATTTTACAGGCTTGAACAGGAAAAGATCTCTCTTTTTGAGTTATCTAAGGACACCTCAGGAATGGGAAGACTTTTGCTAAAACAATAGCAGGCCCTCTCTGTCCCTTCAGTTGTGGCAAGGTGAATGTCCCAGGTGTCTTCTTTCCTAACATGGAATAACCATGTTTTGGAATATGTGACTGGGAAAAGTGTTACATTGTTGGGTTATGTAGCTGGGGAACATGCCCAACAGAGGTCACACCTCCTCGTGGTCCTGCTGGATGTCCTTCGGGGTAACTAAGTTGGCCTCTGCTCCAGTGTGATTGAGTTTTATTTACTTCCTGCCTATCAAGTGGCTTCATCAATAGTATTTAAACAGGTGAAACTAATTCTTGGCATCAACTATTAATCACTTGCCCAGAGCCCATGCCCATGGGTAAAGTTGGTCTCAGTCTGACAGCATTTAAGGGTGGTGTTGTCTGGCTTATGTGGACCCTTATAACTGGATTGGGAAAATGGGTCGACTGATGCAGATAACTTTGACACACAAAGTAATATGGACTAGCATGAGATTGTGGTCATCAGTATAATCAAAGACCAAGAGAAACTGGTGGAAGTTGGGATAAATTTGAAAGGATTGGAGTTTATTAGCTTGGAGTTTGATGGTTTGGAATGGTGTCATCCTTCCACCTGGACTGAGAGTTTAGTCATGTTGCCAGAGGTGTATGAGAAATCTCATGGACACTACCATCAACCCATGTGTGTGGGAGGTTGAGATCAAAGAAGAAGGGAAGCTCTCACTCCCAGGGACCATGGCTCAGTGTAGGGATACAGGACTTGGAATCATGAAGTGCTATTTACTCTATTAAAAGGACATCAATTACTGATTTGGACACAGGTGGATGGGCCACCTTTACTTAACTTGGAAAAGAAACATGTATAATTTTATATATGTTTGATAAATAGCCATGGGCATTGGAGGGCAGCACTGCTTGCTTCATTCTTCCCCAAAATGTGGCAGAGAACCAGCACCTCTGTCTTGCAATGTGGTGGAGATCATTTCCCCATATTTTTTCTGTCCTCACTCTCCAGGTTATCAGTGGTCTTGATCTTTCTTTCATGCCTGTGATCAAGGGAAAGATGAAGGATCACTCATATTTTCTTATTGCAATGTGAGCAGGACATCGGTGGGAAAATGCTAAAAGAAGGCTGTCACTCATCCATATAGTTCTCTACTGTTTCTTCTTCCAGTTAGGAAGCCATTTCAAAGGGACGTTGATCTGACTCATTCTATCCTTCTGTACAAAGCTAGCCAAGTATTTGGTACATTAGTATTTCTTTTCCAGCTCAGAAGTGTGCTGTTGAAGCAAATTTGCCCCTGGGTCTTCTTGCCAGTTTGGTTCACATCATGGGGTAGTCTCAGGGTGTGTGAAACCAATCCTTTTGGTTGAAACTAAACCAGGAGATACATTCCAGGAATGCACCCAGTGTGTTATATGTTATAATGGGTGTTAAAACCACAGGCACAGTTTAATGTTCTCTCTTGACCACAGAGTTTCATCAAGTCTTCTTGACTCAAATGCAAAATAAGGGCAGCAATTTTCTTATGTCATAGCTAGGTTAATGACAAAGTGAGGACTTCACATTTTCTCTCTTTGCCACAGGTGAAATCACAGTCCTTAACAAAGCTCCTTATCTTTTATGTTATGTGCTTTGCCATTCCCCATTTATTTGCTCATTTTCTTTGCTTCTTCCTGTGTCCCATTCCATGCCTGATTTGAAACCTCTGATCCTCTACAAAACTTACCTCTGTCTACTTCCCTCTCCTACTTTCACATATTCCCTAAGTCACTTCCTGCACTAAAATAAAGCTTATTGGTTTCCTTCAAATCACAAAGTATGCTTTATGTTTTTTTGGAGATGGCTGGAAAAATGTTCAATTTTAAATAGTATTTATTTACTAAATATGCTGATTCATTCAAACTCAAACTTCTCAAAATCCCAATAAATTATCACTTTGTTCTGACCTTCTCTGTATAAAATTCCTATTCCCAGCTCAAAATAACTGATTGCTTTGTAAGCTAGACTAATTATACTATGAACTTTTGTAAAAGTCTGAAACGTAAAGGAAATATTTTAACTGCTTTGATACAATTTTTCCCCCTGATTCTTAATGTGGGAAAAATTTCAAAATGCTGACATTTGTCCCAGCTTGAGGATGAAAAAAATAGAAATCTAGAAATATTTTGCTTAGCAATAAATCCATATGGTTAAGAGGAGAAAAAAGCACATATGGCAACAAGATCATCTCCTGTAATTCAACCCATTAGTGCAAGAAATTTGTTCAGACAGGTATGGAGTTTGATTCTCATTTATGTTACTGCCACCTCATTTTTATCTGGCTATAAAAAAGGCCCTGAAATGCTAACGGTAAATATAGCATATGCTCCCTCTAAAAGGTGTCAAAATCTTCTCGCTTCCTTACACCAAATTAGGCTAGTGTGTGTATGTGATGTATGTTCATTTGGTCAAAAGTTGACTTTCTTTTTTTTTTTTATTATTTTCCTTGGTCTGAAATTAAACAGCTGTAAGAAAGCCACATGAGGGTTGCAATATTTTTGAACCAAAACAGAATGAAAATCAATTTATTCTCTATCTTGTGCATACTCCCCTTTTCCTACTGGGCAATCCCTGTTTTGACAATTCCTTATTGTGCAAAGAGTTGATCCCATTGTCTGTGGAAAGACTTATTTGTGATAAAGCATAAATACAATGACAGATTAATATTCTTTGTTTCAAAGGAGTTTTCAGTAAGGGTGCTCGGTGGGCAGTAAACAAGGAAAAATTATGTAAATATCCTGTATATCTAACTCCCACTGCTGTCTGTGAGGACATTTCAGTAGCTTCATCATAATTTTTATGCATGTTTATCCCAGTTTCCTGGAATACTGCTGACAATTTACTTGGACAAGGCTGAAAGCCTGGCTAGTTCAACTGTCAGGTTGCTGAATATTGTGCATAGGGAATCTGTGTGGCTGAGGGGATAGGCAAGAGTATACTTCTGGTCTGATGAGGGGGTCTCAGGTAAGTCCCTTCACCTCTCCACGCTTCAGATACTGTGATACTGTCTTGCCTCTCTGAAGCACTCGCAAAGCTGGATAATATTAATGGAGAACATTAAGTAGATCTGATATAGAGTCATGGTTACTGGAGAAGGCAACAGCAAAATTTAACTCAACAGTATTATTTCCCAAAGGATATTTTCAAACAAAGTTGTACTGACTTCTGTTTTGATTTAAATGCTGCTTACTTACATCAGGAAATATTTATCTCGAAGGTAACTCCCATAGATTGTAGCCTCTACATACTCTGTCTCTCAGCTCCTGCAAAGCCCGGTCTTCCAACCTCTGCACAGCCAAGTTAAACTGAACTTTTACTGTTACAACTGTACTACTAGTATGTATTAGCTAACTTTATTGCCAAGAAGACGAATGAGAGAAGATAGAGCACTTGATAATGTCAGGTATGGAGAGCATAAGTAGTACATGATACTACCAGACCCCTCAATGTTTATTATTATCATATAGAAAATATTCAAATTCATAAATTATGCTAAAATTCAATAGCAGATATAATACTTTGATACTGTGAACCAGAATGGAGTGGCCACTGAACTGGTGGTTAGTTCTAGTCACTGTGAATCTTTGTGTATTTAGATCCAAAAAACTAAACTTGCCTCTGACTTTATATTCTCTATAATAAACTTCTTGGCCACTGCAAAATTAAAGGCTGAGCTGAAAATAATACATATTCCTAAGCTCTCCCTGAGAAAATTCTCTAACATATTCATTTTATTTAAAAAGTAGTTGTGAAAATCAAAACAAAGGCGTATAAACACACTGACAAATTGTTCCATAGATACATCTCATTTCCTTTTGTTTGTTATTTATTTTCACGTTCAACAGCTTACTATCATTAAGTCTTTGCCCTCAGGTTGGTTTGGGAACATGGATTAAGGAGACTGTCCCAGGAGTAGATTTTACTGTCAAAACCATCAGGATCTGTGTAAATCCATTGCATATGTTTTAGGGGACAAATTAACAATACTAAATCTTTTGATAATGCAATAGCTAGCAGGTATGCATAAAGAAGACTAAAAGCAGTGTCTGACATTATTCACTGTCAGCAAATGGCTGTTTAAACATAAGAAAATGATCCCAAAGTTTTTCTGATTTTAAACACCTAAGTCCACAGGACAGCTGAGAGAGTAAGTGCAACTTTTTGCAGGATGAGAAGATTTTTCTGGACAAGAGGCTAGAAAGACAAAATACATATATTTTCTGTGGTGGCAGAAGATTTTAACTGCAAGAGATGACATATATTACTTCTACCTTACATATGTTTCTATCTCTATTTTTGCCCTAGTGCAGTGTTTGGGTTGTTATGTGCCTTAAAATGTCAGAAGGTTGTCTGCAAAAATGCTTGTGAAAAGGCTTCCCACCAAAATGCTTTCAAACTTGTTCACTACATGCAATGAAGCAAGAGAGAGAAAATGACCATAGGAACATTAAATATTTAGCCTAAGTTTGATTTTTCTGTAAACGAAAACCTTTCTGACTTGGAATGTCAGGAAATATTGCCCTTGGTCCTATGATAAGTCACTCTGAAGGTATTTATATAACTCAGGTCTCTGACTCCTGCTCTAGCCTCTGGACCATGCCAATTCAATGTTGTTCTGCTTTCTCCTGTTGTTTTCAGAGAGCATCAACTGTGTTTTGGCTTGCTTCCCAGACAATGTTGTTCCAGAGGAGAGATTTTTGACCCTCACTAGAGACAAAGCTATATGAAATAAAAATAAAAAAGAGGTAACAAATAAAACACTGGACCTGTAGGCATGTGAAGAAAATCATAGGCAGTTTGAATGGTAGACCTTACTGTTAGTGTGACCTCTAAACTTGGCTCAGACTTGCACCTCCAAATTTGTATTTGCTTTTCATGGCTTGTGTTTACCCTTGGGATGTCTTGGCTTTGAATTCCAAATATTCTTGAAAAACAAAAATCTTTTCCAGCTTCTCAGGAATGGTCACTTGGGTTAATGGTAAAGGCACCTATAGTAGTAGATTAGAGGCACTGTGATGGGTCTACTGAGGCTAGCCTAGCTAGACCTAACTTAACCAGAAATGTGACTATGTTTTCAAGTGTCTGTCTTTGGAAAGATGCCAGGTGCTTGGGGAGCTCTTCAGCTCAAGCTGTAACGTGCTTGGATTTACCTGCTTGGAAACCTAAGAGTCTGGGACTGAGGTGGAAGTTAAGTGCCTTCCACCTACAATTTCAGGTCTAAATTATATGGTTTTCTAAAGGACTAGATGTAGCCCATTTATATCATGAAACAACAGAGAACAACCCAGTCCAACAGAAAACACTAAGCAGCCCCTCAGAAAGTGAAGGTCAACATAACTGGTGTGAGGGATGGCCTTCCAATGACTTTTAATGGAAGCCAAAGCTGATCCTAGTACTCAGAGTAACAAAGCACAGCATGAAGTATTTTGTTTAACCTATAAAGGTACTGCATGTATATGTCTCTATTAATTGCCATCTCCATCAAAAGATGCCTGCGGGCACTGCCAAGATTTTGAAGCATGCACGTAGAGATCGGAGACTTCCAGGCCTTTGCCCTTTGCTTGTGTGTCACTGACATTAGTATTAGCAGTATGAGAGAAGGAGTTGGCATAGAACAGTACAGTATATGACCAACTCAAGCACACACTCTGGCTCTTAACATGTGCATTGTTGCAGGAAGATTGGAGTCAGACCAGGATTTCTAAATTTCTAGTTGCTGGATACCAGTGTGTCACAGAAAGGCATTCAGTGTCCTGTCATTGTTTCTTCATTAGGAAATGGATATCAACAGGAGACTGAATGCTGTGAAATTGGTCCCTTTTATAGGGTAGGCAAAGGCCTTTGATTAAAGAGAACAACTACAGATTTGGAGAAAGGGCTGGCTGAAGGATGTGATAGCCTGCAAGGCATGGTGCTGTTGGTTCTCCTCTTCACAAGCCATGCCGTCAGCCCTTAGTTCTCCACCTCTCCCTTTTTGTTCATTCCAGTTGTCTAATTTTCCCTTCCTTGGTGTCTTGAGTCAAGCATGTCAGTTCCTTTTTGCAGCTTTTTGTGTTCATTGATCAGACACTGTCATCTCTTTGACCATCCTTATCTGCAACTGAACCCTCCAAACCTGCTCCTCTCCACCCTCCTGCTCCACAAACCCCTCGCTACCCTGTACCCTGGACTGTCAGCATAATGAAGGCTTGATTTCAATACTTCCCCTCATTTCTCTGTTCACTGCTCTGCAGGTTAATGCAGATTCCAAACTTCAACAAGCAGCTGTTAAACATGTCATTAACACTGCTTCGGCTGCAAATGAAACTCTGCTATTGGGATTATTCCAGGAGCTATAGTTTTGTGATGAGCTTTGTCAATCACAGCTGACCTGCTGTGTACAGAATGAAACTCAGATTATCTTCTTTCTTCCTCAGACTCTTGTCATTTTTTCACAAAGAATTACTATTCTACTCCCCGAAAGATTGATTACTTGCACAAATAAGAGAGTCTGAGACATTAATACAAAATTCACAGGCTTTTCTTTATCTCAAACCTGCAACTCCCTCTACATTTCCTCCTGGTAATTATATTAGAATTGTGTACACTAGGAATTGCCATCTGATTATTATGAAACTAGTTTTGTCATGACAAAAATGAGCTTAAGTCTTGTTTTTTTGGAAAATGATCAGTACAGTGCACTGGATGAGAGAGAAGGAGATTAAATCCAACTTGCTTTCATCCATGAATGCTTTCATCTCTTTTTCAAACACAGGAAATGATTACCACTGCTATAAGCTGCAGTTCATATGAGTGAAAAAGGATAAGAAAATATTGAAAATTCTGTAACCAACAGTAGGACATAATATAGGTCCCTGGTACCCACTGAGAAACATGTACTTTATTTTTATATGCTGGCAATGTCAAGGGTTTCATATTTTAAGAGTTGCCTTCTACTGAGGTGTCGTTAAGTACTGGAGAATATGTTAATTAATTTGCCATTTCTCCAGGTTAGGATTTTCTTTTATTGTAAGAAAGCAAAATATGCTAAAAAAATTTCACTCAAATAGCCTGTCCTCATCAGTCACTTAATGAGCCTTACTCTTGTTTCTTCTAGTAATTCTGGAATTGTTGAACAGCCCAAAACTCAGCCCAAGCTGTTCTTTGTTCATAATACTTGGAGTATATTTGAAATAAAGTAGGAAACTTTTAACATTGGTCTGGCAGGCTGACTTCAGTTCTTTTGTGTCCTACATTGATCAAAACATTGGTTTGATTTGGTTTTAATTCTAAAGTTGAGGAAATTGCTTGACCTCTTGCACAGCACTTTTACTGAAGCATCGATCTGAATGAGCTCTGCTTTCCATGATATAAAACAGAATATTTGGAATTGATGCACCTTTGGGCAGGGGATATATTTAAATTTGAGCTCACCTCCTCTAATACTGCAATCCAGTAAATAAAACCACTTCAAGTTTCATTGTCCTTGCCCAACAGATTATCCTTTTACAAAGCCTGTTGAACTTGTGTTGAAGAGTAAGTCCTGGTATCATTTCCTCCAAATCGTCATTTGAAGCATTTGGGTTTGTTAAATGGTGTGCCCAAGTCAGTAAGAAATTCAAACTCTCCCAGGTACCTAAGCCAACAGAGCTGCTAAATGTAAGGTCACGTTCAAAGACAGATCATTGCCTCATGAATCATGATCACACTCTGCACAAGTGAAAAAGAAAGACTGAGAGGAGAGAGAGTGTTTCATGGACAGAGGGAAGGAGCAAGTGAGTAAGTGAGCAAGCATAAGGTCCAAATCAAAGGGAGAGACCAGGGTGATGAAGAGTGAAGGGTTGATGAAATGTGGGTGCCTCTTCACCCCTGGAGCTGAGCTGCTAATTTTCTTCTCTTTTAACCCTTCTGTCTAGCAGAGAAAGAAACGGGAAGGATGTGAAGTGTGGAGTGAGTGACAAAATGCTCTCCAAACAAAACCTCACAATTATTAGTAATTGAATATTTCATATTTTGAGTCATTCAAGCTCTGTGAGCCCCAAATAGCACTTTTAAGTATTCAATTTTTTTCTCCATTGACTTTAATTAAGCTTGCCCCAGGCTGGCAATCCTGATGAACGTGGAGAAGCTTTTTTTATAAAGGAGTAAGCTTTCTACCAGTGCAGGTTTTTTTTCCTTCATGAAATCATCCAGCTGTTATTTAAACTCAAACTCTTATTATGTCATCAGGTACAATCTTAGAGATATAAAATACAGATATATTAAACTGCTGCACCATAAATATTTTCCACTTGGTGACTGTGAAAATTATCATATTATTTCCTGATTCAGATATGCCCAATGAAACCTAGTATTAGTGATAAGTGACTGTACGTATAGTAACTTCTGTGTAGGGACTGGCACGAAACACTTTCATGATAGGGTTCATGAACATACCTGCATTAATGCACCCGGTCTCACGTTTTCTACGTCTCTGTCATTTAACCAATACTACAGCCTTAACAGCAAAATGTCCAAAACAACCATAGGGTAAGACCATTTGGAAGCAACTTTTCCTCATTACTAGTGACACTCTTCTACTGGCATACAGTGAATTTATTGTGTCCTCAAATTGTTGAACTTGCTGACTTAACTGCTCTTGATGGTAATGCGCTGGTGACACAGAAGCCATACAAATTCATGCTGACTGCATTTATCCCCCTATCTGTCACCGAAATACAACCAGTTTGGTAACTATGGCCTTCTCCCTGAGATGTTAGATATTCCGGTGTTAAAGCATGGCCTTTTCCTAGAGCACATAGGAGTCTTACAGAAGCAGTAACACAGATATATTGAAAAAGCACTTTCTTCATGTCAGTGAGTTGGATTTACTGTCTGGACTCTCTGTCAATATTATTTGCTGTAACTGTTGACTTCAGTCTAGCTATAATGATTTGTACTAGTGGTGAGCTAAGATTTAAAACACGCAGTGATGTGCAGTGCTAACGAAACTACAATTATGACAGAGTGAGACATCAAGGGGGAAATAATCTCTGCAGTCATGCAAAGCCTGGTGCAGAGACCAAGGGCAGACTGTCATGCAGTTGCTGACACAATGCCAAGCCCAGTGTTAGGTAAATAGGTGGACTGTCTTTGGGGTTCCTAGAAACCCCAAGCTCCCCATGAGATCATCAGCAGTAGTGTTGAGGTGTCAGAAACCATCTTTGGATGCTTGAGAGATTCCAGAGACAGTGCGATATGCTGAGGGCTTCAAAGGTAGTGGTGGTGACAGCTTATTCTGATGGCTGTTCTGTAATGGGCTCTTCAGGTAAGCCTCAGCATTTTGCAGCACAGAAAGCTTGTTATGAAGAACTGATTTACCTCATAGCCTCCAAATTTTTCTTGGTTTACTTAGTTTTATGTTGAAGTAGGTCCTATAGTACCACAACAAACAAAGGAATACTATAGCCTCCTCCTGAGATGCTTGAACATAACATTACAGCTAATCTGAATAATTTCCTTGTGGACCTCTGAGGCTATGGATATTTTCTAGCCCTGTATTTACAAAACTGGACTTGCCTTTGCTATCTTTCAGCAAAACTCTTTTGGCCAGATTTATGTCTAGGCACTAACCCAAAAGGGGAAATGCATATTTGCACATAACCTAGCAGGACTATCTGCGATAGTGCTACTCACCAAAAGGATCCTGAATCACTGATTCCTCCAGCAATTACCAAAGATTTTGCAGCCAGAGCTTTGTTACAATGGGCCAGGCAATGAGTGATATGGCACTGGGCTTTCGAAATGTGGGCTATATAGTCTTATCTAGCAAAAACTGGTTTACACACAACTTTACATGAATGCTTCTCATGCTCACGGGAGTAATAAGGATATAGCGGCTGTACAAGGGGCTTCTGCTTAAAATATAGCTTGGTGCTGATGCTCATTAGTAGGATACCATATTATTAGTAGTTGAATGCAGAATCAACTTTGAGTGGGTGGCTATGCAGCTATCCATATGAACTAAATTTCATTTGTATATCAATCTGAGCCAATATCCATGTTGTAGTTAATGCTAATTTATTTTTATAGCTGGGAAAGTGGTCACACTAAGCCTGATTTTGGGCTGCCTTGTTTTGTGGTTGTCTGTGCAAGTCTGTGGGTGTTTTGCTCAGACAGAGTCCTTGAGCATGAAGTGTTAAAGGTGACTATGAAAAGTGAGTGTGACAGTCTCACCTACTTTCTGAATTTTTTTTCAGACGTAAATCATGGAAATGGGGCTAGTTTCTTTCCCGCAGCCAAAATAGGAGGAGTGGGTGATCCTCCAACACTTCTTACCCCTTTTCTGAAGCATTTCAGACTACTGAACACTCAATTTCTCATCTTTGCCAGCCTGTAAACTTTTGAGATTGAGCAGCATAGTCAGCAGCAACACAACTCATCTCCTGTATACTAGGAGGGAGGCCAACATAAGGGACTGAATTTCTGTTGAGCAAGCAGAATTTAAATGGCCCTGCCCAGGCTACAGACAAAAATAGACACAAATACATTCAGCATGAGAAAAGGTGGGGGGTTTTTGCTGTTGCCCCTGTCCTAGTTTTGGAATATTTGGGGTTGCCCAGACTTACAGATCTCATACCAAAATCATCAAACACAAAATTATTTGACTATTTTCTATGTCAGAAGGACAATGTATTAAAAACAAGTCACAGACAATTCTTTTCCTGTAAAGGTTAGGGATTCTCAATGTACATTCAGAGCCATACACACAAGTGCAAATAAGTCAACTACCACAGCTATTTAATCAGGAGCGTTTGTTGATTTGAGCAGAGCCCCTATGCTGTGAAATGAAAAAAGAAAACCAAATTTTCTTGAGCAATCTTGCTGTTCCTGCTTCAGGTGCTAGGCCATTTCACTAAAGCAGCTCAGACGAGAATGTCATTAGTTCTTAAGCCCCAGGTGAATTTGCCACTGTTCCACATGATTAAGCCAGATAATTGTGTGTTGATAGCGAATGTGGTTGGTGAAATACAATTTCTAGGACCTTCCTAAACAAACACAATGTAGAAGTGAGTCAAAGTACTGTCATTTCAGTCCTTTGTCACAGGCTTTGCACTTGCAGACATCTCTGGTGAGGACTGGAGAATAATTCTGTGGCGTGTCACTGTGCTCTTAAAGGTGACCTGGCTCAGAAAGTGGATCATACATCTTTTGGCATGCAGTTTAGGGAAGGAGGGGGAAAAAAGCCTAGTTAATGTTCCTGTGAACAGTGTAGAGTTCTAACGTTTGCCCACACTAAACTATGCATGCTGGAGATTGCTTTGTCTTCAAATAACTTTACAATTCCAGACAGTACTTTCAGAAGTGATTAAAATGCCACAAGTAATGTGCAATTATATATCCTGCGAAGCAAGTCACTGAAAACTTTTAAAGAGCTATTTTAAACAGGGTTTCTCTGTCAGGGCAATGCAGACCCAGTAAGCAGACTTCTGGGACAGTATCCTGTCTCTGCCGACTTTCCCTGTGACCTTGAGTAACTAAAGATTTGATTTTTGATCCTGATCTGAGACAGGACCCTAGATCTAAATATTTTTTTAGATTACAGGTAGATATTCAATGGTGTGATAGCTTCAGCAAGCACAGTACTGCCCTTCTGTTCTCCTGGCCACTTGTTTCTACCCTGGTGCTGTATTGGCACAAACACGTACTTGGTGAGTCACAGCTGGGCACTGACTTGTCTGAAACAGAGGCTCCTCTGCCTCCAAAGAAAGGTATTTTTTCAGCATATGTAGTTCTCTTATCCTGTCTACTACATGGCTCACTAACACTTATGCTGGACCAGGGCAAGATGTAGAGGTGGGAACACACACATACATTTAGAACCTTGGAAAGGGAGAAGGGGAAAGCAAGGGGGTTGATTATATTGGCACTGCTGCCAAAAACCAGTTGTGATGTTACTTGTAAAAGAGAGCTGCTAATACTCATGTTGGTATTGTGAGGATTATATATTGTAGTAGCATCTTCTAAGACCTTTTGATGAAAGTCACAGTGGAAATGGAGGGCATTAGTGGACTGATTCTACTCACTTAATGCTGGTCATGAGATGTGCAAAGTGATTAATCCTTAAGGAAGGAATCTATTTTTACAAAAGCAAACAAACAGAAAGGCATAAAAGAAACTGATTTTCCTGATTTACCTACATTACACCTTCTGTATCTGGCAGTGCTAGGAAAATCTGTCCTTTGATTTTTAAGCCGCATTTTTGCTCATAGTTACCATATTTATTGGAAACTGGGAAAGATGGAATTGTTTCCGGGACAAAGTAGTGCCTCCAAAACACACAGTAAGCATGCATGCACATATGTGTATGTTTGTGTGTGTGCACACACTTGTGCCTGTATCTCACCTACAAAACTGTGTTTGTCAACCAAAAGAAGAATACAAGCAGGGGGAAAGGGCTGGAAGTGTAGTAAAAGAAAAAACTCCTTGCCTTTTTGAGTACTTCAGAAATATTTATCAGATTATTATTTTTAACTCTCTCATTCAACAAGCAGGCATATATTATGTACAATCAGTAGCCTGTAGTATTATCTGGCAGTCCTTGTGCCAGACAAAGGAAGGAGTTTTGTCTCGTGATTTATGATGCCATTAGATGTTCGTTGTTTATCTGTGCAAGCTAAACATTTCCAGTGTGCATTCTTCATTCCTGTGTCTGTCTTCCTCAGCCCTTTTCCTACTTTCTTAAATCACACTGATCATGTATTTCCCAAAACACTGAAGGAGTTGTCCCTTGAAAGACCATTTCAGCTTCTTTTCATGGCCTGGCTGGGGTCTCTGGGTAGTATGACTACTGTTTTATCTTCTGACAGCATTTTTCACCAAAAGCCAAAGCGTTGAATGAGAAAACTGTTCTCACCTGCCTTCTGGGTAGTTTATTAATATTCAAAGGTGAGTGAAGAAGGCAGAACGTGTATACCTTTAGCAAGCAGGTATGGCTTTGTCTAGAATAAGACAAACTGATTACGTTGACAATATGGCAAGCTGGCTTAAAGCATGTGCTTTCAATTAATTTTAATTAGATTGGAGTAAAAGGAAATTTTAATTTTGATGGATGTTGCAGGGCTGAATAACAGAGGAGTAATGGAAACTTAGTTCTTTGTGTGTTTAACTATGTTGCCTGATTCAGGACAAATGAGATGTGGGGGAAAACATTATTGCATAGGTTTCTTTCAGTAAAGGTGCTCAGAACTCCCACAGGCACTGATAAGCCCTATAAAACATAGACAAATTATATTATGCAGCAAACTGAGTATATGTTTAATTAATTTTTGGGGAAAAAAAAGGAAAAACAAATTGTTAGTTTTTACCATGATACTCTGTGATAATCCCTCCTGCTGAGGAGAAAAAAAACTTCTTGCTAACACCAAGTCTTTTTAAAGACAGCTTTTTGGTTGATAAGAGTTTGGAGTGTAAGTATAGTCATCAGTGTCAAAAGAGAAATAATTTTCTGATTTTTCACAAATTACTACTAATAATATCTGTTTCTCAAGGGAACAAGACATCTGTGAATCCAAATGGCCAGAGCAGAGTCCTTAAAGCAACTCCAAACAATACAAGGGAGAAAAAAATCCATTGTCTATACTCCTGTCAGATCTGCCCTAATGGCATCACAATGTGCATTTTAGAAAAAGCAGAGGCAGTTTTTAACAATTTCAAATAATTGTATGAAAATAGCCTTGATCTCTCCTTAAACTGCTAAATCTTTTTAATGCTTCTCAAAAAAAAAAAAAAAAGGCTCCAAATGGGTTTAAACAGCTTTGATGAATGTGAAACTTACCTCTCCGCTTGTAATATTTCCAGAAATAGTGCTATTAAGTTGATTTGTGCATGGACACAAATCATTAGCAAATTGGACCCTTTATGTTAAAAAGGTTTTAGTCAGTGTTTAACTCTTAGGGTGAAAACCATGTTCTAAACAGGCTTTTAGAGCATAAACTTTGAGTTCTATAAAACGAGGCATTGATCTCTCTTACCCTTAATATTGAGTGTCATGGGCATTGCATGTCAGAAACTATGTTGGTCACTGACACAAACTTGCCTTTTGCTTATGCCTGAAGGCAGTTAGCATCCTTGTGCTGAACGGTCTTCTGACACCTCCTGCGGCAGAGAGGGTTTTTCCATCTATCACTGACAGTCTTTTCTGCTTATTGGAGGTGATTGTATTCCTTGAATTCACATGGGAACCCACCATAGGACCATCCACAGCTATGATACACATGCACACAGATCCAGTCCCCAGACACAATTCAGAGCAGCCATCTACTCCTCTTTCCTCTTGACTTTATTTTAGTGAGATGGTTTTAACTTTGGGCACTCAGAAACCTGGGGATTCAAAAAGAGGCACAGAAGGAGAAAAGTAGAAGACAGGCTATTTCAATGCTCATCTGTGTCTAGGGACCAGAGAATAACACAGTCCACAGCTGCCATGTCATTCTTTTTTATTCCTGTTTAATTACTCACTGGTTGTGTTGTTTGGTGTGGTTTTTTTTTTTTTTTTTTCTGTTAAAGAAAAACAATCATTTGGCTTTCATAATATTTCAACAGTGTTCCATACTGAAGACTAATGTCGCAGTTTCTTGAATATAAACTAAATGAGCTAGAGCCACAGATCTAGTCTGCTACCCTTTTGTCTAGCAGATTCAGACAGATGGTATCAACCAGTTGGAACACTCTTAGTTATAAGCCATTAAGATGAGCAGTGGGTCAGAGCCTTAAAAAATAGGTAAGTACGTATTTGCTTATAAAATGAGTTTCTAACTACTGAACAGTATAATTTAGTAAAATGGAGGCAAACCAATTTCTGTTCTGAAACTGTTGGAATACCAATTTCTGACTCTGGTGATCAGAACTATTCTCATTTTCAGTTAGCTTTATTGTAACAGTGAGTGAATTAGCAGAGAAAGCCTTCCTTTCATTTAGGGTAGGATATTCCTCAGACATCTGGGTAACTGGAGTTCAGTTTTTAAGATCATACTCCAAAACTTCTACAGATTTCAAGAGGTTTTAATTGTGCCTTTAAAGGTCCATCCCTACTGCAGGTTTTCTTGGGTTTGAGTGAAAAGCAGAAAGAAGAGACTCTTATAAGCAAAAAGCAATTTTGTTAAACCATACTTTCCTCTAGATCTATATTATTTTAATTCAAGCTCTTCAGGACAAAGACTATCTTTTCTTATTTGTCTGCAATGTGCATACAAACAATGAAGTTCTGTGCTTGACTGGGTCTCCAGCTTCTGTTACAAGGCAAAAAATGAATCCTACTTGTTTTAGATTTCTAACACATCTTGACTTTTTTGTTCTTGCCTTTTAAACTGCAGGACCCTTGAGGCAAGGTCTGACTATTTATGACAGATAACATGATGTATGCTGTTGGAGGTTAATTATAAAAAGAAACCCAAAATGTAACAAGACTCTCTGTAGTAAGGAGACAATTCTAAGGAAAATTTTGCAACAATTTTAAATGCTGTATGGTATTATCAGTATTAACAGCTTTATTAGAGCCTTGTATTAACAAGTCTTAGTACAGTATATTAGTAGCAGCTGGCTCTGCATTAATTATCTACTAGTTTAAATGTGACAGCAATACGTATATATAGTGGTCAGAAAACTTGTCACTATGTTAGCTAACTTTATCTCAGTGAAATAACTCAAAGTATTCTAAACTATAATGATAAAGTGGCACAGGTCATCAGTATAACTACTCGGTAATGCATATTATTTTACCCTGATGAAGTCCGGATTATCTTTAAGAATGACCACTGTACAGATACATGTCATTCAGTATAACATTGAACAATTACATCACCAGCCTTTAGAAATCTGGAAGAGTGTCTTGCTTGGGATTGGATCAACACAATTCAAAACCCTTTAGCTTGTTGAACTAAACTAAATATTTAGTTTCAGATCGATTCAAAATTCATCTGTATTGCTCTACAGTGTTGTTGTGCCTAACATCTTGGTGACCAAGATTCATCCAGAAACATCTCCTTAGTGGATTACATGTCACAAGATGCAATTGGGTGTCTTATTTGGGGTGAAGCTGGGAATTCGTATGATGGATGATGTACTTTGTGGCACACTCAGAAAATCTGTCTGTAGTGAAAAATTAGTAATGCAAGGCATCTAAACTCTGGCTCTTGTGAGGTATTAAGATCATCTCAGAGAGACTTACAGCGGTATTGAACTGAGCTAAAATGAAATGCTTTGATTTCATTCAAAAAATATTATTTGGTATTGCAGTTTTGTAATATCAGCATTTCCTTTAGATCAGAAATACTAAAGTGACATGTTTTGACATTTCTGAACTTTGTGATTTTCAGAAGTTTCAGTAGTCAGCGTTTGACTTTCTGTTCCAAATTGGGATAAAAGTGAATATGAAGACAGTGAAATTTTCAGTGGGACTGAAAACACATGTTCTTTCAGCCCTAGCTGTATCCTCATTCCACATAAAAAGAGGTTCAGATATTTGCCAGGGATGCTGAATTTTGACGAATTTCACTTTATTTCCTGACAATATAAAACAGTAGGGATGCTACATTTGTATAACTGTAATAGGTGCCTTTGTTTATTAGCTGGCCTTCTCAGAAGTGGAAATTTAAGTGTGAGAAAACGAAAATTCAGCGTATGTTTGAGTTTTTCTGGAGATCTATAAACTTGAGCCTTTCTTCTTACAATGATTCTGTCTCATTTTCCCCAGGAGATTCAATGTTTCTGCCTGATGTGTCCCTGTCCCTGCATGCTCCTTTAGCAGAAAAAAAGGGAGTGGAAGCTGACAGTTCTGCTGGGAATACCTGTGCTGTGTGGGGATATACCAGCTCCAGACCTCTTTCTTGACAACATCCTTGGAAAAGGTTCAGGCACAGGGATTCCTGCAGAGACTCAGGCAATTGAAAAATCACTTTCTGATAATTCTTTAGGATCTCCATTGTGCTCAGCTGAAGTGTATAACCTGGTCTTCAGTGTCTTCTACCATTATGGAAACATGTATACTGGGAAAGAGTGGAGGTTAAATGTCTGTCCTCTGTCTTAAGTGAACAGCAAAGGAAATTAACCCATTGCAACCTCTCTATCTGCTGTGTCCCATCCATGTATACAAAGAGCCATGTTTGCAAACAGTCAAGGCATTGCTCTAGAAGAGAATGAACTTCTTCCTATACCTGCTCAAAAGTTTGGAAAGTTTATCTTGCTCTTGCAGAAAGAAGGGTGAACACAATACATTTGATTTCAGCAAGCTGTTATCTGTAACATCATCCCTATCCTGACACCATAACACTGAAAAACAGTATCACCTCTCTAACAAACCCCACACCATTCATAAGATTGCAAGACACATTATGTTATTCATCTCACACACAGTACAGAGTCTCAACATGCCAAGGAACGTACAACAATGTGCAGCATTTCACAGGGTGCTGGAGAAACCCGTGATTTGCTACACAAACACCTCATTTCCCCCTGGGGCTTTGCTATTTGGGAACAATTCAGACTCCACCGAAGCAGGCAGGGAGACTTACCCTCTCCAGCTGGGATGCTTCCTCACCTATCTCAGTCTTTGCCACATTTTAGTCATCTCTCCAGCATGACAGGTAGACTTCCTATGTACAGACAGCTCTCAAGCTGCAGTAATTAGGGACAAATGAGATAGTCTAAGGGATAAACCAGCTAAAGCAAGATATGGAGCATATATAAATGAGGCTGCTCAGACAATGAGATGCTTTTACTTTTGAAAGGTTGGAAGACTGCTTTCTGAGGAGAACAAGGGCAGCTTCAAACAGCCTTGGGCTGTATTGGTCCTGATGTGAGCATCTGAGGATGCTGGGGGAAAGGCCTGCAATGCAGACAACACATATGCATAGCTGAGAGTGTACTTTAGTCACCCAGTTCTTTTTGTGGGTTTGTGTGCCTTTTTTTTTTTTTTTTTTAAAATACATAGGTATATTCAGAACCAAAGCTTACAGATAAAAATGGGAGTCTGACCAACTCAGGGAACAGTCGGCTGTGTTCCTAGCTGCCCTGGGTGGGAGCTACCCACAGAAGCTATCCCAAGTGCACATGTCCTAAATCTGTGTTCAGCAAAAAGTGCTGGTGGCCTGAACACCTTAATGAATCTTGTTGGTGGTGATATATTGGGCTGCTGTGATCCTCCTAGCACACACCTCACATTTCCCATAAACCAGGTGCTAAAACTGTGCTAATGCCATGTCCTCTCTGACGAAGTTGAACACACAAGCATTGCAGTTGTGGAAATTCCCCTGCTATGACCCCTCCTGTAGGATCTGAGCTGCTTGCTTTGCTCTGTGAATACCTGAGAGGTTCACCATACGAGCCAGTGGCGTGTGGCTACTGCAGGATCTTTTTATTTTATTTTATATTATTTTATTTGGATTCTAAGTATCAGAAGGGCTGTCCCCAGGTGTGGAGCACAGGTTTAGCCAAACCTCAGTCTTGTTTGGAAAGTAGTTTTTAATACCCATCTGGAGTGTGGGTGAAGGTGAAAGTTGTCAGACTGTGAAAAATGGAATTGGTGTTGGCTGACCTGAAATAGGCCGTAAAGTTCTATTCCTCACAAAGGCAAGATATATTATTGCTGTAACGCCATTATTCCGCTCCATCACTTTTAAACCTTGTTCCCATTATCTGCAAGTTAAATATAACCCTATGTAAAAACAGGAAGGACAGCGCTAAGTTGTCCAGCTTAACAGCACACACTTAAAACATAATAGAGCACTTGTTACTGTATTTTATGGAACGGAAACTCCAAATGTAAAGATGTATTAAGGAAATATCTCAAAGTTATTAGGGAAGGATATTTACAATTACAGATTGCTTTATATTATGCTTTTATGAACATCTCAGGAAATGAAATAGCCCTCAGCTGTAGAGAGTGAAGAGGGAGGTAATTTTCCTTAATACGGGTGATAAAATTAATCTGATTGAAATCGCTAGCGATTATTTCGCAGAATACTGAGTGGCAGTACAATCACTTACACTCTTTTATATTTTTTTAGTCAAAGCTCGTGTAGATGAAAGCTAATTACAAAGTAGTGATGTGAAGCGCTAAGGAAATAGTTTGTATAGCATAGAACAGGCACAGCTAATTGGGGTTTGTGATTACACAGATTGTTGTTAGGGAGAATTAACTACCAGCAGTCTCTCCTGCAAAGCTTCTCATCAAGGGAAAGTAAAAATAGACACTGGATCTGTTATTTATCTAATTATGCTATGAATATTTTCACAAGCATGTTACACACTCTCAAATGGTTTGTTGTTCAAAAACTTTCAGTCTCATGTTGCTTCTGATCAAAGTATCAATATGAAGTTTCTGACATTTGATTTTTTTAGTTAATATTACACACACAGTCCTTCCACTGAACGAAAGCTTGCCTGGGAACTGAATGGTATGAATTTAGGCATCTATACATAACACTGTGGCAGCAGGAATGCATCCAACATGATTATTAGAAAGGTGACTGGACAGAGAAGATTACAGTGGGTGACTAAAGTAAGAAAAGCCAAGATAGGCTTCAAATAGCACTGAGAAATATTTTCTCAGCTATTATTGTTTAAATCATTGTACAAGCCTACCAACAAATAAACCTTGCAAATATGCAGAAAGGCAGGCCTTTGTTTTACACTACTCTATACAGAACGGGAAGGGGTGGAGGGAGGAGATGTTCCATATGGAGACCCTGATCTTGTAAACTAATCTGCATGGGAGACTCCTTATGCTGCATGGAGCCTCAATGAAATCATTAGGACTCTGTGTGGCACAGTGTGTAATCAGGCTGATAATAGATGCTCATTGAATTTGTTACATGTTTTGTTTTGCTTTATTACTGCCTTTTACTTGCTGACCTAGAGTAGCTCACTGAAATTGAAAACTGTCATGTGATAAAGTTTCAGTGAAATCTGTAACAGTTAATACAGAAAGCCGCTTAGAGTCCTAATTTCTGGTGGATTATTGAATTAATGGATATTACTTAATAACAGATTCAGCAAACTTCGGTCATCACCAGACTAGCAGCAAGTATTTTGGAGGAAGGCCCCTGAAGGTCTTACTGGTAGGTTGTAAAAATATGTATTAGTAGTCCTAGTATAAGTGTTTGTCAGTCTCCATAGAAATTCTTGTGGAAGGGGAAAACAATCATTAAATGCTTAGGTACTGGCATTCAAACAAATTGGCAAGCTTAGTATCACCGCTGAAAGGAGCATCACACCTTCCTCTGAGCACTGTTTCCTGGAATTACTGCCTCTTGGAGGGAACCTCAGATATTCCTATCTCCATGCATACAACATCTCCCTGTACCATCCCTCAATAAGTATTTGAATAACACCCAGCTGCATTCTGTGCAGGGGCTGGATGCTCAGTATTTGTAAGGCATTTTAGGAGAAAAGTGCAGCAGAGAAGTATTTTCCATCTGCATAATCTCACTTTTTTGTATTATACAGAATGTACAGTCTTTCAGATTCAGTTTAGAAGCCTGAAGATGAATGGGTAATTCATAGCAGTTTAATAATTCATACACAAAAAATGTCAGAAGTGGCTTCTGACTTTTGGTGGTCAATTTGAGACACTTGGGTCCAGGTTTGCTTTGTAAAAATTCTGAGTTCCCAAAATCTCTGAGTTAAAATTGAAATGCCCCAAGTCAAAGGACAATTTTAGCATAAACTCATATGCTTTTATTTTGCTCTCCTTTTTGCTTTTATTTTGCTGAAAAATCCTCAGGCAACAGCTTGCTCAACTGTAAATTGTCCTATAATCCAGCAGTTTCCAAATTTATTTGAACTAATAGCCCTCAAAACTTCTGTCAGTACTCCAAAAATTAGCCCTGCTGTGAAAATTGTCCTGTACCCAGAGGTACTTCTAGCTGGCTGGATAACACGGTGGGAGACAGAGCCAATATCTTACTGTAGACCCCAGGGATGGGCTATAACCAAGGCTCATGCTGGTTTAAGACCAGACGACTTGGGACCATCCATGCACCAAACCTCACTGACAAGTCTCACCCTCAGCACGGCCTTACCGACTATGCTTCTGTGCAGCACAGTGGGAAAATCCCAGGACAGGTGATTTATACTACCTCCATACAAATAAACACAGAAAGTTTGAGATGCAGCAAAAATTACTAACCAGCAATACAAAAAAATAGTATTCCATATTCACAGAGAACAATAGATGTACCAAAATGATTGCGATGGGAAAGTGCTGTTATACCTTTAAATAAAAAAGTTGGCAAGAAAATGTATATACAGAATTGGAGTAAAATTGTTCCAGAGAGGCTTTCTGCTCTGGATAGTCAGTTTAAGACAAGCTGGGTCTGATTTTCTAATGTGCTGAATTCCTGCAGCTTTCACTGACTTCACACTGAGATGCCCAAAAATCAAAGTAAGAAATATAGCATTAAATGCCTGTAACAGTGCTGGTTCCGCAGCTCTCCCACTTCCCCCCTCCTTCTGAGGAGCAGGACCATTGTCCCAGTGGAGACCACTTGAGAGGAAGGCTGAATACCCATACTTTGTAACTTGCATCCTCCCCTTAAGGCTGGGGTACAGCTTTCCTTTGGGTTCCCTGAGTGAGTCCACATTCTCACAAGGGTGGAGGGAAGAAGTGTAAGGCATGTGTGAAAGCTTAAGTGGACAACATTTAGTGCTGTTGGAGACCATAGCATACAGCCCCCCTGCCTAAAAAGCCCACATAAAACAAGTTGTATAAGCACTGGAAAAAGCACAGCTTACCCTCTCCTGAGGCAATGGACTTGTAGCTTCTGCTCAAACCTTCTGAAATGTTGTCCCCCTCTGATGGGGTTCATGTAATGAGTTTTAATTATCATTTTAATTAAAGACACCTTCTCATGGAAAATCCCTGCAATCACAATCATCAGGCAGGTGAAGAGGAGCCTCAGCTGTATCACCCAGTGCTAGGGGGAAAACTTAGCAGAGACTTGCAGAGACTTTTCCTACACTGCTGCCAACTACTGAGGGCACTCTGCTAAGTTACAGGTATTATTTCCCAGACATGGTATCTGTTTGGAGTGTAAGGAGATGGCATTTTACAGTCCTCTGTAATGGGGAGAGGAATAGGAAGAGGGGAAGGTGGAAACCTTATTCGCTGGTAGGGTTAATTTACATTTGGAAAAGTATCAAGAACAGAGTTACAGCAGATGAAACTGCTCATAGTAGACGTAATATAAGAGGATCTCATTTTTCATGTGAGTACACAGAGGACACACTGGATCAGACAAGTTTTCCACCTCCTTCAGTAAACTGTTTATAAAATTGGCTAGCTTCAGACAAGCATGCCAGAAACTCTGCAGTAGGTTGTTACAGAGACAACTTGCCCACAGGGAAAATTTCCTCCTAATCCACAGACTGTTTTATGCCCTGAAGCATATGAATTTACATCCTTTCCCAGAAATCTTGGAATCTTTTTTTGTGTGTTTGTTTTTCTGCTCTTTACTACAATAGTTGTGGATATTTTGGTTATTGCCCATAAAAGTTTAGTATATGAGGTATTACAATATTGTGTCACACACTTGTGCCTAAATATTTGCTATTTATTTATCTATCCAGAAAATGAGTACAAGTATAATGTAAAATTATATATTTGTTCAAAATATTATTAATGGTCTGACACTAGCAATACACTGTATTCTATACATATTAGCAGTTTTGCTGCCATTCTGTATGAGAAGAAGATAAAAATTATATTATATGAGTGTATGCAAATGATGAAGGGTCTGGATCTGTGCTAAGTAATTTTCCTGTGCTCATCTGCTTTGTCCACTTCAAGTGACAGCCACTGAAAATTAAATGGTTTTCAATAAAAATTCTGTAACCTGAAATGAATCCCTACAGGATAATTAGAGTATCTTGCACATAAAAAGTAATCATGTGTCCTCAACTCGTGAAGAATCCTCCATAGCTGATCAGCATCCCTGGAGTGCTGGTCAAGCCAGATCTTTAAGGCCCATGAGTTGTAACATTCAGCTGAGAGGCATCACCATGTCACACTGCTCAGGGACATATCCTTCCTCAAGCACACAGTTTGGTTTGCTGCTCTGTGCAAACCGTGCTGTACTACTTTTTGCACTCCTGTTCTTCATGGCACCGACTCCACTGTGCCTCCAGCTTTTCTGTCCTGGCAGTCCACCCTCCTGAACAGCACTTAGTCTAAGACAAAGTGAGCCTTCCCCTATTTGACCACTTACATTAAAAGTTCTGTCATCACTAAGGGTCTTAGAGTTTATTTGGTGGAGACAGATTTTGTTCCAGCCAACTTAAGTCCTAAAGATTTCAAGGCCTACTTAAAGCTACAGCTTACATGTTAGCTTTTAGGAAGACATAATCCTCATTGTCCAGCCTTGGATCTGACAGAAAACTGGGCCACATGCTCATAAAAATACTACACTGACCCTGTATCAGGGTATCCTGGGACAGGACAGGGTATCCTGAGACACTGGAACAGGTTGCCCGGAGAAGCTGTGGCTGTCCCCTCCCTGGCAGTGTTCCAGGCCAGGTTGGACAGGGCTTTGAGCAACCTGGTCTAGTGGAAAGTGTCCCTGTCCATGGCAGGGGGGGTGGAACTGGATGATCTTTAAAGGTCCCTTCCAACCCAAACTATTCTATGATTCTACGATTCTGTGATCCTAATTCTCAGTACCACTTATACCTTGGGCTCAAATCTGTTCCATCACACTCATGGGACTTTCAGCTCAGAGCATGAGCCAGGCAAATACAAGTCTTCCCTCAGTTTGCATTGCAGAAATGCCCCAAATGAAACAACCAAAAAACACAGTCAAAAATAACTTTGACTTTGCATTTTTAAAGAAACTCTTTCCCATCAACTCATGGGCCAGAACTCAGTAAATCTAATGAACTGCAATATTGATATTGTCATTATTCCTGTGTATTACATACACACCCAATTAGGAGCACCTTTGTAACATAGCAAAGACTTTCCCAGAGACTTACAATCCACAAAGCACATGCATGAAGGATAAAGGAGAGAAAAATAAATTGTTATATCTCATTGATTTTAAGATGACAAACTGAGGCAGAGGACTGAAATACTTGGTTTTTAAGCCCTTGACTTGGGGAGTCAGTTTTCACAGCCAGTGATACACACAGAGCTCAACATGTGGTACAAAACCTAAGGAGGATCACTGCTTTGATTTGCTTTCATGTACACTTCAGGTTCAACATTGCTCAGACACTGTTCAATACAGATAATTGGGGAATGATTTTCCTGTCCTATGTAAAGTTCTTAATGTTTCAGCTTTGCATGGAGGTGACTGTGAGACCAGCTGAAGTTTTTCATGAAAATTAGGAGGAGAAATCCCCACTGATCAGTCATTTGTCAGACATGTAAGAGGTGGGGGTTTCTGGCAAATCAGGCCTAAAGGTACTGTTAGTCCTGAAGGGACTAACGCACATGGATGGGATTCATTCCTCTTTGCTAGTCAGAAAAACTTCCTCAGTGCAGAGAGTTATGTACCTCTGGAGATCAGTTTACCCCATCCTAAGGGAAACATGTAATCACCTTCTGGAATAGCTTATCTTGGCCTAATGTATTTTAGGTGCCTACGGATAAGTTTGGAGGATCCCACCCTTGCCCAGTGCATCCCAGGTGACCAACAGTTTATAAATTGCTTTGCAGTGTTTCCCTTCTAGTCATCTCTACTGGAGCAACTCTGGTTTGTGCAGAGGTGAGGGATCTTTGGCATGGAGAGACTGACAAGGGCAAGACCTAGGACACCTGGAAAACCTTGGTCTAAATCTTTGTTTCCTCTCAAACATGACAGGGACTGGTCAATTATACCTGATGGGAGCATTCTAACCAACATAGTTTTCTACATTTTTTCTTCCAGTTCAGATTTAAAAATAACCTCAGTAGAGATCCTGATTACCTTTCATCACGAAAGTTTTGTTATGACTTATCCTCCTGAGCAAAACATTCCTGACTACTATATAACTTTGCCTGATTTCCCCTTTGATGCTCCTGACAGTCTTTTGGGACAGACCTAAATAAGCCCAGCAAGACTCTCTCCACAGGACGTGTGTCTGGGTCTAGCATTGAGTAAATCAACACGCTGGTGCTCAGAGCTTGTTAACACACAGGTTCAAATACTCTTAGCTTTCCTGCTCATCTAAAGTGTACTTACAGCTCTCCTCCCTCTGCGCAAAATGGCTGCGACGTCGTGTTTCTATAATACACTTCTGGTTTGTTTTCCATGCTGACTGCCCTGTCCCCACACCAACCTCTCATCAGTGGTGGTTCAGGAGAACCTTCCTGTACCAAAAAACACCCGTCCCCATGCAGAGGAGTCCAAGGATAAGAACATAAATCGTTTCCTCACATTCTGGAAGCTCAGTGTGGTTTTACTGTAGCTACTTTACAGGTACTAACTGAGCCATTATGAGCATGATAGAAATTGATGCATATACTTGGAGGATGACAGACTATATCTTAATGTAGACCTTTTTATGATGCATAATACTGACTCTATGAATACACGAACTTGCAATTTATTTACACCTTTAGTTTGTTTATAAAAATACCTTATGCATATACTTTACATCAGTACTGCTTTTAGTCCACACATATAAATTATCTACTAACTAGCATGCACCCACAAGCTCCGTGGAATTCACATTAGTGATGAGAAATATTACAAATTGCATTCCCTGAAGGTCTGGGTTCACAATGGACTCGATCCTGAGGTTTTGCCATGATGCTTCTAATACAATAAATATTCAGTAAAGTGGAAGAAAGAGAGAAAAAGCTGTCAGTGTCTTGTGGGAGTCTCTCTTCAATTCCTTGCCTGTGGTGCATTTTGCTTGAACATTGCTGTAGTAAGTTTTATCTACATGTTTATCTATCTGTCTATACCAGAGGATATATTGACCAGGATATTATTCCCCACCTACATCTAGCTTTGTCCTGGTTCTAAATCTTCATTGTTACCTAATCCCTTGACAAGCTCTACAGTGTTTAACTCCTGGGTGCCTCAGTACTACAGTGCACAACAGATTTGCGTATAGCTAAATCACCCCATGAAAAATTCCCTTGATACCCATTTTCTACTTAAACTAGTGATTAAGTACCTCTATCTACTACAATTTGAAAAGCATCAGCATGTTCCTGGGTGCCTATTTCGGCTGGTTGAAGAAGTAATTTAGTTTTCATGGGAAATGTCAAAATTTTATTGTTTTTTCCCCTCCAATGTTCCCCATGCTGTTTTGTTTTTTCTTGAATAAAAGAGAGCAAAGCCATATATTTCAATGACATCAACAAGAATAATAAAAAAGAATAGATAGGGGGGTGCCCCTTCTTTTGAAAAATAAAATAAAAAAAAATCCCACACCATAATTAACAAAAGAATGAAGTAAACCTAAGCATTTTTATTGAAAGCTAAACAATTTATCTTTTTTATTCTGTTATGTGTTTCGGGTTTTCTCATCAATAACCAGCACATTTGGTGGGAAATCTGTATCTTGTTAAAAATATCTTCCAAGAAATTTTTTTCAACAGCCTGAGAGTAGATGTGCATATATATACACAGAGACATAGTATTAGAAATCCACTTATATAAAATGGTAAGCTTCATAGTTAAAAAATGTTGAACCACCTGAATGTTAAAGCTAAGACTGCGCATACAGTCTTAATTTAATTCTTTTATGTATTTTTCTAACAGGACAGACTTAAATTCACGTACACTCTTTGTCCTTTGTACCCATTCACTGCAACAAAGCAGCAGTAACTGTGGTAGATCAAGGCAGATGAATATTTTCTTTGCCTTGAGGGAAACAGAGTCACTATTCACAGCTGCTCCTACCCCACTTTGCCTTCTGGTTGCTAGCATGGACAGTGTGGCTGCACAAATGGGCAGCATTGGGGCTCTGCTACAGCTGATGGCAGTGGGCAGGTCAACCGATGTGAGAATGGCTGTCTTCTGAGATGGAGATATTCATGCCTGGCTCTGGACAGGACCATGGAGAGATATTTCCATCATATCACCATGACCCTGACCTGTTTTTAAGGATGGTACAAAATAAGACCCCACTTTTTTTTTACTTTTTTTTTTTTTTTCTTTTTTTGATAGATAGTATCGTACCTCAGATATGGGCTTTTCTAAAAACTCAGCCACTGGCCCAAGTGTAAGTGCCACCCAGCACCTGAGCTACTACCTGGCATGGCTGTAGAATCTAAGTCTATATTAACAAATACAATGACAAGTGGCTGTTTTCTGAGACCAAGTAGGTGGCATGTCCATGTCTATATGGCCAAATTCTCTTCTCTCTGCCTTGTCCCTACTGTCATCTGGGACTGTCCTTGCTCCAACCTATTCCTTGAACAGTGCCTGGGAGACTAGTAGCAGGCATGTGCCCAATATGTGCTGAGGAGCATATTAGCAATTAAGCAGCATGGATGATCATAGACCTGGTCCCAACCACTGATTAGCTCACTAGCAGATATGCAGCCATTGTGAGCCATGCAGAGTGACAGTCAGCTCACAGGCAGCTCAGTGCTCTCTGACACAAAGTTGTGACCTGTCTTCCATACATTTTTCACATTTCCAGGGCTCAGTAGAAAAAAACAGGATTATGACAGCAAATGAAAGCAAGGAATGAAGGCTGTCTGCAATCTCATCCATAACCTGGTCTCTACCTCAGAATTTGAAAATAGATGGCTTTTGTCCCATGTGTTGACCTTCTTCAGGTATGGACCATTTCCAATCAAGAGAAGTGGAACCAAAGGGACTTTCACTTCCTCCTTTTAGGAACCGGAAGATCCAGTATATGGACCTGATCATCAGTGCTTGTTGCAGTGTCAGATACATACAGAAAAAGATGGTTTCTCTGTCATTTGGATTCCAAAACAATTGCAGATATTGAAGCAATAACTCAGACTCCATTCAGGAAGTGGCAAGGAGCCAATCTGAGACATTGACTAGCTAACACATTCTGGGCTGTTGATTTTTTGTGAGTAGATATCCATAAAATATTTCCCATTTTTCCCCACATTTTATGCAGCTGTACTGTCTCTTTTATCTGCCTAACACCCACTTCCCCTTAATGATTTTTGAACCTGTTGAGTTCAACCAGGTTTTTGAATCAAACAGATTCAAAAGAAGATGATGTCTCAAAGCCAGTGAAATACTTAATTTTCATAAATATTGGCAGCTGAGTCAAAGAACACCTATAACCTCATGTAAGAGTAAGACGGGTAGAGTTCAGTTCATGTATCCCATTTGGCAGCAGCTTGCAGCCAAACAGCAAGGATATGCTGTCTAGCAGCTTTGCTGTGTCTTGTCTGGGACGGTGTTGTAGACACTGTGAGAGAAAACTGGGTTATATCAGGCAGAAAACTCATTTCATTAGTCTGACTGGTCTTAGACAGCATCTAGTCTAAGCTCTAGAGATGCCTGTCAGGGGGCAACCAGTCTATGCTGGATATATCAGTTTCTGGTGCATTACTTAATTTCATTATGTCAATGCAGTGGCCTAAGTGGCTTCATCCTAGAAGATGTATTTCAATAGTTTCTCAGGAAACACATATCTTTCCTCCCACCAGCTTTGAAGAACTGCCTTGTTGTACACACTTGCTGGGCATGCCTCCAATGCAAGGAAGTGTTGTGTTAACTTCAACTGTGCTGAAAAGTCCTGTATACAATTGTAAAGCTATTTTTAGACACAGAGTGCATATTTAAGCTATAGAAAGAAGTATACTCTAAATACAAATCACTGCTCACTTTGGATAGAAATGATTTTCACACACTATTTCTAGCACATCCAGAAGAGCACACATTACACTTAAAGGGTACAACACTTAAGGATCTTTTTCATTTTACTCAAATCAGCTGTATGCCTGTGTATTGTTTCACCACTGTATGCATCAATTTAGTGGAAAAAAAAAATCTATTGCATGTTCTCAGTCTCCAACTTGCTCATACAAAATCAATTTATCCAGAATAAAATTATGTTCTGCTTCTCCAAAAAGGCTATTTTCAGGCCAAATTTCCATGTCAAATCTGAAACATTTAAGGTATAGGATTATTTTGAAGACCAAAAAAAAAAAAAAAGGATACAAGGGAAAACTGTATTTCCTCATGTTCAAAGACGGCACAAAACACATATGCTAGAAAGATGTTTCAAATGCCAAACTGCTTACCTGACTCAAACCTGCAAAAAAGGAGGCTGCTGTAACTTTCTGAATGATGTGGATTAATCTGAGCTTGTACAACTCTGTTAGCCCAGGAACAGCTGAGGTTTACCCCAGTGGCTGCAGCTTCAGTCATTTCTTACCTCACACATGTGTTTGCTTACATCAGTGGAGACAGTGTAGGTGCTGGTTCTGACTGCTTTAAACCAGAATTTGTCCTAGAGTAATTAGCTAATACATTATTGTGAATTAAAACCAAATTATTCCAGCATTGAAGGATGTAGATGGGAAAATAGCATAAACCTGGTTTTGGCCTCAGCAATGGAAAATTTCAGCCCACATATAAGCATTTCAGCATACTCCAGTGGAGTTGGCTAGAAAGCAACAATTCAGTCTAATGAAAAACTGTAAGTCTGAATATTTAGTTGATTTTTCATTAGATATTTTTCATTAGGATGAAGCCTATCCCCGATAAGTCAGAGGAGAGCAGCTACAGCTCTGAGATGGGGAAGTTGCAGAGAAGCAGATCTGGACAGAAAGAACTTGCCTTCATCTCTGCAGTCCTCCTCATGGCCACAGGGCGTTTGGCTGCTTCAGAGCTTCTACTTGTGGGGATTGAACATGGGACTGTTCCCACGCTAGCTCTGTTTATGTAAACAAAAACTGGAATTTAAGTAATGTGTAAATCCCTCAATGCCTCTTAATGTGACCAGTACAAGCCAGGATCCAAAATAGTCATGGTAGCACAGGCACACGAAAGAAAACTTCCTAGTTAATGATGGGTTACATTTTCCTGGTTTTACACAGGCCTCTACAATACCTATGTATAATACAGACTGATCTTGCTTTTTAGAGGTGCAGTAGACCTATTACATGTAAGATCATAGCTCTGAGACATGCCTGTGATACTTGATCCTTATCCATTGTAAAATGCCCTCTTTGCTGCTGCTAATTATTTGTGGCCAGATAGAACACATGTTCAAGTAACATTTTGTGTTTCTGCTAAAGCACTTCTTATTTAAATAATTTCTGGTTTAGCTTTCATTTTTTTTTTATACGTTTCAGCCTACTCTCTAACTTGCAGGCAGACCATGAACATATTAAGATCACCCATGCACATATTAAGAAATGGTGTATCTGTCAGCATATTTATAGTCCAGCTCTAAATGAACAGGTTTTACCCTGGCTCTACACTCATTACTTATTTTACAACTGCTGTTGTGTCAGTTCCCATATCTACTGTGACCAAAGAGTATATTTCTGATAATGTGTTATTAATAGCTATGCATTAATAATAATAATGTGATAGCAGAAATTATAGTTTTTATCTTTAAATATTCATGCATCGGCAAGGTAGAAACTCATTTCAGAATTAATATGTGAATGTTTCAAGCAAATATAAGTAATTATGCAAGCACACAATGGCAAAACATGAGTTCTCTGTGGGTGCATGCAGAATTAGATACACCCGGTTTTATTCACAGCCTTAATATTTTAAATAACCAGAATTTTGAGTATGTATGCCCACTCGTTTTAACAAATAATTTGCTGAAGATTTCCTCATATACTCTAGGCTGCTTAATATCCAGAAAAAAACAGGAACAAAAGATGCCAGCTGCTGAACATTAACGCTGTATTTCACACTGAGTTGAATGCAAAGGCTTCATACCAAGTAAATGATCAAGAATAATGCTTCTATAAAAATGAAAACTATCATATTTTGCATTTTCAAATGAGAGGAAAACAGGGCATAACAAAAAAATGCATGCCACAGAATTACCTTTATTATCAGTCAATCTAACCCAGAGTTCACTTCATCATAAGTTACAGCCCAGGTCATTGTTTCAGAAGTAAGTGGAATTTTTTTTGGCTATGGAATGAAGTATCCTGGCTTACCTTGGTACACTGCCACTTGGGAGCAACTGTTTCAAGAAATTTGCGGGTCAGGTTGAGCTGGCTTCCATAGGGTTATGATTAAGGTTTTACTACCTTTCTGGAAATTAGCCCTATTAGGTCAGGATCTTAATAGAGTTTTTTTGGTTTACTCTTCAGGATGGAGATCTTATTTTTATAAGAAAATAATAATTTCCATCTTAACTATGTTTGACAAGTAAACATGTAAATAAGAGCACAATCATTTGGAAATATGTCCTATGTTGCACCATTAAGAATTTGGATAAACTAAGAGGTGTTCTGCATGGAAAGCATTGCTTGCTACACTGTTTGTTCAGCATTCACATTAAAAAACAGATTTCTCAGCACTCAGAAGTAGAACATGAACCTATACTTACTCCATCAGTATGAATAAAAGGGAATGAAACCCATGTCAGATGAGTTGATTAGAAAAGTTAAAGTTACAGAAAACCTGAAGTGCACATACCGAGCAATTGTACTACTGCCTTCTGGAAACTTAAAATGAGTCATTACTTATGAACTGCACTGAGGAACTACTCAATGAAACTATCATGTCACTAAGTTGAACTAAAGAGGAGACTACGTAAAGAGTACTTGCTCATAATATATGAAGTGAAATACCATTGTATGTTGTTGCAAATTGCACAATTGCGAAAAGAAAGGGTTAAAAAGCAGCTCCTTAGTTGAAAAAATAAATAAATGTTCTTTTCTGTTTTACTCAGTAGGGAGGTTTGTGTTTAGGATTGCATGCAATGAATATGCATAATATTTAGCTTTATTCTTGTCATTGTTTACAGTGTATGCTGCCTCTGTGTTGGCAAACCATACTTCTCATTTGGGACAAAGCACAACGGATACCACAGAAAGAAGAGACTCAGTCTGGGTTTACCATTACACTTAGATTGGGAAACCCCATGACCCAGTGCTTTTTATGCAGCCTCTTCGGGTCTTCTACCAGGCAGCAAATTAAATTAAGCCAGGTAGAGAATTTAAAGGAAATCCTCTGTTCCTCTGGCACCAAGCTCAAGTTCCTGGCTGGGTCTAGGGAATTTTATGGGGATTGAAAGGGAACTTCCTTTGGAAGCTTTCCATCTACTTGTGTATCTGCATGTGTACAGATGGTGGGAGCTCTGGAGCTCTCCAAATATTCGCTGATTCACACACAGACTAAGGCAACTCTGCTGTGACTCGGCCCTCCTTAGGCTACAGCTGGAGAGGACAAGGTTTCTCTTGTACTGCCCCAAATGGCTACACTTCAGTAGGGTGCAAAACACATCCCTGAGTGAGCCTGGTGATTCATGTAGGGGAAGAGGTGCTTTGGCAGAGGAAAGACTTCTAAGTAACCTCTTAGATTATTGCAACATTACTGCAAACCCTTGCAGGTTGGGGCATACCATCACAGGGGCAATACCATGCTAATCCAGACACCATGCCACCTGCTTCAGAGCACTGGGGAGTTTATAAAACATAGAAAGTCAGCCTGTGCCCAAAAAACCCCTTATAATCGAACCAGACAAAATCAAGAGAGATAGGAGCGACCACAGAAGCAATTCACTCCAAAGTGACATCGCTGGTCTATACAAAGGCAGAGAGGCTTTCGAGAGTGGCCAAGACAATCCTGTCCACTAGGTCACACTGTGTAAGCAGACAGTGGCCACATTTCCAACACAGTCTATCAGAAGTATATTATTGTGCTTACACTATTTTCTGATATGGATAGCTAAACAATTAGATTAAAATTCTGTTAGTTTTGATTTCAGAAGTGCAGCTTTTTCAAAGTTTTCAGAAGAGGTAATTGATATAGTTTGGCAGTTATTGCTTGAGAGAGACATGTAGTCTGAATAAACATGCTTTTTTTCTGATGGGATTATGTTATAAGGTATCAGTGTTCCCTGCAGCTCACTTATGCACTTACACACTCACTGTTTCCGCAGGTAGGATATCTGCAACAAAAAGCAAATAATGAATTCATAATTCCATTCTCATTAAGCAATGATATGTTTCTAATAGATAAAATTTGCTTGTTAGGAAATCCTCCACATCCTCTGCTGCAAAGGAAGATGACCTTGTAAAAGCACATAGATACATTATACAAAAGGGATGAATTTGTCTTCTTTTTCCTCACATAATTCAGTGGAAAAATACAAACTGCTGTAATGAGAGTTATAAACTACCATCGCTCAAATCTGACTTTAAAATTTGGTTTATTTAGAACATAGAAATACACATGAAATTTAATCAGCATCTCAAGTCACATTATGTACTCTCTGTTCGACAGGAACTGAGCACATAAATTAGCTGAACTGGGAGCTAGTCCCAGATCCATCCCTACTTGGCTACAGCAACTTTTGCTAGGAACTTCCAGCAGGGGAAGCTCTTAGCACATCAGTCTCTTCACACTTCTTTAGGAGAGAGCAAAGTTTAGTCAAGAGGAAGCAGGGGGTGTCATGGAGAGAGGGGGCGAAGGAAGGGAGGAAAAAATCAACAGTGTCATAAATACTCGTGTCAGAAAATTAGAGAAAAAATATTATTCTGATCAGATGCCCTTGTTGCAACTTAGAAGTTTGAATCACATATAGACATGGTATGTAAGAGCAGGGAGACTGAGAGTATTTTTGTATGAAACTTTATGGCTCACAATACTCCTTCTGTGAGGGAACCGCGTCCAGTTTGGGACTGACAGGCAGCCTACAAGCTTTGTGTGAGCACACTAATCCCTTGTCTGTGGGTTACTGAAAAACTACTTGCATTTTTGTTCCCAGTTCACCTTGGTGAAAAAACCCAATTCCACATATGATAAATCCAGTGTCTGCAGAAAAGCAGTCACCTAATTGCACAGTGAAGCAGAAGAAAGCCTTGCAAATGGTATACAATTTTCAAAGTGTTCCAAGCCTTAGGCAAAAGCCTTTCAACTGTGTCTAAAACTGAATGATAAAATATGTTGTACAAATTATCTGTGAACAGGAAACATGTGGTAGTGGCAGGGGACTGAAATGTAACACTTGTAAAGAAATGGGAACTGCCAGTCATTTATACCCTTTTACTTTTCCCTCAGTCACAAGTTCCATCATATTTTTTTTCACCATCAGTTGATGTTCAAGTTTATAATAAGACATTTATCAGATCTCACTAGGCCAATTACAGCTTTGTAGCAAAAACAACAAAAAATAATACTCCATACGAAGTTAAAGGTTTAGTTTTGTCCCTTTCTTCATACTTTTATAGAGTTTCTGTTTTATCATTCCGAGGATGTGCGTGGATGGAATTTTGAAAGAGCTTCAGTGCTGCAGAAACGCCTGGGATGCCAGTCATCCGCACTTTAGACTAAAGTAATCATAAGTTGAGAAAACTTTCTGAAGTCCTGTCTATAAAACAGTATTAAAAAATGAAATAGAGAGAGTGAGAGGAAGAAAAGGAAAATGCACAATTACTGTTCAGCAGGAATAAAAAAAAACCCAAACCAAAACACCTTCTATTCTGAAAGCTCATTTCTGCTTCCTTGCTCTTAAAGATCCTGCAGTAATGGTGTATCTTATATCTTCTGTTTTTTAAAGATGTAATGTTTATCACCAATACCAACCACTGTGCACTGTGGTCCTCATTGATGGAATTTTTTATAGTTTACCTCCAGAAGAACACTTCAAGGGTGAGGGGAAGACAAAACAAAAACTTCTATTTTTTTGCTTCACCTTGTACAACAAAAAATGAACAATATTGCCAAGTCTCAAGAATTTTTTTGGCATAAGTGAAACATGAGATTTAAATGTAGTGCTTAAAAATGTCACCTGCAAGCAGCTAGAAAAAAAAGACAAAACCACAAAACAACAACAGGATAAAACCACAAAACAACAGGATTTCTATCCATGACATTTTTCAGATGAGTGGATGCATTTAGGCCTCAGTTCTTCAAAACATTAGAATACGTAAATACATAGAAAAGTGTGTGAAAGTCCATCCATAAAGCAAAGATCTTAACCGACTCGCTGAATGACACCTTAACCCTCATTTAAGACTGTATTACTTCTCTGTGTACTGCTGTCCTAACTAGACCACATTAGGTGTCCTCAGTTTACTGTAGGGCCAGAACCATTCATACCCATTGTGATAACATGGTTGGTGTAATTTGGTGAACTGGTGAACATGCAACATTAGTGTCTGTCAAAACAATTTCCTGCTGATATTTCCCGTTATGTATAGGACTCAGATGAGTACTTGAGAAAATAACTAAAATTTTGATTGTATCTGAGATAAAAAATCTTTCTTTCAAGTTCTACTAAGACAATCTTTCAGAGGCAAAAGAATTAAAGGTTTTGCATCATTCTGAGAGAGTAATGAAGAGGTTGTGTGATTTAAAGGTTAGCTCATTGGGCCGGGACTTATTAACATAACTAGGCAAACAATAAGTTGGGGTTTTTTTTGATTCAGTGATCAAACCCAAGCATTTGGAAAAATCTTAAGCATATCTTTAAAAACTGTTTCATAGTTAAAACAAAACCAAACCTAAACAAAAAATTTTGTGCTTTACTTCAAGCTGTGGATTTTTTTCTAATTTGGGTCATTTTTCTTGAAAGAATGGTATTTTAAATTGAAAAGGCTAAAAATTTTATTCTGAACTATTTTATCACTTTTCAAAGGAAGTATTTCCTTTAAAAATATACAATGAAATCTTTGTAAACAACTACACCATTTTCTTTTCCTTCCTATTTTCTGACCACAAATATTTACTGTTGAAAGTTTGCAACTGGTTTTGCTCCCTGTAGCTGTGCCTGTACTGCAAACCAGTAAAAAATCCTCAGCCTCGGTCTCCAGTAGTCCAAGCTGGGATCTGCTAGAGAAAACAGTGGCTGCTTCCCATGTTGCTTGTCTGGATTCACTTTGCATGAAAACTAGGAAAGCGTGAAGCAGTGATGGTGTCTGTTTGAGCTCTTGCATTGACGTAGACCCAGACAGATCTGGGAAGCATTCCTGGCTTCCTCATTATCAACATAAGCTTTGAAACATTAGAATTTTTGTTTAGTGGCTTAATTATTCATCTAAAAAAATCACACTTGTTGAGTTCTGAAATAAATGTCCAGTTCCATTATTTGATAGCTACATGACTTCTGGTCAGTGTCTGTATATTTATGGGCTTCATTTTGCCTATCTGCACAGGGGAATAATAATAATAGCTACTTCCTTTGAACAGAGCTTTGAAATCTTTAGTAGAAAAATGCCATATAACTATATTTGACTGTTCCAAATTATTTGCGTTTTTTCTCTTTCTCCTGTTAATTCTCATTTAACTCTAACAGAGCAAAATCTCTGCATCTGAAAACATTCAGTTCTAGCTACTTCTTCCATTCCCTAGACCTAAGTTCCTAAATTAATGGAAGAAAAAAATCAATTGAAGGCTAGTAGACATAAAGATATGACCTTTAGCTTAGGAAACGCTTGAGCCGTAGAGTGCTGCAGTCTAGCAGAAAATTTTGGACTTCTGTTGTGATGCCCATCCTGTTCCGGCACTCCTCCTTCAGCATCTGATATTGTCTACTTCTTTTCTTTTTAAGGGTTGTGCGAGGGTGCCACATCAGAGGCTAGAAACATCATGTAAATATCCTGGGTCAAATTTCACCCCCAGCTACTCAAATGGTCACCCCTTCCATTCAAGGAAGTCCTTTTGTGTTAGTCAGCCACTCTGGCAAAGAAGCAGCATTACTGGAAGATGCTAGGATTTGGCTTCCTGTTGGTGCTTCCCTGAAGCTGTAAGCCTCTGAAAACATGCTCCAGGCATCCAGGTACCAATACATATGCATGGTGATGCACTTCTGCTCTAGTTGCGCAGTGAACTCCCTGGCTTCCCCTTGTAATTCCAAAAACACTTGTCCATCATTCTCTGCAGGAGCTGCTGTACATTTGCCACAACGAACTGCACCTTCATCTGTCTGCAATAAGCCCAGGGTCTGGCTTTAACCCCACTTTAAAACCCTAGGAACTGAAATACAAATTTGTCCTCCTTCTGGAAGAATATTATCTACCTCTGGAGACATGGTATTTGACTTGTTGATTCTTGGCTCTGACCCTATATGGATGTTCTTACACTCCTTACACCACGTTTCTAAGTCATTGGTGGGTCCTCTGGGGAATTGAAACAGCAAAAGCAAGACATGTTTCACTTGATAGTTTTTATATCTAACTTTATCCCTCAACGCACATGAACACATGAAACAAAGGGTACCCAAGTCATGTTCTTTATTTTCCAGCCATCTTCACTTTAAAACCATCATCTCTTAATGCTCCTAACTATTAATCTCAAAGTAATGACATCCTAAGATACCAGACTGTCTTTTTTTTCTACTGAGGAATGAGAAGGAGAAAACCAGCTTTGTGTCATCTGTGGACAAGCAGCAGAAAAACTGCATATGGAGTGCAATAGCTAGTGATTAGTTGTTAGTCATTTTAGAGGCCCAAAAGAGCTTGCTTGGCTTCTGGTTGCCTCTACAGAAGAGTGCAGTGGGCCTCTTTCTACCATATTTACCAACCCTATTAGGATGTTCCTAGTACCTTGGCTATTGTTTTTTTATTCTTTGGAGTCTTCTGTTTTGGAATACAGTATTTTAATTTGTCTGTTGGGGGTTTTTTTGTTTTTTGTTTTTTTTTTTTTTTAAATCAGAACTCTCAAACTGTGGCACATGGACCACTTGTGGTCTACAAATCATGTTTCAGTTATTATAATGGGCCAATAGGCTGTATGATGTTGTTTCTTGACCTTGTTCCAGATGGCAAGTGTCACTAAAACCCCTCTAAAAACTCTAAATACTTGCCTAATATTGCAATTGCTACAGTTGCTAGTGAGATGTTATGTGATCACAAATGAAAAGGGAGCTGGTTCATGAGTCAACCTCTTTAATAAGATGTGTCATCACTATGATAAATCCCTGTATGGGGTGTCATGTGTCTAGTGAAGTGAAAAATACTATGAATCTATTTTCTGGGGTCTACAGGTGTGAGGAATTTCCACCTACCTTGGTACCATTGAAGATGCCACAGAAAAAAAATTTTGTAAAAGATAGCTACTTTGAGTGGGATTCTTTGAATAGACAGATAAATTCTGTCTCATACAGACTCTGCTGAAGGAAAATGGAGCACAGTATGTGTGTCACTGGGAGGGCACATCACTATAAAATAAAGACAAAGACTTTTTCTAAGGATGTGCCATTGTTCTAACTTGTCTTCTTGTCAAAGTAAAAAGAAGTCCCATGGACCCCTGTGGGATCTGCGGTAGGCAGCTGTTGTGTATTTCAGGCTATCCTAATAATGAACAGGCTACACTGATGTCAGACATTTTATCAACAGAGAATTTCTCTTTTGCAAGGTGTCAAATTGTCACCTTTCAAGTGCACCACATATACCTGAAATCTTGACCCGAACTATCTCAGCAACCTGAAAGAGTGTTGTTGTTTTAAAGGCAAAAAATACTCTTCCAAAGCCCAAAAAAATCACTTAACAGCTGAATTAACAGGCCAAAGTATTACTAATTCACTGTCTCAGAGGGGAGCTAAATTCAGACCCAGTGAGGCAGATGTCTCATGCTGTGGATGTTATTTGGTTTTCATGGGTGCTCCTTGCCATGCCTGGAATATCCTACACTAACTTTAAGCAGCCTCTATTGGCTGGTTCACACATTGTAGCAGTACAAAATATCTTGCCTCAAGCTCAATAGGAGGCTGAAGCATTACAGGCCTTTGAGAGACAAGGGGAACTAAGAAATGGGAGAAAAGAAACCCCACATGGATAAGATTAACTAATGTTTACCCCAACTTCTACCAAGTGGCTTTGATAAATGACTAAATACATAATGCCATTTGATTCAAGCTAAATTCTGTGTTATTTTTCAAATCCCAGTTTGAAACAATGCTGCTCCTGAGAATGCTACATGGCACAGTGGGCCAATATGTTTTTCATTAATAATAATAATTTACATTTTTATTAAGAATTTAATTTTGAAGTATCCCAAAATGCTTCATAAAAACAATACATAGATTGCAGCAGATTTGCTGTCAGTGGGAGCAAGGCAGGGCAAAGAGGGAAAACTTTGTGAATAGGTTTCAGCAATCCCTATTTTATGGGAAGTATGTGCAGTCTTTAATTTTTACCTAGATGAGATGCGGCTTCAGTTCTTTGACGGTTGAATCCAAAAGACTCCAATAGAAGAGAGCAAACTAAACCAAACCTATATATTAGGAAAGGAGGAACCTCCTTTAAAATTGCTGTTTTGAGGTTGGGAGTTTGTGGTTTAAAAGGAATATATATTCAAGCTTGAAACAGAGGCTTATGAGTTAATTTTTACCCAGATTTTCCTGATAGGAAGAGCCAAATTCTCAATCCTTTTGCTCTGAAATGTTGTATTGAAGGAGAATAAAACAGGTGTAAGGGGATGTTTTTAGCCTTGGATGAAACAGTGGAGAACAGACATGTGCTTAGCTGCTGCTGTTTTAAGGCTTGACCTCTAGCTTCTTGCTGAACCGATAGAGGACGCAGTAGGTGGATATAAAAAAATCGATATTCATACTACCTTGGAACTTCATCAGGAAAAGATGTTATTTCTGTACCTTTGCATCGTTTCTCCAACCCCTCACAAGCACGACAGGATATCTCCATGCTGTTCTGCTCTTTATCCACCACGTGAATGACCCAATATGCCTGCCCCATGCTCTCTGCCATATAAGTGACCTGGGAACCCCCACTCCTACACAAACACAGAGCCCTCCCTTCAGATAATTTTGCCAATGTGTTCCTCTTTATTCAGACAAAATCTCACTGAAGTCAGAACTTACATAAGAACCAAATACAAACTGGTAGCAAGATAATATCTTCCTAAAAAACAAAGTCTTCACGGTTCTGAAGGGAATGAAGATCAGTGTAGCCTCTTGTGGATTCCCTTGGCCAGCTGTACACCAGAAAAAGAGAAGACAGTTCTGGTCTATATGTAGGACTGATCTAGCTAGACCTGCACCCACTGCTTGGCACCAGAGCTTTACAGTTCCATCAGCAAAGTTGTCCTGCCAGGGACTTCCAAGGGACAAAATACAAACAGTAACAGAGACCTAAGCCTTGACCTACTGACACTGACACCTGTGCTGAAATCTAAACTGCAAGGTTACATTGCACCTACTGATGGCTCTCACACTTCCAGTCAAAACCACTATTTCTTACTTGCCTATGTTTTAAATGCATGTTGTGCAGAGCAGAGGATGGAGCAAGCCTGCTGTGCTCTGCCCCAGCAGTGGCTGCATGCCAGTCCCATGTGAACAATCCTCCTATTTGTATCACTGTTATAATTGGTGCTATTTCTATTACGATGCTTTTCCTCATTTCTGCTGAGAGGGTTTATCAGAGTTCCCTTCAGAGTAAATCACTCCTCTGTAACTTTGTGAGATTTTAAAATTATGATTTAAAGCTAAAGCCTAGAATCATATCGCTGTCTCCATCTTCTGCAAAGAAGCTGTCAATTAGAGACACCAGGTGGGAGCAAAGATCACCGAAACCAAAACTGAATCAAAATATGGATTTTTCTGCCTGCTGAGCAGTTGGCGAGCATGTTTGCTATTCTTCAGCTGGCACAAACAATTTAGTGTGAGGGACAAACTATTGCACTCTTAGAAGCTGAGAAAGTTTATATATTATACTGCCATACAATGCCATCCCAGAGAACCAAAGTGAAGGTCTGAGGGAAATGGTTAGTACCAGTTTGCTGAATAGAATAGTTTAATGCCTGAGACAGCTACCAGAAGGCTCTGGTTCTGTCCCCAGCCAAGATGTGTCTTGTACTGTAACCTGGCAAAACATTTATCCTCTTAGGGTGTCTATTTTCCATTCCAGGCTTCTGTTTACCACCAGCATTAGTTACACTGGGACACCCCCAGTTTTGGTACCTGTCACAGCTTCCTCTGGGACAATGCAAATTTTCAGCAGTGATGAAATAGTGTCTTAAAAACACAAACACACACGTGCAAAACCCAGCACAATGTATTTTTTTTCAGATTTCCAAGCTGATAAGGATAAAACCACAAATGGTCCAGAGCTATGGGCCTTAGTAATACCTTTTTAAAGGTTTTCAAACTTTTTTCCCAACTGCTTTCTCCTGACAAGGAGAAAAAATGTGTTCTGATCACATCTATCTTCTTCCCTGGCTGTATCTACTCTCATTTTTCTCATGTGTGTTGAAAAAGACTAGGTAAAAATCCAGTGTGCTCGAGCCTAATTCACCTAAATTGCTTCTCCAGAAGTTCTAATTCCCTTTCTTATAGGCTGTAGCTTTTGGAAAACTAAATATACTATTCTAGTCTAGATAGAGCTTCGTTCATTGCCCAAGCATTGTTATCTTAACTCCATCATTACTTGTCACTTTCTGTTTTACAGCTTTCTTTGAATATTACTGCAAAGGAAGACTGATGTCATTTACATAAAGTGAAGTAAATTCATATTATTCAGATGCATGCAAGGTATATGTAATATTTATATAAAAACAATGCAAATGTTTCCTAGATGTTGTTAATATGTTTACGACAAAGTTAAAGTTTATTTTCCTGGGAAGACTACTGATAGGGCTGTGCTAAGGCTTAAAAGACATTGACAAAGCTTTGTCTGTAGAAAAGAATAGAATAGGTAGACAGCCAGATAGACACAAAGACTGACTAAATTATGCTATCCAGGGTGTATAGATAGAACTGTACCATTAATAAACAGTAGAGGCAAAGCTCTACATTTTTAGGCTCTAAATTATTAGACTCAAATTGGAGGATAAATCAGTTCTTGAAGAAGAAAAAGAAGCCATCAGGGTACAGAGTCCTGAATCAAGCAATATGTCACCAGGATCAACAGCTATCGGTTACAGACAAGATGTGAAAGGGATGGCTCATGTAAACCTTGAAGGTGAGAGATGTCCCAGTACCCTTTGTGGAATGTGTTCACTCTTGAGGAAGAATAAAATTTTGGAGGCATTTCTTCTGCTGAGAGAGAGAGGAGAATAACTACACCTAACACTGCTAATGATGTACTGTTGTCAGAATCAGAAGAACCCTAAATATAATGTATTCAGTGGGCTCCAGTGGCAAAATGGGTAGTTCACTTTCATATGAACAGTAAAGGGTCTGTTAAGCAGTTACACCTGTGAATAACTTTAAGTATTTGAATAGTTCCACTTACTATATTGGGATGAATCATGTGAGTGATGTTACCCACAGGTACATTTAAAAGTATTGATCCTAAGGGCATGTCATGAATTATTCCACTAATTCATAAACCGATCATTAGGAAGTAAGCTTCTTGCAGAGACTTGAGCATAAGGGTTTTAAAACACAGCTTATGAATGAACCTTAAAGCAAACCATTCTTTAAATCCACATTTTTTTTGAAAAAAACATAAAACCCCAACAAAAAGTACTGATTACCCATTGGGCTTCTCTTTCCCTTCCTTTCTTTACTAGAAAAAGCCTGCAAGTTCTATGGAGCACCTTAAAATTGATGATATAACCCCAGGAAAGCTATGACTAGACTTGCAGCTCCTTCCTAAGAAAACGGAGAGGCCTGCCATGACATACATTATTTATATGGATGAAACGTGCTGGACATTACTTAGGCTGATCTAGCGTTCATCCAGAGTCACAACGTTGGAGAAGTAGTAATCATGAGCATTGGTGCATGGAGAACTCGTTTATCACTACAGAACCACAAAAGAAAGAGCCCATTTGAATCTTATTTTCAAGTGTGCTTTGAAGCGCTAAGGTTAACAAATCCTTTAGTCACATACTGTACAGACCTAATCGAAGCTTTTTCTACTTGGTCCTGCAGAGTGTGTCTTTTTGAATGAACCCCCTACAGAAATAAAAGGGACAGTGTAACTCTGAAACTGCACTTCTGTTTGAAACTGGTCTACCTGCTTTTGTGACAAGTAGTACTATGATGACCGCAAATGACACAGATAATTTTCGTGTTTCTTCCACGTGTGTTTGATAGCTCTTTCTATATAAGTCATGTCACCATCTTCCTTGTTAGTGTATGTCTTTTGCTCAGCAACTACCAAGAGCAAACTTCTTAAAAAAAATCAGCAATTCAGGAGCATATTGGCAGAAAGACAGCAGGGAAGATGCAGACCTACCTGAAACAATTATCTGTTATTATTCATGCAAACTTTTACCTAAAACCAAATCCAGAGCTCAAAAGATTTGTCAGAATAAATTTTTAAAACAATGTTCAATTGAATCCTTTTTATAAGCTTTATAAGCCAGGATAGAGATAGTATTGCAAGAACTCTGTAATAAAACTTTCATATTTAAATTCCCTCCTCTCACTGAGATCAAGATGCCTGACTAACATCTGAATGTTTGGGATTGAAGTCATGGCAAACATCTCACTCATTCTCCAGACTTCATTCCACTTTTAATACTAAAGAGTCATTTGACCTCAATGATTTATTTGTTCCCCTCTTCTCCTGTAACCAAGGATATTGAGCAAAACAAATATCTTTAGGGGAAAGAAAAAAAAAGAAGGCTCTTAAGTGTGCATTGATCAAATTTTATACATAATTGAAATTACTGGATGAGAGTGTCAGCAGTGCCTGGCATTATGTTACATACCTTGTGCCTCAAGAATGACCTCACACTGATTTTATATCAGATAAAATTTCACCTGATTAGCCATCCAGAGATGTAGTGCAATGGTCTCCCTTTCCTTTTGTTTCATTGTTGCCATTCCTTTCTCCCATCTCCTTATTTCTTTATTTTTCCTTTCTCTTTTCTACTTCATTGCTATTTTCCTTCCTTTTAAAGACATTCTGTCATTTTTTCATGTTTTTCGCGTTATTCAACACTGATGAAATAGGTATCTTTGAACTATTTATATATCTAGTCGACAGGCAAGTCAGGTGAAAAGAGCACAGTATTTAGTGGGAAACTCTCAAGTCTATGGGTGCAATTCTGGCAAGATGAATGTGCATGTGCGCATTCAGAAGCTTTTGGTCAGACTCTCCATGTGTGTGAGACAATGTGGTGCCAACCAACATAACAGCCTCTACAGAAACACTCGAGTTGAGGGGCTGGCTCATGTACTGATTTTCAGATCATGGCTGTGTTACCTGGGGAAACAAAAAACCCACTTCCATTACAGCTTTGCAAATCCCATGCTTCAGAATTTCATGAAAAACAGGTTGTATGAGCTTTTGCACTGTGAAATGGTGCCACTTTACAAGTGGTAATATAATTAATGTTAATTGTAAGTGTTTGGGCTGTGCTCTGAAAACATAAAAATTTATATAGATGGTAAGTATCATTAAGTACTTTTGGAAGCATTTGTTCTCCCTGGGGTTATCTTTGACAATTAATTTCTAGAGGCACATTTTCAACAAGCACCTTTTAGGACAGCTTATTCAAGGAATAAACTGATTCTAAGCTTCAGAGCTGATAAATCCTGTAGAGGAACTTATACTGAAGAGGAGCTTTTTGCTTCCAGGAGAGGAAAACATCATGCTAGCTATGTCCTGGGCAAGACCATAATGCCAGCATCTCTGAATAAACAAATGTAAGAAGAAACGCTTTATGAATTTTGATTCTACTTTCTTTTGAAGGCAGTAATATCCTCTGACAAAAAGAGGGTGTCAACGACCTGCATTTCAGGGTTGAACAACCATAATAACTTAAAGCCAGAAGAGATCATTTAGTCTTATCTCTTATGTATTACACACCATTTCACAGAGTTGTAGCTGTCCCTTTAGTGAGTCCAACAGCTTGGGTTTCACTGAGATCCTGAACCATTTTGTATCTCCAGAAGAGAACAGGTGATACCAGGCTGCTTCCCAATGCCCAGAGCCCTGCAATGTCATATGATTAAATGCATTATGCTTGTGCATTCCTATCAAAGGTGGGAATAAACTCTAGATTCTAGACAACTAAATGCTGTTGTCTCCATGTGAGCTAAGTATAAAAGTTTCCACAACAATGTGGATTTAGTCCATACAGTTGAAGGTATCCAGGCTGCTATTCAGTTCACTCTAAAGGAGACATCTACCCACATTTGATTAACCCAGCTACATCCTGGCCTTCCTGAACTGTCTGGGTTCATTCTGTATTAAGTATAGTGGAAACTACTAGCTTACATATAGACACATATATTTACAATCCTAAAATTGTCAGAAGACAATTCCCTGGGGATTCCATCTCCTGTGCTGCAGAGAGTAATAAACCATCCCAGAAACTCAGCTACCATGCATTTGTAGAGAAATTCTTTCCTTACACCAAGACTAGCAATCCTAGCAAACCTAAGCAGGGGTCAGTTGATTAGTCCTTCCAAGCTTTTGGAGATGATGACTGCTTGTGCCTACCAGCATGAGATTTCATTGTAGTTTATGTCCTAATGTAAAGTTGAAAATGCCCTGATGACAATGCAAAGCTTCCTGATCTGTAAAGAAAGGAAATGAATAGTTTCACAAGTATCTGTTGACAGGTACCAAAGGTGAGAAGGTAAAATCACACCCATATCATCAGAAAATCCAGGCAGGCTTTCTTGTGGAAATGTTATTCAACACCAGTGTTTTGAGGGATCTAATTTGAAAGATTATAAGCAATGGCGACTCTATTTACATGTACTAAGCCATTCCAGTGCTTAATTACCTTCTCCACTAGGATACTGAGTCTTATTTCAAGACTGAAGCTAATATCATCTTCCTGCTAATATATCTTTTAATATCTGTTAGACTGAAAAGCCCCTCACCTGTCCCAATATTGTTTCTGCCTTTCTATACACAGTGTTCTCATTCTTTCTTATCTGTCCTTCTGATAAATTGAGTAGGTTGAGCTGTTTGACTTCTTATTGTAAGAGATGTTTTTCAGCTCCTATCTGTGTCAAGGAATCAGCCTTTTTTGCCAGTTTTTTTTCCTTTTACTTGATAATTTTACTTCATTTTCCCTTTTTCATATAATCAAATATTTATTTAATCATTTGTACAAAAAATTGCAATAAGTGTGTTAGTGACATTTTCAGGAACTGGGTATTGGTAGCTAGTTTTGCTAGCATTTGCATTTTTATATGCCTGTGATATTCATTAAATTTACCTGTACATATGGTAATGCACACTATGAAATAATACATGATTAATTGCTGCCATGGTGTTCACATCTATATTTTCATTGTGTAATAAAGCACATGTACCATGTGTGTAAGAGTCTGGTAAGCTCATTTCATAACTGTTCACTGATGCAGTCTTTATATGGAGTCTCTAGTAGTTCTGTGTGAAATACAAAATATTCTGTTATTGCTTTCTACTGAAGAATAATTTCCATGATTATTTTAAAGGACTTGAAATCCCAAATAAAAATCAGTAACCAGACCACATTGTATATTTAAAAATCTACTGTATTTGTATTTTCAGCAGCAGTGGCCAGGATACTGGAGATGTTTCAAATGATTCAGGTGAATAAAAGGTAATTCAAGCTGAGATTATTTCTGTAAACATTTTGTAAGCATTTGAAAAATGTATTTCCAGTCATAGAAGGTCCATAATATCTGTGTCTCCCCAAATAATTTATCCATTATTTCCCACCTCTATTAATTAATTTTTTTCATTGTTTCTCAAGTATACAAATGATTGAGTACTTTAGACATTTGGGAAGCTTTAGAGATGTGTCATGCTCATAATTTATATAAGAATTTCATTAATTCAATGAACTGAGTCCAAATAGGATAATCTGCCTTTTAAGATCTCTAAAATAAATAGCCGGATCTATTTTCAGCAGGCTTTTGCTAGTGATATAAAGTTATTGGTCTGCATCCGGCCATTCTGTAGAATAACTAGATAGATATTTCCTTGTAATTTTGCATCTAGGTAGAAAGAGAGTAAGGGATAGTCAAAATAAAAATTAAAGAAAAGCATAGTGGACAATTGAGCAGTAAGCCAGCCATGAAGTTATTAACTGACTATATGATATAAACGTATTATTAAAGCAGAAGGCAAATTACAGTCACATTCTCTTTCACACTTCAAACAACTAAAAGCTCTTTCGTGTGGAGAATAGGCTACTGGCTCAGGACTGAAACGCAGGAAGAACTCTGTCCAGTCAAGAAATGAAAGCTGAATTCTCAACTAGGTTACAAATCAGTCTGGATTTGTCAACATTAGGAGGAATCATCTGTAATATATTTGAAAAAAAAGACCAATATTACTCTCCAGCACTCTGGTCATGATCCCAGAAATTTCCATCTGGTCCTTACTTGCTTTTGCCAAAAGATCTGAGGTTGACATAGACAAAAGCAAGGCAACTCACTCTAACTCCTCTGTAGAACTTAGTGGATTTAGATGATCTTCCATTACAATGAACTGGCTACTTGTTTTACTTAATTACCTTCTCCACTAGTATACTGAGTCTTATTTCAAGATGGTGCAGACAATGCATATATGTGCTTGTGAATGATAACTCCAAAAGCAAGTGCAGCAAGTCTAAGAGCTGTTAGGATGTCTGTGTTCCAGGATAGCAGCAAAGACATCATCATGATTACTAATAAAAAGCACTTCAGATTAAGCCTCAACTACCAGGCTTGGTATACAATTTTTATTTGCAGTGGTGAATATTTAAAGCTAATGGTGGAAGCAAACATTTTTTTTTTCCTTTTATGTTACTTATAAAGAACAGGAGTTTGCTCATTAGGACAATACCGAAAAAGAAAATAACGTGATAAAATCCCCAGGGACACAGAGAAGTACACGATAGGAAATTGCTTACATGAATAGAATATGTTACTATTGCCATTTTCCGAGGGGAAAAGGAAAAGCACTTAAAAATACATAATCAAGATTAGAAATACACATGAAATTTATAAGGAGGGTAAATTGCTCTGTTGTGCCATAGAATTTCATCTCTGCTTTGCAGATGACATGCCTTGGAATAAGTTAAACTTAGAGATCTGGCTAGTATAAATTACACTGTTGCAGGACTACCAGCCTTGAAGTCCCCTCATAGAGGACAGCACTAAGTACAACAGTATATTGTGTGGTCAGAAAACCATACTATTGCTGAACTTGTGCAAATAAGAACAAGACTACACACAGCTTAATTGTGTAAAACAAGGGATGGATCAAAAAAAAATTCTGGCATTAGCTCAACAAAAATTGTATTCAAAAACCTGTCTCGGTGCAATAAGCATAAGTCTTGTCTCTTGCTTCTCAGTAAGTAGCTAGTCAAAAGTAAAACAATCTTTTAAGGCAGAAATTTTTGGAGGTTTTAAAAAAAAGTATTCCAGGATTCTGAAGCTAGCGTTAAAATATGGCATCTGAGGTTGTACATTTGATGGGACCTGGTGAGATCAAAGAACTGGAAAGAAAAAACTATGTTGAATACATAGAAATGAGCTCCAATTATGAGCTGGACAGTCCTCAAACTTAAGCTTAACACAGCTTAAGCACAGCTGGAGACATCATTGCTGCTCCTGGCTTTAGGAGAGCCACTTCCAAGATGGCTTGAAACAGAGGGGCAGGCTCTTCAGGTTCAGCTCTGTAGGCCTGACAACATGTGATGTGTCAGGACGAAGTCTGTGGAAGTGCCACAAAGTGAGAACTTATTTAACCGATATCATGCTGCTGCAGATGCATGCTTCTGATCTAAACCTGCTTCTACCAACTCTTGTCTGAAGACCTCAACATGCCTGCAGTTGCCTATGACTGGTTACTTAATTTCTGTTCAAAACACAGTCACACTATGCACAATTATATCCCTACAATAGGATAGAGCCAGAAGCTGTGAACTTTGAGCCCTTGGAAAAGAGTTTCTGGAGTGAATAAAGGTATTTCTTGATACGTTTTGCAGTCTACTCTTGACATCAACAAGCACCAGAACTTGAAGGTGCAGTTTCACATTCTCTCTTATCTAGTGCAGATGCTGCTGAAAATTGCAATCCCAATCTTCACAGACTCCCATGGTTTAGATTCTCATTCCCTGGATCTGTAGAAAACTAACTCCAAAATAAGACTGGCTGATCCGGCCCATTTTCATTATCATTGTACAGAAAATAGGCGAAATGCCTGACCTGAAGAGAAGGTGGTTAGAGGAGTGGGACAGACCAGTCTGGCAATAGCCAAAATTAGATCAAATTAAATACAGTGCAATACTGCAGCTTGACTATTCACATGCTTCCTTAAAAAATGAGCAGTAACGCAAGCTCATTTGTACATGTATCAAGGATGAAGTCATCTTCAGTACAATAGCAACAAGTAGCTAGTAGCTTAAGTGACAGTGAAGGATTTGTGCTAAGACAAAAAAGTGGCCACAAGCAAATGCTAGATGTGAATAAATTGCCTCTTCCCCCCCGCCCCCCGGTGTGTAGTAAGGGAAGCTTCCTCTCCTGTCTAAAGAAGTCTCACAGGAAGAATTTTCAAGTGCAGTCTTCTTATAGTTGCATTCTTTCTGGTGTTCTTGTCAGTGAAATTATGTGGATCATCAGGTCTTGTCATGTTGAACCTGTCTTTGTCATGAGGCAATTGGCTGAAGTGTCACATTTGTATGTTGATGTTCAGACACTTTTGTTTATCGAAACCCATTCAGTCACACATAGGGATTTTTGAATCAATATCCCTTGCATCTGGAAAGAGGTGTGAGGCTAATTCCGTGTTTGTGTTTCATAACATATATCTCAGTATAGTAAATAATAATGTCCATGGGCTCAAAGAATCTGTGGTGTTTCTGTTGCCCTATTGCTCTTCATCAGCAGAAAGACCAAAGCCCTTAATTATAAGTTAAAGTTATTTTAAAGAAAAAATAATTTAGCAATGTTTCTAATACAGATTAAAGTACAAAGGGCCTCAAAATAAAATTGGTTTAGCTGAAAATGATAAAGAATGTTGTGCTGAATATTGCAAAATTATTATTTTTTTCTTCCAGAAAAGCAATTACCTTTGGATGCTGACTGACATTAGACCGCCTGATTGTATTCCATTTTATAAAATGGGAGGAATTTACATAGTTGGAAGGTTGCACATAGAACTCAATATTGTGTAATCTTGAAATGTTAACTTTTTCAAGCCATGTAGTTACTCTGTATGGAAGGGTAGGTGATATTTCTGCTCCAGTAACCTTCTCAAGACTCAGCAAATAGACTCGGCAGGGGTTAACCTGCAGGATGTCCATAACTGAGCAGAATTTCTCCTCATCCGTAGTGATAAAAAATCAGCAGAATTTTCCTCTTTTCATATGTAAGGGAGAGTATGAAGCCTTTAAAAAATGCATAAGGACAGAAGAAGCTGGAGTGCAATAGACTTCGTTATAATTTGTCCTCCTGTGCTGGATGAATATAGTGCTGAGTGACTGGCAGATATTTTAAGATCCACTTCCATTTTTTTTGATTAGAAGAAATTGTGCATGGCCTTCCTTGGTATACAGCCCTTGATTTCTATCTGCTTAGGAACTCTGAATCAGAGAACAACTTCTTTTTAATAAAGGCTGTAGACTTGTAAGCTGGTTAACCATAACCTCTATTCTAAAGTTCTTGTAAGCACATTTTCATTTCTTTTATTTTGCTAAAGTTTCTCTCAGCCTAAATTTTCCGAGATTTCTGTCTATCTTAAAATGATAGGTGATGCATAGATCTGTATATATGCATACACTGGTGGAAAACTCATACTGCTTATGAAGAAACTCTTAATTCTCAACTTTGAAGTTGAAAAGAAAACTCCAATCTGGAATGCTGGAGAGAATGTGCATTTGTAAGTAGTCACCCTTATCCCAGTTAGCTGTAATCAGGTCTACTATGAGACTTTGACTATTATATTTACTGCTTCTGATACAGCTGCATTCCAGACTGGAACTCTATTACTACAAATACAGAGACAGTCACACCATAACTCCTATTCTTCAAATACTCTTGGTTAGACTTAAACTAGTACATAGTGGCAGTGCAAAATGAAGAATAGATTCACTAGCATATTCACAAATTTCTTGCTTCTCTGTAATTTCTATTTGCTAATCTCAAAAGTCTGATAAATGGTTTTGAGCCAGAAAACTTACTCCAGGTGTGGATTATTTGCTAGTTAGCACTTTTAAATTTTTTTAAAAAATGTAAAGTCTGCCAACAAGAACAGAGAAACTACAGTATCTGCTTTTGATTGCCAGTCATACCTTATAATTGTCTGAAGAAATTGATTTATGAACCAGTGTTTTTGTAGGTCAAAAGAGCTTTGTCCAAGTATTTGTTGAATTCTTATGAGTAACGAATATATTTGCAGAATTCAGGATTGCCTCTTGAATGATTTGTAAGCAAAATTAAAAAAAACAAAAAACAGCTAAATTCACAATGAATATTATTTGCAATGAATAATTCAACCAGTACTAATTATTTAGCACCTGTAGAGGAAAGAGAGGGAAATAGATATGCTAATATGATGTTGCCTCTTTTCTGCCTAACTATCAGGTATCATTGCAGAGAAGGGCAAATGTCTGTCACACAGCACACTTGCTGGCAGATGTGTTATCAGGATGGGAAGAGGATTTAATTTGCCAAAACTATCCATCTATCTGTCTATCTAGACATTTATACAGAAAGACTTACGTAGAGGTAGTTATTATCCTTATATATTTAATAAAACTGTTGCACATGAACTTTTTAGCATTGCTCGACAACTCCAAAATACACGTTGAGTGTGACATGTAAGACACAAATATATAAAAACCGTGTGCAGATATATCTCATGTACATGCTAGCACAAGAGATTAAGGGCCACATTTCTTTTGAAATGGCAAACCCAGCAATTTTTACACATGTAACTTAAGCAGATGCACAAGACGAATCCTTATTTTCTTGAATCACCATATTGCAGGTATCCAATATGTGTTTGCATGTAAAACTGTTATGCTTGCTTTATTTTAAATACTGGGTTTTATAGTACAATTAGAAGAAGAATAAGAAAGACAAAGATCCCAATGGTCTTATGAAATAATAAGTAATATTTTTAACATTTCTGTTCTTTTACATTGCCTTTATAAAATATGTGTGTAATTACAGGACAGCACATGCATATATTCTATCTTACAGACCTTAGTCTCTTCTGTGGTATAATACTGTATTTTGTAGAATGAGATAAAGTGTCAGTGGGTTATTTGAAAATTACTAACTGTGTTGTTATAGACAGTCAGTGGACCACATGCTGTTCCCATTATGGTTGGCATAGGTATGGATTGTTCCCTGATGTTTCTCAATATTTTGCATTCGCACAGATTTGTGTCATGTATTTCACTAAAGAGGCTACCAAAAAGTAGTATGTTTTTGTTTTCTTCTATTAATAAAAGAATTATTATTTGATCATTTTACCCTAAAATAAGAGTTCAGCCCTCGGCACCATGTTTTGAGAAGTTTCATATAGAGACCTAGGTTACATACAAAAAGAGATTTGATTGTTTATGTTGCAATAAATATATAATTTACATAGTAAGGAGAAGCACAGACCTTTGTTTGCTCTGAACATCCAAGGAATTCATGTGCCGTGAATCCCTCAGGTAGACCGACACACTGGGCTTTTGTCTCTTTTCTTGTAAGCAGTTGAGAGATACAGTACAATATTTGGGTGCAGCCACTAGTATAGGATATTTTAAACCAGAAGAGGATTAATTTTAATGGCAGCATGTAGCTAAATAACTCTTTTTTCTAACTGGAACATGAGATTTTGAAAACAGATGTGTGGAATTGAGAAACTGATTATAAAATGGGTGAAATCTGAATGCCGTTAGGAATTCTCTGAAGAATGTAGAAATGGATTATCAATTTCCAGGTAGATCTACAGGATTGTATTCCCACAGTTCCAATACCAATAAATTAGGTGTAAACTGCAGCTGAGAAAACTTAATCTCTTCTAATGCCATTTTCAGTGTGTTTACTTTTTTTTCTCTCTGAAGTTTGAATCATTGAGAAGAAAAATTGGCCCAGGTTCTCAGCTTTTTCCAACACAGGTTGAGTTATAGATAGCAGGCTATAAATGCACCACTTGTAAATCAGCGATCCTGTGCTGTTTTTCACCAGTCCTTAGCAACTTCTAAATTAAACTGGATAGTTACGATTCCAAAGGGAAGACATAATGCTTGATGACTGCTGAAAAGCAGAGCATGTCACTCATGTCCCCACAATATTTTTTTTTTCCAGATAGAAACTCCTAGGAAAATAGGATTGGAGAATGCTCATCCAGTTTGATGCACTGGACATGAAGTTCTGAAATTTTACCTTTTTGGGGTTAATGACATAGCATCCATTGATGCTGTGTTGTGGTTCCTTTGTGCCAATAACCAGAATGCCTGGAGAAGATTCTTGCCCTGAATGTTTCATTTTGATTTTCTTTTCTTTTCCTTATTCTATTGCCACTATTTTAATATATGCTGTGGTTGTTTCTTGTTTCAGTACAGAGCTGAACTTTCTCAGATGCAAGATGAGTCCTGAGAAAGGAAGTTCTCACAGTATTGCTACATTTATTTCAGACCAAAGATAACCTCATGGCTATTTAGTCTTTGACACTGTCTTTAAATGCAAGAACAATTAAAGTTGTGAAACAAGACAGAAAGCACATGAAAAAAAATATGGAGTCCCTTTTGCTGGCTGCCTTGCTTGCTGCTCCAGGTGACATAGCATAGACATGGACAAAAAGGTGCTTAAGAGAAGTCTTGATTCAAAATAGATTTCATGGACCTCTCACTTTTCTGTTTTTATTTTTCTCTGGCATATCATAAATGTGGACCATCAGGGAAGCTTTCTTATGACTTCAGATTTCAAAGCTACAGGTGGTCTGCAAGCATGGTACTTCAAAGAGTGTTTTGATTAAATGAAACAATGTTTGTGTAATATGGATCCCAGATCTTTGAACTTTTTTCAGATCAATTCAGTCAACAAAGATTCAATTAGGTGAGATCAGAAGACCCGCTTCCATCCTTTGTTTTCATCTGTCATTCAGCCTTGTCTTTTCAAACAGCTTTAATACAAAACCAGGGCCAATCATTTACTTTAATGAGGACCACAGTCATAATGATGGCAGTGGTGACGATGGTCCTTGTACTAACAGTAATAAAACACATTTGCAGCTGGCAATACCATTTGCTTAAAAAAACCCCCCAAAACTAAGTAGTATAGCCTAAGTAGTATTTTAACTGAATTAGCACATACTGGCACAAGCTGGGTCTGTATCTGCTGCTGAAGCTTATTTAACTGGATGTATCTTGTGTGGGGATTTTTTTTTGCTTCAGTGAAAGAAAAACTGATCCTAACAGTTTTAAACTTGTTAATTCAAACCATATGTCATAGAGCCAGTCTCCATATGGTGCAACACCACCTTATATTTACAGGGTGCTGCTTTTCCAAACATTATTCTAAAAGCTTTATTTGCCCCAAATGTAATAGGTGGTACTGAGCTCCTGAATACAGCTTTTAAAATAACTCAAGTGTCTAAATCACATGGTGATATAGCAAAAACACACCGATTATTAAAAGCTAATTACAGCCCATTTTATTGGCAAAAATGTGCTAATCAAGTCTTTGACTGAGAGTGTATACTTAAGAGAAAGAAAAGCATGCTCTTAATCCTCAGTCTCCACACATGGCAACAAAAGATAGGTGTAGAAAAAAATCCATCACCTTGTAGAAAGACTTTTACAATGTGATCTTCCATGACTGGCTGTCCAAAGCTATGCTGGAGTTAGAGAGAAAAGGTAGCCTCTACCCTTTCTGTCCTTACGAAAGTAAAAACCGAAAAACAAACCCTCTGGATTTCTGAAGCAAAATTGCAATGGAAAGAATGAAAGAGGTTAAAGAGACTGCTGAGTTTGACTGATGCTTTTTGTTTACTTCTATCTACCTCTAAAATAAGATGGTGTGGAAATATCTTTGAAATGTCTCTCTTCAGTATGGAAAAATGCTGAAGAATAACACAGGGTTCTTTCTGGGGTGTCTGAGAACCATTTCTTCTACAGCACTCAGTCTGTTTACTTGATTTCACCCTTCTTTCTGGGGCACCAGAAAGTAAATACTTTCTTACTCACATATCTTAGTATCAACTCACTCTCCAAGCTGACAAATCCTAGGGAGTGAGGAAATGGATCATGGCTTATTCCTCATTAAGCTTTCTTGGTGGAACAAGGGAGAATTTAGGCACGTTTACTTGATAGATAATCTGAAAATGGAGCTTCAGGCAAATGGCACGTGATTATCAAACTTAACTGATCTCTGTACAGAGGAGTTATTATGTTGAAACACATGCCACCCAGAACTTGTTCTAGATTTGCTCTTTGTATCCAGTGACAAAAAATACTCTGTTTTACCGAGTCTTACAGAGGAATGGCGTACAATTTCCATTTTTTCCCCACATTGCCCAGTAGATGCTCCATCCAGTCCCTGTATAAACTGTATGGTTTTATGTTAGAAAACATTACCCAGTGTGTATATGCGTTGGTCTAAAAGGAACCCTTGCAGCCAGAATGACGATGGTAGATTGAAACCATTATCACTCATCATTCTTCACATGTGTAAGCCTGCCTCCCGGTCAGTCTGTCTTGGCTTGCTCTTCTCTTTTTGTGCTTTGTGGTTAAAGTGAGACTTCCTTGCTCCTGTTAGGAAGGTTTTTGGCTGTGTGATTCTTAAGGCTACACAGTATACCATTTTTTCAGAGAAAGACCCACAAACCACAAACAAGCCTTAAACTATTGACACATGTGAAGTCAAATTCTCTGATCCTTTATACCACAGTAACTAAATCTACCATAGTGAATCTAGAATAGCTCGACTGGCATCAAGGGAGTTGCTTCTGGCTTCTCGCTGGTGCAGCTGGAGGCAAAATTTCACCATAGAGAGAAACATTATTATTTAGTTCATTAATCACCAAGGAAACTTGCTAGCAGAACAATCCTACAGGTTTTCATTATTTCCTTGATAATCTTATTAGAAACAGAATTCTAAATTGCATGCAGAGAATTCAGTGGAAAGAAAACAGGCAGAATTTAGCAAGCAGTCCAACTATTTCCAGTCTAATAAGTTAATAGCAACATGCTTACAGAAGCCCATGCAAAAAGCAAAATACAATAACATTCTGAAATGAAAAATAGAAAGAGAAATGCATACAGAAATGAATTAAATAGTGCAGTGTATAATGCCACTGGTTAAAAAAAATACTTATTGTCTTCAACAGTCTTCCACTTAGATTAGCTACCAACCAATTAACCTATTCAGAGTACACAATGCTTTCTTAATACAGTAGTCATGAATGGATCAGTGTAAGAATGATGCATTGTCTATCATTTGAATACATCCCAAAGAGAATGAACTTAAATGCAGAAATGAAACAAAAGATAAGTGCTATCATGTGCCTACTTGTTCAAAAGAAAACTAAAGAGTCCATTTGATGTAGTGCCATAGTTACTTGAAGATGACCTCTCACGAAGACCAAGAAATAGTAATATGCTATGATTTATGATGGTAGATTAGCCAGGTGATTATTTCAGTCGGGAAAGGTGTCCCTTCTGATAATAGCTCAGTCAAGTTTCTCCTTGTGCAGTACACATCTTGTATGTAAGTTTTGCTAGTTTCATTAGCAGTGAAATTAAGAGGTTTGATGCTTATGCCACTACTAATAGAGAACAAATCTGTACAGTAATCTGCTACAAACTGCTCTGAATTGTTTAAAATACCTATTTCAGACTGTTGTGGATTTTTCATATTTTCTTTTCTAGTCTTCCACTTATTTCAAGAATCTGTGGTGCCTACTAAGCTACTGGGAACATAGCTCGATTCTAAACCCTGATGGCTTTTTCATTGGATTTTTTCAAAGAATCAGGTATTTTTTTATATCATACTCAGGCTTTACACCATATCAGTTCTCTGCATGATACTCAGTTCTCCTATAAGCAAGATTTTGTCCTTAAGAACGGATGGTAAAAATATTGCCAAAATGAGGCAAAAATGGTCCTGACTTCAGACCACAGAAGTGCAACATGAGACAGCTGTGGTGACTTGCTGTCTCTACCACAGAATTCCTTTGCACACTTCAGCAAGTCACTTGATTTTTCAGAGCCTTGGCTATCCATTTATGGACCAGGAACAGTAATATGCCATTTATCACGTTTTGTTTATCTTCTCTATATAGTTGAAAGTGTTACAGGATAGTAGCTGGGTCCATGGAGTGTCTTCTAATAGAAGCTCAATTTTAGCTGGAGCCAGTAGGAGCTACTGGAATGCAAATAGTAGCTGTAACAATAGAAATAATAATAAATAGAGGGGGAAGGAAGAAGATTGTCAGCATGATTTACACATGGACTGTTTATCCCTAACTGTTACACATCCCATATGCCTTTTGCTTTATCACAGCATGATGTTTCCTGAGACCTCCATTCTTCAATCATGGTTTTACTTTGAGTTGAGGTATCTGATTGCTGGTCTGCAGGAAAAAACCTCATTTTGCCAAATGATTGGTGTGAGGAAAGGGAGGCCATTCCTCCCTCTCCCATTCAGCTAACCAAGCTTATACTTCTGTGGGGGAAGAGAGATCAGTTTGTTTAAGTTAGTTGTTATAGCTATTTAAGACTCTGGAAAGATTCATGATATACTGCACTTCCGCCTGTTGTCTTTGCCATTGTGGCTGCATAAATTATATCCTTTACAAAAACCAGCAACTTTGATGTTTTACAGGGTAGTTATTGCAAGAGAAATGTGCAACTAGGGGGAGATGGTTTTGTCTCTCAATTTGGCAAATGAGAGGCTGGGGACAAAGAAACCTATGGCATGTTACTGATGGATTTGGCTAGGGTTTCTACAGTCTCCTTGATAAGTAGAATTTGCCAGATTTACTGCAAAAGCTCTCCTCGTAACACGTCAGGCTACAGTGCCCAATGCCCTCAGAAATTAGCTCTCCAAGCCTGTGTAACTCTGCTCTCCCTGTACGAGTCTCTGTCAGAGACTATGAGTCTCTAACAGGGACCGAGCAGCTTGATGGTGTCCTCTGAGCTGTGTCTGCTGCAGCTGGCTTACAACAGCACTGCTTTCTGCATGGGACTCCTGGGCAGCTCAGGGTTTCATCTCTGTAAGACACAGCAGAACTCAAGGGTTTGAGCTGTGGGTTTCTGAGATAATTCAGCTCTTGCTGGAAAGTTGATAAATTATCTTGTAATAAGCTGAGTCATTTAGGTCATATTAGGTTAACTGACCATCAGCACTTATTTTATAATATAAATTACTTGTACTGAATTGGCCCAGAGGCTTGAGTGTTGGATAAATAATTAATAATAGAACAGAAGTGAAATGGAGAGGTTGTAGACAACTTTTTTTTATTTCACAATTTCAAATACTGCTTGTTTCTTTTTTAAATATGAATCCTCTGAAGTTGCAGTTATGGTTATTAATGACAGGGATAATAAAACATTAATCAAATCTTTACAACTTTAAATAAGAAACTCTGTCTCATTAAAGTATATAACAATCTTAAATGCAATCTTACTTGTACGGCTTTTCTTTTCTCTTTTATTTCTTCTTTAATTTTAATTACATTTGTCTTTCAGGAATTTAAAATTTCATTACGTATAAATGAATACACTTGCATATCCTTGTTCCAACTTAGGCTTTAGCTTAGAAGATGATTGTCCTGATGTGCGGTTTTCTAAAATAATGCGAGAAACTGATTGGTTTGATAAATGCTACCATGACCTGTACAGCAGCATTCCACTTTACCAATACAGAAATCATTCTACATAGTCCGTCAAGTGAAACTATGGTTTTATGTAAGGATAAACCAGGCATTTGTTTATTCATTTTTAAAATAACACGATTTTTAAATAATCAAGATAAAAAGGTCACATATTTATTAATATGTAGCACACTTCTCATTACTCTGGTAACATTATGCAACTATTGCCTTTCAGCTGCCAGTTCTTTGCATTCATTTAATGTGCTCCTATATCCTTGTATGTGTCAAATGTTACTATGTTTTTTGTTTTATTCAAGCTGAATACATTATTAACCTCTGAAGCACTTTTAGAAAGCAATGCTTTTCCTTCAGAATCCAGAATGAAGAAGAATTTAAAAGGAAAAAAAACCCCAAACCCCAAATTTACATGGTCGCATCAGAAGCTTGTTTTTAAACTGACTTTCACAGTGGTAAATTTTACATTGGAATACTGATAGCTATTAACTTAAATGTTTAAAGGCCCAGAAAAAGTTTATTTTTGAGTCATGATTACTCATTCAGAGACCAGCTTCTCTCTCAAGAGACTATACATTTTTGACAAGGGATATACATGCAAACACTGCATTTCCTTTAGGAACAGGAACACTCCCTGACAACATTTTGGGTAACCTTAATAAGCTAATGATTATGCTATTTTACTATTAGCTTATTTCCAGCAGAGATGTTTATATTTCAGTGAGCCAAACATCTCAGCACTCGGGTTTCTCTGGTTTGGCATTATTTTAAATCCAAATGAAAGGGCTTACACATGGACAGGCCAGTTGGAAAGAGCTGATGTTTGTGTTTCTGGAGTCATGACCTGCACATGGTTACACAAGGAGGTAAATGTGTTGCAACTGTCAGACACAGTGATGCTGATAGACCTGAAGAAAAGGATGCTGAAGGTGAAGCATATCATTCAGGTAGAGTAATTCAGTACTGTAATTCAGGTGTAATTCACTGAAGTGATGAATTATACAATTTTTCATAACAAAATGTGAGATAAGACAACAGCAGTTGGGTTTGCTGTGATTCATCTGCAAAATGTTTGTTAAAAATATTTTTTAATCAACCATCTTAAAAGACATAGGCTTTGTAAACAGTTGGTAATGATACAAATTATGGAGGCTAATAACCTAATTCACACTGGAGCTGATGTTGTCACAGACATATTAAGACTTTCTGGACTGATGGTGAGTATTGCCAAGGTCACTGAAAGATGATATATTTTCTCAGTTCTGGAAGGGTTGTTGACTCTACAAGTAATTATTATTGACTGTTTTTACAGAGGCAGTTGAACATCTCTTCAATGTGTCTCTCCTCTCCTGATCTTTGTCATCTTGTTTAAATACAATTAGTGTTAACTGCAATATCAGGTATTAAGCTGGAATAGCTGAGAATATATGGTTAAGAGGTGCTCATATTTTCAGGCTTAGGTGGGAACAATGTGGAAATCTCCTTTAACTCTTATGTGACATGGTACAGAATTTAACACCATGATTTTGTACTAGATCTAATATCTGACATCTGATGGAAAAGTGCCAGAGCTGCAATCAGTCTAGGAGACTCTTGGAGTGCATTGAGGATAACATACTAATCCAGGTAACAGAAAGCCCAGCCAGAGAAGATGTGTTACTGGATCTGTTGCTCATCAACTCAGAGGAACTTAAAGGTGAGGTCAAGACTGGTGGTAGCCTGGGCTGCAGTGACCATGCCCTGGTGGAATTAATGATCTTGAGGGATCATTAATTCCATTTCACCTATAGGTCAGGTGAAAACTATAGTCAAGACTATAAACCTTACAAGAGGAAACTTTCAGTTGTTTAAGGGACTAGTGGCTGGGACCCCTCAGGAAAATGCCCTCAGGAATAAAGGAGCAGAAGAGATCTGGCAGCTATTTAAAGCTACTTTTCTTAGAGCACAAGAGCTCTCAGTTCTCATTTGCAAGAAATCAGGCAAGGAAGGCAGGATGCTAGAATGTCTGAGTAAGGTCCTCCTGGTCAAACTGAAACACAAGAGGGAAATGCATACACAGTGGAAGCAGGGACACACATCTCGGGAATAATATAGGGATACTGCCCAGGAGCGTAGGGATGGGATCTGGAAAGCTAGGGATGCAAAGAATAATAAGAAGGGATTCTACAAGCATGTTAGTCAAAGAAAGAAAATAAAAGAAATTGTACCCCCCTGGTACATGAGACAGGGCATCTGGTGACAACTGACATGGAGAAGGCTGAGGTATTCAACAACTTTTTTTGCCTCAGTTTTCACAGGCAATTGTTTTTCCCACATGTCTGAGGTCCCTGATTCTCAAGGCAGAGACTAGGGGAATGAAGTTCCACCCATCGTAGGAAAAGATCAGGTTTGTGACCCTCTGAGACATCTGAACATACACAAGTCCATGGGGCCCAATGAGATGCAGATCAGAGTCCTGAAGGACCAGGCAGATGTAGTCACTAAGCCACTTTCCATAATATTTAAAAGTCATGGCAGTCAGGTGAAGTCCCCAGTGACTGGACAAAGGGAAACATCACACCCATTTTTAAATATGGTAAAAGGGAGAACCCTAGGAACTACCCACAAGTCAGTCTCACCTTTTTGCCTGGTAAGATCATGGAACTGATCCTCCTGGAAGATATGTCAAGGCATATGGATGACAGGAGGGTCACTAGAGATAGTCAACATGGCTTCACAAAGGGCAAATTGTGTCTGACTAATCTGGTGGCCTTCTGTGATGGAGTGACTGCATTGGTGGATAAGGGAAGAGCAACTGATGTTATCTACCTTTGACATGGCCCCACACAACATCCTTGTTGCTAAATTGCAGAGATATGGGCTTGATGGATGGACTACTCAATGGATAAGGAATTGGCTGGATGGCTACATCCAAAGAGTTGCAATGAATGACTCAATGTCCAAATGTTGATCAGTACAGAGTGAGTGATGTATCGTTTGAAAGCAGTCCTGCAGAGAAGGATTTGAGGATATTGGTAGATGAAAAATTGGACATGAGCCGGGAATTTGCAATCACAGTCCAGAAATCCAACCATATCCTGGGCTGCATAAGAAGAAGTGTGGCCAGCAGGCCAAGGGAGGTGATACTCAACCTCTACTCTGCTCCACCTGGAGTACTGCATTCAGTTCTGGGGTCCCCAGTACAAGAAGAACATTGTCCTGTTAGACTGGGTCCAGAAGAGGGCCAGAAAAAAGGTCAGAGGGCTAAAATACCTCTCCTATGAAGAAAGGCTGAGAGAGTGAGGGTTGTTCTGCCTGGAGAAAAGGCGGCTCTGGGGAGACCTTATTGCAGCTTTCAATAATTACGGGGAGCTTATAAGAAAGATAGAGACTTTTTTGCCAGGACTTGTAGTGATAAGAAAAATAGTAATTGTTTTAAACTGACAGAGGGTAGATTTAAATTATATATAAGGAAGAAATTCTTTACTGTGAGGGTGGTGAGATGCTGGAACAGGTTTCTAAGAGAAGATGTGGATGCCCCCTCCCTGAAATTGTTCAAGGCCAGGTTGGATGAAGCATTGAGAAACCTCATGTAGTGATGGATATGTCTGCCCATGGCAGGTGGATTGGAACTTGGTAATCTCTAAAGATCCCTTCCAACTCAAAGCATTCTGTGATTCTATGATTCTAGGATTTTCTTGAAGTATCTCATAAACTTTTTGAAACAATCAGACTTAAATGAAAGCTGTAAAGTACAGCAAAATCCACCACATGCTTTGTAACTTGTTCCAGTGATAAATTAATCGCATAGTTAAAGAAATTTGCCTTCTAATCCACTTGAACTCAGAGGAATTCAATTTCCAGTGTCTAGAGCTTCTCTTGTTGATGACAGTTCTTCAAGAAATGCAGAGATTTATTCCCAGGCAGATGGCAAGAGGTCTACAGACATTGATCTCGATGTATGTTTAAATACACAAGAAAAAGAACGGATTAGTAGGTATCTTTTTCAGGAGGCAGATTGTGACCACAGTTGTACAAGGGGTGAAACCTGGTTAAAAAACAGTAGGTAGCATTTTCTGATGATATAGATAGCCATGATTTTCTCTGTTGATATGAAGTTATCTATTTTGGTGTTTGAACTATCACAAACTGTGTACTCTAATGGACCAGACTGTGCAGGCAGACAGTATCAACACCTGGCTGAGCTGCTTTTTTTGATGAGAAATGTTTATTAAACTACAGTAGACACTAGGTAAAAGAAATTTTTAAAATATTATAAATGAAAATAATTTGTCTTCATTAAAAAAAAAAGTAACAGGAAAATTGGGTCTTAATTATTAATAATAAATAGATAATTAATTATAAGGAACAAAAGTTTTCAGATTATATCAATATAAAAAGAATTAGAATTAACCAGAAGGTTAATAATAAGTATTTCTAAAGTTAGTGTTCAAAATAAAAATGTTTATGTTTCCATTAAGTACATATTTCAGAAGTGTACTAATGGCATAAAGGAAGAGTACTAACATTAAAACTACTAAAATAAGTAAATAAAAGCAGCATCTTGATAATTTATATTTACTTAGAGCAAAGAAAATACATTAAAATATACATTAAAATCTGTTATTTTCTTTTTCTAGGACTTAAAAATGTTATTGTTTTTAGTTGTTAAAGAAGTGACACTAAAAATTACTTTTCATTAATAATGTCCAAGATATATCAAACCTAATTTATCGAGTTTACTGATCAAGAGAGATTATTCTAACTTCTACAAGACTGTCTTAAGTCTGACATTTAAGCCATTCTCTTTCCTATAGTACTGATGGTTTATAAAAAAACTAAAGCAAAAAACCTCGCACCCAGAACTTGGTTTAGAATTAGGCAGATGTACCTTTCACATGTATTTTGGAGTGAAAATGAAAAAAAATGGCAGTTTATATGGTAGAGTAAAATACACAGGAAAACAGCATTCAGAGTGAGAGTGCTGTTCTGGCCTTCTAAATAACTACTTTACTGAGAAAGATACCATTTGCAGTGATTGGAAAATTAGTAGCTCTTGTGATGATCAGAAACAGTGTGGCCCAATGTTTATTATGATTTCTACCTTGGCCTGTGATGACTTCTCTTCTCTATATGGAAGGAGGTAGCCTTTAAAGGCTCCTGGGGGCAAACCTTACCTGTCTAGTCCAGGCACATAAATGAGGTGGCCTGGAGTTCCTTCAGAAGACTTTATGAGTGGTTACTTTTCTCAGTTGCCTGTGGGAGTAACAGAAAACACTAAGTTTATGACCGATTTTACCAAATGGCTAATTTTAAGCACAAACCAGGCAGCTCCATCAGGCTGACTGATCCCATCTCCCATGATGGTTTCCAAAGTAGTTGTTAATATGCATCCATTAAATTGGTTGTCTGGAGATTTTTGTGACACTTACAAAATGTGCATGGAAGAAGAGAGTGAGATCCACAGATTCATTTTCCTTTAGATTCAAATGATCTAAGGGCTGCAGAATGAAAAAATATGTTAGGGTGTGCCTGCTACTTATTACTTTCTCTTAAGCACTCATGGTAAATCAGAGGGCAATACTGATGAGCACCAAAAATTAATCAGAGCAGAAGGCTAATTGAGCATTATCAAATTCTGCTAAAAGTAAATCAAGTGCCAACATTGTTGTCATCTTGAAAATTAAGTGAGGTGGCTGTGTAGTGGATGTAAAGTCTAAGTGTATGAGACAAAAGGATCATTAGTATTAATGCTTATCATTTATTTTGCATATGCAGTGAAATATCAGTCAGGATGAGGGTTCCATTTACTTGGCAAGGTACAGATACAAATGAAAACGTAATTGCTGAGGTAAAGACATTTTGGATCTAGGCCAGCAGGAATCCTGAAAAAACTCAATGATGTCCTAAAAATTTTACTCATGTAAGTAGTCCTAGAGACATTGAGGAGGTGATTCATCTACAGAAGGAATTGAGAGAAAAGTATGTTAGAACTGAAGTATAACGTAAAGCAAAAGACAAGTTGAGGGTCATAAGTAGGAGGAAGAAATGGAAGGTAATGGCTTAAGAGACTTGTTTCAGAAAGAGTAAGTGTCCTGCTTTTGCAAAGGATCCAGCATCAGGCCTTCTCATTACCTACCCTACACTCAGATCCTGAACTGAAATATAATTTATGGTCTGTGGGTGAGCTATGCCAAGGGCGAGTTCCTTTCAGCAGAACAGACTGAACTTCCAAATCATTCAGGTCTCCAGTGCTCTATGAACAGCCCTGGAACCACAGGATAATGCAGATTAAAAGAGACCTTTGTGGGTCATCTGGTCCAGCACCCTACTCAAACCAGTGATAATTTCAAAGGTAAAGCAGGTTGATAGACCCTTTTTCAGCTGAGTTGTGAGTATCTGTAAAGATGTGTTTTTTCACCACACTCCTTGGAAAAGGTTTTGCCTTATACCCAGTGGGAAACTCACTTCCTGAAGCATGTGTCCTTTGCCTCTCTTCCTTTATCTGTCCAACTACAAGAATCTGTATTCTTTTTCTCTATTTTGGTAGCTGAAGATAGTAATGAAGTAGCCTCAAAGCTATCCCTTCTCCAGACCAGCCAAGCCCAGCTCCCACAGCCTCTCCTTTTTCCCACAAAAGGTTGGACCAGAAGATCTTTTGAGATCCCTTCCAAACTGGGCTGTTCTGTGATTCCTCATGGTGCAGGTGCTCCAGCCCCACCACTGAACTCACTCTGGTTTATCCAAGTCTTTTTTTTTTTTTCTCTCACGAAATACTCTTCAGTACAGTCATTTATATCTACCTAACTCCTTGCAGCAAAAGACTCTTCAAGAATGAAACCTCACAAAAGACCAAAGGAAATTGAAAATGCACTAATATTCTTACATCATAATTCTGAGTGACATTCAGCAGATAGATGGCAGCAAAGGCTGGGTCACCTTTGTTTAGCATGAAATCATGAACCTCTGAAGAGAGGATATTCCTTAGATGGTGAAACATATAAATAAACCGTGGTATGGAATTGGTACTTCCAGAAGTCAAAGTAATTTCCTGACTCTTCGCTTAAGTGGGTTCCTTCTGTTTATGTCCAACCAAATATTGTTGGGTGCTCACAGGTACAAAAATGAACAAATGAGAATGCAATTCAATACATAAAGAAAATGTGTTGGGAAGGTGACAATTTCAAGCACTTGAAAGTCAGGAAATAACATTTCCTGTAGTAACATTATCTCAGCCATACTGTATATTTTATGACATACCTTATATTTTACCACACTTAAAGGTAAGACATATACTTAGAAAGAAAAGCACGAATATAAAAGACTGCACTAAGAAGGTAACCTTTTCCATATGCTGGTTTTTAAAAGCTTAAAAGGCTAACCTTAATGTGTAACTTATTTAAGTTTTTGTCTTTAATATCCATTAAAAAAAAAATAAAGCACAAGACAAAGTAATTTCCAAAGTTTCAAATATTTCTGCTTCAGATATAGATGGCAGCTGTCTTCCTGTAAGTACACAGTTTCTGAAACTCTGTTAAAAAAAAAAAAAATTTTCAGAAAAGAAAAGTTTTCAGAAACAAAATCCCTATCAGGTGAAAAAGGCATACCCAAATTTATACAGCCATATAAATTATATTAAGGAATACTAAAAGACTAGCCAAGATATTTTCTGAAATACTGGTATTGAAAAAAAATTGGAATGGTGGAGGAGATTCAGAGGGATGTGGCATTACAGGAGTGTTGTGTCAGTACCTTAAAAAATTAAGCAGAACACCTAAATCACTAGAAATGTCATTTAGGCTGACTGATTGCAAGCTAAATCATGAACAGGATAGACAGAGATGTAATTAGGAAAGAGGTAAAAGGTAATAGCCTAACTAATGAGAGTCAATGTGGCTTTATATAAAAAAGGTCATGTCATACAAATTTGATACAACTGTCTGATGAGATTTCAATCTTGTTTGACCAACATTCTTGCATTTTCAAAATAAATGTCTCTAAAATATTTGCCTTTGTGCACTATACAAAGTGAGAGAGCTGAAAAAGTAATTTTAGATGGAGAATAAATCATCTGGTAATTCAAATCCTGAAAGGAGCTGCAACAGGACTATCCTTGACCCAAGCCTATTCAGTATCTTTACTAGTTATCTAGAAATAAATAAAAAACTCATGCTGGGGAAGTCTGAAGATAATCTGAGCAGCTGCAGCATGTGAAATAACAAAGAGAAATTCTAGCAAGTGATCTGTATTGTACAATCAGACAGGCTTACTTACACAGCATTAGTGCTTTTCAGTTAAATGAAGAGTCACACATTTGGGAAAACAAAAAGGTAGCTTACGTTTTCAGGATGAGGAAGCCTTTTCTGAAGAAAAACCAACACTGAAAACCAGTGCATTGAAAGATGACGTAGTTGACAAGGTAGAGAACCAGCTAAATATGAAGTCTTAAAAGACTAACACAATCCTAAGAAATGAAAGCAGAGGAATCAAGTGCAATTTTTCCCAATTGTAGATTAAATATTGGACATATTGACTCCAGGATGTAGTATCCACTTAACAAAGAGGAGAAGAGGTTAAAGAAAGCAGCAAGAATTACTGACAGTCTAGAAAATGTCATATACAATGGTTGCCTTAAGAAGAGCAGAAGAAAGGGGGCCTGGCCTAGCCATCCAATGTTTAGGTATTCAAACATCTAATGTAAAGGCTTAGATTAGGTGAGGAACATTAACTTAAGCCTCATAAAATTTTTCTAGGCTTTTATTCCATCCACTAAAAAGCTTAATAGTGTTGCCATGAACTAGTTTTTTTGTTGCAAGTATAAATTTGTAATTTGAATAGTGTACTTCCCATCTTAATGTCTGACAAACCAGCCAGCTACCTTCCACCATGTGCTGTCCAAGCCTGAGATCAGAATGGTAAAGAATGGTTCCAAAGGAAGACCAGATGAAACCACTTGTAGACAGGGGAATTAGATTTTGTGGTTTTTCTCTTTCTCAAATTTTTATGCTTTTTTCTAATCATCATACTACCAAAAAAGCTTCTATATAAGAACAAAAGCTGTTAGTGGACTTTACAGAGTGATTTATAGTCTTACTTTTCCTTGTAACAGGTTTTATTGGTTGTATTTTCCTTCTTGTTGTCATTGTTGCCTATTAGTAGTTATCAGTCAGAAAAGAATTCTGCATGTTTCGGTCATCTAATACCTGGAAGAGTCTTTACTGAAATAAAGTATTTTTGTCACCCTTGACACTTCTGAGTGTAAATGTGTTCTTGAAATCCAGGAGAGATGTCTGTTAGGATTGAACAGTAGAAGGAAGAAATCAATTTAAAATGTACATTTGATTATTTTTTACAATTCTTATTCCTGTACAACTAATTTGTACAAATTCACAGCCACTATATTTGGATGTACTCTTTTTTTTTTTTTTTTCCCTAGTTCAGAATTTTCTATTTAAATTTTCAGCTTTAAAATGGTTTAACCAGCTCAGGAGACACTCTTTAATACAAAGAAAAGTACAAAAATGACTGAACACTATTATGGAATAAAATGAAAGGAAGAAAGTATTAAGGGGTGAAGGAGGTGGTATTGATGTAGAAAATGAAATGGAGACCCTTTTCCAAAGACTTCTTAAAAGAACTGTCCTTACAGCGCCTTCCTGCCATTTTCTTCCTTTCCCCAAAGATTTTGTAGGTAAAACCCTGTATTGTAGGTGTTTTTCTACCCATGAAATATTCATTAGCTCTGCAGTGTTCGCTTGAAGGAAGGAGCCAATAAAAGAAAAATACTTTAGATATTCTTATAAGAAGAAATTCAGTGCTGCCTAACTTCAAAAATTAGGTGCATTTGAGAAAGAGAACTATGTCACAATCTTCAATATATTAGCTCTCTCCCTATAAATCTGTAGCTAATGATGTAATGTGTAACATGAAAATCATATTGAATTTATATTCAGTTCCATTAGGAATATGACCTTTTCTCATTTGGAGCAACATGGGTACTATTTTTTGCATGAAATGGGGCAATCTAAACAGAGTAGCTTCTGAATCATACGGACAATGACTGATGATAATTTTAGAAATAGTCTGCCAGGGAATTGCTGGTTATTTGAAATGGATTAAAATTTTGTGTGAAAAGTCTTGAGTGAAACCTTTGTCTACTCATGAAATATGGAGTCAGATAGGGTGAAATATAGCAAATATCTTCATTTTACCTTCATAATTTCTAAAATAATAATGATAAATCCTCCAAATAAAGCAATTATTATCATATTTATAAAATGTGGTTTTTAATCAAAAGTGATTGTTTTCAGAAATATCTCCAAAAGGTATTGAAAAATGAAGTACTGTTATTTCAGCTCAAAGTATGATATTCAGTGTAACTTTTATTTGGTTTCCAAAAAAATCCTCTCTGAGATCAACCAAGCCATGAAATTTTTCTACTTTTGTAATTCCTTTTCAGGACCACCAGTAAGCCAAAACATTCATTTTTTGCAAAATTGTGCTGAGTACCTCTAATTTCCTTGGGTTTCAGTGTCAAGAGTGGAATCAGACTTAGAAATGAATACATGAAAGCTATAACTGCAATTTCTCTCATCATCTCAGGTCCTCCAAGAACTTCTTTACCCTGATAGAAAGAATGTTCATAGGCAAAATCATTGTGGCCCAAGTCAAGTCAGGTTGTCAGAACATGAGTGGTGACTAAGAAGCAGAAGTACAGGGCCTATACTTTGGTGATTATCCCTCACAGGTAAATCTATAAAAAACCTTTCCAAGATTGCAGGAGGGCAGGACTAAAGACTCCCCACCTGAAGAAGAATGAGTGGTGGGAAGGGGGGCCCTGCAGTGGTATTTACAGGGGCTACTTCTTCAGAACCTGTTTGCTGTAAACTTGGACAAGATGGCACAAGACATATGAGATTGGCATGTGAAGATAGCATTCAGGGAAATCAGTCACACTGAATTGTCTGGTATTGCTTCCTCATGATTTCTTTCACCAAGCTCTTTTGAGAAAGGTTAGATCATCAAGTACAGATTATCACAGACCATCATATTCATTTTGTTGAGACCATTATGAATGGATACAATGGGTTTTTGTAAATGAAAAATGAAAGAGAACCATGAAAGTTATCAGTGTAAAACTGATTTCTTATAAAAGTACAAATATATGAAAATGGAAAAAAAAGATAAAAGCTTAGTTAAAAAATTAAAAAATTGATGTAAAGATCAGATTAATTTTGAAACTACTTTTGGTTTCTTGTGAAACTACAGTTTTGTTGTCTAACACTCTGAACTGCTGCCAAGGGGTCAGGCTGAGCTACCAGTTCCATGATGCATTTTGATGATTGGTTCTGATGCCTCATTGAAGAAGAACCGGAAAATCATCTCTCAGAGAATAATGAAGGCATGAGGCATTTGAACTGCGGTTCCCTGAAACAACCCCAATGACGTTTGTAAATCACTCTCTAGGTTTTGATCATAAGATTTAAGCTTCCTTTATGCTGTCTGTGATAAGAATTAAAGGTATCTACATGAAAAAGAAAACAAAAATGCAAATGTCTTCATTCATGTAGTATGATCCTTAGGTTATCTGTGTGATGAAGTTTTATATCTGTTTTTAGCCTGCCCTTCCTGTGCTGTTGAATACCTTAGTTTATATCAGAATAAAGGCTTGCCAGGAGGATAATAAGACTTAATTTAGTCAGAAGAAGACTAAGACTTAATTTAGTCAGAAGAAGACTAAAGTGACACAAGTAGGCGGAAAGAAACATCAAGATAATATGTTTTGCCAAAATGTGTGTGACTGCTGTGTGTAAGCTGTGTTTGCAAACTCCATTTTGGGCTACCATTAAGGCAGGAACCTTTTCTTCACCAAATGTTGGTCAGCTTAAGTATGAGAAATCCTCAGGTCGGCATGACTTTCCCACTTTTGTCACTGAATATAGAGAAAACCTCAAAGACTTACTTTCATTAGACATTTGCCTTCAGAAGGTTTTGGCTCAGTGAGGGGAATCCCACCTGTTCTGCAAACGTTAAACTAGAAGTTTTGTTTTTCAAGATATAAGGAATTTTTCATTTTAGAAAGGTGGTTTAATCTATCTTTTTGTACAAGATGGAAATGAAAAGCACTTTGACTTGACTGAGACATTTGATTCAATCTTAAGTATTATTTATAGATAGCTAAAAGCTATCTAGCTTTGGTAAAAGATACTTTTTCATAAACTAAGCAAATTTTGATGGAATAGCCTGAATCTTTTCAACTGCTTCTTTCAGATTGCTTAGAAGTAATTGAGACATCCTTACCATCTTTCCTACAATGCATTCAAATCTCCAGCCGAGAAATAGTATGCATTGCCATGGCTTCTAACTGAGTCATAGAGGACACAAAATTCATGTATCAGAGCCTGGTAAAGGTGTTCTTGCATAGGCTACTAAATGGTGTCTTCCAGGGCTTGCAGTTATCTTAAAAAAGGAAAATTAAAACCTTTTTGTTTGGTTTTCTGAAATTGCACTGTTTAACTATGACACTTTTCTTCTCTTCCTCAGGTCCTCACCTCCCCTGACTGAAAACAGTACTTTGGGCCCTCACCATGCCACCACCTGATGGTTGGTATTTGCTAGCTCCTCTGTGGAGGGTAAGTGGCATCTGCTATAGATAGTCCTTGGCCCATTGTTGTGGAGTCTGAGTCTCTTCTGCTCTGTGACAGAGGTTATCCCCTCAGGAGATAGGCAGATGTGCTTGGGATGAGGGTGTGGTCCCAGCCTGGCAGTTAGGAACAAAGAGGATTAAAGTACAGATAAACCATTAGGCTGCCTGAGCCCAGGAGAGGTTTTGGCTTGGAGCAAATTCTTTTGAACACCACAGTGAAGGTTCTCCCGCAGATATTTCCGCCATGCATGATCTGAGTAAGTTTTAGTCTTGCCATAAGTCTGCCCCATAAGAATTTTCAGTCATTTTCTAGATCAAGAATAACACAGTAAGACCCAAGTAAGAACATGGCTGTTATCTGCAAATCCTTCTAAAGTGACAAAAGAAGCCTTAGATGGAAATTGTTTTGAATTGCTGAAGAAAATAAATAAATCTAGATTTGTGAAGGTTTACTGCCATGAGAAAACTACAGGATTAAAAAAAGCAAAAACCAAGAAAGAACAAAAATCAATAAAACTTTTGCTCATGTAATGTTCATTGAAAGAAAAAATACCCAACTGATTAATATTTTGCACTCCATCCAGCACTGATATGCTTTCAATAGAAGTCTTCATAACTATATACCTTGGCAACAACTACTTTAGGAAAATGAAGTCTATTACTAAAATATATTCCACATTAAAAAAAAAAAAAAACAAAAAACCACAAAACCAGTGAGCTTTTTTTCTCCCCATTCCTTTTTTATGTGTTCTATATTTTTTGTCAAGGTAAATTGTCCTCTGAACTCACTGTGCAGGATGTGTTCCTTTTCAGAAGAATAGCATTTGCGTGTAGTAGATGATAAGGCAGAACGCATGCAGTTATTTCATATCCCTAAAAAAATCGTGATTGTATAAAAAGGGTTAGTGTGCATCATTAAAAGAATGAGCAAGCTTTTGATTTTAATTGTAATTGTAATCCTCTCCACTGAAGCCTCAAATGCATCGTTTGAAATCTAGTGGAGATGTGAGTTTTCACTGCAGCCACTTTACGTTTGTGATACATTAAAAGGTGTAATCCAACTGAAATGTAAATCACTGTTCTTGAAAACAAATTACAAATGAAGATAACAGGGCAGCATACTATCACTAAAGCATCTGAGAGCCCATCTGAGGCAGTTTTCTTTCAGACCCAAATTGCAGCAGCCCTGTTATCATGGGTAATAGGGTGCTGCTAAGGCAGGTTGATTACAAGGCTATGGTAAACAATCCTTTTAAATGCGGTGCCTCAATAGACTTGCATGTACAACATTAATCAACTGAATTCAAACAGAGCCACAAAGGGAAGTGGTGGGCCAGCCCCTGTTGCTTTAACTCACACAGTAAGTGGCCGAAGTTCAGTGTTTGCTTGCCACAGAGGTGTTTTCTGTCCCTTTGTAATCAGCATTAACTTGTATGAAATCTTAATTGTGAACCCTATGGAAAACAAGAAAATGAACACTTCAGGTTTCCTCTCAGAAAGGGCTGCTTTTTCATGCTTCAAGGTATAGCAATTCTGCTTCGCTTAGGCAGTAGCCTCACTGGGGCAGGGCTGTTTTCTGTCTTGTGTGTTTGCTCAGCCCCCTGGGGCTGGATGAAGCCCTAAACTGGGTTGGCAGGACAAGCCCTGGCCAGTGGCATGGCCCCACTTCTGGACCACCACTCAGCACTAATCCAGGGAGACACCAACCTTCTCCCTGCTGAGACCCTTCTCCCACAATAAATCCACCTTTCCAAATAAACCCCCACCCAGCCATCCCTATTGCATTAACGGCAGCCATCTTTTTGGGTTTTTTTTATATTACCAGCCCCTTTTTGAAATAACTCATAACTCAGTTTATTACACCACTCAACCTGTTTGAAAAGTTCATGCATTTATAGCATGCACTGCCAAGAAATCTCCTCTATAATTGGAGATTTGCTTTAGAAAAGATGCTGTAATGGGGTGAGGAGAATATGCATCTCTGGAAAGGATGTTGATGCAACACGGAAAAGCAGGTAAACTACAGAAAGAGCAAAGTGCAATAAATAGCTTCTTATTTAAAAAATAAATACAGCAATTTAAGTCTGCCTGAAGATAGTTTTAAATAATTCAGCAAATGGTAATAATAACATTCACTGAATGATAGCTAAAGAATACCTTACAGAGTAACTTACAGCAATTCTGTGAGAGGCCAGCTACGTGTAATCATTGAGCATGGCCAGCAATTCAATTTATTTTGGAAAATTTTAATTGAACACTTTAATTAAAACATCTGTAATTCTTTAGGACAAGGAATATCTTCTGTCAGCTTATTAAATAAAAGAGAATATGTAAATGTAGGAATTCCATAGAACTGAGCATAAAAAGCATTTTAAATTGGTGATACTTATAAAAAGTTTGAAACCTGGGTGCTGGGACACCGTGAAGTATTACTAATGGGGTTTGGAGACTTACACATCTAGGTTTCTGGTTAAAATCCAGTCCCAAATGAGTGATATAAAATGTTTCCACAGCATGGGATGGCAAATGAGCTATTAACCTTCAGACCTAGTTCCCAGGAGGTGTCTGTATCATTAAAAACTCAGAGACATGTTAGGTATTTTTCTAGAAATTTGGAAGACTGGATGGCAGGGGGTAATGCTTTGCACTCCTCTCCAGAATCTGCTCTTTCAGGAGAGGACATTTCCAGCAATCTCAAACAGTGACTACATATTAAACCCCTTGAAGAAAAACAGAAGACACTAATATTTGATCATATTACATCGAATTGTTTTTTCCCATTTTGCTTCTCATCACATATTTGTAATGCTTTTCCTGGATCAGGCCTGTTTCATAGTAGTACTGCACATGGGTTTGCACACGAGTCTGCAGAGTGCAAATAAGCATGGGATTACAACTGCAGTGCAAATGGCATATACAAACTGGTGCAAAATATAGTAAGTGAGGAAATTATTATGAAAACTCTTCAGTATGAATAGACTGACAGAACTTTATTAAAAAGCTTCTCTATTCCCTGTACAGGCAGACTACAGGCATCAGCACACCATTTCCCCTGGGCTGCTTTGCCAATGTATGTGATCACCATTACTTACAGGGAATAGCTCTAGGAATATAAAGGTAATTCACATCACTTAGTTCTTGGATTTCATTCAACCTGTTCAAAGAGGGTGACAAGGTTTTTTTTTGGAGGATGGTTCTCAGGAGGGATATGACAAGAATATTAATCCTCCAGGATTACTCAGAGTGCATTTCCTTTAAGATAGTCATCTAAACAATGTTAGCTTAAATATTTTTCAGTATTTACCAATCCAGCTTAAATTTAACTGGTGACCTAGACTGAAGAGCTCTAGGGGCACAGATGGTACTCACCTCTTTAAAACTAAATAGTAACCTAACAGTACAAGACCTGAAATTTTTCTTTGTTCAGACATTGTAGGGACTGGTTTCTGAGATCGAATATTGGGTTCCTCACTTGGAGTTTCCATTCTAATGAGATGATGTTGTATTAATGTGGAAGAGACTATACTAGCAAAAGTATAAGCTTCTGACCATGTTTCAGAGGAGCCAGATATATCTGGAAGGTGGGGGAGGAACAGTCTGAAGTGAATCCTTCTGACCTGGGAGGAAGACTGTACAAGGAAGCACTAGCCGCCAAGACCTTGAATATACATACTGAGAGGAGAAACACTATTATCCTTTTCCTTGAACTCCAAGGCCAACAAATGAAGGCGATTGCTTCCACTATGCAACACTGGAGAAGCTGTTATTAAAAAAGTAATATGGAGCAAGGAAACTGAGTAGCCCACATCCCTTTCACCTCTTGGACCTCTTGGATGCCCTGATATCTCTTCTTGGAGCTGTCATAAGAAGCCTGTTTTTTTGACTTCCAACCATGATTTTCCCTTGGCAGGGTGCCGTATAACAAATATCTACTAGTCATCTGGATTAAGGTTCCAGTGTCCAAAGAAGTACATACTCTAATAAACCGCAGATGTACCTTTAAGATTTTAACTGGAATAATAAAAATAGCGATTTCATCATTCATGCACAGTCTTTAAGGAGTTTCTGTACTAATATGACCTGTCATAAAGTGATCATTAAGTTTCATTAGACAATAATAGAGATAGAAGGAAGGGAAATACCACAAAACTGGTTCCATTAATTTTAAAATTGTATACTTTCCCTGCCACTGTTAAAAATAAAATCAGATTATTTGAAAATGTCTTATGACCACAATAACTTCTAAATATTTTAGAAATGTCTTTAAGGATAGAAAATGCTGAGAATTGTACCCAAACAAAGAGGGACATGCACCTGACTGTGAGTTCAGCTCAACTATACAAAGGCAGCTCACAGTACAGACTTGTAACAAATTGGGCAATCCAAGATGCTGTAGTCGAGAACCATATGAAACACAGGGATCATTTGTACACATGGAGCTGAAAAATACAGCTGTTGTTTTCACTCAGAGATAATAATCATATCCCTGGGCTGCAGGATAAGGCCTGCTTTCTTGGTTCCTGAGCATTAAGAAACAACTCTCCCATTGTTAACCTTCCTGAGGAGAGGTTGCAAATGCAGGGTCCTACAGGAAACAAAGATGTGGGAATCATTTAGTGCAACCCTACACTTAGACAGGTGCCACTCTTAGTCTTTTTAATTGATCTCATTTGTTACTTATACCTGTAAATCACACTGTTATCATCTCTGAACAAGCAATGGAAACCAGAATTTGTCACTGACTAAAGATAGCAGACCAAGTCCTGAAATGGGCTGGTCATATAGACTTACTGGCTTAATTACACAACAGTACATTAGATTGAAATGAGATACTTTGAAAAATCCAAATTACATGCAGGCCTCTTGTTTCTTTATCCCACATTGACACAAAACACAGTACAAATGCAACTGCTAAGAGAGTAAGTTATAGTCTGAGAGACACAGAGCCAGACACAGAGCCAGGCCTGACATAGTCAAAGATTTTTGCAGTAAGATTAATCTTATGATGATCTAAAGGCCTACTATGCTGACAGCATGACACTCACATCCCAGAGCTGCTGCAACATCATGATGGGAACAGGAGCATCATGAAGGCAAACAGCTGGGAGTCTTCACAGGGGGACAAATTCGGTTGCTTAGGAATGCGTAACATTAATAGGATTTAATTTACTCTTGTTGGAATTACTCAGTCCTATATGAAGTCCCACGTAAAGAGTATGGAGCATAAAAAGAGAAAACCAAATTCTCCACACTGAAAGAATACTAAAACTATTCAGACATGTTTCTAGCTACTCTTGTTCATGCCTCTTAAATGAGTGTTAGATAAAGAAACCCAACCCCATATTCTGTCATAAAAAATAACTACAAAAGCAGACTTCCAAAACAATACCTTTCCTTCTGTTCACATTTTGACTACTTCTGTGGCTTCTCCTAACTGGTCCTCCCCAGCAGAGACAGATAAATTTATAAAGACTGTTCTGATCCCAGCTTTCTGGACCCCAAAATGTCTGTTTCACAAAGCACATTTCAAAATTTTGTCCTTTTGAGCCTTCAGGAAGACAGAGCAGATGAAATAAGACTAATTCTGAACAGTACTCTTACGTTAAACCCTACCTCTACTGATCTTGCAGAACTGTGGAGGGACATCTTGGAAACCAAATTTATTTTCATTGGTAAGAGTGGCAGAAAGAGAAAAAATGTTGGGGGAGAGGATTGGCATGGAATATATGAGAGCAACTGAGCAGCCTGGGATCTTGAGTCAATGTGGGTACTGCTGGAGAAGAGGAACAAGACTGATGGGGGAGTAAGTGGCTGGAGAAAGAGAGAAAGGGGGAAAATGCAGGGTGGGAAAACATATAGCAGAAGAACCTGTGAGAATAAACTGCAACAGTGGAGAAAGATGGGATTCCTCAACAGAAACTTGTATTGGAAATATGAGGCAAAAAGATAACACCCATGGATAAAGAATAAAGAAAACTGATGTTTGAGATGAGTGATTTGATAAAGGAAAAGCTATATAAGGGGACCAACATGAATCACTACATGTATTAAGGGATTTATGTACTCCCACTGGTCACTCAGAATTAAAGACAGAGAAGAGAGACTAGTGAAAAGAGAGATGAGTCATAATTCAGTAAAGAGACTCAAAAATTAAACCAGAGGAAAAAAAAAGTTCTGGATGGAGAGAACTAAGAAGGGAAAACTTAAAAAGAAATCCAAAGGAAAATGCCCAAACAGGAAATGTAGAAGAAAAATTATGAAAAACATGAACAAAATGTTTACAGAAAAGTTTAAGAAAAAAAAGAAGAAAATGTGAGGTGGCATGGAGACAGGCATGTGGAGGAAATAGAGCAATAGATAGCAGCCATAATAATTCAGAAATAATAATTCATCCATTTTTTGAACATGACTGGATTACTATGTGTTCATTACAGTTGGTGAAATGAGATGACACTTTGTTCACATTGTTAAAAATGTGTTGGTACAGACATTCCCCCTAGCTATTATCATTCACCCCTTTGAGAGATAACTGAAGAAAGCCTTCCACTTCCCTAACTTTATTTACAGCATTTTATGGTACACCGTTCTGCCTGCTAAGAGCAGACAGTGATGCTGGCAGGCACAACTGGCACACATGTTTAAATGAGTGACTGCAAAAATTAAATGTATGAAACACAGCTAGGCAGGAAAACTACAGTTGTACTAGAAGCCATAAGGAATTAAACTGTTTTCCAAAACTGCCATACATTGCAAAATAGGTAAAAAAGGATGTATTTCTATCAGTAACCCTTCCCAGTTTGTGATTAGCTACAGTTTTGAACAAAACAGCAGTAGTCGTTCAAACCTGCTCAAAACATACATGATAGGTATTTTTATGAGGTATATGTGTGTCGCAGTTCAGTTTTTCCCTTGTGATACACCACCTAACCTATATCGAGTGATATAGACCAGCACTAAATCTTACTCTCCTTTCACTAGCTTTCTCAAAGTGGTTTCTTAAAGAAAGAGGTACCTTGCCCCAAAGGAAAGGAGAGGTTTCCTTAAGTTTTGCCTTCAGAAGGGATACCAAAGGCTGGGAATGGTTTCTGCAAACTACTGTGAGAAGGATAGGGGAGCCTGGGAAAGGACAAAAATGCAGAGTTAATACAAGTGCAAAAGCTTCTTGAATAAAACCTATCTAACCCACAACATAATTTCTAGTTCTTCACTCAGGTTACCGAAAGTCCAGATCACTCTTGAGGGCCACCACTTAGATTCCTTACAGCCAGCTCTTAAAAGTAGTATTGTGGAGAAACCACATTTCTTTGACTGTTTCCACCTCCTTCCAAGTCCAGAGAGATTTGGTCTGTTTTTCTAGTTACCTGTGGCAAAGCTAGTGGGCAGGCACTAATTCCATGAGAGACATTCCTGAGTTTGTGAACCCTGAAATCAAGTCTCAAGGAAATAGTAAATAGACTTCAGTTTTCCTCCTTACCTTAAAGCTGCTCTCAGAGGCCTTTGAATAATCTGGGAGTAACTGTTCAGCTGTCCGAACCTTTGATGTTATGTTGTTGTTTCAGCCGCAAGGCTCCTAGAAATTAGTGATGCTACCCCCATGTTTCATATTTGCAGTACAGAAAAATGGCCAGACTCACTTCTGTCAGGCACTTGGCTCCCAGCAGTACCAAAGATAGCAGAAGGAAGGTAGCAAAGATGTGGAGTTAGCTCATGCCTGGCACCAGCCTCATACAAACGAGGGACATGATGGCCTGAACATCTCTTACAATATGACTGATAGAAAAGTGTCCTTTTAATAGCCAGCCATGCTGCTTCCTCTTGAGTATAGAGTTGGTGGGGCTCAGAGCACTAGTTGTTTCTTGCAGAGTTATTTACCTCTTGGTCTTAAAAACACTGGGGTTAATTAAAATTATTTCATTTTATCCTAAACCCCAAAATCTCTGAGGTATTGAAAGAACATAGGTATTGATGGTGAGAAGACATTCATGCAATTTGCAAGGACAGCACAAACACTATTACTGTCTAATCTCCTATTTCACAGCAGTATGCATTTTTCTCAAGCCTATACTCCCAATGTCATGATGGGATGTAGCCTTCAGATTTTGACAGAGATAATGATAAATTTTACAGTTTTGGAATCAGACAAGAAAGGGAGGTTCATCTGTAATTTTCTTCTTAAATGATCATAGAATCATAGAGTGGTTTGGGTTGGAAGGGTCCTTAAAGACGATCTAGTTCCAACCCCCCTGCCATGGACAGGGGCACATTCCAATAGATTCAGGTTACTTAAAGCCCCGTCCAACCTGGCCTTGAACACTTCCAGGGACGGGTTATCCACAACTTCTCTGGGCAACGTGTTCCAGTGTCTCACCACCCTCACAGTAAAGGATTTCTTCCTTATATCTAATATAAACCTACCCTCTTTCAGTTTAAAACCATTAGCCCTCATCCTATCACTACACTCCCTGATAGAGTTCCTCCTTATCTTTCCTGTAGGCCCCCTTTAAGTACTGGATGGCCTCTATAAGGTCTCACTGGAGCCTTCTCTTCTCCAGGCTGAACAATCTCAACTCTCTCAGCCTGTCCTCATAGGGGAGGAGCTCCAGCCCCCTGATCATCTTCATGACCCTCCTCTAGACCTGCTCGAGAAGGTCCATGTCTTTCTTACACTGGGGACCCCAGAGCTGTACTCCAGGTGGAGTCTCACCAGAGCAGAGTAGAGGGGGAGAATCATCTCCCTTGGCCTGCTGGTCACGCTTCTTTTAATGCAGTCCAGATGTGATTGGCTTTCTGGGCTGCGAGCACACGTTGCTGGCTCATATTCAGTTTTCCATCCACTGGTACCCCCAAGTCCTTCTCCTCAGGGCCGCTCTCAATCCACTCATTGCCCAGCCTGTATTTGTGCTTGGAATTGCCTTAACTCATGTGCAGGACGTTGCACTTGTCCTTGCTGAACTTCATGATGTTCACATGGGCTCACCTCTCAAGCCTGTCAAGGTCCCTCTGGATGGCATGGAAAATTCAGTTTCTGCAAATTTGTAGAATATGGATCACACGAAAATTAAATTTTAGCTCCCCATGCTACTCTCATTTTCACTGTTATGACCGAACCCATCTTATTTAGACAATATTGTTGGCAGTTGTATTTAATTCAGTAATTTCACCTGGTTTAATAGTTGACCTTGCAGAAAAAAAGAGTTGGATATTGGTTGGCACTGCTATTAGCAAAATATTTCAAGGTATTATAAACGGTTAGACTTTTAAAATGTCCAAGACAAAATGACCAAGCATTTGTCTTGTAAGGAAACAAACAAACAAACAAAGACATGGGTTCATAACAACAAAATAAATGTTTTTACCAGGTAACAAATGGATATTACAACATATGCTTTTTTAATCTGTAATTGTACTCAGCTGAACATATACAAGATAAAATAGCAAGCAGTAGATGACTCAGCTTCTAAAATAGCTATGAGAGAACAGATTTGGAAGTTCAAAGCATCAAAAAGTGAACTAGAAAAACAATACCTACCAAGAGGGCTGTACACTTTTACAGGTTTCAATAGGGGTTACAAGACAATTTTTATGTTCAATTTTCATTTAAACACATCTGCATCTCAGTTTTATAACTTTAGATCTTTTACTCTGCTAAAGTATGCAAAGAAATGCAAGAATTATAAGGTTTCATTAGCTTTGACAGAGAAGCAACAGTTGGTTTAATGTGGCCTGTTCTACTGTTTCCTTTTCTTGTGTAACAGTAGTAATAAAAACTGAAATGTAAGTCTCAATACTTTATTTTCTTGAAGTAGAAGAATGGGCAAGGCTTCCTCTGCATTAGAGTTGTCTCTATCTTTCTTTGCTTTAAGATCTCATTGTGAAAACTGAAGTGGAAATTATTGTTGCCTGGCATTGCACTTCTGACTCCACAGCTACATTTTATGAGGCTTGTGTGCAATTAGCCAGTCCATTATTTTATCCTAATTTTATAATAAATCACTTCACTCTTTTTCTCTCATCCATCATCAACTTATCTGCCCACAAGTCAAAATGGTACCAATTATTAATCAAGGCCAGAGGCACCCGCTCCTGCATAGGGGCACCATGTTTCAACTGTCAGGTGGCATCCATCCCAGCCTCTCTTTGTCAGCAATAAAGAAAATGAAATTGGACTAATATGAATCTCATTTCTGCCCTGATTAAAGGCCTACATTTTCCCTAGGCATTGCCTGACCAGGTCCTGACTTGTGAGATATTCGATGTTCTTGTAATGTCATTCGGACAGAGCGCGCCTGTCTCCTTAGGTCATTGTTCTTCAGATTCACTTGTTTTACATGGAATATAGGCTAGAAAATCTAGACTTCCTTTGGGGTGTTAATTAAGAGGAGCATCCAAAATTAATCAGCAAATTCACTAGGGCGAAGGGGAGCTGTCTGAAGGCCTCGATATAAAATGCACTTCTAGTACAGAGAAATGAGCCTTCGGCTATTGACAAAGAGAAAACAAGTGCACAGACGGCAATCTGACATAAAAATTCATATACGTATACAATTTTACATTCATTTTCCTTGTCAGCTTGTCACCTTTAATTATAAAGGTTGATTCGCTATTTGGCAGATCTGGAAATTGTAAATGCTTGGCCATTTGAATATCATCATATGGTCAATGTCTTCAAAAAAGAATGACACAGGAGCATACCAGGAAAGGAACATTGTAAAATCCATCTGAACTTCTCTGATTATCACCTTGAAGGATCTTGCAGGTTGTAGGGAAACTGTGAACTTGGCTATAAATGCACACAAGTTATGACCATCTGCAGAGAAAACATTGTATCGACATGTTGCTAGCCCCCACCCCTTTCTACTTAGAGTAATTTCTACTCTTAATTTCCTTAATTCTTTTATCACTCATTCCATTCTAATATTATTAGTGTTTGATATAAAAGATTTGCATAGACCTTCAGGCTACTAATGACCTTTATGTGAAAACAGCAAATTCTCTCTTTTGCCCAGTGAAGAGAAGAAGACTAAAAAAAAAAACAAACCCAAAACGCTGAGCCCATATCATGCAGACACCTCACAGAGAAGCTTCTTAGATAGTTAAAATTTTAATCAGGTAAGTTTGCTTGTTTTTGGTAACCACTAAGTTAGAACTGAGTTTCTGTAACTGGCTATAGGACTTTTTATTAGTACCTTGAAGGAAGCCCATGAGCTCAGATTTTAGAGGCTACCTGTTGTATTTTTTTTTGAAGTTCTACCTGCTGTTTCTGGTTTTGTACAGTACTTCACAAGTGTGGAAAGACTGGAGCTACTCTCTTTTTAATTTCGGAGTATGTCATAATTTCGAACTAAGAACACCCATGTTGCTCAGTTTCAGGTATCACTATTAGTCTTCATGTATTCCCATAGGCCTATAAACAATGTCAAAGTAGGCATTAAAAATGCTACAGACCCATGCAGCAGCACACACCAAGGAACTCAGTTCTCCAAATCTGTTCTGAAGAGTCTGATATACAAGATGTTACTTGGACCAGATATTGACTCATGGTAAACTCACGATGCAGGTAGGCAAGGTGAAGTCTTCAGAGGAGAAGTCTTCACTGTTTTGTGAACACTTTTCTAATGTTACGGAACAGAAAACAACACAGTGTAGGGCTCAGTGTATTGAAACTTGGCACTGTTGTGTTTGGATAACTGTTGCACAAGAAATAGCATATTCTGAACTGGAATGATATTCTACACTGCATCACATGCTAACTAATTGCTTAATTTCACTAATTTGAGGTTCTGATGTCATTTTTTAATTAGACACCTTTATTCCTAAATGGGTGCAATAAATTAACCTTATACTATTGATTTTTCTGCTGCTGTATTTTTAAGCTTTTTCTATTGATGAATGAAGATTATCAAGGGTACTGAACCCACCTAGGAAACTTTTTTCCTTACTTGTTTTTACATGGTAGTAAAAATGGAATATTCGTTGGCTACCTATATTGGGCTGTTAGAGCAGTTGTGCAAATGCATAAGAGAATTGTCCTCATGATAAGGCTTACCAGCAGTTACATCTGTGACTATAAAATATGATGGAATTAGGTCATAACTTGCAAGAGTGAATGCTGGTATTTATACTTTTGTATCTACAGGAAAACAGCCAGAAGACAGCAGAGTATTTGCTATTCTTTTCTTTTAATTAATGTGGGTTCTCATCTTGACTAATTTTATTAGGACTAATGGGAGCTAGTGTAGATACCTGTTAGGTAGTTTTAGGTTGCTTAGTGGTTGATAACCTGCTGAGCAACACTAAAAAATCCTATCTGATAATCACAGCTAGATTTTTAGTACAGAACTTTAACCCTGATTTCACTTCAAGGACGCCTATACCCTCTGTATGCTAGTACTGCCCGTATATATTTTACAGACAGTCTTTATGTATATCCCTTTAAAACACATTTTTAAAAATGAAAAATTCTATCCTGTATTTACTTCCTATGTATTGTCTAAACTAATACCTAAATTGTTTACCAAGACTGCTTTGGAAACTAGAAAAAATATAAAAAAAAGAAAAAAATCAACATAAAAATGTAGGATTATAGGATGTCATCTCGATTTTGTTATTGCCCAATTTCTTGCTCTGTGGGTTTTTTTTTCCAACTTTATACATAATTTAAAAACTGAAACTATGAACTGTAAACCTTAACTATGATTATCTACATGATTACAATGACCATTGGCAAAACAGGATTTCTTTTGATATTTATTCTTCAAGGTTAAACATGTGAACACAAAACAGACTTCTCTTTGCACAGAAAGATCCATGTATTTCTGTTCCCCATGTGTAAGTATGCCTTCTTTCACTTCTAGAAAAGTTCAGTCACAGAGGCTATATCTATATTGCAGTTCAGGAATGGTAAGAAATCTGAAGAAAGATTTCCCAGTCATTCTTAACTCTTACATACATTGTGTCAACTCTTGGGTTGACCCAGCGGATCCAGTGTGGGGATCTCTGCAGCTCTCTGAGGTGCATCCTGAGACTCAGTATACGCTGAAGGAAAAAATTCCCCATCTTCCTGACACTGTGCCTATAGATCTCTGTGCCCTTGAAGAAAAATACCTGAAGCAAGCGCATAAAGTGGCTCAGTGTTCTTCCTGAACAGAACTCATGTTGGGTGGTGAAAGGAAGGATGGGATCTATAGGCAGCCTTCATGGAATCAATGGATACATGACGTGAGGCCTGATGTCACCTTAGGAGCTGCATGATGTCTGCCACCTCAGGCAAGATGAGACATAATCATAGTTCTGTGAACTGTTATTCCTTTTCTTCAGCTGGTTTTATGTTCTAACTATAAACACTACCTTTTATCTACATTTCCTGCATCTCTGGTTCTGAGGAGAAAGGGTTATTCCTTTGGATCTGATCAGGCAATTGGAAAGTCAGTAGATTTTCCAGCACATGACTGTGACCTTTGGTGCACTGTTTGTGCTCACTAAATATAAATATAAAAAACCCCAAATAGAAATAGAGATATTTACATATGTTCTATCAAAAATTTAAAGAATGGGTTACTAATCACAGAATAAATATTTTTACAAATTTTAAGCTTTCACTAAATGAACCAAAATTCCAGAGGGAGTAATTTTTTGTATTATATCTACAAAGAACCTGTGGTACAAAGAGAGTGGTGTTGCCCTTTATCCTCCAAAACACCCCTATCCTGTCAGTGAACAAAAGTAATCAAAACCACCAAAGATCTGAATACCAGTAAAACTTTGAGAGAGATACTGAACTTAATCAACCAATAGTTAATGCATAGTAAATTTTTTAGTAACTCAAGGCATTTCCCTAGCTAATTTTTTCCTTACCTTTTTTCTGGACTTCACAGGGTAATTTTGTTACAGTTTCACATAACCAAATTCCTCAAACTGCTACTGAAGAGATTTATTCTGCAAGGACTGCAGTAAGTCCTAGACTCCCTGCAGTCAGGTGCCTTAAACTCCCAAGAGCTATGGCCATGCTAGCAAGGGATACCTGCCATCTATACACCGTGGTGGTAGGTGGGCTGTAATCACAGGTGATAGACATTATTCTTTCATTACCTATCTTTATATTTAAAATTTTTAATACCATAAGGTTGACACACTTATAAATCAAATTTTCCACTAAAGAAAAGTGAAGCTAGCCAATATTTACATCTATTAGGATCTATTTACAGTGTATAATTTACTCAGAAACAGTGCATTAGCTTCCTTCTTTGTTTAATAGCAACTGATTGCTGGATTATTAAATTAATATTAATCAATAAGAATTTATTTTATGCACTACTTAGTGTTGTTTGCACCAGAGTTTAACTGTACCCTTTGGAGTTGCAATTGTTTCATTCATGTTGTATCAAGGACTTCTGCTAAATGAGGGAAACTCCACATGTCCTGCATTGAGAAGAATTCGATGCTGCAGGGAAAGCTTGCCAGTTCATCCTGTAGACCCATGAGCGGAGGCCAAGAGAAAAAGGGTGTTTTCCACTTGAAAACATATGTTTTAGTTATCTTCACATATCAGGAAGGAAAACCTGATCAGTGGCAATGGCAGTGGCAGTGGCAATGGTTTGGGATCCAGGTTTGCACTTGGCAGCTTGCCAGAGGTAGTCTGGGTGCCTACAGGTATTCGTGAAGTGTTGGCAGGTTGGACATATCCTTCACATGTCAGGTGCTCCTCTGGTGGAGACCTGCTCTGTAACATACAGGGACAACATAGCAGTTTGGCTAATGTGGAAGAGAGCATTGAATGTCTAGTGCTGTCTCTCTGCTAGCCCTCCAAAATGCAGGGAGCTGTGCAGCATACAGGGACAGCACAGTGGGACCGGTGAGTTGTTCTTCCCTTCCTGAGGGGCAGTAAAAGGATGTGTTCATGCCTCTATGTCTGCTCTGTGTCAGGGCCACACAAGCACAGCAGGGAGGAGAACACCTTGTGACAATCACCCTGGTTTACGGTGATCATTCCCAGCTCCTTCAAGTACAGACTTTAATGTCAAACCAGCCACTGATTCATTGGCAGTATTTTCTCCAAATCCTTGCCATAAGACAGAAAATAAAGTATGGGTCTTTCTAAACTGAAGGTATCTAGCAGAACAGAGCTGTTTTCAGTGGCTAAAGAAGTGGCACCTCATTACATTATAGCACATTAAGTATATAGGCAGTTCCAGTCTCATCGGCCCTGGGTTCCCCTGTGCGGTGGGTTGACCTTGGCTGGACTCCAGGTACTCACCAAACTGGTCTATCACTCCCCTCCTCAGTAGGGCAGGGGGAAGAATATAAGATGGAAAAATACTCATGGGTCAAGATAAAGGCAGTTTAATAAAGCAAAATCAAAAGCCATGTGAGGAAGCAAAGGAAAACCAAAGATTTATGCTCTATCAGCAGGAGATGTTTAGCCACTTCCCGGGAGGTAGGCCTTCAGTACATGTAGCAGCTGCTCTGGAATAAAAATGTAATAACAAATGCAACATCCCCCCACCTTTCTTGCTGAGCAGATGTCATATGGTATGGAATATCCCTTTGGTCAGTTTGGGTCAGCTGTCCTGGCTATGTCCCCTCCCAAGATCCTGACCATCCCCATCCTACTGGTGAGGGGGGAATGTTAGAGAGACAGCCTGGATGCTGTGCCAGCACTGCACAGCAGTAGCCAAAACACTGGTGTGTTACCAACACCCTTCTAGGGACCAATACAAAGCACAGCACTATGAGGGAAAATTAACTCCATCCCAGCCAAACCCAATGCACCCTGTAAATTTTTTGGGGGAGTCTTGACTGACATAACAGGTTGAGCTCTGGATTATGTTGGTGCCCTGTTGTGATTATTGGTATGTTTTGCTTTGGCTCCAGTCCAGCCTGTATGCTTTAAGTTAGCTTTCTTCAGTAAGCAAGAAACAGAGGGGGGAAAAACAGATCCAGAGTGCACCTGGTCTTTCAGAGTTTAACTTTGGGACAGGACTGTGGTAAGCAGATCCTGGTTCCACAACCAAAGCGCATCTGTGAGAGAGGTGATAGCAAGCTTTCACACACACAGCTGCAAGACACCTTTGGGTTTCTGTGTGGAATTTATCAGCGCTCCTCCACTGACAGACCTTCAGATAGATTTTAGGTATACAGGGCACTAGCTTTAAAAAATATATATATATATACATAATCCTCTTCATCCTTTTTTAAAAAATGAATTTATAAAACCAGGTCCTTTTCAGCATTCATTTTAAATGCAATTTATTTCATTTTAAACCTGAGGCTTGATGCAAATTTACTGAAAACACAGTTGATTTTATCTGGGGTTTGGTTTGAACCCCGATTTTTGTTCTCTTTGTTCACTTTTCTGTTTATGAAAATTGACCAGCATTTCAAATGAATGAGCAACTGAAAAACTGTGGACAAGAATATTATACCATGCACAGCAGTTGGATAAAACACCTGCCCATCCCACTTCATCCTTAAAAGATATGCAGAACGATATGGTTTTATTTAGGTAATACTTCTATCACAGTGAGAGTGGACTTTTAAATTTCACTGTTAAGTACTCAATGTTAAGGCAAACAGAAGACTGCAAGGAGGAGCACAGCTCTAATTTCGACATGCTTTATTGCAATTGTTTTCATCACACAAACTAGTTGCCAATACTGAGTGACAGATGTGAGACCATGGGATTACGGAAGCATCAAAATATGTCACATCCTTCTAGCTCTTGGAAAATTTAAAACCCACCACATCGACATTATTAAGTATTATAGGGGGTTCTGTGGTTGGAAAGGAATCAACAGAAAAAAATTCCTGTAGAAGCTGAACTGCAATTCAAACATAGCTAATGCCAATCCTCATGTAGTTAGAAAACTGCTTCACTCTGTTACAAGGAGCAACTGCATATTCTGGTTTGAATTGCTTGAAGGAGACCCCCAACAAAAGAGCAGAGAACAGGATAATACCATTGGCCTAAGGATAAGGAGAGGTGCAGTTCAAGCACTGACAGGAGGCTATGGGTACATCTTCACCACAGAGGCAAAGATAGCCAAGATGACTGCTGGTGAACCGGCTCGGATCTAGAAGCAGTATATCTAAGTTTGAGGGGCACCAGGCCTGAGCTAATAATCACTGCTGATTTATGAACTCCTTGACAGGGCTTATCAGCTTGTCACAGGGCTGCAATAACTCAGTGAGACTGCCTCCAGAATGGCACTGTGCAGAGGCTGCATGGCTTTGTGCTGTGTGGACTGACGAAGGGTCCTCACTGCGTTGGAAATCTCTCTCAAAATGCCACTGTAAAGTGGCAGAATATTGCCAACTTCTCTAATTTACCTCCATGTATTCAAGACATAATCCCCAGTAAATTTAAAATGCCTGCAGACTTTAATCTATATTATGACACATTTTCCCTGGGATGTCTCTGAAGGAGCTGAACTGCAAGTGCTGGAATTACTGAAGTGTCCACAGTGCACTACAGGAGGATTGTCAGCCTGAATCCTTGGTCTGGAGTAGGGGGAGCTGCAGGACTTCATTTCAAGAAAGTTGATGGCTGAATGCCATCTGAGTGAACCACTGAGGGGGTTGCACAGGGATCAGAGAGTCACTTAAATTCCAAGAATTATGATACCCTGTGTTCATCTAGCTAGGAGGCATGTTTAGGTTGCATCATACTAACATTTTGGTTTATAGTCCCTCAAGTTTCCTAATGTTACTGTGCTTTGTTTTGCTATACAGTACGGTTTGGTGCCTGCAAACTGGATGCTCACAAACTGGATTTCAGAGGAAACTAAATGAGGATCTCCACTTCAGAGGTGCACCAAGTGTGGTATGTTTCCTAATGAAGTCATAAGTGTTTGGACATTGAGTGGATGACTTTGAACCATATGTGCAATGAGGACATTCAGACCAGGAGATCATACTAAACCTGGTCTGAAGTGAAAACTTTCAATCACATAGCAAGTGTAGGGCTTCAGCACTGGCTACTTTGATCTACTGATTTACTCTTATCATACTGAATTATTTGCTAATATAGACACAGCCTTAATCCTCCTTTTCTAATCACATACTAAGTTCACCACACACTGAAATGCAGATGAAAGCATTTCCTTACGTAATGTTAATAAACCTGGTTCCACTATAATCAGTAAGAGTTCAGCCTTGTATTGCAAGGTGCCAAGATTTTCCTGTAGCAAGCTGTTATTTTTCAAAGAAATCCCAAGTCTGAAAAATCTTAAAGTCCATGAAATTTCAAAAAACCACCTCCCAAAAAACAATAATGAAGTGGAGACCTATTTTTCCCCATCATTCAGAGAACTAATTATTTTTTGGGAAAAAAAAAATGACCTGTTTTTAATGAGTTGAGTTCACTAATATTTGAAGCTATTTTTCAAATTTAAGCCCACGGAAAGACTCTGTGATATGGATGACAAATCCAACATTGTTTTGGGGAATTTCCATACAGGCTTTTAAAGTAACACCACATACTGCCTTTTACTGAACTAGGCAGAAAGAAAATGTGCTCACATTTCCCATTTGTTATTGTTTTTTGAGAATATGCTTATTATGCAATGAACGGTGAAATAAAAAGGGGTTCAGGAAAACAAAAATCCCATCAGTACGTGGGAATATACAGTTACCCCTGGACAACAACTCACATTAAATATCATCCTATCCACCATTCTGGCAAAGCCTGGGCAAGGGGTGAGAAAATGTCAGTTTAGTGAGGTCTTGTTTTACATAAGTATTTAATACCTTTTTGGACTGATTCCATGAGAAGAGCCCATATCAGAGCACCTAGGACTCTGGTCCAAAGCTTCTAAACCAGAAGATACTATGATCCTGAAAAAACCAGAAAATATATTTTAGAAGTCTTGATCACCTCACTGAATTCAAGAGGGATGGTGAGATTTTAAGTGCGTACACATCCTTCAGCTAATGGGATCCATCCTGAAAATCATTTAATGATCAAAATAAACATGTCAACAGTGAAACAACATCACATATCTAAGAATTTAGTTCAAGCCAGGATCCCACTACACTTATGAATATCTCACCATCATTAAGAATGCTTACAGACTGTGTTTCTAATTCAGAAAAAGACTCTACCTTTATTTTTTAGGTAGAATTTGCTCTTTGCTTTTTGTCCACATAAAGATTTGTATGTCAGGATAAACAGTCCAATACTACAGACTGCCCCTAAGTTTATGAGCTGTTTCTTCAGTGACAGAAGGGAAAAGCAAAGCTAAAGTAGTTAATGTGCATTTTTGTTAAGCAACAAAACCAGAACAATTTTTTTAATTAATTATTGCCCTAAATATTCTCCTGCATATATATAGAATTATATATGTGTATATACGTGTATATAAAACAGTAGAACTCTGAAACTTTCATTTCCCTTAGTGCAGAGAAAAGTAGTCTTCCTGAAATGCTGATTGTTCTCAAATTTGGTTTCTTTTCCAATCTAAACAATATTTGGAAAATGTTCAGTTGTACAAATTAACACCATCAAGAATTTTTTTTTTAAACTGAAGGTCTAATTTTAATGGTAATATTTCACCTATAAAAAGTGAGGATAACAAGTTTGTATTCATACAAAGGTGTTAATTAATGAAAGACAAACCTTTGCCAATTATTGACACATTCCTCTGTAATCCTGTTATGTGGAACATTCTAATGAAGTCATAGTTTATTACTAATGATCTAGCTTTGTTTAAAAAAAAAAAAGCTGCGAGGGGGAGGGGGGATGAAATAATTTATTTGCTTTGGTGTATTTTTTATCACAGCAGGTAAGAATGCTGCATTTTGACTGCCACATTGTATGCAGGATGAGGGGGTATGACCTCAGTAGCAGCAATGGAGAACTGGCTCTTTCACACTTCAACACACACTGCTGTGAACCAGCACTTTGGTCATATTATCCGCTGCACCACAAAGCTGTCCGCTAATTATCTCTGAATACGAATTTTATTGAACCTTAATTTTCAGTAATGGGGCCTGATAGTTTGTGAAGAAAGACAAAAGAAGGGTCTCTTTGTTTTTCCCTCACAATAACCTTCTAGTGCTGGAGCTATGGCAGAACTCATTAAACTTGAACAATGAGTTGAAATATGATCGTGTTATTTTTGTCCCTGCCCCCAAACTTTAAGCTAGTCCTGTCTGCCAGCCTGTCCATCTGTCTAACGATATGAGAAGAGACTGATTTTGTAGTGGACACTGTTACAACACATTCCCAAACTCCTACCGAATAACCGGAAACATGAATCTGAGAATAAATTTGATTCTTTTGTACCTGTTTGGCAAGATCTCACAGCAGGTTTAGCAGTGATCTGGGCACTGTGGAGTGGAGATCTGAAGATATTGATTAAACTAGGTTAAATGAGAGCTGATTTGTGTTTGATGTGCATTGTGAGAATGGATTTACACTAGATAGAAATACCTATTTTTTCAAACTTTGAGTTAAGAGAAATTAACACTAAAAAAAAAAAGATATGTGCAGTTAATTTGTGAAAGGACTGTAGGTTTCTGATCAGCTGAAGGCTGGTAGATGTTTTTGTACTGTCTTCAAGTCCAGCCTTCTCAAGGCATCTTCCACTAAGCAATGGAGCTCTTAAAAGCTTATTACCTTATAATTTGGGCTTTTCACTCTAATTTTTCAGTCTCCACTGAACATAGGGCTGAGCAGTTGTGCTGTAGTGTGTGTAGTAAAATACCTCAGGATATACATGGATGCAGTGAAAATCAATGGATTACTCAAAACACAAATATCCCGTTATACTGAAACTGAGTTGTGAAGGAAAAAAAAAAAAAAAAAAAAAAAAGTTAGGTACCTTCTCCTTCCAGGATTGTCTTATTAACTCATTGCAATGGCAGTTTGTATTACTCATCAACACTTTTGTCCCTCCTAAACAGTGTTTATTTTCTATGAGAATCATTTATGTGTTTTTGGAAGGTATCTTCCTCTCAAGCCTTCAAGTATCTCCTCTATCCAAATCATTGTTTCAGAAGTATTTCATACAGTTCTGTGGGTGAGACAATTTACATAAAACAAGGGATCAACACCTGGTATATCAAAGAATAATCTTAATATTGTCCACTTTAAGAATCTCACCTGTACTTGAAAAGTCTCACATAGCATAGTTTTTAATTTACTCTTCATTTTTTGTAGGAGAATATGCCACAGCCAAACAGAATATTACAAGTTCTGTGATTCCTTTCCTTTATATTCAACCTTAATTTTCTTTCTGCTAGGTGGTATTTAATTATTCCTAAAGTCACCAATATAAAACCATCTTGTATGTACAAACTAATTAAAAAATAAGTTTTTAAATAAATATAATATAAAGACAGCCCCCTTCCCCATCTCTGTGTCCTCACAGGGAATGAACACACACACATGCACTCAAACTCGTATCTAGCTAGGATTGTGAGTCTGCTGAACAAATTATAGTTTTGGAGAGTGGGGAAACAGGAGATTATTTCAGAGGCATTATAAATACATATATATTTATATTTTTATATATCTATGCACAGACATCCATATACACATGCACACACACAGATACATACTTATGTGAAGCCCCCAAAGCACAAACTCATTTCATTTTGACTTAATCTATTCCATGAATTTTATTTTAACATTCCATATCAAAACAAATAATCTATTTTGTGAACATTTTTATTGTCCTCAGTATTTAAAGGCTGAAGTGATGACTAGCTTTGCATTAACTCCATTAATAAAAACTGAACATCTAGTTAACATCCTGTGACTGTAAAGATTTTGATTTTTCAGTGTATGAAAAGATGCTCATACTGCAAGTGTTGTGTATCAGCATAGTCTGCATTTGATTCTGAAATAAATAAAAATAAAATCTGAAAGCAAAAAATATTTATTAACAAGAAGTAATTGAATGCCCTTCAGTGATAGAACTTTTGCAGACATTTTCAATCATAAAAAAAGTCTTATTTTTCTGTCATTCCCCCGATTGTCAGTCAGGAGTAATTACACTACGGTCAGCAAAGAGACCAGCATTAAAACTGGCATAAGATGAACATCGGGAACATAAAACTTTACAGTGTGGTATTCGGTTATAGTTTCAAGCTGCTTTTGAAGAATTTTGAAGATTTTTAATGATCTTGCATTTTATTTCACTAATCCAGAAATCTTTGCTTGGTCTGTTCACCAAACATCAATTTGATTTGGGAAGTTGTATTTACTCTATTAATGGTATCTTTCTTTTAATTTTTACACAGTAAGTGAACCATACAGGAAAATGTCAGTCTGATATTTAAAAAAGAGTGAACTAAGAAATAAAAATTAGCCTTGATCTGTGATAAATGTGCCCTGAAGAAAGTCATCCAAACAACAAAAAGCAGATTCATCATGGATCCTTTAAAATGTTTAAATCATGCTTTATTTTTCAATTAAATAAAGCAGTGAGTGGAGAATGTGTGCGCGTCTATACATCTACTCTTAGGGATGGGCGTATGACCCTGTTTGCTTGCTGGTGTGATACCCAGCAGAAACAGTGTCCCTGACAGCTTCTACCAACAATGTTTAACAGGCTCTGGTCTTCCAGTGGGAATCCCTGGTGCAACTGGGAGAGAGTGAGACAGCAGAGGAATGTACTGTATATTCAAATAGATGTATAGTGGATACTGTATGTTCCTTTCCAACAACCGCTACATCGCTGTATTACAGTTCAAATTCCAAGTATTCAGGGATGTAAATATATTAAATAATGCATCTGTTTGTGCAAAGCATTCTTTATGAGGGGCATCCATGTGCTTTTAATCAGTTTCATGCTGAGTGAAAGAAAAACTATGCATTAAAAGAAGATTTAGTGAAAGTTATTTTTCCTCTATCTTCTGCATCCTAATTCAATGTTTCCCCTTGCTTTCAGTGATAATATAAGTAATCTCCTAGCAACATTCATGAGGAAAGTTTGATGTGGATTTACACTAGTGGAGCTACATTACAATGGGTAGATTTAAGGTATTATAAAATGAGTTTTTGGATTTGTTACAGAGGTATGAAACCCCTAAGACACAGACAGATAGGACTTCCAACATATGGCAACCACTCTTATTATAAAACAAAACAGTGTTAAGTCAAAGTACCTGATTACAATTCGCTAGTGCTATGTAGCTCTGATAGCAGGCTTATATCTAATGCCACAGAAACAATATCATTTATTTTTCTGTCTTTCCTTATCCCTTCGTTATTGGGTTTGTAGGCTTTGAAACCTTAAGCAAAAGGACATAATATAAATTATAGAAAACATCAAAGTATAGCAAAATCAAATGACATTCCATATGATCCTTGCAGAAATATCTAACATGTTTCTTACGTGCAGTTTGGTCAAACTGCTATCGCTGCAGAGCTTCAGTGGTAATAATTAGTAATCTTTTGGGAGCTACAGTAGCACACTTATAATGTCAAAAATATTTAATTGAATGCAATAGTTAATTTGGCAATGTAAAAATTCATTTGATAATGATTTAAGCTGGCTGAGATTGTAACCTATTATCAAAGGTATCATTAGGAAAAAAGCATAACTATATAATTTTAGTACATGCTTCTTCTTCAGTTAAGTCTGTTTATAGTTTTTACTTAAATTACCTTCTTCAACATTTAGGTTTTTGAAGTAGAGGATCTAACACCACACCTACTTGCATCTACACATGCACTATTAAATACATTTTTTTGGTGAAATTCATATCATCTAAAACATGTAAATTAAGAAAAATGTTACTGTGATGGACATGTCAAAAGAAAAATCACTAAGCCTGCTAGCCTAATAAACAAAATTCCGTTTGGGAAACGAAATGACTGACAAGCAGTTCCTAACAAATAAATGCATACTAGATTCAGATGCATACTGGGGTATCAAATAGCTAGATAATTTATCACCAGTCAAATTTAAAACCATGTTTCCTTGTCTTGGTGTATGGTTCCCATGCACTTCTATCTTATTAACAAGACTTTAATTCTCGTACTGACACACAAAAGTGTTGTACTCTAATGAACTGTCTGCTCTTTGCAGAAATCTGGTGGTAATGTAGGATGCTAGTTACAATAATGATAATCTTTAGTATTTTTAGCCTGTCAGAACCTGTACAGCCAACAACAACCAGTCTTTTACTAAAACTCTACCTCATCAAACTAACTTAATTAGCAATTCAACTCCTTATTTTTGTTTTGGATTCCCCTCTGGCTACTAATTAAAGCTTAATCGAAACTGCTGAACTGAGGTTGTAAAGAATTCATTAATATTAAAATTAGCCCCAACAATTTTTTTGGGCTGGTGCAATTTGTATTTGTTACTGTCAGGGTTTGAAATTCAGTTGAATTGTTAAGAAAGCTGTACCAGAAATTTGCTGTATATTCATATTATAAGCAGAACAAATATGATGAATACCAATAGTTGAACAAGTAATTTATGTTTTGGCCATGCACAGTTCACATTACTTGTGTCACTGTTTAATACCAGCAGACAAAATATATTTTCAGATAATTTTTCCAAAGTCATCCACATTTCTTTATCCTCCTAAGTGCTTTCATATTTTGGATAAAAGGGAATAAAAAGCTCTGAAAAAAAATGCAAAGATTGATTTTATGTATTATCTTGACAAGATTAATATGTTTGAAAAATGAACAGATTTACCACTTCACTTTGATTTTTCCACTTTTCTTAACATCAAAGATTACTCCAGCTGCAATAATGGTCATTCTGAAAACTAAGATCAACCAAACTATGAGCTTCTGTAAAGGACATATTTTTTCTGGTAATACATCTCTCATCTTTTTTTTTTTTTTTAATAAGAGAGTAATACATTATTTTCTAAATTAAAATGAACATCTCAGTGCTCTATGAATTATTTAAATATATTCTTTCCTAAACTCAGTTTATTCTTTGTAATAAGTTTAAATGTATTTTTAATTAAATTGCTTAGCTTACAACAGGAAATGAACTTATGTTTGTGTATTACTAAATACTTTCAACAATATGAGTGAAACATACTTGTGTTTGTTTTTTGTAAATTTCATGAAAAATGTAAATAAGAAAGGCAGTCTTTTTATAGCAGATAAAAACAATTTTCATAATTCAAGTTCACTTTTCATTTTAACTTTTATGCTTTAATGTTTTTATTGGAACATGTATATTTATTTTACCCTACAGGAAATTTTTTCAAGAATGTTTATAGGAAACAAACTTGTTAAGAATAAAATATACAGCAACTAATACTGTTTAACATATTTTATTAAATATAAACATTAAGATTATTTATATAATGCAAAACTTTACAAAAATATACATGAAAAATTACATATGCATCTAGGTTTCATTTAAATAACATTTATGACAAAACAATCATGCACATATTTAAAAATCAACATATGTCCATTTTTTACTCACTGACTAAATCAACAATGGCATACAAGGCACACAATTTAAAATCTTGGTGACAATTTCCGTGAAGTTATTCAAATACAATTTGACTTCTGACAAGAGGATGTAATTTATAAAACAGAACATGCCTATCAGTGGAACCTAAATTTGCATAATGAGGATACTTTCATTTCTGCAAGCACAGTTTTTGACATCCCAACCTGGAGCGCTGGAGGAATCTGGTGAAAAATGTCAATATACATAAGTAGAAAAATGATGAATAAAATACCCGTAACATTTATCTGATTTGAGTAAACAAAATAAATTTTGCTTGCAAAAAGTAATGATTTTGAAAACTATAATAATGTGTTTCCTAAATGTATAGAAGTCTAACACTGCCTTTAGCTGCAATCAGTCTTGTAAACTAAGGGAGGTGTTCTGAGTTTATCATTAGGTGATAAAAACACTGTTGTGACATTAATGTTATGCATTTTTTAATCAGTGTTTTAATTTAATTCTCTGTTGCATTTCCTATAAATATACTGCAGTAGTAACAGCAGAGTGAGAGTTTTTAAAAAAGCCTTTACCCTTTCCTTTACTAGTTAAACTTGAAATTGGTTGTTAACTTGGTCAGCTGGATGAGAACATCCATCATTCTTGAACTGGAGATAAAATAGTTGTTTGCCTGCTCCAAATGTTTTTGAATTGTCATTTCAGGTACACGTATGTTCAGAGTTTAAATTCAACAAATGCTTGAATAAATTTGCTTTAATTCAGCATCTCTTACCTACCCCACCAAAAGACATAGTATCATTTGACAATCAAAACCAAGTTACCTGTATGCTTCAAAGCCAGAACTTGGACAGATTTCAGGTTTGCTAAAGAAAACCTGGACTGTCACGAGGAAACAATAGAATAACATTTTTAACTAAAAGAAAAAAAAAAAGAAAAAAAAGAGAATGTTTTCAATTTCATAAAAATGATACTGGAAATTATGGCTTTCCTTCATAAAAGTTATTAATAGTACCTTCTAGAATTAGAACTAAAGGAAACTTAGTTTATTTTTCATTAGTCTTGCTGCTTGTTTATATTTTCTTAATTTCCTAAACTTTGAAATTATGCTTGGTTTAATCTTGTTTATGGTGAGCTTCACTTTATCATCTCTCTGATACTACTATTGAAGAGTAAATATTACATGAGGAATTACCTCAAAAACAGCTGTTTCAGTTACAATAGCATATAACATGTATATAAAATATATGTAGTCAAAGATACTGAGGCAGAGAAACATTTTTGCTGGCCTTCATTGTTATAAAATCTAAGAACACAAGATAAGAACAGAAGAATAGGGGAAAAAATTAAAATGCAAAACAAAGCAAGGAGGCAAATCTCAATGCAGAATAACCCTTTAATTCTAAATCAGACTTGTTTATATTCAAATTATAGAACTAGATCATGGCTTTGAAAACAAATGTTTGTCATATGCTTTATTCAGGCTGGTACTTGTCACATACATACACCATTTATTAAAGTGAAAGAAGAGCATGCCACCCTTATTTAGTTAAGACACCAGGCTGACATATAAATACCTTTATCAGGTGATTGATAAATATGGCTATAAACCCAGCCCTTTTACAATTAAACCTGCTCTAAATAATATTTCTTCTTGCAATCGGTATTGAAAATGCTCTCTGGTATAGTTACAAGCAGATCTTGGAGGTGACTGTGACTGCCAACCACAAAAATCTTGATGTACAGATAATACGAATAAAGATGATTCAATTACTGTTGAATACTGTGAAACTAAAATAATAAATAAAATCATGGAACAAGATCACTGGCAGCATATTCAAGCAAATAGTAATTGCTTCTTAGCTGTTCTTATCATTATCATTTTGAGGTAAGTGGGTATTTTATAAACATTTTCAGCTAGGAAACTTCACCACTTCTTAAAAATTCCCTTTTATTATCAGTGTAGATTCATAAGAAAGAAATAAGAAGTGCTGTTCAAAGAGCTGAAAGGGGGAAAAAAATGGGTTGTTTTAACATTTCTTTTGCATCTTTAATTTCTTTCAATGCTCTGTACATCGTGAATATGTTGACTGAACACACGTCTCATTTTCAGTTGTTAACATTTCAGGTATGATAGGAACATACACAGTGACTTGAGGCATGAGACCGTTTGTAAGGTTGGGATGGGAGCTTGCTGCAATATGCTGTGATGCGAGCGCATCCACAGTGAATGGGATTGGCTACAGCTAAGCTGTTAAATCCTCTCCTTCTCTGGGTCCCTGTATGTTTATCCTATGTTTTATCCTACAAACTCCTTTTACATATAAATATGCCTAATTCTGTATTGTATATGTTTAGAAATTACTCCTGTTATGAAATACTTGTTTTTTGTAATGAATGTTTGTTACTCAGATATGAACTCTTTTGATTCTGAATTTTCCTAATATGGAATGGTCACAAATAGAGCTCTGTAGCAGCAGGTCATCTGCAAAAACAAAATCCCAGCAATCCTCTCTTTCCCCAATTTTTAAAAAGGACCACCCCTCTCCGGCTTACTCCACACTCAGAAGTGGAATCAGACATAACTGCATATTGCTTTTGGTCTAATTTCTGCAACAGAAAAAAAAATCCCAATATGCTGTCACATGCCTTGGATATATTCACATTTGGGAAGACTGGGAAAGACCTACAGAGTTTTCACTGCAAAAGAGGCTCACAAACATTTTGAAATACACTCTTGTTACATGTCACTGTTAAATTCAGCAGAATAGGAGGGGACAGTCATATTCCAGTACATAAACCTTCTGCAAAACTGAGAGAGAACAGAGATACTGTGCTGGGATAGGAGGGAAATCTGTGCCCTCTCTAATTCCTTATGGACTCTGCTTGTTCTCTTAGAAAACCCACAGATACCAAACTGAAGCAAAATTTGGTGGCTTTTTAAAACTGGACAGCTAAGGCAGCAAATGTACCTCAGCATTCTTGGGAAATATTCAGATACTGCTGTTCCAGGAGAGTTGGAGTGGAACTCTTTAAGCAATAGTTAATAGAAACATGAAGGCAAAATCGATGTGTTTGCTGCCAAAGGGTGGGAGTGAATGAGTGACAGCAAAAATAACTAGATGTTGGGATTCGTTTACCCATATAATTATTATTTTTTTTAATATAGCTGAGCACTAAGATTTTCAGTCCCATATTGTGGATTTTTGCTGCTCTGAGTTATTGCTGTTGCTATTGTTTAAACATTCATTGAAATAACAAGGCAAACATTTCTGTTTCAAATTGTGGCATTTGTTATGTACACAGACCTCTTAATAAATGCTCAAAATGCATCTCTCCCTAATACTAATAAATAATTCTGCTTCAAGCATTCATTGTCCTACGAGCTGAAGGGTTAGCAATGGGCAAGTCTACAATGTTCTGAGTGGACTACATTACATTTTAAAATTAATTCCTGGACTGAATAGTTTTATAGTTTTCTGTACTTGTGCCTTGAAATAAACAGCACTCCCCTTCCCTCTGCACCCATGCTGAAGTGCTTATGTGTCACTGCTGTTTATTAAGACAATCAACATTAAGTGGGGTGTTTGACACTCCAGAGTATTTTCAAGAATACAGGAATGGAGTAATCTATAACACTATCCTCATTGGTGGCAGTAATTTTGTTCACGCACTACAAACACATTACGGTATTATAGAAAGATAGTCCTCTTGACTTAAATCCTAGATTACTGGACCATGTTTGGCTGCCTTGAAGAGCAGTGCTGGGTGGTGGGAAGGAAAGCAACGTGCAATCAGGAGAAAGAGATTAACAAACCACAGTGATATGCCTTTTATGTTCCCTCCCTAGCCCAATCTTTCACAATCCAGTCTACATGAGTTGCATGATACCCCTCATGAGTGCCTGACTGGGGGGCAATCGATGTCCTCCTCCACAGGTCCTTGGGACAACATGGCTGTGGGTGCCTCACTGTGCTCTTGTAAACAATCACCTACACCCCTGCTCTCACATTTCAAGGATATTGTAGCGCTACCTCCACTAACACAGGTTTCATTTTTTAAAGTGGAAGTCAAATGCACACATTTTGGAGGTAAATTATGCAGAAAAATACTTTATATTTCTGCTGAGGCAGATGATTTTTAAGTAGGTCTCATAATTACTTCAGGTGGAGAATGTGCTTTTTCTCTTTGGTCTGTTCACTTGCAGTTCATATGAGGAAGGATTATATTGCTATCATTACACAAACACTTAAATGGGTCCATTGATTTGTTTAGAAATGAGATATCAATGACAGTTAATTATTCAATAACTGATCATTAATTTTGGGCAAATGATCAGAGACCCTTAGGTCCTTCTAATTTTGCTTGGCTCAAAGGAGTAAATGAAACCTGTTTGTTAAAAATATATGGCAGACTACTAAGCATTCATTTTCATTCTGCTACAGTAAAGTAGTGTTTTAAACAGATTCATGAAATGTTTTAATACTACTCAAGCAAAGCTATCAATAGAAGAAAAGTTAAACACACAGTCAAGGGGATTATTATCTAGCTGTCTATATCTCTCATCTAACCTGACACCTTGCCATGTGTTTTTTCATGGAAAAAATTTTTTTACTTACTTAAACAGCCTGCTTTTAATTAATCCTTCTCTCTTTTCCTTGCATTTTAAGCTATCTTAAGGAGATCAAGAACTGTTCATACCTACTGGGCTACAGCAGTACCGGATGATGTTCAAAAAGCATTGCTTATATAATGAGGGTATCATCAGTCCTTACATTTTTAATTAAAGTTCATTCAAAGTGTGCTTTCCAATACCTGTGTCATTACCCTATCGCCACATCTTGGAGATTCACTAACGATTAATAAGCAACACAACATTTTCTCTCACTCCATCTGCATGGGATTGAGCTCTAAAATTTCCAAAGAATAAATTAAAGTAGAATTAAGGTTACAAAATAGAGTGAATGTCAAGCTGAAACTCTTTTCATTAATTCAGTGCTCACTTCTGCCAAGGTCTGCAGCACATATTTGATTCTGTAACATCAGTGTGCTGAGATCATTCCAATATCATAATAGAGAACATTTAAAACGAGCAATTGAAAACTTGAAGCCTTAGCCCTGGATTTATTTGCTTTTCTTGGCTAGATGGACAAAAACTAGCCTGGGTGGAGATATGGTTTCCGTTCACTTCAGTGGAGTTAATGACACGTTTGGCGAGTGCAAGGAGAAATCCTAGGGATGGCAGAGTGTTGCGAGAAGCTGCACAGTGTCACTTCTGCATGGGCCACAGCCTTATTCCGAATTCATTTTAGTAATTAAGGTCCCCGTGAAACATAATACATCAAGTCAGTTTTCAAGAAATAGCACGAGAGATGATAAACCTGTCTATCATGCGCAATATGTATTTTGAGAAATGTTGTACAAAACTTATTAGGGTAACAGAAGGGCTGTGATAATTCCCACGTGTAAAAGCAGAGCAGGAGCAAGACCTGGGAAATGTACCTGTGTCCATCCTTTATGGTGCAAAACAGACTGGAAGATATAGTCTCATTAAAGGGGAGCCCCTGTTCTTGTAAAAAAACCCACCCTAGTTCAAAATTGCAGTTGTGTCACTTCAGTGTGAGTGTTACTTATGTGATCACCAGAGGTCAGTGTCACCACAGGCTGCAGCACAGAGAGGGAGAAATTGTTTATAAAAGATGAAAACGAGCTCGCCTGATCCCTCCAGAGTTTGTCTGTGCTCCAACACCAAGTATAACAAATTCAGAAGCCTCCCTCTTTTTTGTGAGATGGGGGGTGCATGACTTCGGGGAGCACTGAGGAAAGAAAAGGACAAGGAAAAAAAGAATTGGAGAGCTGGAAGGAAATGGGAGCAGGAATAAAAGCACAACTTGGCCAGCTGCTTTGTATCCATAAAAGATATTGCATTCAGATTCTCGAGCAGACAAGTCCCACCTGTGTTAAAGCATTTACCTAGCAATATAAATTATTGCCAGTTCCAAATGCTAAGAAATTATGAGACTAGCTCACAATGTTTAAATAATTAAAAAATATTGTTTTTTCCTTTGTCCACAGGGTTGGTTGGGTTTTTTTTTTCATATTCTCAAGCTTTTCTCCACTAATATAACACCTGAGAATGTGTGTGTGCGTGTGTATGCATGTAATTTTAATGACACGTGAAATCTTCAGGTTGCGTAGTTTGCCTCTAGGGGTTGCAATTTAAGAAAAATACAAGATGCAGAATAAACTCTGGGAGCTGAGAAGGCTGCTTCCCCAGTTGCTCACTTTCCTTTGACAAATGCTCTTAAAGCCGTGGCCTTTGTGTACGGCTCAGAGGTGATGACTAAGAGTGTGGGCTGCTGTTGCTCCCTCACCTTGGTGTGTCACAAGCCCCCACAACTCACCAAGTGTATCTACAGTGTGCTTCTTCACCCTCATGTACCACCTGTTCTGCAGATGTATTGGGTTGTGAGTGTTCATGCAGAAAAGAGAAAAAGCTATGGCAGGGAGCAATTGTTCAAGAGCAGAAAGGAGAATAAAAAGGCTACACCTTAGCCTTCTTGGGCCACCCTGAGGTGTGTGGACAGGTTTAATATCAAGCGCTTTCTACCACTTTGTCCATTCTGGCATTTTTTGAAGTTAATCTCCTACTGGTGCTCAAGTAGGTAGCAGCAATAATACAAATACTGGTACAGAAAAATTCCAGGGTTAGATGCCCTGTATTCTAGAGTTGTTGCTGCTGTGCATTATTAAAGAAAAAAGTTTATGATGATGAAAACATTCAGAAAAAATATTCCTTTTGTAGAATTTTTTGTTTGACAATGGCAGAATATTTCATTAGGAAAGGAGCTGTGGCTTGTCACCAATAAGTCTTTTGCTGCTGGAACATAGAGTCTCTGTTTGGCCTTTGCAGTCCACCAATGCTCTTTCGTTTGCAACGCTGGGGTCCAAACATCAATAAAACCATGCAGCTCAGAAGTAGTGGTGTAACTGTCATGAAAGAAACAAGATCCCTCTCTACAACGCTGTGTCTTAAAAGGAATAGCTTCTTTTTCTGAATGTATTAATGGCCAGATTTGGAAAAGAGCCAACTTTAAAATATCAGGTCTGGAGAATCATTTCTTGGGTAACCTGAGACATTTTTAACATTCGAAGAACACAGACTGTCTCTCATATGGAAGACATATACCTGATACCAGACAGAACTTACGTATTTATCCAACCATATAGGCTGCTCTCAATTCACTCCAGGGTAAAGTCTTTTTCAGTACTGCTCCAGAAAATTAATACTGTTTATCAAAAGGAATTATCTAGATAATGTCATGACAGATACATGACAAACTTACTTTCCCTGCACAAGTCTTAGGGCTAAGCAAATACAAATTGAGCCTCTTTCCCAAGGCAAAATGCAAGTTGATTTTTGCATAACCCAGCAAAAGTAGGACAGTTCACACTGAGCTTGAATGTAGCATAAGGTAAAAGCCCAAAAGCAGGCAGTCTTTAATGAACACTCCACATTACTAAAGTCCATAAATATTGGATAGTTTAGTATATTTGTTCCAATACACTTCCCTGTGATGGGAAATAGGGATTTGAACGGCATTTACTCGATCTCAGCATAGTGCTTTGACCAGCTGTGTGATCTCTCAGCAACTTACGTCATCCACCATGAGGATGGTCTCATAGGTTGCACTGTAAAGGGCTGAACAAGCACACACTCCTATTTACAGTCATACTTTTTGAGATCCATCATCAAGCTAAACAATCCACGGCAGCAGATCATAACAGGTTCACATTGCTGCACTGACTTAATGTCATAAGGTTTAAATAACAACTGCAAAAAAAAATCATATAAATCTAAGGCAAGAATTGGGTAAATTTGCATATTTTCAACAGTTTATTTTCCTCTAAACACTTCAGAAATACTCTACCACCGATTTTCTTACAGGAATCATTGCCTTTACTTCCCTCCCCAAAATATACCTCCCTTTCCAAAATGTAAACACATCTCAGATCTCATTCCTTGAGTCTAGAAAAAGTTAAGACAGAGCTGGGAAGAAGCATTTCCCTTAAAATTTTAACATAGGAAAAGTACGTTGACACCTAAAATAAATGTCTCTTCTGTAATTCTCGGTGCTTTGTCTAGTTTAGACTGGTCTTAGAGTATTAACTCAGAAACACTCTCCAGTCATATTTAATGGTGGTTAGGGAACAACACACTAATTGTAAAGTAATAATAATAATAATAATAATAGCCCATGTCAGTATGGGAGCTGGTAGGGATGAGTACATTTAATAAGTCTGATGAAAAGCATGAAATTTAATTAATGCTCTTTGGCAAACTTCCGAGTTCTGTCAAGACACGGCAGCAGCCCACTTCTGGGTTAACCCTGAGAGGGCTGCTGAGTCTCCAGCAACAGGCAGCTGAAAAACTTTCTGTGGCACTTAAGCTGCTGACCACTCATCCCCTTTCTGACCTGTCTGTACCTCATAAGGGGAGCAGAACCACCAAGACACTGCCGGTAGCAGGTGTAATTAAAAATCTCCCCAGAGGATGAGCATGTATAAAAAAAGAGACTGTTACAACAGTCTGTACTTCTGTGTTGCTAGGATGGGGTAACAACACATTGCACCCTGTAATGAGCTATGAATGCCACAGCATGCTTTCAGCTCAGTGAGAAAAAGGCACCAGTGAAGGCCGTAGCTACTCAAGAAAATCCCTTGTTATATCCACCAATGTTTATGGGTGCCTGAACTTGTATGGGATGTACGAACTGTGGAGGAAGGCAGGCGGGATATTCATACTGCTTAGCTGCAGGGACTTAATACACACATTTCAAACTCCAGACTTCTCTCAGTTTCCATATTTCAGTGAAGAGAAATAGGTTCTGCAAGAAACTGATCTTAGGTGCCCTGAATCACTCTCTGCAGGGATCTACTTCTCTCTCTGGCTAAATAAAAAGGATGGGCATGCCCCTAACTCAGATACATAATTATCTTAGTCTTCTCAAGTTAAACATCTAAGTGAGGTGCCTCAAGCTGTCAGCCCATCTTGGATGTCCCCTCCTGCTGGATGCTCACACTGATGCCAGCAAGGGTGGCCTGCTTATGCTGGCGATAGACCAGAAGAAGAGGTGACTTTAAACAATCCAAGGATTTTTGGGGTTCTAGATGACATTCAGTTGAGTAGGACATTTGGAGGACTTTAAAGTGCCAGCTGGTTTAAGAGGAAACTGCTGGGTGAAAATAGGCAATTAAAACAAGAAAAAAAAAAAAAAAAGAGTTTTTCAGAAGGAAATAGCTTGGCAAGACTTTGGTAATGTGTCCAGGAGTTAAACAAGGAGGTTGGGTTTTAGTTTTTGCCTTGCTGTCAGTGATGTGCATCCACAGAGTGCCAAAGAAGGATGAAGAAAAGACTGGAGATGTCTGTGTTCCTGAAACCTGCCCAGTTTCACACAGCTCCACTAGCTCCTGCTCTGAGACCCTATTATTTCCACTCCATCTAAACTGCAGAGCTGTGCAGTACATCCTGAACGTCTGTTGCCTCACATCGTGGTCTTCCTCTCCTGGGACAGAGGTTATGGTCCCAGGCCTTACCCTCACAGACAGGCAGGTGTTCACAGGGGAAGGACAGGGAAAAGGAAGGTGTTCGCAGGGGAACAAAGCAATAGGTTAGCAGAGAACGGAGATGCTTTCTTCTGGGACCTATCGAAAACTGGGAAACCTCTGGAGAAATTGGAAGGCAGCCCTAATGCTCTGCAAGTAATCTTTAAAGGTATAAACCCGCAGTTTTCCCAAGGGAAAAAAAGAAAAAAGAAAAATAAGTTTTCCTGGTTCCTGCAAGGCTGGAATTTCTCTACCTACACATTTTGATATAACCACCTGACAATTAACTGTGACTAAATCTCCATGCCAGTTTAGTCTGCTCTGTAATTCCATGCTTATTTCTGCTGCCTGGTATGCATACTCAAAATCGCAAGGTTTCCCCATCCATATATCTGATGTGTTAGTTCTGGGCATGCAACTAATAGCCCTCCAGCCTGGTGCCATAGCAGTGCCTGTAATGCTGTGCAGAGAGGAGTCCTACCTTTGTTCATGCAAAGCCCCATCACTGCAGCTCTCACAGGCAGGCAGATAAACCACTTGCAGGTCATACTTTCCTTCTCTAAATCGTGTCCTCAACAGCCTGGGACTGTCACGGGCATTTAGGGAAAGTACTTGCAAATAGCACACTTTCATACCATTTGAAGCCATGTTCTGCTACATATTTCAGATTCTAAATTACTAAGAGCTTGGTTTTTAGTTCAGAGCGAGATACTGCAGTGTATGTGGTGTACATTCATGTATATGTGGGTTCCTTTACTTTTAAAAGATCACCAGGGAGTCTTGCTGGCAATTTTCTACAGAGATGGAAGTGGAAATGGATGTGGATTGGTAATACCAGAATATCACCTACCATCTGGATAGGTTTAACACGTGATAAACTGTGAGGTTTGGGGACAGATTTCTGGTGCTTGAGGAGATTGCTTAAAAGCCTGTCTACGTTGGCCTGGCCTGACTCTCACCCTGTGGAGCCTTAGCTTGTTTCTTTTTACAAGATGAACTCAGAACAACTATTGAGAGATGTGGCAGCCTCAAATTTAGAACAATGAACTAGAAATGAGAGTGGGATTAGAGCTGTTCTACTCACTATTTTTAAATTCAGCTCTTGAAATTAAATTACAGAGCTATAGATTCATAGATTATGAAACCAAAGAGGACAACTGGGTTGATCCATTTTTTTACATCCCATTTAATAAAGAGCAAAAGCCTGTTATACACCTTGGTTTAGCTCCAAATCTCAGCTCCTCTTCGAGCTACATAATTTACTAAAAATATATTCACTTGTTCTAATATTTTTTTCTAACGGAGAATCTATCAAATGTGTTAATACATTGTTAGGAACTTAACTGCTGTCACTGATAGAAAGCAAACCTAGTTTCCGCTCTGAATTTGTCCTGACCTTCCAGCCACTGGAGTGTGTCACAGTCTGTGGGCCAGAATGAAGGTACTATGTCTTTCTCCTCCATGTTGCTTCTCCTAGAGTTGATCAAGTCACCTGTTACTTCAATTTCTGACTACAGTAGGGTTACATTTACAATGGCCCAAGGGTATAAACAAAACAGACTTTGTAAGGACCAGTAGTATTTTTTTACAAGGCAGATTGATACAACTGGGAAAAAAAGAGGAGATTTAGGGCTGTGTACCTAAGAGCTCATCTGGTTTTTCCAATTATATCAGTCAGACATAAAAAAGAATACTTCTCCCTGCAACCATTGCCTGGCTTATGAACTATACAGGCATAATTTCTTGGGGTTGGTTATTGCAAGGGTGAGTTATAAAGCACTGCAGTTGTTCTGATGGCTTTTCTCTGGACTGGGAAGATCAGAACTGGCGACAGAGGTTCTGTGATGTACAATGTTAATGTACAGCTAGGGGCTAGTAAGTTTTATGCTCCATCTTTTCCCCTTCTTCTCTCCCCACTGCCCTCCTGCTATGGCTATGCTACAACACTGTGTTGCTTGCTTATAACTGAGTTATCAGGAGATCAATTCAGCTGGCATTGTGCCAGGAGTCTACGTTTCTTTTTTATTTATCACTGCCCCAGTTTTCTGACCACCCTCAAATTTTGTCAGTGATCACTTTGTCTCTGAACCATGCAGTTGCAGTTCTGTGGGGGTCTCAAAAGGTCATCTAGACCACATCCCCAGTAGGAATCAGATGCAAGTAAACTTACACAGCCCCAACATATCACTTAATCAGTTCTTAAAAGCTTTCACTGAGAAACTGCAGCTTTCCTAGGTATCCACTTTGTATAGCTAACTGTACTATATTTCAGAAAGTTCTTCCAAACACTTATTCTAAGTCTTTTCCTCTGCACCGATACAAATATTTCACAGCATGGCATTAAAAACTGATCCCTGAGGACCTGACTAGGAAAACATCATTTATGTGAGAATTCCCTGTTTGCAATTACAAGAAAAAAAGTTACTTTTTAAGCTATTCAACATACGCCATGTTGAGTTTATTATCATTTTGCTTTTTTAATCAAAATTTTGTGAGGTACGAAGTCAAATGCCTTACAGTACTTCTGTGAACATTATTACCTTTATCAACCAAAAACATGCAATATTTGAAAGCTAATGAGCTATCCAAGATAGTTTCTTAATCATCCCTTCCCACTAGAAATACCCAAACCTAATCTCTCCCCTGCCAAGCCCTTCCTCTAGCTCATTTGAAATACCTCTTTTTTTAAAAACTGAGAGGGAATGGATTTTGTTTTGGGAAAGGAGGAGAAGCAAAGTTGTTGTTTCCTGCTTTCTCCTTACCTCTTTCCATAGCCTACAAGGAAACAAGCTGGCTAAGTGGTACACACATACATAATTAAAGTGAAGCCATTTTGGAAATAATTCCAATTTACGCTGAAAAAGTGATGTATTAGCTTGCAAATGATGTGTTGCAAAATTAGAGGTGTGCATAGGTTAAGTTTAAATTGATTGTTAAACCATAAAAAATGTCAATTAAAAAAACCAACAACCCTACTAACTACTGTCATTTTCAGAACAAGTGAATGAGAACATCAAGTAATGAATTGAAATTAAGCTGTTTCTCAGTAATCACAATCTATGTAATTTCTTATCTCTTAAACATCTGTTACTTGCACATCAAAGGAAGGGCAGTTAGATTAAAAGTATCTGGACAGTGTAGCTAGCTACTGGACCGCCTTTTTTGCCAAACAGAAGATTTTCTATTACACATAAAGTAAAAAGGAATCCTGAGTTAAATTTCCCTACATATATTTTAGCCATAAATTCAGTATTTCCATAAAGAACCCATGTTGAATCAAATATTTTGGGATGAGAAGACAGCAAAAAATGAAAGTACTTATGCAATATAGTTATTTTCATTATATTCATTATAAAGTCAGATTCACTATATTCTTCTCCTCAGTTCCTTTAACTGAGATCTGGCTGAAGTGAAGCTTAAGTTCAGTGCAGTGCAATTTAATGTAAGTTTCAACTAGGAAGAGGTAATGAACACCTGTATCAAAAATGGTGGTTACCATAAAATGATACGTGTGTTAAATATTTACCAGATCGCAGTATTATTTTCTGCTCAAAGTTTAAGGAACTACTTAGTATCCTAGGCTTGATGATGTGATTGATAACCCTTGGTAAATATTGATTTTTAAATGGTGACCACTGTACAAATTTATATTTGCTAATGGGAAGGCCACAAAGCAAACAGTACTAATTGAGCAAAATCAAGGTACTTCTTCAGCTTGTATGTTTGACTTGACTTATTGACAGACACAATGTAGCTCCCAAATGTTTCCCACCAAAACAATGTTCATCATACCTCTGGGCAACATGGAGATGCTAAGCTAAAGAATAAAAAGTCTTGTAATCTTTTCTTGTGTAATGTACAACTTTGTAAGAAGCCAAGGGATATCAAACCACTCATCATCATATCTTCTCTTACTGCATGCTATTGCTTCCTCACACTTTCTTTCATATTTTTTAGCCTTTTAATGTTTGTGCTTTCAAACTTCTGGGCAAAGAAGAGGCATTGTTAATAAGTCTGATGGCAAAGCTTTTCCTCAGACCATGATTCTAAGGATCGGTCTTGTCTTTTCTCACTTCAAAGACTCATTCAGAAGGGCAATAGAAAAGTCACCCTGACATCACAAGGCTATATTTTTTGACTGTGAAAGTGAGGTGTAAGATGCACAGAGCACAGATCTCAGCCACATGGCTTGAAGGGGCTTCATGGTCACTGCACAATGGCTTTGAATCAAGGCTGAGGAGACTGTCCATGTGCTTGCTACCCTGTTAATCTGCACTTGTACTCAGTTATGCTGTGTTTTATGCAGAGTGAGAAATAATTCACTGTGCAAGTTATGTAGAGTTACTTATTGGGTGTAAAAGCTTTGCCCACATTCCAAGAATACTTAACATGTTGCAGTCTGCACACTGCAAAATTCTTCATTCTAAATACATAGAATTGAAGAGATTGTAAGTTTATTTAGAGAAACTGCTTATATATTGCTGGACCTTAAATTTCACCCATTCATCCTCAGACTGAGCACCCCAGTTAAGGTTGGTGTATATCCTCTGAAAAGACATCCTGACTTGAGATGAGTCGAATTTTCAAAAAAATGGAAAATCCTCAACTTCCTTGAAGAGAACTTTATCAGACTGTGCACTGCTTCCCTGGCATTTCAAGCATGGTGAGAGTCAACACACAAAAATTGTCTTCTGCCAGAATGCAGAGAAGAAGCAAATCAGTCACAGCCAAATTTGGTATACTGTGAATAAATAAAAAATAAAAAAAAATCATTGTATATGTATAGGGAAAATCTTCATCAAGAGTTTTATGCCTAGAAAGGAACTTATTTAGTAAATTATTATAGCTAGACAAAGCAGTAGGACCTCAAATCAGATTTACCTGCTCTGTTAGTGTCCGCCAGACAGAGAAGAGCTATTGAAGGAGTACTGGGAGCAGGGCAATAATCACCCTCTCAAGCTTGCTTTAGTTTAGTCCCTTGCAGTTTATATGTGTGGAAGGAATAAGTATAACCTAAGCCCACTGAACTGGTTAGTTAGATACCTTCAGGCCAGGTATATTTAAAGATTAAACTTTCCAAGAAGAGCTTGTCTCAAGAAACTCCTGTTTTACCTCAACCCTTCACCTTTTTCTGCAGGGCAGCCTCTTCTAAAAGATTTCATGATTTTTTAAATGAATTTTATGTTCTATGTCACTATCTACTACAGCTTGGCTTGATAGTTAAAGATCCCTCAGCATGTTTCATTCATGATTTGACCTGTATTTCAAAGATGGCCTCCACAGATAAAAACTAGTATTGGTAGCTGTTGTGTACCAGTCAGCCATCTGGGCTCTTTTGTTTGAGCAGGATCTCTGCTAGACCTCTAACTTTTAATGTCGCTACTAGCTTATGTCTGTAAGGAAAGTAGTTGTAGCAAACGATCAATTAGCAACTGAGAACATTACTGGGGTGTTTCTGATGTTGTTGCTGGTATAAATTACAGCCTATTGTTACATTTTTGTAACTATGGAGCAATTGTGTATTTGCATAAAAATATGGGTCACTGGTATGAGAACATTAACAGGTGCTTCCAACAATCTTATTATTTTCTTAGACAATAACAATGTGTTATCAAAACCTATAGCATTGTCCTAGTGGTGATTTTACTTCAAAATGTTGAACATTAAGAGAAAAAAAGAGATACTTTTGCCTTTTCTAAATGGAAAAACTGAACAACTTTTACTTAAGCAAAGATATTAGGTCTCACATCAGGGAGACTAGCTAGTGAACAGAAGAGAGTCTTCTCTAGCTGGATAGTGGTGGGGGGTTCAGCCCTTCTGTATCACTTCTGGGGACAAGCCTCCCACAAGTCACACGTGTTGCAGAACCATGTGAGAAGCCTCCTAAAAGCCTGGCTGACACAGCCTGTGGAGGTTGTGACTGCTGGAAACCATGCACTTCAGACTGTGTTAAACTCACAGAAAATCCTTGGCAGAAAATCTTGTGAAGTTCAAGGCTTTCAAAAGTGTATTATTGAAGACACTTAAGTCTTTCCAGCTTAGCTCTGGCTTTACCAAGGTTTCAGGACTGAACCATCTGAGGGCTACCAGCCGTCAGATCTGGAGGGAACCACCCTTGTCATCTACATAGTTTTGTGAGTCTTTAGAGTAGATGAGGAAGACAACTCAGCCTGTGAACTTTACACACAGAGGAAGTTTAAAAATCCTGTGAGAAGTCATATACAATCAAACACAGTAGGTGCTGCCTAGAGCATTACAAATGGTGGATTACAGCAGACAAGTACAAGAACGCAGAAACTGTTTAGTAATACAAAACCATTGCAGGTTTATGTATTAATAGCACAGAAAATCACTAATGCCAAAAGGGAAGAGAATCTCTGTGCTTGCAAGTGAAGGTTTCATCAGCTCCTTACTAAATGGTGGACTGAAACTTGAGCAATACCTTTATATCTGAAGTAAATTCTGGCAGCCCCTGCATAAACATGGGCATGGGCTATGTTGAAGAGCTTCAGCTCTGAATCTCATTTATTTGTACTAAACCTACAGTTACTATTAGCAAGTTTAAATCTAAACCTTTTCATGAGATTGAATATATGCATTATGTTTTTCTGTGTATATGCAGGGCAGAAACAGTACAGTGGATGTTAGTATCACCTTGCCTTGTTTAACTTTGAGAGCTATTTTGCATATGAGCTTAGCTAATAAATGTTACATTTGCTGGATGATTGTGTTTTTCCAACTTCTATCATTTTGTTCTTTTTTTTGGTCTTATCTTTGTACATTTACTCTGTGTTCTCTATGAAGAATACCTTACATATTCCTGGCCTCCTCTTCTCCTTTTTCTCCACTACAACTTTGATTCTACACAAGGGAGACACATCAATGACTCTTATTTGTTAATACCATTTAATGGTTCTCTAGGTGATTTTGTTTATATTCTCTCCTTCTCTGAGTACTCGACAATATATCTAAATGTATATAAGCTTACATATATAAAAGTTTGCTCCAAATAAGCAAAATATTTTACATGGCTCCAAAAATATATGTACCAATGAAATCAGTCAGAAGGTTTTGTCGTCAGTTACAATGAAACCCCTGCTCTACTGAAATCACCAGATAAATGCTACCTTGGCCTTCAATTCAACTAAGATTTCAAGCACCCCTTTCTCCCCCATGTACTCTCAATTTTTGTCAGTTTGCATTGCTCACCATGTGCAGCAGTGTTAATGCAGTAATATTAGATGTAGGGCATATGTGTGGGGTTTGTTGTTTTTCTTTGTTAAAGAACAAAACTTAAGTATATCTTGATCTTTTTTTGGCAGGGGGTGGGACTGATTGATAAAACAGAAGTAGGAGAAACAGGCTGAAGAAAAGCTGCCTTTTCCCACCAGTGGCTTGAACAAGACATTCTGCAGTGCCATGTTACTCACATAGGTGCTCGTATACCCTGCAGGTCACTTCCCTTGTGACTCAAGGAGGCCTGGATTTTAGTTTTTTGAAGGAAATGCTTCACAGTATGTGCGGACTTCTAAGAACAGTTAGGTAAAACTACATTAGAACTGACATGGATGTGAGAAATCTTGGTTTATATTTGAAAATGTGCCATGTCTGTCATTGCCGTCTTCCCCCCAAAAAGGAAGAAATAACTTGATAAAAAATTTAATCAGTGGGATTATGGAAAGAAGCAAAATTCAAAATGTGTTTAGTACAAGAGTTTATAAATTTATACTAGAGCTTATATATTAGTTATAATACTAATAATCAGTTTATACTAATAAATCTCTTATAAAATATATGTCTAACCGAAGAACTTGGTGTCATGGTCTCTCTACTTACGATATGAGTCTCTGAGTCCCCAAGTTTTAGAAATAATGACTTTTCCAGTGTGTGCTTATTTAAATTCCTGAAAACTAGACTCTGAATATGGAGAAAACTAGTCCTAGCAAGGAGAACACAAGAAGTTTTTGAGCCATGTTACGCAACTGCTGAGGGGTGTTGTGTGGTTCTTGGACTTGTAAAGGTATAGGGAATCATGCAGGGGTTTTGCTTTACATTTTTTCAGATGCAACAACTGTATTACAGTAAAATAATCTGAGTTTCATCATGTCAACTTTGCTTTACAAGTTTGATAAATGCTTTGTGATACTCAATACTTCCTTGAAAGTCCTACCAGTTACACATGAGCACAGCTCACATTTTGGCATGCATGAGCTGATTGGCCTGGAAAAAAAAAAATCTGTAAAGCAAGCTCACAATTACTCTTCCTTTTAGGTCAAAGACAACATAATATGAAGACTGCCATTTGGTGGTTAGTTCTGTCAACTGTTTACATTTCACATAACTCTCTTGAAGATGTAGTTGATGAGAAATCTCATCTAACTGATGAGAAATCTACAGTGGTAGAAATATTTGCAACTCTCTGAACTTAGGCAAATTTGTTGAGTCTTTATTCTCTGGAATATTTGTGGGGCCTTTAATTTTCCTAAACAGTCACAAGAGTTTTTATCCAATGCCACAAATTGTTTCACTTTTTCCCAATAAAGTGATTTTCTAGATTTCTGTTAGAACTACCCATACTGTGACATTATGAATTTTACAGTCAGGAAAAGCAAAAATATCTTTTGAGTAGCAGTATTGGATACTTCATCCTTTTACATCTATCATTAACACTTATGTCCCTTTTATTGCTGTGACAGCCAATGAAGAGTGTTCAATCACACTGAGCTCTTTAATAGACTATTTGGATTGCTTAAAAGACCCAAATAGTTAGCATGGATTTAAACAGTTGAACAGAGCATGACCAACAAACAACTGGCAAGTAAGACTAGGCAACCCAGATGGACTCTGACCATATCTTCTTCCTGAAGAGGCTGAATTCCCACTTCTTGGGTTTCACATAAACCAGAAAAAAAAACCAAAACCAACAAAACAAACAACAAAGCAGCAACATTGTCACTTTTTTTTCTTTTCTGACAAGTTACATAGCCTACACTTTTATCTAATTCTGAAATGTAAAAAAGTCAGAGGTCAGCTACAGTAACAATGAAATGAGGTATGGGGGTTTTGCCATCTCTCATTCTCGTTTTTCAACCAGCTCATTCTTCTGTCTAAAAGCTTCTCCAGAGTTTTGCAGCACTTGTGTTTTCTGCCCAAACTGCTTCTAACTGGGTGCTGTCAAGAGTACTCGGTATCCATCTGTGACATGTATGTGTCAGATATAGCATGTATAAAAGGACACCATTCCTAACTGCTCAGAAGGAGCCCAGACCCACAAGAGCTCAGGGCAAGCCCAGCTGGGGTCTTCTGCTGGTGAATTTGCTATGCTGACTGACAGTGCCCTGCAGGTCTCACTATTCAATAGAAGGGTGAACTCTCTCTACAGGAAAAATGAGCTTTTGTTTTCATCTCCACCTCCAAATTTCAAACAGTGATCATCTCAGACAGGAACAGGTGTCAGCCTGAGCCACCCAAAATGTCCCTCCGTCTCCAAAATAATTCCTTCTTGCTCTTCAGTGGTAAATCTTAGTTTTAATCCAATACTGTCCTTGGACTGCCTAATGACCTTTGCATGCTAGCCATCTCTGAAATAAGCATCTAATTTTCCATTTCACTATACAAGACTAAATATTTAGTTTAATTATCTGTGGGTGACCATCCATTCTTAATTAACTAAGAAAAATCAATATTTATTGTATTTGTGGAAAACATATTTAAGGCTGGAATATCTCATTAATGAAATAAAACCACATTTCCACATTTCTTCACATTTGCTCAGTTTTAGGGCAACGTTATGATACCATTTAATCATTTTAAATTGCTGAACTGGAGATTTTCCAAATTTCCCTAATTTGAAGTCACAAAAATTTTAACCATGTCCCAGAGCACCCTCTTCATATATTCTCTCACTGAGTATATATGTTAATGTGCATTAATTATACTCTTTCTAAGTACTGTACATGTTTCTGACATGAGGATTCTACATTACAGTGAAGGATTATTGTACTTTCTAGGCCCACTGCAGCTACAGTAGCTTCAATCACTTTAATATATTTTATTACAAGTAGCATTTAATTAACAGTACATCTACTGCCCATGTGAAGGATCCAGTCCTGCACACGTTTAGGCACGCACTTAATTTTGTGCACTGTGAATGGAACCGACTGTTTTCTTAAAAGAATGGTATTCTAACCCCCCAAAAACACTTAGATTTTTACTGCTGTGTGAAGCGGCTGACACTGCAGACACATAAAAGAGGAATGAGAACTGTGGCTGAAAAAAATAAGATCTTTTGGACAGGCTCAGGAGACTAATTTCATTTATCCCTATATTTTATTTTTTAAATAGAATGGATTTACTGGTACTGAAAGATATTAGTTTCTTTGTGTACCTGAAGGTTTTTTTTATATGCTTCAGGTAGCTCTTGAAGGGATGGTTTATGGTGATTGTATGGGACAGTAAGCAATTGTGTTGGCACTGGAGTTTTTTTCAGCAATGCAATTCCCTCTATTCTGAAGAATAATCTTTCAGAGGTATCCTTAATAATTTTTTCAGAACAATTGGAGAAAGACTCTATTGGAGAACCAACAAAAGATAATATTAAGCTTTTGGGGAAAGGACAGAACAACTTTTTAAAATCTTCCTTGCTCTAGTACCAAAGCCACATCACTGTGCACACCTGTTCCCTTCATGGATTGCCTGAAAATTCCTCACAGCAGATACAAAGTGTAATAAACTAAAGGGTTATAAAAACACGGCTGTGCAAAGGAGAGGTCCCAGGGCATATTCAAGTTCTTGCTAATTTTTCTATGCTTAGTTTGGGGCTTTTGTCACACTTTGCATCAGAGCTGTGGGTGCAGGAGAGATGGGAATCTTCTAGTACTGTCCAAGGACAGTTTAGGATGGAGCTACAGAAAATACAGGGTGAACCAAAAATTTGGTTTTCCTGTTGGAAGACGAAATTATTAAGGAATGCTAAGAAATAGAAGAGCTATTATATAAATACATATGGCAATGAAATTTCAACATTCAATTATCATGTATATAAGTTTAAAAATATTTCCTCCAGAAGAATGTGGTTTCTTCACACTGGTGTAGCACTGCAAAGTATCTGGATGCCCACACTGCTTGAAAAATGATTGCTTCACCTTTCGGTGAAACCACTAGGTGGAGATGTAGGTTTACCAAGCTAGGATTGCCACAAGGCTTTAAAAGGCACAAGATTGAAAAACGCCTCTTAAAAAGAAGTACAAGATTGATAAATTATGTATCTTGTTGGTTACAAATTCCAACACATCTTTGAAGGAGGAAAAATGGGAAAAAACTAAATGCTCAGTTGTAAAATTGTCCAAGCAAATTATTATTTTTTAAGACACAAGTTCTGATGTTTAAGACTCCGAGAGAGTAATCACTTCATGTTATAAATTGTCTGCTGCCAATACACACACATTTTCCTTTATTCTCCTACCAGCTGCTAGCTCATGCTATCAGTGGTCAGGAACAAACAAACAAAAACTACCCCTAAATTTTTAGCCCGCTTTCAAACTTCCAAACCAGTGGAAATAGCAACTGTCGGTTTTCAGGACTGTTTGCTCAAGTTGAGGGAATTCTAATTCTGGCACTTTTTCAGCAGCATCCTGATATCTGCTATAAGATATAAAAAGAAAAGTATGGTATTCTGAGTTTCTTCCTTTAAAAAAAGACCCATTTCCTACTGTCTTTCTGCTGTGTGTGCTTGATCATGGAAAAGGAATATCAGAAGTTGAATGAAATAGTTGTTTACGTGTACTGCTTCCACTTTCCTTTACGTAAACCTTTTCTATATCTCCACTACTTATCTATGTGCGCTACAAACTTTCCCACTGCAGACAATGAGAATCTGGCTATTTTCCAGCAGGGGAGAGTGATACAGAATTAATTCTTCCATATTTCTCCCCTTAATGAAAATGGTCTTGCAGCTCCCGCTATTTTTTCCGATGGGTAGGAATAACAAGTGTTATCTTGACTTCCACCCCTCAGCATCAAAAGAAAGTTAACTAAGGTAGTTTATTCTTGTCTTCAGATTCACGTAAGGGCTTTGTACATTTTTTCTTTTTTTTTTTTTTTTAATGTAACTTTCAAAGTCTTATTAGAAAGGATTTGGAAATTAATTGACCTCCTTTTAAAATGTTAGGAAAAGAAATGTGTGGCAGATATTAGTTTCAGGAAGGTCAGTATCTTCATAAAAATTATCCCTCCTTTTCTATAACCTTGGATATGGACCTGCTTTTAGCCAAGTGTCTGAGATTTAATACCGTTTACTACAAGCTCTGTAATTCTGCTAATAGTGTATGTAAGTCTAAGCTGTAAGTGGATACATCATATATCACTTCTAGCTTCTTTTTTTCTCATTTCTGCCAAAGCCTTCTTGTTTAGAAAGAAAAAATAAGTAATAATATTTCAGAAGTAAAACCTGAGAATTGCAGTATTTTAGGTGCCATTGTCCAGTGAGGTGATTATTTTTTTCAGTGCCTGCAATTTCTAGAGCTATTTTGAGGAAGGACAACAGAAATGGGAGTAACTACTAAATATTTGAGCAAATTACGTCAAAAGAAGGGAGGCATTTCTCTTTCTGCTAGAAAACTCTTTAAAGACCCCCACCATCTGACAAACTCCCAAAACTGGTGATGCAGGGTCCTGCAGCTGCATTCATCATATTCAAGGGGAAATGCAGGCTGTTAGGAAGATAAACAATGAAGCTCTTCTGAAAGCTAAACTCATGGAAGGGAAACAGTTACGTAAGAAACCTAAGAAAAGCGACTTCCCTTAACAAACAGTATTCTAATTTTGCAGAATATGTATCCTCACATCTTAACAGTATTTCTTATACTCTTGTCCTACCCTTCCACATTGCAATGCTTCACAATAAATGCTATGAAATGGAGATCCTGGTTATTTATGTAGACTAAAATATTTCAGGTTTCTTCAGGGCAAATTACTTCAGGTCTTGCATGACGAAAATAAGATTTTTTTTTTTTTTTTTTTTTTGAGGATTACAACAAGGTCTAAAAGCTAACAAGAGACAGGTAAGTCGATGGTAAGCAGAAAAGAAAAGGAAAGGAAACCTGGCTGGGGAGGAGGCAGAGTTCAGTTTTAGACTTAAAGGACTGTGTGATTTATTAGTATTATAAAAATGCCTGTCATTTTAGAAATACATGCATCTAGCAACTACACAAGCCGAAAGTTCTCATATGCAGCAAGACGGAAAGAAAGAAAGCAACAAAATTCTCAGCCAGATAGAAAGGATGAGGTTAAAGCTGCAATTTGCAAAGCACTACTTTCAGGGGGAATCTCTCTGCATTTTGAGAAGCAAAAGGAGTCACTAAGGTGAGAGCATTTCTGCTGATGAAGGGCAGCCTGCTTGCCTCTGGGCTAACACTTTAGCCCCATCCCAACTAAAACTTGGGTTTGTACTAATCCAATTCAGATCCTTACCCCAACCAACCCCTCCTTCCACCTCCTCAGATGAGAATGTGCCCATCTTTTCATCCTACATTAGCTCTGAATGCCTCCTAATCAGTTACAGATTGAGAAGGAAAACGAAGAGCCCCTGTATTAAACAGCTTTTTCTCCTCAAATGTTGAATATGAAGTTCTCCTTAAAAAGCATTTCCTACTGTGGTCACACACACACCTACTGAGGTACTTGCCGAAATAACCCAGCATAGAATTAAGACTCTTCTGACAGTCAGGGAAAAGAAAGATTTCAGCTTAATCCTAATGAAAAAAGAAAAGAAAAAAAAAAACCCTAGTGTCTGGCAGGAGTCTCTTTTGCTGTTAATCAGTAATGTTGCATCTTAACCCTTTATATGCTACAGCCCAAGTCTGCCTCAAGTCACATCTTTTTTTAAGTCCCATAACAACAGAACTAATTGCAAATAAGGAGCTGAAAGAGGCAAGATCAGTTGTCTGACTTTAGGATTTAGCTGGCAGCACAAAAGCTGAAGGGTACCTGGATTCCCAGTTTCTATGTGCCATTCTGCCCTACCCAAATAACCTCCCTCCTGTCCTCTGTTATCTCTGTAAAATTATTTTGCTGAGACTGTTGGATTAGTTCAACACATCTTCCACCACGTCGTCCCTGGTTTTAGGGTCTGATACATGCAACGCGCACGCTCACACACAGAAACATCCTAACTCGCAGCCACAGTAACAAACCAGAGGGCACGGGGGGGAGGACCACCCTCTGACGATCACATCTGAGGAAAACAGACGTTCCCCTCACCTTGAAACCCTCTCTACTTTTAGATGAGAATACATTTGATCAAAATACGATGCCATTCATCTTATGTGGCTGTTTGTCGATCATAGCTCCTGGAAGGATAAGCAAACCCTATGGAAAGACATTTATCTAAATTATCCTGATAAAATGCTATCACTCTGTGGGGAAAGAAAAATGAGGCGGAATGCTAGTTTGTACACAATTATACTAACCTGGAGGAAAATTGGGATGCGGAGTTGAACTACACTTAATAAAAGTTGGAGTGCCAGTTAAAAAAAAAGAAATACTTTCTTTAAGTGAAGTTTCTCCTTTGTGGGGATTTGGTCAGTTTGAAAATGAAAAAAAAAAAAAAAAAAGATTAAAAATATGAACTGCGTCTTCCATTCAAACATATAGTTAGTGTAGTGTTTGTGACTTTCCTCTTGACAACTAGATAAGAAGATAAATGCGTAGTTTCTCTTAATTAGCCTTTCTTAATTAAAAACACCAGAGGTATTTGTGATCATAATGAACTCTTCTGACAGAATGGTCACTTGTTCTTCTGGATGTCACTCCAGGAAAATTAGATTTTTTTTTTTTTACAGGGGATAAATTCTGTGCTAAGGAAGAAATAAATGATGCCCGCAAAAGCAGTGTCCCCTTGGTTTTATCTGAATGAGATGGATGTGTATCTTGTGGTTTTTAGAATGGTGTGGGGCAGTATTAGCCATCATTAGCACCCCAGTATGGATCCAATTCACTAATTACTTATGCTGTCTTGGTTCACTGAGATTTAAGTACCAAGTCAATCCCATTATCTGCAGTCTCCCAAGCTTGCCAGAGTCATCCGTCTTTTATGGAAAAAAAGCACAAGGGTTATCAATAGGACCCTGAAATACTTGGGATTTTCCCACTTCAGGAGGAGGCAAGATTAGTCCTTACTGAAGTCGCATCTTCTCTAAGCTGCTACTTTGGATGTGATAAAAGTGAATGCTGACAATTATCCATAACTACATAAAGAGCAGGAGAGAGAGGGAAGGAGGCAAGAGCAGCGAGAAGTCTGCCACACATGCCTGCATCTGTCCTACGGTCGCAGGCAGCTTTTCATATCACCTTAGAGCTACAAATTACAATTCGTCTGTTACAAACACGCGATAATATAGTCAGAAATCAGAAATTAAAATATTCCAACGGCCTCGGGCCTCCTCAGAGAGAAAGAGAGAGGGAGAGAGGCTGAGAGGGAGAGAAGGAGGAGGGAGAGGAAGAGAGTGGAGTACGCTGAGCCCCTGCGCTGCCTGTGTTGTTTGTGCCCTCCCTTCTCCATCCTACATGTTTAATGTCTGCAGCAGTACCGAGGCCTTGTCTGTTTGGGATGGTTGATTGACATCTGCTCTGCCGAGAGGAAGGAACTGGCAGCTATTGGCAGCACTGTCACGTTCATTTGCACACTTTATGAAGCAGCAGTGTGGCTACTAATACAAAAAGAAATCTTCTAAGCAGCATGACATCTCTTGGAATGGAATATTTGTCTTTACAAATGATTGCACTGCTGCCAGTACTTGACATGGTGCTCGCAAACATGTGTAATTGTTGGAAGTGTAATGATGATTATTTGCATATTTAATGTTCAAACAAGTACTGGAGAAGCAACTTAGACTAAACCTTTTATGGGGAGGATTTAAATATGTTCAGCATCAGCCTGATGAGTCCCAGAAAGGAGTCAGGGTCTGAGGGGAGAGCTTGTGAGCACGGCTGCTGTATGAAGGGGAGTTTAAGAAATCACCCTGGAATGCACCACTCCTCAGATATTTTATAGGTTTATTTTGAGACAGATTTCATATGAATTCCTCTCCCATTCATTTATAATTGCTCAAAATTATATTTAAACGTAATTATATGAAAATTTAGGAATGTTCTATTTATCATGTGTCTGAAATCAGCCAAACAGCAAAGTGAGGAAAGTAGATAAGCAAGCACATGTTTACCAATAACATCAGTTTACAGAAAGGCTGTGCGTGATGGCAACGGCACTTATTTTAACTCTTTGGCATAAGTGTGAGAAGAGTGCAGGTCACAGGAGGGAAGTTTATGAACCCTTTTTCCTGGGCTGGAAATACAGTGCTGGACATTTGCCTTAGAAATCAAGAGCCATGCCCAGGTTGATAGAAGAGGGATTTCTTCCCTATAGAAAGCCCTCCTCTTTCTGCCTTAGGAAGAGACTTTTCACTTTCTCCTTCCACATGAAGTTTTTTTCTTTTTAACAGACCTTGCACGCACATATGTGCACACAGGCACGCGCAGTTGCATGTATAAAGGGGAAACATTTTACAAAAGAGCTCTCCAATGCAGCAGAAAGAAACAATACTTTTGAAGGCAGTATTGTTCCCCTGGGAAGGATACACGCTGGTTTTATCAGTGAAATAATTTCAGATAATACAGATACATGAATGGCAATTTAGCCCTTCACCTTTCGTGAAGAATTTCTTCAACTGAGGACTTCATCTTCTCAACTATTTTTTTCATCTTAAAGATAGGCCTTCTCTAGGTGAAACTTTCCCTTCTTAAAATACTTAACAATTAGCTTTCATCTCCCCACCCTACCCCAACTCTCCTGCTCCCTTCCTCCTTTTTTCCTTTCTCTTCCTCTCTTTCTCTTTTCTGTGTGGTCTCAGTACCAAGAGGTTTATAATCACCAAATCCTACATTGTTTGAGGGGCAGCACAATAAACTTGACTCAATTATCATGCTGTAAATTGATTTAAAAAAAAAAAAAATCTGATGGATGAATAGAGACTGAATATCTTCGTCTCTGACCCTGTCGTATCATCAGCAATTCTCTGGCAGGACTCCCACTTGATTGACAACACTGCTAATGAACACTGTCTTAGGCCATGTAATGATTTACCTGCCATGAACAAGGTTTGGCAATGCTACCTTTGCATACCTGTCACACAATTAATCCTTTAAAAAACAGATACATTGTCTTGAAGCATGGAAGTGTCTGGAAATTAATAGAAAAGTGAAGGCATAAGATAAATATATGTCTGCTCATTAAGCTAATCAGGATTATTTTGTTGCTTATCTTGTTCCGAAAGCAGTCCCCCTCTATTGATTTTAGCTACCTGTTGTATCATCCTCACAAGAAGCCAGTATCCTTCTCTATCTGACCAGCTCCTACCTTATTATTTACCTTGGCCAACAATGAATGCAGAAAGTATTCAGCTGACTGTGGTTGTAATCATTCTTTGCAACTGAATGTGTGTTTGACTTTTGTGGGGTTTTTTTAAATTTTTTTTTTTCACTCACACTCAGACCATCTACCTGCTCTGCTTTGTCTTCTAGGAAGCTGAAAGTAAAGAAAACTTTGTACAGCATCTGGTATTAATGTGCAGCTCATTGTCCTTCTGACTCTACCTCCAGATCCTAACCAATCCTCCTCACCATATGAACAGAGTGAAAATGCTGGGGTGCGAAGGACCCCTTTATTGTATGCAGTTCTCACTAGTCCCTGAGCAGGATTCTGGAAGAAGGATGATCTGTGTCACTTTGCCAGCAATAAATAGTGTCTTTTACTTCTTCAGGCACCACAGAATTGAAAAGTCACCCAAACCTGTGTTTGCTGGCTCATTGAACGTTACTCGCTGTGTGTCAGTATGTACCCCAGGTACCTTCCACAAAGTGTAACTCAACTGAAATGCAGTCTTGCATTTTTGTAAGTAGTTAATTGCTTGCCTAAAAAAAATGAGAATGGGGGCAGGGGCACTGGAGGGTGGCTAGGAAAAGCGGTTAAGGAGAGGAGGGGCTCATAAAAGAAACAGTTAGACTGCAAAGTTGAATTTAGTTCCTCATGAAATTCTTTGAAGAAGCAAAAGTATTTAAAAAACATATGACAATAATTAGCAGTATTTCTTTGGGGATTTGTTTGTTTGACCTTAGCCTTTTAATCTGTCAAAGTATGCTAATAAGCCTGACAGACAGAAAGATAAAATGCAGAGACAGATGAACTAACTGAGAAAACATCAGTACAATACTGAATATACTTGTGGAAAAAGAAAAGAAAAAGAGTGCAATTAAACATTACCTCAAGACTTTGATGATGTCCTATCATGGCAAAGTTGCTTCTAAATTGGAAGGAGCATATACACAAGGTCACTATGATTGTGTCTGGCATCTCTGATGGTTTTATTTTGAACAGAAAGACACCTTTCTAAGTTCATTTTCTGTCTTAAATTTCAATCCAATGTATTGAAATACTGGTTTCTGCACATTGTTTTACTGCTGGGGATTACTGGGTACATTTCACCAATCCATGCCTGTTTATGGCTTGAGAATCCTAGAGCTATTGAGCAAGCAGACAAGAGGTTTCCTTCTGCCTTGAAGAAGTGTGAAAAGGCTTGGTTTCCAATGGGGTGGTGGTTTTTTCTCTGTGAGACCTTTCAGGTTCTGTGTGAAGCCAATGAGAATGATGATCCCTAAAATAAATAGCTGCTTTTAAGGAACAGTCTATTCTTCATTCAAGGGGAGCTGCAAAACCAGGAGTATTCAACAGGAGTAAATGGCAGCACATAAGACAGTTTTTCGAGGACATAGGAAAAGGAGTTTACATTTTTTTTTCCTTTCTGAAATAACTGGTTCTGTCTTCTCACTATAACCCAGGGGACTTTTGGTGGCACTAGGATAAGGTCATACCATAACAGGCATTTAAAGAAGTGTTGCCTGCCCTCACATGTAAAGCTTCTCAAGTCCTTCTGTTCAAGGGGACTAAGAAAACTGCCTGACGAAGTGTTGTTTTTCATTGGTACCACCTATCCTCAGACCTCCAGAGAGCCCTTTGCAAGATCAGAAACATGATGCTGTGCTGATTCTAAGTAAAAGACTAGTCATTCCCACTTCCATTCTTAATAAACAAACTATAAAGAAGAGGTTAAAAAATTTCCCTGGGCTAATGTTCTCTCCGTATCCTGGTGTACTGGGACCGATTTCCGGATGGTGAAGATAAGAATTACTGAAACCGCAGAAAAAAACCTGAAGCATGCTTTCCTTTTCAGATATCTTGCTGCCATGAGCTCTAAACCAAGAAATTAAACCTAAATCAGGATGTAGACTTCTCTTTGCTGTGTGACTAAGTTGGGCAACTCACTTCCATGAAGTGAGACTGTGAAGGAGTTCTTCAAAATAAAATGTTTGCACATTGTATATCAGTGTATCTTATTTCCTGACAGGACATCTGATACTCAGCTTTTCCATACAGCCAAATGAAGCATGACATTTAAAAAAACCTTTTTCCAATGAGTGAGCTACCCACCCCACTTAAGCTCCCTAAAAATATACAGAAAATGAAACATAGACATGTCTTAGCAGCCAGAAGTGTGTCTGAAATTACTGCCTTTGCAAAGCTTTTACATTTAGTCAACTTTATAATCACTTAAAGAGCTCATCCAAGCTTGGATTTTTAAAAATGTAGCTAAGGGCTTTCTTCCTCTCTCTGAGCCAGATGCACAATTATAAGCCAAAAATTAAACCCAATTAAAATAAAAAAAAAAAAAAAAAAAGTGAACGTGATCAAGCTGAAGGAGATACCCAGGGCCTACTGTTAAGGAACAGAGTGACCTGCTACATTCAGTGTCTTGCAAAGGTCCTTATACCAGCACCTCGGAATTAGAGATGCTGATCTGCACAATACACGGGGCGTCGTCCGGTTAGAGCTTTTCTTAAGAACCATAGCTTTGCTTATCGTTCGACTTTCACCTGCAGAACACGACGCCTGCTTCTTGAAGCACCCTCTCTGCTCAGGTGTCACTGGTGGGAAGGAGAGCTGACTTCCCAGCCAGGCCAGCGGACGTCCCCGCATGGCTCTGCGCTGGGCCGCGGCAGACGTGTCCCTCTCTTGGCTGATTCCCACCTTGAAGCCCAGCTTCCCGCCGTGGGCGAGTGAGTGAGCAGGAAGGCACCTTCAAGGTGGGCTTCCAGGGAGATGGAGGAACATCACCAACCCCCTAAGGCAGACCCACCCTCCAGCCGCCCCAGTTCTTTGGGGGCCGCCACCGGCTGCTCGGAGGCCCCGGGCCCCGCCGGCCCCTTCCCCGAGCCCCGCGGGGTACGTCCGCGGGCCGGCGGAGCCCGGGGGTTCGGGCCGGGGGGAGCTGGGCCATGGGGTGGGGGTGGGGGGGGTGCCGGGGCGGGGTGGCGGCGCCTTTTCTCCCTGGCGGCTTGGAGAGGTGGGCCGGGGCTTTCAGAGGGGCTGACAGATCTGAAGTTTTGGAGGCTGAATGAAAGAAACACTCAGCTAACAAAACAGTGCGCCACAGAAGAAGTTTCATCTGGTCTGGCCAAATCCCTCCTTTCTTTCCATCTTTTCTCTCTTAATAACAGCTGCCCTCTCATTCCCTGTTACTCCGCTGTGAAGAACAAAACCTCCCTCTGACTATCTGTTTTTCTTTTCTTCCCCAGAGTAGGTCTCATTACTGGTGATTAGCAGATGATTAAAACCAATTCAGCTTCCCCCAGTAGATATTTTCTCCCTGTTTGTGACTAACGCGTCAGTCTTCAATGAACGTGCTCCTAAGCTTATTAACGGGCTCAGAGGATTAGCTGCCACCGAGCGCCGCCGCTCCGATATTGTGATGCAGCGAGTGACATGGAACCATTTGCTGAGCACAGGCAGGGCCGCTGGGACCAAATATCTAAATCGCAATTTTAGTTTCCGTGTAGAACGAGGTTGGAGGGGAGGGGGTGTTGGGGGGGGGGGGGGGGGGGAGGGGGGGGGGCCGGAAATCCTAGCAATAATTACAAAAATCAAACGTTTGGCGAAGTCTGAAAATAGCCTTAAACTTAAGGGCAGGAGGACGGCCGTTCAGAAATACCCCCCTCCCACCGCCCCCCCACCCCCACCCCCCCCCCGAAAAAAAAAAAAAAAATCCCGAGCCCAACCCAACTATAAAATATAGGAGCTTCCCTCATAGGGAGATTAGGTGGTTTGAAATCCAAAAGGGACTATTATGGTCAGCTACCACTCCAAAACATACAGGCCACTCTCGAGGTTGACATGCAAAGGTGTGGGTGTGTATCAAATCTATCTGCTGCCCGTATATTACTATGCAAAACCCCAGCCTGTAGTACTCTCAAATCGGAGATTAGAGCGGGATGCAAAATTAGAAGCTTCACTTTATCCCACCCATCCCTTTAAAAACGATCAAGCTTAAATAAAATTTAATAGCTAATAATAAATGAAAAGAGGTCAAAATTATCTGCAGGTTTGAATTATGCAGTAAATTATCCTGGAGATAAAGAAGAAACATTGTGAAACAAGTTAAAAAAAGTCATGAAAAATATTTTCAAATTATATGTTTCCTCCCTATTGTTTTATGTTTTCTATTTGTTGTAGTTTTTTAAGGATTGTGGTATTGAATTGTGGCCACGTTTATAAAATTGACTCCCTACATTACACTTCTTTTCACTAGATGGACATCATTGTAAACAGTCCAGATAAATAAACTGATTTGCACTCACGCTCCTTTTAAAGTCACTTGGAGCTAGAAAATCTGACCATTGCAGTTGTAGGAGAACCCAATTTTTCACTTCAGGGAAATTTCCTGATGTAAAACCCTCCTTCCATTTTGGAATAGAATATAGGAGAACAAACTTTTTCTAGATATTTCCTATAAAGTAAAATTTAAAAAGAAACATTATTTGATTTCTGGTCAACTGAAATATTTTATTTGGCCTGATTTGTAAAATTTACTTTTCTCTGACTTTTGTTTATTTTTTTCAATAGTCAGGATTCATTTGTTGTATATTACACACACAGAACTGAAAACCTTTTAAAATCAAAACTGAAATTCTTCACATAATGGGGTTTTTTAAACAAATTTCTTAATTCATTAAAAACCTGACACTAAGCACTCTTTAGAAAGACACTTTCAACATTCTGCAAAATATTTCACAACACAAAATATATACTTTTTGTACTGAGGATTGTTTCAGGGAAAAATTTCAGAGTGGCTTGAGTGGAGACAAACTCTGATGACTAAACACAGAGTTAGAACCTTAACTTTAGGCATCCAGTTTTGAAAACAAAGCAAAAAAAACCCCCACTTTGTAAGGAATTTTTTCTCACTCCATTCTTAAATGCTTTAAAATAAAAGAAAAAGCTCCTCCAAAAAAATTCCTTTTTCACATCTTCAGATTTCTTCTATTTATATTTTCCATTGTCCTCTTTCCAGTGCAGCTTAACTCTGAGTGTGCTGAAGCTTGAAATGTAGCTTCCGATTTATAATAGCAACAGGGCATGCAGCAAATGTCAACAAATCCCCTGTCACCCAGGCAAGAAAGAAATGTGAGAGGTAAGGCAGAGTAGCCTTTCCTTGCTGCACAACACAAAAAAAACCTCAGTGAAAAATAAAGAACTAAGATCTTGCTCATGAAAAACCATATGAGTCCATTAATATCAAACCAAAATTGTGACAGGAGGGTGACAAGCATTGAAAATAGCCAGTTATATATACAATGCAGGTATAGACCTATGCGTTTGATATGTATGTAATTTTAAAACGAAACTCCATCTACCTCCCCCTTTGCAAAATTAAAGGAATTCCAATAGACCAGATTGGCCATATTCTGTAAAAAAAAGCACCCCATAAAACCCACATCACTGACCTCAAGTGACCTCCATAAATAAGTAACTGCTGAAGGATCAGCTCCCTTGTTGTGAAACAATAGACCCAAACTTCAGTGGAGTGCATGCAAGAAAATGTCACAGGAGGGTAGCACAGGATTTCAGAGGAGAAAGAAAGTTTGGGGAATAACAAGTACACACTGCCAAGTTACTGAGGAAACCTTTTAGCAAAGGAAATTCTGCATTTGTCTTAACTTTTAGAGCAGCAGGTAACCCCCTTCTTTCTATTTTGTTAATAGAGATGGGGAGATGTGATAGAAATATATTGTATTCTTTGCCACTCACTCTTTTTTCCCCTGTCTCTAAGCTGTCATTTTTTAAATTTATTCACTGGTCAGCAGTGAATCATGCAAAACATAGCAGGCCACTGGTTCTTTGTGAATTTTCTGTCACTGGTTTTTACTCTTTCTAGTGTGATCAGTCACCTGAGTCACATTACAGGCTTATTTCTGGCTTCAGCTTGGAACAGAGTACCTGTAAGACAAGAGGGAAAGCTGCCTTTGATTGTGTCAAAAGGTCTATGAAACTAGGAGCTGATAGATTGGTTCATAAAAGAAATTTAAGAATATTTTAAATCTCTTCCTTTGGACTACTTCCTGCCTGAAAAATCCTTACTGGGAAAATGTGGATATTATGAGCAGGTTCATTCTTAAAATGGATTTTCTTCTTTTATCATCAGGGACAGAAAGTGATTTAGACAAATGGAGTGTCATAGGGAGCTTTTTTGTGTCATTTGAGGCCTTGTCCATCTGTAAGATGAGGCCAGTGCCTATGAAAAGCAGGGTTTGCCTGTCCATCATATATGCAGATTTGAATTCAATACCACAATTGCAAGAGAGGGAGTTAGTTCATCTTCAGAGGCTACCACCACTGAGCTGGATATTACCTCCTTAATCTGAGCTGTGATAACAATCATGTGTTAGTTAAAACCACCTTCCTGGTTGCTTCATTTCTTTCTGAGACGAAAGAAGTATAGAGATGATAAAGGGAAACATACTGCATCTGTGGCCAGAACTGGACTGGCTCAGAAAAGGGAAGGCTGACATGAAATTAAGTTCTGAATGTTAATCCTAAAGCATTCGTGTCATAGTTTAAGATATCTGACTTAAATTTAGAAGTGGCCACTGCAATAAGGAGAGTTAGGAAGAGACAGAGAGAGCAAGATGTATGCAGAGGACTAGTTTTAGCACTCAGCAGTTGGTATTGTTACTAGCACACCGGGCAATCCAGCAGTAGTGTTGTGCAGGCATCAGTGCTGGAGCCGCTCCTCTTCCTCGAGTCTCTAGTTTTAAAAAACAGATGATTATGCAGGAGTAGTATTTTCAGCATCTTTTTACATGGAAGGATGGAACGTGTCTGGGTAGGAGAGACTCCATTTTCTGAATCACTTGTGTGTTTACTTTGCCTTGAATTCAGTTATATTTTTTTTCAGCAGGAGGACGTAAAGTAGTTGCTGACTCTGTATTCCGCTGTACCACAACACTTGGTAGAGGGAAAGGAAAGCAAATGTGCAGAGTTGCCAGGAGACAGATTTATTCTGAACTTCAGCAGCTTGGCACTTCCACCACAACGCTCCTTCCCCCTTCCCTCATTCCCTCACGCTCCAGGCACAGGCAGATAGACCAGAAATAGCAGGAAATGACCCGCTCCTGTTTTGTACTAGAGCATTCAGTTTCGTTTAATTCTGAGCCTTTCACAGCCTCACAAATCAGCATGAATGTTTTCAAAGAATGGCTGTGAAATGGGTGCAACATGGAAAATTCAAGTAGTAAATTTGCCTAGAAGCATCTGATCCTTCTTTTCCTGCTTCCAAATGCCTATTTCTTCTTTGTGTTCAAAAGTAACATTTGAGGAGAAGGGAAATAAATTAATTTTTTAATCTGTTTGGTTTTTGTTTTTTGGTTTTTTTTTGTGTGTGAAATAATATGTTTGCAAACACTCTTAATGTGGAGTAGGAATGAGGCAGAACTGGTGTTCCCCATCCAAACCTCTGCCACTTTCAGAGGACTAATCTGAAAACACATGCCACAAGAAAAGTGTCTTTAGGAAATAGCTTGTATGTTTTGTTTGATCTGAAGATGAATGCTGGCTTCCAACATAAACCTGGAAATGTACACAGTCTGATTTGACTTACCTTCTCTGTAACTTTTCTCTATCTGTTGCTAGACTGCAGTGATTTTAATCTGACCATAAAGGAAAGATCTCGAAGAAACTATGGAAAGCAATAAATGACGTTAGAGTATGGAAATACTAGAGTTAAAGAAATAAAAACCCTATAATGAATCAAAAAGCAACAACAAAAGCCTTATATGGCTAGAGAAACCACACACAAAGGCACACAGAAGTGGAGCCTGTTAGGGTATAGGAGGACAGATTACAACACTTTCATGCCCTGAGGGTGGATAGGATTGGTGGAAACCAGAGAATACTGGTCAGATACTGGAGATAAGAATTATTTTAGCTGCAATTTCTGCAGAACTAGAGAAATTAGGACTCCTTTACTATAATGGAAATGGATTCATGCAAGGTACTGTTTCACAACTGAGTTTACTTATAACTGTCGTATAAGTCTTTCTGAATAGGGAATATCACAATTAATGTAATTTTATAATTGCTTGTGTTTCTTTAATATGGTTCATTCTGCCCACTCCCTACCTAAAAGACATCACATTCCTCAAGTTATTCCCATCACCATGACTGCTTAAAAAAAGAAATACTTCAATTTAGATATCCAATTTATGTTTTAAATCTCACCTCTTCTAAAACTTTGTTAAAGGCCTACTTAATTCAGAGATCTTACTGTTTTTATCTCATTATGAGTCACATTCCTCTGCCATCATTGTTTACTGTTTCTATAAGTTTTTTTCTTAGATTCCTTGTCATTTTTCCCCACAGCTGTGAAAAATGCAATTCAGCCTTACAGCTATGCCATGTGTCTGGGTCTAGCCATTCCACTGCCTGGGAGAATGTGCTAAGATCGATGCTTGGATCTTTACCTAGATTACAGAATCACAGAATCAACTAGGTTGGAAAGGACCTTGAAGATCATCTAGTCCAACCATTAACCGAACACTGCCAGTTCCCATCTACACCATATCTCTCAGCACTATGTCGACCCTACCCTTAAACACCTCCAGGGATGGGGACTCTACCACCTCCCTGGGCAATCCATTCCACTGCCTAATAACCCGTTCTGTAAAGAAATACTTCCTGACATCTAGTCTAAACCTTCCCTGGCGCAACTTGAGGCCATTCCCTCTTGTCCTATCGCTTGTTACTTGGTTAAAGAGACTCATCCCCAGCTCTCTGCAACCTCCTTTCAGGTAGTTGTAGAGGGCGATGAGGTCTCCCCTCAGCCTCCTCTTCTCCAGACTAAACACCCCCAGTTCCCTCAGCCGCTCCTCGTACGACATGTGCTCCAGACCCTTCACCAGCTTCGTTGCCCTTCTCTGGACATGCTCGAGTAATTCAATGTCCTTTTTGTAGTGAGGGGCCCAAAACTGAACACAGTAATCGAGGTGTGGCCTCACCAGTGCTGATTACAGGGGTAAGATCACTTCCCTGTCCCTTCTGGCCACGCTATTTCTGATACAGGCCAGGATGCCATTGGCCTTCTTGGCCACCTGGGCACACTGCATGTTTGGATGTAAGGATAGCTACTCCTGCTCCGTGTGGGGTCTTCCATGGGCTGCAGGGTGGATATCTGCTCTGACGTAGTCCATCATGTTCTGTAGGGGGACAACCTGCTTCACCATGGTCTTCTCCATGGGCTGCAAGAGAATCTTTGCTCCACTATTTGGAGCAGCTCCTCCCCCTCCTTCTTCACTGACCTTGGTGTCTGCAGGGTTGTTTCTCTCACGTTTTTTCCCACTACTCTCCCTCACAGTTACTGAGCAGTGTTTTTCACCCTTTCTTAAATATGTTATCACAGAGGATCCACCAGCATCACTGATGGGCTCAGCTTTGGCCAGCAGGGTGTCCATTTTGGAGACATCTGGAAGCAGTTGTGTCTGACATGGGGGCATCCCCTGCTTTCTCCTCACAGAGGCCAACCCTGCAGATCTCCCACTACCAAAACCTTGCCGTGTAAACCCAATACAATGTGGAAACAATATGATGGCTTACATGATTGGCAAATTTACACCAACTGAATAATTCTCCAGGTTAAAATGAAGTCATGGTGTATGTGTCCATGAATGCTACAGTGCAGATGCTGCTTTGGGTGAACATCTGATATATGGCCTTTAAAGGGCAAGAAAGAACTTAATTTTTTTATTGAAGCTCTACCTAAAATGTGTCTCAGGAAGAACTGAGAGTATGGGACTGTAATCTGAGTAAAAGGTGGTGCCTATGAATGGAAGAATCTTTCCACAAATATGATGATACTCCAAAGACACATTTATCTAAAACTCCTAGGAGCTGTTCACACACTCAGAGAATGCAGAAGAGGTTTCCTGCACAAAAGAGACAGGTGTCTGGGATGAGAAGATGGAGTTCTGTCCTCCTTGGTCTTCTTACAATGGCTATTGCAAAATATTGAAGTGGGTTCTTAAATATCTGCTTTCTGTACTTGATTTAGCTGCAGTAGCATGTGTTGCTGTTATCCTCAAATACAACATTCCCTTTCTTTTCTCCTAGTTGTTAACAGCTACTTCAAAACTATAGCCAAGTGGAGAGTTTTAAATAAATACATCAATAAATAAATAAAACCGTGACTTCAAGCAACACTTTCCAACCCCTCAGTATGATATTTAAAAAAATAAAAGGTGTGAGTATAAGAGGGTTGTAAATATAATAGTCAAAATAGTAGGTGTCATGAGTTCTTTATAAAGCAACTTGCTACTTCCCCAAACATCCTGACTTAAGATCTGCTGATGTTGATTGACAATGTAGAAATGATACAATTTTTGGCGTTCTTATTGAAGGGAATTTTTTAGTCCAAATAATTCAGGGCAAATTCTGAGAATTTTAGTTTGCTAGTATTTTTAGCTGATCTATCATACACAAGTTTCCCTCACCACAGATGGTACAGGTGGAATGATAACAGGCTTGCTTACTTGCTTTCTTTTCCATCTTGACATCTGAAACTGCAGAAATCTTCTAAAGGAATAGTGGCCTGGAAGATTTTCAAGATATTCACTATTGTTTCTATGTATTGGTTTGGTTGTTCCTTTTCATTCTTTGTCCCCTTTTCTGCACGGTACAGTTTTTTGTACATCTGAAAGGCAAAATTGTCTCATCACATCTTTTCTTGGAATAAGTCCTTGATGAAAGTCCCACGTGGTAGGGAACTGCTGGTAAAAATGGAGAACCCACAGAAAGAATAGTCTTCAGAGATAAAAACTTACTTCTTCATATACAGCACCATATGTGAGGAATAAATAGAAGGGAAGTGCTCTATGATTTCTTGTTTTCTTCTTTTATTCAGGAACAACTACAATGGTATTTGAGAAATTAAAGAGAAATCTGTTGTGTAGAAGACCATCCAACAGAGTAATAGACTTCTGAATTTGATAGGTACTTTGGTAGTGATGAGAAGAGCAGGAACTTGAGGAGAAGGAAGCAAGGAAGGGAGGCAAGAATGAAGAGAAATGGAAGCAGGAGAGCAGTGTGGTTGATGTAAAGTTAATCAGAGAAGAAAATGATACTGTAAAGGATCAAAGGAAGATGACTGAGTTACTTTCAGAGGAATTTCACAGCAATGAGAGAGGAGACAGCAGGACATGGTGGAGCTCTGAGAGTCTATTGTAAACCAGAAAGGTCATGTTTCAGCTGCCAAGAATTTGTTCTCAGTTACTCTGAACTGTACAATATACTATCCTATTCCTTAGGGAGACATGAAGGATCCCAGATTATCAGCAACCACCTGATCTGCAGAGCTGGAGAGATGAGAAATTCATTAACGATTTTATAAGCTGGATGAGAGAAAATGTTTTCCAAGTAGTGCTTGCACAATTTCCAGTGTCATTAATGCATCTCATGGGCCTGTTTTCTTTTTAAACCATGCTGAACTCCACTAAAGGTGTAAAGAAGAGAATTGGTCCAAACCAAAGTAGTCCTTCTTTAACTCTGTGTACCAAACAGAAAAATCCAGAATAACTTTATCTGTATGGTGGTATGGATGCTGTAGTCCAAACGATTTTGTCATTTGGTTTGCCTATAATGAAAGGAGGCACATTTTAAAAGTATCTTGGCATTGCACACTATGCATCCAATATATGTGTCCATGACTATTCTACCTTGACTGCACAATAAACACTGTTGAAATAACATCCTATCCTGGCAGTACATTCACAGGCACAGGACGATATATGTCTGATCTGTTGTACTTGTACAGTTCAGGAAACCCATTTGTTCAAATCTCATCGTTACTTCAGCAGTACTTTCAATTTTGACAGCCCTGAGGAAAATGAAAGAATTAATTTCCTCATAAACCTCAATGACCACTTCATCAACAGTAGATTTTCCCACCTCTGCTTGATAATCAACTGACTTCTGGCTGCTCAGGTAGCAACACTCTTTTTGAGAACAAATAGCAACAAACAGCATAATGAAATTTCTCAGATGGATAAGCTGCAGCTCCATGGCTGGGACAGGGTCCTCTAATGTCTTAATGGATGTGCTTTTGTTTCATGAGATGATTCTGTATTTACTGGTATATTTCCAGTGCAATTGGCTCCTTCTAAAGTGAACTTGTGTTCTTGGCTCAAGAAGGTAATATGCAATGGGATCATTTGTCAGCTTATACTCAGTCTGCAGCTCCTTTGTTCTTGTCCAGTAGCTCATGCTGTACTGCTGGTACTGCTGGAAAGATGTTGATTTTTTTGTCTTCTGTGACCTCAGAACTGCTTCTGATTTTCCCACTGGTATCTGAGGTAGCTGTGAAGCAGCATAACAGAGAAACAACCATGTTCTTAAAAATAGCTATATTCCTATGCTTCAGCAATAGCCACAGTACCTTGATGTCTTAGGCAAATAGTCTCTCACCATTTCTGTGTGTGGTAAGTACCAGGTAAAGAATTCCACGATCCAAGCACATTTCCTTTCACATCCCAAGAGTGAATGGATAAGTTGTCCCAAGCCACTCTACCAGTTGGATGATAAAACAATGTACCGTCTTTTGTGATGCTATGAATTCCTACCTAGTTGTGGCAGATAAGATCAGTTATCTCTTTTGCTTGACACTGATACAGAATAGTGCTAACAGGTATGTAGGGTGTGACATCAAGCTGCTAATATCAATGAGGTTGCAGGGTAGGCCCCGAAGATCAATTCTTCGAGTTTTATGCAATGGAGAAAGAGGAAACAGAGGTGCAGAGCTGAGCATCTTCAGTGTAAGAGTCTGCAGGCTTGTTAATGGAATTTGTTCCCATGCACCGATACCACAGATGGGTAATGCCAAAGAAACAGCAAGCACAGTGTGATGTGTAGTATAGCAAACAGGAGAGTAAGCAGAATCATACCAATAGCTTACTTCCAGACAAAGCAGAGGGCAAAAAACTGTCTGAAGAGACTAGATGCTTATGCAAATGACATACAGGGAGGAGCAGAGGATCAGTTAGTCTCCATTGCCTTAATTTGCCACAACTGCATGTTTTAACTGTCACTGCCTTGAAGAGCCTGTGTAAACATCTACACTGGGGGCTACCTTACCCTGAAAGTGTCTGCCTCACCATGTGGCTCTCAGGGGCACAAATGAGTGCAGTGTGGATCATGGAAAGAAGAGGAATAAAATGAACGAGAGTGGATTAAGTTTCCAAAGAAGACAAGATCAGTCTTATCTCAATAACCATTCGTTTCACATCTTTACTACTTTTGTCACAGCAATACTATCAGAACAGACAAATGTTAATTTCCCTAATATTCTTTCTCAGACTCAAAAATGAACATAATGAGGGACAAAGACTTAAATAAGTTAGAGTAATTTCCTGAATGCCAGCGACCAGAGCAGGAAGGAGTAGATAAATGCTTGTTCACAATGATTCTCAGATACTACCGCTGGACTTAATCACACTGTCCATTAAACACAAAATCTGATTCCACCTGAGCAAACTCAATCCGGAGACATATGTCTGTGTTTCTGCATGATATGCCCAACCCCAAAAGACAGGCAGAGTTTCTAGTCTGGGCACAGTTGAGTCTGAGTGTGACTTCTGGGTTTGACCCACATAGTGATATTCTACAGCGGCTCAATTTACCAGTCTGAGTCAGTGATGCCCCGAGAATCTTTGCACCATGCTACTTCTCCTAGCATATAAATACCCTCAGGCTTCCAAGTGAACTAAGGTTATCATTTTGAGACAGGGAATACTGACAAAAAAATAAAGCCATAGTATATTAGATTTGACCTGGAAGAAACAGTGTTATGGATTCCAGTTGAAATCCTTTTATGTCTGGATCATAAAGTAGAGCAAGAAGCCCTAATTTTCACTCAGATGAGGCTTGATTTCCCATGGTTACATGGACACTTTTGCTTCAACATGAGCAGTTTCATACATGGTTGTGCTACATTGGGCAGTAATGAAAGTAGATACAAAGCCCTGTATTATTGGCACTCTTCTGAAAACCCAAGTGTGTTTATCAGGATAACCCAATACCATTCATCTGATAAACCTTCTGGCTAGTGCTTCATCTGTCTAAATTATGTAGTGTCATTTAACTAAAGCAAATTACTCCATGGTAGCCAAGATATTGGATCCAATGCAATAACTTTCCATAATGAGAAATACTTAACCTCAAAAATGTGGTAAGGGAAAAATATGTGAAAAATGTTGTGTTTTGGAGAAAAAAAATCTTTAATTAATAATTTATCTGTTTAGTTAATACTCTGACAATGTGACAAGGCCTTTTTGCAGTATTGCTACAGTTAAACCAGATGACAGTCAACTATATCACCAAAAGGAAGCACTATATATATATATGTATGCAAATATTCACATAGAGTATAGTCAAGGCAAGAAAAAAATCCAGTAAACCTTCCATTGTTGATTCCAGTCCTTGAATTTTCTTAAAATAAACTTACAGAAAAATTATTCTCCTGTTCTGGAGAAGACATGTGAGAATACATCTTCAGAAATATATTTTTCTCTGGTGAGAACTCAGATGCCATAACACTGGGGCTGTTTGACAGTCTCATGTATACTGCAGAAACGCAGAGCTACAGAATTAGATAAGTTAGGCTGCACACCAAACCTATCCTGCTATAGTCCAAATGAGGTTATTGACTCAGAGAAGAAGCCATTGATAAAGCAATTATTACCAGCAGCCAGATGTGTGATAGCTCATTTTTGGAAATGGACAGATGCCCCAGCATTAATGGCACGGAGTTATCAAACAAGAAATCCTTTGAATAGAACCAAAGTGACAGGCAGCCTCATATCAGAATCTAGTAGATTTAATGGGTAACATTTCCTTGGAACTGGAACAGAATAAACACATGGCTAAGAGGCCAAATAAGCACAAATGAATCTTTTAAAAGTGACAAATAAGCTATGTACGAATCAGGTTGTCCAGAAAGTTAACGTATTCTAATTATGATTTTTTTTTTTTTTTTAAGCTATCGGGACATAATGTACTCTAACGTTAGGTGCATAATTTCAGGTACATTCGGTTTATTTCCATTCATTGCACATCCTTATTAGAAAACTCTGCCATCTGAATATTACACTGCTATGCCAAATGTGCAATTCTATAAATCAGCCAGGGAGAGAGGGTGCCAGCCCTTCCTGATGATAAATACGGTGGCAGGAATCTACTTTGTTTTGTGGTATGTAAGGCTGATTAATCCAAAGCTGTTTGCAAACTTCATTTCATACAGGATACCCCCATCCTTACAATCAGATTAACAAATCAAAGGTGCATTCAGACTTGGAGACAGGTTGCCACTTAAGTATTTCAGATACTCAGGCATTCGGTTAAACTAAGCTTGGATTAACAAGGTCTGACTATTTAAAGGGAGTTATGTTTAGGGGTTCTCTGTCTCTGCTGATTTTGAATGCTGCACTCATGGAGCAGTGCCGTCCAGTCTTAAGAGCTCAGTGAGCTTACAGAGCTTTACAGCCTCCCTGTAAGCTTCATGAGCTTAATTGAAGATAAGTATATACAAACTCACCTTCCTAGAAAGACCTCTATTTATGTGGAGGGGGAAAAAACCCAAACAAATCTCTTTATGCAGTGACTAAGCTGCATCTTTCCTGTCATCATTTATACTTATTTTTATATAGTGGAATTTATTAGACTAAACCCCTTAATCATGTGGAATAGATGAAAGCAGAATCATTCAACACTGTCACCTTTTGTTGTCACTTGAGACTCTCTAGGAGGTGACAGAGACTGATCAAATTATTTGTTAGGAGTGAATCATGCCAACTGACTTAGCCTCAGTGGAAAGTGGATCTGTGAGGGCCTGTGCCAAAGTCCTCCTCTGTCTTTCTTTCTGAATTTGTAAAAATGTAAAGACAGAACTTCTCTAGTTAATATGCTCAACAGTGTTCCCTTACCACTTGGAAATGTCTGTCTTTGTCACTTAGACCAATCTTGCAATGAAGTGAAGAAATAAGCAGCGTCTCCCATGGATAACCTGAGTGTGCTCACCATTGAAAAGAGGAAGCCGGTGAAGGCCATATGCTTTAAGGACTGATGGTGGTGTTATGTGTAAGTGCTCTTGAGCAATGATTTAATGTTGCTGCTGCACTGAGGGGTTACTTGTGGGCTGAACTGGAGCTGACACTGATCAGAGGTGAGAAACAGAAACATGGACATGGGACAGGAACTGTGAAGAAGGTTGCTATGGTAGAGTTTTACTGATGTTGGTTTACGTTCAGAGCTGCAAACACAGTCAGTCATTCAGCAAAAAGCCCTTCAGTCATCTACAGCTGTATTGTTTTATAGTTAGTGTATATGCAATCACTTCTAAGTGAGAAAGACATTTAGCACTGCCATTTATTCAACTATTTGGCTCATGATAAAAAACTGGGTGACCATAACACAATAACAAAAATGCATTTACAGGGCTTCTTTACTATTTATTTATTTAATTATTATTTATTAATTATTCATGGTTTTAAAATAAAACTGCCTTTCTTCAGAAATGTCCAAGTGTCCTAATGAAGGAGAGGGTTCAGGCAGGACACCTGTGAGAGAGACTCAACCACTGGGAGATGATGAATCCCCGTTTGGAAAGACAGAGTATCTTCACCTGAAAGGTGTGTGGCAGGTCGTTCTTCCTGTACATCCTCTCTCTAAACTATTGGCCTCTGGATAGGGAGATTCAAAATGCCATACATTGGTCTGAAATTTAACTATCCTGTGGCTGTACAGCCAACTGTAATTAAGCACAATTCGGTGTTATTTGCAAGTAATTGTTCCCTAGTCAGTCGGTAATTTACATATTGGCAATTCAGAAGAATGTTCATTATATAAAATGAAGAGTTTCCTTAAAAGTATGCTTAAAAATAGTTTCATTTGCAACCTGTACTAATGCCACAGAAGAAACAAAAGCAGAGGAAAAATGAGAAAAAAGAATTCTCAGAAATATTAGGAAAGAAATAATATTTACAGAAATAAACATAAATGGGTTTAGTCTGCTATAATCTGGAGACTGTCTTTACATTCTCCATCCTGCCTTAGTTTAAATAAATACCATATGATACCATGTAAGAATAACTGGATATTTATTTTTTATTTTCTTTTACTAAAGTGAATGTAACAGTTATGATAACATCAACTGAAATCTCAGTTGTTATTATTTCCCTCCCCCAAACCTTTGTTACAATAAATGCTTATTTTATGGGTGAATATGCATTGAAATTATGGAAGTAAAGAAGGTTTAGGGATATCTGAACAAGAGAAAGTGTGGGTGCTAGGAAGGCAGGATAGCCTGTTACTGTTGGTTAATACTGGTCCCCTTCCAAAAATATTTTGTCTTATTTCCTTATGGAACAGATTGAGGAGGACATCCAGAAGGCCAAGTCCTTCTACATCTTCCTCTCTAAATTACTCCTGAATTCTTGCCACTTCTTTTTAGGCAAGAAAGAGCTACAGAGGTAACAAAGGCTATGGCCTGCCTGCCTTTGGGTAGTACATCCCGTAATGTCATGCTTTTATTCATATCAGAACTGTACTATCATCTGAAATTCAGATTTCTCTCTCAAGCAATCCTATGCAATCACCACTGAACCCCATGGAGTTCAGGAAGGAGCCGATGGTTTATTTTATTTCTTGTGAAGGCCACTTTAGGTCCTTGGCTACTTCATGAATGTTTTCTGTAGCATCAACAGCAACACTGTTTCTACTCCTCACCATTACTCTGCAAAAGCCCCACGTATCAGGCTCATCTGCCCTTTCTTAGGGTAATTTCAGTGGAAAATTTTTGCAGGTCAAGAAATTTGTTCTGTGACAAGGAGAGTTCCAAAGTCTGGTCCTCCTCACAAGATTTATCTAAATTAGAAAAATCTGTTCCACTTAGACATGGTTGGACTGACCTCTTCCTGTCCTTCGCTGTCCTTACACAACGTGTTCTCTGTCTTTCTCTCACTTATATTTATATAAACAATTCCAGTGAAGTATCCTACAAACATAAACACTGACAATTTAGTCTGTTTAAAATTCAGTGGTTAATAAGGTTCAAAATAGTATGCTGCTCTAGGTGCTTGTTAGCAATGCACAAGTGTAATACTGGTCTCCCTGCCTCTCTTGGACTGTAACTTAACACTTAAATGACGACTAAAACAAACCAGATACAAACCAGAGCAAGTTGCAGTTGTTCTGATTAACATTATATTTTACAGTTGTTATACAAACAATTTGTAGGAAAAGACTACAACATCAGTTCTGTTGGCAGGAGAAGGCACAGCCATGGCCAGTCCAATCCAATTAAACCATGTCTCCAGTACGCAGATGAACAGCAAAAGTGCAAATCAAGACGTATCACTGCATTACCTTCCCCAAGACACTGAGAGACTGGTCCTGAGAGATGCATAGGGCACTATGAGAGTGAGAGGGGTACTGTGAAGCTAAGATATCTTGGTGAATTAACATGGCTCTCACATCATTTATGTAGTAACACCTGAAATGTCTTCCCCAGAACAAATTTGGAAGCAAAATAACAAAGAATTGAAATTTATGAATTTTTCAATAAATTAATTTTTCAGCACCTCCACAAATTTCTGTTCCAAAAAAAAGAAAATAAATTTACAGGAGCACTTCATTATTAGTCCTACTATTTTGCTACATAATGTGTCAAGTATTGAAATTAAGTTACGTGACCTTAATGAAATTAAACGTTTCCATAACTTCACATGAAAGATTTCAATCAAATCAATACATTCTTCTAGAACATGTTGACTTGATTGAGTCATCATTTTCCAGTGGATTTTTTTTTTAAAAAACAAAAACATTGCTGTAATAAGTTTTCTTATTTTTCAATAGCCCAAATTCATAGTCTGTGTCATTCATTGAGCTTTCTGTTTGACCCAAATAAATCAAAAAGCTGCAAGACACAAGGAGGCAAATTTCCAATGAACTGTAATCCTGCTAGACAATTGGCTGAATCCTAAATCATGTAAGTTTCTTGTTATTAAAACACAATATCTCTTGATTATCTTTAGTAGCATTTATAGAGTGATGAAGTGATAGTACTTGTTTCTAAAAAACCTGTCTTGTTCTAATTAAGTATTAAATTTGTAGGGCTCTCTCACACTTTATTTACTGAAGTTTTTTTAAGGCTTAGCATTCTGCATGCAGGATAGTATACATATATACTAAAAGCAAGAAACACATTAAAAAGCTCAGAGGCAATGCAAGAATTCTCTTCCCCTTTGGCTTATCATTAAAAGGATCCAGCAGCAGAGCTCAGTCCAAAAGTGCTGGACTGAAATGTGCTTTGTATTTTTTCAGAGAAACCTTCTGAAATAGATTAGCAAACACAAAGGCTGAAATATACAAAATCAAAGTAAAAAAAATACAGGACAGATCAAGAGCAGGCACATTAGGTGTATTCTTCAGCTTAGGAAGAATAACTTTAAGTTCATGTATTAGGTGAAAGTTCTCAAAGCTCACACTGTTGTTTTCTCACAGGGCACTGCTTACTGACAGATTCAACATGCAGACTGCATTTCTGCTGGATTTGATAAAAATACAATTAAAATGTTGTACAGGGGGGTACGCCAAATTGGCCTGCATCCTAGAACCCACTCCAAGCAAAACCTTGAGGAATATATTGTACAAGAAAAGGTTTGTCCCGTGGGATTACCTCCCACTTCCTTTAACCTGATATTTTGCTCATCCTATTATGAAATTCCTCAGAGGGGTGAAACACTAGATTGCCTCATTAAGACTCATCATTTACAAGATGTTGACAAACGCTGGCATTTATCCTGTTGTCATAATAAATGTGAGAAAATGACCACTTGGCAATAAGTGATTCTATGCAATTGCAGGTTGTAAAATACAAGAATATAAGGGTCTGTGGATAATGTATCAGTATCACTATGTAGCATCTCTGAACAGATTCTGCATGCATTGTAACAAATCCAGGCTGAAATAAATAATAATGGACAGCTGCTTTTTACAGTTTTCCACATGTGCAACCCAAACATTAATTAAGAAAAATGAGAGAATAGTTTTAAACCCAACACAATAATGAAACAGTTATTGTTAATCTTGCTGGCTATGTCAGCATGGGTACCTAGTACCCATATTGTCCTTGTTGACAGCCTGAAAACTCTCTGAACTCATTTTGCCTACAGCTCTCATCTGCCCTGTGGCTGATGACAACATGGCCTCTCTTAACAAGGGTCATTTTGTTCACTGTGTGTTAATGATATGTGTGAGGTCACCACAAAAGGAGATCCCACAACAGAGTCTGCTGAGACAGGTTTTGGTGTGAGAGAAGTGTTCTCCTGAGTCCATGACAAGTGTTTCAAGAAGTGGAGGTTTTCTTCCTTTGGGGACACTGACAATGTGATCGCAAGGCAGTCCTGTAGGCAAATAATATGAATGAGAAGCAAATTTGGTCTTAAGTCTGGCTTCAGGATAACATTACACCTTAGTGTAGTTGCAACTGTTTTTAAGAAATGTTCTGAAGGGTAAGTGTACCTTGGAGACACAGCCATCAGCCATAAAAACAGACCAAGATAAACACAAAGACATAAATGCCTGAAGATGAATTCAGTCCTTATTCATAAAGCTGCATTTTTGAGCAACCTGTTCAGCTAGAGGGCCCTGCATCCTGCAATGACTTCAGTCTTCTCAGTTGTCTCAGGTTCTGCTTCTGCCTATGCATCTCAATTTTGACCATTTTAAGAAAGCTGACATCTCTATCAACCATAAGTTTTGTTTTTCTGCAGCTAATTCTAAACAAAAGTAACAACTGATTATCCTAATTGTAATGGTTTTATTAATAGACACCAAGTGCCTTCCTTGTGAGATAAAACCAATGATACTGCTAACAGTCAGAATCTAAAGTGACAATAACTCAGTTGCCAAGGGTATTGAGTTGCAGGTGGTTGGTAGCTCCATGCTACTTGACTAATACACTTCCTGAAACACTGCTTTTGTGGTGATTGTGGGGCTCTAAAAGAATCAGCAAAATTGCTTTGTCACCAGAATTTACAACCCTTAATTTGACAGTATATAAATTCTAACTGGGGAATTCAAAGAGAGGGATATAATTCATTGGTTCCTGTTTCTGTCACTAGTCATTATTGCTCACCTCATGTTTCTGGTGACTTGACATGATGTCTATGTGTGCATGTGTGTGTTATTTGAAGAACGGGAGAGTTTAGTCATTGCCTGTTGGAAGCTGATGCCCTTTCATCCACATCTTCATTCTACTGCTGCACAGATAACTCCTCTCCCTCTCCCTCTCCCTCTCCCTCTCCCTCTCCCTCTCCCTCTCCCTCTCCCTCTCCCTCTCCCTCTCCCTCTCCCTCTCCCTCTCCCTCTCCCTCTCCCTCTCCCTCTCCCTCTCCCTCTCCCTCTCCCTCTCCCTCTCCCTCTCCCTCTCCCTCTCCCTCTCCCTCTCCCTCTCCCTCTCCCTCTCCTCTCCTCTCCTCTCCTCTCCTCTCCTCTCCTCTCCTCTCCTCTCCTCTCCTCTCCTCTCCTCTCCTCTCCTCTAACCTGAACATGGAGTACTACAGCTTGCTGTCAAGTAAACCTAGAGGAGAGACAAAAATGAAAAAACACAACTCTGAAGGAATCCTTACATTCTTTGGAATGCAATATACTTCTGAATTAAGTACTTTTCAACACTAAATATATATTTCTAACAATGCCTAATTTCTGTTGAATGGAAGGGACTTTGGCCGTTGAGATATGGGTTCTCCTCTTCTTACCTTCTCAGCTGCAGTTTCTCCTTGTGTCACAGACTCTCTCAATTCTACTCCTGTATCACTTAGATGTTCACTGTGAACATTATTACTCCTTTAGACTTGGAGTCATCTTATGTATGGTATGATGTTTTCCCAATCACAACTTCATAGGGTGTGAGTTTATCATGCTGTCTCCTTGCCTTTGTACTCCTCTATTTTGTTTATAGTATTTTTAATTGAGTCCTGGACTCCCAATCTGCATTCATTAGACATAGAGCAGATAAACACTTGTAAAGACACAATTAAGTCACAGCCAGGTACTGGTGTTTTCCTCCCCGCTGACTTTACCTCTTCTGAATGCAGTTCATTAACATTTCCATAGTTTTTGGTTACCCCATATTGGAATTTAAGTCTGTATTTGCTTATTTGCTAGCTTATTGCCTGTTCGAAACCCCACTGCTGATTTTTTTTAATCAAATATACAGTGCTACCTCCATGATCCTACCTACCGGCTGATGGGGTCTGAATGCCCCAACTTCAGCTTTTCTTAATGGACTCCAATATTTAATTGTGCTCTAAAAGATATTTTTTTCCTTGCCCTGAACAAACCTGAATGCATTCACAAAGTAACATTCAGAAATGCATGCAATATTTACCAATTTCTTCACTGTAGAGCACAAGTGGAAAATGATCAACACTATTATTCCAATAAGCATTAATTACTGCAAACTCACAATGCTGAAATCAACCAGAAAGCTGCTTCTTGTAGAGCATTGTGTCAAATTACGTACTGATTTGGAAAGGACTATAGCCATAAGTGTGTTTGAGCCCACATTGTTAAGGTTGTCTTCTCAATCAGTAATGTTAGGAATTGAATTTATATTTGTATTTCAGATGCACTAGCTTACTACACCACTGAGAGTGTCCTTTTAAAGGTACAAGGCTGGGCTGTGGTGGGATACTGAGGATCGGTCCCAAACCTGAAGCGCTATAATGCAGAGGTATACATCATGACCTATACAGCTAGATTTCTCCAAAGATCTACATCACTATCTCTGCATAGTCCTCTGCAGAGAAGACACAGCAGCTCATGGAGTGAGCTTCTTTATATTTCTACATAGCATAGCATCTCATGACATAAGAATACCTAGAGGAGCTGAGCATTATGAACCATACTGAAATGCTTCACTCTTATAAGAGAAAGTTTCACAGAGTAAAGGTGAGGGGTAGCTTTTTTCTTTGTTTGTTTTTTCTCCTTGGGAAAATTTTTAAAAATGGGCAAGTAATGTTTCGCTAATTTTGTAAAATCACAAATGTCAGTGTCTAAAAGAGTGAGCTTTCTCTGATCCGGATTTTGTTTTTGCTATAGCTGTGTGGAGCTCCAAACTAGTTTCTGTTTATGTCAGTAGAAGAGCTCACATTGAGTTTAGGGAGAGCAGATGCTGACTCTTTGTGACCTAGCAACGCACCTGAAGCAGATGTTCATAACCATACAGTGCTATGTGCCCAGTTCGTGCCTCATTGCTAATTCACCACAGTCATCTTTCTCTTCTAACACACCCTACATCAAGCAACAGCCACACACCCCTTTGATTTCCTTTTTGAACTTGTAGACTTATTTTGCAAACACCTATAAATAAAGGACAATGAACAAAAATAAATTTTACAGAAGCCAATAAAGACAATGCAAATAAAGAAAACCAGTTTGCTGACATAAAAACCATCTGGAGATGTGCAAAAACTTTTGTGAATGTGGCATAAAAATTGAGCATGACCTTTTTCCCTGAGTTTACCGGTTTGTTAAATAATGTATTTGTGTTTCTTTTTCACCTTGAATTTTTTATATTGTTTCATTCAGAGTGAAAACCAGTTCTAATGCCCATGGCACAAACTGCTTCTGGATTTCTTCCTGACAAAGTACATTCATGATACATTATACTCGTATACTGTATAGTGTACAGTATGCCATATGAGCATACTGATATTCTTGTTAGTAGTAATAATAATAGCAATGCACACTACTACTGTAATAATAAATATGAATTAGAACAGTGGTTAAAGCTGGTTGGGTATAATTATAGGTTGCCCCAGTGAACTAAATTTCAGTGGGGTTTGGTTCTATGGTTTAGGGTAGTCTCCATTAAATATAGGAAAATCCAGTTAATTAATTAGCCCTTAGTGTTAAATGAGTTTTTTAAGCCTGAGAGACAAGGGGAATGTGGGATTTGTGGAGACTTGACAGAGAACGTTTAATGATGTTAAACCCAGAGTGACTGTTAATATAGGCTACAGTACCTGAGAGCCAGAAATACAGTCAGAGAGATAAATGCAAATAAAGCACCAGGGTTTAACAGGAAATGAAGAATATTAATTTACTCTGAATGTTCATATTGTCTTTATATGATTTAAATTTTTTTGATGGTTACAGTGCCAAGGTCCCTCATTCTCTGATTGTACAGAGGACACTTACAAAGAGTGACAAGAAATGTTATGCAAAATGTGAGGGAGTTGACTTTTTCTGAACATTTATGTTGTTCTTTTCCTAGGTAACTTTCCAGCATGTCGAAGAGCTGTTTATGAAGAGCTGTCCTTGGGAAAGGGAGGCTTTACACTGTTGTCTTCACAGCTCTTTGTTGTGGGGTAACTTCAGCAAGGATCAGTCCTGGCTTGTGTCAGAAACCATCCTAAGGCTTGTCTACCTGGTGACACTGCATGCCTGTTTGCTCTTTTCTGCTGAGTGAACTTCTAACCTCTTAGAGGGCCTCACCCTGTTCTTCTCATGTGGACATCTCTCTAAACATTAGGGCTTTTTCATTCTTCCACCTGTCCTACTTTACCCTCATCAGGCTTACCAAAAGGGTGTAATGGTATTGGTGTAGTTTGTCAGGGCCCTGAGGGTACGACCAGCCCTGCCTGGTCCTGCCCACCTCCCCAGGGCTGCCCTCACCCTGCCAAGGACCCAGGACTCCTGTCAGCCTCTGCCCCGGTGACACTACTCTCCAGCTTCCCACAGCTCTGCCCTGCCTGGCCACGGGCTCTGCAGAGCCAGCTCCACACCCCCCCCCCCCAAACCCACATCCTGGCCCAGCCTTAGCCTGTCCCCCTCCCCACTACCCTGTCTGTCCATCCTGAGCTGATTCTGACCCCAGTTCTCCTCACTGGGTCTGATTCTAACCCCAGCTGTGGGCTGATGTTCTGGCCTCACCCTGAGATCTCTCTCGGCTCCCGGTTTCCCAGCCCTAGGGAAGCAGCTGGTCTTCACTGCCCCCAGACATAGCTCATTCCTCACCCCCAGAGAATATAACCACATTCCTTACTTTTGTTTTTATTCATGTCTTCCCATTTGTACACACCACACCACCACTGTTCTGTCAGGAGTTATTTAAGGCCAAGTACCGCCATACATGCAGAATGAGATTCATCCTCTTTAACTTTCTGTGTCTACAAAGTAGCTGTCTCCATCTTAGTCATTCTAGGTTGCCTTCATCTTCAGTGGCAAAAGGTGACCATACTTCATTTATCTGGCCTATACCAGAAATTTACATTGGGATACAAAATGTAGCACTGTATAGGTGGTACAAGGGTAGCAGGAAGCATGTAGAGGGTCTGGGCTCTTCTACGCTTCTTCTCCATTCCTTTGGCCCCTCGAGGCTGTGCTGCATTCATAGAGCCTGGAAAATGGCAGATATATCCCCAAAGTAGGGGGTTACGAGTAGCTCCCTGACAGCCACTTCTCCATATACTGAATTCAGCCCTTTGTGATTTTTTATTTCCAGCCTCCACTTGAACCTTATGCTAATTCTATGCAACATGGGTAGTAGGGTTTTTTTTTATCAGTTTCATGGAGGGACAGTGATCAGGGACCTCTTGAGATGACAGTCTGTCAGATTGTAAATCAAGGAGGATCTCTCCCTTAGCAGCCACAAAGATTAAACAGACTAATGAATCAATGTTTTAGACCATCCACTCTGGGGAGCCTTCACTTAAGTCCCAGCACTGTTGGTCAGGTCAGAAAGTGCTCTTTTCTGTCAAATGGTAGGTTTCCCTATGTGGTAGTGTGCATTCATCCTTCTTTGTGCAAGCTATGAAAACCTGACAGAGGCAGATGTCAATCCATACTGTTGTGACACTTCCTCGTTCAACTCTAAAACTTTGTGAGAGCATTTCACCATCCAGTAATTGGCAAGAGAGGAGAGGCTGTGTTTGTTCATTTTGCAGAAATCAGTTTAAAAGTTCATCTTTCTATTTTTCCTTTTATTAGGTAACACTTCCTATTGAAGAATGAGCTATTTATAACCATTTCCTCTCCTCAAAACACCCAACCGTTTGTTTTTAATAATATTTGCTGTCTTTAGGGTGCTTTACTTGCATCTTTGTTCAGTGTCTTAGCATAGATAACATCACACGTGTAATTTTATTCTCAGCTGCAGTATTTTTTTAAGCTAAAATCTTTATGGAGGTACTGGGTTCTGTTCTCTCTGGCAACAGTTCTGTGATCTTGAAATGGTCATAAATTACAGCATATGTGCTTTGAAGCAGATGTTCTGTTTAAGTTCATATATTCTGTCCATCTCTCTGATAACTGAAGCAATGATATTTAAAAGAACCCTCTTACTATTAAAAACCCACCCATGAATGTAGAAAATATTTCTGTTAATGTGTATTACACTGAAGGCACATATCCTAATAAAATAATACAATGAAAAAAAAAAAAAAGTTGTTTTAAGTAAATAATTTGTTAGAATTTTTTTTACAAGGAAAAATATTTTCCTGGTATTTTTTGAGAACCAAATATTGTGAGCAACTAATACTCAACATAGTAAATGAACTTCATTCAGCACTTCTTCAGTTCAGTTCAGTCAGTAAATTCAGTTCAATTCAGTCAGTAAATGAAGAACGTTGTCATCTTTGATTTGATACTATTTAAAAACATAGACCTGTAACTCAAGAGATCCAGTGATGAAGCAGGAAAATAAATGACTGTATTAAAAATGTCACTGCCCAGATGGTCCCATATAGAAGTTGTGATCTGAGTACTCACTAATTAAAGAGAGGTGACTGGAATCTAAATTTATCTTCTAATTTTATATTTGACCCTTATCCACACATGAGGGGCTTGAACACATTTCATTTTTGAACATAACCCAAAAAAGCACTTAAACAGGTGCTTAACTATAAACTGATGTTTGACTCCTACTACTGTAAGTAGATGTGATTTCCTGAATGTAGACCATGGAGGAATTTCAAAACTAGGTCCTAATTTTGCAAGTTAAGGGAAACTGACCATGATTTATATATTTGAAATTAATTGTTCTACAAAGATATTAAGTTTTCAGGCATTTTATGTTCATCAAAGCTGGCAAATACTTCAAGATACACTGAAACCCTTTCATTACTGGTAAAAGAGTTGTCTACAAGGTAAACCAGTTTACTGTGGTTCTTCTACCATGTTACAGAAATACTGGGTTTTTTGGTTGAGAGAAAATTGAAGTCTGAACTGTCTTCTCTTACCTACTGGTAATAGCAGATTCATGATTTTAAACAGCAGAACTCATTATTTTGTTCCATTTGCATGTGTGTGTGAAACCACTTTCAGAGAAAGACACAACGTTGCTAAACTGAACTTAGTAGAGAGGCTCCAACATAGTTTATTCCATAAGAAAAGCTAAGTTTCTTGCTGAAGCATCAGCTGAACCATGGAATGAAAATTAGCCAAGGAAATGACAAAAAAGGTCTTAAAAATGATACATGTCGTTCATGACAAGCATCACAATGCCTGTAGTGGGTAAACAATCTAGACCTAGGGAATTTTTTACTTTAATTAATTTATTGTCACTTCATTCAAACTTCTAATCAATGATTTGGTTATTGAGAAAAGAACCCATCAACAAGTGAGCAAACTCTTAGGTAAATACCTACAAAAAAGTAAAGGGATTTCTCCTTTCTCTGGGCTCATGTTAAGCCAAATCTCTCCTCCCTCCCTTCCTGATCTCAGTTTCCTGTAGTTTTGCTGTGGGTTACACTGAGACTATCCCAGTTCCTTCAGTGAGGAAATGTGTGGCACAGAAGATTTTGGGCTGTGTGCTTAATGGTTTCTGTCTGCTGCTCTTTGCTTCTTATTGGTTTTCCTCTGCCCTGGTGTGGGTCACCCATGGCTGCAATCCCTTAAGGGTATTCTCACTCTGAAGGGTGTCCTGACTTTGATATGGGTCACCCACTGCCACAGTCCCTTGAGGGGTATTCCTGCCCCCATTGTGTGCTGCCCACAGCTGTAGTGCCTTAGGGGTGTCTCTTCCCTGCTGTGGGTTGCCCATGACAGCAGTCCCTAGAAGGTACCACCTCCATCATGGAGTGCCTCCTTCTGAGAGTGTATCTCCAGCCATGTCCTCAGCAGCATCTCCTCAGCAGCCTCTCCCTCTTCATGTCTCCAGTCATCTGTCCCCAAGGGCATCTCCCCATGTCTTTTCTGCCCCTCATGCCTGCAGCGGTTTTATAAATATGTCAGAGCTGGGGTGCGAGGTGCTCCCCTAAGAGGCTGCAGTTTTGGCACCTGATGGGCTTACTCACACTAGTTTCAGACCTGACTGGACTCGGCTGTGACTGTCACAAGACAGTTCATGGCTTCTTCCCACACAGGGCACCCTGCAGATCCCTGTTACCCAAACTCTGACAGTTATGCCCAAGGCAGTGGGTTTTCATCCAGATCCTTCTTCTCTGGGAGAAAGCTTTTCCTCATAGAGATGGGAAAAGAGTGCAAAAAAGGAGCTCATGACCATGTTATCTCATGGTGCCTACAGGGAAGGGTTCATGTTAAGTAAAAAGGAAGAAATTCTGATGTCATAAGTTATTTTATACTCAGAAGCACCTTTGAGACAGGGGAGTCCATCTGCAACAGAGGTTTATATACTTCATTAAAATCTTTATGTTGGAGATCTGTCTTAATAGTGGCATGTAACAAGGTTGCAAACCAGAGACTTACAAGAAAGATATCACACAAAACAGGAACAGCTGGAGAATATTCAGTGAAATCCCCAACAGATAACAAGTTTCACCCCGGAACAACATATCAAAATACTTGAAAAGTTTACTGAGATTTTTTCTATTTTACTAATACTTAATTGTGTTACAGAATTCCCATGCATTCATCTGCCTGTGCAGTAGCCATCAGTGGGGCTTTCACTGGCTATCCCTAAGTTTGCAGAGATAGCATACAGCAACTTGGCCTGAGAATCTAAAGGGGAGTACAGAAGAAACTCAAAACTTTCTTTACAAGGCAATGACTGTATTTTTTTGCATTTCCAATGTATAACAACATAGTGTTCTCATCTTTGTATTATCTTCATAATAAATAAACTTTACTGTTCTTGGCTTTATTCCATATTGTTATAAACTTCCACTATTTTACACTTGTACATGCATGTACACACAAGTCTACTACATAATTTTATCTGACCCTACCCCAGCTAGAACACGTGAAAGCTGCCACTGCATGTACTAATTAATTGAGCACTGATTGACTGAGAGAGGAATTACGTCAAGAAAGGGGAGAAAGGCAGCCATGGCACAGCAAACTGTTCAGAATCATCTTGTCACTGATGACTACTGACCTTCTGTCCTCTCCTGGGTGCTCTTGCTCATGGCCTTGCTGGTCATTCAGTCCCTTTAATTAATCCTCATGCCAAGTCACAAATTTTAACACCTCCCAGTACCTCTGAAAGCCCAGCTGCAGGGTTTCTGTGGTCGTGCAGGAGGATAGCTTGAAGGATGCTTGCACAAGGACAAGGAAAAAAAGACTTTTGATATCCTTATCATGATCCTTAATCCTTGCCCTCTTCATGACAAGAGCGAAAGAAACTAGACCTGACTGTTATCTTCTTTATTAAACCAACAAGAACTTCAGTAATGAACTTTGGGAGGGTCAGTGCTGTAGCTCCACTGCTTACATGTGGTTTTCTTTTCTTATTGAGGTGGATGGGAGGAACCCATCTACCCTTCTGATGACCCATCCCAGCTGCAGAGGGTTGGATGTGAGTGCAACTGCTTTTCTCTTTACACCATGAAAAGGCTGCTACCTTATTCCAATGGAGTTGGGGAAGAATAATCAAACAGCACCTGGGGTTAGCAGTAAAAAAGAAAATAGAACGTTTATTTTAGGCTTTCAGACACTGCTAATGTCAAAGATGGGTGGACAAGACAGGTTTTCCTGAGACTGATAATGAGCTAGAAAAGACCAAACCGAGGATCACAAAACATTTTTATGCCTCCTATGTATCCTAGAAAGAATCTTACTGCTTCTGTTAATACTGCATGAGATTTAAGAGTTAAACTTTTAAATTTAGCCTACAGGACAATCTCATACTTCTGTAGGACGGCAGAGTAGATGAACAAGCATACTCTTCTTAACAAAAAAATTATGTGTGCTTAATACTATTTTTGTCACCAATATGCACTTTGTTCATGGTGTCAGCACATAATGTTCAGTAGTAAATACAGCTAGTTCTGGACTGACTGAAATTTGATCTAATCATGGGCAGGTTTCAAGGAGTGATGGGAGTGCATTTAACAGCCCTAATGGCAGTTATGGCTGCCTCTATATACACTGCTGCAACAGCTGTCGCCTAGCTGGGCAGATGATCCTTGCTTCAGTTCTAGGCTGTGCAAAAGACTTTTTGTCCTTCCAACTCCTTATTAGCAGGCAGATGAGCTGAAAGAATATTCCTCTCAAGTTTAACATACATTAAAGCAACAAAGCAGTCCCACTGGTGTCAAATGACCACAGAGCCAAATACTGGAAATTTGTTGGTCATTGGAAGTAGAGAATGAGATTTGGGTCCTACTAAATCTTATGGGAATGCTGTAATTTTACTGGAGCCAGAATTTCACCCTATACTCTAAAATGAAATCCCAGTGAAATTATTCTAGGAAAGTTAACTGGTGATTACATTACTGTATTCATTAATGTCTCTATTAATCTTCCTTTCATAAGATAGGAATCAAATAATTAAATATTACACATTTATGTTTCAATGAAATGCAAAGGAAAAGGTAAAGGCGTGAGCTGAACAGTAAAGATATTTTCAAGTTTAAAGAACCATGTGATCTGTATATCACTGCATGAACAGAAAAGATAAGGGGCCATATCAAAGATCTGTAATTGGATTAGGAAATGATATAATCATATGGTGTCTTTATTCTTTAGATTATTCCATTGTCTGTCAGGAAAAAAAAAAAAAAGAACAGGGAAGGAAAGAGGAGTAAAAAGAGAAAGCAAGCTCTCTTTTATTTTTCTTAAAACAAGACAAAACAAAACAAAGGATATTCAGACAGTGGAAGATGGGACAACCTGGCACTGGCATAAGTCACCTACACCTCTCTCTCAAGCTAAGTTTTGTATTCACTCTTTGTAATAGTTTGATTAAACAGTGACAACCTCTGCTAAACTCCAGCCTCGCTTCCAGTAGCACCATGATAGTTCCATCAGCTGGGATTAGTGCACTTTACGTTCTGCAACTTTCTTCCAGGCCCTGGGGATAAGAATTACCACAGCTGAATTGTCATTGTGCATGTGATGAGTAGTAATCATGGGCATCTGGGAGAGCATTCTATAAGCAAATCACCTAAAGAGCTGGAGTCTCCAGGTGTATTTATCTTTTGTTACTTCACATACTTTAAACACACCTCTAGATAACATAAGAGGCATGTGATGGGGGAGAGTCCAGGTGTAGAGTTGAGGCTTAGATTATGGCCTTCAGTAGACCACCCTGGAGGATGTCTATGCCTATACTCTCCCCAGCAACAGCATAGGTGTTCAATGTCTCTCTTCTCTGGCTAACCTGGTTGGGACTGATCAGCAAAATTGATGAGAGAGACCTCATGTGAGATCAGAGAGTGGAAGAGTCTGTGGTCTGCTTGAGGGTGGTCCTGGCCATGCTGTCAGACTGCAGGGGTCTGGGGACTGGGGATCTTGAAGAGATGAGTGTAAGCTGAAGGCTGTACATGGGAGGGAAGCTGTTTATGAAGTAGGATGAATGTAGTTGGGAGCTGTGGTAGTAAAGAAGCCATGGGTTTGTAATCTTGGTTTGGAGAGCTGTATGCAGTATGGCTAGAGGATGTGGCACCTTGCCACATGATTTTGGAAGGTGGCTCCTAGAAGCAAAACATTTGCTCTTTATCTGAGCTTTGTTAGCGCATAACACGGGTAACAGAGAAAAACAAATGTAAGCAGCACCGTTCCTGCCAAAGCACGTTCTTTGGAGAGCACATCCTCCTGCAGTGAAAGTGGACTCTCCTGGCAAGGCTGGAGATGTGGCAGTCTTTCTGCATTAACGAGGAGCTGTTAACCAAATACATAAATAAGTTGAAAACCACAAGAACAAAATCTCACTGTTTCCATATGTCTCTTGGCTACATCCTTTTAGTGGTTGTGCTGCTGAAACTTCTGCATATTATACGAAGTCTGTTAACTATGAGTTAGATATGACTGTGACCACATTTCTTGTTGATTTTGACACAACCTGTGAAACTACCCAAAAAGAGACCCCTGAAAGGATGCCTGAAAAAATTGTTGCTAATTTCACTCACTAAGTTTCACATTGCCCCTGTGGGAAAAGACAGAAATTCAGCAATAATAGAGCATGGTAAAAGAACGGAAAATATCCCCCACATGCAAATAAAGACAGGACAACGCACTGGCTAGTTTCTATCCTATTACAGAAGCATAACTGTAATCCTTCCAGCAAAGTGATGTTAACTACCAAAGAGGGGCAGGAGCTCTCCAGAAACTCAGTCTGTCATGAAGTATGTTCATAATAAGGGAAATAAGCCGACTTCTGTATTTACTTGGGTATGACATCACTGACAGCCAATTAGAAAGTTCCACTTGTGTCATTTCATAATAAAGAAAAGACTATTCAGCACTCACTGCATCAAAGAACGCATGTCACAGAGATTTGCACAGAAATGGGTTGATTAATTTTTAATGAATTATACCGGGAAAAGTTTCCTTGTATAAATTGCTGTGAGAATACCAGTGATAACCCATGCTTGAATAAAGGGTTTCTGCATGTGTGGGTTCTACAACTACAGAGACACTGAGAAAGATTGAACTAAAAATGGTGCTACTCACCCTAATCTATCCAGTTCATAACAGCAGTAAAAACAGCGTGGGGTGCACAGTAGTGCAGGTTTTAAGGACCGTTTTATTCACTGGAAGTGTGTCCCGAAACTAGCAGAATGCTTTCCAACCGTCTTTGTTTTCAGTTCGAGAGTGGATGTCACTCTTGAAAACAGGCCTTTGCTGAACATTGCCTGGACTCAGTACAGCTTTTAAATTCTGTAACCCACATTACATGTCTTCAGACTTTGTGACTGAATAGTCTTTTCTTGCATGGGAAGGTGTGAATCTATCAATCAGCTGATACACAGGCTAAACAGAACATCCTTATTGACCAAAAATGGGCAGCAATATGGCATTGTTTCAAGGTGTGTAAGAACAAGGTGTGTAAAGAAGAAAGACATTTCAATAATGATGTTAAGGAAAGCATTAGCTTTACATGGCTGGTGGAAAAGCCAGCTAGCTGATCCACGGTGGAGTAAGGCTTGTAGCTAAGGTGCTATCATCCATGTGTTTATGTGCAAGTAGTCCTCAGACTTGCAGCAGGCCCTTCACACTAGCCATGGATGTGCTTGTCTGCTCAGGAGGCCTGACAGTGGTACTAGTGTCAAGAACCATACACACAAATAAAAATTTCTTAAAGTTATCACTAATATACATCTTTGAAAAGTGAGTAAATGCAGAGTTTGGTAGGTACATTTCCAGCATACCCATTTCCTTTCAAGAGTTTGAGACCACCCAGATTTCAACATGGAACAAAGATCTTATGAATTATAAATTAACTCTTGCTTCGAGCTGATTTGATAGAAGACATGTAGTATTGAATTCCTAGTTTAAACTTAAAATAGTAAAGATGAACCCAAATTATATCTTTTTATCTATTCCCATACAAAATTTGGTTGGATAATACTAAATATGTGTGTGCCCTTGGTTTCCACAAAATCAAAGATATCCAGGAGCCTTCTTAGCCCATGATATACAAACCCTATCTCGTGTTACTCTACTCTGCTAATAGTGGTTTAGAATTGGGATCTAGACTGTTTTAATGTAAGGAAAGTGCGAACAGCAATTGTTGTCTGCTTTTGATATTGAAATGATCTGGATAAAAGCAGGGTCCCTTTAGCTTCCTTATATAGGACCCTATATTAAATAAAATACATTTCTAAAATAGTCAGTGAACTGATTTTAAAATAGTTTTGTGCTTTTAATATTTAGAGCAAATGCCTGAAAAACATTTTCTCTTTTAGTTCCTTGTCATACATGTTCAAGATTCATTATGTTACTTGGAGGCAAACAGGTGAATTTCCTCTGAATGTTGTGCTGATCAAGGAATGCCAACGAATAGTGAATTTTTATTTTAATTGATCTGACTGGAATGAGCTGCCACTCTTCTTTGCATATGAACATATCTTTGTATGGAGATTTCAGTTAAATTTTGTGCTCAGAATAATTTAGGAATAAAGGAAGAAATGTGGGTTCAAACATAGGAAGAGCTTTCTCACTAAGACATTTTTTTCCTGTATCTAGCACTGCCATAAATAAAAAGAGGGGATACCTTAGAGTGGCAACTGTAGAAAACAGAAGAAAAAAGTCTCATTAAAATTAATGCATAGTAGGCTATAGAGTAAATTAAAAGCCAACAGGATCTCAATGCATTGCAACTGGCATTCCTGATTTAACAGTTTCTGCTACCACAAGTGAAAAAAATCTGCAGTGAGAAATTTGGCTTTTTATTTTACTACTATTCTTTACATACAGTTTTCTATAGTTTTAAAATAGACAGGCAAAGAAAGAAAGATTTATTTGACCTACCTGTAAGCCTTGAAATATGTATTTAGCACAGCTGTTCTTTTGTGTTTAAACTCATCACAAAAATGCAGCTTTAATGTAACCCACCATTGATCTGCAGTAAGTGGAAACAAAATCTCTCCTTAATTAGTATCATCCAATCACTTTTTTACATTTCTACAGAACACACACTGTGAACTGTTTAATGGACTATTATTTAGAAGAGTGGCAAAGAGCTTGCAAAAAAAAAAAAGGGCACATAGTGAAAATAAAAACTAGCAGTGTCAATGAAAAATGTGTTGCAAAATAATGGAAAAAAAAGATGTTTCGTTAAGATGGGCTTCACTGGCATTTTACTGTATAGATGAACACTGCTCCAATTACTGCCAACAATGGGGAAAGAGATAGAGAGATATAGATTCATTACTTTCAACACCCTTAACTGTCTACCACTGAATTCGCTTATCTGTTCCTTTTTCTACAGGACCTGCATGGAGGGGGGAAGGAATAAACAAAGAACTGAGTAGAGTGAATGTGTCACAAATTACCACAAACACACTGTGACTCAATGCACTTTTCATTTCTCTCCTCATTAACTGTGTCTTGCTCAAAATGAGAGACTGGGTCTAAACATAATCAAGTCCCACAGATAACAATTGACTTGACTGCTGGGGCAGTCATCACCTTCTAGCTACTGGGAAATAAATTTAGAAATAAAATGAGTTAAAATAAAATTCACTCTGCTCTCTTTTCTGTGCTCAGATAATTTGAAGGCCATCAAGGCCTGCAGAAACAATCCATCTCTCTGTGAAAAGGAAAGCAGCCTGTGCCACTACCAATAAGGCATGTCTTTAGTGTTATCAAGAGTAAGTATAATTACACAGTGGAAAGGCCATCAAAGTGTCTTGGGCGCTGGTATTTTTTTCCTGAGGTCTTCATCAATAGTGCTGTCGGAATGAAAAGAATAAATGGGGGGAAAAAGGAGAAAAAATAATATCCTCCAGATTGGTGTGACTGACCTGCAATCTAGTAGAGCACATTATAATTTGAGAGCAGTAGGACGATTCAATAAAAAATTTGCCGTCTTCCACTTTAAATCAGGAAGGATTAATTTCAAGAATCTTTGTGGATGCTCTTGTGGTCTTGGTTTTGTCAGTGCTGAAATTTCTTTTCGAAGAGGCTAAAGGACTTCCTGTTGAAAGGTATTTATACTTGCCAAGACTCCTTCCTTACCTCTAATAGCAATGCATTTCTGATAGGCAGATTTCTGACTGGTAAAGAGGAGGTAGGGCTTTTTGTTTCTGTTGAACAGTCTCCCAGTCCTGCACTTTTTATTTGGACAAAGCACCAGTGAAGTTAATTGGTTCATTATATTTGTATCAAGAGGAGCCAGACACTGATGTGCATGTTTTAATGGAATTCCATTCAGTAAAATACACGCACAATATGTCTGACACTGTTTTCCAGGGCAGGATTTGAAAAGTATATGCCTGAGCCCTGGCCTGTGATGCCTTACTCTGATTAATAAATGTTGCTCTGGCAAGGAGTACCCCAAACCTCGGGGGACAGCTGTGCATGAACAAGTCATGGGAAGATGTGGATATACGTGTAAAGTTAATGCAAGCAACTTGCTAGCTGATTGTCTGATAATGAAAATGTTTGTAAGAACAGAGAATCACCCCAAACCTAGCTATTAACTTTCTCCTGGCAGTCTTCTGTTTAATAGAAGCAACATGTTAGTAACTGTAATATAAGTTCTGAGACATCATCCCAGTCTGATGATTAGAGCCAATCATGTAATCATCATTGTCCCCAGCATTCATGTTGTTCTTGGAGCTTTCCTTTCTGTGGCTACTAGATCTGGAAATCGCAACATCCAAAATGGTGGTGACTGTTTGCTCTAGGGCAAATTAGGTCATTAAAAACCTTTAACCAGTAGGCTAACATTTAAGTCTGCCTCAGTGGTTTGTTTCTACCGTTCACAACATGAATACATTTTCCAAACCTCACTTTTTGTTAGATTTATTACAAGAAACAAGATTAATTGGGCTGTACTGCTTTGACAAAGCTCTAGTTCTTAAATAATAATTATAGACCTCCTGGATTCCAAAAGAACTGAAGTGGAGCAGGTCCAGCAACGTGGCCAAATGTAACAAATTGAGAGGAGCAAGGGTAAAGAAATATAACTGAGAGAATGTAAATGTGAAATCACCCTGATATATTCTCTTAAAACTTCAAGGAGTTTTTGTTGGCCAACTGGCAACGTAATTTATTTTTCTGAGGTTTTATTTGGACACCAGCATTGCCTGGAATTTGGGGGGGTAAGGGCGTGAGGTCTTTTTCCAAAAAGCTGTGTGACGGAAATCCCATTTATGACAATGAGCTCTGAAGATTAAGGGCTCTGGCCTGCCTAGATCTAGCTGGATTGAGGGTCAGATAACAGGACAGACTGAACCCCAAGTTCTACTCCTGAGGAACTCGGAATGCACAATACTGGGAAATGGTTGAACCTCTGCCTTCATTTAGCTGTTCCATTGTACTGGCTGAAAAGACACAGTAACTGGAACACAGTTATGGCATGTCAGCTGTATTCCTTCTAGTATATGTCTTTATTGCTCTCACAGAAGTAGTAGAGATACTATGTCAGGGTAGTGTATAAACACTAAGTTAGCTATAAAGGAGTTTACTTCAGAGAGTAGATGAATGGGAGCTGCAACTGTACAGATCCTGGTAAAAGATATGTTAGTCTGCCTAATTACTCTTGTGACTGAGGTGTGTATCCTAGTACAGTCTAAACATGAATGGTTTCCAGAACATAAAACAAGCATGCAGGATTAGATATATATATATTTTTTGTAGCATTGGCCCTTCCAGATAGTAGATTTGTGTTTTCTAATCCATTTTTTCTAATATGTTGAAAGGCCATTTATGCCAAAGAATTTTTGTTCTATCAAGTAACTGAGACATAAATCCAGTTAATATCAGATCAACTTTGTTCAGTCACAACAGAAACAAACTCAATAAAAATAAACTCTTTTTTATGTGTCATCATAGCCTCTTCTCTAACAATAAAATTCATCACCCAAGTGAGACTATACCTTCTCAAATCAGAAGTCTGTCATTCTCTGTTAGATTAGTGGACACTACCAGAATCCTCCAATTTGGAGCTCTATTTGGGGTCCAGTTAGCCCAATGAGCAGGGAAAAGCAGTTGCAAAAATCCCATGGCTTTCCACCACTGTAGCAGATAAGGACTATGCAGAGACACCTCTAATTTACCTGAGATGAAGACTAGGCACAGCTGATATCCATGTTGCTGCAGTCTGTCTCTTCCAGCTATTCCTCTGGAACATGTCTGACAAACACTTGTCTCCCTTTTTAATTGCTGGCTACAGTGGCTGTAACCTGGATTAAAAGTTGGCAGAACTGTGTTCAAAAGGTGGATGGCAGTGGGCTCTGCTAGCTTTTCCACTTTCAAGTCACTGTGCCATGGTCATAAATGAGAAAGTAGACTAAATAGAGAAAGCAGTTTAAAACCCAGTAATTATTATTCTCTATGTAACTGATACTCTCTCCAGTATTCATGTTTTCAAAGTTTTACTGAAATTTGGAATATACCAATATTTTAGTTATGTTTGAACTTGTTTATTTACCCAAAGGTCTGTTCTGGGGAGACAAACAGCAGGAGGGACATTTATGATCTATACATCATTATATTACCAAGAACTCAGAAATCACTGTATATGGCTTCCAAACAAAGTTAAATAAAAACATAGGCATTTCTTCAAGCTCAGAATTCATAAATATAAATGACCTGTATCATGTGCAGTTTTTCCATGGGAGTATTATTTGGCACAGCTTCATGCTGTGCCAAATATGTGGTTTCTTAGGTTATTGCTTTTTAGAAAAATCTGGTTTTGGCACACACATACAAACACACAAATTGAAAAGGGAAATATTTATATAGTGAAATTAAACTTGTTCACATCTTCAATGATGATTTATTAAAGAAAAATATATGGCAAGCCACAGAATGATGAAATGTACCCTGGCTTTTGCATTCCCTGTATGAAACAACCACAAAACTCATTTGAAAACAAATAGTACTATAAAGACTTAAAGAAAGAAAATGAAGCATTTGCATGTATAAAATACCTCATACAACACATCTTCATTCTGAGAGACTAAAGAGAACTAAATGTTTCTCCAAACAGCTTTTTCAAGGCATTATTTTTTATGGCCAGGATGTTTCTGTTTCTGTAGGCACCTAGAATATGCTATTGGATTACTTCATTGAACTGCTGTTAGGTTAAGTATAATACGTTCAGTGTTGCAGTATTCAGTGGACAATGAAAGCTCAAAACCAGAAAAAACTAAGTAACAGTTAAGTTATAGGTGTTTTGTGGCAGGATGGGAAAAGCAAAGCAGTAGAAAGGATTACACACTAAAATTGATGCTTTTATTTGTAAGTTTTGTTATGGAATCCACTTGCATGCAGAATTTATTATTAAAGATCACACGATTCATCATAGATAGTTTATGTTCAATTTATGTTCAGATTCCCATATAGATATAGACATCTGAAGTGTCTGTATATGTATGTTTCTGTTAGTTAAAATGAACTCTTTTGTAGCCAGTGGAGACTAATGTGTAGTTTTAAGGTGCAGTTCATCTGACCTTCTTTGAGGATGACATGAAGCACAAGCTAAAATGGGCATCTGTTTTCTCTAAGAGCCTAGTGTGAATAGCTCCCATGGAGATGTCTACATGTAGATACCTAAACAAAGAAGGATCCTAGTCTTGTTCTCTGCTACAATACACAAAGCAGGCAAGCTGTGAAGATAGATATGGAGGGAATAAGGCATAAAATATATTGGAGTTTAGTAGGAAAACCAGAACTACAGAAAGATTTGAGTGTTAGAAAAGCTTCTGACTGCTGAAAAAGTAAAGCATGTGTAAGTCAAATGTTCCAGGCTTGCCTGGTGTTCTCTAAAACAAGTCTCTCTCAGCATCTCTGAACAGCACTGGAAGGTTTCACTGCGAAATAGTTATCAGCCTGGCTACAACACTCTCAGTTTGCTAGCCAAAATTTGAAGGAGGAGGACAATTATGAGGGACCATCTCTGGTTGTTGTCAGAAGAGACACCAACAGTAAGGTCAGAAAACACTGAAAACACTGAAAACATCCAGGCTGACAGCAAATAATAGTATAGAGTGTTACTGATAAGGTGGAAGGGAAGAAAGGTATGAAAGCTTCCTAAAAAATGGCTAATTTACCTGGAATAAAACAATCGGTTTTGAATAAAACAGTGTGTGACAGTTATTTTATTAGTTTAAAAATCTAAAATTTGAGAAACTTGCATTTACAAAAAATCACTGATAAAAAAGGGAGTTGTGAAAGGAAGACATTTGAGTACAGGGTACAGTGCAATAGTCTTTCAAGGTCAATGTAATTCCTCTTTTCTAAACATGTTTGTTGCACAAAGTGGAATAGGAATATCAGAGGCTTGTATTTCCATCTGTTTGCTAAAAACCAGGTCTGTGCTCCAGCATGAACAGGCAAAGCTCTGATGAGCTAGAAGTACTTTGGTTCATGATGCACCCTATAACACTGCCATAGTATGCTGATTTCCTTATGATAATTGTTAAGGGTTTTGTAAGTTTTAATAGTCATCACATGGTCACAAGCTGATTTTATGAAACTTTGTTCATTAGTCTCAGCAAAACACTGCAGCACAAGTAAGAATTTCTAATTGAGTTTAGTAATACGCTGAAAAGGTAGTTATCACACAAAGCAAATACAAAAGCAATGTAAAGAATTTTATTTTGTTTAGAATTGAAATCTGGCAGCAGTTTTATCCTGAGTCTTAAAGAAACGTATAGTAAGCATTTAAATCAGTTTTCTCATGAACTGCTGAGATCAAAAGTTAGCAGTGACATTATTTGTGAGACATAAATGACCTTTGTAAATTTGTTTCTAGTCTCAGGTAGTCTAGAATTGATTGAGCTTGCTCCAAGCATTTATGGACAGCACTGAGTAAGGGCAATAGGTGCCTCAGAATAGGATTTATCAGTGCCTAACTTGAAAACTGATTCTGACAACGCTGTCTCTGTTGGTAACTAACCACTGAGTTTCATATATAGGATTCACCTTCAGTCTCAGAAATCTAGGTTAATTTATCTAAATGCAAGTGTTTATGAGCATGCTAATACTTAAGCCTCTTTTACAGTAGAAGCCCACGGTTCAGCTCAGATGTTCAACCATAAGCATCTAATGATGTTTAGGTATCCTAGAGAACCTAAGGTATCTGCACAGGCTTGGCAGATATAACATAGGACTTGTGGTCTACTGGACTAATAGCAATTGACCAGGGAGGTTATCAGGGCATTTCAATTGCATATGTCTAGGCAAATAATTTGAGCTGCTAATCATCGGAGCTCAGTTTACTCAGTGAAAAGGAAACATCTCATTTGGTAAACCAAAGAACTCTCTAGACTCACCTGACCATGTTGACTAGGTCTTGAATGAATACAGTGGGAATTAAGTCTATGGAAGAACTGGAACTGGATTTCTTGTATGACTCTGGGGTTTGAAGCCCCAATACCTTTGCTGGGGACGGTGAATTTTCATGTACATTTGGGACTGCTGAAAAAGTGTGTCTAACAAAAGGCTTTAGGTTATCTTATCAAAAATGTCAGATTTGAGGCTTCGCTCCTGATGGATAGCATAGCATAGTCTGGGATTCTGGTACCCAAATCCTTCAGGCTAGCACCCCTGCAAGAGTGCACACTCACATCTTCTTCACACAGAAAGCAGTGTTCACCAGGGTTTGCACAGGAACACGTCCTATCTTGTTATAGAGGTTGGACCTGGGAAAAGTTTTGACCTGGCCTGAGGAATTGACAAGCTCCTAGGTCCTGTAGCATGAATGTATCCAATGCAGATCCCAAACTCGAAAAGTTACACGTATTTTTACTAGCTCATGAAGTCATCAGATTTTAATGACCCACTATTTTGTCAAGGACATCTTCAGGCTTGCTTTCTTTAGATTATATGATTCAGTTACCTGCCAAAAGCTATCAGGATAATGTTGTAGTTCCAATGACTAGTGCTAAATGTGATATTAACAATAACACTCATAACTATTACAAGAGCTTTATATTCAGACTATGAACTAATGACCATATCTAGTGAACCCTTTGCAAGATTTTTTGTGTTACTATATCTGCCTTTTTAATAACGTATTTCAGAAAATGAAAAGCAATGCCAGATTATCATAAAAAATAGACATATACACATTGATAATCTACAAAGACCTAATTAATTCAGTATCTCTAGGCTATGCCATAATTTACAACTCTAAAATTATGAGGAATTGTTAAAGTCCTTTGAATCTGACTACAGGTGTTCTAGCAGTGTTCCAGTAAGAGTTATTCAAATCCCATTCCCATTTCTGGTGGAATTTTTATCATTTGTGTGGCTATGTTTTGCCAACAAAAAATGAGAAAAGAGAAGACTCTGTTCACATTCATCTGTGGGGATTCAGCAATTAAATCAATTTGATTAACCAAAGACCCATTCTGCTGTGTATTTACATACTGTAATTACGAATTGGCAAATAGCTGAAAAAGTGTGGGATAGCATGTCTTTATATCAGTTGTTCCAATACAACGCCTGTAATACTTCTAAATAAGCAGTCAGATCTGTTCAATGTGTCAGCACTCCAAATGGGTCAGATGAAGCAGTGTTTTTATTGGGATTTGGGCTGAGATTTCACCCTAACATGCAGAAAATGAAAGCATTCTTTTATATTTATCAAATCTTTAAAAGCTAGTAGTACAACTCCTAAGAATTGTTTCATCCCATCTTTTGTAGTTTATATTTTCTTCTAATCTACTATGAATATAATGTTCAGTTTACTTCAGACTTGCCAAACATCTAGGTTTGATCAAATCAGTTTGGTTTCTAGAATATTTGGTTGAGCTCAGATTACAGTTTAGGCTACTGAAAATTGAGTAATGCCTAAATTGAAGAAGACTGTGAGGAGACAAGCTGACAGGCTAAATTAACAAGGACTGCAGCCTGGAAGCTCAGCTGTAAGACTCTGACTGGGTGGCCTCCCATGAGCTTCCAGTCCAAACTGAGGAAGGAGCATTTAAGGGCACCAAGGGAATATAACTACTCCTTAAACTTAACAGTTCTGGGACATCTTGGTGACCAGCAGAGGTCAGGCACAGACATTATCACGTTTGGATACAAATGTACTGAGCAAAACTATTTAAATTTCTTCCCAGCTACTTGATTATTATCTAGCATAACTGCTCAGAGAGAAAGAAAATCTGGAACCGCTGAAGCGCTACCATACACATCCATGTAAATGATCAATGGTGCTAAATCATACCAGAACACAAGACTTGATTAACATATAGCCCCTAGTGTTTGAAGTAGTTCTGACTTTACCATAGAAGACAGTCTCTTTTTTCAACTCTGAATTGAAATAAAAATGAACTCCAGTCTGAACTGATAGTACTAGTATTGATATTAATGTTGACCTTTTGTATCACCCAAATAAAAACATGACACTGTCCAGTAATTTTTGTGTATAGTACATAGCTTCTGTTTCAATGTTAACAGCTGTTTGAAAATATCCAATGTCTTTACCCTAAATATATACATTATTTAAATTATTCTACTATTTATTCACACTATGAATCAAGATATGTGTATTGATTTAAGTTACAAATCACAATATCTATTTTGATTTTAAAAGTTTGCAAAGAAACCACCCTATCCATTTCAATAGTTAAATATAATTTACTCTTAAAAATCAGAGATTATTTTCAGTTTGTATTTATGTAGCTTCAGCTCCTCCTTATTATGCCTTTATCTACTAGATTAAAGACCCCATTACAAGAAATAATGCAGGCAATTTTAGTCTGTTGTCGTGTCATTTCTTAACCTTTTTATGTAAAGGAAACAGATTTACCCATTTACCATAAGGTAGATTTTCCAGGCCTCAGATAATTTCTTTTTTTCAATCCTTGTCACTTTGACAACAAGCTTTTTTGAAATGGAGGTGCAAGAGCTGGGCTCGAACCTATCTCAGAATCTCTAGTTCCCACTGATGATTCATCTGGAAGTCCTTGCTTCAAGTGTGGAGTAAGCACCTTGTTTCTGAAGGACCAGGCTTATGCCAAGACTGTGTTAAGCTACTGTGTTTTGTCGTTCAAATGGACCCTCCACCCAGCATGCTAAAGGGACCACTTACATTATTATACTCTTATCATCTAACATATCATTTTTGTGTCTTCTGTTAATTTTACAAGCAATAATTCCAGAAACTAATAAAAATACTAAATATCACTCAGCTCAGAACAGATGTCTCTGAAATCCCCAAACTGAAAATTACCTGTTTTCTGATAGATTGTCTTGTGCTGTATATTTACTCTTTGCCTTGGTTTCCAAAACAATCTAATATGCACCTATGAGAGATCTGATAACCTACTGTAGATTTATCTTTTTTGCCTCTATTTTTCTTTCATTGACATTTTTTTCTCCCCTATTAGTTCACAAGGGAATGCCATGCATAAGTTTATCCACAGCGCTACACAAAACTCCTAATGTAAAAGCTGTTATTTTTCCAGAACACAGAAGTGGGAAGGCAAATCACAGAATCACAGAATTGTCTAGGTTGGAAAAGACCTTGAAGATCATCCAGTCCAACCATCAACCCAACATTAACAGTTCCCAACTACACCATATCCCTCAGCACTATGTCGACCCAACTCTTAAACACCTCCAGGGATGGGGACTCCACCACCTCCCTGGGCAGCCCATTCCAACGCCTAACAACCCGTTCTGTAAAGAAATGCTTCCTAATATCTAGTCTAAACCTTCCCTGGTGAACTTGAGGCCATTACCTCTTGTCCTATCGCTTATTACTTGGTTAAAGAGACTCATCCCCAGCTCTCTGCAACCTCCTTTCAGGTAGTTGTAGAGGGCGATGAGGTCTCCCCTCAGCCTCCTCTTCTCCAGACTAAACAACCCCAGTTCCGTCAGCCGCTCCTCGTACGACATGTGCTCCAGACCCTTCACCAGCTTCGTTGCCCTTCTCTGGACACACTCGAGTAATTCAATGTCCTTTTTGTAGTGAGGGGCCCAAAACTGAACACAGTAATCGAGGTGCGGCCTCACCAGTGCCGAGTACAGGGGTAAGATCACTTCCCTGTCCCTGCTGGCCACGCTATTTCTGATACAAGCCAGGATACCATTGGCCTTCTTGGCCACCTGGGCACACTGCTGGCTCATGTTCAGCCAGCTGTCAATCAACACTCCCAGGTCCCTCTCTGACTGGCAGCTCTCCAGCCACTCCTCCCCAAGCCTGTAGCGCTGCTGGGGGTTGTTGTGGCCCAAGTGCAGCACCCGGCATTTGGCCTTATTGAAACTCCTACAGTTGGCCTTAGCCCATCGCTCCAGCCTGTCCAGGTCTCTCTGCAGAGCCTCCCTACCCTCGAGCAGATCAACACTCCCACCCAGCTTGGTGTCATCAAAATCACTACAGAAAGTCTTACAGAAATGTGTCTTTCTGAAGACTGATCTTTCTGTAGAGTTGATAAACAAGCTCAGCTTTCTATTTCTGAGATGTTCCAAGGTGGTTCATTTTAGGAACTGAAAGGAAGACATCTGCCAAAAATACAATGGGAAAATATTCCTTTGGTTTAAAGGAGGAAAGATTGCTAGAAAGTATATCTATACCACTATACAGTCTTACCTAAAATAAATGATGAAACCAGGCTTGTAGATGCCATGTTTGCTAACTCATCAGATTTGTGTTCATGCTTGGTATGTTAGGAAATGCTAAATCTGTTTGTGCTGTTGCAGTCAGGTGTTGTGTTTTGGTTGAGAGGTGATTGAACTATTTGCCACTTCTCTACCTTGTATCATCCCACACGAACATTTCCTTCCCATCTGAGAGTGTGCTCTAGCAAGTGAACTTCTCTGGGTCAGCTTTGCCTTTGAGCAGATTGCAAGCTCTCCCACTGCCATTTATAAATTGGGAGGGAGCTAGGAAAGCTATTCCTTAAGATCTCAGCCCTAATTACTATCTCACAATAAATATCTGGTAATTAGCTCCATTCAAACTAGTTCTCCATCCCTTCTTTTTAGGCATAAAGCTCAGACTATTGACAGGAGCCTACCGAAAATCTTACACTATACAAATACAAATACAAGTACAAATGCAATTACAAATACAAATACAAATACTATACTATACTACACTACAGTACCTCACACGCTTCTGCAGCAGAAGCTATTAATTGTGGATGCAAGACATTTCAGGGCTTTAACAATCACAGAATCACTTAATCACAGCATGGCTGAGGTTGGCAAGCACTTCTGGAGGTCGTCTGGTCCAATCCCCATGCTCAAGCAGGGCCACCTAGAGCTGGTTGACCAGGACCATGTCCAGGCAGCTTTTGAATATGTCCAAGGAGGGACACTGTCTGTAGAGACATTCCCAGTGTGTTCTTCCTGAATCTGTCAATTGAAAGACAGTTAATGGGTCATCAATGCTTCTTCCTTGAGGATATACATAGAATGGCCTGTCTCCAGGCTCACTTCTCAGTGTGCCTGTTAGAGGACTGGGGACAGTCTCTTCTCTGAAGATATTGAGTCTATAGAAATAGAGTATTTTTACTCCTAAGCAAGATTTTTCTTGGTCCTGTATCAGTAGAGCTCTGTTACAAGCCATTTCCTAAAAAGCTCTAGATACTTCCAGGATGATAGAATCTCAGTAATTCACCCACTCTTTATTTCAGTGAAAGGGTAGCCTAAATTTCATATGGTCATATTCTTGTCTAAATCACTACTCATCCTTAAGCCTAGGACAGTGGCAGTATGTCCATAGTAAGCATTTCTGATATTCCAACTTGTTTTTAGGATGTACTAGCATCATTTTATTGGAACACAGTCACAAAAAAGGGGCTGCATGGACTCTAGTACAAGTCAGGGTCATAACTTGAAACTATGTTGATACTCAGAACAAAGGGAATTCAGGAAGGAGTAGAAAGTCTTACTCTACTTATCTTTGCTGAGGAAGAAAGGCAGGCAGGGACTGGTAAATTCAGAGAGTAAGAGATGTGGCTAATGTTCTCATCTGATTTTTGTTTTGTGATTTTTTTCTCTAAATGTATTTTGTTTGAAAGCATAAGGGAGTGAAAATTCAGTTTGTGAAGCTAGAAATACTTTTTTTTTTTTTTTCCTGCAGATTGTAACATCATATGGACTTCTAGAATGACCTCAACTACTAGACTGAAGTGAGGGTAAAGATGCAAAAATGCACTGTGTGTAATAGCAAAAATATACAGAAATGATTGAAAAAAACAAAAAGGCAGGATTCATGCCTACAAGTATATGACTCTTCCTCAGTTTTTCTGATATACGCAGTAATTTAAACAAAGCATATCGAACACTTGATTTTGAATAAAAGAGGTATGAGACTAAAATGTCTTTTTTATCAGAAGATTATCTAGGTCACTACAGTAAAAAAGTGCATCAGCAAGAAGGAGTATTTGCTGTGTTGATAGTCCTCTGAGCATCTTCAATGAGTGCCTGACTGGAGAATGAGAAACTGTTCTGTTGCCAGTTTTCAGTAGCCATATGTTGTGTGTCTCCTGAATACTGACTGCAGAGAGGTGTTTTGTATCTTCTAGACACCAGTGAAAGAAAATATTTCTAGTTTCAGAAGAAAAAAAAAAAGAGTAGACCTTTATAATCATATTTAATTGCTCTGTTACGAGCAAAACCTGTTGGATGATGAATCTACTGTCTTCTTGTATCCTTGGTCAAAACCAATCTTTTTTCATTAGCGTCTCTTTCTTCTAAAATCAACAGATAAGAATTTTATTACTGCTGTGGCACTTCTGTGTGTCTTGACTGGCTTGAATAGGTATTTTTTCCTATATCACAATCATATTCACATGCCTTTTACGTGAGCTGGTGTGGTTGCCTTGTCGTATCTGCTCCAGCTGGTCTTGAGATTCAGTGAATAGTCAATAAAGACAAAGCCAACAGTTTTTTAATTCCTCTGGACAGAAAGGTTGCAAACATAAATATATTTTAACATTACATTTTGTTGGTTTACACTGAACAAAACATGGGAAATAAAAAATTACCAAAAGGCTGCAACAGATACTCTTTTTATTGCAATTTTTGACTCCTGAGGAGATAGTCTGATAGAATTTGGTTAGGTTTTAGAACAAATCTCATGTGAAAACATAGGGGTTAGAATTTTCTGTGCATGAAGCCCATTTTGTCACATTGACTGTATCCTCAAATGTCAGTAATCAAGTGATGTGACATAACTAAAACCCTAGCTGTAGTCTGTGGATCAGGAGATATAAAACTAACCTCAAATGGTTCAAAGTCTTCTGAAGACAACAGGACAAGCTAACATCTGTTGTCATCCAGTCCTGAAACTGCTACCTCTCACTGGAGAAAAATGACATAGGTTTATGCTCAGGTCCTATTAAACTTCACTTTTAACAAAATAATTATTTGAAGAGAATGATGTTTTTTCCACACACTTGTGGTTGTGAGTGTCCTCAGGAAGAGATGTGTGAATAGATGGATACCTATACATGAACATTTATGTATAAAAATATATATTTAGATACTCTTCTTTCTAATTATCTCATTTTTGAAACAAACCAGAATGTATTTTTTTCTCTGTCCTTCTAGGAGAACTAGGAAAACTTTAAGGAATCTATAACATAGCCCAGGAGCAAAATAGTAGAGAGGTCTCTTGTGTTTCTATTAAGTTGTCCAGATGTCTCCTCTGAGGACTTGGATCTGTATTTTGTATTTTGAAAGTTAAAGTTCTCATATGATCATTCTAATTACATAGTTCTAGAATATACACTTCCCTCATCCTATTTTAATCTTTACCTATATTTGATCTTTTTGAGAAGTTCATTTCTGAGAGGTGTTGATCTGCATGAAGATAGGGAGGCTCTACAGAGACACTTGGATAGATTAGATTGGTGGGCCAACGTTAATGGGATGAAGCTTCAACAAGGCCATGTGCCAGGTCCTGCACTTGGGCCACAACAACCCCCTGCATGGCTACAGGCTTGGGGAGGTGTGGCTGGAGAGCTGTGTGGAAGAGAAGGATCTAGGAGTTCTAATTGACAAGCAACTGAACATAAGCCAGCAGTGTGCCCAGGTGGCCAAGAAAGCCAATGGCATCCTGTCTTGTATGAGAAATAGTGTGACCAGCAGAAGTAGGGAGGTGATAGTCCCCCTGTACTCTGCACTGGTGAGGCCGTACCTTGAGTGTTGTGTCCAGTTTTGGGCACCTCAATATGAGAGAGATATCGAGGTGCTGGAGCGAGTGCAGAGGAGGGCAACAAAGCTGGTGAAGGACCTGGAGAATAAATCCTATGAGGAGCGATTGAAGGAGCTGGGACTGTTTAGTTTGAGGAGGAGAAGGATGAGGGGAGACCTCATCACTCTCTACACCTACCTGAAAGGACATTGTAGAGAGGTTGGTGCTGGTCTCTTCTCTCAGGTAATTAGTGATCAAACAAGAGGGAATGGCTTTAAACTGCAACAGGGGAGGTTTAGACTGGACATTAGGAAAAAATTTTTCACAGAAAGAGTGGTCAGACAGTGGAATAGGCTGCCCAGGGAGGTGGTGGAGTCACCATCCCTGGATGTGTTTAAGGGTCGTTTGGATGAGATGTTGGAGGATATGGTGTAGGGGAGAACTTTGTAGAGTAGGGCTGATGGTTGGACTCGATGATCCCAAGGGTCTTTTCCAACCTGAATGATTCTGAGATTCTGTGATTATTTTCAAACAGTTCTTATTTATTATTAATCTTATCTCCCTCTAAGAATACCCCCTTTATCATATTTTCAAATATCTTGGTTTAAATATACAAAGGTAAGAAACATAATCATAACTTGCAATTTTACAATGTTAGAGATCTCTCAACAGATGCCATCTAAGAAAGTTTAGCAAAGTGAGAGCTGGCTCAAAGGCTTTTAGGGGCTGTGGCAGTAATGAAATAAAAAAGTAGACAAGAGTGTCTTACTATTCCTCTCAGAGAAATACAGGGTAGAAGATATTTTGTGAATATAAATTCTTTTTTTAGGTTCAGTGTTATCAGGACAATCTATTTTGTGTTCACTGAAATATGTTTAGTGTTCATGAGCAAGGAGTGCAGATAATCTAGGCACCCCAACTGTGGTAGGACATCTTAGCTGTAATCATTCAAAGCAAATATTTTGGTCTATTTCTTCAGGTGATGAATCTCCTAGTCTCACTGCCAAACACTAGCATAACAAAACTTCTACTGAAAAGGCAGAACAAGAGACTTCTGGATAAGAAACTCTTGCTTTGGGCTCTGGTAGTCCAACATCATTGTTGTTAAAGCATCGAGTATTGACACTGGCAATGGCACTGCATCCACATGGCCCGTGAAGCAACTTGCAAGGTTAAAAGTTACATTAGATAGAATTTTCATACTAGGGATTAAAAGCCACATATTTGACTCAATTACTAAGTTTTTCACATCATTTTCATAAAGCAGAGGGAATACAACTGGCCATAGCAAAATTCCTCTAGTCTGAGACTTCCTATCTAGCCCAAAGTAAGGTTTTTTTCTATTGTTCCACTCTGTGTCCTCAGCATAGAGGAATACTGTGATTTTGGTAAGATATAAAGGGCAATAGTTAACTTTCTACTGTCCTTTTGTACTCACTTGCATGATGCCATGAACACAGGATGATAGCCAGCTGGCAGTCTTAAATAGTCTTGAAATAAAAGACTAGAGAAAACCAAAAGTGCCTGCAACACAGGATGACAAATATATGCTCTGCTGCTGAGCTAGTTAAAAAATGTTGAAAATCCAAGTCAAAATGGACCACAGAGGAATGGAAAGTCACAGAAGATGACTGCAGCTTGGTGAAGCTGAGCTTCCTAAATTCCCTCTGTGTCCAGAAAAGACAGTGTCCTCGAAGGTGTGGTTCAGAGCAGGTATTTGAGTAGCTATGAATATCTCTTAACAGGAAATTGTATTCTCAAGGAGGAGCTTAGGAAGGAGAAAGATTGGGTTAACTTGTTAAAGGTGAAGACTTTGTGAGCACTTTCATTCGATGTGTCTTTTAGGTGTGGAATCCTTATCCTCTGTGTTACATGACATTTAGTTTTAATTTGTGCTCCAATATGGAGCCCACAAAACGATTCCCAGCTAGGGACACATGGGACTGGACTACAGGGTAGCGCACATCAGCATTTTGCCTTTATACAGAAATGAAATTTGAGCTGTGACTAACCTAGCTTGCTCTCCACCCCCACAACCCCTACAGGGCATGCTTTTCTGGTGTATCCCAATAGGACTGGTAGCCTCAGATATCCTCCATCACTTCATAACCTACTCTGTATACCCCACTCTTGGCACCAGAGTACAAAAAGCATTGTCAAAAGGCTTGAAACAGTCCACCCCTTAGCATGCATGCAGCTTATGCAGGCTGTGGCTCAGGTAGAGAAAACTATGGCCTTGGGCCTGGAAGAAGGTAGGGCTCCAGGCAACATCTCTATACCTATGGCTTTGTCCTTGGGAAGATTGCTCAGCCTCATGCCAAAATGACCAGACATGTGCATTAAAAGAAAACTAGTTATCTGAATCCATGTTTGTATGTAAGGCAGCCAGCATCCCCAGCAATCCCCAGCACGTATAAACTTTATTTGGAGCTGTGTGGGAACACCACCTGCTCACACTGCTCCAAGAAATTCCACTTAGAACATTCAGAAGCAGCTGGGATGTGAATATTTGATTCATCTCATCAGAAGCTGAAATTAGGATTGAAAACACAGATCGTGTATTCTACTAACATTCCAAGAAAATATTTATTTCTTAATATTTGTTGTTCAGTGAGATATCACAAACTGCTTATCATTTCCAGCTTGTTTATGCTATGGGTTGATGTGGTTTATATTAAACTTTGCAAATGACTTTAAGGTGGCAAATGCACCACGATTCAAGCCTGCTGACCTGCAGCTAAATTACAAGGTGCAGCTGGAAATAATTGTTTCCATTTTGACCAACAGTCATACAGCATATAGTGCTACACTACATTGTGGGTATGGGAAGCAATTGCCCGAGTTTTATAATTGTATTAGTCTTCGACTCCTGTAATTTTAGAGAACATCACATTTCAAAGAAAATTCCACCTGCCCCAGGAGGGAGTAGAGTGAGGACTCTGCAACTGATAGCAGTAAGTCCACTGAATACACGGTTCAGTGGCCCAAGTAGCAGCACATTTTTCATTATACAGACATAAGGGGAAGGAAGATTCAACATACAGCAACTTTTCCTCAGTTACAAAGAGCTAGTATGCCTGAGGCTTCTTTTGATGTCTCTCAGTTCTTGAAAAATTGGGTTCCTGTGCTGTCCTAAATCCTTTTACATTTTTCTAGTTCTTCTATATACCATGCACTATTACTTATTTTTTATTCATAAATTAAAGGATTGACTGTAACAATGATCTTTGAAACCATTTTACTGAAATACCAGATCACGCAGGGGTGGATTTTCATTCCTCCACTACTGTAATCAATAGCTACTTAGTGAAATTTACTTTATTCTTACTTGGATGTTCTCCTAAAAAAATACCACACCTCATACAACTACTAGCTGTATTTGGATGGACAGCCAATTTTGGATCAAAAAGGCTTGTTAGTTTTTCCTGAAGTGGCAATAGCAGCAAAAAAGTCTGGATCACAAAAGTACAAAAGCCCTTTCTTTAATAGTTCATCTGAAAATGTCAAGCTACTGGTACGAAACCAGAATCTCTCCAGAAATATTCATTTACTAATTCCTGTGTATCATTGATTTGAGTACCTCATTAGAGTAAGTGCCTCAAAACTGTTATTTCTCCTCACTGGTTGAAAAATGGGGAAGAGATGTTAAATCCATGCAAGATTTCCCCCTCCCCTCCTTTTTTAATTGCATGTCTCGCTCCATGTTCTCATGTATAAAAATTTCCACTCAGAGCCCCCAGGCCAAAGCTAGTATGGTAATGTTTGGAGAGGAAGCCAAACTTCCTTCTTATTTTAGCCAAAATCAAATTTTTTAGGTAATCTATTCACAAAACAATCAATGTTGGCAATACCAGGTTGTTTGCCTTGTTATCAGTTGAGACATTCAGTTTCTTAAATAAATATTTTCTATGTTGCATACTCAGATAATCAACCTCGTCTAAGTACTTTACATAGTCCCCTTGATGGAGTACTTGACTACCATTTACTCTACAATGTGCTTATATTCCTGTTTCCTTTGAGGCAAAGAAGTGCCATTATCCACATTTCATTTGTGGGATATTGAGGTACAGGCAAATACCAATTCCTGAAAAAAAGTCAGTGATGAAGCAGGGACTGGTTCTTGCTCCACATGCCGTAATCTTCTCAGTGCTTATGCAAGGGTAAAGGTATGGATGGAAGGTACCCAAAGACTGTCCATGCTTTTGCATGGATCGGAAAGAACCTGTTGTGATTATAACCCTGCCCGTTGCGATTACATCCCTGGTTATTTTTCCAGGGCATTCCCAAAGGAAAGGTGGTGGGGATGGACAGTGTAATCTAAACTGTAATCTAGAGGCCTGAACACTTGGAGAAATTCATGCCTACCTTCTGCAATTTCTCTTGTGCCAGTGTAGCTTCAGTTCCCTGTCTGCTTGTGGCAGTAACTAATGCCATAGTTTGACCTTCAGTAGATAAAATCATCTGCACAGGTTCAGATGGGTTACTCTTAAGAACTCTTTGGCATTGGATACTTCTCAAAACACTTGAATATCTTAGAAACCCAACAATAACAACAAAAAACACAGTAACTTCCCTCCTTGATAATTATCAGTAAATTGTGACTATTATTAGAACAGCATAAATCTGTCAAGAGCTGGAAGTTGCCAGATCTCCTCCAGCCTGAATTTGAATGTGGATTCCAGGCCTCCTGTATGGAAAGCCTGCATGTGTAGTGTGTGAGTGTGCACTTCTTGATCTCTTTTAATCAAGAGAAAAATGGATAATATAATAGAAGAATTTTGAGAAAGAATGCAAATTGATGTGCATTGCAATGAAATGTTTCCCCTTAGGATTAGAGTGCCTGGTAAGACTCCTCCACATGAGCTGGAGTTGATATATGAAGCTTTCGTTTGCATAAAAGCAGATAGGTTAGAGCTCAGCTGGGCCAACCTTAAGGCCTGGTTCTTCAGTGCTTAATCAGGCAAAGCACCTGCAGAAGTCAGAGAGGTTTGCCCCTTAATGAGAATTACCTGACTAAATCTCCCTCTGCAGGGCTGGCAGTGTAATCCTGCTGCAGTAAAATGATACATAAGGGTCCCTTAATAAAAGTCTTAATTTGCTTTGACCACTGCTAGCATTTTAGGTCCACAATGGCCTTGGAAGTTATCGGTTGTGCTTTGTTGGCCAGCACATTATGTTCAGAGATAATTCCTCTTCAGTGCTCTCTGCCCAAATCGACTTGTTCTTTCTGTTGCATTCAGCCTCTCTTCCACCTCTGTCAATCCTGTGGGGATGAGAGGGTCTGGGACTGCCTGCCTCTTCCTTTTTCTTCCTATGGAAATAGTGGTAAACAAAAATGTATCATATATATATTTACCAAGAAAGATTAAATCTTACTACAAATTAAAGACAAATATATATTATAAAATACAATTAAGGGCTCAGATGTTTGATCAAAGGTACTACAAGGCTAAAAAAGTTACCATGTGTCAGATCAACCACAGTAGCTTTGTGAGCTCCCTCAGCCTTCAACAAAGGAGAGGAAATGTGTCCTAGAGCAACCCCAAGTGAAAAAACCTCCAGTTTCGTTATTTCACATTCTTCCTGTGTTTCAAAGATAATTACCATGGCTCAGCTGATAGTTGGTTAAAAACCAGTAACTTGACCACAAGTCTGAATCACGTGTTTGGGTAACATGACAGAAAGATGGGGACAGTGTGAGGAAAACTGCAAGACCACCTTGTCTGACTTGCAAGTGGGAATACAATAGCACAGACCTCCCAAATTTCCTTCTTCTGCTTTAATTTCTGTTTTGCTAAGCCATTTTTGATCAGTGAGATATCTTACTGGTTCAGGAAAAAAAAAAGCAGTGAGTAAGATCGATGGTCTGTTAAAGCAAAGGCTGCATTTTTATTAGCTATAACATCAGAACTAGGGGAACCAATAAGTAAGTAGTTCATCCCTTCACAAATCTGTCCAGACACACTCTCTACAGCTGCCAAAATAATGGCCATAAAGCAGAACAGTAATTAATGTTAAGTTAAGGCTGACATACAGATGCAACAAATAATTATCAATATTACTACATAATCCTACCTAGCCAAGCCTGGAAAATCTGCTTAAAGGAGATTTCCACCAGTGACACCACTAACACCAATTTATAATGTGGAGAAACTCTTTTCCAGCCCACTAAGAGTGACCTAGCCAAAATGCAATGCAAACTGAGGACTCCAGCCGGAAGAAACAAAGTCAATGCCAATGAACAAATTGAGATGAAGAATGAGTGGAATAAAGAGAACAGCCCTGAGTGATCTGTGAAAACTAGTAAGACCTCCAAGAACTGCCTGAGCTACACCCAAATGTGAGGCTGCTTACGATAAAGAAGAAACATTTCTCTATTCCTTTCCATGTCTGCCACATGTCAGGTCATCCAGCCCACATGCTGTCTGGCACAGGATACCATCTTGTCTAAAGTAAGTGACTACAGTCTTCATAGTGACATTAGAACTTCTTTGGACAACTATTTTTATACAGGAGTACTTTAAATGTAACAAATGAAGCTAACTACAAATGCCAATTAAGTAGCCAATGCACTTGGCATACTTTAATACCTTTGCTATGAAGTGGGTGGCATAGCAGCCTTTCTAGTGTTTTCCACCTAGTTTTCAAAGTGGACACAAACTTGGAATTGTAATTCATGAGCGTAATGATTCAGAAAGAAATGCAAATACTTGTGTTTACTTTAAAATAAGTATTCAGAAAAGCAAGATTTCCCTTTTTTGTGGGGAAGACCTGTTGTCAGGTCTGTAAGTTTAGGGATCATTCCTCACATCTATTGCTCTACTGCAAAAACTGGGATGTATTCCATGAGCTCAGACTGTATCAGTAAATAAAGATGCTAAGCTCAGCTCCAATGAATTTCTGTCCCTCTGTTTCTCTGTCCCTCCCTTCCATCAAAATTTCTACCCTGATTTGCTGAAGTTCACTTGCAGGTTCCCAAACATTAGAAATGCAGAGGAAGCTGCAAAAAGGATTTATTTTTTTTTTAAAAAAAGGTAATTTTATATATAAAAATTGTTTTTTATATATATATAAATAATTTTAATGTGTATTTCCTGAGTTCTTTCTAGAGGATGCTATATTGACTGCGGGGGTCACTGTGACTTCCTCAGACCTCTTCAATGCATCTGAATTCCAAACAACCAACACTTAAAATTATTTAAATATAAGAAAAAAGTTGTTGGTTTTTTTTTTCCCCCCTACAAAATTACTATCCCACCCTCAATGCTTGTTGTCAGGACTTTGACAAATGGAAATAATTTTTTTCTCTGATATTTTGGTGTATGGGGCAACTACATGATTAAACAGTAGAACTAAAATTTAGTCCTCTCCACTTGCCCCCGCTTTGCCTATGGATTTCAACAGAGAGGTCTTGAGGGTATTTCAGGGTAATCATGGAGAAAATATAGCTGAGTAATCTAGATGATACCCCAAACCCCTGCCTTCCCCCCTTCTCTAGTGTTTCTGCCACTGGTGCCTGTCAGTCCCTTTCAGACTGCATATGTTACCGTCCCGTATGCTGGCCCTTCTTCCACTACTTTTGTGCAGTAATAGTACAATAACTTTCCTGTACAGTGATTCTCTGTATCCATAAAAGAAGGGGTTGGGTTTTTCTCTGAAGATCACATCCCAAAGTCTTTGCTCAGTCTTAACCCTTGCAAAATCTCATTCAAATCAATGGACATTTGCATAAGAAAGCCCTCACTTAAAATTAGACCTGAGTGAAACAGGGTTTGGTGAGGGAAAGGGGGAGGTAGTGGTGGGGGGTAATAGGTGCTTTCATAGATTAACAGCACAATATTTGATGTGGTTTGTTATGATTAATTGAATCATATTATTTAGGTTTTTAGATTATTTGGCTGTTGAAATAAATTGAACTCTTAAGAATTTTGTTATACATGTTTTCTAGTGTCTCAAGACTCTGTCTGCAAGATCATTAGTTTTGTTAATAAAATATAAATAAAATCAAGATAAATTCAGCCAGGAAACAAACACATGTGACTCCATTGCCCACCCCAGGCCAACATGGTTCTCTGTTATCAAAGGTGCTGGACACTTGTCAACGATCCAGATGATGACAATGTTCCACTGAGGACAGAACCAAAAAAGGGGGGGGGGGGGCGGGGGAGGGGAGAGAAAGAGAAAAAGAAAAAGCCTAAAATTTTAGGTCAAGCGTCCCCAGCTACCACATAAATATCTGTTTGTTGATCAAAAGTGCAAGTACTCAATATTTACCACTGTCATTTAACAAGATATAATAACTTGATGCTGCCCTGCCATGCTCTGCAAGTGACAAGGGATGTAGGGACCAAAGAAGTCTCTGCTGTAGCCCTTTTTCTGATTGCAGATCATGGATTTTACTCCTTATCCACATAAAGCTCTCCTGTTTATGCTTTATGCTGATGGAGTGGATTTCACCCTATATAATTTCGCCTAACCTAGCTCAAGTCACTTAGGAAGCCTTTATGTAGATTTTACACTTAATTAACATAACCTCATCAGACTTGGTATTTTCTGGAATTTACACAAACTAGATGTCTTAAGAAACCCCGACTAGAGATGAAGACGTAAGGATTGCTTTATTCAGAGACGGGAAGAAAAATATTGTGTACAGCAATAAGGCGAAGAAAAACTTGGATTAGAAGATGGATTTAGTGGGTTAAGAAGTCACAGAACTTTGACAAAGCACAACTTTACTAATACAAATAAGAACCCTGAGCTGCATTTGAATTCACATCACACCACACCTGGTAAGAATTAGTCTAGCACAGCATCATCAATCATAGTGTGGTTGTCAGTTTTGACATCCTTTAAGTCTACGTTGTGTGCTTAATGACTACATTACAGAAAATGTAAACAGACACCAAACATACAGGTATGCCCTATATTTTTTTAAAAGTTGCTGTATATTTAAAAATAATAATGAAGAAACACTAACAGCATTTTGTATAGAGAGTGAATAAGTGAACTGTAAAACAAGTTGTTATAAAATAATCAGAAAAAAAAAGTTTCTAATAACAGGGAATAAAAAAAAGAAAAAAGCTTGCAATATTTAGGAACTTTGACCCAAATTGGGAAAATGTCAATTAATACTTAGAGGGAATAGACACTCCCTTATATTTTGCTGTTTTATATTTTCTCTCTCAAAAACATTTGGCAGAGATTAAATATTATCTTTACTATACATCCTGTGAATTTTTCAGCTTGATATTGTCACCATGATTTACTAATAAGGACTCCGGAGTCACTTGTGAGCCCATTACAAGCCCTGTATTAATAATTCATAAGGGAAAAACATGCTGAAGAAGTGCTTGGGATCATGACCTAAGTGAAATGTCTGAGTTCAAACTAAATATCTCCCAAATTCCATTTTTATTATTAGCAGATTTCCAGAATTACAAGACTTACAAGAAAGCCTTCAGTTCTGCAGCTCAGAAAGTTGCCCAGGTATTATGAATATAAGACCCCTTGTCTCATTTGCTTGTGTGATTTGTGATTAAAACTTCTACAGACTTCAGCGAGTGCAGGATCAGGTCCCTCAGCAATTCGTTCAGAGGGAAGCTTAATTTGAGATTTTAGTGAGTGTTTATTTTCTGGCTCAGCAGCAGCATATTTTGGAGGTGGGAAAAATGTATGCAAAGAAGGGTCAAAATCCAGATGTAAGAATGAATAGCAAGAATACATTCAAAGGGTGCAGGAGGAGTGAGAACTGTAAATACATGTCTGATTTGGTCTGTGAAAGGTAACGTTATCTCCTTACTGAAACTGCACTGTATGTTCTCGTGATATGTATGTAACTGTATCTGTGGAGGAATGAAAAAGATTTAAAATAAAAGATCTCACTTTTTCTTTGCAAACTAGTTTTGTTAAGTTTCAAAGTAAAAAGAAGAGCCAGAAAACAACGTTTTATTTTAATTCATTTGAATAATCTTCCTCATTTCTGTGATCTATCACTCACAGATAAGAAGCACCTTGAGAATTTTATCATTTCTACAAAATATATATTATTCAATTAGCAACTGTCAGTGAAAAAAAAAATAGACAATAAACCTCCAGATCTGATTAAAATGGAAAGAAATGTTGAGTGAAATGCATGATATTGAAACCTGTTATATTTCTTTGAAAATGAGCATTCTTACAGAATTTACTTTCAAAGTTTTTTACTGAACGTGAATCAAAGGCCCAAAGTTGGTTTGATTTTAGTCATCGGGAGCAAAATTTGAATTGGGAAGTGCCTCAGATATTTGTAGTTTTAATTTAGCTATTTGTTTTTAGGAATAATAATGTTTCAAAGCTTTGAGGGAGTTCATATATTTTTTTTGAATTTTGATTTATTCCTTTAGGATACCCCATTCATTTGCAGAGTAAGGAAAAATTAAAAAAAGAGAAACACTCTATTATCCCAACTTTATTAAAACATAACAGCCCAAAGAATAAAACCTCACAATTCCATTTACCCAAATTTGTAAATGAGAATTTTATTATGACATGTTTCAGATAAAATAATACAATTAAAATACTTCTATATGTTTGCTTATCACAGGTCTGAATTATTATTTAAAAGCTGAGATGCTTTCAGGAATATTTGTGGGTGGTGCACCAACAAAGTATTGAATATTAATTACTATTTTTATAAAGCAATTCTCATAAGTCCTTGGTCTAAGCCAACAGTCCTTACTCAAGCAAAACAACTTGAATGCTGTGGGAGTTTTACCTAGCTCAGTACTTCAATCTCCTTAGAGATCAATAAATAATTAAAAATTTTATCATACAAGCTACTGTGTTTTAAAATTGACTTCTTTTAAATTAATCTTTGCTTTACTTGTTGGAGAAATGGTGAAGAATTTCTCCCCTGCTTTTGTGCCTTCACCCTCTCAGAAAAACCTGTGCAGGCAGCATCCTGCAATGTTACATCCATCCCTAGTTTGGTTCTGAAATAGTCCCGTTTTTGGATTGCTTTTCCTTTAACAACCTGATTACATTGCACGATTTACTTCCACAGTTCCAGCGCTCCTCATTACTAATTCCAATAGCAAAAACTTGCCAGAACCCCTGAGAAGCAAACCTTGAAATCTAGAATTAAATAACAGAATATATTACACATTGGACATTTGCAAGGAAACTTTACTTGAGGGAAAATAAATACAAACATCTTGTTCTGTGATCTGTAAGTAAACTACTTTAACCGCTGTGCTGCTCCTAGAAAGGCTTCTGACAATTATGTCTTTCAAGCCAAAGTTTTAACAGTGTTTCTGAGCCCAGCATATATACTTCATACAGTATTAGTAGGGTTTTCAGAATTAATGAAAATGTATCCTGTTCACATATAATGAATAAGCACCTAATTAAAAGCATGGTAAAGCCAGGAGCACAGATATTGGTTTTTTTATATTAATATCCATTGTATTACTTTAGCCTTTAATGTGAGTCTCTTCAGCTGACTGATGCCCAAAGGGGAGCTAACAAATCGCTCAGCTGGTGGCTGACACTGGTCCTGAAGAAAGCTAGTAAGGAACACTTTGCAGTCTTTCAGAGCCTCTACACCAGCTGTCACCCAGCTATGGGTGCTGAAAAGCTCCTGTCACTTCATCCAAAGGGATTTACTTGGTCAGAAGGAAAATTTAAATACAAAGCATGCAGCTAAGAAGCTAGTGAAAAGGATTATGAGTGCACAAGAGCACATGTGTATAAGACACTAATACATCTTTAGGAAATTTCAGATCCCCAAAGCCAGGATTACTGCCAGAGACAGGGTGGTATACGTATGCTGGGACCTTTACCGTTAGAGTTATTATCTCCCAACTATTCAACTTTATAGGTCTTTCATCATGTGAGAGGGGGGTTTCGGTGGTGGTGGTGGGGAGGAGGAGGCAGTTGCTTTAAAAAACGGTCCCCTTATCTTCAATAGGGGAGTAAGAAAAGACATTCCTCGTCTATTATTCTGTAGATTTCACCTGCATTGAAAATACTCTATAGCTTTTAGTTATCGTCTGACGTTTAATTTGTGTGTGTACATGTGCACCGTTGTGCAAATGGACCCAAATGTCCAGCTTAATTGTTTAATCATGACTAAAGCAAACAAAGCACGGTTTCTCATGCTCACCATCAGAGCTGCTCAGCGGAGGAGATGAACAAGCAGGAGAGGTGCATGACAGGAGCAACCTGCCCAGCCAGGGGAAGGTTTCTGACTCTGATCTGGCCATCTTTGCAAATTGGCACTCAAGAAAATGACACACTAGACCTGCTAGCTGAGCTTGAAGGGGAATGACAGTGGGAGAAACGCTGTACTACAGAGAGTTGGAAACGCTGTGCTGGAACGAGTTGAGGGAGGGCAGTTGAATCTCAACTCTAGACTTCTTTTCTTGTTCCTTTTTTTTGTCTTTTCTTTCATAAACGTCATCTTAAAATCACCGAAGGGAAAAGGAAAGGAAAAGAAAATGTGAAACAGAAGAGTAACGTCTATAAAAACTTACATTTTTAGCCAGCTTAACACTGCAGTCACATTCGACTCGGAGCAGCACCCATGCTGGCTGGCCTGTGGCGAGGTACTGTTATTCTATGTTAATAAAGCCCCTGGCCTGGCCTGCTGGATGCAGGAAAGTTGATGATAATGCCAAGTTGTTTAGAGGAGGAATGGAAAGTGAGACCACAGCACGAGACGCCGGCTACCACTGCCGAGCCCCAGGGGAGGGTCATGCGAGTTGTGACTGCTGTTAGCTTGGGCGCGCAGCCCTGGCTTGGCCCCTGGCGCAGGCGGGCGGCATGACAAATTCGGGGTGGGGGGTGGGGGGGGAGAGGAAGGCAGAGGGGTGAGGGGGAGGAGGGGGCACAGGCAAGCAAGCAGGCAGGCAGGAGGGCTGAGATGAGGGGCTCACCTTCAGCTGCTCCGGACAATGGGGAAAAGGTGGCAACGTGGCAATGAAACGTGGAAGGTTTAATGGAAAAATCATATTTTGGGGAAAATTCCCCACGTAGAGCCTTTAGGAACATTAGCATTATGTGCCTTACAAAGCTGGATGTTTAACAAAAAGTGCTACACAGCGCGAACCAGCTGCCTTTAGAGGTCACTAGAACATCACTGCAGTATTTACAAATTTTCCGTGAAGGATTAGAAGTTAGTCTAAAGCCCTATATACACTATATACAGTTCCAGTGGATGCTGTATACTATTATCTAAATTTCTTCACATAAACTATCATGTATCTGCCCCAGCAAAGCTGATTAGTGAAGCAGCTTGACTCTGACATATCCTTTATGCCAGCCACAAGCTGCCTTGCACAGCCACCTTATTCACTGTGGAGACAGGCCTGAAGCAAGATTGTAACACAACAAATGCAAATGAGATGAGCCTTACACCACTTAAACGGAGATGGCTATAATATGTAACAGCTTAATGTGCCCACAGAAGTGATTGATGCCCCTTCCATATCTCTAAAGAGCTTCAGTTTTGATGCACTCTGTTTTTAACTAATATTTCTTTTTACTCCTCTTCCTGGCTATGTCTTTCTCTTTATCCCCAATGTGGGGAAAGGAGGAAGAAAACAAAATGCCAAGCAACTTATCAAAGCTGGTTATCTCTCCCAAGGTCCTGACTTGATGAAAACAAAAATTTGAGGATCTCTTAGTCAGTTGCAGGTAATTTATTTAGATTATTCCAACAGAACTTTGGCCTGTCATAAATTGGTTATTGCTGGTAATAAGCAACGTTACTTCCCATGGAAAGAAGAAATGTTTGTAATCTGACAAACTGCTTGTCGTAGACAGCGCAGTGTAAGGGTGTCAAGGAACCATTGCCATTAATCCCAACAGACCACAGCCCCAGTGTCACTCTGCCTATGTAGCGGATAGCCACAAATTTGGGGAAAATTTTAGACAAATCTAACATCCTGTACTAACCTAACCAAATGCTGCACTAACCTAACTGGTTATACATTTCTAATCAGTATTCGTTCCCTGTCCTTAAAATAAACAGAAAACAGATTTCTCCGTTTCCCCTAAAATCAATCTTTCACTGTATCTGTCAGTTGCTTTCTCCCAATTAGTATTCTAAATTCATTTATTTTTGTCATAAATTAATTTTTTTTGCGTACCTTGGCACGAGTTTTTCATTCAATACTTGTGAGTAATGTGACAGACTTAACGTTGTGTTGCTTAGCAGTAATAAAAAAAAAAAGTAACTTTGTTAATGAATTGAGATGAATCAAAAATGCCTTATTAATTATTGCTTGCCTAGTAGGCTAAGCTTTGGCTCTTCACCTCACTGGCCCAGAGAACATTTCTTGCCTTTGGCCATGTCGGAGGGGCTCATTAAAACATCTCTTGGGAGCAGACAGAAATTGTTAGTGAAAAGCAATGGTCAGTGCCTCAGCTAGAACCCAGCAGGGAAGGGAATCCCTCATCACTGAGAGCTAACAAGGCTGTATGTATTACACCTGTAATCAAACTGCTCTGAAAATGCCAGGAGACCATGGGCTCTCTTTGTGATTGGTGAAGTTATCTGAAAATGCTGAATCCAATCCATAATTGATGCGCACACATACAATTACAAGCCTCCAGATATCAGTTAAAATGTTGCAGTTGCAAGCCTTAAGGAGTGGTAAACCTTAACATGCATGGCATAAAATAAGGTGTTTGACATAATAAAAGTGAACCTGTTTTGCTTCCATGCACTGCCAGTTAAATTTTAATTGAATTTGCTACATTTGTTAACAGATGTAATTATAGAAAACCTCACTGAAAAACAATGATATATGGATGGGCTTGGGTATCCTGTAGACATTTTGTGAATTAATTTGTATGTTTAAATAAAGATCTACATCACTGTTTTGCCTAAGGTAAGTAAAATTTACTATGACATGTAATGTGACTTTGGGATATTGAAGTCTGAGAATTTTACATGTCCTAAGCTTCAGGTTAGGATAAGGTGAAAAACTAGTGCCTCTTGAAGACTTGCGCTTGTATCTGGCCTTCCTATGGTCTCCTAGGAAAGTCAGAATTGCATACTGCTTTCAAGGCTTGGCTTCCAAGTCAGTCATCCTCTAATAGATGAGAAGCTGAAATATGAGATGAAAGATGGCCTAAATGAGCTGAGCAGATAAATTTAGAGGTCAGTGGCTCATCCAGTCAGCCTCAAGATTAGTTTTTTCCTTTAATTTTTATGTTTGCTTTCTTCTTGGTTATTGTATGAGAAAGAAACCCTCTTCTGGTGTGATGTATAAGCAGATAAACTTCTAGAGATGCTGAAGATTGTGATCACTCCTTTCTTGCTCTGAGGGGAGCAGGACAGTGGGGAGAACTGTGTAACGGTAGAACAGAAAAAAGAGCAAGTGGAGAAAGAGAGGATGCAGAACCAGGAAACTACTCACCATAAATATTTTTGGGGTGCACCCATAAGTTTAAGATGGAACAATTATTATTTCTGTTCAAGAGGGCTTCCCTATTTTGTGAAGTATTTTGATTTAAAAAAATGGTAGATAGATCTGAGGTCAGATGTGAACCTGGTATCAGTAGCATTGAAAGTTGATTCATGAGACTACAACATGAAGAATATGCTCTACTGCACTTTGTCTGGTGATGTTGTTTATGCTATATCTGACTCTAGGGCACTCTTCTCAACAGTTACAAGAATAAGCTAAAATTTATACCAACCATTAATGAACAGGAATCACAGAATGCCTCTTTCCAGTGCATCTGGCAGTGTTTGGACTCCTCTCTCTTAACCTTGCTAGGAGAGTTGTTCCTCTCCCCAGTTTTAACTGCCTCAAAATAGGCTGCCCTAAGTTAGGTGGTCAGGCTCCCTCTATAGACACTGGAAAGGGACAGTTATGCCCAAAGGGCAAGTTATCCCTTGTCCTCTCCTTAGCAAGATGTTAGAGGGACAGATTTGTGCTTCAGAGGCAGAGGGAGCCCAGCTGAGGCTGGAAAAGACAAAGACTTAGGTAAGATGAAACCTGCCCAAAGTGTCTTGCCTTTTTTTTTTTTTTTTTAATAAAGTATTCATTTGTAGTCTCACTAAAGCCCTCACCACTAAAATGTTTTTCTGTCTGGATTTTTGTTTCAGCAAGGCTTCATTTCATGTTATCTTTTAATTGTACCCTTTTAAGAGATACAACAAACTGGGAGTGGGGAGGAGAAACGTTTCCGATCAAATACAATCTTGAAGGGTTGGATTGGGAGGTACAAAAAGAGTGCAAATACCTATTGATGTTTATTTGAAGGCACATTTTGTTTTCTATTTTATTTTTATACATGAGTTTGAAAAGGGGAAAATATACAAAACCACAGTCTCTGGTAATTCCTGAAATTAAAAAAAACCCCTCCAAACCTCTTTCTTATTATTCCTAAACTGTAAGGCAGGTACCTGAGATGTAAATGATCTTCAAACTGTTGTCACTCTGAAATTTTGCACCCAAATTAGCTGCAAAAAGAACTGTTTGTTGTGAGGATTGCGTGTTTGACTAGAAGCACCACTTACATTGGTAGAAATCCTTTCTAGTGGGTGCTGTAGAAACAGAGAACAAAAAGACAGTCACCAGCCTTTAAGAGTGAATGGTTTAAAGTATATCATCAGGTTTGTGACATCTGTGGTTTAATTTGTAGCACTGCCTGGTACTAAGAGGACATAGATACTCTGCCAAATTTGTCCAGAAATCACTGGCTATGTTCAGGTCACATGAGATGTGAATTTGACCCGTTGACTTTGGTGGTGTAAATGACAGATGCTGAGGAAGTGGACAAAAACGGATTTCCCCCACCTTTGCCCTCTCTGCATTTCAGGGCTGACAGCGGCTCATCTGTATAATTCAGAACACCTCAAGGCTGCTCTAAGATCCACTGGCTTGTAACAGCTTCCAAGGTGCTTTTGTTCCACCGAGGGATTTCCAGCATGTATGCTGTGGCCATGGGCCCTGTGGTGGGGTGTGGAGAAGAACAAGTTTGTCAGCTTTGCAGGAATTTGAGATCCCCAGGCTCCAAGGTAATCCCCAGCCTCCATTAGGGCAGTTTTCCAGGATCTTTGCACTGCTGGACTCAGAGCTATGTTCTGCTTATGAACTTGCATCCTTTCCATTAAACGTTAAAAAGATGAAGGGGTGTTAATTTGTCATACAGGTTGTATTGCCAGCTCATGAAAAGGTTTCTGCCATGCCTGCTTTTGGCCTAGGCATTTGCAAGAGACTTGTGTCCACTTTCTGTAGGTCGAGTTTTGCCTGGAGATGAGCTTAGCTTTTGAGTTATTGCCAAGTATATATATATATATGTATATAATACTTGGAGTCCTTTAGAAAAACCTGCATCTACTAAGCCTTTTAATCAAATGTGGGATCAGTAATATCAGTAATCAGTGACTGCTAGTATGTCAGTGCACAAATAATTGACAAAATAGGAATAATTTATATGTGGTAGGAAGCAAAATGAGATGTCAATTACTATATTCAACTCAGTGATTGTGTATACCTGTACATGTAATGCATATGCATGTATGTGTGCTGGGGTATATGTAGCTTTTGTATGTTCAGGTGTAACAATCTTTATATACATACTGACATATATGGTACAGTTTCCAGTCAAAACAGATAGAGCCCCAAACTGACCATTTAAGCTGCAAGCAAATGATGCTTCCAGTCTGTGGTCCCTGCTCTGAATACAAGCAGGTGAGGAATGGTGCTAAATGCTTTTGATGTTGCCAGCTCCCATTTGCCACCCAACTTTTTTCTCCTCCAAAACCTCTTAACAAACTTCAAAGGCCTCCTTGCTTCTTGCCTTAATCCAGTGCACTGAGACCTCTAGTTCAAAGAACTTTCCTTAAACCCTCTTCTTAAACTGCAACCAAAACTTTTTCTTTCCTTTCCACAAAGTAGCAATTACAGCTCTGTTGCGTGGCAATTGGGCTTGGGCCGATCAGCTCCTGCTATTAATTAATCTCACAAAGGGGGCTCATTTCCTGGCATTCAAATTGACAAGAGAGCAGAGAACAGAAAGCCCTTTCAAAGCAGTTCCAGTTAACTGAGGGAAGAGGTATCAGAAGAAAGAGCCCCACAGTATTTGAGGTAGAGGGCACATTTGATACTGCCTATGCTTGCTACTGATTGAATGATTTTGTTAAGGAGAGCTCTTTACTAATCTTTTACCTGCAAAAAGCTCAAGAGCAAGTAAATGCAGCACAATTATTGCTAAATTGTGGCAGAGAGGCTTCACAGGCCAGGCTTTCGATTTCACTCTCCCAGTGCATCTTCTCGAGCATTATACTTACTTTAAACAGAAAGTGTTCACTTTACTAACACAGAAAAGCTCTTGGAAGGGGAGGGGGGGGGGAGATGAAGAGGCAAGAAAGAAGAATAGCAGACAAGAGATTAAAGCTTTTTATTCAGTATCTCTTTCGTATTCAAATTGTGCTAAGGGCTCTGTGAAAGTTAGAAGCAAGCTTGTTCAGGAGGGTTTCTAAAGTGTGTACATGGATTTCATGGGAATAGAAAAGAAGCCACGGACTGGGTAATGAAAGAAAGATAAGATGTCCTATATAAAACAACTCAAGAGTGGCTCAATTACTTCAGCAAACCATCAAGCAAGCTTTGAAGATTTGAGGAAACACTGTTAAAATGTAGCAAAAAACTCATGTTGCAGGTTTTGTACCACTACATGTTTGTATACTGTGTGAATTACTTACGCTATATTCCCTCTGTGAATGTTGTTTACTTCTTTGGGGTTTTTATTATTATTTTTCTGGAAGAGCTATGTTTGTCTGGAAGAGTTATGGAAAATGAAACATTCACGTTTGATCTTTGTATCGTGTGAAAGGGAGTGTGCCATAAAAAGTGGTATCATTGTTTACAAAAATAAGCCTGGGAATTAAAGGTCTGTGGCTGACAGTTTCACATATTTCTCTTTGCAGTTAAAATAGCCTCCTGACAAAGGCTAAATGGTATAAGAAATAATCAACTCCTTTCACCCAGGGAAAGGTCTGAACTGTAATATACCAGCTATAAAAATAAAAGTATGCAGTTTAGAAAATGCCTATTTTTAATTGCAGCTATCTCTTTCTCTCTCTGTCTCCTTTCCCTCCCCAGTTCTCTGTGTCTGAGACTTGACAAGTAACATCAAACATGGCCCAAGAACAAAGCTAACCAGCCATGGCCTGCAGCATCCTTCAACCAAAAGTCACCTTTAGTCAAGCTTTGCCATCTAATTCGCAGTGTTTCTGTTTGTACTCTTCAAGCAGAAGTCCTAAAACTCTTGCGGTATAAAACCTTTCTGGTTTCTGTCCAGTAAGATTACAATGAGAATATTGGAATGATTTAACACTTCTAGTAATCAGCCACAGTCACCCTGGTGCTCTGACTTCAGAAACACATTGCTGAGCTCACTACTTTATTTCTCCTAAGTTTATTTTGTGTTTTTTAATGCATTCTGAATAATACATCTATAAGACTCCCAATTTAGAGTGCAACTCAATCCCCTTCTGTGCCAAGTGTCCTGAAACAGTGTTAAATTACCTTCATAGATTATTGGGTTTTTAATTTAGTTGGGTCAAATAGATGGCAATGCTATATCCCACCAAGTGAAAGACAGCAATGACTTGTTTGCTTGAATCGAAGTAAACAGTTTACAGGTCCTTTTCTGACAAGAGAAAAAAGGAATGTCACCAGCAAAACTCATCAACTCATGGAGACAATGAAAAACAAGGAAAAAATGAAACTAAAAATGAAAGGAAATCTCCATTTTCCTGACCCACGATCATGGAAAGTCATATAAACTCACTAAGCATAGCCTTATTTTTTTTCAGTGGACTGTCAAAGTCTCATGGTTCTCTAAAAACACAGAGGATCAACTTGAGACCTCATATGATCATTAAAATACAGCACTGCTCATTTTACTCAGTATTTAAGAGTCCTCTTGTCTTCACAGATACTCAGAGAAAGGTTATATAAATTGTGTTTTGCCCTGTAGTGATTTAAACTCTTAATGCCACATGAACAAACCACCTCTGGTAAGCAATTCCATTCTGCCTCTAAGTCTCTGAATGGGATGTAGTGGTGTCAGTGCCCTGGTGGTTGGATCATGGGCTTTCCCTCTAAAGACTGGCTGCCGAAAGGGACTGTGACAAGAGCTGACATATTGGGTAATCCAGTAAACCAATGTGGAAAACACTTTGATACTCAAAGGCAAGCATTAGTCATGGCTAGAACATGTTTTAAAGCAGCTTTTTTTTTTTTTTAAAAAAAAAAGTATTAATACAGAAATCAAAATCATGTCCAAGTCTTTTCCAAAATTTTTGAATGAACAATGATTTTTAAAAAATTGTTTTTAATTAAAAAAAAAAACACTAAAAAGCCTATATGAAAGAAACATCTTTGTTTCTCTCACTTTACATAGCAGAAAGCAAAACCATATTTTGAATGAACCATAGTTCATGAAATAGGGCTCATGACTTTAGGACCATCTACTCCTCTCCATCCCTACAGGAAGTCCTGTCAGCCACAGGAGGAGGACAGTGAAGAAATTAAAGGAAAAGACAATTTATGTGTTGCAAGTGAACTTTCTTTGTTCCTTAATTTTTATGATGGTCATTATAGTATACTGGTAAAATACAGTTGCAATTAGGACTATTCCTCTACCTGTACTTCATTCAGTTGCCCCCATTCCCAATGAATTTTGTTCTTTCCTTTTTTTTTTTTTTTTTCTTTTGCCTCTGCACTTTATTCTCCAGTAATTTAGGTCCTAGTGGAATTATATCAGTTCATCCTCAATAGAAGATCTCTATATTTCTTTCAAATAATGACACTAAAATCCATCAGATTCTTGGATTTCATATACACGTGTGAGTCTGCCAATTTCCTCCTGGTGCGTTTGGAGTTCTGCCCCATATATTACCTTTTTCAACTAAGCAACATCTTGAGTGTGCTTTCAACTTTGCAGCAAGTAAGAAAACTACAACAAACAAGCAAACTAAGACTTCACATACGGTTACATGCCACTTGTTTTGAATATCTTAGTAATATCTGTCAGTACCTCTATCACCTTCACTGAAACAGTGAGAGATAATCTTTCATTACATTTACAAAAGAATTGAATGTTCCTCTGGTTTCTATTGTCTTTCTCCGTGCTCTCTTCTTCACATCCTACTCCTTTTCTCTCTGTTCTGTTCCTTTACTTGACTAATTTAGATTGCACGCTTGTTGAAGCATCACTCTTGTCATTTTATGGGTTCTGCTTAGCACACATAGATAAACTCCTATCAACTTGGTTTTCCATGTATATACATACAAGTGGCGTGTAACTCCAGAATTTACCTGTCTGCCTCTAAAGAGTATGAATATGCCAGTCTTCAGAAATCAAACTTCTTTGGTAGCCTTTACCAGGAGTGTGGCTTTCCTTGAGTTCTATTACAATTAGTAACAAGTTTTCCATTGCCATCGATGCGAGTTAGATTGGATATCAAACATAAAGGATTTTAATTTTTTTAAATAAAATACAAAAAACTATATCAAAATAACTCCTTGGATTGTTTCGTTTTAGACATGCCAGAAAGCAAAACAGCTCTCAGACTGTCTGAAATTCTTTCTGATTTCTGAAGAAAAGACAATTTCACAGGAAATAAATAAAAAGCCTCTGATTAACTGACCTACAAAGCAAAGGTCCTTCTCTCTTCCTAAAATGAGCAGTTCCCTTCTCTATCAGCTTAATAAAATTGTCCAGGGCAATTTTGCTGGTTCTGAACTTGATATAAAGACAAAAACCATTCTTGAGAGACTATAAAGCATACCTTTAGATCAATAGAGCATAGGAAATCCTCCAGAGATACAGTCTTGTTTATGGTCAGAGAAGCCTTTTTGGGGGTGGAAAAAGAGGGTTTCACAGTATTCAGGTTCATTAGAGTAAGTATCAGCCTAGAGGAGCCCTAATTTCTTTGAAACTGCAAAAGAGATTCAATTGAAACCTAAGACGTTTTCAATTGTGGTACTGGAATAATAGATTCTATGGCAAGTATCTTGGAGACGGTGGAAACGGCTGCTCGCTTTTTTATGCATAGTTCACTGATTAACATCTGCCTGATTGAACCCTTATAAACTTGGAATGGACTGAAATTTTATTGAGTAGGCTGGCTGAAAGGTCTCTGAAATACATGTATAAGATGCCTGTGGGCATATAGATGGGCATATAGGTGGGGCTTCATCAGACACTACTCCTGCTACCTGAGGACTATACACAGGATTGACAATAAAAGCTACTCAGTCATGGTATCACGTGGTAGGTGTCCCTCAGTTCTTTTTCTATCCACTGGACTTGGATAGCAAACCAGACTTCAACGATCACAGGAACCATAAACATGTGATAGTTATCACTGAAGCTTTTCTGAGCTTTTGCATAGGACAAATAGCTTTTTTAATTTGGGGGGTCTGTATAAGTCCTTTCTGTGATAGGAAGGAGGGGGAAAATGGATATATGAATGGAAGTTTTCAGAACAATGCATTAAAAAACATGTTCTAGTAATTCAAACATAGTTAAAGGTGAGTTACTCCATTAAACGGTGTAATGATTTGCCACGTTCTGCTTTACAGCACCTGGAAAGCAGGCTTACTAGTAGCACAGTATGGGATTCCAATGTCCTTATTCAAACTGAGTGGCATCTTACTGATTTTCAGAGGATGACCATAAATGAAGGAAGCAACCCCTTAGAGTGTATAAAGATTTAGAGTCTGCTCCCCTCTCCTGCTGAGGCCCCCATGGTTCATCATGTGAACCGCTCAGGAAAGCCAAGAGTAGGCAGCACCAGGACTTCACTCAGCAGAATGCTGTGTGCTCAGCGGGATGCTCAGCAGGATAAGTGGGTGTGTTGTAATGCTTGGCTGATCCAAATTCTTCAGTTTTGACTAAATAAAATAAGTTTGGATCAAATTAACCACACATGATATATTTAATGAAGATAAAATACACCCACAGAGGTCATCTGGCCCAGGAGGGATATGCAGAGTGTGGGAGAGAGAACAGAGATGATGCATATGAAAAACAAGACAGTGTAGCTAGCTGAATGGGAGGGAAAATATGAGGTAACTACGAGCATCTGAGAAATGAGGTTCTGACCTGGCTTGGTTTCATGTTGTCACCCATTGTATAAACACTGCATCATCATCACAGCCGAGGAGAAATACAGACTATGATCACTGAATATTGAGAATTTTATCAGTGAATGATAATTAGAAGAACACCTGTGCAGGATATAAATGTGCTGGCATACAGAGAAAATTTTTGATGTTTGATAGCCCTTAAAATGTCTCATTTTTTATAGTGATGGAGAGATCTAGGTTATAGTTGTACAGTGAAGTATACTGCACAAACAGAGGTACAAACTGTGTTTTTGTTTACTCATGTAGCAAGATTTAACACTTTGTTTAACAGCGCACAATGTTTTTTGTCTCTTTACTACTATTTGAATAGTGTATATATTTCATTTATAAAAATTATAACAGCACATGAATAGATGTTGAACATAGTAAAAAAGTGTGGGAAAGTGGTATTGGTTTTCTTTCAAGGTATAGTCAATATAGTGTGACAAATATTTGTACTGTGACTATAAAGTTAGAGCTATAGTACTTGTTGGATAATATATCTAATTGATCTTAAAAAAGTGAATTTCATGACTTGAGCCTGGAACAACACTCATACCTGATATCTGGACAGATCTCGGCTATAAATACTGATTTTCTAGGAAAAAAGATAAAACAGGTAGAGGAGAAGTACCTCTGTTACAATTGTTTACCAAGCCACAGAGAAAAATATACTGAAACCCATACACCTTCAAAGTTCCTTAGGCAAAAATGTTTTATTGTACCTAGTGTAGGCAACTGCTGCTGACAGCTAAGACTACAGAAAGTAGAAATGCTCAATGTTTATAAGGGCACATTTATTGACCAAATACTAGTAAGGTAGTAAAAAAATCAAAGGAAGAACTTAAAAGATCCTTAAAATAGGGAAAGGCAAATGCTCTGACACAATGATTAAAGAACTCACATTATGTAATAATTGTTGTGATGTTTTGTTTTATTCACTGTGCCTATATACTCCTATATATTCCTAGGATTCTGTCTGGCTGTAAAGTGTCAGCTACAGACTCTGGTGCTAGGTCTTTCCCTTGCACACCTTGGTTTTACTCATCCCCCTGACCTGAAACAAGACAGGCCAACTGTATGAGTTCCAATAAGGCCAAATGCCGGGTTCTGAACCTCGGCCACGACAACCCCCAGCAGCGCTACAGGCTTGGGGAGGAGTGGCTGGAGAGCTGCCAGGCAGAGAGGGACCTGGGGGTGTTGATTGACAGCCGGCTGAACATGAGCCAGCAGTGTGCCCAGGTGGCCAAGAAGGCCAATGGTATCCTGGCTTGTATCAGAAATAGCGTGGCCAGCAGGGACAGGGAAGTGATCTTACCCCTGTACTCGGCACTGGTGAGGCCGCACCTCGATTACTGTGTTCAGTTTTGGGCCCCTCACTACAAAAAGGACATTGAATTACTCGAGCGTGTCCAAAGAAGGACAACAAAGCTGGTGAAGGGTCTGGAGCACATGTCGTACGAGGAGCGGCTGAGGGAACTGGGGTTGTTTAGTCTGGAGAAGAGGAGGCTGAGGGGAGACCTCATCGCCCTCTACAACTACCTGAAAGGAGGTTGCAGAGAGCTGGGGATGAGTCTATTCAACCAAGTAATGAGTGATAGGACAAGAGGTAATGGCCTCAAGTTACATCAGAGAAGGTTTAGACTAGATATTAGGAAGCATTTCTTTACAGAACGGGTAGTCAGGTGTTGGAATGGGCTGCCCAGGGAGGTGGTGGAGTCCCCATCCCTGGAGGTGTTTAAGAGTCGGGTCGACATAGTGCTGAGGGATATGGTGTAGTTGGGAACTGTTAATGTTGGGTTGATGGTTGGACTGGATGATCTTCAAGGTCTTTTCCAACCTAGACAATTCTGTGATTCTGTGATTCTGTGAATAAGCTGAGTAGAAGTGATGACACCACTTATCTACCTAACTTCATTAAGGAAGGAGCATAAGAAATATGGGAGAAGTTGGTGAGAAGGTCTGTGACATTTAACTCAACAGCAATGCTGTTTAAACATGTACAGTATTAAGAGTTCACTTTAGAAAAACAGATTGCCTACATAACTGTTTATCTCTAGCCTACTCTAATCTGGAGAATCTTTATGAGTTCAGTGATACAGTGGACTGACTTGTTTTAGACCACTGAAGATGGCAAAGCTACAACAAATATTCAGGTTGTAGGTGCATGTACTTCTCTTAACTGGGAAAAATCTTCTCTGGAAAAATCTGTATAAGCTACATGACTTGATTTTCCAGTCTCACAGGTATTATTTTCACACAGTGTTCAAGAGATTGAAGAGGAAAATATGCAGTTTGTACCCAACAGAGTGTGTTTCTAGTACTGCCGAGGATCATTCAGCAATGCTGAAAACCAGGTTTTATGGGTGCTTATCCATCTGTCATCTCCAGAACAGTGTTTTTCTTCCCTGAAACGAGTAGCTGCTGGTTTGTGGATGTCCCAAATATGTGGCAATCTTTGTTATTTGAGGAGATGGGACCATTTGTCAAACAGCATCAAAGTATGTAACCTTGCAGATTTAGAATAATCAGTGAAGAGACATAGGCTTCTCCAAAAGGCCATTCAGAGAACGTAGGTAAAGATCTTGTTCTGAATCTTTTGCTGGAGAAGACAGCCTCACTTCTATGGATAAGTATATGGAAATTAGAGACATTTGAGGTTCCTGACCCCTACCTTCAGCCTTCTGAAAGTTAGTTGCATCCTCAGAGTTAATCACCTGTGTCCTGTCTGCACATGAACACAGAGGAAGGGAGACAGGTGTCCTCCAAATGCAATTTATCCTGCCCATCTCAGGTTATATTAGGATGGGATAAATTCTTCTATGATCCCTGTGATTCTCTTGCAGAACTCTTGACACCCAGTTAAGATTATATGCCTAAGTACTAGATGTGAAATATCAGCGAGACAAATCCTTTACTTCCATTTTTTTTCAATATTACTTAAACAGTATTTTCAAGCAGTATTTTCAAGCAGTATTTTCAAGGCCAGTGGGGGATGAATGCTAGCTCACAGCAGATGTAGCTTGGCAGGATCTTACCTCCATTTCTTTCCAAATGAGTCTTCCCTACACATATCTTGCCTCCTGCAAGGACCTCAAGTTATATGACTTCCATGATGTTCCACCCTAGCTTCTCCCATATTGTTTTATGGAGGTTGTAGACTTTTAGAGAGCCTTGACCACAGGAAAGGATGGAAGCCTTATTCCAAAGTGCTGTGAGGCAGTGGATTTCATTTTGAACTTATTTGTGAAGTAAAATTATGATGCAAAACATTTTATATTCAGATTTAAAATAGTTTAGATTTTTTTTGGAGAACTGATTTTGTGAGGCGTCCAAGGGAAATTTTCATAAATCCCTTATTCTAACAGTTTTTGTATTTAAAGAATGAAGTCAGCAAAATAAGTTATCACTAAAGCTAATGATATGCAACAGTGCAAAAAAACAAGCAACCAAAAAAGTCTAGAAGAAAACAAGGCTTCCCAATTGTTTGCTAAAGAAGGCCACACAACAGACACCAGCATAAAATAATGAAAAGAGTGTGCATCGTTTAAAACTAACTAGATATAATACTTGAAATAATCCAAACAATATTTCTTGTTCAGCAATCTCTATGTGGTCTCTGAGGTCTCGTGCTGTGTGCACACTAGTCACAAATAATTAGTGTGCACTATAGTAAGCAGACACTGAGAGGAAATGGTCTTAGAGAGAAATTGTTTCAGGTGTATTTTTCTTTCTATCTGTATTATGCACTAGAATATTCTGATAGTCTGTTGAGGATCTGAAAATATTTGAAATAGGTAGTGGTTATGAAATGAAAAGTGAGGAACTACTCAGCTAAAAGGGTAAACACATCTAACACTTGGTATGCCATTCTATTTCAAGGCTAGTTTTTCTAAAAATTTTACATAACCATTCAACTCTATTATCTTTAGAATGGTGAAAAGAGATATAGTAGTCTGCAATATACACATTTCTAAGGTACAGCAAGACATCTTCCTCAGCAAGGGGTTACAACATAACATAAATCAACTTCAAACTCATAAAAGCAATAACTTACATGTATTTTATTACCATAGGCACATTTATTAGGATTAAAATTTTACAATATCATAATACCCCTATTGGTTCACCTTAAAGTATTAATGTGATAGGAACACTGTTAATAAATATATATCATACAGTAGGTATTTTCTGGAAAAGTGTGGCTTTGAACCCCAGGTATTGTACTTGTCATGAAGAATTTTTAGCTGTTGTTCGATATTCATTTCCAAGTCATAAAGCAAATAGGTAATGCTTACATACATAAGTTCAGTGTGTCCCAAAATGACTAAATATTTCTAATGACTAAATATCCCAGAAAGACATCCTTCAGCATACCAGAAAATCTACATGTCTTTGGTACTATCCTTGCAAATGGTTATTCCAAAGCATACTCTTGCACATTCTGAAAAAATGGTTTTGGTCATGTATTCTTTTCAGTATGTTATTTTAAGTGTATATTTGAATTAAAATTTTCATCTCTATTTCAGTCACTGGGTCTTCAATATTGCTAGTCATTAAGTCTATTGTCACAGAAATATCAGACAGTATTGCAACTTTAATAAAAGATAACTAAGTTTTCAGGTTTTCTTAACCACAGAATAAATAGAGTCTGGAATTAGGCAGCTTTTTTTTTACTTTCCCTTTTTTTTTCTCTCTTTTTTTATTTTGCTGTTATCAATTCTAGCTGGCTGAATTACATTCAACTCTATCAAACCTCTATTGAATCCTCTGTAGAACACTCCAGATGTTCTTCACCTTTATGTAACATGCACTTTTCCAGCTGTTCATTATTGGTCTTCATGACTTCATTTTGACAATAACACATAAAATAAAGGGCACTTCAGGGGGATGTTTGATATAAAACTATAGCAGTCATCAACTTAATGTGTTTTGGGATATTTTGATAACATTTGTTTATCTAATACATCACTGTGGGTGGGATTCATCTCACCTAACTTCAGACATCTATAATCTCATCTAGTCATGCCATGGTCTTCTGGAGACTGATATTTAGGACATCAATCATTTGACAAAATTCTACTTTGGGAGGAGATGAACCATGCCCAAAAAATTCCTATCCTACCCACTCACTGATTATAAAGGCTAAGGTGGTTAACTCAGATACAGATGTCAGATTTGAAAACATCTACATTTCATATTTGTGTCTTGTGGAGCTATAAGAAATTCTTAAGCTCCTGTGTAGATATTTTGGGTTTTGTGTGTCTGGAGTGTGAAGTGATGCTGACATAAGGAAGAAAAAGAGCAGAACAATCTGAGCAGTGACACTGCTCAAAATTTTTGGGGGCATGTATTTGGCTAAAGTAATATCAAGGGTTTTCTGAATAGCTGATATTTGTTCTTATGGATGTAAAGACTGTCTGTTACATTTGCATGTGGCAGTGCAAATGCACTGCTGCTCAACAGGCATATGCCACGTTGAGTGCACGAAAGCAGTAAGCAGGCAGACATAAAGGAACCTACCTCTTCCTGACAAGGTCAAGCTCCTTAAGTTAACAAGCCACTTTTTTGAACACAGGCCCAGAGGCCCAAGGAGCGGGGAAGTCCGATCTTCACTGGTCTCCTGAATGGCCTTAAGTCACAGGAGATCAATCTTCAGGGTCTTCTTGCAAACCTATCTACTCTGTAAATGTGTCTTTCCAGAGGATCTGCTGGAATGGTATCATTCTGCACTACCGGTCACATCTTAACACTGCTTAAGCCCTCTTGCAACCATCTCCCTTTTTGCTGTAGAAGACACCTGCCTATTGGAATGAAAATGACTGCGAGGCAACTTCTGAGTGAAAATAAAATGCAAATATATGATACTGTGAGCATTATCTAGTGAGTATACAAATAAGCATTGCCATCTGTGATAGTTTTTTCAAATGTGATTTTCAGGATCTGTTTTATTTTTTGTTTTCAGTGAAGCACAAAAACTGGAAAATTTTAGGGAAATCTGGTCTGAAGTATTTGCCACCGGTATATGTTTCTTTTTTACAAACAACATTCACTTCTATTTCATTTGAGCACTTTCCTCTTGCCATTCCCTTTGTCAAAGAAAATCAGCTGATTGGAGGGAAAGGATGCTTACTGTGAGAACAAATTTGCATGGTGTTTTTCAGATCAATATTGATTTTTCCTATTCAATGCATATTTTATTGTTAATTGGGTGTTGGGCTATTCCTGTTTGGATATATGCAAATATTTCTGAAATTTTTACTTAGAAATAATAATAAAAGATAATTTAAAACCATGCTTTTCAATATATGTAGAAAAACAAACCTAGTTTAGACTTCAGACAGATGGTCCGATTTGGTGCAGCTGAAAAATAACACAATTAAAACCTAAATATTGTATGTTTCCACACTGCCTGTGTCAGAGGTCAAATGTAGGCATTTATTTTTAATTTTGCCAGAAGATCTTGTCTAGTGCACCATATAGAGCAAAACTAAGAAAGATTAATGCATATTCCTGACTAAGTATGATTGGAACTTTCTGCTGGCATTTATACATAGGTTTAAATTCATTAAAATATAACTATCTAATATTTGTTTTATATGACTGAATTAATTACATTTGTAAATGTTAACACTCAATGACAGGTCTACACAAATCACCTCATTAAAATACAAGTATGCTGTGTGCCTAAATTCTTAATTTTAACTCATTTTTAGCTAACATAAACGTTGACGTTAAAAACATTAACCTATTGAGGAGCTTGCTTGCCATTTCCTGTATTTTCCTTGTTACCAATAAAGGAATTATTGAAAAAAGAAAGGAACTGAAACAACAAACTGGCTGGACTTTGAATGGCAGCTATCACCAATAGAAGAATGTGAAGATACAGTTTTGTAGATGATTTCCCTTGTCCTAACTGAGAAAAGAGTGAATGCAGCATGCAGAAACATAAACACATAAAAGCTTTTCAAATTTATAATGGAAAAAATTAACATCTTTCTCTCTGTTCTCTCTTTTACCATCTTCTTTAAATCACAGAAAGATAAATTCAAGCAGGATTTAGTTATTATAACATTCCGTTGCTAGCACTTGGAATGAGAAAGGAATACCCTCTTTCTGTGCTTGCAGGTGATTCCCATTTTTCCACTTTACTGCCTTCCTAAACTGTGCTTCTGTTGCACAGTCTGGCACAGATAATCTACTCCCAATTTGGGTTTTTGTTTGTTTGTTTGTTTTTCCCTTCCTTTTTCCACCAAAGTCATTCAAAAGTCCCACCTCTCCTTAAATCTCACTGATGTTTCTATCTTTATCAGTTTCTGATTATCTGAGAAAATTGTCAGATGAGAAACTGTGTTTTCTCCAAGTCTGTTAGTCTTTTATTTAGAAAAATCATTCAGTCAATTCTAACAGTAGCTTCTGTGTGTCCCGAGGCAGGTTTGGTAAAGGCATAAATAAGCCCTCTTCTGCATGTGAGTAATATTTACCAGTTAGGCAGATGATCACAAGCCAGTGTATATCACATGCTCTTACTAAATACATATGCCACAGAAGGAAAGCTGGGTATTCAGGTTAACAAAGGGAGAATGGTAAGACTCAGCTTCAAAATTATTAGCCAAGCCCTCCTTCTTAAAGCAAATGCCTCAGGAATTGTAATGCCCATGAGGTACAGGCAAACAAAAATTTTCAATTGCTAATGCCTGCTCCAAAGACAACTGTTTTTTGATTGCTTGACACTCAAAATATCTAGCTTGAAACTTTGAAAATGCTGAGCTTCTTTGGGGCTTCAGACTTTATGGTATTGTTATTTCTAACCTTATACTTAGAATTTACAAGCCAGATACTTTACTTCATTTCCTCTGCCAGTACTAAACAAATACATTGTAAATTGTATGTTTGAAGTGTGATGTAGAGAAAGCAGTTATAGTTCAGTATTATTCTCTTACAGCTCTGCTTTAAAGCTAAATAGGTCAGTGTAGACTACCCTAGACAATGTGCTAATTTAGATTCTACCTACATATTTACCAAACTACTTAAAATTTGCAGTACGCTTGCTTGTTTTATTTATAAAATTTTCCTGTCTAAGGAAATCTCTTTGATCAGCTGAAAAATTGAATAAAAGATTCAAAAAAAATGATTTGTGGACACAAAATTTTCAAAGAATCACAGTGTCATTAATTTACATAAAATTTCAAATTCATTTAGAAAAAAATGACAAATCATGGCTGAAAGCACATTCAGTTAAACTATACATAAACCTACTGAGAGAGATGCAAAGATCAAAACTGGTGTGCTGCAATTTAAAAATTCCAGACATACTCTTAATAGGGTAAAGATGCAAAGTCGTGTTGATATACCATTTATTTGAAACTGTAATTCTTAGCATTATTGTTTATATAATTCTTACACACTCAAAGAAATATTTGTTTAGATATACTTCTCTTTTGTTTCTGAAGCCAAAAAAGAACTGGCACTTTGCAATGGTCCGTGGAAAACAGACAAACATCTTTGATGCATATGATTCTGCAAAACTTCAAACTGTGTGGTGTATATGACTTTCATGAAAGAATATGAGTCTATTGTCCCACACCAATATTGGAAATTCTAGAAATACTCAATAGGTTGCTATTGTTTAAGATCTCCTCTGAATGTTTTCAAGTGTTATATAGAATCCTGAATGTTAAGTCTGTTCAGAAATGTTTGGAAAGGTAAATAAAAAAAACCCTAACAAACAAGCCCAGCAACCAAACTTCTCAAATGTTTATTTGCAGGGAAAAAAAACCCCACGCCCTTTGCCTATTGCATTCTAGGCAGCACATCCCTACTTCCTAATGACCTGATGACCTCAAAAGAAAAAGAATTCATTTAGCTTTCCTGTACTGGCATGTGTTAGTTAATGTATGCTATTGCTTTCAGACCAGACTCTTGATATTAGATTCTCGGTTTTCCCAGATTACAGCCAAGGGGTTCTAAATGAGAAGAATAACCTTTCATGCAGTATTGTGGCATTTTCAGTTAATATTAAGTCAAGAAGTTAAAAAGACGTACACAAATTTAAAAATATTTTTCTATTTATACAGAATTATTTTGATGCATTTTGAAACAGACATACTTTCTAGTTTATCTCAGTTAATTCATGCCTATTATGCTAATGTCCCCTCCTGAGTACTTATTTCCATTTGGACCATTAGGGCACATAAACCAGATTTGTGGTTGTTTTCCTTTAAGAAATAGTTTTTTACAGCTTTACTACACATGGTTGCATACTGAATTGACTGGAAGAAATCAAAGAAATCCAAAGACTTTGGCTTGTTCATAAGAAGTGAAGTGTTGTTGACTGATATCCTAAAAAACTCTGCATTTTTGGGGAGCTTTTTTGTAACCGACTCTGTGGAGTAGAGCAATGGCTTCAAGTGATGATATGTAAGATATTTCTCATTAGGTTCATGAGATTACCTAATATCAAGGATACCTCTGTTTTCTTTCTAAAGCACTGTAGAAATGTTGATGAATTCATTTCCTCAGCACCTTGTAAGATAACTCTGTATTTCATTCCCTATTTTCCTGAAACAAAAGCTGAAGCACCAATGTTGAAAAGACTGATTTTCAAAGTGACAGAGTGATCACAGAAGTGTTCACCCATTCTCAGCCATTTAAAAAAAAATCATGAAACCTCACACCATTGTCTGGTAACAGTAAAAGAAGGTTATTACTGCGTTACATGGGCATATAGACAGCTGATTACTGAGATCCAGTGTTAAAATTTGAAAATACAATTCAAGACAAGTTTCTTAGTTGCTCTCTCCGTTCTTTAAATGGGTTACCTCTACATGCTGGTCATAACGTAGATATTCTTCTGGGTATACTTTCTGACTGACAGCAGACCTAACACATCTCAAGACTGCCGATATGGCTGTACTGGGTGAAATACAAGATCAGAGAAAGCATATATTGTGTCTTCTCAAGAATGTTTTCGAAGCCTTCAAAAATTTGCAGCTCAAGGACTCCCAGAGTCACAAGTGGGTCTTTGCAATTAGTAATAATGTCTTATCTTTAAAATATGCTTTGTCTTTCAACTGAAAGGTTCCCACTGTACCATTGTAAATTAAAAATCTGATTTAGATTCTATGCTTTGTGTTTAAGACAGTTTTAAGGTGGAATATAGATCCAAAAGGAAAGAAATTGATTTAAAAAAAAAATATTTTCCACAGTTGTGCAGTATTTCACGCATTTATACACAAACTGCACATTTTGGATTTCAACATTCCCTGGATATTTAAACTTAAATGCCAGAATATGTGCAGGAGTGTCCTTGTTTGAAAGCAATGTATATCTAATTGTGTCTGCTCCACTGTGTTTCAAAGATGAGTTGAAACATTTCCTGCATTCCCTGACCTGAACGTGCTGAGAACAGACAACCCCCCCAAAGGGATGGCAGCATCATTCAGAAGTTCCACTGCTCACATTTGGACATTTTCTAGTGAAACAGAGGATCTCATCTGGAACAGCTTTCAGTTGTGCCTACATGCTTATGGCTTTTGAACTCAAGATACAGGATCAAGCACTCTAAAGCTATGCCCAGATCTCATCTCTTGTATAGGTCTTGTAAAGCTGTCTAGACATTCTGTGATCTCTAACAGTAGTACTGGGTTTATGTGGCAAGGTTTTGGTAACAGGGGAGCTGCAGGAGTGGCTTCTTTGAGGAGACACCAGGAGCTGCCACCATGTTAGACAAAGCCAGTTCCAGACAGCTCCAAGATGGACCTGCTGCTGGCCAAAGCTTGGTCTATCAGCGACATGGGTAGCACCTCTGTGATAACGCATTTAAGAAAGGATAAAAAATGCAGAACAAGAGTAGATGGAAGAGCGGAGTGCAGATATGTGGGAGGAAACAACTGTGCAGACACCAAGGTCAGTGAAGAAGGAGGGGGCGGAGTCCTCCATGCACTAGAGCAGAGATTCCCCTGCAGCCCATGGAGCAGATATCCCGCAGACTGTGGAGGACCCCACACCAGAGCAGGTGGATATGCCCTGAAGGGAACTGCAGCCTGTGGAGGGGAGCCCACACAGGAGCAGTTTTTCTGGCAGGACCTGTGACTCCACAAACAATCAACACTGGAGCAGTCTATTTCTGAAAGACTGCATCCCATGGAAAGGACCCATGCTGTAGCAGTTCTTGAAGACCTTCAGGCCACGGGAAGGACCCATGTTGGAGAAGTTTGTGAAGGACTGGAGGGACCCCATGCTGGAGCAGGGAAAGAGCATGAGGAGGAAGGAGCTGCAGACATGAAGCATTATGAGTTGATCACAATCCCCCTTCCCCATCCCTCTACACCACTCAGGGGGAGAAGGTAGAAGAGTTGGGAGTGAAGTTGAGCCTGGGAAGAAGGGAGGGGTGAGGGAAGGTGGTTTTTTATAGATTTGTTCTTATTTCTCATTGTCATATTCTGTTTAATTTGTCATAAATTAAATTAATTTCCCCAAGTTGAGTCTGTTTTGCCCATGATGGTAATTAATAAGTGATCTCCCTATCCTTGTCTTGACCTATGTGTTTTTTGCAGTATTTTCTCCCTGTCTTGTTGAAGAGGGGGAGTGATAGAGCAGCTTGGTGGACACCTGGTGACTAGCCAAGGTTAACCGACCAAAAGCCTCTTCCCCTTCTTCACTGTCTCCATGTTAAATTCCAGACATTTCCTAGATGGTGCTATAGAAGCGGGGAAAAAAAAACTCAGAATGAATTAGATGTTTGTAAAAACTGCTGGATTCAATTTCCAAGGTGCTTATGTGAGTCTTAGGCTTCATGAAGTTGTACAGAAACGGGAATGTAGAGGGATGGGGAGACAATGTTGTCTGCAAGCTGTTTGAGCTTGAAGATCCTTGGTTCTGGAGCAGGATTATAGAAACCACTATTTACAATTCAATTTATCATATATCAGAAATAAAATATCAGTGGACATTGTCTCCTTGATACTCACTTGAAAAAAAGAATGACAGGGTGGAGTTTCTGCTTGGAGCTTGACTCCTGACTGCTTATTATGTCTATCTGGGTTGATGTGTAGTGCAAGAGCTCTTATGTGACTCCTGCATCTAGACAACCATACTTTGGATTCATGTTTTAAAGGAGTTAGAAATGAAAAGTACTGCATGAGACTTGTGGGATATGGGAGAAGACTAAACTGTTGTGCAGACCTAGCTCTTGCTCTCTGGGAGAAAGCCCAACTAACCAAGACACAGCAGAGTTGTAATTGATGTGTCTCTCATTACCCTAAATGTAAAATATCATAGGGCCAGAGAATAAGCAAATAAGACAAAACTTGCCTTTCTAGCCTGATCGTGAGCATCCACAGCTGGGACATTGTTCTTTGAGGTTCTGGTCTTTGTCTTAGAAGTGTTAACATATTTCATAGACTAATAAAGACCGTCATTGGATTAAAGTAGAAGCAACCAGTAACTAGAATCATCTCCCTGCTTGAGCTGAAGGACAACCAAGCTGAGGCCAGCAGCCTGTGCTTCAGGGTTTGCAACATTTGCCCTGGGTACCCCAATATGTTTCCTGTATCCAGCTGTGATTTGCAGACTGTCATAAATGGGAGCTCATTAATTGAGTGAATCCAGCTAAGTCCTATAAGTATCTGTAACATCACTGGAGGCTCTATGCAAGAGGTGCAAGTAGAGGATGAGATAAACCCTAATGCAAACTATTTAAAGATGCTGTATGGAACATTATCATACTGCAGAAGTGATCCAGCACTGACAGTAGAAATTATTACATGTCCTAATTGTTCTACTTGTTTGTTGTCAGTTCTTTTGGGGAGATATTAGGAAGATGTTCTCCCATAGCGTAGGTACAGTATGAAATCTTATTGCAACCATAGATAATTTTCTACATGGCTGCAATCTTTACTGAGAAAAGAAACTTAAATTGGCATCTTTTCTTGTAAGTCATGATCAAGCCATACCCTTACTCTGTGAAGAGGCAATCTGTCAGAAAAAAATATGTGAATAACATATATGAACTTTATTTTCCCAACATTCCTCATATTCTTTAAATGTTCATACCTAAAATAAACACTGTGGCGCCACTTTTCACTTTGCTACTTCAAGGAATAGCCCTAATTGCAATGACAAAACACCAGATCAGAAAGCATAAGATTTGTTAAGGAAAAAACATAAATTCCCATTTTATTGCTTCTTCTGATAGCAAATCTAACAGAAGTCCTGGAGAAATTCTTAAAGCACCTAAATTTTATGTGTGCTCCAATAGCTTTTCTCTTCCTCCAGGGAAAAAAAAAAAAACCTCAGTAAGAGATAGTTGTGGGTCTTGAGACTATTGTTTCCTCAAATATAAATCACTTTTTTTTTAATGAGACCAGAGATCAAATTCTAGTCATTTTTATATATATTTTGAATTTGAGAAATGCACAAAATAGAGTCCAAGAGTATTTTATAAACTCTTATTTTAATAAGTTGAATAAATTGATTTATACTTTTAAACCAGTGTAAATGGCTATGTAACAATGTATGTGCTCTATCCTTCTTTTTCACTTCATCATTGCTTTCTCTCCTGAGTAATATGATTGCTGTTGTCTTCAGAACCACAAATGCTATTCACTGGTGTACTCAGAATTAATAGTTTATTGATAGGTGTATATTTATCAATAAGCAAGCTTAATCACCTCACATGTTGTTTATTTTTACCTGCATCTAAAAAAATGTCTGTGGCAGGTTTATCTGTACATAATAGTTTTGCTGCGAACTTGTACTCAATTAAAGGTTAGGGGACATGTCCTCACTTAGTAATATAGATTATGCTAAAACAAACTGGAATCCACTTCTGGTTTTTATATTTTCACCTCATTTCAGGAACAGATTAAAATATTTAGCACTTTCCCTTTTCTGAATCCTGGATCTGGATATATTTGATTTTGGTCATGATCATGGCTGGCTGAAGGTACTGGATATTATTATGGGGATGGTCCCATGGCCAATGCCAGATAGTAGGAGAATCAGGCTGCTGTTGCTATGGAGGGAAGTCTGGGTCTGACCAAAGGCAGCAGACCCAAATTTCCAGGGCTCACCAGTGCTTCCCTTCCCCCTTCTCTGCAACTCAGTCTTTTTCCTATTCCTTGCTCCTTCTTGTGGCAGAGACAATTTCACTCTGGCCCCAGACCACCTCCTTATCCATGGGTTATCACCATTTACCCATACTACCAAGAAGCTCTGAAGCAACTCTGGCAAACACAGCAATAGGTACTATTCATCCTGAAACAGACAAGGAGCAGAGATCAAGAGGGTACCTTTTCAATGCTGCACTCTCAATGTAATGCTGTGTGCTCATTTTGGGTACAAGGTCTGACTGCAGTAGGGCTGTACTTGCATCTCACAAGGTAATGAACCCTTCCTGTCAGACAGTACTGTTCTGACTCAGCTACACAGCTCTGCGTATGAAACATTTGTGACTGACAACTCTCCCCTCTGCCGTTACATGGTGGAGGTGTGGCTTGTCAGAGTATTTCTAGATGGCCCAGGTCATGACAGGGATTAGATGCTGAGGCCCTCAGGCTCCCACAAGGTTATCTGCCCCACAACCATGATCCTCTCCCTTCACAATGATCATGGCTTTTTGCTGAAGTTTCTAGGCACATAAGTCCCCAAAAGGAGGCAGATGAAGGAAAGGCAATCAGCGGAGAGTGGGATGGCCAAAGAGAAATAGCTCTGGGAATTTCTCCTTCTCGGGATCCTATGAGTTTTGTTTCTGGAAGAGGCTTGATTGACTTGACAATCAGCCACAGCCATGGTCAATGTTTGAATACAGCCCTCTGTGTTTGGGTGTGTTTTCAAGTTGTAATCTGACATTTCTGTGTAGTGATGTACAGGTGTAAGTGGGATAAAGACATCCAGAAATGTGCAGCTCTGGATCTCTCTTCTACCTGTCTTCCTCTATTTCTCTTGAAGGATGAAAAACAAGTAAAAATAATATAAAAGAAATTATTTTGTCCGAGATGACTAAACTTTCTGACATTCCCAAGTCAAGATAAGCTGACTACGTAAGTGTGAATAACTTCCCCCATGCAGCCAAGGACCTCAGCCCTGACCTGGAAAGACCATCTTCCACAACAACAAAGGTATAAATATACCTTCATGCTATTTTGGACTCTTCCTGAGGCGGTCACCTGTGTAGTAGACAAGTGTTTATTTTCACATGATATTTTTGTGATCTTGACTACTGTGTAGTTGGAAAGAAGAAATTAAAAAAAAAAAAAGTTTCAGTTCAGTTTACTCAACTGCCACAACAAAATGGCTTGAAAAGCATATCATGGCTCTAAGGTTCCCCATGAATCCTGTCTTGTCAGTAATCTTGCTTCTACACTTTGAGATATGCAATAATATACATGAATTGTGAACTTAAACTGTTGTAAGCAAGCAATAGTACTTTAAATAAAGGGAGTAAAGATGGTACACACATTCTGCTCTTTTCAGATGTGGAAAATATTGCTGCCCAAGCTAGAACTGCCAGTCACTGGCTCTGTCACTTGGTAAATCTGCAGCCTAAACATGCTTGCAGCTGGGCCACCTTTGCTGTGACCCTGTCAAATCTTATTATTTATTAATTTGAATGTCTAAAGTGTAACTACAGGTGCACATCCTGGGCTTTGTAATTTGTAATTAAAAGCACAAAATAAGTAAAGAACTTAACAGAAGTTCTTTATAGATTAATAAAGGAAGCTACTACATTTATATGTATTTTTCATTTTCAAATCATTGCAAAATGTAATGAACACCAACTAACTTTAACAGTGCTGGAGCAGACAGGAAGAAGGGCAAACTGGCATTAGCTGCAGTAATATACAATTGGAGATAGATGATAACAATCTCTCTCCAAATAATAAAACCAACTAATAGCAAGGCAAATTTTAGATTTTACCAACCTATTATTTTCTTTAGGAAGAGGACTGTTACAAGAAAATTTTTTGCAAACTTTTTTTCAACCCTTGCTACAAAAGATTCCACACAGTTCTTCATTCAAAGCCAGATGCTCATCTAATCACAGACTAAATGATATTGAATAGATTCACCAGTAGGCTGAGCTTGTTTTTTGTCGCTTTGATAGAAAATCTCTTTGGTGGAAGCAAATCTCTTCCAATAGGATTTTTATTAAGGTCTTCTAGAACTGCAGAACACAGCTCACTGTAAAAACTGAAGTATGAGCTGTAAACACTCTCTACTCCAAACTGAAGAGGAGATGTGTGCGTGGTAGCAGCCCATGGTGGGTAGGAATTGTTTCCTAGATGAGGAAACAGCTGCCAAGCAGATGAGTACAACATAACTGACAGAACATTTTAGAAGGTGACTGGCTTTAAAGACTTTAATCTGCACACAAACAGCTCAAATCCAACACAGGTGAGTTGACTGGCTGAAAGCCATTGTTATTACTTGGCCATACTACAGCTGTTATGGTATGTAAAACAATTTTGACAGCTTCAGGTTAGTTCCTAATGGAAAATGTTGCATTACAGGAATTACTGGTAATGTGGCTCTGTTGACTCCATGCTACTTGTTGGCAGTTGCTTCAGAGAGGTGAAAGATGGAACAGGGAAGGTGAATTCAATATGTTGGGTTTATTTTTATTTATTTATTTTTAATCAAAAGGTGCTTTATCCTCCTAGTCAATGCTGAGGAAAGCTGAAATGAGCATCTGGGAAATTCCAATGACCTAACATCGTTCATAAGCTCACCTTTGATCTGACCATTGACTTCAGTTTTTATACTGTCCTCATAGCCATCCTTTGATATATATTCCATGCCTGCCAAATTAATGACTATTCTTATTTTTATTCCCATCTAATAGTTGCTGCAACCCTTTCTTGTTAACATGAAAAATGATTAGTTTTCAGTGATACCTCAGTATACAATGATTGTAATGACATATATTTTAACTCACAACTTTATGCTGTGATTTCGAAATCATTGCTTTGCTTGCTATTCTTTCATAGCTCTTGTATTATTTGTCCTATTATTGTGAAAGACTGACAAGTTTCTGCTGAACATAATTATTAGTTAATGTTCATACACTATATAAGTGCAAACATTTATTCCTACAGCTTCTTATACAAATAATGTGTTTTCATTGCTGCAGTAAGTACCAAATTTTTAAGCTTTAAAATGGGACCTTTATTATATATGTGGGATTCAATTAGAGCATCCTTCTGATAAGAAAGAGGCTGATGATGGCAAAGGGTAAATAGATAAAATAGTGCCAGAAAGCAAAGAAAGAAAATCCCAAACTTTTCTACTTCGAAGCAAATTGGAAAACATAGCACACAGTACCTCATGATGCTCGAGCAGATTGGATACACCTGAGAGCGATACAAAGAAAAATGTGTTTCCTTATTGAATAATGTTCTGCACCATCCCTATTCAGAGCTATACCTTGAAAACCACACTATTCCCCTTAATCCTGGGACATCAAACTCATTTGATAGAGAGAGATTAATTCTGGTTTTGTATCAGCTACGTTGGCTTTGAAACAAATGATGTTACAAAAAACTTGCTTCTTTTGAAATGACAACAGATTTGACAGTGTTGTAAACCAGCCTGTACATTATACACAAGGATCTTGGAGGTCGAGGCGTGACTAATAGGAGGGAGCCTTGTCTACAACTAGCAGTCCTCCCATTTTATGATTGTTTAGGTAAGACTGAAGATGTTAAATCACTGAAATTTAGAGATGGATAGAAGTTCAAAGGGATATCTGGTTCACCTGAAAGTAGGATCAAGTTTTCCTTGGACATTCCTAACTTGTATTTAGGAGTTTGTATTTGTCTATCTTGTCTTAAAAAACCTCTAAAGGAAAGGATTACTGAAACTTCATGGGCAGCCTTCTCTGGGATTTTGTCACAACAATAGACTTTTTCCTAATACCTAGACTGATTTTTTAAAAAATTAAGCCTTTTTTCTCTACTCTTTCCACTACTGGCAATGAAGAAGAAATGAGTACCATCTTTATAACCATCTTTTACATGGTACAGGATGACTGTCATGTTCTGCCTCAGTATCCCTTTTTTTCTTTTTTTTCTAGACTAAATTAATTCTCTCAACCTTTACTCATAGGTCATGTCTTCTAAACCTTATCTCATTTTTCATGCTCTCCTCTGGGCTTCTCCCATTTATCTTTCTTAAAGTGTGATGTTCAAAAGCAGACACAGAACTCCAGTCTCACCAGGGCAGGCTGTACAGAATTGTGTTCTGTGTCTTATGTGTGACAACCCTGCTAATGCCCCACAAAATTAGAATATTTTGGGTAGGAAAACTGTGTTATCAATTTGCATTTAGTTTTCAACTCACTATGAGCCCCACATGTCTGTTCTGCTTCTGCCTGGGCAGCTGTTCCCCACTTTATAAGTGCACATAAAATTTTGAATAAAAAATGAAAGTGCTTCCAAATCTTAAGACTTCAACTGATTTCAGAAATAAGTGGGCAGACAATCCCAAGGGGTGCAAGATTTGCAAGTTTTCATTAGAAAAAATGTTTTTTACTTTTCAGTAAGAAGAGGAAGAGACCAAAGATCAAAAGACAAATTCCACTTACTACAACCTATTTTTCATTATGTAAATTTTTCCAGCATGTTAAACTACTTTCAGACTTATAATTAGCTCTGGAAAGGAGGGATGGGACAGAATGAGATCATTTGACCACCTTAGGGACAACATGTTTCAAGAATTACTGTAGAGCATCCACTAAGAGACTAAAAACTGTCTCTTTCACTTCATACTCTTTCTCATTTTTTGGATATGGATCAAAATAGCAGAATACTATTCCAGAGCTTGTCTGGGAAGGCAACTGGAGGATAAGAGAACTGTCTGATAACAGAAGCAATGAGCCTAACAACAAAAAGTAGGGAAAAAGCACAAAAATAAGAGGTAACAATGGGTAAGACAATACTCTAGATCATCCCATTTCATTGAAAAAATTCAGTGACGTCTGAATATGGAGTTAAACTTCAAGACTTGCCCTTATTTTTTAGAATTCTGCATCTCTATTAAAAAAACCTCTTAAGGTTCAGTAGATATCCTGTCTTCACCCAAGTCAATGCCATTTTTTTCAATTGACTTGAGTAGAGGTAAGATTTTACTTTCTGATCCACAGCCTTGAGTCCGCAAAAGTTTTCTTCCATTACAGGATATAGACTTTATTAAAATTATAATGGTAAATGCCTTTCAGTGATGCTTGCAGTTTCCTAAACTCTGTGATATCCTCTTCCTTCCTGCTCTTTCTCTCTCTCTTCTCCCTCCCAGCATCCTTCCTTCTTCCAACAGTCAGCTTCTCAGAATGAAAAGACAAGGTCAGATAACTTTTGAAAACAAAAGAAAAACTGGGGAAAGAGGGTGGGGGCTGAGGTAAGCCTTTTCCTGCTTTAATACTGCACCCTTAAAGTGCAGCATGTAGTCAATTAGTGGATGTTTGTGGCTTTGATTTTGAAGCTCCTGCCCTCTGAGACATCTAGATCAACTTAAATCAAGAAAAGATTGCTTTGAAACAGCAGAATTCTCCTATCCCAGGATGAAGGAAAGTCAGGCAGGGAATTCTAAGAAGGAGTGATTTCACACTGGCATTTTACAATTGTATTGTGGCCCATTTTTCCAATAGTTGAGCACTATGAACTTCTCTCAACTTGTGGATTTAGCTTGTTTACATAAAATTTAGAGGTCAAAACTGCAGTGCAAGAGCAAGGATATTTCCAGGCTTGGCTGGGGCAGAATTGGTATGGGAAGAGCGGTGGGAAGAGCACCACAGATCTCTTGTCTCTAAGAGTTATTCCTGTGTGTTTTTAATCAGGACCATTCTCGTGCCAGTACTCTAAAACTACTGGATTAGCAGATAGGCTGCCTCTTTTTCTGAATAGTCTACAACACTAACATCTATTAAAAGAAATATGGAAATTAGCAGTTAAGAGTCAATGAATTTGATAGCTTCTACTTACCAAGTTGGTGCCTCAGTGATCAGCTCTAATAAGGAGCTGTACTCAACTCCTTATCAACAGCCTCAGACTTGGCAGAGTTAGATTTTGAAGTGAAACCAAAAATCATGATAAAAATGACACATAGTTTAATATGACTTTACTTGTGCCTTAACCGGCATAGGGCTGAGTAGAAGTTGATGATTCAGTCAACTTGTGGTTCTGTTGCTTCTTTGATAAAGTGGCTTTTTCAGTATAAAACACTTGCAGGCTAGAGCCTAATATCAAGCTGCATTAAAACATTGTTTCTTTATATGCGTGTTTGTGCATGAGGGTTCACATGAATTTATTGTCATTCCATCATTCACAGTGACAGGCATTGTAGCTTGCTGTCATGCCATGGCACCTTACAATGATGTGAACTTTAATTTTTTATTAAGATAGTAAGTTACAATCAGTTAAAGATAAATGCCTTAGCTTAGTCTGAAATGAAATAAAGGCTGGGATGCCTGCAGTACTAACAGGTTAGCACAGTTGACAACAACCTTTTGGGATAATTCTCCACTGTCACTGATACAGTTCCACTGGTGGAAGTACTCCTGTCCCTCCTGTCACTTACTCTAAAGCTAAGTGGTATTAAGGCAAGAATTAAGAAAAAAATGTTCCTCATAAGTAGGGATTCATCCCAGATTAATGCAGATGTTTCAGATTTAGATATCTAAGTCCGCTCTAGTCGTATTTGTCTGTTTTTTGTAGTGTGCTTCTGGATTATTATTGAAAAATAATACATTATAAATATAATAATACATAATAATTCCAATATACATAATACATAATAATTCCAGTATACAATGCATTGAGTGCATCGTACATTGGAAGTGATTATTTTTTTCTGTTCAGTACAGAAGGGAACCTATGTTGAACCACTTCAGCCTTAAATGTCTAGCTTTTGGAAAGCTGAGCACATGAGTGCATCTGTCTTAATAGAAGATTGTTCATTTTTTTCCAAAGTTTTTCTCCATGTCTCAAGCCGTTGGACCAGATTCATTGTCCTTTACATTTAAGGGCTACTAAACAGATAATCAAGGGTGGAAAATAGATCCTAATAGGTCTCTGGATCCCAGAGACACTCTACAGAAAACTATTTTTGTAAACAAGAAATTTATTCACTCTTTTTTTTATTACTACTTCTTTTTTGTCTGTTTAAAAACATCTGGGTTTCTCTATATCCATTGTTCTTAAACTTGCATTAGAAATCTAAAGGTCTTTAGCTATTTCTTTACAAATGGTCCTCATACAAAATGCTAAAAAGAGGTTCCTAACAGGAATGCAAACTCAACATTACTTAGGGCAACAGCACCAGTAGTAAATGCAAACATGTGGATCAGGGGAGAAAAAAAGGGGAAAAAACCTCAACCCAAAAAAACCAACTCTCTTTGCTGATAAATCAACCTCAGATTCTATATGAATCATCAAATTTAATATTGTCATGATCAGTATTCATGGAAAATAAATGATGCCAAATATGCTTTAAGAAAAAAGAAATCTGTTTAAATGGTATTAATGGTAAGGCATACTACAGCAAGGTGAACAACACTGATAATATTAAATTAACCCAAGAGGCTCCCTAATCAGGATCCCTATGCAGAAATCTGCTTGCCAACTGTCGTTCTTTTTCCCATTGGTTTAGTTAAGGGTTGAAGTTCTTCTTGAAGTTTCTTTTTTAATCATTAGATCCCGACCTTACAGTTTTCTCTGACTACTTTCCTTCAGGCTGTCTTTGCTCCTGTCAATTTAGGATTTCCAGGGAATTATTCTTCTTTGAAATGCATATTCCAGGCTTGAAATACTGGCATATGTACACTGTAGAGTAATTGTGGAGGCCAAATGTTTAATTACACATGACAGCTGGAGCTGTAGGAGTCCGAGGCATGCTTGAAAACAACTTATGCCCTATGCAGTCTTAACTAAAAGGAACAAAATAATATATATTTAGGTTTTGTGCCACATGGTAGCCGCTGTTCTCTCTCTTTTCACAACTGAGGGTGGTTTGCAAGAAGTTCAGCTGCTTTCACTTCTGTGTACTGTCTCTCTGAATATATACTTTTTTTTTTCTCCTTCATACAGTCTAGGCACAAACTTTTAGACCATGCAATCCTGCAAGAAATGTTCATAATTCTTATTTCATTTTTTCCTGAGTTACAGAGAAAAGGTTTTCAGTAGCTTCTCTAATACAGTGTTACTGACACAATTTTATAAAACTACATTACTAGAAATGCCAGAATCAAGTGATTTTAATTTTAAAAGATAGAAGTAACATCCATATTTTGCCCTAATACATGTGATTTCCTGAGAAATGAAGCAAATGAACTAACCTGACTCCTAAGGCTTCAGAAAATATTTACTTGAATCAGCACAAATATTTGTCCACATTTATAGACAGATAGATTTGCAGACACATGAAAACACATATTTAATTCTGCTGACAGAAACATTTTGTTCTTAGTAAAACAAGTATTTTCCTATTATCAATATATCTGTTGTCAATGTTCAGCTGTTCATTTGACATAAATTCGTGTAGTTCCACTGACAAAATCCCTGTGTTAGTTTAAAGCAGTCGGGGGGTCTGACTCAATATTCGACACAGATTTTCTATATATACGTATATATACACACATACACATTTTAAATTATTATTACATTGAATTATTATTATACTTACTGTGCAAAAGAGGCTAAAATTTGATATTAAAATCCTGGCAAATCAGATTTTCTTTGTTCATTGTGTTACCTAAGCACATCTTCGTTAAATAATACCATAATATGAAAGGGATTTCCTTTTATCTTCTTTTCTTACTATATCCTTAATTTATACAGGATTGAGGTAAGATTTAATTTAGTGGTGGTGCCATTAGTGTTTGACAGGAAAATAGGAAGCATTGTTTTAGCCCCTGAATGTTCAGTTCCATGGTGAGAAAAAGATATCACTGGACCTCAAGTGAAAAAGATATTTTGTTCTTTTCAAGTAGGAGTTAGTGAATATCTATAGCACTTAGATGTATAAACAAGCAAACAAAGAACATTATTATATTTTCCTTATGTAACAAGAGAAAAGATGAGATTAATTTGACAAACTTTAAAGGAATATTGTTTGGTGATGTTAGGAATGAACTGATTTGTACAGTAGGTTAAGAATGAACAATATTGTAACTGAGGAAGTTAAAATGAACCTCCCACCAGCAAACAATCTGCGCACTTGACATCATTGCCATAAATCAGCAAGGTAACCAAACTCCTCTTAAAAATGTGAAGCAAAATTTCAGCTTTAAACTACTTTGTACTTCTTGAACAAAGAAGGCTTTCTTTGTCATGAGCACGCTTGCTAAAGATGTGAACCATTAAGCATCACATTATTTTTTTTAATTATTATTTTTTCCTGCAGTTCCTGTGTCCTTATTCTGAGAATTTGAAGGTAAGAAATTCTGTCAAATTGTGTCAAAATAATTTCAAGTTTTCCAGGATTCCAATTATCTCTATGTTCAGAAAATAAGATGGGAGAGATGACTCTGAAATACCCAACATGATAAGAAGAACATTAGAAATACAGCCAACAAACACCATCATCCACCACTTCAAAGTCCCCAAATGAGATACATAAAAGTTGGACTGTAAAGTCTAAAAGATAGTTGTGAGAGAGAGGCAGGTAAGTGCACCTTGATGAGCCAGAAGAATCATGTTGTAAAAATGGCTCCTTCCAAGGCTCTTCTAATGGAGGCACAGGGACTTCCATCAGTCAGGAGTTTCCATTTGCATGTAAAGCCTCACTCAGGCTCACTTCCATCTACACAGCAGGGGATGTGCATAGGTGAACGTACAGACATACTTACACTCATAAATACCACAGCTTGAACGGTTTCCTGAATCACTCAGGGAGTTAAGGTGCACCGAAGCGCACCTCAGAAAGTAACTGTGATGACTGATCCCTTAAAGCTCTGTACCAGAAAACCTGAAGGTAAGTCACTTGTCACTTTATTGCTTGCCCCTCTCTAAAACATTTCTGTATGTAAACCCCCCACTTCGTGTGGTGCAGAAACACCCATTCTGCTAACACTGCCCTTGTCCTGCTCAGTACAGTACAGCGATGTTATTTTCCTCATCTAGAAGGTTGAGCTATTTGTTGGACACTTGGACTTGTGTCTTGTGTAGCTGAAGGTGTTTGATTTCAGCCAAGATCAAACAAATGTCTTTGGCATTTTCAGCCTGACGTATTAATACAGTAAGCTCACATAATACAGAATATATGGTGTCAAACCAGAGTCTTTTGTCGCTTAAGGAAACTTAAGAAGTTAAAATGTTATAATAAAACATAATAGCTTTTTAGCAAGCTTTTTGTGCTTTTTAAGTTTTCTTTAAAAATGGAATAACATCAGGACAGAAGGTTGTGCAGTAGAGAGGAAAATATCCAAGGCTGGATATTACAAGAGAAATGGGAAATTTACTTCAAAAAGTTTGAGAGAGAGAAAAATGCTTACACTGTTAGTGTTGGGGGGGGTTTACATGTGATAGATGAACACATTTGTATCAATCAGGATGACTTTCAGCAGATATTTTATTTCGCTACAGTCTTCCCTTTATCTAGCCTTCATGAATAGCACTTATTCCTTTCTAATATTTTTTTACACTTTTGTAGATTATTTGAATGTTATTTTAAGTCTCCTATTTTAGGAACCAAGAGCCACTTACTGATGTAAACAAAGCTCCTTGGGAAATACACAAAAACATAAAGACATTGTGAAATGTTTTACTTTTAATAGGTAACATTATCTGGAGTTTGGGAGTGAGCAGCTCTAGACTGGCTTTTAATTCAAACCAGGCATAAGAGTGCACGTGTTGACCTATGGGCTTTGCGGGAGCCAAATAGGAACAGAGGAAGTGATGTCCTGAAAGCAAGCCCGAACACCTGTACAGGTCACTGTTGGTCCATCATGCTTAACTAATTTTCCCCTGCCCTCTGACCTAGTTTTCCATAGTGCTATCGAGATTTATATCTTTCATCCTGCAAACCCTACAGCTGCTTTCAATTAATGAAACCAGCCTTAACTTTATTATCTGATAAACTGAACTCATAGTGCTACGGGAACAATTGTTTTATTATTGTATTGACAAATTATCCTATTAACGAGTGGCTACTATGAAAATCAATTAAAATCTTGGCTGAAATACTCGAATATCACTGGAGAAGATACAAGGGGGAATTAACTACTGAGTCAATTAACTGTTATTCTATACAGTTCATAAATTAGGTGTGACCAGCACAAAATCTGTGATTTATATTGATAATTAGAACACAAAATTATTGGGTGAAATATAGAGTGGCATGATATGGGATTTCATTTTTTATATTATAAGGACTATGCCTATATGAGTTACTTGCAAAGTGTTTGAGATACATTTCAGAAATTTCTCCTCTCTATTTCTTGCAGATATATTCATCCACATTGGATGGAAATGCCAGCCTCCCGCCCTTTGGACTCCATGAGAAGGCAGGAGTGGTATCCTACATGGCCAGGATAGTCAACCTGACTGTATATTAAACTGAGACCAGCTCCTTACAGACTTCCTGCATGAACTGGGTTTAAACCAACCTGTCTTCATGCAGAGATGCAAATTTTGTTTTAAAAGGAGGGCTGGAAGATCAGACTGATTTCTGAAATAAGGTGATGTGGCCACAGACAAACATAATGCTACTTGTCTTAAAGAGCAGAAAAATTGGACCTGCAGGCTAATTTGGTGGTTAATAGTAGATGATATTATTACACTAGAAAGAGTTGGTTAATATATTTTGCAGAGAGCCACACAGGCTTCTTTTGATGCAAGAAAGGACTTGCTCTGATACCCAGGGAAAGGGTTCCAACACCTTTTATTATAAAAATAAGTAATACCCTATTGAAGCACTTTCAGTTAACACTTGTACAATGTCTTGGGATTTAGTTCTGCCCTCTTGACACCCCTCATAAAGTATAGTTTCAGAAAAAGTAAGTAAAATTATATGTACTGTATAAAGTATACATTATACTTCAAATGATCTTAAACTATACCTTAAACTGTGCTTTAGGGAAACATAATCAGAAAAAAGCAGCACCATAGAATGAGAGATGATGAAATTTCTAAGGTAAAACTATACTTTCCTTCAAGTATATTATACTTTATGGAGTTAAAGACCTCTAAAACCTTTAAGTGGAATCTTCAGAAAAAAAGGTTTTACCTTATCATTGAGCTACTGCACTTGGAGGTAGTGTAAGATGGCATATATTTGGTTTATTTGGCAGGAGAGGAGAATGGGAGAGAGGGAAGAAAATCTCCTCAGGTAAATTTGGATAGCTGAGTTGTTTTTAGAGCTTGTCTCTTTTGGAGGGTAGTGGGGGTGGTAGGAGCTGTGATTTGCTACTCTGTCGCTATACATGTACATATATGGAGTGAAAGAGAGAGTTAGATACACACATATATATTTATACACATGTATATGTATACACACACACATATATTTTTATATACATATAAATATACATGCAGTGGTATAAGGAAACATACACTGAATAAATTTTGTCCTGTTCTCATATCTCAATCAAACAACAAAGACTGTTTCCTTAGGAAAAAAGGAACAAAGCAGTCCTGGCACTGGAATATCAGAAAATGAAAATGTTGAGAGACTGAAAACAGAAAGAGGAAATTAGAGCTATCGTGCACCAGTGAATCATTATAAGTCTCTCAGCTGCTCTTTGGCAATGGTTGCTGCAGGGAACTCTACATGAACATGTCTCATTCACCACCAACAGCTTATGGGGACTAACACTACAAAGCCAATGCATAAAAGCAAGGGAGATGGGTGGGTGGAAAAATCTGCTTACTGACAATGCTAACCATACGAATGACAAACTTCTACACCTAGAAATGACAGTAGTCCTTAATGGTGCAGAGCCACAGAGTCTGTATAATTGCACAGTATTTTATACTCTGGTGTCTATTAAAATATTATTCACAAGATGTTATACTGTGAACTGTTTTTAGGCCTTTTGTTTACAACAGCTGTTATTATCATCACTTTACAAGTTTGGTAACATCCAGAAGCTCCAATTAGAACCAAGCACCACTGTGCTAGGTGCTTTCAAAATGAACAGAAGTCCTTTTCTGAAGGCCTTGGAAAATCCTGTAGAGCAGATACCAATCCTCTGAAGTTCAAGACTGTATGTGTAATTCATACAAAAGCCAAAGTCCTTCCTTTTTTATCAAATGCTTTTCCTAAGAAAACTATTATTTGACAACTGATATATAAAATCTGTACTAGATTGTAGTGATCTTTTCAGGCAAATGTAATCTGCAATGGCATGGAAAATTGGCGTAGTAATGTGTCCTGAAAATGAGGGAATGAATGAAACTTCCTGAGCTAATACAGGGTAAGAAACATTTGAGCCTAGAGAACAACATGGACTGAAAGTCAGCTGCTGTAAATCATGGTAGCTGCAGTCAGATCTCTACAGTTGCAATAATCCTCAGCATAAGGTCCTTCAGTTTGATCTCAGGAGCTTAGTAAAATCTCCTGACCAAACTAGTGCAGTGCAGCTGCTGCTAGATATACATATTTCACTGCAGTGGTAAGCCATATAGATTTATAAAGAGCTGGTATTCTTTATGTTGAAAACATAAAGGATAGAACAATATTGTCTTGTTGCAGAGGATTTTCTATGTTTGCAGAAAGCTGGTATGAACTGGACATTGTTTCTGGAGTTGATTAAGTGCTTGCCTGCCTGCCTGCACTTTTCCTTTTTTTTTTTTTCTGTATGTACTTTTTAGGAATTTGTGAGAAGACAAGGGTTATTTTTCACAGGGTGCAGTGGAAGCTGTATACACTTTTTCCTGTAAGGTTATTGTTACTGTTGGCTGGTAATAGTCATAATGAACAGTTCAAATTGTAGAGAGCAGTGTTGTTTACTATCAACCCATCTGAAGTCATCTGGAATACACACAAGCCTCCCATGTTCAGCTCTCTGATTGGAATTGACTGGCTAAGAATCTTTTGATAACATCTGTGGAGGAAGCTGAACAGTTTATTGTACCTGTCCCTATGCTTGTTGTAAATGCGTTCCTCCACAGCTCTCCTTATGCAGTCAGGGTGTACTTTATCATGTGGATGCTAGAGGATGTTTTATCCATTACAATGCATTCAGGTTTTCACTGTTGGAGTCTGGTCTAACCTTTAGCTTTTGAGCCTTAATGAAAAAAATCTGCTTTCATCTCTTTAATCTAGCAGTAGTGTGTTGTTGTCATTGTTTAATACACAGAAAATAGCAAGGGATCTGCAACAGAGCAGAACAGGCAATAATAATTAAAAATAACTTACAAATACACTTGCAAATGCATGAAATGATTCTGCTTTATTTACTGTCTCATAGTAGACATTTTACATTAGTATCCAGGCAACAGAAAGTTAATTCAAGAAAAACTTTACAAGTCTCATGATTCATCCACCGTGCTTATAAGGAGATGGACCAGAAGTGCATCATTCATTGCTTGCCACAAGCAATGTATCAATGTATCATTCACCTTCCTCTGTTTCCAACAGGTCTCTCCCCCAATCAGAGATCAGAAACAATATTTGGTAATCTACTATGTTTCCCATCAGACACACAATTGAGTAAAAGGGATGACTTGTAAACCCCTCCTAAATGTTGGTAGAGGACACAATCCACTCTGTGATGGTAGCTATGAAAAGGCTTGTGTGCTCCCTTTAAACTAAAACACAGGTGCAGCCATGCATTTGTGGATGTAACTAGGGAATAATTAGGGTGAGTTTTGTCCTCGCACCTTGTGTAAACACATGTAAATATAGCAAGAGAAATCCAAATTAGTTGTCAAAAAAATAAAGACCAAGAAAAGAGGCTAAAAGTACTGAAAATTGAATTTATAGTTTTAATTAAACATTCTCCCAGACTTCCTCAATTTAGGTGCATTATTTATTAGTTTTCCTTTGTGCCTAGTGTATGCATGAAGGATCACCCTATGCTTATGACTATATTGGTCTCTAGGTGTACTGCATGTGAGATGTCTCTGTCCAATAAACAGACCCAATTGTAATTTGTTGTTGAGGTCACTGGGGAGAAACCTCACAGTCTTATGGTGGCATACGCAGATATAATTTCATTTTTGCCATGAGACAGTAACAAGGAGCAACAGAAATGCTTGCCTGCTTCCATTGTGTCCCTTCACCATGTGGAAATGATCAGACTGTTGGTTGGCTAAGGCTATTTGAGTACTGTTGTCTCCAGGGATATACATACCTGCTCCAAAATCTTTAATTCCATCTTTTAATTCCATCTTCATATATAGTCTAGTTTTTTGGGGTATTCTTTCTTTTTTTCCACTGAATCTCTTTTTAATCTCTTTGATAGTCTTTTTTGTATCATGTGATGCTTCTGTGTTTTGCTGACCTTTTATTGCATCAATGATTTTATATACACAATTGTGAATTATATATGGCATTATGCAATGCATATTTAATTATCCTATAGATACTATCAGCACCATAAGTGAAATTTATATTTGACAGCTGAAATCACTATTCCCTTCATACACCCAATATGATAAAACATCAAATGAACAATGATATACTCTGTCCACAGTATAAGAAATACTGTACATTTTCTAAAACTGTGCATAACGATGAGTTCAGGGATGCACAAGCAGTAAAACTCACCAATTTTTCATAATGTTTCGCTCTGTAACTCCAGCAAATTAAATGTGATATCAAAAATGGGCAAACTTTTGAATTCCTCTGAGTTTGGATGAAGGTGTAACTAAACCTGCTATCCTTTTGATGGGAGCGCCTTATGTGGCTCAACTCAGTCCAAACCTCATTGACTTCTGTATTCTGAATTTTTCAGATAATATCATCTGGCATTCATACTACTTTGGCATGCCAAACAATATCTATCTTATCTAACTCAATCAATCAGTCTGTCTGTCATACTTTGCATTTATATAACGCCTTTATCCAACAAATGCAACCTGCTTTACAAACTTTAATTAACTCAGGCATCTAGCATCCCAGGAAAGCAGGGAAATATGATCTCTTTTTGTACAGAGGAGGAAACTGAGACAGAGAAATTATGAGTGGGAGTCATCTTGCCTGACTTGAGCTGACTAAAAGACTTTTAAGCTTTGGAGAATCACCCTAGACTCTTTAATGTTATAGGAAATAATTCATCTAGCATCTTTTAGGCACTGATTTTAGGGTAAGACTAATTATCCTCTGGAGGCTTTTATTTGTGGCCATGAGAGAAGACTAGATGCCTAACTTATACTTAAAAATCTAAGCTAGGGAAGATGATGTCTATCCAAAATGACTTGTCCAAAGTCAGTGAGGAATACAAGATGTGCACTGTTCAAATCAAGCCAAGTTTTGACAATATAATGCTTGAGTTCTGCTTTTGGCAAACTGAGAAGACATAAGGGTTTAGAGGGAACGTTTTTATCATTAAGGCCATGGCCTTTCTGTTCTAACACAGCAAATCTGAAAGACACTATGTTTTATCTTTTAATAAAAATACAAATGCCCATTTAAGGCTCTTTTTTTTTCTCCTCGTAAAAAAAAATTCTTTATAATTGGCAAAAATATTTTGAGAGGAAAAAAAGTTCAAAAAGTTTATTACTGTTTTACTTAAAAATGTTACAGTAAATGTTATTTTGGAATTTTTCTACTTTTCTGAACAACAAAATGATGTTCCAATCCCCTTCCCTCTTTTTTACATTGTTATGTATTTTTGTCTTTTTTCAATTTCCTACCCTTTCCTTTCTTTTGTAGACACACAGTCCAAAAATGAAAATATGAGTAGGAAATAGAACAGGAAGATCCCAAGACAAAAAAAAAAGTCATAAAAGCAAAAAAAGTCTTTTAAAAACTTACTTTATAATTGAATGCATATAATGTTCTTCATTGTTTTGTTTTCTCCCCTAGATTTAACTCTTTTTTTTCTGTTTTGCTTTTCTTGTAGATATTTACCCTAACTAGATCCTGCCTTGAAAACTGCTTCCAAATTTTCCATTCATTGGCAACTTACTAGGATGTCTCTGGAAGGAAGCCCATAGCACTTTTGCCTCCTTTTTCTATACACTAACACAGGAGTGAAAGAAAGATTCATTCAACCTCTTCTCATTTCTGGCAGTCCTCAGAGTCCAGCTTCTTCTAGGGTCATCCAAGGAGGAAAATGTTCCCTCTTCTATGAAAAGTTGTAAAAGCTTATAACTAGTAGTTAAATTTCATGATGCTGTGGGGTTTTCCACTAGTTTTGCCTAAGCATTCACCAGAAGTACCAGACTTAGCAAGGTAGGACTGCCTTCAGAGCTCACAAGCAATCTTAAGTATAAATCAAAAGACTGAACTTTAGACAGGTGCCAAATGTGAAAGAGGAGAGGCTGATACACCTCCTGCACCATGTGGGGAAGGGAGGAGAAACTTTAAAGCGTTTGATGAGGGCAGAAAGAATTTTTATGCACATCAGCTCTTGCCTGAAAAAAGTGGCAGGATTCAATTTAGGGAATAAGTGTGTTGTAGCTTTTAATATTGATTCATACTGGAATCAATTGGTTATATATAATATAAATAAATACAATATAGAATATATGGGTTTAAAAAAATTTAAAAAATTAAGGACACAAGATACCTCACTGTGCATTTTAAAATCCTCAGTGAGAAAGGAGAGAACACAGGCAAGACACCTCTTGCCCCCCAGCCCCTGGTTTACATTAATTTATGTCACTGGCAGATAGTCCAGTACTAGAGATGGTCTGAACTTGGCAGAACACTACCTTATTTCAGACATGCTTTCTTTTCAGCCTAATCAAATTGCTCCCAGACATGTCCTTACAGATTCCAGGATGCAAGTGGCATTGTGCACACTCTGTAAGCCTTCAACAACAAAAGCTCATCTGGGCAGCAAGGGTCCTCTCAATCACTATGTTCCTTGTATAGAAGATTATTTTCTCAAGTAACTTTTTCTAAGTGCCCTTGGAGCACTTTTCCAAATTATCTTTGATACCGAAGTCAAATGATGCCAAGGAAAAATAGATTTTTTTTTCAAATATGAACTCAAATAAATTTGTTTCTTTTTCATTTTAAGACAATTCATTGGAATGATTTAACTTTTTTAAATTGGAAAGACTATATCTGTGTTTCTCAAGTAAAGAAAATGCAGGAGAAATAATGGCAGAATGTGCGTTGTAAACCACATACAATGTAATATCTCCATACACTGCAGTCATTACAATTAAAGGAAAGGGTTTTTATTATTATTTTAAATAGTTGTTATTCATTAAATGTTTATAACATATGAAACAAATAATTATGACTAACACATTGTCTAATAAAGATGAAAAGGATGAAAATCCCTATGAATTTTTAATCTGAAAATAAAGAACATTAACAATCCTTAATTATATCATCAAATATTTAAAATTGCCTTCCATAATAAATTCTATTTGTATTTAATATATTTATTTTTTAGATATCTGTAACATTTTTATGAGTGGGTACATAAAATATCATCAGCTGTTACAACAAAAGACATCTTGACTTAATGTATTCAACATCTTGATCAAAATTTCCATTTTGTTTATTTTTAAGATAAATCAACAACCTTTGTACACTATATTAAAATTTATTTTTTTCCCAATGTACTTGGATACATAATTAATACTATTACTATTACGAAAACTAAATTGTGCTTGTCAGGCAAAACCCTCATGTAGGTCCAGATTTTCAGATCCCTTTTATGCAAAATAAACACACAGTTTGCATGTTCCTAATTCATGGAATATGCTTCTGACTTTCATGTTTATATTCCATACAATGATCCTTCTGTCATCTACCACTGCTGTCTTCAGTTAATACAGGCAGAAACCAGAGCTCTCCTACTGCCTTTCAAACCCATCCCATCATCTCATTCCAAGATCAACTACAAATTTAGTTTCAGGTCTGCTGTAGACTACTAGGTGCCTATATGTACTCAGTGACATTCAAGTGATTGGTAAGAGTCAAAGACTCTTAGGAATTGAAGAGTAGCTCTGTGGTAAGGTAGATCTCAAGAAGAAATAAGAATAAATGAAGCATCTTGTAGAGAATTAGGGCGTCAGGTTCCTGAAGAGCATTAATCAGGCATTGCAGATCATGTCCCAAAATTTTTCCATCAGATTCTTTAATGAAAGCAAAATGCATTTTGAAACTGCAAGAAAACACAAAATGCATAAGAATACGAGAAGTTTCAATGCAATCAGCCTTAGCTATCACAGACTTGATATCCAGCATGTTCTTATAGGCAAAGCATTCAGAAAATGACTAGTCATTTGGATGCTTTGGCTTAGGGTCATCTTAAATAGGTTAGATATCCCAAAAAGGATTGTTCAATATTTTCTGAAAATCAAGTTCCCTTAAGGACATAAAAAAAATTTAGGTGTACAAATCTCTGTCTTTTTTGTCACTTTGTAACTTAAAGATGGTTTTATTATAGTGGATTAGAGAGCTGAGTACCACACAGGATGAATTTCTCTAATCTCTGTAGCATGATTTCCTGGGAACATGAAAAACTGCAACCACTACCTTATTTCTTGTCAAGGTATAATAATGAGTCTTCTCCAGTACCTTTTGTATCAAAGAAAAATCTAACATTGGACACATGACAGACTTGGCTTGCCTAAGTACCGCATCTGAAAATATCTCACAGTCTTCTACAATGGCCTCTCTTATTTGTTGAAGATGTCAAAATAGACACCACACTAGACAGCCAAGGAGGCAATCTCCTTTTACTACCACTGAATAAAACAATGTTGTGGTTATATTGTTCTCATCTCCCAACAGGCAAATGTTACCATCTATTTACTGTTATTTTTTCATTAAAATGAAAATGTAACTTTGTAAGTATGGTAAAGCTATTCTGGGTACAGCACCTTCTTTGCTCTATTTATATATTTCATATGTATTTAATTTAAAATAACTTCATCTTTCTAACTATATTTAAGCTTAAAATAGGGAAGATGGAAATTTTCTGAAATTGGGCTGGTACCACGGTTTAGTGTGATAACAATTTATCTCTGAGAACTGGGTCAGAACATAGCTTAAATTACACAAATTTGATTGCTTTTTAGGCAGCTGCTTTGTTGATCTTGCTCTTGTGTCACATTGGAGTCCCAGGCACAAATCGGGATCCTAAGGAAAAGGGACTGAACCGGCAAAGAAAAGACAGTTTCTGTCACATACCAGCTGTTTGAAATACACTGAAGGATTGCATAATCTGTTGCAGTTCAGCTCAGCCATGTATCTGCCCCAGCGCAACTTCCAAGTGGGTTAACAGGGGCAGGCTCCCTTCAGTATCAGGTACATTGTAGGACAGACTTGCATGAGAAATAGGAGCTACGTCTAATCAAAACTGTGTCTAGTTTTAGGCAATGCTATTACTCTCTGACTTTCATGAGCATCCCTGATAATTTATTAATTAAAAAATTGAAAACATACGATTTGTGAAATTCAGAAAAAAGGAGTATATTAAAACATTGCTCTAGGCATGTTTTTCTGCATGTAAATCTGATTTGTTGACATCCTATATAACATACCAAACCAATGTACTTCAGCCCAATGTTTTGCTATCTTCCAGCATAATTAATTTCCAGGGATGTGTGTGCATCCAAACAAGAAGCAGAAAAGGATCAGAAGGAATGAACTTGTCTGAGTGTATTCAGACAGTATACATGAAAAAACATAACCAGTAACCTTATGCGTCCCTACTACCAAAAGTTCATCAAGATTAGTTACTTTGGCAGAGCTTAATTAACAGCTAGGGAAAATGTAACCTGGGGTGAAGGGGAGGCAAACTGATTAACAGAAACTTTTTGTTTCTTAATTATGCTTTGAATTATTCCCTTTTAGATCCTTCTCACCTACTGATGGGCAAACTGCATGTAGTTTAGCATTCACCTTGTGTTCAAATAAGTCTCAGGCATTCAGGAGCTTATTCAAAACCTGCCTTAACATTCCTACTTAGGCAAGACTGCAAACTTTGCATTAAAAAAATGTGTTTGCTGACATTTTTTGCCTGGTTGGACAACTTAAGAACAACTTTTTTCACTCCTTTTCATGAGTCTTCTTCTATCTGGGTTAGATTCCAAGAACAAAGACCAAAAAAGATACAAACAAAACAAACAAACAAACAAAGACAACTGAGCAGTTCAAACGAGGGGGTTTGGATTGAAATTGGGGTGAATGTGACTTAGATTGTTTAAACTACTTGAGGCTGATATTCAGAGCTGACCTTCTGGCCGCCCACACCCATGGGTGGGTGGCTGTGCACAGCCAAATGCAGTCGCACTCATGAGCCAGCAGGTGTTCAGCTTTGCACTTACCAGTCACGGTTGAAAGAAGAAGCCAGGCGGGGTGGCTTGCCTGTGGTCAGTAAATGGAGAGGGTGATAATGCTCTCCCACAATAGGGCCAGGATCTGAACTGGCATTAGATCCCTGCTGTGCTTCAGGAACTATTGATTTGATGGAGCGTTCCCAAGCAAGAGTGGTAGCTGCTTCTCCTCTCCCTGGCATCAGAGGTCTAGTAAGATACTTGGAGAAGGATCTGTAAGGAAGTCACTCTCTCCTGCTTCCATTCTGCTTAGTTGTGCATCCTGTAGCTTTCTTTCAGTGTTACTTTGCAACGCATCCTGGTTATACTTACATGCACTTCAGCAAAGTAGTATCTCCAGTTATATAAGAAAAAAGGAATACATTTGCAACTCTCTACCTCTCTCTCTGTCACCATGTATATCTCACAGACCAGGGTATCTGTCAAAAAACTAAGATTTCTGTTCCAGTCCTTCCAGGTATGGTGCCCTGTGGCCTTGTTCCTGCAAAATACAAACTTTGCTGTGGACGAGTGGCATGACGCATGTTTTATCATCTTGCCTAAAGTCAATTGCAGCTGCCTCCTCTAAGTACTCTAGAAGACCCAAAAGACAATAGAGAACAAAAAGAGCTCAAGGCTGAAGCTGATTCACACTCCGCAAGTTTGAACAACTAATAGCTACATGAAAAAAAAACCAACATGCTGTTCCTAGTCTGATTTAAAGGAGAAACCCTAAATTCACTGTATAAATGTGGGGTTTTGACATTCGCTCACTCAGCAATGAAACAAGGTATGGCAGTGATTCTGCGACAGCTATACCTCTGGTTACTTCTGGTTAATGTTGGCTACCTACATGTATTTACCTCTTACACCCTGCAGCTTAACAATCATTTACTGATTTGAAAATAGTCTGATACTATGGCTATGTCTTTGTTTCCATTAGATGGTTATTTTTAAATGGACATAGGTCAGATATTTTTTAATGTTGTTTGTTTGTTTGTTTTAAAATTCGTATTATATTTTGTTAGAGAAAAAAATTATCTTTAAAACATATTTAATAGCTTATCTAACTAAGGTAATCAAATAGCTTTTCCATCCAGGTAACCAAACTACTGTCCGGGAGCTGTAGCTTCCTAGGAGAGCAATGGAAGCTGTCTTCGCTGTATCAACTTAATTAAATGCTGGCAATGCTTTCACAAGAGTAGGACTAGGATGGCAGCAGAGGCAGGCAGAGAATTCTGGATTAAAAACAGTCCCCACAGTTAATTAATGGGATCTGCCAAAAGCACTGAGCCCTTAGCCTCTTGTTGCAATGGAGCAGTAGCTTTTGTGACTCAGGGACTAAGCAAAATAAGGGACTAGCTAAACCAATATTTAAGATGTGCAAAAAGTGTATTAATTATATTTTAAAAGAACACCATCACAGTTCAGAACACTGCCTGATGCTGTTGTAGGTCTCTGAATAGAATGATCAGGGTCTCAAATTATTAACCCTCTTCTGCTGGGGTGCTTTTAACCCAGGAAGACACATTTTTAGGATCACTTGTAAATTCCCTGGTGAGCCTGCAGGTGGGGATGGAAGGGAAAGACTCCCGATTAGAATTGCTGGAACTTTCCTTTTTATGCATTTACCTCTCAGCCTAGAGGAAGAAGGAGCAGTTCAAACAAACTGTTCTCTGGCTACTTTATTTCAGCACGTTTGTGACCTAGATAAGATCATTATCTAACAGCTTGGAGTGAAGCTGAAGTTATATAGTTGTTTTTAATAGGAAAAAATAGTTATAATTTAATATAATCTATGTTTGTGAAATAGCTGTGATATATTTCTCAGTCTCTGAGCCGTGAGGCAGAAAGGACACTTTCAAGCAAATTATTCAACAGGTCAGATAAAATGGCTATTTTAAATTACACTGCTTGGGGAGTGGCACAGTTTTCAAAGGAACTTTATAGTCCTGGGAAGTGCTTATTCCTAGAGGAGAGTAATTAAACAGCTTGCTTAGGGAAGTCATGCATTCTCTGTCACCTTAAATTTTTAAATCAAGATTGGATATTTTTTCCTGAAGACAAGTTCTAGGTCAAACAAAAGTTATGGCCTTTGTGCAAGGAGTCTCTGGTAAGAATGGTGAAAAATTTATGTAGGTTAGTCTCTGATTTTTGCCTTAAAATTCACAAATAGATCAGGAGACAATGATAACTAAAGCTAAAACCTTCAGATAAGTGAGTCACAGGTACAATTCATGACCTTTTGCAGTCTGAAACCAGAAAATATCATCCCATCTGCATACTGAAAGTAGCTTTGGATATGTAGATCTCACTATTTTGTCAGTAAATTCTATTTTCCAAGGTCACACCACCTTTTTTTTTGCATCCTGCAAAGCATCCTTCTCTTGTCAGGAAGAGGGGAGCAGAAGAAAATAAATAAGCCAGCAGACCAGACTTCATTCCAGAAAGTTCATGGTATGTTTAACTATGCCCATGTCTGCATTAACTTTCTCACAGCTCTCCATATGAACTTGGGAATCTCTTTTCATGGGAGGTCTTGTAGTAGCCTTAACTGGGCCTCGGAAAAATCCTAACAGTATGACCTAATAAGAGATCTCTAGGACACAGAACAAAAAAGGGAAAAATAAAATAAAAAAAAAAAATAAAAAGGGGGGGAGTGTGAAATTTGGGCAGAAATACAATCTTCCATGCTCATGTCCAAATGTAGGGAGTCTCAGTCTGACCTCATGGAGGGTGGGTGTGGGTGTGTGTGTGTGAATATGGAAGTGATGGGAGGTCACCCGAAACACACTAAATCCAGGATGATGACTTAAAGATAGTTGCTTTTCTTCTCTTTTGCCCTTCTCTGCAGGTTTTTTTTTTTCCCAACAGAAGAGGAGAACTTGACCCTTGGACATGAAAACTAATGTATTCTTCATTTTAGTGGACTTCTTTTTTTTTGTTCTGGGTTATTACCCTGCTCCATATGTACCACAATTGCAAGCTCTCCTGGTCAGACCTGGTGCTGAAGCAGTAAAGCTCCATATTTTGGAGTCCTTTATTTGGGATTTCCCTTCCAGGGGTGAAGGGCTGCAAGTACTTAGTGCCCCCTGCTGTCTTTTGGTCTCATATTGATTTTCTTCATTTTGTGACCTTAGGGTCTGCTTTGACCTTTTGCCCTTTCATATGAGAACTTCTCTGCAGAAGGGGTTGCACTGGGGATACTATGGGGAGGCAAGGCAAGTCACCTATTTTCTGTGTAAAGCTTCCTTTTTGGTGGCTGGCAGCTGTGGCTGGACTCTATTGCCTTGGATATTTTCACATTAGAAGTGATGGTGAAGGTCCATGGGCAGATACCGGGGTTACTGTCAGTTATTAATCGCTCCTCTGAAGCGATCATGAGTCAGAGATATCAGTTTTGACTTATATGGTGATGAAAGAGAACATAATCTGTCCCCCCTCATTTCAGTTACAGTTAATGAAGTAACAGTGATCTAAAATACTGGAAGTGAGGTCCAGATGATGCCTGGTATAGGTTTTTTACTCTCTCATACTGATTAGAGAGCAGCTCTGCAGAACATCTATTTAAAAGAGAAGCTCATATGAATATATAAGCAAACGCAATGCTGTGCCAAGCCACACCCACCTCTTAGACACTGTCAAATATTTTGGAGGGGACTGGGGTCTTTTTTTCACAGAAACAATGCACTTGTCTTTCCATATAAATCACCTGCAGAGAAATTAAGAAAAAGGAAGAAAAGAAAAAAATGCGCCTCTAAAACAAAGCAGCATAAGCTCTATATTAGGCATCTGACTGGCTAATTGCTGCTGAAGTATTTCCCAGTGATATATATATATTGAGCAACCACCAGAAATATGAGGACTTAATAAGTAGCGAGAAGAGAATTTATACAAAAAACAGACATAACAAGGCAAAGTTAATTCATCACAACTTTCACATAAGCCTTTGTTGGGCAGTTGGCCAGGCCCATCACATTATCTGTTTGACTCAGTGAGTCACTCCAGCTAATAGAATTTTGCCCCGTGTTTGTTGTTGCCATGGCAATGCAATATTATCAGGCATGTCATGTTCACAGATCAGTAGCAGCGGCGCTGCTGCAGACACACAACAGCTTTCAGCCTTTGACCATAAACAGGAATTCACTCCACAGTCAGTCTGTCAAAAAGGAAGTCGGCTGTGGTGAAGAAGCACTAGTGCCAGTACTACTAGCCTTTTCCTTTTTCCTTTGTGAGCACATTGCCATTATCATTAAAATAACCTTGAGTCGTCATGAATTCATTCATTCACAAACATTGTCAAAGAAGGTGCAATAGTTCAAGAGAATCCAGAGGGTCAAAGAGAGGACTAGTTTTAAATCTGTGCCTATTGAACCTGGAAATGACATAGTCTGTAAGATATAATCTTATTCTTACCATAGCAAATCAAGCTGTGTTGACTGGCACCAATGTCCAAGTCAATTCAGCACCATGAAAGGTTACTAGGAGTAAAGAGGTCATATCCTTTGTGGTATTGCTTTGAGAAATAAACTTAGGCATGTGTGGGAATATTTTACAAAGAATAGCTTTTTCACCAAAAGTGAAAAACAAATCCTGTCAGGAATCTATAGAGACTGCAGGTATTTTCTGACATAGCCATATTTAGTGTTTAAACCAAAGATATAATTACTAAGCTTTTTCAATACTTTAAATGTTTAATTAAGTCATAAATATTCCACTGGATATTTTAATTGTTTTCCAAAGAAAATGGTTAAATATCTTTTTGAAACTGCATTTTGAAACCAAGAATGCACTCTGTCTTGCAGTTTATAAGGATTTTCATTTTCTTTCCAACATAGACATATCAAATAATAATATGGAATACATGGGAAGATCATAGACCCTCTGAATTTGATTTGTTTGATAGATTACACAAGATTTACCCCAGTCTAACCTCTTTGACATCAGCTGAATTGTTCTGATTTGCCCTGCTTTGAAAGGAGGATTAAGATTCTTGGATTTAAAATACAGGAGGCAATTTTTGCAAGGACTTACTGTTTTTTAATGCCTCTGTTGTATGGAAAGACCTGTTTAAACATTTGTTGTCACATATGTCCCAAAATGTTGTTGACAAGCTATACTGGCATTGAGAGACCCTACACAAAGTTTAGGAATGCATTTGAAAATTATTATGAGCAAAAAAGGGCTGATTATGCTTCTCCTTCTGTGGGCTTTAGACTAGTATAACTCCACAGATTTTAAAGCAGTTGCTGCTGAAATGTTGGGAGAAGTGGCTCCATTCTGGTAAGTGCTGATCCCCTTCATTGCAGCACTAATTCTTAAGTTACCCAGCTAAGACCACCAAAGTGCTCACATTTACACTAGTGTAAATGAAAATAGTGTTTGGTCCCTAGTAGTTAAAACTGAATTTTAGAACCAGTCTTAGGCTATGCTTGATGAACACAAAGCAGAAGTCCTGAGATGTAAAGCTTTTGCCCATGACCCCTTTTCTGCTGAACAGAATGTCTATTCCCAACTTATATTATCACTGAAGTCACATTTCACCTAATGTAGCAGAATGGATTTACACTTGCTATGCATCTGCATGAATCTCTCCTTGTTAACATCACATCACAGATCCTGCAGACTGAATTTTCTTACAGCCATAAAAAAGGCTGTGTCTCCCATGCTGTCCAAAATAATACTAAAGTTTAAGTTGACTGTGTGGTGTACGACCAAGAGAAATGCAGTACTCCAAGACCAGAGTCCACTAACAGCCATGATATTAAAATAGCTCTATTCCTGCACTTGAGAGTTGAATCAGTTTCTGGTAATCAGAAAGGCGAAATGGTAGAATTGAATGTTTGCTCTCAATTTCTGTCATGAAGGGGCAGGCAGGTTGATGAAGTCCCACAGATTTGAAGTAATATGAGCTTTTAACTGAAATCCATTTGCTTTAACAACATTACTCTTGTTTTACTCCAGTGAAGTAGAATAAAGTGCAAGGAGGAGACATCCTCCCCTTGTTTTGGGGAGGAATGAACAGGAAGGCTTTCAAAATCATGAAATGGGACATGAGCAGTGAACTGACCTCTGTCCATCTGAGTACCTGTTTTTTGGTCAGCCTGTAGCATTCCCATATAAGCAGAAGGAAAATAAGGGAGGAATAACATACATCTATATCTATATTTTGCCTGCTCATAAAAGTGATAATGTTAGACTTACAATGGTTAAAAACTATTTCAGTGCAATTGATACAGCTCCTCTGCCTGGTCATCCTTTGATCAGGTCCAGAACAACAGTTGTCACTCTGGCTTGCAAGGGCTCTGAACGTCTCACACAGGCTCCATGTTAAGTAGAAGAGAGTTTTAACCAGTGAAACATCCAACTCAATAACAACATAATTAAACAGGTGCAATTTTAGTGTATTGAGAAGGAATGAAATACACAGAGTCTGCTCTAGTAGAAATCATAGAATAAACCGGTTATGGTTTGGATCATTGCATCTTAGAGTAATGGCTGTTCTGTTTACCCCAAGGGTCAGCAGATTTCTGCCATTCAGTGGCAATCTGCAAATGCATTATAGCTAATCATGTCAAACTGCCAAAGGAAAATAAGTCATTGACACTTAAAAAATGTGATTTTAATGCATAACTTTTTAAAAGACACTGCGATCTACAATTGAATCAAATGTTCCCCTCTGTGTTTGCTAGTTTCTCTGTATCACAGTGAAATACACATTTTCCTGGAACTTGACTCTACTGGAAACACCTTAAATTTTAATTCTTGCATTTGCATGTCTCTTTGTATTACTAGTCCAATATTTTCTAACATAGCCAAAGAGAAAGAATAATTCATTCCTTTGACTCCAACAGAAAACATTCTTTCAGAAAAAGTAAGTTTAGATGTTTAGTTCCACATATGAGGGTATATCCATTTAATGAAGGAAATTCTTACTTATTGTTGTGGTTTGACCTTGGCTAAATACCAAGTACCCACCAAGTCGCTCTATCACTTCCCCCCTTCCCCTTTTTTTCTCAACAGGGCAAAGAGGGGAAAGAATATAAGATAGGAAAAAAAAACAACAAACCCTTGTGGGTAAAACAAAAGCAGTTTTAATATAAGCAAAACAAAGCAAAGGTCTGCAAGCGGAAGCAAAAAAAGAAAACAGATTTATCCTCTACTTCCCCTTAACAGGCGATGTCGGGCCTTCTCAGGAAGCAGGGCTCCAATACGCGTAGTGGTTGCCTTGGAGGACCAAGGGTGACCCCACCCCCTTCCTCCTTTCTCCCAGCTTTATACTTGAGCAGACATCATATGGTATGGAATATCCCTTTGGTCAGTTTGGGTCAGCTGTCCTGGTTGTGTCCCCTCCCAAGATCTTGCCCACCACATCCCACTATGGGGGGGAAAATGTCGGAAAGAGCCTTGGTGCTGTGTAAGCACTACTCAGCAGTAGCCACAACACCAGTGTGCTATCAACACCCTGCCAGCTCCCAGCATAAAACACAGCACCATGAGGGCTGCTACAGGGGAAAACCAACTCCAGCTCAGCCAGACTCAGTACACTTATTAAACCTTATGAATAAAAATTTAGTGAAAAATATGCATAACATTCTATGGGTGCTAGAATTTGCAATCATATCACCCAGGTGGTGTGACATATTATAAACATAGTCATAACTATGTGCTTTCATTGGTAGGCAGATCTGGTAGAAGCTTTTGGGTAAATACAGGAACTGAAAAATTAAATTTCAAGTCATTTGCAATGGTTCATAAGTTTGTCACAACTATGACAAAATATGTTGACTCTGAGGAAAGGAAAAGATTCAGCAAGTACTGAGAAGTTTTTATGTAGACCTACTTATACATCCTGCTTCCTATTCAGCACCTCTGTTTCCCTTTCATCTTATCGTGAAATAAAAGTTTTTTGGAATCCCTCAAAAATAAGACTTGTAAAGTAACCTTTAATTTTGGCTGCAGCAAATGAACTTTTAAAAATATCTTTTGTTAACAAAGGAGAAATGAGCTGGAAAAGTGGTTTTACAGAAAATGAAAATTTTGGGTTCGCAGCTAAGCTCAACACTAATATTTTGTATAATTTACTGGAATCATTTAGAAATGAGGAGCCTTCTAGATCTGGAAATGAAACAAAATATTCTTTATTTATAGGCTTTTCCATGGCTGTTAATGCTTTATGCATTTGAGCACTGACAGTAAGCTCATCTCTTAATTAACAACTTAAATTTATAAAGGGGGAGAAGGCTTCTCAAAACACTTTTAAGCAAATCCAGAAAACTTCAGATCCGATTAGCTTAAAAGAGAAAACAATGTGTAAAGAATATCTGGCTAAATATAAAAGTTCATGTCTTAGACTTACTTAAGTTAAATAATGAAACATTTATCTGATTAACCGTTACTTGGAATCATTTTCTCTATATCTCTTGTGTCAGAGGTCATTAAGAAAGCATCCTGAAAGGCGTAAGAAGTGGAATCTGAGGTTAAACTCCTACTTCATTACTGTAAGTCTGATTGTGCTGAGATATTCAGAAGAACAAAGTTTAACATCTGGTATGACAGAAAATGATTAGTTGTGATCTAGACTACAAGGATCTTGAGTTAAGTCAAACTGATACCAAGTGAAATCATAGTCTTATTGAAAACTATGACAAAGCTCCCACTGTCTCCAGTGAACTCACAGTTTTCATCTGTGCATTTTAACCTTGGGAACTATGGTGATGCCACCCCCACCCCTAATCATGTGTGTAGAGTTCCTTGTTTTCCTAGGCTTGGAATTCTTACAGGCTGAGAGAGTTGGTGTTGTTCAGCCTAGAGAAGAGAATGCTCTGGGGAGACCTTATAGTGGCCTTCTAGTACTTAAAGGGGGCCTACAGGAAAGATGAGGAGGAATCCTTAATCAGGGAGTGTAGTGACAGGATGAGAGGTAATAGTTTTAAACTGTCAGAGGGTGGATTTAGATTAGATATTAGGAAGGAATTCTTTACTGTGAGGGTGGTGAGACACTGGCACAGGTTGCCCAGAAACTGTGGATGCCCCCTCCCTGGAAGTGTTCCAGGCCAGGTTGGACGGGGCTTTGAGCAACCTGGTCTAGTGGAAGGTGTCCCTGCTCATGGCAGGGGGGTTGGAACTAGATGATCTTTAAGGTCCCTTCCAACCCAAACCATTCTGTGATTCTATGATTATGTTGCGAATAAACACTGCGAATCACCAAGAAATGGCTGAAGGGCCAAAAATAAGGGAATGAAAGCATGCAAAAGGATTAGAAGCAAAGGATTTTGAAAAGAGAACACATGATTCAAAACCTTTGGAGAAAAGATGCAGTAGAAGACAATAGATATATTAAAAAGGAGAGATGAAATGAAAACAGTAGAGAGAAGATTGTACCCTGGAAGAAGGAGAAGACTGTAAATGAGCCTTGAAAGCAGGCAGGATTGGTGGGATAGAAGATAGTTGAGCATTCAGTTCTCATGTTGTGTTTAGGCTAAGCATCCTAACACTTTAGCAGGTAAAGTTACTGCACAATGATAGCAAAGTTTATGTTCAATTGTTCTGAGCTGCTTTTTAACATTCACAGTGGCAAATCTAAACAAATCATCTCACTTTTAATGAAAATTGCTGTGATGTCGATCTGTGCTTTGTTTCAAATGTTCTTGTTAGTTCCTCAATCAATGTACAGGGCAACATTTTCAAGTGCATTAAAATGAGGCTATTTACCACTGTTATGATAATGATGGCTCTGTAATGTCTAACAAATATTTATCCAGTTTGTATAAATTGGTCAACACAGTGACATTTCTAAAAATGTTTGTAGTAATTTTAATAATAGAGCCCCATATTGTATGCAAACTCCTCCAGATTTTTCTCTAAGCCTAAACTGGAGTCAAACTACTGCCCACATTGAACTGAGGTATGCTTTTTAGTATGATTACTAGCGTGTATTTTCATTGAACAGGTTGGCCTCATTTTATATCTGAATTTCACAAGACACAGTTGATTCTATAGAAATAATGAAATCTAAGGTTCACAGGGAATGTAGTACTCAATGTTGGCAGCAGCATAGAAGAGTTCATACTGATCACCCAAAGAATTAGTCTTTTCTGTTTATTGACACTGAATAGAAATGAGAGAGATTTTGAGTATCAGCCATGAGATACTAGAATTAGAAGGAAATATTCCTATGGATAACCACTTCAGAAATCGAGGGATCTTCATCTCCATGAAGAACTGTTTTCTTTAAACACATACACTTTGTGCTTAATTTACCTTCTCTTGAGGTATATTTTGGAGAAATGAATGAGTTCCAAAAGAATGATCTATTTGCAACAGAATTTCTGTTTTCCTCACTTGCTCTAGTTTTGTACTATCCTTCTTTCCAATGTCTTTAGAAAGCAGTCTATTAGAAAAAGAAACAAAACTGTATTTACAATGTCATCAAGTATTATATTGGTTAAATCAACACAATTATGGTTGACATGGTGAACTGCCAGAGAGAAGCAGTCTACTTATTTACTACTAAGTTTGTTGATTTAGTGAACATTAAAGCTGTTCATTAATTGTTCAGCATAATATTTATTATGTACTCTGGAATATGTCTGAGAGGTGGGAAAGAGGTTGGAAAGAGAGGAAAGAAATAGCAAAGCTGAACATAACTGCTTCTCCAAAACATTTTAATCCTAAAGAGTATTCTCACTGAAAACTTGGTATATGTGAAAGTTTGCCTTCTTTACATGATTTGCCTCCACAGAAAAGATTCTTCATAATTTTATCTGAGGTAAGGTGTTCTTCCATATATTTTATTATTCCTCCTATGTCTTATCTTTCAAAATGCCTACAGTTCCTCTGCCAATAAAAATTCCAAATTTCCCAGCACCTCTTCCATAGTCACCTTACTTGAAAAGGTCTACCAGTCTCTTTTCCAAAGTTAAACTATTTCTCTTTCCAAATTGTTTTACAATTCTCTGAGACAAAAAAACCCAACCAACCAAACAACAACAACAACAAAAAAAAAAAAACCAAACCCAAAACCAAACCACTCATCTTAGTTATCTCGTCCTTTATTCAACACTACCCGTTCCATGTCTTTCTGGATCTGTCCTGTGATTGGAAGACATTGGTGACTGCAATAACACCATGAATCAGGAAGGCAATATGGTGTGGTAGCTGGATTAAAGTTTGGATTAAAGAGACATGTAGACAGTAGATGTTCTGTCCTTGATTCTGATTTCATGTGGATTGTTCCAAGACAGTGACACATCCTGAGTTGAATCACCACTCTCCTATAACCTGCACTTTACTACTGTTTGTCTGGGCTTTTTTCAAGACCTGTATCTTAGACCAAGAGTGATAGCAGAGTTGCAGTCTGAGGCAGGTGGTCATACTACTGTACTGTTTCACCAATACATCTTGGCGTTTAGAGGTGGCACATTATCATGCTCCATCTGATCTGAGTCACTTCTTTCAGGCAAAAGCATTACCCTTATGTAGAACCTGAATCACAAGTAGCTTAGTCTATGTTAGTACTCTGGCTGAGAAATCAGAGACCATAATCCTTTCCTAATCCTATGAGTTGGACAGTCCCCTTACCAAAAAAGCATTTAGAACAATACTTACACACCAAGGTGATTTTGCCATTTTTTAAACGTTTGTAAATTCTCTGACCTTTCTCTATTTTGTAAAATATCCCTGACTGTAGTTTACTGTACATTGATTTTAATAAGCATTCTCTACAGACCAATACGTATAATGTTGGAAATGGTATAATACAATTTTCCTCCACTGAAATGCTATAGAAATTGTGCATTTTATACTGGCATGTGCCACATTAATAATACAGTTTTTATATCTTATTTGTAGCTATTGATCTCAACAACATAATGAAAAATTGATTGCAATGAAGTGCACTACTTCTTAAGTGCAAATTTCAATGTCAAATTATTTTTATCTATGCTTCGCAATTATAGATGAAGCTTATACATTTATATATGTTTGCTTTTACAAAACTCTGGATCAGTAAATTAGATATGACAAGAATCTACTGGGTCAATAGAAACCTTGTTGCTCTCACTAAAATATGATTCCAAAATTAAATACTTTGGTTCCCTTTCTTTATTATAGAAAGAATTAAAGTCTCCCTATGTGGTATCACCTTCCTGGCCAATTTAACAATTTGAAATAGGGTCCTAAATCTTAAGAGGATATGGGCACACAAAGTATTTTATTGTATGGGAAAACACTGAAATTCATGCATTCATTCTGGAACCTACGTGGCAAACAAGGAACAGCATATTCTTTTGTTATCTCTTGAGACCTTATTATTTCGGGGGGAAAACATTTGTGTTTGGGAAAACCTTATGTTATTAGAACTTGTAAAAAATGAGAATGGCTTCCATACTTAGCAAAGAGGAGGCATCGGTTTCTACTTTTTGCATTGTAAAGACAGAGTAACTCTATTTCTGCACCTTCTCCATACTGTTTTGGGAAGTTCAGACTGGGAAATTCAAACTATTTTTCTGCTCGGTCACAAGCAGAGATTATCTCCAGAGGAAGCTCCTTCACTCATTCTACTTTCTTAGGACTGGGACACTAAATGCAGAATTGCTTCTGCTTGTAGAACTACTGGGGAAAATACCAAAAGTGTTGTGGATTTAATTGGGCACACTGCACATTTCATAATCGACAAAAGAGTTAGGTACCCAGCTAAGCCAGTCTTCTAAGTTTTTTCCACTCAGTGACTACAGATGGGCACCTCTGAGATAGTATGATTCATCCCTTCCTAAAATGATGAGATTGAATCACCTTTCAAAAGTGTCTGTCACTTTGCATTGATGATAGAAGCAGCAGAGATTATTAGTTCAGACTAAAACCTGTGTTTTAGGGCCTATGGCTGGAGAGGATGAATCTCACCATAAGGGTTTGTATAACTGTAACCAAATGTTGTCTTGGATTGATGACATAACATTGTTCAACCACTACCACATACTTAAGTTCAGTTATCTCACTGTCATGAAGGTAGATTTTGGAAATGTTTGTGGGCCTACAGGTGCAAAAAGGAGATGAGTTGTTTTGAGTGGTTTTTGGATACCAGTGAATAGTGTCTCAATTCTTCTGTTTCTCAGTACAGAAACAAAAGCATCTTCCAAAGCCAGTTGCAGATGCAATTCTGACTGGGGAAGGAAGAGGGAAATGATATCTAAAGCAGATGATCTGTAGTAATCTGCCTTTTTTAGCACTGCCAATAAAATATACTGGCCCAATACCTGGAGATCATCTCAGTCCTAATCTAGTGTTCAGGATCTTTTTTTTTTTTTTGGTGTTTCTATTGAATAACATCATCTCTCTGCTTCCATATATGTTTCTCTTAAAGGTAGTATTAGCATTTGTCTTTCCCAGAAAGGGTGAGCTGGTTCCATTTGTTGGGACCAGTTGCTGAAAAAGGAGGAATGAAAAGCTGTTTCACACACTGGTACAAAGAAAACCTGGTTTCCCATGTATTTGTGCCTTGTGCTTCTCCAGACAAAATATTCTTGACAGTTACAACATTAACAATACCCCTCTCCTATAAAGAATCTTTCATTTTCATAAAGGTTGAGTTCATGCTGAAGTCTATTCTTTAGTGGTAGTATTCATAGGGTTTCCTCCTTCTGTTCAGCTGCTTATGTTCATGACATTTGTTGACATTAGTTCCTACCCATCTCTCAAATTCAGTTGATATCTGTCATGGGTACAAATTTGACTGGAAATCAAGTTGAAAGTATGACTCGAGCATGGTGGCCATCATTTGCAGGAAGGGACTGCATATGTATCTGGTCTGAAATGATGAAAGACATTTTCCCCCTTCACCTCTCAAGCCAAATTTTGTTACAAGCTGGCACTGATGAAGTGACTGCACTCTCCCATGTCAGACAGGTATTCACATTGACCCTGTCCTCAGTGGGCAGTTGATCCACAGATTTAGAATATGCTGACAATAAAATGTCAAGCACTATTTCAGTGAAGGCTGGCTTTTATTGTTTCCATGCATTTGTTTGAGGATGGAGTTTTACAACTTTGCAATTCATTTCAAGACATCCTGAAGCAATTGTCCTGTGAATTTACATATTTCATGACTGATTTTTAAATACAGCCCACATAGGAACTTAAAAGCTATGCAAATCTTTAAAGAGAAGAAGATGATACTCTTACCAATTAGATAATTATTGTTATTATAATTACTGACTAGTAATCAATGAAGGCTTCAGTGTGAGCTGGACTACATGAAGGATGCAGTGGCATACCCATGCAGGAAGAGAACTTTTTCCTGCCTCCATGAGTTCTGTGCTTCTTCCTTTAATACAAAGGCATGAATAGGCTCTGTGCACCTAAAAATCTTCTTCCCAAGAAGTTAGTCTGAGCTGTACTGCCACCCACATATACATCAGCCAATGGGGAAAACTCACAATAAATCACAATGTTCATATCATGAAAGCTAAGATAAGTTCCACATGACTCTTTGAAACCTAACTGTGTCATACTGAGACCAGGCTGAACAGTGCTTCCATCACCCTAATTAACTTGCTGATGTTTCAAAGCAAAGACCATGTCAACATAGATGTACGAGGGATGAGCACACATGAGCAGTTGGAAGAACTATAAAATATTAAAAACAAATAGATTGAGGTGGAAACTGAAAAGGTCCAGAAAGAGGCCAAGGAAAAGCTACTAGACTTAACTGGGGAGGTGTCATTTGCAATACTGCTCTATTGACAGATGGAGGTCCAGAAATTATTTAAAGTAAAATAAAAGCAAACCACTAAACACTGAAATAACTGTGGAGATAACATTTGTAGTTAATGCTTTGTTATTTATTATTTAATGCAGTTTACTTGCAGAGTTGAACCTCTTGAGAGATCTGTCATCGGTGTCCTGCATCACTTGGCCAACTGAGAACATCAGCCAAAGCTCAGCAGTAAGACTGACAACTGCAGCATCAAGGTCCTCTGAGAAGGCTGTTACCCATGTGAGGGACAGAGAAATGTGGAAAGAAATATCCAAAACCTGGTAAATCTGTGGTGACCATTGTCAAACACCAATCAGAGGAAAGAATTGCTAATTTATGCTTCTGAAAGAAGGTCTCGCTTTAACTCCCTTAGCCTTTTTCTAAGGCAACACCCCTTGGATATTACAATATGAGCACTCATCATGTCTCCTCAAATTTTCCATTGTATGCCAAAAGCTAGTGACAGACAATGAGCTGCTAAAAGGGGAGTGAAAATGTTGCCTTACATATCATCAGATTATGTGGAATTTGAGTTCAGTTATAAATGAACACAGAAAAAATATGCAGACAGTTACTGTGACTATCTTGCCCACACAAAAAATACATTGATTGGGCATACCTTATCAGACCCCAGACAATTCAATTCCCTGTTCCCTGATCCTTAATGAAAAAAGATATAACCTAATTCCTACTAGGCAAACCACAGCTGTGTTGGTGTTCTTATTGCATGGATAACAGGGAATAGGACTGAGAATTTTTTTTAGCCATCAAGAAATGTAATAAGAATGCTCTCAGTGTCTAATAGAGTAAGAAAGAGAAGGAATAACTTTTTTTTGGCAACTACAATTCAGTTCTAACTTTTGAGTTGGACATTTCAATTAATTGCTCTTTCATCCTTTCATGAGTCCTTTTCAGTCCCTAAGGGGCATATCTAGAACAATAAATTAAGAGATCAGTTAGAGGAAGTACACCAGTTAGCAGCTAGTGACTACTAAACCCATATTTTTCATATTTAGGCAGACTTTACATTGCTCATATATTGTTATATTACACCATTTTATGCAGATGGCCACAGGCCCCGACTGAAATGTTTTGTGAGTATAGTCACACTTCCTTCTGAAGTGATCTATCTGGAGCCAAGGCAGTGGCTGTATAGGAAGACCAATTATATTGTGCTGACTAAAGGAACTAGGTGATTCTTTACCTAGCTAGGGTAATCAGTAGTTACAGCAAAGTTTGTCTACACCAAATGTCAGCAATCTGTATGGGCAAGTGATAGAAAGTTTTAAAAATTACTTGGCTCACTGCAGTTCCCCAAAAGGAAGTCTAGCAGTTATGCCACCAACACCAGGCATTGTTATATATGTCTAAAGTTCACCTGCACAACTTCATCTGTGTGAAATACAAACATCTGCCCTGGCTATTTATCCTAGACATCTCCAGTCAGTGGAGAGAGGCAAATACCTTGAAGAATCATCTCATCCTACCTGCTTCAGTACAGGATGTATTGCACTCAGGAGGCGTTGTCCTATTGGTCACAAAGGGCTTCTTGATAGCTATTTGAGACCAGATGCCTCATTATGGCTATGCTTTAAGATATTTCACTCAAGCTTTAATACAGGGTGTTAATAGACTTGATTCAAGATATTCATTAATTGCTGCATGGTATTTCTAAGTTTCCAAATGGAAGTAAAATGTTATTTTCCACTGGTCTTACCTTTAACATTCACTGATGTGATCTACACACCATGAATAGAGTTCTGCTATACTCACTGCACTTTCAATGGTACCAAGGAAACCTTTTGTCTGTTGTAATTAGTTTGGCATCTTCGTTTCCCACTAACTTAGTAAATCATTCAGCAATTCTTTCCCAGGTTGTCTTTGCACATCAACATAAGTAGCAGGATAAGGGAAATGAAGTGATTTTCCAGATTTAGGTTGTAGATATGGGACTTGGTGGAAATTATTTCTGTCCTCTCTTGCTCTGATACACACTTTAGGAGAGTATTGACTGTCTTGCTTTGCAGGACTATGTGCAACTGCAGAAGGAAGCATTCAGTGGTTTTACAGTTGAATATCTGATTTAATTTAACTTAAGGAAATAGGAAGTCACATAATGACCTTCTATCCTTATCCTTAATTTATACAATGGTTAAAATGAGTCACTTCACAACATGCTACAAAAGCTAATTTTTATTTTACAGAATCTTTAGCTGAACTTCCTAGTTTTAATTCTAGAGTTTCAGATATCTCTTCATTTGTGTCATGTTGTCATATATTTTGATGTAGCAAATGTCATGTAAGTAAAGGAAAATAGGCATTTTATTAGGGTGACTGGAAAATGTGATCTAGTACTTACTGGGGCAACAACTGGGAGTCTCTGAAACCTCCTGCAACTCAACCCTACTTTTTCATCCTTTTGGGAATTCTCTTTAGCACCATTTTGTTTAGTTTGAATAAGTTCAAGTTTCATCAAAGTAGTATTTATTTGTATAAAACTGTACACCAGATGTCTGCAACCATGAAGCCTATAAAGTATTTTGTTGCCAATGTGACCCTGGTGGTTTCAACAATTATAAACTGAAGCAGGTCTGTTTATACAAGGCTTTAATGTTAAACTATATGCAAACATAGCTATGTGGACTCAGAGTCTCTAAGACAGACACATCCAGTTTCACAAATATTCCACCAAATGAAATCTTAGAACTCGTAAGCTACTAAGTATAGCACAAAGAACATGAAAATCACGATGCAGTAGTACTTAGCACTTATATATATAGCACTTTATATCTTCAAAGTACTGTGCTAACAATATCTAATTAATCCTCCTCAACTAATTAATCCTTTCCAGATCAGGAAGCTGAGACACATTAATTACAATTATTATTTATGTACTTATATAGCACCATAGGTGTGCATGCCACTTTACAGGCTTATAGACCAGTCCCTCACTATTGTAAGCAGATAAAATTTCTCTTTAATATTAATAGCAGAAAGTTCATGACATGCAATATTTAGAGGGAACACTTTTCCTGGAAAAGTTTACAACTGTGCATCAGATTTGTCCATGTGAAAACACAGTAAAAGGCAGTTGGATATAAGGAGATATATTGCCATTTTGTTTGCTTTTTTTTCCTTAAAGAAAAAAATGCTGTTGTGCATGAATTGGTTTTCAAAAAGGTTCAGAATGTGTTCAAACCTCTCAACACATGAATTATTGACAATAGTATCTATGATGTTAGTAGATTTTTATGTTGTGTGTCTCACCCATTATGAAGAATGAAGAAGATCCTGAAATAATGAATGGCTCGATTTTGTGGACAAAAGATCTAAATGCTTATGTTTGCAACTCCTTTCTGAAAGAGTCCCAGTTGTCTCAGATTTTGGGTTATTGTACTGAAGGCCTAGTTCTATTCATAGTGCATAATTTCCCAACACAGCACAAAACAGAGTTTATAAGAGATGTTATTACTTAATCATTACTTTAAAAATTACTTAATCTGTAGCACCAGCGCTTAAGTAGAAGTAAGTCTAAAATTAATGATCCCCAGGTTCCCAGCCCATTGCACATTCCCTTAGATGAAGGAATATTATGGGGAAAATAGAGAATATTTTAATGGTGATCAGACTAGGATCTATAACCCTATTCATTTTCTATCCTATCCAGACAGTTCTTATTACTAGCAAGACACCATGCAAAGTTCAAGGGCTTTGTCAGGAATAAGCTTTAGTAACCGAACCTTATTCAGGAAAAAAAATTGTTAGTAACTTGCAAGCTGGTCCAAATCTGAGCAGATTGCTTCTTGCACAGCAAAAAGTTGCTCCAATAAACCTAGGACAAACTCCCTTCAACTTATAATGGGTGGTTTAGAAATGTCTTCAGAAGTAGTTAGAAAAATACATGTAAGGGAAAGTATTTTCCAGTCTGAATATGTGTGCTCATATCACATCCTATGATATTTGCTGCATTTTAATCTCAGACTTCAAGTCTGCATTTGATGTTGTTCTATGGAATTCTTCATATCAAGTGGATGGAATAAATCTTGTCTTTTAGAATTTCCTAGGTTGAGTGGATTAGAAAGTATATGACTCGTCCTTAGTGAATAAATTGTAGCACAAATCTTTTGAAAAACTTTGGATTTTTATGTTTGTGTATTGTATATTCACTATTCTAAATTATTCACTGCAGTTCTTGTTCTGCCAACAATTCAGAAGCAGTTTTTTATAAGTACTGATAAATGAGATTGAACTTTTGAGCCGGTTTGCTTAGTTGTGACTACCTATACTGCTTCTACATTATAGTTCTTGACCAAAAGGGAAGAACACATTTTGGTTTTTTTTCCCCCAGCTGAAACTGTAAGGGTTATTTAGGTAAGCAGAACATAATTTCCTGAACTGGCATTTGTCCAGTGTATGTGGTTTGACCTCTTCCTAATGGAGATCTGTTTACTTAAAGTAGCAGGGCACAATCAAAGACCAAGTGTATTTTCAGAGAAGGAGGTGAGGAAGTGAAAACAGGGAACACCAATAAAGAATTCTAATCAGGAATGAAACACCTAAAAGTGTATTGAAACAGTGTTCTGCAGTACTTCAATTAATCCCAGGCTGTTTTAAGTCATGCAACTGGTACTTACAATATGAGCTGACGCCAACCAGTCTCATGTTTTCATTAGGATAAGCCATTATTACAGACTTCAGATGTATTGAGTGACAGTGAACTTTCTGCTCTCAGGGTGTGGTGGTGTAGTGCTTAGTCTTCCCATGGGCTCAGGCACCCAGGCTTAAGCCTTGCTTTAGATGTGTGCAGATCGTCCACCAAACAAGTGAGGTATAAATGAGTAGCAGTTTATTGAGGCGGGGAGTAAGTGTTGCTGCCTACTTCTTTTCTGTGTGTGTCACTGGCTAGTTATATGGGAATGCCTTAAATATTAAGAGTGTGACTGGCAACCTAGGGCTGGACTGAAGTTGACCTCTTCTCCAGGTTTCTAAGGCATCCAATTTGGGGAAAAAAACCCAACAACTGTGTTTTGCCACCTACCACTTTAAACCCCAATGTTTCAACAGCCTCAGAAAAAAATCTACCTTCCTCTGGCTTATCATGGACCTAAGAGTCAGCAGCACTTTTACTTTCATGAACTTTCTGAATGATCCAAAAAGCCAATGCTAAGGAACACGTAAATACTCCATCCTCACCCCTCTGCCCCAGTAGCTGAATATACAAATGAGTTTTACCATCATCAGGAACGAAGTCCTTATTATTTCCTTAAGTTAACAATGTATTTGATGTCTTATATTTGATAAGAGAAGTCACGTTCTCTTGCGTACACATATTATTGCTATTGCACCCTATAAGTGATAGCATGTGAATATAAGAATTCTCACCAGTCCTAGTCATAGATCAGATTAATCTAGCTGTGCGCTAATTATTGCTTTGTTACTTAACTCTTCTGAAAGCAACCAGCTATTGCAGGATGAGTTTCACTGCAAAAATCTGAACAGACTGAAAGACAGCCACCAAAGGAAATGTTGATTATAGATCAGTGCAAGAACTAAGAGACAGCTTTACTTTAGTCAGTGACTATCCAGGTAAATATCATGAATTTGGAGCAGTGTGTCTAATGAAATGTGGACATAGCAGAATTGTATGGAGCATGACTGGAATCTGTACAGGGTTTGGAAGAAAAAAGACTGCGTAAAAATGGATATTGCACTGAGATTAAGGCCGGTGACTGAAGGACGGGTACAGAAGACTGGGGGAGGGAAAGAACAGGTGACCAATTTAGAAATGTAAGGAAGAGAAAAGCCATTACTGATTTGTATAATTAAAGGTGACACAGGGAACCGTCAGAGAAAGAAGTCGTCCCTAGCCATATGTTTAGGGTGATGTAAGATTGATGGAATGAAAAGAAAAAGACACATATAAGACAGGTCAGCTTTAACTTGTTCTTGAGACCAACGCAGTGTTATGTTCCAAGGTAAAATACCTAAGGGTGGACCTCTCTTACCACAAACAAACCTTCTGAATGAAGGTGACTCATTCACTCCAGGCGAAGAATTACATCAGTGCAAATGGTAGAATGATGAGAGAAAAGGAGTTCCTGAGAATCTGATCTTTTTCTGAGAATCTGCTTCATTTTTCAGCTAACAGTCATGTGCTGTATATGAGAATTTTAAGAATATATGGGCACGATGACCCTCTGAAGATGTCAAGTGGAAGCTGGGTTTTAAGTTTTTCCTTGCTTCTGTCTTTCTTTTCCTCTGTCTTCCTCTCCACTATTACCTTTCTCCTCCTTCCTTCCTCCTCCCTTCCCATCTTCCCCTCTCTTCCTTTCACTATAGGCTCACACTGTGGAATTTTTTGAGTGGCATGGCAACATATCATCAAAGCAGCAAGCTCAGAGAAGGTGCTCAGGTCATTCTCCCAACCTGCTCAATGAAGCCAGCTAGTTCCTGTGCACTACTTGCTGACAGTAGCTGATTCTTTGTTGATAAAGAAGGGTCAACATATATAATCAGATTTGTGCTGTTCCTTCCATGATCAAAAGGAGGAGGTTCCCTCTTCCTTCATTTGAAATCTTTGCTGAAGTACACAGTCAGCAAATCTCCCAGTAAGTGCATCTACAATCGTTATAGATTTGCAGACTTTTTCTTTCCTCTGTTTCCTCTGCCACTCTAGATAAAAACTGAAGCTGTTGGTTCCTATCAAAGCTCATCTAGGAACAAAGCTAAAAGGAAGAATCTTTTTCTGCATAATTCCAATATTGGTGAATTAAGGCCTAAACCGCCTTTTCGTATTTCAAAAAAACATCCAGAGTCCATGCTTAAAATCGAGATTAGCTCCATCAAGAAGCAGTAAATTCAACAATAAGATTTAATCTCTGTGGCACTCAAAAGACAAGATTCAATTATATTCTGTGATCTTAACTGAATTACAAGCTCCCCCTCAAAAGTAATAACATTATTTTATATTTTCCCCAAGCCCAGCTTACTTGGATTGAAAATAATTAAATAAACCATGGTTTGAGAAAAATATGTTTGTTTTTGCTGCCTAATAATTCACAGCTTTGAGGAGAAGCTAATATCCTTTAAGTAAAAGACTAATATCTATCTCTGGAAGTGCTTTTTTTGACCCATCTGGTCTGTCAGAAAAGTCTCCTACCTCTGATATTTATACAATATCATGCAAATGTCAAAATCTGAATGTCATCTTCAAAGACCCTTTTATGTCAGGCAACCCCTTTATAGGGAAAAAATAAACAATTTTATGTATGCATGCTTGATGCCAGTCCAATTAATAAAAGCCTTTTTTGCTATGCTTGGCTACAAGCAAGTTTCTCTTTTGAAAATGAACAGAGGGAGAATGAGATAAAAGGTCTGTATTGTTTCCTTGCAAATTTTACAGTTTCATTTTTAATTTGTGTTTGGATGTGAGGATCTTGGTGCAGATGGTGTGATAGTCCACAGTATGTTCTGAGAACCTGAAATGATAACAAAGATATGCAAATTGAGAGGGTGCTTTGGATGAAAGCCAGGATATCCAATTTCACAATAGCTGAAAACAAATTGATGTGCCCAGCAAACTACTCAGAGTAGCACTAGGAAATGTAACAGTGCCAAAACAAATTATATTAATGACCTGAGCAGTTTGTTGAATTCTATTGGCTAGCTTAATGTTGGTTACATTTGTCTGTGTTGGCACTTCATTTACTGCACAAAACAACTTTTGTAAATGAAAAAAAAAAAACCCACAAAAAAAAGCACTTAATGAAAAATCAATCTTGGTAATTGCAAAATAAAGTTATACAAGAATTATTTTTGCATCTGAGAAATGTCCAGTATATTTCACGTGAAAAAAATTGAAAAAGTAGTCTTGAAATTCAGAAATAAAAGTTGAAATTATTTCTATGAAGAAACACAAGTCTCAGCCTCTTTAATGTTTCAATCTAGATCAGAATTACATTTAATTTTAACAAAACAAATAATAGAATTTTTATTATTTGATAGAGAAATGTAAAAGGAGATGCTTTCAAAGAAAATATTTGGGTGTTAAACCACTGTCTGGAGTAATTCTGAAACAGTAATGTTATTCAAATTTTTGCCAGTGTTAAAACAAGAACTTGAGCCCTTGGCTGTCATTTCTGTCTTCCCCTCCTCCTTTCTTTAAATGAAAGATTCCTGTTTCCAAGTGAATATCTTTAAACAGACTTTTAAAAATTGTTCCTCTCCTAAACTGTGTTTAAATGGATGAGGAAAAAAAGTCTGCCAAGATTATTTGTAGTTTGACTATCCCTTAACAGTTCATATATTTTTACATGAATATGTTCTTTCTGTTTAGAATGAGAAAATAAAAGACACTTTCAGTTTTTATAAAATCATACTAGCAATGCAGTGAATCGAATGGACCTTTCACATTTTTCAGTACACCATATTGAATAACATATTTTAAACTATGCAGATCCATAATCTGAATCTTTTTAAAGCCTGATTTTGCATTTGATTCTAAACACATGAAAAAAAAAATTATTTACTAATACCATACCTAGACTGGGCCTAATAGTGGTAAAAGTAAACTGAGATTTGATCTTGCTACCCCTGCAGTCAACAGGCTACCTACACAGCTGTCATAAAAATACCAGAGCTTCACTGGAGAGATACCAGTCTAAGACACTCAGATGACAGTGAACAGCATATTTTGTTTTAATTACCAGAAACACTACTAATCCATTGTTCATCTAAAAAACTCTGAGGGCATTTTATAAAATATTAACTCAAAGTAAAAATAGCAGCAGATGCAACACACACCACACACCCCCCCCCCCCCCCCCCCATTGTGTACAACTGTAACTTAAAGGTGTTATGAATTGGTAGCATACATTAAAATGTGAAACTGTTACTTATTGCTTGCAACTTTATTTTAATCTCTCACAAGAATGAAAACAAATACTGGCAGGGAATTCATCAAACCTTCAGTATGAAGACAATGTGCCTCAACTCTTAAATGTCACCTATTACATATACACTTGTATTTGTCCTAATGCCACAAAACTGTTCTTGTGAAAAGCACTTGCATTCATATTTTGCACTTTTGCTGACTTTAGCCTTCCCAGTAACTAAAAGTAGGTAGTTCAAGACAATGCCAATACACTAATTGCAGTTATTGTAATTTCATATATAAGCGAAAAAAGACCTGCAGAAACCAAAACCATAAACAAACAAAAAACCCAACCCTCCCCCATCCAAAAAAACTCCAGCACACCAAGACCTTTGGTACCAGCTTTGTTTGCTGACATTTTGTCTCAGGTTCTTCTCTCAAAACTTGCATCCAGAAGGATCCTTCTCCATGGATGAATTTGCCCTGGCAGAGAGCAATGGTTCAGCAGGACTGGCAGCACCACTCTTGCTCTTGGCCTGAGCATAGAGGTGTTTCCCATGGGACATTTGTCATGGGAGAAAATTGATGTGGAGTTATGGTAATTCAAAAGGGAATGAGGTGGTTTGGATAAACAGAGCTGAGAAAAAGGAAGAAGGGTATGTAAACTCGTCCTTGGGACCTACTGAGAAAACATAGCCCAGGTATATAGCTCCTGGATCCACGCTACTGGGGAGTCTGTGGTTGAAGTTGATAGTCACAGGGTAACTGCCTCTTTATATGAATAATCAACATGTTTAAAAGACTTCATGGCCTCCCCCTCAAAAAACAAACCCCATCCCTGTGACAGGATAGCAATCACATATGTCTTCAAAAAAATGTGTGGGAACGACCCACATCCATTCCTTAAGCCTTCTCTTCTGCTTATGATAACAGGAGGAGGTGATCTGGCTCTGTGGTTTTTAACTCATCCAGCATTCAGAATGATTCATTGAGTGAACATGGAAGATTTTAGAAGGTGGGCTAAAGGTTTCTTTACTTGGTGGCATGCCCTGCATGAAAATGTCAAAGTTTCCTCATAGACAGTTGGACAGGGGACATGATAACAAAAGTCATCCTGGGAAGTCCCTATAGTCTTAGATGACTGATCCTCAGAGATGGAAGACAAATTAGGGTTATTTTGAAAAATACCTCAAGAAAAATGAAGATACTCTGTTTAGTATGAATTGCTTTTTTAAGGCTTGTGTCTCCATTTATTTTGCCTTTTCCCTTATCATGTCAAGAGCCTGTGTCCTCCTGAGTGTAAATGTGCAAAAAAAGAAGTGGAGTAAAGGGAATGGAGAGGTAAGAAACCTTGTGGAGTTTACAGGCTTTAATATTGTTCACCACTTTTTATGCAAATTCTGTAGTTTTTTATAAGGGCTTTGTGGGTTTTACGTAAGCCCCAAAGGGTAAGTCTACCCCTTGCTTCCAGAGGTGCCAGGGTTACCCAGCAGTGGCATCAGTGCAGTGAATCCTTCTGTCCCACTGCAGAGCTGACTTCACAAAGTGAGGCTGCACTGGAGCTGCAGGTGCTGCCTGGAGGGAAGGTCTGCGACACCTCCCCATGCAGCAGGTTACACCCAGGTGCTACTGGGACCTGCCCCTCTCTCAGAAGGTGCACATCAAAGGGCAGATCCCATCACAGTTGGTAGAGAAATGCCTGCTCCCCACTTCAGGCATGATATCAGGTCAGAGAAAGACAGCCCCAGCTGGGGCAGCCCCTGCTTTGCAGTGGTAGGTTGCAAAACCAAGACCAGAGAAACTGCGAGCAGGGAAACTGGGAACAGCTCTTCTTCTTGCAAGAAATGTGTAGTGTCTCTTTTTAGCTGAGCGCTCTCAAGCCTGAGGTGCCTGTTCCAAACACTCTCATCTCCCACTGACTTCATTCCTCTGCGTTACTCCCACACTCTTCTCAGTAGGTGTGCAGCACTGTGCCATTTATATGTTGCATACAATGTGTCTGAGAGTAGAAGTTTAGCTTTTCTAATTAGGCACCGTGCTATTTTAAAAACCTTTTTTCATAGCAAGATGAAGGTGTAAGTACGAACTTGACGCACATTTGTCAAATGAAATAATAATAATAATAAAATCCTCACAAAGCAATTAATAGCTTTTATTAACTGACGTATCTATGTAACAGCAAAGTATAGGTTTTAGATGAGCCCAGAAAATGACCCTTGGTAAAAAGCTCACTAAAAGGAATACCTTGGAGCTGTCCATCAGTTGCACAGACGCACACAAATCCTGAGCAGCGAGGCAATGTACTCTCTGTCTTCATGCATAATACATACAAAATAGGTGAAGTGGTATGTAAAGTGAATTTTAATTGGTTATAATTGTCATTTCATTTAGTAAAGTATTGTCTGGAGACCAGGATATCAATTAGCACTCTATGGACTCTGTTACTTATGAAAATATGCATATATAGAGATGATGTGCTCTAGCAGCAGATATACTTTAATTAAGAAAGTGGTACAGTAAATTAAAGACCTTTAAAGTATTAATTAATTGGTGTATAGATCAGTTCTGAGTTTCAACTTGGTAAAGTTAAAATCATTGTACCTGATTTAAATGAGATAAGAAATGCGTATTCTGTGTTGTTACTAGCCTTTAAAAGGTGTTCATTGCCAGAACCATGTTAGCTTAAAGGTGAAATTCATCTCTTCTCTATACAGCACTAAAGTTTTATCTTAAGTTGGAGCTCTTTAAAGCTATCATTTGTTCATACTAATATATCAACCAGAAGCGTTTTGTCAGGAGTCTTTATCCTGCTCTTTTTGTACATGTCCTTCATATTCCTTGGTATTAATAAACATCCCAGCATTAATAAGGTATAGAGAAGAGATTGATGTATTCCATATTATTATTAAAGTGTTGGTAACCAAGGCAGGTTTGGGTTTGGGTTTTTTTCTTCTTCTTCTCCTTTTCCATGGGGGATGAAGAGGGACCTGTCCCTTTTTAACCACTTGCTCTGAATGACTTTTATACCCAATATAAGTGAGAAAAGAGGATGAATGTCACCTCTCTTCTCTTCCTCCTCCTGCCAATGCATACTCCTTCTTTTGATTGACAGCTACTAATAACCTTCCTGCCCTAAGTGCCATGGAGACACTTTATTAGGACAAACAGCCAAGGAAATCTAGGAATGAAGCCAAGCCTGCAGTGAGTTATTATCAGGCTTGTATTTATCTCAGCTTTGTAATTTTTTTCAGTGATATGCAAATCCTGAAATAGATCTTCTTCTGTTGAAGGACAGGTCCCTCTGTTAATTGATCCACTGAGATTCAGCCTAACCTCTTTTAGCTATCAGCCAGGGAAACGGGCTACATAAAAGAGTCTCAGTGCTGTATACAGTTCACATAAATTCACTGTGCATTCTACAAGGAAAACTTCCACACAGAAAACGCATTTTTAGTTCCTGAACATATTTTACATATCAGTGTTATCTGCATAACAGATCAAACTGATTTGTTTATTTGTTTATTAGATATGTATGAGGGTGCACTCATAATGAAATGTGATTTCAGATGGGGCTTTCTTTCTTTCTGGAATGATACACCACAAACATGTATTGTAAAAACACATTAAATGAAATTCAGACATAATGAAAATGCAGTGGTTCAAAATCACCCTTTTTTTTTTTTTTTTTAAAAAAAAAGGCTACGTTACAGAAACACTTTATTACTGCGCAATTTGACTGTTTGAGAATTAGCAACACAGGTGCATGTCCTAGATGCCTTGAGCTTCTGCAAACATTTTTTGTTTCTTTGTGGAGATTTGCAGCAAACAGGTAACATTGTTTCAAATAGATCTTTTAATAGCATAGTAATAACAACAGCAGGATGGATTTACTTCTGCTTTGTCTTTCTACAGGGATAGGTACATTTAGCAAGCAATTTATTTGACAGCAGAATTTGTAATGAAGGGAAATGTTCAGGGAAACACTAATAATAATAATCATAACAATAACAGTAATATCAAAGAGTCCAGAGTGAAAAGGGATCATCACGAAAAATGGGTATTATTTTTACATTTCAATAGCATCTCTCATCCATAAGAATCCCAAAGATCTTCAACCCTTACAAGCATAGCTATTGCTGAGACAGAGGAGATAGCTGCAAGAATGGGCAAATTTTGAGCTGGGTTCAAACTCTGCTGAAGAGTGAACTGGGATCAAGAATGCACACTCAGTGTGGACCAGCTTTCATTTTGACACCTCATCTAAACCACGGCAGCACAAAGAAGTGCAGAGGAAATCTATTACTAAAATCTTCCCTGTTTCTCAACCTGAGAGACAGAACGATGTGCAGTAATGAGGTGTGAGGCATGAAAGCCTGTGCTCTAATCCCAGTTCTGCCCACCAAATTATGTCATGGCCTTGAGCAAGTCATTTCACCTCTGCTGCTTTAAAATGAGGATGATAAACCTTACAGGGTTCAGTCTATGATTCTTACTCAGTAACTGTTTGTAAAATGCTTCCAATATGTGAAATACTTACTCAGGTATGAATAATTTCTGTGAGCATGACCATAGTACCTGAAGTGGGGAGCACCTGAAGGGGTGGCATTATTAGTGTTGGCAAGGATACAAGGGAATCTGTGTTTCAACTAGATCAGAACTCAAACCTCTCCAAACAATGAAAATTATAATTTACACAGCCAAATTTCATGCCTTGTTCCTATGTCTCTGGTAAGGTAATGGAAGAACTGGACAGGAACATCTTTACATGTTAGGGAGCTGAGATCTAGAAACAATGTCCAACTGCAGCACTTTTGGACACGCTTGAGTCTTGCTGATTTTATGGCCCATGTTTACAGCTGATGTGTTTAGGGCTGACGGGGATGAAGAATGCTGAAAATCAAAATTGAACTTCTAAATTACTGGTCTTTTTGGGGGGTTTCAGATGTATCTTCAGACTTTAACGTGTTATTAAAAGTCTAGCTTTTCTGAACGAGGAGATTTAGAGATGGATTTTACAAGTTGAGCTAACCTCTGCTCAACTCCTCTATTCTTTCCATCTGTCCTCAATTTTCTATCATTTATTGCGTAGAAGTCAATTCACCAGGCACAGCTATGGTTCGCAAATCTCAGTTGTGTGTAACTCATATCTCTGGTGGTGCAATGGCAGATGTAGATAAAATGTCTGTATTACATTAAAGGTATGGTACTACAGCTTGAAAGTTGATAAATAATAATGAGTTGTGAAGATGATTACTAAATTGACATTGCAGGAGTTTACTCCTTTTGCATTTTTCTGGTTGAGATCATTCCTGAGTAATGAAGATGTGAAATTAAATTATCACTCAGTCTTCTTCAGTTTTCTCTCTCTTTTTCTTCAGTTTCACTCTTCCATTTCCTCTTTGGTAATTTGCATATTAGTGTGTTAGTGGTTTGAAGGATATGTCCAGAAAATTACATCACTTCAGGGGCTAGAGTAAATGCATCAACATGAGATTTTACAAGATTTAGAGAAATGTTGGAGGAGGGTATTTAAGTAAAAACATTCATGTTGCATGAATCAGTGCTAGGATCTAGTAGATTTTCTCCTCCAAAAAAAGGAGCTTTGAAAGTAGATTTTCAATCTACTGGTTTTTGACAGAAAAGTTAACTCTACAGAAGAGAAACCACAGCACTTTTGTGAAGTGCTAGTTTCATAACAAGCTTTTCTTTCTGTGACTTCTGTTTTGTTTGAGTGAGATTGATCCAGCTGAAATTAGCTATGTTTTTGTGCCTAAACCCAGAAACTTCACAGGATTTTTTGGAAGCAATTCTTTTTCATACGTGAAATGACAGTAAAAGGCAAGCATCTCACATTCTGAGGAATTTTTAATTTAACTGAGGTTTTTTTGTACAGATATATCAGGACAAGCAAATAAGATTGCAGCTAAAAAGAAGATACACAATTAGAAAGTCAGCAGCTTAGTATACAGAGAAATTGTAGTGTATGTACTACAATAGCACTAAAAGGCTACTGTAGGAACCTATACTTTGTTACGTTAGATGCTACAAAAACAAGGAATTAATTAATAGAGTTTCCCAACCTGATTCTCTGGGGAATGTGATTTATATATGGAATCCTTGTGAAAGAGATTAGGGCTTATTCCTGTATTTCTCTTTTTGGTATTTGATTTGATGCAAACTAACTCAGATAATCTGTGATAGTTTTAAAGGACAGACAGTAATTTTATATCTATCTCTCCCTCCCTCCCTCTCTCCGTCCCTCTCTCCCTGTTATGTATGTAAAATGACCTTCTGTGTGCATACACATATATGTGTATGCATATATTCATATACACACATGCATATTTGCACAGACTGTATTTGCCACCTTATTGTAAATATTAAATGGGAACCTTATATTCAGTCTTTAATAATAAAGTGGATTTTTTTTGGAAACAGTTGTCAAGGCTCTCCTGTCTTCTCTGGGATCACAATTAAGCCAGTGTTAAGTGTTTTTGGAACAGCTCCTTAAGTAATGAATAAGTGAAAGAATATTATGACAAAACAGTGCTATGTCTTCAGAAACGTACTAATAAATAAGACATGCTAATTTTGATTAATCAGGTTAGAGACTATAAGGGCATAACGACTTTTAGAAGAGATTAACGTCTGAAAAATCACTTTCTGGAAGTGATAAACCTCACTAATTTTACATTTATTTTAGTTGACATGTAGAGAACTGGGCTGATATACATCATAACACCATCAGAGTTGGCCTGTGCGTATAAATAGTTGTAACGGTATTGGTTTCAAACCTAAGGCAGTGCCAAGGTAAAAGGTAGTGCAATTTAATCTGACCAAAGCAACACATAGTGTATTTTTTTTTTATTGATACTGCCTTTTATTTTGTATCTACTCACAATAAACTGAGAACAAGGAAACTGTCAAAAAAAGGCTCTTTTAAAACCCAGAACATCAGAATAAGGTTAGTCAGCTTTCCTTAGTGGACAAAGTGAGAATGAAATGTTCTAATCCTTAAAGTGTGAAGAAGTAAAGGTTTCTCAAAGTCAGGGCAATACAGCAGGTGACAGAGAGCACATAGCCTACAGGCACGTCTACAGGCCATTCTCACACATGCTGTTAAAAGGATGTTTTATCCTGAGGCAAAGTTACACTGAAAGAGTTAAAAACTGCTTTAGAACATCAGATATCTTGTCACAGTGCTTCAGAAACACTGCTGAAGTGTTGAAATACATATAAAGCTTTTTCTTCATTTAATTTATCTTACCTAAGAAATCATGCTTAATCCTGATCCAAAGCTTGATTCAATCCTCAGCACTTTTCCTTGTTTTTTAAAAGATGTTATTATTTTGTTTTAGCACTGACATCAATCAGCTTTAGACTAAGCCAAATAATTTTAGCATCCCAAACTGACAAACATTAAAAATATTAAAATGGCCTTCCAGGCTAGGAATAGCTTTGACCAGTTATATAGCAATTGATTGACATAAAACCATTGAAACCAATGGTACTACACTGATTTATATCATATGTAAAGATGTTTTGGGGGAAAAGAAAGAAGAAACTAAACCTAAAAAAAGCACATAAGCTAAAATGAAAATAACCAGCATTTTCACAAAATCTAGAAAGTATAAAAAGACACACAGATTCTCTTGATCTGAAACAGCAGGTAACTAACAAACATTAATCTAATGTTTGAATGGCTATAACTGATGACAGTGCTAAAATAAGAAAGTGAACAAAAAATCTTGTATGTGCCAGGATAGTATGACCCAGACCTTTCCCTGCCATTTGAGAGCATCTCTGTATAAGCAGCTAGTCAGGCTGAAAGAGCTGTGAGGAAACAGATTAGTGTTATAGACCAACCTGTATCTCTCACAAATAGACAGGAACAAGTTTTGGATCTAAAATATAACAAAATCTGTCAGAGGAGAAACAAAAAAACCATTTAGTCACTGTTCACAACTGCATTTTACAATCTCATGCAAGCTGGCAAGAAATAAAGCAATGTTCTAGCTGTCTGAGCCTGGGAGCAGGCTAAGGGGGAGTCGCTCTTGCAAGAACAAGGCAAAGCCAAGTGCTATTACTATTCACCATCCAAGAACAGAGGAAAATGGACTGCTAGTCCAAGAGGACAGGCTGTGGAGGAAAGGATGCCTGAAGCAACCATTGTTGCTTAAAGCTGACCCCTGAACAAAGTAGGACTCTTTCCAGCTGACTTTCTGATTTCTGGCCCTAGTGAGTTGTATCTGTGCAGTCCGGAGCTCACAGATATATATAGAATGCATTGTCATGCTCAGCCAAATCACAGTGGTCAAGTCAGGCTCTTTGGCCAGAAGAGTTTATCTGTTTGTTACCTTATGGCTTTTGCCAGACAGAGCTTTCAACCTGACGAGGAGCAGGGAGAAACATCCACCTAGAACTACGTGGCATTTGGAATCATAGAATCACAAAAGCATAGAATCATTTAGGTTGGAAAAGACCTTTAAGATCATCAAGTCCAACTATAAACCTAACACTGTTGCATTGACCCAGAGGTCAGTTCTTAATATTTTCTCTTCAGACCTTATAGACAGGTCCTCTAGTTGCCCATATATAGACAGAAAATGAGGATAAGGATCTTTGAAAGTGCCTCCACACACAAGCCTGACCATCTGAAGGCGGTCTAACTTAGATAAATATTGGTATCTTTGCTGACACTGCCAACACAGTTAATGCTGACTCTAAAAGCCCTATTTAATGTGAACATCTGGCCCATTACAGAGCTGTTAACTGGAGTGAAACCATCATGCACATTCCATATAAACAGCTTACTGTGTCACATGGTAACAGCATTTGATTTTTAACAGTCTGGGTGCTTTCAAGCTGACCATTTCCTCAGAACTCTTTCCCAAATATTAACAACCCCTTTGGCTTGTACAGTTCCCAAGAATATCTCTTCTACATGTTATATAACTTGTTTAGTTTAAGTTTTTTCACTCCACACAGCAACCTTAAATTGCTTTCTCATCTGCTGCTGCACCCATCTTGTTCATCTCAGTAGCCAGAAACAGCATAACCTGAAATACAAGCATGTTTCTACAGAAAGGCGAGAATCCCTCTGGCTAATCTGACATGTTCCATGTTGGATCATCCTAGCTATCATATACTGAAACTGTCAGAAATCACAGTAAGGCCCAAATATATACAGCTTCTCCTATGCTGGACCCCCTATCAAACCATGATTACTGTCATGAATTGGATGAGTTATACAAGAGAGGAAGGGTTGTTGGGTTTTGTTACAAATAACATACCTGTCAGTGAAGTGAAAAGCATGCCACATCCAAAAAGGTGATGTATGACATGCTTTTCACTTCACTAGGGGGGATAGAGGAACAAATAAACTACATGTTTCAAATGCCTCGTCTTCTATTCACAATTTGTCTAAGCGATTTCCTTGCTATTGTTTTCCACAAGGTGCTCCAGTCAGCAAAGAGACTGTATTTTAGTCTGTTTACAAAATGAAATGCGTTGTCTGCTGTGCAGTTCTCATCTTTGAAAAATATAGATGAATAAAAGCCGATATAAATGAATGCGACTCCTGTTGTTAATAGAGTCTACAATGGAGTCCAAGCTTAAAGCTAAGCATTACAGATCTGCATGAGGAACCTGGAGTTTTTGGAAGATTTCAGCATGGTTGTACATTGCAGGCACTGGTGGCACCAGGTCTTTCAGTCTTCTGGCAAGAAGGCTGTGTTGTCTCAAGGGCTACTAAACCTGTGGACATTTCTTCACAAGCTCGCTCACTGTCTCCCCTTATTTTCCATGTGCATTTTCCTCCCCGCCCTCCTCAGCACACTGCATACTTTTTTATTATGATGTTATTATTCTATAGAAAGCAGTTTAGTTATCTTCAGTACCTTAGGTATTTTACTAACTTTCCCCAAAATATTCTGTACAATTGTATCCATAATGAATAATCTAGGTTTCACTTGAGGGGACCAGAAACAGATGATTTGTTTTTAAACCCTTCCTGAAATACAGATGCTTACTGTGGATAGAGAGCTGTGATTCAGAAGCTGAAGGAACCCAGTTCTGATCCCTGGTTTGTGTGCTCTGTTTGGCAACTGTCTAGATGTTTGCAACAGCATTAATTCCAAAAGTGATATACCGCTTTTGAGTCAAAGAAAATTATAAAATGAACCAGAAATATAGTGGCTCAATAATACCTCCTTAATAAATATTTCACACTGGATTCCATTATAAGTATTATATTCACTATTACGGCTTTGCACAGGAACAAATTTAATGATTACTGCCAGGGTACAAGGAGAAAAGTTTCTGGCAAAATATGCAGGTCATTTATCAAAGCAGAGTCAAGGTATGGAAGATTACAAAATTATGCCAGAACACAGAGCTGATAAAGCTCTGAATAATGATTGGAAAGGGATTTTTTTTTAAAAAAAAAAACAAAAAACCAAAAAAAACCCCCAACAAACCAAAAACCAACTAATTTTCAAAAAAAGAATTTTTGAGAAGCATTATCCTACAGGTAGCTTTTCCTCGATAATTACTTTGATCATCCAGAAACACAAACATGCTCTTTGTGGGGGGATTTATTTAGCTGAACACTCTAGAGGTTCAACCTGGGCTCTCTTTAAGCACAATAAAAAGAATTATGAACACAGAACGTTCAATTCATCTAATCCCAAAGCAGACATCTACAATAAGTCAAATGACTAACCAAACCGATCTGTCAATGGACTGCATGCCCCAAATGAGAAATAGGTGAGACTACCTTCAGTACTGGAGCCAAGCTTGGTGTACATGGGGATGGAGAACTGTCAGGCCCAGGGGGGCTTTCCTCACCACAGCACAATTCAGCCTACAATATAGGTCATCATCTCTACATTTTTCTCTTTTCATCACCCTAAAATTTCTGTGCACCTGCACTTCAAATATCTAATGATTGTTTATGGTCAAACATCCTCAATGCTACAGGTATCAGGAACACCTCCTACATGGTTGGGAACTTCCAATAGGCAGCTAAAAAGAGTAAGGAGCACATATGAGGTACAAAGAGTCTGTTACTTAGGAGCAATCAGTACTAGAAAGCTTGAAATTACCAGAGCTGTGTCTTTCACTGCCTTTCTCACACCCACAGGCTAGAAAGTAACTAGTAGCATTGGCAACACTCCTGAAAACTGCTGGCTGACTAGTGATGATTTCAGTGTTCTAAACATCAGTCTCTGTTTAATGAGTGTCCAATTTCTGTATTTACACCTGGTAACTACCTAACAATGCCTGTATTCAACCAGAGTGAAATAAATCTCCCTGCTGTAGGCAAATACATTTTAGACGTACCAGGTAGGTTTCATATGCCCATTTGTAGTCATCTAGGGTGTACTCAACCTTAGTGCGTAGCAACTATTCTTCTCCATCTATGAATGGAGGGAGAGAGAGAAAAAGATTTTTAGTGCTTGATCTGTTATCCTAGAAAAACACATTAATATGGGACGAACTGCCTTTATGTCATTGATTGTAAAAAGGACTTGGATACTCACTTCAGCAGGTGCCTGCAGCTGGCCACAAATCAGAGGCCAGTGTCAGAGAGGATGAATCCCACCCCAGAGGTGCTAATGACCTCTCAAAAACCTGAAGAAAACAAAAGATTCCCATAGAAAATTATATTGTTCCCTAGAGCTATTTTCTCATTGAAAATTAAGCACCATGTGCTGACCAAATTTTTACCTCACCGTGCCCAAACCTGCTAATTTTCATTAAAATGTAACCCTGATCGAGGTTATTATTAATCTGTGTAAAACATGTTAGTAGGGACTGAAAAAGTTAGTCTAACCCAATCACCTCAAGTTTCAGAGAGAATCACTGGTCATTGTGTTTTTTTCTTAATTCTCAATTTTCATGCTTTCCTCATTTGTACCATTTTCACATTTTATTTCTTCATTTACAGCCCTTTTCTTGTTTGCATTTTCTCTCTTCCATGCAACAGAGAAGTTTCTCATTTACAAGCTGACACCTGTGGTTTTGAATAGCACCTTTTAATATAAGTTATATGAATGAGATGTGCTGCATGATTTTTCAGTGTACCTTACACAATAATTGACCTCACATAGATTATCACTTATTCATGGTCCCTTACCTTAAAAAAGGTCCTAAACAGCCAATCACAATTTAAAGGCATATTATTCTGCCTTAAACACATTTATTCACAGTACCTTTCACAAGTTATTGGCCATTTTCTTTCCCAGAATTAAGGATTATTGAAGCCTGTGCACCGAGAACTTTGTTCTTCATAACTCATCCTCTTACTTGCTTATGCAATGAAGCATTATAATGTGCAGATAGTTGCTTCAGAGGACTTATGACTTCACTAGCTGGACAAAGATGAGGACAAAGACAAGTCAAGAGGAAGGAAAACATTTACAACATAATGAGAAGGTAAATCAACTTACATTTGCTGCAAATAAGTTGATGGAAAATATCACTAATGTTCCTTTTTAGCTGTGAAGATGAGGTGCTTCTACTAGTCCTTTTTCAGTTATAATACAGTACTTTATGTGGTCTTTTTGGGGGGGTTGAAGAGCCCAGTCTTTGCAATATTAATTTCTGATCTTTAGACAAATGTTAGAAGTTGAAAAAAAAAAGCAGAGTAGGGAGTGGACCTCATGAGAATTCCTAGAAACTTGGTTTGGGGTTGAAAAACTGCCCAGACCGTCTGCTAAGGTAGCTGGAGTTATGTGCATCATTGTTTTGCATCCTAAAGTAAGAGAGGGGAAGCAATACTACCTACCTATGGACATATCCAGAATGGCAGGGGTTAACACTCAGGGCACTTATTAATTTCATCCCACTTACCCCCTCCTGTTTGTGAGGTCTTCTATACTGGTCTTTTGCAGAGTGCTTTGAGATCTGCAAAAGGAAAGGAGAAAGAACTGCTAATTATTATTGTTACTGATGGAAGATTGCAATAAGCTTCAGCAGTTTTGGGATCAAAGCTTGAATTACTGAACATACTTTAAAGACTTTTTTACTCTCTCTCAGTTTATAAGAAGTATATGTATGCATACATAAACACCACAAAGAGAAAGGTATGAACTGAAGCCTGAACAAAACTAGCAACTTCTCTTGTTATGTATATCTCATATCCTTGATTGTTTTTGTTTAAATGACCCTTATGTGGTAGGATAAGAAAGAATAATATATGATTAATTTCTATGCTGAAGCCTTGTTTGAAAGGTGCTTTATTTGCATTAGCATTCATAATTACTTAATGACAAATCAGATATGGTTCATTGCTAGTAAGTGTAGAAACATGTTGTCTGAAGGATGTAGTTTAATTAGTATACTCCTAAAAACATGTCCCTCATGACCATTGGATGTAATCATTATTTTATGTATTTAACTGTGAAATTTATGTTTACTCAGCAGGCTAGAGACCATCTTTTTTTTCCAAAGCTATTTAATGCAATACATTTAGACTTTAAAGAAACCCACAAAATCTCCCCAACAGCAGGTACTAAATAAATTAAAAAAATTAAAACAACTATTATTGCAATGAAGCAGATATATTTTTTAAAAAAATATAACCAACATAATATTGCATCCATAAAACATAGCAGGAGGAATAAATATGCGGGGAAGCTCATTTTAATTCCTCAGTTAATAACTTAGACAGCGGAGATGCACATTCTCCTAGATCAATGAGACAATTTGGGCATTCTTTTATTGTTGATTAGTGAATCTGAAAATGACCTCATTTCAAGGGCATCGAGCGATTTCTCTTTCTCTGTGCTGGTATAACACAAGTGAATACTGTGAACACTTTTTCTAGCCAGGCTGCTGCACAATCTGAAGATGCCCTTGCCTCAGTGACACAGAGGAAAGTGACAGCAATCAAAAATCATCAGGACTTTGCAAAGAGGTCTCCAAATGTCACATAGACTCTTCAAAAGTAGTCTCATTTTTCCTTAAATCTCCCCCTGGAAAAGAGAGTCCTTCTTCATTGAGCATTTCCAGTGGTCTGTGGGAAACAAGTTATGGAGTCAGAGGTTACTCAAGCTCTGTAAGGGAGTCGGCCTTACTTTCGCTTGCAAAGCGGCTACAATTAAAACAGATAATAATTTTCCTCCACTCTTCTGCAATGCATATTTCTAGAATATTTGTATTTTTAGGATACATACTATAACTTTTATGATTTTAGTATACAACTATTAATATTTTAAGATACATCCTACCTGATATGCTTTCTATTTTATTATTTTTGCTCCTGATTCTTCATTGGCTTCAGGCTAGGACTGGTGACTTAGAGATAGGTGCCTTTCGTCCCTGTAAGTACCAAACCCTTAGGTTTTAAAGCCTTTTCCATTTATCAGAGTTTGCCTGTATTACTAGGCACAGGCATCCTAAAGGGTTCACGGGTGTCTCTGTTCTTCTGCCACCCCTGCTTCTCCACTACAGCACTCGCAGTATCTGGCACCGCAGTTCAATGCCTCCAGTGATCTTCCCCTTGTTGTTATCCCTTGCCTAGAGAAAACCTGGGTGCTGGGCAGGGGTGAGAAGCATGTGATTTCTGCCTAACCATCCCCCACAGTTGGCATAACTGTGTGCCCCCTGTCGAGCTACGTGATATGAAAAGAGGAGAAACACAGCTCCTCTCTTTTGCAGATTGTCACTGGGGCTGTGTCCACACTTGGTATTACAAAGAGCAGCTCATGACATTACATTAAAAAATAAGTAATAAATGTGCCCATTAATCTTGGGTGTTAATGAAGAAAACAGTCAACTTTTGAAGCAACAGTATTGTAAACATGAGAGGATGCTTTAGTACTTACTTGGTCCATGATGGCCTGGTTCTGCAGGGTTTACTGGAGGATGATGAATGCTTTTCTTTCCCACTCTTCAGGCAGGGCCTGCACCCATCCATGTTCTCCCAGAGGACATATATGTTCTCCCAGACTATAATAGTAGTTTGGACCAAGACAAAAGTCATGTTTTCTAATGCCAGCAAGCAAGCAAATATGACAAATGAAATGTAAATCAAAATTAATGCAAAGGTCCTTTCAAAATCACACCAACTGGAAAACGTAAAGCACAGTCATAATCCAACATAAAAGGTAGCTTGTTTCTTTGCAGTGTTCAGGAAATGTGTCCTTTTGCTTTTACGATATGTACCTGAAGTATCACGTAGCAAAATAGGGCATTTTACACAAATCTCCACACAGAAAACTCTGTAGGGAATGACACAGGGGCATTGTCTGAAGGACGCTTCCTTTTATGATGAAAACAGAATTTAATATGCAAGAAAGTGCACTTCCCTAACTGAAAAACAGATTGAATAGCTGAAGCAGGGGTGTGTGGATGAAGACTGTAGCTAGGAATGTACAGAGAGCCTGTTGAAGGGGTGGAGGGCAGGTGGTACAGATTGGCAAGATTGTTGGGTGTGGGCTGTTAAAAATCTGTATGGGGAGTAGTCATGAGGGAGACAAGAAGTGTTGCTCACACCGCAGAAAACTTTTTGAGGAAGAGGATGAATATAATGAAGATTCAGAGAAACATTTTACCATAAAACTTTGTGCTTTTATCTCAGTACTCAGGACATTTTCACATTCATTCATTTGCAGTTTTCTTACTTATTTGAAAAAAAGACCCCACACCCAAAACTTTAACTTGTCCTCTGTTTTTAGGAAAAAAATGAAGAGAAAAAATAGAAGGGTGCTGAAAGACACCTAACCTTGTGTCTTTGTGTTCCTACATGTTTCCTTTTTTTTTTTTTTTTCTTTTTTTTTTCTATTCTGAAGTGGAGGAGTAGGATCATCCCACACAACAGGAAATGTACATTGAAACTGAGACATATGAGTTCAACAAGTCCAAATCTTTAATGGCAAAGCATCAGCTGCCTTGTCATGGAAAATTTCCTGTTGTTAGAACTGCAGGTTGTTGGTGTTATTTAAAGAAAAAGAAATTGTTTTCTAATTTCTCATATGTCACTAACAATGAGGGAAATATTTTAAAGACAACCACCAAAATCAAATTAGCACAATAACACAGCTTTATGCCACTCATGCATGCATAGCAGGGAACAGTAAAAGAGATATTTTTAATAAATACAAATTCAGAACTCTGTATTTATACTCTTACCTGTTCAGAATGGTGTGATTATACTGAATAAAAAAACCTGTTTAAGAGCAAGAATTGTACTTACTACTGTACTGATTATGAAATGGAAAACTTCCAAGACAAATTACCAAACAATGAAGGCATTACATAAATTAAAAGGTTTTTATCAATATTGCTAGATACTGAGTACCCTGTCTAATTGACCTGAAGCTGTCATATGACTGATAACATTTGCAAAGGAAACCTATGTAATTATAGTCAGTCAGTCTTTTATTTAGTGAAAACATGACATCCTCCAAAATTTAAGATATTCTGCTTTGCTTCATCAGAGACACTTGTTCCAAAGATGGTCTCCCTGAAACTGAAAATCATTCACTCACTTCACAGATTTCATCCTCTGTCAACACTGAAAGATAACTGATGGCAAGGACATCTGTTGTATGAAGCAGATGTGGCCCTTGGTTGCCAGTAACAGTCCTGCCCCTGGCATGTAATGCCACAGCCCCAGGAACATAAAGGAATTGCACTTTTGCTACTACAGTTGAAGACATTCAGCTTATACCAATGCAAAAACATAGAGATAGGGTTGTTGGTTACATGAAAAGGCTGTCTAGTCTTGCCTTTGAGAGTGGCCAATAGCAGCCCCAACAGGGAAATTGCATAAATGATACTTCTGCTCCTAGATCTCCCTACATGCAGCAACTTGTGTTATGGGCATCTCCTGAGAGATTGTATTTACAACTTCTATTTAATGGCTCTTCATGGACTTTTCCACCATGAAATTAAATTCTATTAGTGTAGTAGTACAACACATTACATGTTCCTTCTTTTGGCCACCTCAAGCAGCTTCCCCATTTATTGATATTGTTTCCTGTCCAGCAATAAATCCAGCAAGGCAAAGATTTATAGAGTTTAGTGGGACCCAGATGAGATCCAGTGGCTTTCAGGGTTGCTCCTTCAGATCAGGGCTTTAGATGGAAAATATCATGATGGGAAGGCCTTGTACACCTGTACAGTTCCTAGCACAATGATAATAAGTAGCATGAACCTCTGGTCATGATTACACTGTGCTTTGGTTTGTAAGAACTGATATTCCTTACCAACTTGTTTTACCTAGTTCCACTGCAGATGCTATTTTTATTAACATAATTGCTTTATCTTTCTTGAAACTTTCCAAGCAGCCCTCAATTATTATTCAATAATAACATACGGTGGTCAGTTCAACAGGCTAATTATATGATGCAATGCCATAAAAAGTATTTAATTTTATCACTTCTACATTTGTTGACTTTTTCTTTTACTGAATGCCCTCTGTGTCTTACTGTAGAACAGAGTAGTGAGGACTACCCACTGCTTCTTTCTGTACCACTCATTATTATATATGTCATCTCCTATTCTTTTTTCTTCACACTAAATAATCTTAATCTTTTCAGTTCCTTTTCATATGAACACTCCCTATCCAACTAATATGTATTTTCTGCCCTTTTTCAGACCTTTCTTCTTCTACTGTATTTTTCTGAAATGTGACTGAAATCCAGTAGAGTATTCAACATGAGGATGTAACCTCCATTTATAGAATGACATTATAATAATTCCTGTATTAGTCTCCATCCCCTTCTTCATATAGCCTAACATCTGAGAACCTTATCAAAAAGTGAAATGTGAAGCAATTAAATCTACAATATGTAAATCTGAATCTGACAGGCCTATAAGAAAGATATTCTTTATGTACAAAAAATAAAACTCACTCTGAATTAAGGGAACAAACAAAAGATGATGCATGGGAAGTGATAAAGAGGATTAATAACAAGAAATGGCTGTAAGACCTTCATCACAAAATCCATGAACTAAATTCTGCTCTCTATTACAACCCCAGTGGATACTATGAACATTAGTAACCTGCAATTATGTTGTATAAAGGCTGCCGAGTCACACTGTAATTAACATCCTTTAGGGTGACCACAGTAATTTTAAATGTTATCGTTGAATATACAAATGAAAGTGGAAGGTGTTGAATATTCTATAGCAAAGTTGAAGCTGATGTCAGTTTTATATTTTCTTTTTTCATATCACATTGTGATAAGCAGGCCCCCACAGAAGAATTTCTTCCTCATAGAAGAAGTGCAGTCAGCCACAACTTGAATATTTTCCAAATTATTTTTTCCAGTCTTGTCCAGATTTACTAAATATCACCAGTTATAGATTTTGAAATTAAAATGGCAATGATAAATATTTTTATAATTACAGATGTAACCCCTACTCACACTACTGAAGTGGGACACTGCTTCACCTCTAGTAAAACTAAGGAAAGCCTCAAGGCTGATGTAAGATTGCATTTTCTTGCAGTGCTGTCTGTTGGCAGGCATTACCAGAAGACTTCTCACAGTGGATTTAGAGGACAGAGGCTGTAGTCCACGCATACCACCTTTCCTTTCTATAGGGATTCTGGAAAAAATGCCTGTTGCCGGTTTGAAAACAATGGATTTCCTTTGCACTCATCAAATATTTAAGACAAAACTCACAAAAGTACATTGTGAGTGCAAGAAGTGCACTACTGGTGCATTACATGGTTGCAGTTCCAAGTCTGGATAATGGTTTCAGTGACTGAAAATAAGAAAGGCAAGTGCCAAAAGCCAAAGGTTGCAGGGAATAAGGAATTTTAATACACCTGTGAGGTTTAGCTGATCCGTTGTACTTAACCCAACAACATTTATGGTCCTCAGAAAGGGGGCAGTTATCCATGAATACCTGACTTCTGGTGTTGGCATGAATAGTGTTTAAATAGTCAGTAATTATTGTTTGAACTTATATAAGGCTTTTCTGGTCACTTATGAGCTCTCTAGTGTTCTTACAAACATACCAACAACAGTAATATAACAAAATCTCATAACAGAAAGAAAATACACATGTCTATTTAGACTAATGCTGCCTAAAAGACAAAAGTCTTTACAGTTTTCCCAAAAGTAATCTGAGGAGCTGCAGATTAATTTTCACTGGTCTTCTTTACACTGGTTGCGGGTTTTTTTATTTCTCTTCTACTTGTTTATACTTTTCTTTCCATGTTTCTCTCACAAAACTTATAGCTGTGGATCAGTGTTTGGTCTTTTTTGCTGTGCTGTAGTGAACAGCCCATTACTCAGCTCAGAGCTCTGCAGTACTGAGGACTTCTGAAGCTCCACAAACAGCTTGAACCTCAGCCCTTACATCATAGTGAAGTTTTTAAAGACAGTTTGGATTGTGCTATAGACATTCCTTGACTTATTGTTAGCACTGGGTTTCATCCTTCTATACATACATGGAAAAGAAAAAAATTCCTTCAATATAAAAACATAGCAGCTGGTTAAATGCTTGACAGAACAAAGCAGTGCTGCACAACAAATGAAGTGAATATTTTATCTAACTGAGAGTCAATTCCTCTGGTAGACAAAATATAGTTTTCCAAGAGGGATTTTGGCATTGGCACTGTCTAAAATTTCCAAAATTGTGAGAAGTTCTATAGGATCTATAATGTCTTCAAGCTGTCATAAAGGCCTCTTTCCTACTATTTTTCCAAATATGGAAGCTACTTGGCCAGACTAAAGATTAAATTTATTTTCCAGATGGAGATGAAAAAAGGCTTTTATCCAAGCAAAGTCCTTAAACATGCACTAAGCTTAAACATGTGAATAGGTCATTTGAAGTAGGATGTTTCACATGTAACTGTAGTGAAAGACTGAAGTTCTGGACTGTAGATAACTGCTTTTTCCTTCCTCAGGTAAAGAGAGGGAAATCTTATACATGCCATGTTATTTGGTACCATTAAAACCCAATAATTTCTAAGTACAAATACAGAAATTTTTATATTTTATTTGCTTGAAAATGATTCCTTCAGCTTCAAATGCAGGAATATGCCTTATAGCCTTTGAATAAAACTGCTGACATTTTGGATTGAAAACTCTTTAAATTAATGATACATTTAAATAAATAGCTAAATTGCAATGGAATATTGTGTTACATCTACATTAATAATACCAATTGAATTAGTCATGATTAATGTTATAAAGAATATCAAATGAATTAATAATGATTGGCCACTTACTGCAAAATGGGCAACACTTTATAATAAGTGGCAAATCATTCTTACTTTCTTTGGTATTTCTTGCAATAATTTTAATCATGATGAATTCTTTTGGTATTCAGGTGCATAAAATACAAGATTTCATGGGAAGTCCATTGTAATTTAACACAGTCATACTGAAATAATTCATTTAAAGCCTGCCACTATATTTGGGGCCAGATCCAGGCTGAACTTTGGCACTTAGGGGTTTGTCTATCTAGCACAATGTAGCTGTCATGGGATGTCCCTCAGAGTCAAGGATACTCATGTAGAAGTGGGTAGGCGAGTAAATGAGTCAGACTCAGCAGCTACACAGGTGATGAGCAGGCCTGTTTATGATAAATACCTTTTACCGAATCAAACTGCCAATTAAAGCTCACTTAGCTACAGTACCTTTAAGGTTTTAGGTTTTTTAATATATATAAATATTAATAATTAATAACAATAATTTATTCTCGTGTTAAGGTCATGTCTAGTATGCAGTGACAGTCTCATAATGTGAATTCTCACATTAGGGAACTCTATTTCCTGGGATCCCTCATCTTCTTGTAGAAAATATTCCCACTGCTGAGAGCTGATTTTTGCATATGTCTGGTCTGTGGTCTTGATCCGGTGGTGAGCCGGCAAAACATAAGGCCAGCAAAACAAAACTTGAGTAGACTTAAAGGAAAAGTAGACTTAAAGGATGTTTTAGTTTTGGTAACACAAAGGAAGAGAAGAAAGAGTGAGCAAAACTATAGGTGCTGTATGCTAGACATGCCCTGAGCCTGCATGCATGCACAAATCTACTGACATATGTCATGCTTTGTAGAGAAAAATTTTCCAGTAGAGAAGCTTGTGGATTTTTTGAAAAATGTAAGTAAAGAAAGCAAACAGTCAGATCAACATGTATGTGGAGCTGCCGTATAGGAGAAGTCAAGAATGGTTTGATGTTTGTTTTCTTGCTGGTCAGTTTTGTTTTGAGGCTGTGGGCAGCCAACACAGGCAATGTCTGGAGCTAGGAGTCTTTCACTGGCCTGCAAATACTCGTATGGTAACAGGCTTCAGCCTAGCAAACACCAGAGCACAGGTTTCTCTTCACACAGACTGTGAAAACTATCAGTGAAGCTTTTTTTCTTCCACTGATGTAAGCTTAAATACTTAAAAGAAAAGGGGTAACATTAAATTTTTATTAGAGCTGTTATAATTAGATCAACATTGTGCTGTTGCTAAAAAAAAAAAAAACTAACAGGTTGATTTTAGGCCCAACTTCAAGAAACAAAAATATTTTAGCCAAACAAGTAAAATATTCGTGAACTACAGTGCCACGTTAGAGCTTTATTTTAGTTTTATGGGTTTTCTCCTGAGGATTTTTAGTAAGGGTTTCATGATTAAATAGTAATAGGGGAAAAAAAAACCCCAACCAACAAACAAAGAAACAAACAACCTAGTTTAAGTTTGCATTACACTTATTTTTGTTTAAAAATGTCATTTAGGTACTTTGAAATACATATTATTTCTGAGTTTATAAGAAAAAGGGTTGTTGCCAATTATTCACCATCTGAGTAGAGCTGAACATTGTCTCCACGGTGACACCTCCCAAATAGTATAGATCAGAGAAAATACCTTGTACCTCATGGGAAACATTGTCTTTAGGGCTGTAATTCCTGAGTTTGGCCTTATTTTGTTAATTAACCCTGTTCTCATCACAGTTTCTTTCTTGTTTAATGGCATTTTAAAATGTATTTCTTGAGCAGTTCTGCAGCTTCTTGCTGCTGGACTGCTTTTCCACCATTTTGGCTTTGCACAGCCAGCAAAAATTGCATTAAGATCAGCATTCTTAGTGGACCCATGTCAAACATTCTTTATGCCTCAGAAGGCCACACTGTTGACTTTGTTTTTCTTCCAGTTACTTTGGTCAGCTGGATGAAACCACAAATAACTACGATCCTTGTTTTGCTACTCCAGGGCTTCATCCAAAGATCTGTTTTTTTTCTGATGTAGCAATGGAATTCACTAAAGAAGAAAGCTGAACCTAAAGTGCATCCCTCAAATTTAACAGCAGATGAGATGGAGCCTTTTGAGACTTTGTTAACCAGCAAACCTATAATTTTCTTAGAGGAATTTTGATCTCTGCTTTTCCCAACGGACAAATTACCTACAAACTCTGTCATAACATCTTTGAGTTGAAGGTTTAATATGTTTTGCAAGTAAGTCAATAGTTTGTTCTTAAAATCCTTAACAAGCAAAAGGGAGGGGAGAGCAAGGCAAGGCAAGGCAAGGCAAGGCAATGTAAGGAAAGGCAAAGGACCCCCAATACACACCATACTTTTTTGACACTGATACTATAATAAGGTTTTCATTTATTGTGGGAGTTCTTATTACTGGGATTCAAGAACTGACCCCTTCATAAATTTTTTTTTTCCTCCCAAAAAATTTATTGTCAACTACAGAAGACATACATGACATCATATAATGATACTAACAGAATGCAACTTATATAAGAATTTAACCAAATCCTGTCATTAGATATCAATTTCTTATCATTTTATCATCAAAAATAGACATAAATGTTCCAAAATTTTGTGTTACCTCTATATAAGTAATAAAATGCAGGTACTGCTTTCTTGTTTAAGCTTTTATTTTTTTCATGAGGCTAAGAATCAGAGGTAAAAACAGATCAACAGCAAGGTGTATGACTGTTTATCCATGTTTTCTGCATACAATAATAATCACTTAACATGAATAGAACTGACATTAATTCTTATACAAATGACATTTCCTAAAGGCAGACTATTTTTATACAGATACTTAAAAAAAAATGTGTGCACCTGCAAGCTTAAAAGGCCACTGCAAGCTATCAGCATGTAAAGCAGCATCTACAAACAGGTCCTATTTAAAACAAGACTCTGCACTCAGATAAATTCCAAAGGATAAGTGTTTAACACCTATAATGTATTTAATCTTGTATTTTAGCTGTTTTACATGTTTTCTGTCAGAAGCATGTAGCCTTTTTCTTCGGTGAATTGTTTCTATACTATTTATATAGACCAGCACTAAATACTGGTTGTACATATTTGATTAGGTTAATCTAGTCCAGCAAGGAAAAATCAGTCAGACCAATGATTTGATGTCTAAAGTAAAGGATTTCTATCAAAAAAGAAACCTAGAAAACTATGAGATACAGACAGCCACACAAGTTTGGCTGGCATTTCTAAATGAGGTTAAACTCTCTTATTCTTATAATCAAGATATTTCTACCTTTTCTTTACATTGATGGAGTTTACCTATCTGCCATGATGATTTCTGCTTGTCAGGTACTTAGAACTTCCTTTATAGCCAATGATAAGACACAAGTATTTGTGCAAAATGCATTTGAGCCATTTCACATTTTTACTTTAAGATTAAACAAATTACTCAGGCTACTACATAATCATTTTAAGGAACTCCTTTTTTGTTTTCTTATTCAAAACAAAATGACAAGATAAAATGTATAACACTAATTGTATGATCATGTTCTGCCTTAATAGATATCATAGCTCTTTTTAGGAATTTCTTTAAAATATAGGGTAAGAAAATCTAAGCTTTCTTAAGAGGACCAGAATCTTTCAAGAAGTTTTATAATACAGATGAAGTGTCTGCACTTGTGTAGTGTTTATTTTGTTGAACAGAAGTACTGCTGTATTTGTTCCACTTTGTTACATTCAATATTAAATGTTTGGTTGGTTTGGGTTTTTTTTTATAAGTTGAACCTCATAGAAAAATTCTTCCTCCCACCCCTAACTTTTCAGAATCCAACTGAAAGCTAAAAATTGAGAATTTGTTCTTCTGCATAACTTAAGCAAAAAAGTGTTCTGCTTCAATGGAACATAGGTGATCTGGCAGGGCAGCAGAATAATTTAGCATGCAGATTTTAGAAAGGAATTTCTTAAAGGGAATATACCCAGAAACTCTAAAAATGTTAATAAAAAGTTCCTCAATCTAAACCACTGGTGACATTTGAGGGCAAAACCTTTTGCATTTTGATCCACCAAGGTCAGGAAATACAGACTCCCTGCCACATATTTCTTCCATTTCTGTAAGGAGAGTCTAAGAAATTATAATGCTCTTATAGATATATCTTTTCTCATTCTTATTGCAGTTCTTATGAGAAAAAGAATCTTTACTAATAATTCACTTTGTCTGGCTCTGTGAAACCAACTAGTAATATCTCGTTATTGTTCTATAGTCTGAAAAACCTTTCCGTCTGTATGCTTTTATATTTATTGTCCAACTGTGACTCGGGCCATTCATTAAGAGAAGTATCTCTATTACTTTGACAAAACGGTGATAACCTTGCCTTATTCTGGCCCAGCTATTTATTAATGACTCCCAGATACCATTTTCCAGTTCTATGCACCGCAGTATTTTAATTTGATGATACAAATTGGATAATACAAATGTCCTCAAACCATGCTTACAACTCCCAGTGATAGCAATGACCATGCCCACAATGCTTTGTTATATTGTTCTTGATGACTGGCCCAATGAGCATGCTTCATCTGGCAGCACTTTTGCAGGCCTTGCAGAGCCTCTGGACTGCTTCAGACAAGCTGCATTTCTTGCTGGAGGGGATGCATTGTCACAGTCTCCAAACCCTCTTATACCTGCCCTGCGTGTGATTTCTCTGCAGAAAGTTTACCCCTGACTCCAACATACAGCCTTATGTGAGTGACCCAGGTTGGCAGAGCCTGATGGCATGCCAGAATATCCATGCCAAACTTAGGCAACAATATCTTCATCAAAGAAAGTAAGAAGAGAAATTAGGAGCTCCAGGATGCTTCAGTTGAAGGAATAAGTAAAGCTTCCACTAAGTGGACAATGCAATGGTCCTTTCCACAGGGCTGGTTACCTAGCACATCTCAAGGACTGCGATTGCTCCCCATCTCCATTGGTGACAGCACCAACTGTGTTTTTTACATTGCCTTACACACAAAGAGCAAGGCCCAGGTCTGGAAGATGCCTGTGGTGTTTTGAGGGTTATGGGTGTCAATATGTGATCAGCAGGGGACTGCTAATTTCTGGGTTGGAAAAAACTTGACCTTCTGCCAGGAAATATCATTGTCTTAGAAGTTCCTCACACCAGTTCACAAGGGGGTGAGCATCACCCACCAGCAGAACCTGTGGCACAGCCGTTCAGTGGTGACAAGTCACCCTTGTCATTTTTGTCACAGATGTCATCCATTTGCCGTCTGTGATTTGTAGTCACCAGAGCATCATCCTGAACATCTCTGCTATACCCTTGCACTGCTTCATCCTGAAAGAGCATTCTCAGCTGCATTGTGACCATAGACAAGTTATCTATTCCCATTAGGTGTTCCTTCAAGAAGGCAGGAACTTGCTATAATAAGAGATACTGTTCCATCATATACAAGGTTCTCTCTAGACACCACAAATATTTCTGACACTATAGATTAGTCTGTGCATGATGATGCTAATTTCTACAAAAACAGGACCCTTTTGTTCAAGCATTAGGATTGTTGCTGCCAGTGTGTCACTTTATCCCCAGGACTCTGTGGTCACCAGTGAATGTTTTTTCAAGCTCCAGTACAGCCAGTGCTTCATCACTGGGTTTCAGAGCCCTAAGTGATCAGGATGCCTGTTTCATGTGGGTCACATAATGGAATAAGGTTCATGCCAAGAACACAGCAACTGCAGCAGAGCTGTATGTGCAATCATGACTTCCACTAACATTGAAAAACATACAGGATGCAAGCTTCTTGAAACAAACTTGAGGTCTCATGCTGCTGTGTTTTTCATCCTCTTGTATGTGTTCAAGATTGTCAAACCCAGACTTACAAATTTCTAAGGTAACATGGTGTTTTCTATGTGAGAATGATTGTGAAGAAAAGATTGTAGGCATATTCCACCATTGGATAGGGGAGAACTCCATCATCATTTACTACTTTCTGAAGTAGCTAATCAAAACTGTTATCTGACAGATAACTGGATTTTCATTGGATCTAAGGTTTTTTTGTTCTTTTCTGCCAAAACTCAATGCTTTTCAACATGAATCAAACTATTATTTTATGTCTGTCACTGTATCTCATAGGATTGAAAATACAAGTGTGTAACTGATATGAATCATGTTAATTGTCCTCCATGCATTTGTGTCAACAGGAGATGCTTAGGTCAAGTCCAGTCTTTGTCTAAGCAGTTAAATGCCTAAAATGGGATGAACATGAATCTAAATTTTTGGGTTGGCTGCAGCAACGAACCCAACTATCACAGTTCACAAGCTAGTAAGAAACTGCCTCCTTTATCAGTTCCTTAAAGGACTACACTACAAGATGCTGGCATCATGTTGTGTTCTCTTTGAAGAAAAGGTGGCAGCTGAAGAAACTCCCTCTTTGTTTTTTGTATTTTTTGCTTAGAAATGTAAATTATTTATTTTTAATAGTCATAATGAGGAACATTTCTTTTTGCTCTTTGTTTAAATTATTGAAGTTGTCTTGTCAACTACAAGTAGCCTCTAGTAGCTCCAGGTCACTAATTAGTTATTGAAAGGTATTTGTCTCATAGCTTGTTTGAATGGTTCACAGAAATATAGTAATAACAAAATCTGCATTACAAATATAGGAGTTTTTTTAAACATTAATGTAGAGCAATTGAACTAATAGAAAGTGATAGGAAAATAATATGAGAAAGGTGCAAGATATGGGGAGGTCAGAAAGTCTAGTTTCAAAGGTAGTAAGTGTAGCTGCAAAGACATTACATACATTCTTCCAAAGATGCCATTCAATCATGGAGCTTAAGATGGGAATTCATTCACATCTTGCTCAGTTATAAGTTAAAATTATTCCCTACTGCACTTTTTCTTCTCCACTCTGAAGGGTGAAATTTCCTGAATGCTTGTTGTGATGGGAATATTGAATCTATTAAAAATGTTGATGCTCTTGTTTGCCTCAAGAATTTTTACTTTTAAAATATTTGGTGCTAGAATAAGAATACAAATGTGAGGAGTTAACTTTCCCTAGGTGTAAGCAATCTGTATCTGGACTTATTATTTTCTCATACTTTAGATACATTTTTTTGAAGAATGACTCACATTTTGGGTCAGAGAACTCTATCATCTAGAAGTCAGTCTTTTGCCTTAGAAAGCACTATCATTATATTAAACTTTGACAATAATGTGTATAAATGTTAAAAGCACAAAACAAAGTGAAAGAAAAATGATGACCATTAGATCTGAAGAAGATGCAAATTATACTAATGTTATTTCTTTCCCTGTGTCTATGTGAAAGTTTCCTGGGGTAGGAGTCACTTGCCCACATTGCTGTCGTATCCCTACTGATGCTGTATGAAATTACTGAGGTATTTTTGAGAATAAAAAATTTAAAAAACATTTAAAAACATTCCCTCAATAAGATCTTATTTTTCAATTTTTGTTTACTGTGATAGTGTCAGGGGGAAAAAAAGTTTTCTTTTCAATATGGACCAATTCTGTTTTTTCATTTTTTTTTCTTTTGTTGCTTGAATCAAAGAAAGTTTTAAAAATGCCACAGAATCTGTTGATGAGAATTTTACTGCCCACAATGCATTAAGAAGTTAGTGGCTTCTTACAAAAAAGGGACATAATAAGCCAATTAGACTTGATAATAAAGACTGACATCTTTTGTAAAGCTTCCTTATATACTGTACCTATGTCTGTTCAAGATGTCACTCAGATTCAAACACAGCTATTTGATCTAGAAAGCTTTTAAGAGTGTGAAAGTTCTTGCTTTTCATAACAACTTTTATAAATGAAGGCTGTAATTTTATGATCTTGTGGGATGGTATCAATCAATATTAGCCAGTTCTTGGAATGCACCATTACAGAATGTGTCGGGATGGTACAAGATAAAATACAATAAAATCATTATTATTTTATGAATACATACTCTGCAGTTTTCTATAGTGGGTTTCCACTCCAGATTCAGACACCAAAATGTATTGTTTAAATGTAGTTTCCACATTAGGACTAGATGTCTAAGCTCCGGTTACAGTCGCTGGGAATAATATAGTTTGACTTCGTTATCCACACAAAGACATCCAGTAACATTGTTTTCCCTGCACAGCCTGTGCATGAGTGGAAATGGAGTTTTTCCAATCTGACAAATAGTTCCAAAATGGGATTAAACTGGCATCTCTTTGAAGTCAGGTCCATTTTAAGGATGTGTATGTTTTTAACATAGATATTTTTCCGGTTGTGTTTGTATATAAACAGTAAAGCTTTAGGATGAGGAAAAGATACTCAGCTGCTGAACATTTTGTCTACCTAAAGATAAATTAAAAATTGAAAATGACATTGCTTATTCATCTGATATGTTCATAGTACAGAAGTGAAAAAAGAGTAGAGTAATTTTTTGGAAGAGGTAGTTGAATCTCTGTTGGTCAAATTTGGACAGTTAAAACACTTAGATAATTTCAAACACCTGTGAACTAGACAGAAACAATGATGTCACATCTCCCCTTATTCTATGACAAAAACCCCTGTCTTTTGACAGCCAGTTGGTATCACTGGAGATAACGATAGGAAACTTATGAGCTCTACTGCAAAACACAACCTCAAGACATTTATTTTCTGTCCCACTGGTACACTTTCATATGAACTCTGTCTCACTTATATTTATGCATCTCTTTGGGCCACTGAAATTGAATATTGAATACTCAAGTCAGGTCTCTTTGTGCACCAAGAAGGTCAGACAACTTGATTACACCAGCTATAATCAAAGAGTATTCTTTTTTTTCATATCTGTTCACCATTTCTGCAAGAAGTGAACTTTGCCAGAAACAGCAGGATGGATGAACAAACCTTTGGAAGAGAGTAGTGCAGCACTGTGTATATGCAGTATTTGAGGAAGAAAATAACCCCTGGTACTTAAAAAAAAAAAAAAAAAAAAAAAAAAAAGATTAAAGTGTGTGCGGATATGTTTATTAACTATAAAATAAATGCATTTTTACCCTATGGAGAAACAAAGTGAGAAAGCTAGTGCAGAGACAGGCCATCATGTGTGAAAAAAAGTTAAAGCTCATACTAAGCAAAGCTGAGCTTTCTTGTTGTCAGTTTTCATTCAGCTGCACTCATCTATAAAAGAGCTATTAAAAACATCCATTAGCTGTTAATTTAGAATACTTCAGACAGTGATCCCTAAACCTTCATTGATATCTTTCCAACAACCTCCTAATCTCTGAAAATTGTTGGCAAGAGCTACACTGAATCAGCCCATCATCAATCCTGGCTTTCATTATTTGAGTTAACACAGATGCACTACCTGCAAACACTTAGAAGAAATACAGATCTTCCTTTTTCTTGAAAGGCATACTTACAAGCAGAATTTGATTTCATGAATGAAGCTGCTTCTCTTATCTATGTCATCTCAAATTACTGACACAAAACCAGCACATAAATTAATAGCAGTAAAGCCAGAAAAAATCTCTGTGCACTTCAGAAATGTAGTCAGGAATTACTGTTAAGACATTGTTAAAATCTTTAGTTTGTCTCCACCCTGGTCTGGCTGAGCCAGAATTGGTTTTCCCCTGTAGCAGCCCTCATGGTGCTGTGTTTTATGCTGGGAGCTGGCAGGGTGTTGATAGCACACTGGTGTTGTGGCTACTGCTGAGTAGTGCTTACACAGCACCAAGGCTCTTTCTGACATTTCCCCCCCACAGTGGGATGTGGTGGGCAAGATCTTGGGAGGGGACACAACCAGGACAGCTGACCCGAACTGACCAAAGGGATATTCCATACCATATGATGTCTGCTCAGTATAAAGCTGGGAGAAAGGAGGAAGGGGGTGGGGTCACCCTTGGTCCTCCGAGGCAACCACTACGCGTATTGGAGCCCTGCTTCCTGAGAAGGCCCGACAGCGCCTGTTCATGGGAAGTAGAGAATAAATCTGTTTTCTTTTTTTTGCTTCCACGTGCTGATCTTTGCTTCGCTTTGCTTATATTAAAACTGCTTTTGTTTTACCCACAAGGGTTTGTTGGGTTTTTTTCCTATCTTATATTCTTTCCCCTCTTTGCCCTGTTGAGAAAAAAAAGGGGAAGGGGAGGAAGTGATAGAGCAACTTGGTGGGTACCTGGCATTTAGCCAAGGTCAAACCACCACAGTCTTTTTTGGCGCCCAACGTGTGGCTCGACAACGTCAGTTTTATATTAATTGTGCTATAGCTATAGCAGTTATTAAGCGACAAGCCCTTGTTCTAGTCACGGGTTTGTTTATTGCTCTGCTTATCTTTATTTTGCTAAGCTCGGGAACATGCTGGAAGAAATTGGGAACATCATGAATGGTTTTACTCTGCAGGACCCCAAAGTACTTATTAATCCTTATGTTAGCTCTTTGATACTGTTCATTAATGATGTTCGCCTATTGTGGGCTGTGTGGAGCTCGGTAGGTTTTTGGTATAAGAGAAGGTAAATTTCGGGTGAGAGAATACCAAAATGTGCCCTGAGGCGGCCTGTCCCTGGGTGGCAGGGGGAGTGGAAGGATTTGGGCAGATTCCTAGGACGGTTATCACCTCCTGTAGCCTGGGATCTTACCCCTGAACAGGCAAGCAACCCCGCCAAATTGACACAACACCTGATAGAAGGGTGCCTTGTCTATCCCAATGAAAATCAGCAACTCCTAGCGCTGTACTGGGGCCTGGCCTATGCTTATCGAGCTGCAGTTCAGTGCTGTCAAAGGACTGTGGTTGAGATGGGAACTCAAACAAAAACAACAACAGCAGAGATTGCCCCAGTAGTAAAAAAGAAACAGTGGACAAGGAGAACAACAGATCCATACCCTCGATTAATGAGGGAGGAGAAAGAAGAGGAAGAAGCAGGTCCTTCAGCAAAGGGGTCAGAAGAGGGAATAACAGAACTCAAACAGGAGGCAGAAACTACCCGGTCCCTGACATCATCAGAACTGCGAGATCTGCGGAAAGACTATAGCCGCCAGCCAGGGGAGCCGATTGCTGCCTGGCTGCTTCGATGCTGGGATAATGGGGCTGATGTTCAACAACTGGAAGGTAAGGAAGCCCAACAGCTGGGTTCCCTTGTTAGAGATCGAGGAATTGAAAGGGGAATTGGAAAAGAAACAGGAATTTGCAGTCTGTGGAGACGGCTCCTTTCAAGTGTTAAAGCAAGATATCCTTTCAAGGAAGATCTTACGGACAACTCCCCAGGGAAGTGGACTACTTCAGATGAAGGTGTCCAGTACCTGAGAGAACTAGCAGTGCTGGAAGTCATGTATAGTGATCCAGAAAACGATGAAGCCCCTAAAAATCCAGAGGATATCCTGTGCACACGGGCCATGTAGAGGAAGGTGATTAAAGGTGCGCCATCCTCATATTCTGCCGGCTCGGCTGCAATGTACTACCCAGAAATGGATGTGGGAGAAGGACTAAGATGTACACCAACTGTGGAGGCAGTCTCTTCCTGGCTTCAGAACTTTGAAGAGAGTCTTGGTACCTCCTCATCTCTACGGGCTAGTACCTTGGATGTCAGGAGCACCCCAAGAAATCAGTTCTCTTCCACCCCAGTCAGAGGGAAAGGGAATCCCAGGCGTGTGACACGTGGTGAACTTTGGTTCTTCCTGCGTGACCAGGGGGAGGACATGAGGAAGAGAGATCGTCAACCCACCTTTAAGTTGGAAGCTCATGTACATGAATTGCGAGGAAAGACCCCTGCCAAGAAGAAGACATCCAAGAAGGTTGTTAATGTAGCTGGTGTAAAACCGCAAGAAAGTAATCAGCGATCTCCCAGATACAGGAAGACTGAGATCACCTCCCTTGGCCCTGATGAAGGAGTCTCCAGCCTGGCACGGCAAGGGTCAGACAGTGAATACTCTGACCAAGAACAGGAATAGAGGGCCTCTGCCTCCAGCCAGGAGGAGGAAAGGGATGATTGAGTGCACTGGACAGTGTGGATTCGATGGCCTGGCACATCAAATCCACAGAAGTACCAGGCTTTAATCGACACTGAGGCACAGTGTACATTAATGCCATCGAGTTATAGAGGGGCAGAACCTATCTGGATCTCAGGAGTGACAGGGGGATGTCAAGAACTGTCAGTACTGGAGTCCAAGGTTAACTTGACCAGGGACAAGTGGGAAAAACATCCCATTGTAACTGGCCCAGAAGCCCCTTGTGTCTTGGGCATTGACTACCTCAAGAGGGGGTACTTCAAAGACCCAAAAGGATACCGATGGGCTTTTGGTGTGGCCAGTGTGAACACAGAGAAGGTCAAACAGTTGTCTAATCAGCCTGGCCTCTCGGAAGATCCTTTTGTTGTGGGACTGTTGTGAGTTGAAGAACAACAGGTGCCAATTGCTACGAGGACCGTGCACCGACGGCAGTATCACACAAACTGAGACTCTCTGTCTCTCATCCAAGAACTGATTCATCAGCTGGAGAGCCAAGGTGTCATCAGTAAGACACATTCATCTTTTATTAGCCCAATATGGCCAGTGAGAAAGTCTGACAGAGGGTGGAGGTTAACAGTAGACTATCGTGGCCTGAACGAAGTGACGCCACCACTGAGTGCTGCTGTACCAGATATGTTAGAGCTCCAGTATGAACTGGAGTCAAAGGCACCCAAGTGATATGCCACAATCGACATTGCCAATGTGTTCTTTTCAATTCCTTTGGCAGAAGAGTGCAGGCCACAGTTTGCTTTCACGTGGAGGGGTGTCCAATATACCTGGAATCGACTGCCCCATGGGTGAAAGCACAGCCCCACTATTTGTCACGGACTAATTCAAACTGCACTGGAAAAGGGTGATGCCCCTGAACATCTACAGTACATCGATGACATCATTGTGTGGGGCAATGAGGCAGAAGAAGTGTTCAAGGAAGGGCAAAAAGTAATTGAGATTCTTCTGAGAGCTGGGTTTGCCATAAAGAAAAGCAAGGTCAAGGGACCACCACAGGAGATTCAGTTCTTGGGAATAAAATGGCAAGATGGACACCGTCATGTGCCTATGGATGTTGTCAACAAGATAGCAACTATGTCTCCACCGACCAACAAGAAGGAAACACAAGCTTTCTTAGGACTTGTGGGATTTTGGAGGATGCATATTCCAGGTTACAGTCAGCTGGTGAGCCCTCTCTATCAAGTAACCCAAAAGAAGAACAATTTTGAGTGGGGTCTTGAGCAACAACAAGCCTTTGAGCACATCAAACAGGAGATAGCTCGGGCGGTAGCTCTTAGGCCTGTTCGGACAGGACCAGCTGTGCAAAATGTACTTTACACATCAACTGGGGAGCATGGCCTCACATGGAGCGTCTGGCAGAAGATACCAGGTGAAACTCGGGGTCAACCATTAGGATTTTGGAGCCGGGGATATCGAGGATCAGAAGCCCACTACACTCCGACTGAAAAGGAGATACTAGCAGCATATGAGGGGATTTGAGCTGCTTCAGAAGTTGTTGGTACAGAAGCACAGCTCCTCTTGGCACCGCGATTGCCTGTATTACATTGGATGTTCAAAGGAAACGTCCCTTCTACGCACCATGCAACCAGTGCTACCTGGAGTAAATGGGTAGCGTTAATCACACAACGAGCTCGACTGGGAAAACCCAACCATCCAGGGATCTTGGAAGAGATCATGGACTGGACAGAAGGTAGAGATTTTGGAGCACTGCCTGAGGAGGTATCTCGTGCCCAAAAGGCACCGCCATATAACAAGTTACCAGAAGATGAAAGGCGGTATGCTCTGTTTACTGATGGATCCTGTCGTGTGGTAGGAAACCATCGAAAGTGGAAAGCTGCTGTGTGGAGTCCCACAAGACAAGTCATTGAGGCCACTGAAGGAGAGGGCGAGTCAAGTCAGTTTGCAGAAGTAAAAGCGATCCAACTAGCCCTAGAGATTGCTGAACGAGAAAAGTGGCCAGTACTGTATCTCTACACTGACTCCTGGATGGTGGCTAAAACGCTGTGGGGGTGGCTACAGGAGTGGAAGAAGACCAATTGGCAGCACAGAGGTAAACCCATCTGGGCTGCTGCATTGTGGCAGGACATCGCTGCCTGAGTGGAAAATGTGGCTCTAAAGGTACGTCATGTAGATGCTCATGTGCCCAAAAGCCATGCCACCGAAGAACATCAAAACAATGAGCAAGTAGACAAGGCTGCCAAAATTGAAGTAGCTCGGCTGGACCTGGACTGGGAGCGCAACGGTGAGCTATTTGTAGCTCGATGGGCCCATGAAACATCCGGGCATCTCGGGAGAGATGCAACGTACAGATGGGCTTGTGATCGAGGGGTGGACCTGACCATGGAGGCCATCTCACAGGTCACTCATGAATGTGAAACATATGCTGCAATCAAGCGAGCCACATGAGTAAAGTCTCCCTGGAACAGAGGGCGATGGCTGAGTTTTCAATATGGTGAGGCCTGGCAAATTGACCATATTGGACCACCGTCACGAACACGCCAAGGCAAGCGCTACATACTCACCATGGTGGAAGCAACTACTGGTTGGCTTGAAACATACCCTGTAAATCATGCCACTGCCCAAAACACCATCTTAGGTCTTGAAAGGCAAATTTTATGGCGACATGGTACTCCTGAAAGAATCGAATCAGACAATGGGACCCATTTTCGAAATAATCCTATAAACCCCCGGGCAAAGAAACACGACATTGAGTGGGTGTATCACATCCCTTATTACCCACAAGCGTCTGGAAAGATTGAAAGATACAATGGACTGTTGAAGACTATGTTGAGAGCATTGGACAATGGGGGATGGAAGCACTGGGATATAAATTTAGCAGAAGCCACTTGGCTAATTAACACCAGAGGATCTGTTAACCGTCCTGTCCTGTCCAAACAAAACCCCTTCATACTGTGGGAGGAGATAAGGTCCCTGTAGTACACACAGGGAAATGGCTGGGGAAGGCAGTGTGGATTGCTCCTCCCTTGGGAAAAGGCAAGCCCACTCGTGGGATTGTTTTTGCTCAGGGACCTGGATGTACTTGGTGGGTAATGCGGGAGAATGGGGCTACTCAGTGTGTGCCTCAAGGAGATTTAACCTTGGGGGGAAATTAATCTGTGGGCTGTTCTATGTTGCACAAAGTGATGGAGGAAGTAGGAACGACGAAGAGTGAACCAGATATGTGCGATGATGGCCCAAACCTAGCCAGTGCTGGAGTCCAACAGTCAAACATACTGCTCCTGTCCTGAACATCCATCTTGACAGATGGGAGGCAAGTCACTGAACATCTGGAGGAGTGAAGAAAGCTTACGGAATGGATAAATGAGTGTTATGTGGGACCTGGGCATGACGTAAATGGTATGGAATAAGGGGTGGAGACTGTACTGGGTCTGGCTGAGACAGAATTGGTTTTCCCCTGTAGCAGCCCTCATGGTGCTGTGTTTTATGCTGGGAGCTGGCAGGGTGTTGATAGCACACTGGTGTTGTGGCTACTGCTGAGTAGTGCTTACACAGCACCAAGGCTCTTTCTGACATTTCCCCCCCACAGTGGGATGTGGTGGGCAAGATCTTGGGAGGGGACACAACCAGGACAGCTGACCCGAACTGACCAAAGGGATATTCCATACCATATGATGTCTGCTCAGTATAAAGCTGGGAGAAAGGAGGAAGGGGGTGGGGTCACCCTTGGTCCTCCGAGGCAACCACTACGCGTATTGGAGCCCTGCTTCCTGAGAAGGCCCGACAGCGCCTGTTCATGGGAAGTAGAGAATAAATCTGTTTTCTTTTTTTTGCTTCCACGTGCTGATCTTTGCTTCGCTTTGCTTATATTAAAACTGCTTTTGTTTTACCCACAAGGGTTTGTTGGGTTTTTTTCCTATCTTATATTCTTTCCCCTCTTTGCCCTGTTGAGAAAAAAAAGGGGAAGGGGAGGAAGTGATAGAGCAACTTGGTGGGTACCTGGCATTTAGCCAAGGTCAAACCACCACAATACTGCTACTCAAAAAAAAAAAAAAAAGAGAAAAAACTAAAACCAAAATTCCAAACAAAATCAAAACCAAAAAACCCCTGTGTAAAACTAAGTAAAATTCTAGTGTACCATGGCATTAATTCCCTTTTTTCCCAGTTCAGAAAATGTTGCATCCTACATGGACGTAGTTCAGTACAAACTTTATTAAACTGCTCATTCTTTTTTTTTTTTTTTTTAAATGTTGTATACAGTGTTTGCAACAAAAAGTATGTTACGGTATGATTAAATAAATAGACAAACTCATGAAGTGATATTTTACTTTCACTAAGGTAATAGATATAAAATACATGGTGCAATGACAAACCAGCATCTGCTGGGTTACTAATGATGTAGTCAAGCTTGGGATGGAGCTGGATATTTGACTTTCAAAATCTTGAAAAAGGAGCATTCAATTAATTGAAAGATAGAGAAATCAACTACTAACATCTTTTGTGATTTGTTTGCTGCTAATTTCTCAGTTTTATATAATTTTTTAAATATGCATTGGCCTAGGAACTGTCACTATTTATGAAATAGTGGATTGGAGAATATTTTACCACCAATTAGAGATACATTAGTAAAGGAGAGGTATTAAGGAGTATTAAGATTAATGGAGTGTCATTTAAATAGCTTCAGTTATTAAATATAAAATTTCCTCTCTTTTTTTAAGGAATAGGGCCATCCTTATACACCCTGGAAACTGGAATCTCTTCAAACTTTTGCTTCTGGGGGCTAGGATCAATAGTATTATCTATAAATTGCTCTTGGGACAAACTACACTGTGTTCTAAAGGATGTCATTTGACCTACCATCTAGTCTACTGTCATGCTTGTTTCTCTCAGACTATTTTTCTATATACTAGATTATTCAACTGCAAATGAATTATTTGTACTTCCTGAACTTCATTCACTTTTCAGACAATGTAGAGGTAGTTTTCTAAATTAGGAATAATTTAGGAGGATTTTTTCACCATCACTTCTTAGAGAGACCTACGTATTTCTGTTGATTGAACAGGGAATACAGACACTAGCTTTAAAATGTGTTGTCCATTGGCTTCAAAACATTTGTGGGGGTCTACTTAAATCAGGTGTAAACATTTACTTCACTTTATCTGGGCCATATCTTTTATGTTAATGGCCAGTAATACATTAGCATTGCAATTCATGCATTATTCTGAGCATTTATTAGTTTAAAATGTTTCCTAAACCTCTGCTTATATCAAAGGACATGCTTTTCTTCCTAAATTCTAGCTATCTGCAATAACGATTATAACACAAAATCCTAGGAGATGGAGGATAATTTGCTAGTTGCCTCAAGAGCCCATCTTCCTTCATATGAGATTTTTTTTTTTAATACAACATCCTTAGGGGTATGTTGTATTAAATACAACATCCCTATGCTGGTACTAGAGTACTACTGGCCTTTGTGCCCAGTACTGATGTCTTTTGCTTCTGCAAACAACCTCCAATATAAGACACCTCCCAGTATAAGGTAAGATGCTGTCAACTTGGTTAGTTTGAAAAGATCTTAGAATTTCTGAATACAGAAGGCAAAAAAGTAGACTTGTCTTGCTAATTCAAAACACTAAACTTGGGGAAAAGCAAAATGTTTAGAGTAGTGTCGCGGATGAAAGCATTAACATGGTAATGATTTAACAGGAATTTTAGATTTATTAATAAAGAACAGCAGTTGATCATTTACAAAATAATTTAGAAGATGTTATTAAAAAAAGCGACTTATTTATAGATTCTAAAATGACAAGATTCACACTAATTTACTTTACAGTACCTTAATTTATACATATGTACACGTGCATACACAAACACAAAACGTACAAACACACACACAGAAACAAAAGTATTCGGATCCAGTAGAATGAAGTATGTACCCACACACCAGTAAGCAGAGAGAGCGAGTGAAAGAGAAGATAGCTCAGAGTAAAATTTCCCTCTTCTCGAGATTAGAGTAAATATCAAAATGCCTTGGCATTCGTCAACAGGCAATAATTGAGACTCGAGCGGGTGGACGTTGCCCTGGCCTTCCGTCAGCTCTGGCAGCAGACAACACCTTAAGGGTTTTGATACCTGAGAGGCGTCCCAGCTCAGGGGAGGTGCTGGTCACAGGCCCGCTGCGATCCAGGAGAGCTCAAAGGGTCTCCCTTATGGTTGCAATTTATAGGGTCCAAGATAACTGACTTTTGTCAGATACCTTTTTCTCATGCTCAGCTCGAACAACTAAGTATTCTGGTGCCTTCCAGCAGTTGCACAAGAATTTGATGAATGTGCAACTCTGTTATTGTTCCCATTTGACCACATCCCAGGCACAGGTGTGCCAGGCCCTTAGGAGATGATGAGCTGTTATAACCTTTTCCGAGCAATTGGGAGGGGCAGGAGCCAGGCTCGAGCAATCAGGAGGTGCAATTGTTAAGGGGGCGCCTTAACATTAGAAGTCCTTATCTCCACAGGTTGGTGTATAGCTCGGGGGAGATGGGTGGAATCACACCTAGCACCAAGCAGCCCAAGAAGGAGGGGCAGGAGGGGTAAGAAATGCACCACTACAAATAGCATTTAAAAATATGTGAAAAACTAAGAATGCAAAGACAGAATTCTAATGAAAAAATGAGGAATCTTTCTGAGAGATTTAACCATGCCTTAGATTTTAAGATGAAAGTTCGAAGAGTTTTTTTGCTTTGAAAAAAATTACATACATATATGCTGAATGTCATCCTTCATATTCTAATGTAGAAACACCGTATCTTGAAGCTGAAAGGTTTTTAAAAAACTTTGAATGATTTTTTTAGCTCAGCCACTTTGGAAAGACAGAAACACAAATATACATTTATATTTGAAAATAATTTTGGACTTCAATCAGCACGGACTTTTTTCATTGCATCACAAAACTAAGCACAGTTGTTGGTGTCCTCCAAGCTAAATTTACAGAGCCAAGTACAAGAAATTCATGCAGAGCTATAAATATTAATCTGAACTACACACCAAGGATGTCCACTAACACAGATTCAACAAACTAATGTGGATTTATTGCTTGTTTTTGTAGTCAACTGTACTAATGTAATTACTTATATTCTAAGTAGGAAGATATGTAATAATTTAAAATAATCCACATACTATCTCCCTACTTTCCACTACCAAGTGGCCATTAATAAATGCTACCTCTTGGGTAAGATGAAATGGAATTTCATTGTTCCATCACAATTTATGTTTTCACTTTCTTTTTTGTTTTGCTCTTTTAAAATATCAGCTTCAAACAAAAAGAACAGATGTATTCCATTAAGATTCAAACACATGTGGATACATAGGAGCTGTGTTCAGGGTGTTTTCTTTTTATGGCATTCACCACATTCCACAGTTTAATCATAGCCTTATAATTAAAACAAGTCTCAAAACATGGATAGCTGCAGACTATTCTAATAAACAGCCATTAAAGTACAATATGACTCCCTGGTTCTATTTAAAAGTACTCTTGGTCTGGCTTCCAGTTTATCAGAGATAGAGGATCTGTATCTTTCTTAAATGCTATGGAGTACCAAATTAGTTGATTTTCCCTTGAAATTTACACATGGAAAATGCTTCATGCAAGCTCATTCTTAGACCCAAATAAAAGAGAAACATTTACAGTCGTCTTCTTAAAAGTTTATTAGAATGTGGTAAGCGTTAAACTCTTAAAGTCCAATAAACAGGATAATAGTAATAGTATAATGAAACAACAACAGAAACCTCACTAAAGATGTAAGAGAACATTGGAATGACACTGAGTAATGGCTGTTAGGCAGCACCCGAATACTGTCTGAAAGAAAAGGAGGAATTTCAAAAATGAAGGAAAAAGTCTTTGGAATATAATTGGTAGGATCCAAAAGGGTTTGGTATTTCTTCTATACACATAATTCTATATTACTTTGGATTTTCTTCTTACCTTTTTCCACAACCTACCATATGTTTCGTTTACCCAAATGTGGGTGCATGAGGAAGCTAGCAGTGACACTGGACAGCTTTAAAATATCATATGAGAGCTATAGCCTTCAACATCACATAAAAATAATACGTAAATGACCAAATAGTTACATGCAGGAACTAATTTTTTGAAATCCAAATTTATTACTAGTATATACTGTATGCTCAGTTGTGTGTCTGATTTGTGGGTACAGTTACTGTGACATTAGTGATAACATACTTTTCACAAAATCACTTTTTATTTCTATAGCCTAGTAAGATTTGGAAACATCTCATGATCCTCCACTATATGTGAAATCATGGTAAATGTATATAAATTTGACAAATTTTCACACTCATTTTTTGTTAAGCTCTTATGTGTGCCTAATTGAAAAATCAGATCCAATGTGATTCTTTTTTATACCTCATATGTATAAAAATGCATAAAACTTTTCTATGTGTATTCATTAAGATTTTTATTTAAAATTGACTCAATAATGGGCAGAAATGCTCTACATAATGTTTTATTATTTACATCCCTGACTGGAATAGAGAAAGTTCTAACTTAGGAAAGCAGACAGCTTGTTTTCTTGTCTCTCATCTTTCCTTTAGAGTATGCTATGCCAGGTGAAAACCATCTTCTACATAAATCTGTTTCTCCAGGATATATGGTACTCAGAGGATATAAAATCTCTTGGGTCTCAGCTTCAGCTGGTGTAAACTGGCACAAACCTGGTGAAGTCAAAAGAACTATAGCAAACTATGTCTGTCAAGGATCTGGCTCAACTGTACCTAAGATAAAAAGCAAGAAGTCTTCTAAGATATTGCACAGCCATACACAGATACATACAGGAATTGCAAAACAATTACTCCAAGTCTCATTAAAACAGCATTAATTGCATAATGTTACAGACATCTTTCTGACAGATCACCTTTTCAGACCCTGACAGTCCCCACGTGCCCAGCGGTACTCCTTGACAAAATATAGGGTACAGACATACTGCAGTTCATATGTTGCAGTGATCAGTGTGACATAATGATACGGACTGACGGATGCTATGGAATTTCACTTGCAATGATTCCTTTATGAGTATTAGTATTTATTGCACCTTTATATTTGATTTCCAAGTGATACAATATAATCGCCTTCTATCTTTTTCTGCTTCCTTGTTTCTTTAATGTTCTCAGCCAAATTGCTAGTTACTCCATGACTGCCACAACCTATTAATTGACATTAACCTCAGATGATCCTAGATGTTTGTCATACTAAAAATGTTCAGATCGTAATTGCCCTGAGTTTAATAAGGGATACCAAGGTGGAGAGAGACAAGCAGAGGCTACATTAATTTTCCTGGACTGATAGATGTAAAAAATCTTTATCTTCTATTGAAGACATGCCCTGAATCTCTACACAGCATTACATTATTTTATGACCTATTCTGAAAGCAAATACCAGGTGAGTTCAACATCCACTTCTATTCACTTCTAACATGTAATAAAGTGATAGGAAAAATTAATAATAAAAGACAGTGTGAACAATACCTGAGATAAAAGTGAACAATAAAACAAAACAAATAGAGAGGCAGACAGACAGACAGGAGAAAATAAGCTTATATATTGGAAGAAAAAAAAAAAAAAAGACAATTAATTCTTTTGCCCAGTTGAGGGAAGCACTTAAGCACATGCAAAAATTCATCCATACTAAGGAACACACTTGAGCTCTTTACTTCAATGGAGCCTAAGCTTGGGTTTCACTCCAGGGCTGTCCTGAACAGAAGCCTTAAGTTGTCAGCTATCTCCATAAAGCACAGCTGTCCACGAGCCAAATTTCTTCTAGGCTGACCTCTATCACCAGAACAAAGTTACACCGGTCTCTGTAATGTGTGTCTCACTGCAGCAGGCAGCGAGTGAGACCTGGGGCATGTTTCAGTCCCAGAGGAGATCTCTGATGATGAAGGAAGGACTAAAATGTTTGTATTTCCAGAGGTTACATGAAACCAGAGGAAGAATATCTTTGCATTAGGAACCCGAAGTCTGTTGTCTGTATGGAGAGGGCTGATATGTATTTTTACACAACAATATGGGGCTGTAAATTGCTAAAGGTAGTCACTATTGAAAATGAGACACTGTTCAGAAAAGAATCTCATGAAATTACATGCCTATCTTAAGAAAGGCAAGGTTCAGCCAGTGTGACTAAGCTTGTCTGACAAACAAACTGTAATAAACTGCAGAAGATACAGGTGATGTGGTGAATGAGAGAAAAACAAAGGTAGAGGTCCCTGAAGAAAACAGAGGCAGAAAGGATGGGAGTATTCAGTGAAGATGAGTTGGGTTTAAGGAAGAGGAGAGACCAGCAATTAAAAAAATCTTTTTCAACGTTACCCAATTCATTGTTTACAAGGGTGAACTTGCAAACAGGCCTGGAACTCCAAACTTGAGTGCTAGGTGCGAGGTGCTAGGAGCCAAGAAGAGGTTGATAGAGTGCCTGGAGACTCTCTGCTGTCTGCATTGCAGTCGTTTCCATTTGGCCAAGGAGTCCAGCCTGCAGACAAGCTGTGGAAGAAGTGGGAGCTGTTATTCTTCAGAGCTGGAAGGGAACCAGGTGGGAAGAAAGGGACATTGAAGAAGAATAATGCTTAGGAAATCCACCAGTGGAAGATGTTGGGATTTACCCTTTCTGATGCATATCACAAATGATAAGTAGCAGTTTGCTCTGAAGATGCTATGAATCTGTCCAGAAGTACATTGTTGCATGCTCCCCAAATGAAACTCTTGGTGGGTACCCACACCACTGGCACTAGTCACATATTGGGAATCAGGGAGCTTAGGACTAGTCAAGTCCACAGATGCTGAGGAGCAGGAAAGCACAAAATTAATGCTGTGGCAATGTCTGGGTGGTACAGAGGACTAACCCCTGCAAATAATTAGAATGTTGAGAGAAAACAGTATGAGCAAGAGGTAAAAACAGGGTCCAGGGCCCAGTGGACCCCAAGCCCTGCAACTGCAAAAAAATACATGGTAAAGTGGAAGTCCAAACATATAACTTAGTACAATTGATTTGTCAGTAAATGGATCCTGGAAAGAACATCACAGTTCAACTCACAAGAATTTTCCTCTGGATCTCCGAAGTGGTTGAAGACATGGATTGTCTAGGAATCTAAAGCTCCTCAAAAGCTTTTATTGTCACAGGTATACTAAGTCTTAAATGCCTAAAATGCCTCTAAAAATGTTGAAAGAAGATAAAAAAGGAAGAAAAAATTCCCACAAAGCTGTTTTTCATTTTATTTGTTCTGCATGTGTTTTTAATACATGATTAGAGTATAAAAGACAGGTAGTTTTACAAGTTTCTGTTCTTAAGATTCTATAACATTTGAAGTTAAGTGAGTAGATGGTTTGCATCCCCTTGTTGTTTGTCTCATGCTCATTCACTTTATTCCATGCAAAGAAGTCCCACAGATTGTCTTCCAGATTGTTAAAGCAGGATGTCTTTGGTCTGGAATAGTTATATATCTTCCCTTATATTCTTCCCAATAGAGAGATATATTATTTTAAAAATACCTATTGTAATTTTCAAAATTATTTTCAGGTACTCTGTGAAAGTACTGAAGTTAAATTAATCAGTCAGTTTCCATTTGTTAATCTGGTCTGAAAAAACAGTGTTGTAATAAGCCAGGCAGCAGCAACTGACAGTCCTAACGGTCTCTGCTGTCTGTTGTTGCATAGAATGAAGATGCAATTAATAATGAGGCAGAGTACAGGAAAATAGGTATTCACTCCAGCTGGAAGGATAGAATCACACCTTCAGTGATTGTCCTGGTTTAACCAGGATAGGGTTAAGTTTCCCCAGCAGTGGGGGGGAGCTCTAGCCGGTTATTCAGATACCATGCGGACGTCACATCCTGGCAGGTCACATTTTTTCCTGGCGCGGAGCGCGGTACACTCGTGGTTTTGTACATCGTGCTTCAAACTGCTGTATTTGGTAGCTATTTTGCTCTGTTCATTGCTATCACTATTACTGTTATTGTCATTGTTGTTATTGGTTGTGTTGCTATTGCACTGTTGTATTAAACCTTTCCTTATTTCAGTCTTGGGGCTTTGTATTTCACTCCCTTTGTGGGGGAGGGGCAGCGGCCGCGTGGTCTCAGACCCCGGCAGGGGCTAAACCACCACAACTTTGGCACCCAACGTGGGGCTGGAGAAGACTGAAATAAGGACTGGCATAAGCACCCCATTGTGACTGGCCCAGATGCCCCGTGCATCCTAGGTATAGATTACCTCAGGAGAGGGTACTTTAAAGACCCAAAAGGGTACCGGTGGGCCTTTGGTATAGCTGCCCTGGAGGAGGTTGAGCAATTGTCCACCTTACCCGGCCTCTCAGAGGATCCCTCGGTGGTGGGGTCGCTTAAGGTCTAAGAGCAGCGAGTGCCAATTGCTACCAAGACGGTGCACCGGCGGCAGTACCGTACTAACCGAGATTCTCTAGTCCCCATCCATCAGCTGATCCATCGACTAGAAAGCCAGGAGGTGATCAGCAAGACTCACTCACCTTTCAACAGCCCTATATGGCCAGTGAGAAAACCTAATGGCGAATGGAGACTGACTGTGGACTACCGTGGCCTGAAGGAAGTTACGCCAGCGATGAGTGCTGCAGTGCCAGACATGCTAGAGCTCCAGTATGAGCTGGAGTCGAAGGCAGCCAAGTGGTACGCCACGATTGACATCGCTAACGCGTTTTTCTCCATTCCAATAACACCAGAGTGCAGGCCACAGTTTGCGTTCACTTGGAGGGGTATCCAGTACACCTGGAATCGATTGCCCCAGGGGTGGAAACACAGCTCCACCATTTGCCATAGACTGGTCCATACTGCACTGGAGAAAGGTGGGGCTCCAGAACACCTGCAGTTCATTGATGATATCATTGTATGGGGGGACACAGCTGAGGAAGTCTTTGAGAAAGGAAAGAAGATAATTGAAATCCTCCTGAAGGCCGGTTTTGCCACCAAGCGAAAGAAAGTTAAGGGGCCTGGAAGGGAGATTCAGTTCCTAGGAATAAAATGGCAAGATGGGCGTCGCCACTTCCCAATGGAGGTGATAAACAAGATAACAGCCATGGCCCCACCAACCACCAAAAAGGAGACTCAATCTTTCCTGGGCGCTGTGAGGTTCTGGAGGATGCACATCCCAAACTACAGCCTGATTGTGAGCCCTCTCTACCACGTAACCCGCAAGAAGAACGATTTTAAATGGGGCCCAGAGCAACAACAAGCCTTTGAACAAATTAAGCAGGAGATTACCCAGGCAGTGGCCCTCGGACCAGTCCGGACAGGGCAGGAGATTAAGAACGTGCTCTACACCGCAGCCGGGGAGAATGGCCCTTCCTGGAGCCTTTGGCAGAGAGCAGATGGGGAATCCCGAGGCCGACCTCTAGGCTTTTGGAGCCGGGGATACAAAGGCTCTGAAGCTAACTATACCCTGACTGAGAAGGAGATACTGGCAGCGTATGAAGGAATTCGAGCTGCCTCAGAAGTGGTTGGCACTGAGACATAGCTCCTCCTGGCACCTCGACTGCCAGTGCTGGGATGGATGTTCAAAGGAAAGGCTCCCTCCACGCATCATGCAACAGATGCCACGTGGAGTAAATGGGTTGCGTTGATAACACAACGGGCTCGAATAGGGAACCGCGACCCCCCAGGATTAGTGGAAATGATCATGAACTGGCCAGAGAGCAAAGATGCTGGGATGTCACCAGAACAAGAGGTGAAACGTGCTGAGGAGGCCCCACCATATAACGAGCTGCCAGAGGAAGAAAAACAATATGCCCTGTTCACTGATGGGTCTTGTCGCATTGTGGGAAAACATCGACGATGGAAGGCTGCAGTGTGGAATCCCACACGAGAAACCACTGAAGCTGTTGAGGGACAAGGTGAATCAAGCCAGTTTGCAGAGGTGAAAGCCATCCAATTGGCTTTGGAGATTGCTGAGCGAGAAAAGTGGCCGAGGCTCTATGTCTACACTGACTCGTGGGTGATGGCAAGTGCCCTGTGGAAGTGGTTGCAGCAATGGAAACAGAACAACTAGCAACGCAAGGGCAAACCCATCTGGGCCGCTGAAGTATGGCAGGACATTGCAGCCCGGGTGGAGAACCTTGTTGTGAAGGTGCGCCATGTGGACGCCCATATACCCAAGAGTCGAGCCACTGATGAACATCAGCATAACCAGCAGGCAGACCAAGCTGCTAAGATTGAGGTGGCTCAGGTGGATTTGGACTGGCAGCGTAAAGGTGAACTCTTCATAGCCCGGTGGGCCCATGAGACCTCGGGCCACCAAGGCAGAGATGCAACATATAGGTGGGCTCGAGATCGAGGGGTGGACCTCACCATTGACACCATCGCAGAGATCATCCACGGGTGTGAGATATGTGCTGCAATCAAACAAGCCAAACGGGTGAAGCCCCAGCAGAATGAAGATCGATGGATGAAATATAAATATGGAGAGGCCTGGCAGATCGACTACATCACACTGCCACAGACCCGCCGAGGCAAGCGCTACGTGCTCACAATGGTGGAAGCAACCACTGGGTGGCTCGAAACTTATCCAGTGTCCCATGCCACCGCCCGAAATACCATCCTGGGCCTTGAAGAGCGAGTCCTGTGGCAACACGACACCCCAGAGAGGATTGAGTCGGACAATGGGACTCACTTCTGAAATAACCTCATAGATGCCTGGGCAGAAGAACACGGCATCGAGTGGGTCTACCACATCCCCTACCACGCACCAGCCTCTGGGAAGATGGAGCGCTACAATGGGCTGTTAAAAACTACATTGAGAGCAATGGGGGGTGGAACCTTCAAACACTGGGACACACATCTGACAAAGGCCACTTGGTTAGTCAACACAAGAGGATCTGCCAATCGAGCTGGCCCGGCTCAGTCAAAACTTCCACGTGTTGTGGACGGGGACAGAGTCCCTGTGGTGCACATGAGGGACCTGCTGGGAAAAATGGTCTGGGTTAGTCCTGCGCCGGGCAAAGGCAAACCCATCCATGGGATTGTTTTTGCTCAAGGACCTGGGTGCACCTGGTGGGTGATGCAGAAGGACGGAGAGGTCCAATGCGTACCACAAGGGGACTTGATTGTGGGTGAAAACACACCGTGAGTTATACTGTGCTTTTGTTAATTTTTCTTTGTCAATGCTAATTGCTAAGTGGCAGCTGGATGTGACGCGCATGGTATAGAATAAAGGGGTGGATTATGTCCTGGTTTAACCAGGATAGGGTTAAGTTTCCCCAGCAGTGGGGGGGAGCTCTAGCCGGTTATTCAGATACCATGCGGACGTCACATCCTGGCAGGTCACATTTTTTCCTGGCGCGGAGCGCGGTACACTCGTGGTTTTGTACATCGTGCTTCAAACTGCTGTATTTGGTAGCTATTTTGCTCTGTTCATTGCTATCACTATTACTGTTATTGTCATTGTTGTTGTTGGTTGTGTTGCTATTGCACTGTTGTATTAAACCTTTCCTTATTTCAGTCTTGGGGCTTTGTATTTCACTCCCTTTGTGGGGGAGGGGCAGCGGCCGCGTGGTCTCAGACCCCGGCAGGGGCTAAACCACCACAGTGATTTAAATATATGTACTGTAATGTCATCAAGACACTTGAGTAGGAAGATTGCTTCTGTTGGGATCACAGCTGTTTTTCTTGGAATAGTGTTTTTAAATTGTGGCCCACTATAAAACGCATCCTACAGACATTCCCAACCTCTGCCCCAACCCCTACAAGGAAAGGATGAGTAGGATGTGTAATCTGTTGGTACCTCAGGTGTTCTGAAAAGGAACTATGTTTCTATGCTGACATATGGGAAAGATTTCCCCCTCCATCTCCCTTGTTTACTCACAGGCTCTTCACATAGCCTCTGGCCATTTTTTCCCCAAGATTTCCATCCCGAGTACCTCCTTCTTTGAAATTTGGAACTGGAATTTAGAAACTTGCAAAGTGAACCTTGAAGGGGACCAAAAGTGACCTTTTCTTTCTCCTGCACCCTCCACAGCTAGTACATCACCTGGCTGACAGAATTTGGTTCATTTAAAAACTCATTAAAAGTGAAAGATTACCAGCTAAATAAGCTTCCTTTTCTCCTTATCTAGCAGAATAGAATATGGCTTTGCACAGCTTTTAGAGTATTTTTAAAAGCTTCATTTAGGACTCGCACTAGAAATAGCCACAGTCCTGGAAAGGAATAAGGGAATGGAAATGCAAGAAAGAGAGAAAGAGCAGCTCCACAACTTGCTTCTGCAGCACTTGGTTTGTTGGACTCCCTTCATGAGACAATGGGAGGGTTGGAGCCATTTCAGCCTCTGTTTCAGCTCTGATAATGCTACTTCACATGGGGCACACAGGAATCGCATGCAACGGGTGTGGCAGCCCTGCCATGCCCAGCAGTGTGACATGTACCTAGGGCTGGTCATTTACAGAGAGGTAGGATGGGATAATATCCAATACTCTTTGTGAAGAGCTCAAGAGGAGCCTTAGCTTTTCCCAGATCTGTTTTTCTCTAGCACAACCACCAAAGAGCAGAACTGATAACTCTCCTACCCCATACAACGCTACATGCAAGTCTAAATCACAAAGGCAGACTCAAAACTAGTTCTTTCACATGCTGGCAAATAGGCAAAGTACAGAGTAAATTGCAGCTACAGAAAGTTAGGATATTTTTGTATGATTCTGGAACATTTCATTAACAAATATAAAGGGAGACATATATGGCTCTTGTAACCATGTGTTAATGATGAAGTACAACATCAAGAATTTTAATTTTACTGGAATTACAGTTGTCAAAATAATTGCATTACTTAATTTAAAATTCTTCATTGGAGAATGGCCCAAGCTATATCTCTGTTGCTCAAAATGTTTTATTGTGTAATCACTGTGGTTTTTTGATGAGTAATTTCTTTAATGTTATGCTATATATATGTATTGCAAAACTGTGAGTGATCTTTGTTTTTATACTGTACTGTGTTTTGCATATAAAATACATTATGCATATTCTCTCTTTCTCTCTCTCTGTCTCCAACTCCTACCTCCAGAAAGCAGAGAATGAAGACCCAGTGTTCCCTAGTGTCTGTGATTTTTTTAGTTTGTTCAAGCCTCCAAACTTCTTTGTTTCCCAGACTATCTATCTGTAAAATAACTGTAACAGTCTTGACCATGCAGCTAGTTTAGATTCCTGGACTGAAGACTGATACAGTGCATTAGGTATGTCAGCCTCAGCCTCTTCCCTTTGCTTCTGCTCTTTTCCCCTGATACACTGGCAGCTTGGAGAATAAGCAGGAATTATTTCTTGCAGGGGAATAATCCTTCCCAGGCTGCTTAAATTAACTTTATGCAGAAAATGGCCATGCTACATCATAGCCAGGACCATAATGTCTTGACAGAAAAGGATGATGAAGTATTCCCTTTCTCTTATGGCATCTTTCTCTTTCTCTGGATGCTGATCTGCCGTGTCTGTCTGCCTGTTTTACTCACACCAAATCATATGTTCACTTTGACTGAGCTTCTTCTGAAAATATATTGACTTATTCTGTTCAAAATATACAATTTATTGGTTTGTGTGTCCAAGGATGAACTAGATGATGTTGGCAATGGTTTTGCATTCCGGGAAGCTTAAGGATGTTGAAAACAGATATGGCAGAGATCAGACACCAGGTAATGGGGTTTTGCTGTCCCCCTGTAGAGGAACAGATCTATAATCAGCACCAGTTCAATATCAGAAGACATTTGAGGATGAGGCCATGGAGCTGCCATAGCACAGTTCAGAAGAAAATCCATGACTTAAAGTATTTTTTTTCTTCTGTGGTTTCTTCATCTGATTAAAATAGCAGACCATTAGTGCTCTGTTCAGGTCTGCATTGTTGAACAGGTGAAGCAGAGAGTATAACCTATAATGGGAGGTATAGGGAATGACAGAGAGACAGATACAGACACAAAGAATAAAATCCAGTCTGGGAAATCACACATAACCTGAAATTATTTGTAAGTAATGGATGTGATGGTGTTGTGATGCAAACTGTGATGCCACGTGGATTTCAGTGGAGTTGCGCTGACTTACATTCTCTGAGGATTTAATCCCCAGACTATCAAACTATTCATGCTGCAATGGTGGAATTAAACTAACCTTGGAGAGCTACGAAACATGCATTAACAAAACAGTCCACAGAAACCTGGAAGGCAAAGTAGTACAGCAATTCTCAGCAGCACGCTGTGAAGTACACAGTCTGAGTGTGATGGAAACAGTTAATTGGTAAATAAAGCTGCTAAATATTGTCTGTGCATTTAGATAATGCACTGAAGGGTTTCTCATTGTGCAGAGGAAATAGGTACACTTCCAACCACCCTGATTCACCCTTGGACATTTCATGACTATTTCTTATCGCTCAGTTGAGCATAAATTCATAGATTTTACGGTTAAGGGAGCTTGAGATGGGCTGCTATATTTTCAGCACTTAGTTCTGCCACTTCTTATTGGACCATCTGCTGTCACCTTAAAGAGACAAGTGTATATTATCAAGGTAAACATACAAATCACTCCTGCTTTTGATATTAAAAAAAAAGAAACCTTTAAATGTATTGATCTGAATGTGTCAATAATGTTACAGAGATAAGTCCTTGAAAAAGAAAATAGCATAAATACTGTCTGTGCAGATTCAAACAGGATACTTTCACCATAAAAATGGTTGCTGTGTACAGATCTTTACAATTTATTTCTTTCAATGAAAACATGAAATTCATTCTTGTTCCAGTAAGATAACTTTAAAAGGAATGAAAAGAAAGAAAATGTTAAATTTATCACAATTATTTTTAAAAGTGAGTGGTATTAACTACACTATGATTAAAAGTTAATGTTTCAGGGACTGAGTGCATCTGAAAACAGATGAAGAGACTGCGACATTCATCTCTGTGCACACAAAAGAGATTTATATGCACAAATATATGTGCACACATGTAGGCAGGATGCCATAGTTTCCAATTCTAGAAAAAGAGATGTATGTGACACATAGTGCTAGGGGAAGGATCATTGAACTTTGAAGTAAAACTAAATCTCATCCCTGTTTACATATGTGTTACCTAAGACTGTGATAATACTATGGAACTAGACAATAATTACTGTATATAAGATGTATGGAATGAATAAATCTGCTGTCACACTTCCTTCTGTAGTTTCTGTTATTAATACCTTGATCTTATATATATCTTTAATTGTTGGGGGTTTTTCTTACTTTATTGGAAAATACTGTTAGCTGTATGATGGATATGCGGAGTCTACCTCGTTCAGAGATGCTTAACGTAATGGACAGCTAATTTAAGATACATGATTGGCAGATGACACGACTGGTGGGAAAATAAATATAAAGTGTATATTTGAACATAACATGCTGTATTATAGCAAATATATTTGAAATTAATTCTTTTCATTGCCTAGATCAATACCATAATGATTTGAAAAATCAGTACTGATTAAAATGGAAACGCTTATAAACAAAATACACTAAAGTTTCTCAAATTAATTTCCCCACCTCCTAAACATTTAAAATATAATTCACAAAAGAGTTTGAGCATCTTGTTTCTTTTGAGGCAGTGTAATCATACATATTTTCATTCATATCTGATACTACAAAAGCCACAAAAAGATTCTATTGTTAGTATGTGCCATATTATTGGTATTAACACACTCTAAATATGTGGAAATCTCATTCCAGCGGGGTTTTCTGTTTAATTTGTTCCCCTGTGATAATTACAGTTTTTGTCTGAGATGAGAGTCTTTTTTGTTAAGCTCCAGTGCTTCTGTGCAGTCCAACTGTTATGCTGAGAAGTAAATGAAAAAGCCTGTGCTCAAAAGCAATGGAAATAGGCCTCAGTACATTCATTTTCAGGTCTCAGCTTTGTGCAGAATAAAAAGACACAGTGTGGTTTTGAAAGACGGTGTCCTATTGATGTGTCAGAAATTATGGTAATTTTCCATTGAAAGATGGTAGTCCCTCCAAAGAGTTAATTTTGTTTTATTAGTGTATTTGGCTCTCATTAATTGTTTGTATCATGAACAATTTAAGAAACAATTACATATGTATACATGTACACATGCATGCACACTTAGGTATATGTATATACATGTATGTGCGTATATATGTATTGCTCTTTACCCTAATTTCATTTTACCAAGGTAAACTAAAGTAAGGCAATGTGTTTTAAGATTAGCAACATAAACCAGTAACCTATATGCTGGTTTCCTCAAGTATGAACCATGTTAGTGAGTAAAGAAAATGGTGTGGAGCACCACTGTCCCTTAGATGATATCTGTCATCTCCTCCTGTATCTACCACATAAATAAACATTGGATGCACAAAGAATGATTCAGTCTTTTAATTTTCTTCTTTCATACAAATACATACACACACAGAGTGATGGAATAGAGAAATATCCTTACTGACCTCGCAAATGGCAGGAAGCTAGGAAGAACCACAAGCACATTGCAAGAAAGGCTTAGACTTCAAAATGACCTTGACAGATTTGCAAAATGGTCTGGAAAAGTGAAGGGGGAGGGAGGATGAAATTCAAGAAGGACAAGTGCAAGCCACTACTTAAAAGAGAAATGATCGATAAATACAGGATGAGAGTGTAGCTAGTCAGGCAGAAATTTTTCTAAGAAATTGGTAGCTATATGGGTCATGCTTGCTGCAGGCTGGACATGTGTTAGGAGTGTCAAATTTTGGAGGAGAAGATAAAATTTACTCTGTGGTGTACATGCAAGAAACAATATACATAATATTGAAAACAAAATAATCTTTTTTGTTTACTCAACATTGTGGAAGCATTAATCAAAATACCCAAGTACCACACTTCAGAAGTGATGTGGATCATTTTGACAAGAATGATCAAAGGCCTAGGACCAGCTCCAAAAAAGACTGAATATATTTAGTTCATCTAAAGAAAATAAAGAAGGAAATCATGGTACAGTCTTCAGAGAAGAGAGAATAACCTGTTCCTCATATTCCTGATCATTCTGAAAAGAAGGCATGGACTCAAAATCCAACAAGAAAGATTCTGCTTAAACATCAGAAGAACAATGCAGCATTATTGCAGGTTGGTCTGGGGCGTGGAGAGACAATTTGGTGGATACAGGAACACTGTGGTGGATACAATGTAATCTTTAAGAATGAGTTAAACAAATCATAGAATCATAAAATGGTTTGGGTTGAAAGGGACCGTAAAGATCATCTAGTTCCAACCCTCCTGCCATCGGCAGGGACACCTTCCACTAGACCAAGTTGCTTAAAGCCCTGTCCAGCCTGGCCTGGAACACTTCCAGGGATGGCGCATCCACAGCTTCTCTGGGCAACCTATGCCAGTGTCTCACCACCCTCACAGTAAAGAATTCCTTCCTAATATCTAATCTAAATCTACCCTCTGTCAGTTTAAAACCATTACACCTCATCTTATCCCTACTCTCCCTGTTAAAGAGTTCCTCCCCATCTTTCCTGTAGGACCCCTTTAAGTACTACTAGAAGGCTGCTATAAGGTCTCCCCAGAGCTTTCTCTTCTCTAGGCTGAACAACCCCAACTCTCTCAGCCTGTTCTCATAAGGGAGGTGCTCCAGCCCCCTGATCATCTTCATAGCCCTCCTGAGGACTTGGTTCAACAGGTCCATGTCCTTATGTTGGGATCCCCAGAGCTGACCACAGTACTCCAGGTGGGGAGTAGGTGAAGTAGGTGAAGATTGTTCACTACTCCACACACCCAGTAGGTGGGGAGTAGCGGACAAGCAGATCTTGACTTTTGGAAGGGGATTGTCAACAAGATGACCTGAACACCCTCTAGCCCCACTTTTCTGCCAGTTACATAGAATACAGTCTCTGCTTCCGTGTCCTATTCCTCTGCTTTCACTTCAAATGTCCCACTGCACATGTCACTCTCTCATTCCTTTTTTTTTGTACAAGCTCTTTCTTTTCCCCTTCCTTTTTCCATGATAGTGCTTCTATGCTGCTCTCTTTTCTTCTCTGTGCATTGATTTGCTCCACATTCAGTCTTCCAGTCTCTGTCTCTCTTCAGTCACAGTGCATCTCTTTCCCTTCTCTCTTAGCTCCTTTCTGTCTCCTCTCCCTTTAATTCTCTCTCTTCTTGCCTCCTCCTGTCTTTCAAGAGAAGCCTGGAGCTGGATACTCCCACAGGTAGTCATTCCTCTTCTGGGATTTCAGAGATGGAAGGGGAGGGGTTAGGCCTGCTGCTTTTTCCTGGTTCTTGGTTTGCAAGTTGGGCAAGGGGAAACAGCAGCAGGGCAGCAGTATCTGCTGCTGAGGGAAACTCAGAGAAGAGATGCCCATCGAGCCCCAGCTGTTGCTGCTAATTGCCTTTCTCTGCCCCAGCATGGGGGTGGCAGGTTAACCATAGATTATTTGTTTACTGTAGCACCTGGTCTATGCTTATTTTCACTCCTCTTGGACTTTCATCCCCTTCACTACCCCAGGGCAAAGAACTTTGTTTCAACCTTCAGCCTCTCAGGAGTGCTGAAAGGGAACATCATCTGCTTTTTAAGACATTTTTGGGAGAAACCTTTTTCGGGGGGAGAGGGGAAAGATCTTTCTTCTCCTCTCTGGTTTATCAATTCGTCCTTGTCTTGGATTAATCTAGAGTGTGTTGTTGCACAGCTCCTGCAATGGTCTCTTCCCCTGGGACAAAGCATGGGCCCTGCTGCTCAGCATACGTAAGAGCCCTATCTTAGCATATTTGTTTCTTCTTTTCCTGTTTCATAATTGATGTTGGTCGTGCAGTAGTTTATACAGAAACTCACAGATGTCACAAGCACACTCACACATGCATGTATCCGTTCGGGCATGCACTTGGCTCCAAACCACCAGCATTTCCTCAGCAAGCATATGGGATTGGATCTTGTAGCCCTTTCTCTGATCTCTCTAGAGGGACTCCACAAGAATGACCTGACTACACTGCTACTCCCTTCTCCCTTCTCACAAGGGTTTTCACTTGCCAGCTGGTGCCAGGAACTGCTTTAACTGGTTCTGAAAAATTAATCCTCTCTGGGACTGTATTAGCAGTATGATGTTCCTGTTACTGTAGGGTGTCAGCTCGGCACAGTCACTTGGATGTTGCGAGTTGGGAATCCTGCCACCAATAAAATCAGACACCATGCATGTACATAGTCTTTTGGCTGCTCAGAGTATGAGCAGTATGATGACCACTCACCAATTAGCAAGGCCCATTCAGGGGGGTAAAACTGCCAAACAAAGAAGGAGTTTGGTGGGTCCCCTACTAGCCACTACAGCAAACGCCGTCTCCTGTGTGGGAGCTCCCTTCTTCTGTGTCTGCACTGCCACTTCAGCGCCAGGACCCTCCTCCCAAACTCCGCCAAAGAAGCTGGCAAAACACTTCTCACCACTGGCTCTGGCTCCACTTGTGGTACAGACAGGCTGAGGCAGCCCAGCAACGTGGCAGGGCTGACCCGTCGGACCTGATGGCTGCCAGCACAGTCTGTCAGGCAAACAAACAAACAGAAATCCCAACGAAAATAAGAGTGATTGAACCAGCCCACAGCAATAAAAGAGTCCTGAAGGGTTTCAGGAAACATATTTGTCACCCAAAAAAGAAAAAAAAAAACCAAATCAACAGCAACCAAAACTAGACATAGCAGATTCACCACATCTCTTTCCCCTCTTGCTCCAGCACCAGTCCATTTTAAACATACTGTGGTTACCTCTGTTATGTGGTGGGTACCCTTTGTGAAGACCAAATAAACAAACAACACACACACTTCAGTAATGCAGGAGCTGCTCTCAGACTGCATATTGGCTCCGAGCCACATCTCCCACAGTAAGGGGAGTGTGGAAATGCACAGCCTTGGCAGCAGCTTCCAGTGCCTCAGGCTCTCACAGTTTATTTTATTTATTTATAGGATTTTCTACGGCACTCGTCACCCTCATATCTAAGCATCTTAGAGGTATTAGCAGACTTACCCTCGCAACCCCTTTTTGAGGTAGAAAGTGTTATTATCCCCATTTTATAGATAGAGAACTAATAGCTCACCAACTTGCTCAGATTCAGAAGGAGAATTTAGCAGAATTAGGGACTGGACAACAGACCCCTGAGTTCCAGTCCTGAGCTTTAACCACAGAAATCTCCTTCCAGGGGCATTAATGAGATCGATGAAATACAGAGAGGAGAACATCATGGATATATTTGACTCCTGTTTTTTTTCTACAGTGCCAGGTTTAGCATGTGCTAAATACATACACAGAAAATTAGGTAAAACTGTGTATTCACATTTTCCCTTATCTCTGAGGTCTGAATAGGGATATTAATATGGCACACCTTTTCCATTAGTGTATTTAATAAAAGTGTCTGAGATATTTTAGACTTGCATGTAGCCAAAGTCTAACATGTTTTTGGCATGACACTAATCCTAAATTAGTTGCTCTATGTTTATTTTTATTTTTTGTTTCTGTTTGTGGTTCATTTTTCTAATTTGAGGACAATCTGGCACTGCTCTGAAATAAGATTCTTTTTTCATTCCATTTTTTCCCCATGTCCTCTCAGTTGGTAACTTCAATAATTAAACTGTCTGTCATGCAGCTATTTCAGTGTTCAAATCGGGCAATGCTATAAAGATTTGTGTCTCTTGCTCTCCATCAGAGATGCTTTACCACTGTACAGAAAAGCAGCGGATACTACTGTGTGTCAAGAAACCAAGAGGATCCCATGTCTCTGCAAATGAACCATGTATTTCCAGGGTTCAAAGGACAATGAGAAAGACAGAATGAGTCATGTGACTTTTGGGTTGCACTCTGATAAATGGCAGGTCAAGGAGGGTTGTGTTTAATAGTATATTCTTCAATGAAATGTCACTTTTTCCTCAATGTGTCCTCTGTGTGAGCTAATTAAAATCATGTTTTACTGCAATGTCAGCACATGAAGTTGCTGACTTTCTTGTTGTCTTCTACATAGTACAAAATGAATGTTGTCATTTGATAAATTCAGGATCTTAAAGGTTCTGTCTGATGGGGTCTAATGTATGCTGCTCTATATATGTTTAATGCTTTCAAACTACCCCTCTTCCTTTGTTCAAATCACAGCATTCATGACCTGTACATAGTGTTCTCTCCTGCCATCCTTAAGCCTCACCCTCCTCAAAATTAACAGAATTTAAAAAAAAAAAAAAGTTCAAGCAAATATTGGTATTGCTTTCCTTCCAGATTGGTTTAACTTAGTCTTTAAGCAATGTGTCCAAAAGCCACACTTATATGCATCCAATAAGATTTGGCTGTACAGATGTTAATTTTCTTATTTTTATACTGATGTCGGAGTGTGTTTGCTATGTTAATTTGAAAAGAAATTCTTCCACCTTATACGACATCTGATAATAAGCAGTAGTTAAAGAGTACACGTATAGAAAACACGGGATTCATTTCTCTAAACAGCAGCCATTGTTTGATTGGCACCGGGATTCTTATTTGTAAAGCTATTGGAAGTTGCTGTTAATGGTACTTCTCATCTCAGTAACAAGAACGTGAATCAGAAATAAACTACCTGCTACTGCCTGTATCTTTGCTTTCATTATTTCTATTATTGTATCCTGTAAAGTTCCTTGCCTTTTTTTTCCCTTTTTGTTTCTTTTTTCTTTTTTTTCCTTTCTTCTTTTTTTTCTTTTTTCTTTTTTTCTTTTTTTTCTTTTGTTTCTTTTTTTCTTTTTTTTTTCTTTTTTTTTTCTTTTTTTTTTTTTAATTTAAAAAAAAAAAGCAGAACCAGTATCTCTGTTTACAGTAAATGACAAAGAAAAAAGTTCCAGGTTTGGCCTGAAGCCATATCACCTTGCACTGTGATCCACATAGACCTCATGAGTTAGTTTGGGACCGGGTCGGTTCTTCAGTGAGAAATCTCCACAGTTTATTTTATTGACAGGTGCTACAGAAATGACTGGTGGTGATTTAAGCAACTGCTCAGTCCAAGGTGTACCTTCACCCTCCTCCCCACTCCCTTCCTCATCCAGCTCTCCTCTTGAGTGTTGAGGGGCAGTGTGCTGCTGACTTCTGGCTGAGATACAAAACACAGGTCTCAAAGAAATTCTCTCACCTCCTAAGGACCTGATCCAAAGCCCATTAAAGCTGATGAGAGCCTTCCCATTGACTTCAGAAGGCCTCAGATCCAGTCCCCCAGGGAAAAGATGTTAACACTCACATGCACATCCTTAAACCAGCCAGGAGAGAACTTCCTGAAATCAATATCTATCAATATTGGCACCTAAACCCCTAAAACAAAACAAAGACACTACTTGTGAGTCCTGGTGGCTGCAGGAAAAAAAAAAAAAAAAAAGAAGAAGAAAAAGAGATAGAAAACAAGCCCTTGGGAGATGCTGTTACCTAAAATAAGCAGCTGAGTGTGAGCAGTGACCACAACACCTAGAAAGCTATAACCTAACCTTACCGTGTTTGTACTTTGCTTTGCTTTACTGTATTCCCAGCTCCGCACTGAATACACTAAATGACTCACATTACACACACACTGCAACAAAGGCAGTTATACCCCAATCTTCATTAAGGTCTTAATGCAGCAAGGTACTTAAGCACATGCCTAACTTTAAGTACAAGGGAAGTCTAATTAACTTCAATGGGACTGCTCACTTGCTTTAAGCTAGGCATGTGCTTAAGTACCTTGCTGAAACTGAGCCTAATACTCCAGGTGCTACCATTTATACAAGTGTCATTAAACACAGAGTTAGTGTACTTACATACACAAACTTTCTAACCCCTAAAACCAGATCATTAAATTATAGCACTTACTAGAAAACAGCAAAGGTGAGCATGTTGATGAAGCATCACGTATAGTAACAAAGACAGTAAGCATTAAAGCAATCAGAAATCCAATATCCCATGCACATTTTCAGCACTCCACCTGTGGTTTGTATATGTATACTGGTTCCTTCAGGTTTCAGTAGCCAGAGACTTCAGACTTCTGAAAGGACAAAGAAAAAGATCTTGATCCAAAAATAATATGTGACTTAGATATGAAAGAACAAAGAACTGAAACTGGAAATGGTTAGTGCTGCAGGGGCAAAGCAAAGATTGAGTTTCTTAACAGTCAGGTTTTGTACTTTCAAGCACTTATGTGATTTTTCAGCCTTCTGAATTTCCTGTATTTTTAATGTCTGTTTAATCATCATCAGATGGAATGTAAGCCACTCACTTGCTGTGTGACCAAAGGCAAGTTGCTTGACCTGTTCTTTACTCCTCTTATCTGGCTGTATAATCCAGTATAAATGGGAGCTCACTGAAAGCTAGAATCTGTGTGTGTGCTGAGCAGAAGCACTTGGCTAGTCTACATGTTAGTTCATCACCTGCTTTGTCAGGGTCAGAAAAGAATTTACTGGGAAAGGACAACCTGTCCTAGGCCAGGCAGGTTTTAATGCTGCCCACTCCCTGTGACAATTTTTTGAGCTGCATTTCTTCATTAAGAATTGCAGCACAAAACCATAAACTGCAAATTTGGAGCTGCACAGGGGATTCTACTTAGAAACCTAGGATCTCAAAAAATGAGGTCTCCTTCCTGCTTTCTCAATCCAGCTCCCAGCTTGACCAAGGGACTGGCATAATTTCCCTGTGAGTATGTGGTTAAGAACCTGAAATTATGCATAGATTGTGGATTATGCTTGGATATTTCTATCTGGTAAATATAATTGTGAAATAAAGTTTGCCTCATGCTCAGGACAGTATGGAATGACTGCCTCAGAATGAACACCAAGGATTTAACCCACAGGCAATGGGGAGAGGGAGACCAGGGAAATTCAGTCTTTAGGATGAGAAGAGAGAGAGTAGACAAAGCTAATTGATGTGACTCTCATTTTATATATGACAGTTAAATACTATGGTGATGAGTACAGAACTGGTTTTTTTCTTCTTTCAATTGATTAACTGATTATTTTGCCAAAGTCAGTAGCAAATGTCTCTGACCTCATCGTTTGCTGAAGCAACTGTATTGTCACCAGCACTGGAGTGGAACATTGCTAACTGAATGGATTAAGAAAAGTGCTCAAAAATAATGCTGAAATGTACTCAATCTTTGGTAACAAAACCAGTTACTGTAGAAAAGGAAATGTTGAAAAGAGCATCACACTGGACCATTGCTTCAAATAATGATTTGTTAAACACCATTCTACCTATCTGTTACTCTACCTACTGCTCAGTGTTGACCAGTTGAATGCTCTGAAAAATAATCGGATACTTGTAAACAATATTTTTTAGGAATAATGACATAGAAAGCCTTTCTAGACAGTCTTTCACAGTGAAGAAAGCTATGTATTTACAAAGTTATGCTATTACTCAAACAATATTTGAACATTGAAAATGGTTAAAAGAGGAGAAATACCTGCTGTCTTAGTTCTTTTTAAAGAGAAAAGTCCTTTGCTTGATTTTACAAGCAACATGTTGTTCTGTTGTCAGCCTTTCTGCATCTGTTATATCATGGGTCTTGACAACATCATAGGCCAATGTCCCTTCTGATTGAAGTAAAGTATTAAATTTTAGTATCCAGAACAAGGTGATATTTCAAAGGGCAGGCTATTATTGAGCTTTCAGGTGATAAGTCTCAAATTCTGAAATTCTGCATTTTATAGAGAAGCACAATTGCTGACTTAAAAAATAAGTTTATAAGAAACTGCCAAGCACAAATGACTAAAGTTCCCAATGCTGTGGACCTGATTAAAGCTAGGGGTCCCAGGGCAGGGTGCAGATTGCTTTTCTTGAGTTTTGCTGTGGCTTCTCCACTTCACAGAATAGGAAACACCTGTTGAAAGTGGTGTTAGAGAAGATTGTATTAAAATCAGGCCCAAGTCTCACTTAACAGACACAGAAGAAAAGTCCTGTAACAGATGTCAGTTTCTCACCATTAATAGATCTGCAGCAGTAAAGTAGTAATAATTGTATAATGCCATTGTAATACAGGATAAAAAAGTAATACACAGATTAGATGATTTCCTGAGAAATACTCTGCTTGAATAGTAGATTGCATGAGTACAGACATTTCCTGGTGTCACTAGCACAGAATTGTCCAGTTTTCAGGATGTAGATGGTGAATGCAAAAAACATTTACTTTAGGGATCATCAGGTTACATGTGTTGATCTTTCCTGCAGGTAAACAGCAGACTAAGAAGTGACATACCTATCACTTGGAATGGATGTAGGTCCTGTCTGAATAGTGAAGTCTGAATTTTTTCCCCAACAGGTTCAAAAGGATGCAACTGTCTAGTGCTGAGAAAAGAAAATGTGAATTGCAAAAGGTGGACATGACAGATGGGTGTTTGGTAAACAGTCAACACAAAATTCTGTGGTGTTCACTTCAGCTGTGGAATAAACCAAGATCCTCTTTTCCACAATAAGGGTTTGTGAAAAGAAAGAGACCACCTAAAAGGAGCTTTCACACTTGTTCACCACAAAGAGGAAAACCCTCAACTGATAACTATCACAGAAAAATCAGAGGTAAACACGATTCCCTTTCCCGAACAAGATTCATGGCATCAGGGTCATTCTATTCTATGTCACCCACTATCAAGACAGCAATGTCCTTCTCATGAACCATGTAATTCATTCCATCTTCCTTCCACTGTCTCCCGTAAAAAAATCCAGTTTCTATAAGGAAGATGGGGGGGGTGGGGGTGTGGGGTGTTACAAAAGACAAGAGAAAGTAGAAAGACAATTGAAAAACAAGAAGGTAAATTAACAATGAATTTCTGCAGAACTGAGCCAAAGTTGGAAAACCACAGAGTAAAGCCAACCTTTTTGTCTGATCTTACTGCAACTAACGAAACATTAACTATAATACATAACCATTGGTGATCATATTTCATTTGATAATCCATTAGGGCCTCGCATAGTTCTCTGCTTTTTTGTATAAAACATAATACTTTAGGGTGAGGAAGGCAGGCAGAAGGGGAAGAGGATTTGTACTCACACTGTGTGCTGGCACAATAATGTTCTTCCTGCTGAACTAATGGCTGTTCATAGGGTTTAGGTCAAAGAGTTTAATGGAACTTAGCTCTGGATGTCTCAGTAACTTCTTAGATTCTGAAACTAAACTACTTTAGTCTTAAAATACAAATGATGATGGTCCTGATAAGGAGACACATTCCCAACCTGTCTTGAGAGTGAAATATATGATGAGAATGCTAAAACAGACAATAACTTTCTTCCAGCTAATGCTGGGAGAGATGACTGTTCCTTACCACAGATGAATTCACTGTTTCCCGCAGTTCTCCAAAGCAGAGAAGAAGTGGATGTTTGTACTCGGAATGTTTGTTACATTTTATTTAACCTCTGAGATATAAAGATATATATATTTAAAGAAATACTGAACATACATACCTGTATGCATTCTGCTTTTTTTGTTATGTGGCAATCAATTTGTGGAGAGAATGTAAAGGTCCCCTCACCACATGACATTCCAAGATGCAATGTAAAATACCTTGCTCCTATGTCAGCCACAAATGTCACTTTTTCAAAGTAGAAATCTCTATTAAATGGTTTCCTTTTTCAGACTTTCCATTGTTACCTTCCTCTATCTCTCTAAAAAGTTCTTCTCATAACATAAAACTAACATTACAGACCAATCTATTTGACAATCCAGATTTCTCCACTAACATAAATCTGCTGCTTCTGCCTAATTTTACTGCATATTGAAGTTTCCTTATTTATGTCCTATAATTGCACTTATATCCACCAACTTGTATAAGTTCCCAATTAAATCATATTTTGTTGTTTCCAGACAGGAATATCCTGAAGTTTCTTTCAATGGAAGGACAAGACTTCTTTCATTTGAAATTGGAAAGAAACAAAGAAAACTTTTAATTCTCTTTCATAAAATTGCCTTTCTTTTTTTTCCTGAGTTGGTAATCTCTGTCCTGACAGGTCTGGATAGTTTCCCTAGTCAATGCAGAGGAAAATAAATATGAAGGATAAGGAGAACAGCTGCCTTTGCTTCAGAGAAGAGAAAAAGTCTGTAACATATATTACCAATTGCGCACTAGAAGTTACTTTTATAGCGTTTGTAGAAGAAAGAAACAGCAATGAAATTATTCTAGACAGTTTTTGAATATTCAAGGTATAAAGGAGGAAAAGGACAACTCAGATTTTCACATTAGTGGACTTTCGATAGGCAGCTGCATCTTTGTAAAGCTAGCCTAAAGTAGGGTTAAATTTTAGCATGCTCCACTAGCAGCTATCACTTTGTACAAAGTAAGAGGCATTGCAGTTATGCTGTCTGGTTTGACGGACTGAAGTGAGATCTCCAGAAGACTGCAGTTGAAGCAAAGTGCAGCAAGGTGCAGCAAGATGTAGCAAGGTACCAAAAGCAAAAATTTGATCCTGCGCTTCACCTGTTGAATGTCTCAGAAGAGGCATTGCAAAAGACTGAGGCATCCCACATCTGCTCTGATCTAAGGGACAGTGTCTATGCAGACTCTTCCATACAAGACCCATGTTAAAATATGACACACAAGTTTTGTGCTTTCTGTTGCATCTGGGATGATAGGTTCCTTTTCTTTTCACCTTGTTATACTGCCTCATGTGTAAAAGAGCATCAGCTGGCAGGTAAATAGGGAGGGGGTCACTTTGCTGTTGTATGATGCTGAGAATGGGCTGCACAGAGTGTACTGGCGACCGATCCATGTATAAAAGGCACAGAAGGCTTATGCAGGTGGGAGATGTGAGAAAGAGGAGACACTGACAGCTGAAGTGATTGTTAGCTGGGGCCCTTAACATCTAGCTAGTGCTTGTATGCTAATGTTTGAGTGCTGCATGGGTGCAGATTTGAGGTAATTTTGCAGTTCCTCTTGCACTGGAGCAAGAGATTTTCCACTTTTCCTCTACAGATATATTCAGCTTCAGGAGTGTCTTGTGCCAACTTTCACACACAGTTACCTAAGATCGTGCCAGCCCTTTTGCTTCTCTTGAAATTCCCCAAGCAGCAGGTACAGAACCTCGAGATTGTAACACCCTTGTGAATTGCTGCGGGTAGACAAAGAGTCTGACTCCCTTTTCTTCTTACAAGGGTGTAAATTGGGAATGTTGTCACTCAGCTGCAACTTGAATGGCACTGTCTGATTGGCCTTGTACACCCAAGGAGAGAATTGGGTACAAAAGGATGAACAGAAGGAAGCGGGAGAGCTTCTGCATGGGCTCCTCTCTGCAGCTGGGAACAGCTGATGTAGAATCTGTATTTTCTAACAGGGAATTATCCACCAAATTGCATCTACAGGGTTCATTTACTATACATAAAACTGAGAGTCAAGTTTATGCTTTGAGATTAAGCCAGAGGAGCAGCCTTATGCTACACTTTCTTCCTGTGTGTTAACACCGGTGGAGGAACATGTAACCTTTAGAGTAAAAAAAAAATGTATCTCTCTCCTCTGAAAATGTTACTGTTTTGAAAGATCTCAGAAGTGTGCTGGGTACATCACGACATATTAGGCTGTCTGTAACTGACATCTAAAGAAATATTTATGACTTTGGATTTTGTTTTATTTTGGGGTTTTTTGTTTGTTTTTATCTATCAATCTAGGTAGGACAAAAGAGGGCTCCATACTGGCATGATGTAAGGACACCTTAATCTTCTTGACTTAAATCTTTGTTTTCAGTCTTCACTGTCAGCTGTCCATTATGGGGAAATCTGAAGCCCAGTTTTGAGCTGGTGCGATGAGATAGCTGAGTGATTTTACAAACATAATATGGGTTCTTCTCCTTCCCTCAATCTTTTGGTTGCATGTGAGTCTCAATTGTGTTAGCCTTTTGTAGCGCTGTTCAACTAATAGAAACACACATACTTCCTAAAGAACACTTAGATCTGCCATAGATTGCTTTACTTTGGGTTTTATTTGTTTCCTTAGGAGAAAAAAAAACACCAAAAAACATCAAAAACCCCTTAACTATACAGAATTTTGTACTGAGGCATCATGGTTGAGATTTCTGAAGAAAGCAACATCTTGTACTGGAAATTACCATAGCTCTTGTAAACAGGTGATAAAAGTGCCTATCTCAGTGGTTATCAGCTTGTTCATGTGCGTAATTACTTCTTACAATGCAATAACCCTCTATGGCCTGACAAAATTGGTAAGGATGTTGCATTTTATTTATATTTTTATAGATATATTTGAGGATGAGTTTTACATGTATATATATGTGTGTGTATATATATATAAATCCAGCATATTGGTGGAGCAGTGAGATTTCCTCTCCTGAAAGCTAGAAAGAAATAAAGAAGAAAGTCATTACTAGTGGAAAATAGGGAAAAATAGGAGGGAGCAAGAACAACAAAAAAGAAGAAATCTGATACAGAGCTTGGATGCTGGGAGGAAGTACTGAGCTATGTATAACACTTCCACCATATACAAGAAAAGACCAGGAAGGTCCAGGTTAACTGAATCTAGTTGCAGAAAGCCATTTAAAAGTGAAAAGAATCAATTTAATTTACCACATTAAACAGATGAAAAAAGGGCAGTGCCAGATCTAATACAGATGTTTTTCAGTATAATGGGAAAATGAAGACATTTTCAAGCAACAAGGCTTGCAAGTCATAGTCTTGAAATGCTTAGATCAGGTGGCACTGTCTTTTAGAAAAGCAAGCTCTGTAATGATATTGATTGCTTCCAAGGCCATATTAGAGATGAAGACAAGTCCCAGGAGACAGGTTGTTGTCACCTTGACCTTGGGTCAGAGATAGACCACTGACCCCTGACACCCAGGACTTCTGCACAGCATCGTGATATCTTTCATGCCTACAGACAAAGTCAGCAGGGGACATGTGTCGATGTGGCTCTTGCCAAATCAGAATTGACTGGCCTGTAGGAAGCTGGAGAGCAGCGGGAAATGTGGGTTAAAGTATGTCAATAATGTTTCACAAGAACAATTTCTCCCAAGAATTGTAGCTGTTGGAATGTTTTGACATTTATTCGGTAGAGAAATGTAGCATGTTTTGTGAAGCACTTCAAGAGAGCTGCTGCTAACTGCTGCGGTATATTGATCTTCCTGTTAAATTGCATGGGCACACTTGGGAGATCATTGAGATTCAGGCAACAGGACAGAAAGGATCGGCTGCACCCGATGGTCACTAATGGTAATTGGTTTCGATCCTTGCACTTGAAGAAGCCGTGATTTACTCGGTTCACAGATGAATTGTAGACACTAAATATTTTGAAAAGAAAATATACTGTGATTTCTTTTTCTCATGTCATTTACAAATTATTGCCTCCACTTCTGAATGTTTCATATAAAGTATATAAATCCACATGACTGGATATAAAAAACATGCTAAGCAAAATTTCAAAGAATTCTCCCTCTTATCTGTGAAGCTTGTATTAGTGCAAAGCAAATGAACTTTCTGATCCTAATATAAATGAGTTAATTAAATAATTATAATAATATTTAGCAGGATCTTAAAAATTCATCAACCCTCTTAAGCCTCCCTATCATCAAAATACATCTTTTTTTCACTATACACATTCTTCTCTCTATCCCATTTGGTGGTATATCATTACAGTCTTAACATAACAAATGTTAAGAAGTGTATTGAAGGCAACTACAAAAGTAGAATAATGTACTTTTACAAGGCAGGTATGGATAGTAATGTAATATTGGAGTAAATTATACTAGGATGAAGAATCTGATATGAAAATTGGATACTAATGTTGATATCAGAGTAAATTATTGCTACAATACAGGATCTGATATAAAAATTGGAGTATACTTCCAAAAATGAATGTGGTGATAAGGCTGCCAAAATTCATGCCACACACGATTTTCAAAGCAGATTTTATAGGGCTTCTTTAGGTTTCTGCTTTATACAAGATACTATGCTAAGTATATGTACATAATTACATGAAAGCAAATATATTCAGTAAATGATGGCTGTTTTAATACAAAGAAATTCATATAGACTAAGATTCTGGGAAGGAAACATTTTTGTACTTCTTTTAATCTGTTTCAAGTACACGTGTCCTTTATCACCCATACTAAATTCCTACGGTTTTCTAAAGGACAAAAGAGGTTTCAGTTTTTGTTCTGCATTTTTTCCCTTCAATGGAGAGGTCAGCAGTTTCTACAAACAGCTGAGTTTCATGCATAAACTTGCATAAAATATCCATAAAATCTATATAGCACTTTGACAAATAGAAAATAGCACAATATAAAGTAACAATGTATATTGTTTATTTGTTAACTGAGATCAGAACTATGTCTATCTGGAATCTTTTGGTTAAAATGACAGTAAGTGGATTGTAATTTTGATTACAGCTAAATCATGCATTGTAGGGTTTGTATCATCCAGAACTAAAATAGAGAAAATAGAGAAAAATTAATGTCTGAATGCTACTGAAAGTTCAGTATAACGGCAGTATAGCATTGGCAATTGTTATACAAGTCTCAAATTTCTGAAATATTTACAAACCTTAGATAATGACAACCTCAGGAGAAAATCAAGAAAACAGACGGTATACAGGAGACAGCCTGAGGCAACCAGTGATGAGGTCAGATCTATATAGTATGTGTGCTTTACATGAAAAAAGCTCTACTAAAATGTCTTTGCGTACTGTGTAGGGCTTTGGGATATTGCAGGTATTCACTAGGGGAAGGTAAGGATTATTTACTAGGATCAGTAACATGGAATTCAATATTAAAACCGACAAAGGTTATCATCTATTACACATTAAATTCACCACAGTTGTTTGACAACTCTCATAGCAACAGATTCCACCCTTAACAATTCAAAGCAATCTTTCAGATTAAAGTTCATGTGATCACTTTAAAGAACTATTCAGTGTTAATCAAGCAATATTGCTTCAGGCATCGTGTTTGTCTTTCACTTCAGGCTATTTGGTTGATTGTGGAAAATGCTGAGTTTCTCTGTGTGCCTGTGCAGAGCTGTGCATCTGTTAGGTGGAAGTGACAGGTGAGGTAGTGTTGGTGGGGATACGGGGACTGATTGAATAGACTCTGCAATAGGGATAATTAAAGTCCCAGTGCCTGACTATTCTGGTGGGATTGGATAAGCAGTATATTCTGCATTAATAACTGTATGTTCTGTCTAATTTAATTTTACAGGATAGTAACTAATGATGATATGGTTAAAATATTAAAAAATTATTTAAAACACCTGATTATGTACATAAATAATATATACACACATAAATACATACACCTACATATATGTATACACATTTATATATGCATCTAATTTTAGATCATTGTCCAGGTTATCTTGAACAGGCAGTACTTTATGCATTTTCTAGTCAGAGCTGTTACTTAAAAAAAGGTACCTCTCAGTGGGATTAAGAAAATCCAACTCTAACATTTTATGGTGTAGAAACCCTTTTTTCTCTCCAGTTGTGCAGCATCTGCTCCAGTCATGTCTTACTCCTGAATCTAACTGTTCTCCTGAGGTTTTATGGATGCAGTATCCATAACAGTAACATTATAGAGAGGAAAGACTGAAGGTTCTGTGACTGTTATGTGCTCTGACATTGCTGTTGGAGACCCTAGGATGTTTGCTCATGTGACCTAACATCTGTGGTGCTGTCCAGCATCTTAAAAAAATGGTTCTTTTGAAAAAGCTTTCATTCTGTAATGCTGTCCTAACATCTAACCAGGTGCTGAGTTCAAACTCAAGATGAGACACTTCTTGCTATTAGTCAGTGCAATTAGCCCATCAGGCTGAGCTGTAGGTTCATACAGGTAACAGTAGCAACCATTGATATCAACACCGGGGGTCATAAAATTGCACCCATATGCATCCTATATTGATGTCAGTGAAGAGTTCTGCTTGCAGATCAGCAGCACGACCCTTTGATATGCATGAAATATAAGTAAACCTTGCTGCAGTATTCTTTCTGAACACTGGAAGTGGATATCCCATCACAATCTCTTCAAGAAATAGGTGACATAAATTCTGCACCATCTGAAGTAATTTGTATTTCTTGACTTAAAGAAGTTCTGCATTCAAAACAAGCTTTAACAGTAATATTTTTCATCAGAAAATGTCAATTGGTTTGAAAAGAAGCTGTGTGTAAGAAATAGGCATTTTCAAACAACCTCCTGATTCAAAAGACTTGTAAGTGAAGACTTTTTAAGTGGTCAAGTATCCCATTTAGATATTTTGAATAATATCTTCTGAGTTTGGCTCTGGTTCAAAATGATCTTCCATTAGAAACTGTGCTGAGTAAGAACTTTATACAAACAATCAAAACTTAAACAAATGCTTTGAAATTACTGGAATTATACATAGCACTTTACCCAACCACATTTTTTTCCTCAGCTCATCAGTTTGCATAAGTTCCTTAATCCTGAGATAAACCAGTTCCAGCTGTTGGAAATTTGCATCATTGGGGAAATATTGTCATACTCAGCTGTCCTTACCATGACTGTCTCCAGAATCTGGAGGAAGTTTTCATCGGGAAAGCCATCATATTTTGTATTTTGGGAGATTGTCCACAAAATCATCTTTCTGTTCTGTCCTTCTCACAATATCTAGTGATATGGAGCTGATAAAGGGTGGTGTTATTTCAGAATGAAGTCAAACATTAAAAATGAACACTAAACAAAACTTTCTGAATTTTTGCAATCTGCTTGAAGTGTGAAAAATATGTGTCTGTCTCGTAATCTTCCATAGGGCTTACTCCTAGTTAAAGGTATTCTTATAGTGAGAATTCTTTAAGCATGAGAAAATGAAATAGTAATAATCCATAAGTATTAAAGCATAATGATGTATACCTGTTTTACTCTTTCCTCTAGATTATCCAAAATAAAGAAGGAAGTTGCTGACCTTGACCTCCAAAGGTGTTTTCTAATTGTCACAATAATTCTGAAAGAATTAAGATTAATTTTTTTTTTAAGATTTTTTTTATTTTAATGATGCTTTGAAATTCCTTTTCAGCCAAAAAGAAATCCAGTTAACTGTGGAAGAAAATTCAAATCCTGATGATAATATCCTTGCCAAGTCTATGCTTCTTCAGAGTAAATGAGGTTTTACTGTGTTTTCTTTCACTTTCTCTTTTCATAAGAATAAAAAATAGTTTCTAATGAATCACTGATCCTTCTTTTTTCCCCTTCTTATATTATTATCCTTGCTAAGGAACATTCCCATAAATGTATATGTTCTTTTTCATATATTCCTGAGAATTAAAAAAAAAAAAAAAATTTTACAAAGATTTCTATGGTCATGTTCTTTTCAGTTTGAAGTATTGCCTGATTTCACTATATGCAGATTGATTCATGTAATTTGGATTTTATTCTTTAAAGTCCTTTCAAGTGTACATATTTACTTCATATATGTGTATATGTAGCAGCACAAACTATGCATAAATACACATCAGTAAAGCTAAAAGTAAAAAGATGATTTATATCAGAGCTCTGCACAGAGGGGCAGCAGTGCAGTAGATATTACAGAATGATAGCAACAAAGTAGAAATATATGGATCTAGTTAACAAAGCTTGCAGTCATACACATGAAGGGCATAAAGCAAATATCATAAATACCTTTCATCCTTTTTTTGGAAATACAGGTACTTTAATAGCTCCTGACTGGATACTATGCTTACACCCTCAGGAGCCCCAGGTGAAAGCATTCAAATGTGTGAGCAGTATTCAGTCCACTAGAGGAGTGAAGCTTTTCTGGTCAACATTTTTGAATTCAGTTGAAGAAAATGTTGCCAATCAAGAAGGAATGAGATGTATCTGTAATTAGACATATCAGAACCACAAACTGAACTGTTTAAAGCTCAGAAGAGCAAAAATAAAGCCAGCACAGGTAGCTATAAATGCAAGGAATTTCTATATTTATAATGTTTTCTTTCTGCAGAGAGTGCAGAGGAAGTCTCATTAAGAGTTTATTAGACGTATCACTCTTACAGACTGTGTCTTCATGGGTGATTTTGTCTATAATATCACAGAAGGGGTGGAGTCGGGAAATAAATGAAAGTAAGAGTAAGAAGGATCTTCTAATGCTTCCAACTTAGGTGCATAGCACGGGGAATACTCACTATTCTCTTAACTTACTAGTATGGATAAAACATTGGTGTTTCACAGGCCACCACGAAGGAGATGTTCACTTGTGACCACTGTTGAGCTTGTGGGTAACAACAGAGATGCCACTGTCATCATGCTGTTGCACAAGGGTCCTAAAGATGTGCATTAAAACCTTCAAGAGGGGTGTGCAGGATGTGTTAGCTCCTGCTGTATATCATCCTCTAGCAGAGAGAAATAAAATAAATATAGTATAGAGTATGTGGTATCCTATGAAAAAGGATACCATTTTCTCCAGTCTCTCAGAGTCAAAAGCTCTCTTTGTGATGATAGACTGCTCTGCATGCTCTGTATGTTTCCACTTGTTAATCCCTGCAAGATCTGAACTGATAGACTGCTTACAACCAAACATTGAACAAAAGTGTGACTTCCCAACAGGGTGGCTTACAAGGTTATTCTAAATTAGCGTGTCCAAAATACCCCTTATGAAGGGAAAAGAGATTTTCAAAACAGAGAACAAGTGAAAACTGTCATACATTTTTTGCCTGACTCCCATCCTTAATATTGCTATACAGACAGTTTTATGGATTTTTTTTAACTGTAAAGTTCTTGCAGTAGCCCTGCTAAGACTGTGGCATGTGAAGATGGCAGACAAGCTCTGACAGTGTGTTCAGAATTCATACATTTGGTATTGTTATTATTCCTACCTGCTTTTGGTATTACTGATTTTATAGATTGTATTCTTTTTATTCATTATGGGCAATTATTCCTTAAATTTTATCTTCATTTGATTATTTAGTTCCTATTTTTATCAGTTTACATGTGATTACAAGAAAAAAAATAAGTACATGGGATTTTGATGGATTTCTTGAGAAGAATAGTCACCCTTCAGGATACATTGCTACTTTTTGTGCAGAATTTGGCTTAAAGTTGATGCAATTTACTTCTTAGACTCTTTGAAAAAGAACACTTCAATAATACTGTTTAATTAATAATGGGATTATGGATATGGAATGCATATTTAGCTTAATTTTAAGGATGTTATATTTGAAAGTCTTAGAATAATTTTCTTGCTAGATTGTCAAAATATGGCCTTTATTCTATGAATATTCCCTAAAATGGTACCATTAACATGGAGAAAACAGCTGAACAAATGTTAATATTTATGAGCAATCTATTGGGCAAACACTTCAGGAAATTGATATCACTGAATATATTTGTACCGTGCATGTGACCCAGGCTTTCTCCACCCATAGTTATTCCCGGAACAAGAAAAACTTCTGAATTCATTTTTTATAATACCTATTTATTCCTTGCTCAGTCCTAGGACTATGTAAGAAAAAGTTCCACTAATGGAAAATTTCATGTGTGATTTTCAGAAGCAGTCAAAATTTATCTGAATTTCTGAAGCAATAGTGATTTTAGTAGAAGCAGACCTGTGCTGGAAACATTCAAAAATTCTGCCATCATGCTTTTGGAAAGGAACAGGTAAATAAATACCCTCTGCTTGCAGTATTATCCCCAAAGAATATTTCATTGATCTATTGCTCTGACTTGGATTAACTCATGATATTGGTGGAAAGATGTCAGAGTGTTAACAATATTGGATTTTTATATATAAATATATAGGAAAAAATGGAGGATAAAAGAGAATGCAGTTCAAAGGAAAAGACATGCTGACTTTGATGTTTCCCACAGGTGTAGATCCCTTTACAACAATGGGTCTTTCTGAAGGGTTTCTGTATTATTTAGACTTCCAGCATTAGGATCTTTTTTTGGTTGAAACCATTCCAATTGGAATATTGAATCTTAATTTTGCTTTAATATCTATTTAGCAAAACCAGGATTCTCAGACCAATTGGTATAGTTATTCATTTTTTTATCCATGCTCATCTGGGTCAAGTTCAGAGATTTTAAGGGATATAACTTACCCATAAATTGTTCATGAAAGGGTCACAGAAGGGGAAGCCCATATATATGTATATTTATATATAAGTATACCCATATATGTCAGTATACATATAAGTCTTCACATATCAGTGGATCAGAAGAGGGGGAACTCAGGAAAAGAAAAAGAAAAAAAATAAATAAAGAAAAAACTTCCATTTTCTCTCAGACACATACATACCAGCATCCCTTATATCAAAGAATCTTTAGGCCTCTAAGCATATATATTACAGCAAGTAAACCTCATGGCTCATAGCCTGTGTCTAACAGGCTGACTGTACTTTGAGGCTTTCCCTGATTGCTCACATTGTTGAAAACAGCTTCTGGGCTGCAATTAACCTGTTCCAGTTGGAACAATAAAGGAAAACCTATACCTTGTTAGCGTAGTGTACATGCACATGAAGTCTGGAGAGATCATATCTGTACAGGTCCCTTCCTCTATCCAATGGCACATATTCTGCTAGACAGTGTGGCCTGGACCATGCACCACCACTCATGTCCTCCATCCCTCATGTACAGGAACCCTTTCTACAGCCTGGATGAGGTCTTCAACAAGAAGACCAGGAGCTACCTGTGCAGGAGAGAAGGGAGAGAAGATATTCCAGGAGACAAGTAGAGGGGACCAGCACAAGACAGTGAACTAAAACATGGCTCTGTGGATGGAAGAAGGACATCACTAGTACAAAAAAGAATACTTTTCTCATGTTCTGGAGAATAGTGGTACATTATCTTATGTGGTTGCAGAGCTGAAGGTCTCCTCTCAGCACAGAGCACCAACAAGTCAGGACTTCCATCACCCTGTTCCACATCTTGAGCTTGGAAAGAGTTGCACCTTGCCAGGGAGTTGTGCCCATTGCATAGAAAGCTATCTGACACCTAACCCTCTTTATCCAGCAGGGCTCTTATTTGCACTGTCAGTTGCTCAGAAACTCTGGGTTGAAGCCTTTTCTATGCAGAGAGCTCTACCATTCTGGCTATTTACACCCATAGGTTTTAATCAGGTTGCTGAGGAACTGTCCTATATGAATATGCAAGGATGAAGAGAGGACTTTCAGAGCTGAACCTTTGCTCACTTTTGTTGACACTTTCACTTCATTTGAGCCTTTTGTCCTGTGCACACATGCATCAGGAGTGGTTTTATGCAGCCCCTACTGCTGCAGGAGTGATTTATAGCTCACCTACAGTCACACAGAACCAGTCCTATGTTCTTCTGATTAACTGATAAGGGGAGAACGTGTTGGTTCTCCCACCTAAAGGTCTGTGAAACCTTCTGCTCTTCCTTACTCTCCTCCAGCCTCACAAGTATCAGCAATCACAGCATGCTTATCCACAGCTTGCAAATCTTTCACACAGATGCAGTGTGGTGGGATTAGGGGATGTTTTTCTGCTACAAATTAAATGCACATGCTGGAAGGTGCTTGATAAAGGTGATGCAAGGGTTTGGGGGACAGGTGATATGTGAGGTGATGCATGAACTGCAGTGCGGTCATAGGCTGCTGTTCAGAAACCTTAAATGCCTAATTGTTTTTATTGGAACAGCTTTAACGAAGACTCAAAAATTTGAATTTTGAATTTAATTTTTTAAAATCAATTTTATGTTCTTTTTAATTAAAAAACTTCTTGGAAAATTATTTATGATTTCATCCCTATCATTTTTTGTTTTAGCTCTGGGAGAATTAACTTTGGTTGAGTTGGTTCTGTTTACACTCTCTAAGCTTGGCTCTTCACACCGTGCATTAGAGTAAGATAGAGGTTAGATAATATACAGCAGAACATCAGACAATGCATGTGAATATCCATAAGCACAGAGAAAACACTTATAAGGATAAAAGAATAATGAACGATAAATGAAAGCTCAGAACACTGAATTCTGCACTTCTACTTACAATAATTACTGTATTACTTCAGAAATAGATTACCTGTTCCATTAGACCCCTTATATATTTAGGTGTCATTGTCATCTGTGTAAGAGAGGGAATTTGGCCTAAAAGAATTTGTCCCTTTCTAAACAAATGAGCAGAAAAGCTCATGCATATCACAGTGTTGCACATGGAACCAAACACAAGTGTGTCTCTGTTACCTTGCTTTTTGTTTTATATGTATTTTCTCTGCTTGTTTCTTCTTTCATATACTTTTTGAAGCAGAGACCCTATTTCTGCCTTTCATTTAACCCAGCTCTTCAAGGAGATTTCAGAAGTAAATAGAAATGTAGTGTAATAAAAACAAAGTCTAGTTACAGGAAAGATAAAACATAACTACTGCTTGCCAAGACTATTGTGGAGAATTAAGTGTGCAAGTGTCTTCTGCTACTTGCATATGCATGACCACTAATATTTCTTAACATGGTAAAATCTAGCCACTGGTACTGAAGTGCCAAACAGTGTAGTAAAAAAAAAAAAAAGGGAGAGGGGAGCCCCGACAAACCTTTAATAACTTCTCAGATTCAACAATAACAACAATAAAAATTAAGAAATTACATTTCTATTCCTTTGCTCCCCACACAGAGATGGCTGGCAGTAGCTAAAGTCGAGCGATGGACCATCTCCTTTTAGGTATATAGTCCAGCATTCCCTGTCAAGACAGGGTAAAATCTAGTCATAGATTATTGGTGTCGCTATCACAAAATCACTAAAATATTGTCAATGTACTAGATATCTTATTTAATGAATATTGAACGACATTTTAGTGCTGTTCCGTGATGTCAGTCAGAATTAAATTCAAAAAATCAATGTTGTGAAACTTGGAACAGCAAGCCTACTAAAGGTATGGGTCAGATTTAGCACATCTGGAAATGGGGAATAACAGAAAGTGAGAAATCAAACTACTGATGAAGTGCATCCCATTAGTGAGGATAATGTTTGGGAAACTTTGTGGAAGCACTGAATTTAGAACTTACTCAGGTATTGAGATTTAGGAGCCACTAGAAACAAAGTCTGGATTTGATATGACTGAAATCCTCAGTCAATCAGGATAAAAACATGAATTGAAATGTAAACAACTTTCATTAGACACTTCAGCTCTCTCTTCTCTTTTCTGTTTTGTACTTGTAGGTCACCAAACTGTGCCCTGACCCCTCCAAAAGTATGGGGGTTTGCAGACTGATGTTGCCTTCCCTTTCCCTCATTTCTGTGTGTGATCACAGAGACAGCCTCCCAGTGACACCATCATCCAGTGAGAGAGACATTTTGGTAGCAACTCCAGAGCTGGATACCTTTACCTGTAATGAGCACTACGCTGTTCGCAACAGAGTCCTACTGGCTTGGTGGCAGAAAATGTTGCACAATGAGAATCCATTAGAGTGGATCATTAGCTGGTGCGGTTAAGCTAACATAAGCACCAAAAACCACTAGAAAATATGATGAGCTGTATTTCTGTTCCTTGAAAGGGGAAGAAAAAAGAATGATGATATTGATGATATTGATGATGATTGGCTGCAGTCTCAAGCACGATACTTTGTAAAAAGTGGATCTACTTACGAGGAGAGAGGAAGGTGAGAAAAAGGACAAGTCTTCGAATTGTTGACACTCAGACAAAAAGCAATTTATCCATCCCAAACTATTAAGTAGGACATTTTTTCTTCTCCAAAATACATGGGATAATTAATGGAATATCCACCTTTTTAAGGTAGTCCAAGGATTTACGCTCCCCATTAGTGAATCAGTTAGCTATCTCTACAAGCCAGTGGGTCATGACTAAGAAGTGATAAGATTAGCTGACATCACAAGACATGGTCTGCAGACTTTATAGAGGATTTAGTTCTTAACTATGTGTGTCATTAACTTTTCTCAGTCATATCCTCTGTTACTACCTTTATTAAACAATAATAGTCTCGTAAAGCAAACATGGTATGCCACTTCCAGCAATTATAGCCTCTTAATAAGGAATTTATACTACCTTCTGCTATAAAACTGCAATAGAAAATCCTGGCTCCAAACTTTACTAAATATAATCATAATCACTTTTTGTTTATAACTCACTGCTGTGCATTGCTGAAATACTTGGCTTTGGGTGGTGATAGTTAAGTGAGTGCACTGTATGTAGTTCAAGGCCTTAGAATACTGATGTACTGAGTTACCCAGGAAGAAAATAGGAAGAGATAATAGTGTTAGGTTTGTTGCCTAATATAGCACAGGCATATTTATTACATTAATTAACTTTGCATACTTTAATAGAATTTTATTTGGAAAGTTATACTTTTTTTCTACTTTCAGAGCTATAACAGTATTTATGTGTTTGCAGATTAGAAAACAAGAACAGTTTGTCTGGATTTGATTCAAGTCTTTATAATCCTGTTATACACATTTTTCTCCCCTGCGTTCATAAAAAGCTGCAAGTTGATAAACATCACTTACTTGGCACAGATCAGCCATTTTCCAGGCCATATACCTGAGAAAAGTACAATCCACAAGCCAACTGCAGCAGGTATTTTAGTTCATAAAATGGAATATGTGTCTCCAACCTCCTCTAATCAAAAATGAACAACATCCTTTGCTATGTGCATTGGGTTTATTACCATATGGTAGCTGATTGAGAAAGTGGTAAACTCCTGGAAGTTCAGCAGCACGGCCCCTAAATGTCAGGGGCTCTGGTCAGCTCCATAAGAAGAAACAGGGTAGCTGTGCTCTAGTATCCCCAGCAACTCATCTGCTCTACGCCCTCAAACTTTAAATGTTTATGCTGGGAATACAGAAGGCATGCAAAGAATATCTATAGGATCCTGGGGGCTTATTTTCTTCATGGAACAAGCTGCCTAGTCATGTCTTTTTTTCCCTTCTTTTCCTGCTTGTTGACAAAAACTAATAGACAAAGCAGACAGAGGTATCTCCATTTCTGGCACCCTCAGCACAAGCATGATGAAAGAATGTTTAAGAGGCAGCTGACTAAGCTGGTTATTTTTAACAACAGAACTACCAGTGGACATTTCTGTGCCTGTCATGTTACCTAGGGCTTTAAACTAACTCGAAATATCAATTTCCTTGTACTGAGGAGAAACTGAGAGCATCCAGCAGGCCAGCTTGCAGAAGACTTAGCATTTTAAAATGAAAATATATTGCAAATACTATAATCTTTCTTCTCACTCCTCCCACAAATTATTCATTCAGACATATAGTGAATTGGATTGAAACTCCTTGTGTACAATGTTCTATAGGGAATGTGTTGTCCAGTAGGATTTATCAGTTGATGGGATAATATATAATGTCAGATTTTAGATAATGTTCTAAAACTTCTGTTGCTGAGCACTTATATGTCTTACTGTGTCCTTCACTGCTGTTTGTTTGGAGAACTAGTGTGGCAAAGATTTACTGAATACTGGAGTCCATGTACACAGTAGGTGGTGCTTTTCCACCCCCAGCTCAGAGCCTCCAAATTAATCTGTGAGTATGAATCACTCTTGATCTATCATTTCTCAGATTTCTGGACAGTGTAAAATATCAGTCTCAAAGCATCTGCATCTCTAAACTCTAAATACCAAACTTCTCTTAATTAACTTTGATTACCTCACTGTTTAAATTGATACTTGAAAGAGGGAATATAAAAGCTGGGGAACTATTCATAACATAAATCAACATGCTTTCTGTACTGAACACCTTCCATTAAAGCTCACATTCTATACTTAAAGACTTGAGCATTTTTACTCTTTGTTTCAGGACAAATTTCAGGCGAATAGACAGAGTGACATTTAAACTTCTAAAGTCATTAATCTACATTTTAACCAGTTGAAGTTTCACTTCTGTTTGTCTTCTCTTTTGGTTTCAGTTCTCAAGGTCATATTCATCGGTTTCCAAAGGCTTGGCTTTTTGTGCAGCAAGTTAGATGAAGAGCTAAATGATTATTTTGTAGTAAGAAGATGAAAGTTAGATGAACCTTGACATATCACTCAGGGTGTAATTCAGCAGCGAATTCATATCATCAGGATTTATCTACTTTAGAAACTAAACAGTTAACCTAATCATCTCTTTTTATTGCTAATTTAGAAAAGCTTTTTTTCCTAAGTACACTCTCACTTTTCTGAATTCACTGCATGTGACCTGCATCTTTTGTCCACTGCACCATTACCAGCAGCTAATCCCTCTTATTTATTGATAATTGGACAAAACTGAACAACATGCCAACTCCTGAAAACTGAACACCACTAAGGCCTCTATTCAGGTTTTCCCCCAAAACCACATTAGTTTCCAAGTTCACTTCCTTTGTGGAATATCAATGGGAAAAGAGTTTGCAATTCTCTCATGGCTTAGGAATTCCACTAATTCTAACCTGCACATTGCATAACCATGTGAGATGTAGGAATACGATGTACTCAGACTCAAAAATGAACACTTGTAAAACAGGAAAAGGAAAACTCATTTAATGTTTTGCTAATCAATTTGAAACTTGCAATGTTCACTTGAAAACAAATGTTCATTGTTAGAGAGTAGTCAATGGGAAAGTGGTAATTAAGCAATCAGTATTTGTGAAATGTAGCCTGGTCCTTAAAGTTGTAATCACATTTTTCATCATTATTGTTTTTGTCAAACACAACCTGTATTACTGCTGTTTTGTCAAATAATCACTACAACATATTCAAGATAATGTCAAATTTCTTACAACCATGTGTTTCTGGCAATCATGTTTCTCCACAGGTTTACATAGGTCAATTACTTGGTGCACAGTACATGTGTACACACTGAGTAGAAGAAAACAAACAAAAAGCTGCTTTAGGAAAAATCATAGTTGTCACCAGTCTGCAAGTCTCCTAAATAGGAGCTCCCCATGAAATAGATTGCCATTTAGAAGCAGAAGCACCAGCGAGCAGTGCTGAACTTCCCCCTGCAGCCAAATTTTCTTTCATGCTTTTCTTGATTTGTCCCATTTCTGTACAGCCTTTCAAATATCCAGCTATACTGATCTAAAGTGTAAAGATGAAGCCATAAGCAGAAACCAGGGAAGAGAATAAAATTCCTGTGTGGCATTTGACAAGACTGTCTGTGTGTGAAGTCCCACACTGAGGTACCCAAGCAATTTGGGAGTGGGTTATCTTTGGAGCAGGAGGCACTGCATATGGGCTTATTAGTCCTGTCTGTCAGGGCTATGCTACTTTAATGTGGTTTTATAGTTTCTGCGTGACACGTTTATATCCCTGCTATACAGACTTACCAGCTTGCTCAGCGTGTGCTAGAGTACGTCTAACACAGCCTTTCATTGTGGGGTGTAGACATATTCCAAGAATCTCTGCTTGCCATTACTCAATTTGGGAAATGGATATAAGTAATTTTTCTGTAGTGAGGCTGGCTTTTAGCTAGGGAATTTAGGAAGCAGCATCACACAGTGATCATTCAGAAGCAGATGAAAAGAATCTTCTCCATCACCATATTTTTTTTCTCTGTCAGCTTCCCTGGCAAGAAATCATGTCTCATTTTTAACAAATGGATTTTTTTAAAGAAAAAGTGACTGTTCCCAAACATACAGTCTTGAATGAAGGGGCACAAAGAAACATTATTTACACATGGTGTGAAGTGGAGTAATTTATGGTTTTTAATCTCACAAATAATTTCAATCATATATTCAGAGCATATCACCATTGTCTGTCAACTTTAATTTCAGAAATTGGAAAGTATAATGGCTTTTCTTTTCACTTACAGAAGGGATGAATGGTATTGTTAGGGTTTATTTACAGAGAAGCTGGAGAGTCTCCATAACATAGCATGCATATCTGCAAAAGCCAAGAGTGGACCCTTGCCCTCTAGCTCTGAGAGGAGAGATGTTGCCAACAAAGATAAAAAAAACCCAGTAATAATCTCACAGGGCCAAAAGACATAAATATGGTCAAATTCTTTAGTTATTTTATGTTGACAGGCTTACTGATACCACTGATGGAGTTTCATTAATTTACATAGGCAAAAACAGTAATTCACTTGCATTCACTGAAGTCAATGAGAGAAAACTTTCTATCATATACATAAGAGGAAAACTAAATTCAAAACTGTCCTCACAGTGAACTTAATAACTTTCTTTTTTACAGTGTGAATTTTTTCAAATATATTTAGCAAATGAGTGTTTAACTTTAAATGTACAGAAAAATCAAAAGCTTAGAAGCAAAAGCTATTGCTGGATTAAGAGCATGCAAGGAGTAATTATACCATACTCCTAAATCAAATAAAATGCATACTAATTATCTCTAATTTTAAAATCATGACAGGAATTTTGCTCAAACTTCGCAGAACTTGGCCCTTACCCTGACATGAAATATGAGAATAGAGTAAGTAGATTTTACCACAGGAAAAATTACCTTTGAAGATGTTCTGAAATCTGCATGATCATCAGTAGCAACATAATCCCACAACCGAACAAGGAGTTAAATTTGTTTGGTCCACCTCTTCCTATTTCATTAAGCTCTTGAGCTGCCATTGCATCCCACAAGAGAGAAGAAAGATGTCACTATGTGGCTGTGGAGAGTGGCCCCCCCAAAACTATCTCTAATGTGGTACCTAAAAGCACTGAAAATATTCAGTTTCTGTGAAGGAGCTAAGTGAAAGTTTAGCAATGATAAATTAAAAATAATAATAAAAGAATACATAAGACGTCATGGTCCTATTTGTGGGTACACTGGTAATGTGCATGAGCATGGAGGGTTGTCTGAAACACTAAAGACAATGCAAATGTAGATAGTTGGATAATAAGTAACTCTGTTCAGTGGTTAATATCCTTACATGTACAGTGTTTGCCAGCGATGATCCAGGATCTTTGCTTTCAAGTGATGAAAATGGTTAGTAGTGTTACAAATTTTTCTGCTGTTATTATCTTCAGCCAGGATGGATTTGCACGTTTAGTCACATTCAGGAAAAATCCCATGTTGTTCAATTCAAAAATTATTTCTGGTTTCTGCTTTGTTTTGTTTAAGAGTGATGCTTTCAGAGCACTCCCCATGTATCTAGGAGATATGCAGAACGATAGTGCCTGGTATAAACTCAGAAAGGAGGTATGTGAAGCAACACTGGTCAAAAATTAGCCCCGTTTTGAAGGACTATGACATAATAAACTGATTTGGGAAGTTACCAGATGTCAAGCTGAGTACTAAACCATCTCAAACTCTATTTCTAAAATACAGACTTCTAAATCCATAATTGGCCAACTAGGAGACATTCACATTGTGTAAGTTTAAACAGCTAGTTTTGATGCCTAGCACAGATGATAAGTCTTCCTATAGACCATGGTGAAACCTGAAAGTCTGAGTTAGGAGCCTGTCAATCTCCTGTGACTATAGGTTTTGGTTTAACAAGAGTTTATAACTTCAGTATCTTGAGTAAGATACTTTAATTTCACCAGTGTGAACATCTCCCTTGCATCTAGATAAGTCACCAGTTCTTCAGGAGAAAATGAATACTCAGAACCCTTGATTTTGAATTGCAATTACATTAAAAAGGGAGCCAGAATGTGTATACTTGTATGTCTGATCAGTAGCATTTCTGTGTGCAAGTTCTGTCAGTCTATTATGCAGGATTAGGAAGGACTGATTCTAATGCAGAAGATAAAAGAATTAAGTGCTAAAACAGTTGGACACTCCCTAAATGCAAATACATGCTTTTGCTTTTACAATAATCATAATTATACTGAATTTCTTGCTATAGTTTCTCCCATCCATAAGAAGCAGCCACTGACAAAGTTTTTTTTAAATTTCAGCAAGTTTCTTTCTTTTCTCAGCTGTAAAGTCTAGGTAATGGGAAAATACTATACTGCCACTGTCAAAAATGTTTTTCATCCTGACAATGGAAAGACAAAGGGTTCACTAATCAGGTAACATTTATCATCAATTCAATCAATTCTTGACAGAGAATGAAGGTGGACTGTTTGATATTTAAAGGGACTGTATGCTCAGGGGATATTGAATTATCCAAAGATCACTCCTGAGGAAAAAACAGAAAATAACATATCATTTATGGAGACTGAAAGTTTCTTGAATGTAGGTCCTAGCTGCAACTTACCTTTAACCTTGAGTGTCTCTTATTTCCTTTCCCAGTGGCTATGAAGCCAAGAAAAATGAGAAAAGAGTCCAAACCAGGGACACCACAACTAACAGAGAGGGAAACCAAAAATCACTTCCAATTCAGAGTTTAAAGAGTTAAAGAAGTAATACTATTTAAACAGGGTTGCAGAACTCCTATTAAAAATGGCAGTACTATAAATGTTCTAGTATTGTCAGGAATGTTCTGTTGGATGACACTATACTGTGATTTGTACACACAGCGGACCAGAGCTGATGGGTGAATGAAATGATCCATAACCCTCACTGACACATTTAGAGCAGTTCAGCTGCACACAGAGAACAGTCCATCATTTGCACCCTTCTGTGAAAGCTGGCTTTACCAAGTGTTTCAATGAAATATGTGCAACTTCCCATTTAAATTAGTACCACATGAACCATGAAGAGCACCACAGGTATCTGTTGTAGTACCAGCCTAATGCAAAAGTGGCCTGTCTTGTAATGCTCTAACAGGAAAGACATACAACCATTCATCTGTAACATATTAAAACCAGAAGAAATAAATTACTCTATAGATGAAGAATTATTGCTTGTGGAGAGAATGTGCAAAGGTAGTTCTAAAAAGCAGCTTTTACTAAAAAATTATTGCAACAGCATTTGAATTCCTAATGCATATTAAACCTAGCTCACATAATCATAAATCATCATTTTTAAATCAAGAAAATCTGCTTGAAACTTTTTAAAGGTTTATTTTACTAGTTCAGAACTATTTCAGCATTACCACTGAGGGAAGCTCGGTAGGAGTGACTATAAGGGTGAAATATAAAACTTAACCATTTGTCAAGAAAAAACTCTTTGGTCCTGAATTTTTCAAATTTACCGGTAAGAGCTGCATAGGTATCTAAAAATGTCTTGTGAACATACAGGTGACTAAAAAGAATTGAATTCCTATAAGTGGATTTGCCCTCTCGTACAATAGCTTTTCTTAAATTGTCTCATATAGTCTAGTCAGTTAGGCAGAAGACTTAGAAAGAGCAATGAATTTACCCAAATGCTACAAAGTGTTTATATTAAATTACTTTTAATGGGAAAATTAATCTCTGAATGCTCATTCTAAGCAAAGTACCTAATGCTTGATAAATCCTGAGCTGAACACAAACTAGCGTTTAGGGTGGTGAATACTTAGTACATCCAGGGCAGTGTTCAGGAGCTGATGCACATGTGCCTTTTGCTATTGGATTAGGGAACAGTAGCAGCATCAATAAAGAAACAGTCCTACACCTGCCCACCAGTTACATGTTACTCAGCGATAGGTCCAAATATAAGACCAAGGACAAATGGGGTTAGTATCTTCTAGCCCAAATTTTCAAAAGCATGCCTTGAATTTCAACTATTGGATGCTAAAGTAGCCTCTGGGAAATCAGTCCTGTTCCAGCTGCATCTGGTTAGGATAGTTCTGTCATTTCTGAAAATGAGACCTTTGTCTTCATTTCTAGCAGTGCCTAGAAAGCTGGCATCAGGTCCAGCCTTTCAATAAAATAGGATATTTTGTGCTGTTATCTGGCCTATATACAATAGCAATGTAGTTTGCATTAATGAATATTCTTATCATCAAATATTCTTAATGTGACTTTTGAACCAGAATATCTACAAAGTTCACACAGAAAAAAATCTGCAGTAAGATACTTGATCTGAAATCTACTTTACAAAACCAGCTTTGTCCTGAACTGATGGACCCATAGCTGTACTTCTCACATGCAATTGCACTTAACTGAAAAATGCAACTCAGTCCTTTGGCCTCAGGCACCAGGTGAAGACAAACAAATGAGCGCATAGCCAAGCTGAGCTGCACATCCATTCAGGGAATAGGTGATTTAGGGGGATGCAAGGAGTGCAGGCATGAGAGGACCAAAAGAAACAAATCAACCCTACCTAACAACTAGGCTGCTCATGCTAAGTAATACGTAAGTTTCATGCCTATTTAATGAATTTGCTTCCCCCATGAGTGTTAGGCAGTACCAGTAAAACTCGGATGATAGCAGAAGTAAGACTGTCTCCTGTAATTTTCTTCAAACCATGTTCACTGCCCTTTTGTTCATGGCTCTGTGGCCTCTCAGACAAAAACGTAAAGTGAAATGAAAAGCAATTTTGCAAAACTGCCACTTTTAGGTTGTGTGCAGTCAATTAAATAAGATACTATCATAAGATATTCAAACAGCACAAGTCTGGAACTGCTGTAATTTTGTGAATGATATCTAAATAATCTGAATGATTGAGAGTCATTTATATCACTAATCTTACTCTAGCAGCTACAAAATACAGCTCCATGTGTCATGAAACCTTCATGGTATTTCTGTCTTTACTTAACAAGGCAGAATTTCAAATGTTAACATGTTTACAATAGTTGCTTTTAGCCTTGATTCTTGTTTTATTACTATGTGAGTTCATATCTGTATTATTCTAAATGATCTAAATGATTGTGGTGGGTCGACCCAGCCAGCAAGTAAGCCCCCATGCTATTGCTCTCTTACTTTCCCCCAGGAGGATGGGGGAGGGAACTAGAAGGCAAAATCAAGAAAAACTTGTGGGTGGAGATAAAGACAACTTAATAAGTGAAGCGGTGGGGGGAAAATAAAAAAACCCCACAATCTAAGTGATGCAAAGGCCATCAATCACTGCCTTCCATCAGCTAAGTGATGTCCGGACAGTCTCCAAGCAATGGCTACTTTAGGAAAAACTCCCACTACCACTACCATTTCATTTCTGGGCATGTTGTTATATGGTATGGAATATCTCTGGTCATTTTGGGTCAGCTGTTCTGGCTCTGTCCCCTCCCAACCTCCTGCCCACCCTGAGTCTGTACCCTGGGTGGGGGCAGAGTGAGAAACAGAGAAGGCCTTGACACTGTGCAAACACCGTTCAGCAGTAGCTAAAACAGTGAAGTGGTATCACCAATCTTTTTATAACAAAAATAAAGCACAACACCATACAGGCTACTGTAAAGAAAATTCCATTGCAATGATTTTTTGTTACAGTCATCAATTAAAACTCCCAGACAAGATTCTGTTGCACTGACTGGAAGTTTTTGCATCAAAATTTCAGAAGTCTACCCCTGTATTTCAGATCAAAAAATACATTGCATGTTGCTTTCGTTATTTCTTTCTTTTTGTTTGTGGATAGGACAATAACAATGAGTGTTAAAAGATAGATCAGTTTTATCATTAAAACTCATTGTATCATCACAAAATCAAAGAATGGCTGAGGTTGGAAGGCACCTCTGGAGATTGACTACTCCAAACCCTGCTCAAGCAGAGACAGCTACCACAGGTCACTCAGGGCTATGTTCAGTTGAGTTTAGAATATCCCCAACAATGAAAACGATACGATTTTGCTGAGGAATCTGTTCCGGTCTTTAGGCATCCTCATAGTAAAAAAGCTTTTCCTTATATTTAGGTGGAATTTCCTGAATTTCAGTTTTTGCTCATCTCCCCTTGTCTTGTCACTGAGCACCACTGAGAAGAGCCTGGCTCCATTGTCTTTACTCCCCAATCAAGTATTTGTACACATGTATAAGACCCCCTTGAGCCTTCTCTTCTCCAGGCTGAACAGGCCCAGCTCTCTCAAGGAGAGATTCTCCAGTCCTTTAATCATCTTCACAGAACTTTGATGGACAGGCTCTAGTATGTCCCTGTCTCTCTTGTAGTTCAAAGCCCAGATCTGGACCCAGCACTCCAGATGTTTCTCACCAGGGCTGAGCAGAGGGAAAGGGTCACTTTCCTCAATGTTCAGGCCATGCTCTTCCTAACACAGCCCAGGAGGCAGTTGGCCTTCTTTGCCACAAGGGCAAGAGCTGCAGAGCTGCTTTCCGGACAGTTGGTCCCCAGTATGTACTGGTGCCTAGGGTTATTCCTCCCCAGATGCAAGACTGGTCATTCTCCTTTGCTGAACTTCATGTTCCTGTCAGCCCATTTCTCCATCATTTTGAGGTCTCTCTGAATGGCAATGCAGCCATCTGGTGTATGAACCAGTCCTCTCAGTTTTGTATCATCTACAAACTTGCTGAGGGTGCAGTCTGGCCCATCATTCTGGTCATTAATTAAGATGTTACACAGTGTTGGTCCCCAGGGGTGCATATACCTGGCTCAGCCACTCTACTGCCTGGCTTAACTGGTCATTCCATGGAGGTCAGTTGGTGCCAGATGGTTCAGAAGAATACACATACACACACACCCTGATCTCACAGGTAGTAAATATGAAATTATTTACTCCCCATACAAGTATCTGAGTAATTACTGACAGACAGATACTGTCCTAAAACCTAGAGCATGAATTTAAAGTAATATAGTTTATTTTCTATTAAGCTACTAGAATGAAAGCTTCCTGCTATCCTTGTAAATACATAATTTATCTGTAAATCAGTGATGCCTAATCACAAATTGCATATAGGTACATGTAAAGGTAATTCTAAACAAGTGTGCTTTTTTCTTAAGAATGGTTTTGATTTTTTACATTTTTCTCTACATCGTTACAGCTGTCTGTAACCAGGCTGTAACAAGTAGATGCATGGTCTCTCCAAAATACTTGGGATCAGACTGAACTGTGACCTTCATCTCTATCCTTAGGTATGATAAAGACAGTATCACCATCCTCTTTTGGGGTTGAAGCAATGGTTTTGACAACACCTGCCATAACCTCACTGCTCCATTGTGCATCACCGAGGAGATGAGACAAGAAAGTCTGGAGCAGAGCATAAGTTAACTAAGGGGGAAAGAAAAAAAAGACATTTCCTTCCCTTAATCTAAGGGATGCTTCCAGATTACATATCACTAGAGTTCACTGGTTGCACTTTAACCAGAGCATGTGACAATCAGCCTGAATCACGGACAGTGTGGGTCAAACACAAACCTCTTGAAAAGTCTCCTTAAAGTAATAGAACATGAAAAAATATTGAATTATTACATTGAATTAAAAACTAAATGAATATATTCCATGACATATGCTTACCGTGTATTGTGGAAGTAGATTAATGCATCACTGCAAACTGCAATGTATATTCGAACAAACTAAAAGGGATTTGAGGCTTTTTGTTTTTTAAACTGCCTGTTGAATTCTCAACTGTACATTACATAGGGGTAAATAGAAATTACCAATACACCTTAATAATTGTGTTGAATGATTTCACTGTTTTTAACATCTTTTTGTAATCTCTTTCTTCTGCACACAATTTGTATGACTTCCTATGTTTTCTGCACTGTTAAAACTACTCACTATGTTAGCTGGGATTTGCCACAAGAGATGTATGCCCACTTGTAGTCCAGTAAGCAAATTACAAGTTTGGTTCTTCTGAGTGAATTGCTTGGATCACTTCAAGAATCATAATCAAAAGCTTATCAAGAACTGGTTTTCATTCTTATTAACTTGCAAGCTATTTTGGACTAACAATGGCTATACTGCTGAATATTCATTGGTTTGGAATTATGACCATCTCTTTATTTTCAAAAAGGGTCCTAAAAGAACTCTCACTGGAATCATTGTTAGAAGATATTACATATTTTTCACTTGGCCTGATCAGAGCACATTTTTATATCAATGAAGTCTGTTCAAAAGGCACAATGCCATAATGATAATTCACTACAAACAAAATAAACAAGATGTAAGATTGGAGATCAAATATTGGCAGCAAAGTGGCAAGTTTGCAAAGGATGAGTGAGGTTTCCCTGGGCTCCTCTGTTCTTCAGCATGCCAAAACAAACAGCAAAATACACACAAACAACACACAAGTGCTGCTTCTTTTTTTATTTTTTCTAATGTTTTAAAACACACATGAGGTTAGTAAGTCAAGCACTGTGACTGTATCTATAAAAGTAAAGTACTGGTGGATGTGTTACTAGATAATTGTCATTAAATTAGAAATAGATTGTTCATCTGTGATTTAAGCAGTAAATAATGTTGATAAAAGAGGAAAAATACCTAACTTTCCAGAACTTGTTCAACTTGTGCTCTTACTTTGTATTCACAAAGAATTTTACTAAATAATACTTAGTGGAAAAAAAACAGACATTTGGAATCATAATTATTATCATCTTAGAGTTGCTTAGAGTCCAATGAACCACTTTTAAAAAGTGCTTGCCTTTCTACACTGACTACAAAGGGATGCAAAGCTGGATCTCTAGAGCTGATATCTACGTTGCAAACATTTAACTTAGAGCAAACGGATAACACCTATGGCAATTTGTGTGAGAAGGATATTAACAACAGAAAACTAGGAGGGAAGGAAAATAGATGGAAACAAAAAAAAAAATCAGTATTTATTTTTATGGTAAATGAATGTGAGAAAAGATAGATAAAAAAGATTATTTGTTGTGGGAGGAAAAGGTTAAGTAAAAAAAAAATATCAGGAGAATGGCATTGGGAGAAGAGTCTGCAGAAGAAAAAAGAAACAGACAGCGTAAGTGAGATTTAGCTTGCCTATGGTTATGCAGTGTAGTTGTGCTTATGTGCCCTAGGTGTCTTAAGCATCCACTGTAGTCTGGAGAGATGGTCAATACAGCCAGCAGGACCTAAAGAGCTTTTATCACCTCCTATAGTAGGTATCTCATTTCATTCAGTTTAATTGCTTTCTTACTCCAATGCTTAAATAAAACAGGTACCTATTTCAGTCACCTAAATGTGAATGCTATTTGAGATGCTCTTGCATATCATTCCTGGCATGCAGCAGAAGAGCATCAACTGCAGAAGAGCATCAGTTTTCATACCATTGTATCTTGAATCATATCTACCATGGATAACACAGGGTATTTGAAATGGCTTTAGAAATATATGCATGATCAATCAAACTGAGATCCAGCTTTCCAGGGACTAAAATAGGAAACCAGACTATCCATAGACACCTAAATTTAAATGTACGAGCTTCACTAAATCCCTTTTCTTAAATTAGGACAAGTAGAATTCAATCCCATGAATTGAGAATGGTTAAATAGCCATAGACTGAATAAAGTATATCAGAAAGCAGATTAGAATTACTGAGATATGTGTATCTAAAGAGAAAACAAGCCCAGGCACTGAAGAAATATGACAATAAAAGATGTGACTAGGCACATTAAGAAAGAATAACGCTATTTTCACACAGTAGAAGTTGGTTGCATGTTTAGGTATAAACCACATTTCTATTTGTAAACTGTAGGGATCTGAACTTACATGTGGGTGGTAGATTTTGAGTTGTATGGCATTATAAAATGACAGACTAGATTCTTTGACAGAATCCATTAACTGAAGAATAGAAGATTTTGACTAATCAGATATGAAGGTGCTTCATAGCAATATAAAAAACAATATCAGTACCAAGCAAAAATAGAAGCAGTGTTATTTATCTTATTCTTTTCAGTCTAAATTATACTCTTCCATAGTTTCATATGTTTAAGATCATTAAGTTTACAGCATATAACATTAAGAAGGCCATCAAGAAAGCTAGATGTTTCAGCAGATGTGATTGGCAGTCTGGAATGAGGGACTAAAAGAATCAGATTTTTCTGATAAAATGATCATTGGAATGAAAGTTAAGGATATTGACAAGTGAGGCTCTAGGTATAAAGGTTAATAGCCTTCTTTGATGAATGGACCTCACTTGGCGTTATGTCTGGAAATAAGACACTACTCTATTTAATACCCTTTTCACATCACAAATATTTTCCTTGCAACCATAACAGCTAGAAAACATTCTACTAAATAAAACAGCAATTTCTAAAAGACAGCTCTGCACAAAGAGTAGATTGGTGACCTGTCACAGTGCTGAGAAACTGGCTTGCAATTATTATCCTTTCACACACATGCACACAAATTTGAACTTCACATTAATTTTGTTAGCAGTTTGGCAACATTTTTTAAATACATATGCATTTATATTTTTTTCTAACTCAAATTACACACATCCAATGGTCAACAGGAGAACTGTTATGAAAATGTTGAAGTGTTAGTATCTGAGACCTTGCACTTCTTTTGTCTTTCCTGTTCCTTCTTCTTTGAAAGTGTTTGTAATAACATTTGGAGGGCAGGTATGATATATTAGTATGTAAAACCTCCTTCTGACCACTGCAAGGGTAATTCTGATTTTATTGTTCCTTGGTATTGGTTGTTTTTTTCCTTTTTTTCCTTTTCTCCTGTGATTTAATTTGCTTATTTATTTGTATTTCTAATCTAACATTAGTGGAAACATGTATGTCTGTTATTTACGAGGCATATTTATCTCAGGATAGTTTGACTCATGTTGGATAATAACATTTTCACATACTTAACTTTAATTCAAGGAAAAAAACTATTAAACACAAATATAACCATGAAATTGTGATATAAGCAAAAGAACAGAAATGACTGCTGAGTTGCCTAAGACAGTAATAGCTTCAACACAGATCCCTCTGTGTGGTTCCATGAGTTACGCTAACCTGTATCTGATATATTGCTGGAGAATAAAGGAAAAAGATAAAAAAAAGAACTGCAATTCTGGAAAACACAAAAGAAGTGAGAACTGTACACGCTTACTTTAAACATATGTATAATCTTCTGTTATGTATCTGTTCGGTGCCCTGTACTGTGATGCTGCCAGCTCTAAGCAGTCTTGCACATGAACTGGCAGTACATGAGGTTTTAAAATATAATTTGGATGTCTGTATGTTCTCATTGTACAATTAAGTTATTATCTAATGGCTGGTTTAAGAATCGCTCACTTTCAGCAGACAAGAAGGTTTTTGATAGAGGTGAATTGTACAACTGATGTTTCTAAGAAATTTAGTTTCATGTCTGCTTTGCTAGGAAAAGTGGGTCATGTCAGATTTTCTGTAGAAAACCCCTGTGTAGTGATATTTACTATAATAAACTGCTATCAATACTACTATGTAACTTATTCTTTCAAAATCCATATACTTGTGGAGGCAGAAGAAAGGGTAACTCCTCCTTTTTCTTCTTTGCTGAAACTTGCAAAATATATAGCAGTGTAAATATCTAGAGCAATTTGAGACACCAACATCTTGTCTCTCAGTACAACTGGAGTGTCTATTAGAGGACCAGGATAATTCTTCCATATGTTGCCTCATATATTTAGAGCAGTGCTAATGAGGGTAGTTTCTTTAGACCACTGTAAAAGTGTTCAACTAGAGGTAAACCTGTTCTCAGATATGTTAACTGCACATTTGCTAGAACTGATGCAGCTTGTTTTATGCCTTTCTGAGCTTTCATTAAGTGCTTTGAAGAACAGATCTTCTATATCTGGGTTTAAGTTCATTTTCTGAATGGAACTTAAGTCTGAACTTTTCTTATTCTGTCACCAGTGACATCTTTGTGATTTCAATTGGTCTTTCCATTTTCTTAATCTACTTATAATAAAGACTAACTAACATTAAATAATGAATATATAAAATATTTATATAAAATCACATGGTAATAATTTAATCCTAGGGCTGTGAAATAGTCTACAGTAATAAATCTATTTCAGATCTGCTAGGATCCACAAAAGTAAAAATGTCTTCATTAACAGACACAAAGATTGTTATTTATTATTAATTTAAAATGTTTTTTCTTATGTAAATCTTATGTAAATATTCATGTTCTTTCAAAATATTAACTGAAGAAATATAACTCATACATTTTCTAAAGTTGAATAAATATAAAACAAAACAGATCAAACCATTATGTCTTCTTCAAAGCCATCTCTAATTCAATAATGAAAGTAACATTATAGCAATATTCATTAAACACTTACAGGTTATTGACCTCCATAGCTGAACAGAACAGAGGCAGTCAGCCTTAAAGGACAAATATATCTTAATTTTTGTCATGGGTGGATTAATGGCTTGCCTTTATTGATAACATTTTTTATTCAGCCGTACGGAGGACTTACAAAATGAAGCACAACAAAAGGATTAGAAAACAAAGAAATAAAATGTGCCTAGCTGGACACACCATTTATTCCATTTTTGATTGCTCAGTTATCAAGTGCAAGGCATTCCTTTTAATATATTTACTCAATGATATTTAAGATTCAAAGTAAAATATAGTTTAGTTATGCTGTGAAAACCAGCTATGATGCATTTCCATAAAAATGACTAAACAGGCAGAGTGGATTAAATACTAGAGCATTTTGGAAGATGACACTCTAGCAAGATTTTGCATTTACATGAACTGGATAGTGTCAGAAATTTGTTTGCATTTGGGGATTTTCTACTAAAAGGGGATAGTAAACAAACATGTTACCATTGAGATTACATGGTGTGCCAGCATACATTATTTGTAGTTTGAAGGAGCGTCCCATAGAATCCTTACTTTTATGAAGCAAGCATATTAAATTTTAAGGTAGACCAAGATGGATTTTATTTATTTATTATTGTATTTTTTCTTGCACTAAATTATTAATTTAGAAAAAGTTACCTGCTACAATCAGTATATTAAAAGCTGTGGATCTGAAATAAATTTCTTATCATAGATAAGCATATTGATGATTTCTTTAAAATAAACATTTTTAGAAAAGTTTTCATATATAATTGTTTCCTTCAGGGATGGTCTCATTCAGAGCTGGTGACTTCACAATGAATTTGACACCTTCACAACTTCACCCTTTCTGTCATTTTCATGTCAGAAAGAAAATATTTTTTTAATGTTTTTGGTTGTTCACTGGATTACCCATTTTAGAGACCTTTATCTTTAGAATTCAGTTTCTTTTAATTTATAGCCATGGGGAAACAGACAAATAGCACATAGAAAGCTATGATTTTAGTACATAGATCCTATGCTGGTGAGTGATAGATTACATCAGTATCCAGTGTTTGCTTCACTTTACATGAGTGAATACTCAGTGTTTACCAGGGAATTTGATGATCCAAAACCCAGTAAATCCTGTCATAAATACATTTGCTAAAGAGATGGAGGGAATCATCTTATGGCAACATTTTTTTGATCTGACTCTTCCTTAAAATCACAGTGAAATATTTTGACATATTTGTTTGATGTTGAAAAGCAAGAAAGCAATGAACAACAAATTTAAACTGAGGTATCCTTGATTTGGTTTCCGAAGTCAAATTCTTAAATTCACCTGAACAATATTTCTTAGATACTGCATGCCTATATTTTAAATTAACTTTTGAAATTTTTAGATATTTATTTGATTCTTATGTACAATATACTGAAAAGTATTTTCAAAGTAGTCCTTCAGTCCTTGATAAGAGGATTTTTGATGTGTTTGCTGCCAAGGATGGATAAGGAAATGCCAAATCATTCCGAAGTTCTTAGAATAAATCAAGTCTATTAGTACCTCACACATACTGAGATTTCTAAAAATAAGTTATTACTGATGTAGCACTCAATGGTTCTGGAGCTTCTACTGCTAATAATAGTGATAGTGCTTTCAGTCATGTTTCCAAAGCCATAAGCATTGAGATTCTCCTTTCATTCCACTCATTTCCACTTAAGATTAATAAAGCTGGTTTATTTCAGTATAAACTCACATTAATTTTTTTTTTTTTTAATTCTCCTATTACAAGTAGTGTTTGTCATGGAGGAGCAGTCTCAGAATTAGCTTGCTTTTACCAGCTTCTCAGTGAGGCAGTGGCAGGGCCCAATTCAACCCAAATGGAAGATAACAGGATCAGTAACATGAACACAGATTAATCATGATCACCAGTCACAGGAATGCAAAGATGTCTACAACTCACATCTTCTAATTTGTTTGTTTGTTTGTTTGTTTTCTGAAAAAGCAACTCATTTAGTGTTTACATTCTGAAAAGGTGAACTATAACCTCTTAAATGTTGCACTTGTAAGGAGAAATTATTCCAAACTATTCACCAGACCTGTGTAACCTGGTACAGTCATAATCAATAAGTCTTGAAATTAATGCTTTAAAATGTTATTGCAAGGTGGTTCTGAAACGGAGGGAATTTAAAACCAATGTCACTGCCAATGAAGTAGGAAGCTGGTGCACAACAGCATGCATAAGAAAAGAAAGAACAGCGCTGAAAATTTTTATAATGTGAATTTAAGACTTGTTCTCTAATGATCAATAACCCTCTATGCAGTCTTCTACACTGAGACTTTCTTTTAAAAACAATGACAATTTTGAGTTTATATAGTTATATTTAAAGTAATATCACTTATTGTTTGGGGACTCAGGTGGATTAATAGACATGAACAAACACTCTCATTTAATTTAATGAAATATACAGTCACACAATTCAGAAATCATTACAAATAAGGTGTGCACAGATAAAACAGAGTGCAATTATTACATTTGTTTTATAAAATAAAACTAGTCTACCTAAAAGTAATAAATGTGGCTAAACCATGATGTAACATCTTGCACTTAATAAACTCTTTCTTTTTGTAAATCAATACAGGTGTGTTAATGTAATTTACTCAGACATGAGCTTGGTTTTAATAGTGTGTGAATTCCATAAGAAGACTTCTTCATCTACAGGTACACTTATGCTTAAAACTATCCCCTAAAGTATACTGCTTTTCAGTACATATCAGACAATGTCTTGTTATGACATTCATCCTATCTTTCTCCTTAAAAGCCAGACTGTGCTTACTGAGCTCACAAAAAGTGATTTACCCTGGGATATTCATATTTCTAACTTTAGGCTGCTCATACCAGGTCCCAAGAACTACTGTCCACTAAGTATAAAGAAAGGCTAAGATCATTAATTTAGATGTAGTTTCATGGTAAAAATCCGTGCTTAATCAGATGAGCCTCACACTTACAAGCTATTTGAAAAGCTGTCATTCAATGCAGAATATACTAATTTTCTCTTACATATTCATGGAAGCTACTGTAAGTGAATTAGTTAGTTGAGATGCAATATCTATGTTGGCAAATATAGAAGATACTAGTGTGAAGGACCTGATGACAGCAGAGGCAGTACATCAAGATAAATGATCCTTTCATCTTGTTCTGCCAAACATTGTGTTGGTCATGGCCAAAAAAATCCAGATATAGGAGATGATATGTTTTAGAGTAGCCAGGTAACATGAATGGTAGCACAACTTCTTTATTTTTTGAATGTGAAGAACTTTCCAATACAGGCACCAGAAGAGTCACAGTAGTGATGTTTATTCCTTTGGGATATCGTATCAAAAGGTATTTCCCAGGGGAACAAATACTTAGAGGAAGGGATTTTGAAAACAGATGGAAAGCAAAGTAGAGAATTAGCACTTTGGCTTTAACCTTCCCTGAATGAAAGCAAACTCACTGATTTCCTCAGACACACTTCATAAAAGGTTGACATGAGAAAGCAGAAGGCATCGACAGAAAGATACAAAAACAGTTTAGCAACTTCTTTTAACAAGATATTGCAAATCTGTACCAGTAATTTAAGCCCACTATTGCCTTCAAAAAAGAATCAAATGTATTTTCAGCCACTCTGAAAATACAGCAATTTACTATGAACGTTATTAAATAAAAAGACAGAAGATCTAAACATTTGTACATATACCGTTTGTTTGGAAAAGTTATTGTGGAGAGGTAATACTTTTCACATAATTCAAAAATTTTTTGTGCTTTTTGTAATGAACATTAATTCCTACTGTAAAAGCTCTGCAATGATAATGTCAAACTTAACCAAATACTTATATACATAATACTTTTGCTAATTTATGTGTTTAGTTATATGTTGCAGATTGTCCAGTATGTAGTACCTTATCCTGAACTCTTGAATAACAGTGGAGTTTTCCCTTCACTGCTCCTGTAATTCTTCTTCATTTTACTCCATAACTAGTTAGTGTTAGATTTTAAAGTACACTGATTGGTGGCATATACTACGTTATGGAGACAGTATGTAATTGTGTTTCCCACATGTGACAGGCACCACTCAGCTTGCAACCTTCAGGACAAGATCCAAACAGAATTTGTCAATAAATAAATAAATCTAATTCTAAATGCACATGTAACCTGATTGAACTGAGTAACTGTACTTGAAGATAGTTTCTTCTTTTAGAAATATTGGGAGGATCTTTTCTCATATCAGGAAAACTAACTTGATCATTATCTTTTCTTTGTTGTTATGTAATATTCATTTTTATTACTTTCCTTTGAAAGTAGTCATTTCATTGTAATAAACTATGACTAAGTATATGAGAAAGGGAGAGGAAAAGAGAGAGAGAGAAGTTTTATTTGAGAGTTTCAGCACTATAAACACAGTTTTTTACCACATAAGCTCAGAGAAAGCTATCTGAGCTGTGCAGCTGTCTTGCTGTAGCTTGGACTTGGACTAATCAGAGAGATTCAAGGGCAACAGCAAACAGCACAGTAAACAACATCCAGTGACTTAGCTGAGTGAATGGAGATCTAAATTAATTATTATTGACCAAGAGTCATTGTGATAGTTCTCTAAGAACATCCGTATTGCTCTGTATGATACACAAATATTAATATGTTAGGACTTTTTAGGAAAAAAGATTAAGAATGAAACAGGAAGCTGGATTACATAGTATCTAAATTCATTACACAAACATATCTACAGTGTTCTTTACAACCTACTCCCAAAAAAGGGATCCCGTAGAGCTGAAAATGTATCACAGAAGTTGAACAAAGATCGTTGTTTCCATACAAGAAGATATTAAATTCATTTTTCTTTGAATGCTTCCACTTGAGGAGGGACTTAAGAGGAGGAGACTAAATATGCTATGACTTGTTTGCTTGGAAAAGAGGCGTAAGCAGATTTACAGATATCTATAAAGGGTCCATCCAGATTATGAACCCTTTCAATATACATTATTAATGATATGTATAACAGAACAGAGAGCTAATAAAAAACAAAACAATCAAACAAACAAGCCCAAACAGATTATTAAATCTGCATGTGAAATGAAACTGAGAGTGTCTGAAATATATAGGAGACAGACCTAGAATTTGGCATGATCATTGTAAATTAGAGAAATGGTCTTGGAAAACTGGGCTGAATCCAACAGGGACAAGTGCGAGGTATTAGAAATAGGCAAGAATAATCAACTTCACAAACACAGGATGGGGAACAGCTGGCTAGATAACAGTTTTTGGAAAGAGATCCAAGGGATAGACTAGACTACAGTCTGAACATGATCAAAAATACCATGCTGTTCTGAAGATGGCAAACATCATACTGAGATGTGTAAGTGGAATACAGCTTGCAAAAAATATGAACAAATCTTTCAGCTTTACACCACTTTGTAGGGCCTCAGCTGGAGTACTGTGTCCAGCTCTGGTCAACATACTTCATGAACCACATCAGAGTGAGAACAGGGAACAATGAAAGGAAAGATAAGAGATCTACAAAGAGGACCACTGAAAAAAGAATGAAAGATTCAAGCTGTTTAAATGAAGGAAAACTGAAAGGGTGAAGGCTGGAGTATGTAAAAAGTGACAGAAAAAAAAGAGACAATAATCTACTCGCTATGCCCAGTGGCAAAAGCTGAGAATGAATAGCCTTAACAGTAAGAGACTGAAATTAGACATCAAGAACAACTTGTAATTGTAAAGAACAGCTTGATAAAAAGACTATGGAGTCTCCATCACTGAAGGATTTTAAAAATAGATTAAATCAACAGCTGCTAGGAGTCATGCAGGTTCAGTTGATACCAACGATATTCTAGACAATCCCTTGAGGTCTCCTCATCCTGTTTTTGTATGACTACATGGCTGAGTGACCATCATGAAAGCTATGAATATGGTATGACTGTCCACAACAGAAAAATGGTCCAGGTAGCAAATTTAATAGGAAAAGCAAGTCTGCTTACTGTGGTGGAATTAAACAGGAAAAATCATAGCCACAGTGAGTCAAAAAGTAACTTGGCACATTCATGGCAACTGAATATACAAACACTTCTGCTAAGAAACCTTGATGCAATCTCCTTCATGGAAGTTGAAAATCACTGGTTTTCACAATCTGTAAGAGTTTACTAGGAGAAAAATCTCAATGAGAAGACTATCTTATCTTCTTACACTCTAACATTCTTACAGTGATCACTGATACAACACCGAGCTAGATGAACCATATGTCCGACCCCAAATGCTGACATTACTACAAAATACCTTTCTGGAAGCATCTTTGATTTTCACAAAGACTCTGGTGAACATTTCCAAATAAGGAATACATTAGCAGAAGAAAAGGTCTGTTCGCAAATCATTCACAAACAAACAAACAAAAAGCAATGTGTGGGGAGTACATCTGCTGGATAATTTATTCACAATGAATTATTCAGCCAACTTCACTGAAGGACCTGCTTTTTTTTCTAATTATATAAAGATAATTTTTTATGACAGCCATGGACACAAATGTTATCTTTGACTGATGCTTCCCTTACTGTCATCTTTTCTGTCTGGCCTGTAAAGTCAGTTCAGGAAGTACTTTGTTTTCTCACTGATCTTTTGATTCAGAGGTGAATGACAACTTTAACCATACAGCTAGACCAAACGCCTCAGGATGGAAAGGGTAGAAGAAAAATCATATTTTTAAATTAGAGGACAAAAATTGCCCACAGCCAAGTAATAGACTATCACATAAACAGAAACTTTGTCACGTGAAATAGTAGCATTCCAATTTCAGGACGAAAGCAAGATAAAGTTAAGGACATTTGAAAACAAAGGTTTGAATAAAGTGACTCATGCACTGATAAACTGGATAAAAAGATAAAACACTGTGTAAAAAATAGAATGTAGCTAATACACACAACATAACATTTTGTTAGTATTTATTCCTTCTTTTTAAAAATTATTTTCTCTGTCTTTTCTTTGTTTCACCTTCCCTTTCACTTTTAGCTTGCAGTCCTTTGTTCTTTCCTCTTAAATGACTAGCAGCGATTTAGTTATCTAGGTCATTCATTTACCTTGAATTGTTTGCTGTGGTACAACAAATACCTAGGAACTCCTGTTAACTTTGCTTACATTTTTAAAACTGTTTTTTTAAAAAAATGCCTTAAATATTTTTTATTGCTTAGAAGGTTTTAACTTTAAAATTTGAAATAAATTTAATATGAATTGTAAAAGTCAATGAGTTGCTAAAATGTGTGCAGTCTTTCTATTCATTAGGCTGTGTGTTTTTACATTTCCCTGTTAGCATAAGAAAACTCTGAAAATTCAATTAATTGAATTAATGCAGTGTGCAACACAGCACACAAAAAAATTCCCCATCCTTGATGGCACATACCACTTTTGCCCTATTATGTGACAGAGTCAAATTATGACACAGCTTCTCTTATGCATTCATTTGCAAATCTCTATAAGCAGAGTGATTCTTGACAACGTACACAAGGCAGTAGATAGGTAAGTGGCTTGCATTTTTCTAAACAGAATAGAAGAACAAGGATGTTTGAAGAAATATAAGATAATAGACACTCCTATATGTTAATATCAGCCATATTTTTTTATATGATCTATCTAGAGAAGTCACCTCATCTTCTCATAACAAGGATGACGTTATTTTCCAGTCCTAGTGTAAACAGGACCTTTATGTTTAGGTAACAAAAAGAAAACCATCAGCAGCTAGAGAGCTGGTGTGATGTGTCTTAAACAGCTTATCTCATTTCCCATAGATGTCTCATTGCCTTGTGGTCCCCTTTTGTTTGTCGTCTTCAGGTGTACTGTGTTATCATTCGCATATGCCTACAGAAACACATAAGTCTCCACGCACACACATATATAAAATGGAATTCAATAGATAAAAACCACCTGTTTTGTTTTTGTACAACTCCTAACTTTATGATCTCTATGTACAAAATCAGTTGAAATGGTAAATGTTTCTGTTCCTTCACTCAGTATCCACCCTGTAAAGAGCTTGTTACTGCAGTGACCAGTAGATGAGAAACATTTTCTTATGTCAGTTCCTGGCTCCAGCTTTCATCACTTTCAGTCAGATTCTTGTATATATTTAAGTTGTCTTTCTGAGGAATACAAATTGTTTCGGTATTAAAATAATATTTAACTACCTTTCTCTTACTCCTTCAGACTACTTCATGAGCTCAAGACTGTGAAAATTGATTTTTCAGTTTGGTATTGTGGTTCAGATCCCAGTGTGTGCCTTGTCCTCCAGTCTCTCTCCTTCAGGTAAGCACCTTGATCACTGGGTTGTAAGTGGGATACATCTATACAAGCTGCAGACAGCTAGAAATCCCAGACATGTGTGAATGCATCAGCCTTCAGTGCATGAGAAAGAAGTTCAACGCTTCCAAATAGTGCTGGAACTGTCCAAATGTGCTACACAGTTGATCTGCACAAGAACACAAGAGCAATAAGACCAAATCTTTGTATTTTCAACACATCAACAGACTACTTTCTGCCCAAATGAATATGGACTTTGTTTCTGGAACTCATGCCATGGTACACGAAAGAACTCTATCGGCTTTGTAATACACTGACTGGAGATCTCTAAGCTGTTCTTAGCTGTGAGAATCTTCTAATTTTTTTGTCAGCCTATACCTGTCAAGTGTCTGTGACTTCTACGCACGTATATAGATGTGTTAAATGCAGATTAGAAACATATTTTACATTGGACAAATACAATTATGTGTTCTGCAACTGCTAAATGCCATCAAATGTATGTTCAGAAGAATGATAAAAACTGGTAAATGCTATTGTTCTCAGATGTAGGGATACCTCCTTCTAATGGGTTTTAGAAATCTGTAGCACACTTCTGTCATTAAAAGGTAGATTTTTCCTGTATACTCGCTTCATTTTCCATCAGCATATTTATTAGTTCCAAATGCCTCACCTTTTACTGAAACAGGTAACACTGACACAATGTTGTCTTTGTGGCTCTCTTTGCCTTTAGCGTATAGATTACAAGATGCATTTTACTTTATTTTGTTTCCTTTGGAAATGCTGCTCTGCACTTTGTTGCACTAATTCACAGGCAGCTTGAAAGCATACTGTCTTACATATAACACTCTCAACCGAATACCTGAATAAAATGTGAGTTACCTAGGAATAAATAATGGTGAAATGACACCACAAGCACTCAGCAAGTTGTCTGTCTTTGATACCACCTCCCATTCTACAGCTGTCCTGTTCTTCCATTGCACTCTTCTCCATTGCACCTCTGCCTATATTCCCAGATATATATCCCCTGTTCTTCCCCTTACACAAACAGTAGATTGAATTGCTGTCCTTCTCTTGCATTAAACAGAAGAACAATGCTGCTTTTCTTTGATGCTTACTTGTTAATATGGACATGCCCTTGCCTCTCCCCTTTTACCTAATCCATTAGTAATATCTCCCAAAGATATTTTTCTCTCCAGCTGCAGTGGGGTCCTTGGGAGTTAGCTTGCACTAGATGTCCCACTGTTTCACAGCTGCAGGTGAATGCAATACACACACACACACGTGCATACACACATAAACAAAAGTGCAGGCCCAAATATATCAATATAGTTGATGTTTATGTTTTTCAAGGGCTTAGAGAGCTGGTCAGCTGGACTTTATTTAAATGATGTTTGGACATGTTAAGTGACAGTTTTGTACCAGAAGATTTTATTTAAATTAATCCAAATCTCAAATGATAAAGACTTATCTCTAACCTGATATCAGTGGCTAAAGACACCACAAAAGTAATTAGGATGTCAATAAGCTACTTTCAGATTTTTTGTGCTACATGGGTGTTAACTTGATCATGTGCTTAGTCATTTGATAGCCATACAGTAAAATCTCCTGTCTGATGAAGTCCCAAATAAATACAATCTGTGTACTTGAATACAGTAAATAAATGTAGGTATTTGGAATCCAGAATGAATAGAGTTTCTCATGTTCTCTGGGGTTAGTACAGGTCCCAAACCAAAAGTATGGTGGAATGAAAACAGCAAGCTGCAGCCATGGGACTTTAACATACCATATAGATGGGAAAAATAATTTATTAAAATTGTCTGTCTTTTGAAGAATACATAATTGTTTGCTAGCCCAAATGAGTCAAGAGACTGGCACAGTATGGAATAACTAACAGTGATGAGAAAATCTGGCAATAGTGTTTACTGTAATGGGATCTGAAACCTATAACTTGTTCTCTGTCAAAACAAGCCCTGTTACACCAGTAGACAAACCACTGGTTGTGATTGTTTGTATTCCTATGAAATTGTGTAGTTCTAAGCCACTGGTCATTCTGTTCTATCTTCTATTGATGACTCTGAAATGAAAATGAAACACAGAAAAGTAAATTAAAATGCTAAGAAAATTAGCAACCCATTGTCATTTTGAAGGGAAAGTAAGTGATGAAGCATAAGACTGGTGAGCATGTTGTATGCAAAGTGAGATGATCCAGAAACAAACACTGATTGAGGCCAATTTCAACCCCAAAACATGCAACATGAATGGCTTTTTCAAAAGAGAACCCAGAGCTATTCAAAAACTACAATAAGAACATGCTGCAAAAGTCTTCAGGAAGCAAATGAGCTAGGGTAGACAGAAAAATGCAGAAAGCATTGGAGGACTGTACTTTTACTGTCTTACAAGGCAAATGATTGTTGATTCTTCAAGATATTGGACATATGCAGATGCCCTTTTTTTTTTTTTTTGCAAAACAACTTCCACATTGGAAAGGCAATTCAAGAGAATTTCAGATTCATCAGTTTGCAGAAATGCCCAAGGAGTATGCTGTAACATCTCTAAAACTATTTAGTTCAGAAAAAAATTGAGAAATGTCATTTGCATGCTTTTACGAATAAAAGGAATGAGCCTCAAATGGTGTCTGATTTAGAACCTCAGAAGTATTAAGAAAAAAGACTTCAGAATTAAAATGCTGAAAAATTCAGCTGTTCTAAAAAAAATATAATGCGAATTCTTGATAAATCCTGGATAATACTGAGGTACTGAGAACAAACAGATAATGTCCTATGCAGAAAAATTTGCTAATTTTAAGAAATAGGCACTTAAATTGTTTAACGGAGAAAGAGTCAACCCAACTAGGAGAGCACTAAATCAGCACTAAGCCACCAAAACCCAGTCCTCTACAATGTGAAAGCTTACCTGAGCAGTAATTTCCAAAGGTATCCTTCTGTTGAAAAGAAAGAAATAAACACTTGCAGGGCAACATTAAGCTCACCAAATGCAAAAATCAATTTTAAAATCAGATTAACAGTGCTGGATCAGAAACTCCATCAACCACAGACTATTAAAGCAACCTAGCTCACATATGGATGATTATATTGTTTATTTCTTTAGATGAAATCACTATAGGGGTTTCAAAAGCTTAACAAATTTTTATTACCTCCCTTATAAGGCAAAAATCTGATGATCTTTCATGAATGTCTATCTTTACTTCAGTTAACTGACAGTTACTGCATGATAAGAACATGTAAATAAAATCTTACCATGACTCAGCTTCTGCATGATGCATTTTTTTATCCCACAGCAGCTTGTTCCTGTTTCACTGACCTAACACAGGACAAAACAAAACAAAACAAAACAAAACAAAAAACCTTGAGAAAGGAAGTGCTGAGCTACTTAGCTGCTGCTGAGCAGGAAAGACTGTCAATACACCTACAGAAAGAAATGGAGATACTATTTCAGATACTGTTATAAAGGCTTTAGGATATTATTGAAACAGCAAATATATATTATCTCCCAGGTTTACTTACTGTGAAGCACTGAAATGTAGTTTGGTAACACAGTTGTAATTTTTGTACACTTCATTTCGGAGAGAAAAGAGAAAGTGGTGAAAGTGAATTTGGCAATACAGCTTTAAATATTGTATAATCCTTGTAGTCAGCTATCTCTGTTGGCAGCCAAACAGAAGCGCCTAGAGTCAGAAACCTCAGCAAAGGGCATTTACAAATATTTAATAAACACAGTTACTTGGAATACAACTCTGCTGTTGTGTTGTCCCCACAGACTTCAGATTATAAAGGCAAGGGAAAGGAAGTGCCCCATCTCCCAGATTGTGACCCGTTCCTCCTTTCTTCTTCTTGGGAATATAATTAGCTTCCTCTTCTATACAGTTTCAGCCCAGTCTGTTGGGCTGGGCAGCTCTGTGCTACTTTTTCTTCCTCTGAAGCTTCTTGACTTCTTTCTCTGTGTACTCGATCCTCAACAGACCTAGCTACTTTGATGATATTATGAGTTGACAGCCAGAACTGAAAATAAGAAGAAGCCTGCTGACAAACTGGCTTTTTTTTTTCTCTCAAAAAAAGAATAATACGTGTCATCAGTGGTTTTGATGCCAAAATCCTTGTGCAATGAACACAACTGGCATGAACATTGGGATGCCGCCCAAACACAGATGGAAATGTCAAAGAAATGATGAAGGTAATATTGTCATGAGCTGAATTATTCCATAACCAATATCTGCCCCAGAAGAAAAAAAAAAAAAAAAAGTCTCTCTTAGCTAAAAAATAAAAAATGACATAGGTAGATCATGACCCTGACAAGTAAAGTCAGCTGGTGAAAAGAGGTTTTAAAACAACAATAACAATAACAACGAGGCAACAAGCAAGCCAAGAAATGATAAAAGCATTCAGTAAAACGCATGGATAGAGCAGGGAAGCAACTTGAAAGCCAGGTGTCACAAATACCAGAACACTTGTAAAGCACAGGAAAAGGAGTCAAGGATTATTGTTCTATTCTTGACTGTGCTAGAGAATTCTCCTGTGACTTTGGCCAACTGACAACCCAAGTAGAGACATCTCAGCTAAGAAGAACAGCATAAATGAAAAGGAAACACAGAACTAATCCTGCTTTAGAAATTATCTGTTAAAAGTTTTTCCATAAAGGTTACTGCACAACACTATGTCAACTTGATAAAGTTATTTCTTAGCCTTTAAATCTACCAAACAGGATAAATATATTTCTTATTGGTACTTTGCCATTTTCATTTCAGTCATTGGACCTGACTTGTGAAGATGGTGTCTGTACAAAATTATGGCAAACATGAAAAATAAACCTACAGACTTACTTGAATCTGGAGATCATAGTCATAGAATCATATGCTGAATGTAACAGAAGATATATGGTATGGAATTATGAACCTTGGCTTGAGTAGCAGAAATTGGAAAGTGGACAAATTTGAAAATTTCTCTGCCTGAGCATGAGGATACAAGCAAGAGAACAAGACTGAAAGATATGGAAAGATTTTTCATTTTTTATTTCCACAAAATAGGAAATCATTATGAAAATTTGCAGACTCTTTGATGCAAAATCTGTTCTGTGCTTGATTAAGAAAATTGTAGAAGATCATGCCACGCAAATCAAAACATGCTTCTATAAATCTCATCACTCTAATGTGAAATCAAAGTTACGCAGTCCCTGCATCCAACTAAGAGTGATGTGCCAGTGAACACTACAACCTTGAGTCTGACTGTCATCCTGCTTAATTTCTCAGTTTACTCTAGTTAAGAAATTAAATGACACTGGTGTAAAACTAGTGCAGAAATAAAAAATGGAAAAGGAGATTCAAGGCAATTAGGTGCAGAGAAAAATAACAGCAGCTTGTATCTTTGGTTAGTAGAGATAGGAAACAGAAAAAATAGTCTGTTTGAATGGTCTGAACAACAAATGTGTGATGGGGAAGCTGCTACCAAACAAATATATTTTCTCTTATTTTTAGGGCATGTGTGCTATCAGGTAAAGAGTAAACAGGATTAAAGATAGAATGATGCATATATAACACCACTTAGATGTACAGTTATTGGAACACAGTGCAGATAGCTGCATGGATGTTTTTGGTGAAACTCAGCTTCATAAAAGCTCTCCATTGCCTGTAACAAAGCAGATACCCTAGCTCATGTCACCCAAGGGCAGACACCAGATTTAGGTGTTTAATCTGTGAAGAAAATTCCACCTTTTCTGTATACTGATGTTCTTCTATTACAGAAGCTGAAACATTGTCAGGAGAGTTTTGTAATAACTGTGTTAAGAACATATTGCTCTGAGTGGTTTAATAAGGCATGAAGAATTTGTTATGGACAGAGTTTAAACAGTGATGGAATGACATCGAAAACAGTTCATAAGAACCAGCTCCTGTTTTTTACCTCTGGCAGGAGGGTTTGGGAAGAAAATGAAAGAGAGCTTTAAGTTGCTTTCTACCTCCTTTTTGAGTGTGAGGGGAGACAAGCCCAGATAACAGTGATATTCATTTGTATTTATATCAGTTTTCATCAGTTACCTGCATGTCAGTTTGGCAGTCTTTAGCCAGCACACCCACTGCTCTAACTTCAGACCTTAGCCTTGGAAAAACATCCTCAGTGCTTGACAGCATTGTGGTTGCATCTGAATGCCAGAGACAATTGGATGAATGACATAAGGAAAGGACATGGATGAACAAATGGGTGAGCACGAGCTGTAGCTGGGTTCTGCTCCACAGGTCACTTTCAGGAGTAAGCGGAGTGTTTCCTCTCCTTCTTTAAGAGAGAACTACTGTACCCCTGACCATGTTTTAGAGTTGTAATATATTAAAAATTTTGTAGGAATATAAAGTAGTGTTTTAAAGGGCTTTTAAAAATGTTTCTCACAAATAATTTTGGTAATATTCATTGTTTCTCTCTTATTACAAATCCAAGGTAAACTGTAATGTCTACTTAAAAAAACCCCATGAAGCCAGTTCTTAGGAGTTGCAGAACTTGTAGCCCAGTCGAGGTGAGGCTGCAGCAGCTCCATGCCCCCAGGTCCCACCAGTAACAAGGCTGAGAAGGTAGCCCCAACAAGCAAACCCCCACTGTAATTCAGTGCACATGTACAACAGCTGGACACACAGAGCAGCACAGACAAGGCACAGTGCTCACTCAGATGCGAACAGCACCAACAGTCTCATCCTGGTCCCCTCTCTGGCTGATCAGGACAATAGCCTGTCAGTGGAAAGTATATACATATATACAACATGGATCTCTCCAACAGTTGGCCTTAGATACACACTCTACCTAGTAGCTGGCTCTGGACCCTCGGTCTCCTCATTTGGTGGCACTTGGAACCCCCAGGGACACAGCCCCATGGCAGCTGCTGGTACTCAGACCTATATGCACACACATACACATGGACAGACGTGCACCCTAAGGACACCTGCAGCAACTGTTTTATAGACATGGTGTTTACCTAGTAGCTGGCCCCTTGATCTTCCAGTTTCCTCTGGTTACTTCATGAACAGGCAGGCAAAACAGCCTCTCTGGTATCTGGTCCAGAGTATGGCCTTACCAGTAGCCAACCCCAGATCAAAAAGTCCCTTCAGCTCTGGACCTTCTGGACCACACAGTTGACAACTTGAAGATACTCTGGTGTCTCCAGTCTCTGTCCCAGACTCACATTTGCTCCAGAACTTGGTTTGCAAGTCTCTTATCATACTAGGTGGTTAGGCTTGATGTTAGGTTTGACGGTTTTTAATGTTTTCACATTGACACATGTACCCTCATCATACACATGCACCCTAGTTTCTGGAACATTGGCACACAACTCCCCATGACCTGTGGTCCTACTCCCATTGCTGGCACCCAGGCTCCCATATACTCACATGTACACAGAACAGATGAAAAAACAGGAAGGATTGCTCTGATCTGGAGCAGGGCGTTGCCAGACATACAGTGACCAGCCCTTGTTTACATGACACCATCCTCTTTTATCCCCTTTTCCCCTCTATTTTCCAATGTTTGCTATTCCCCAATCCACCCTGATCCCTTCCTTTCCTTACCTTTCATTCTTGCCCTAAACTTCCCATCATAAGTCCAGTACAGTTCCAAAATATGCTCCCCTGGCATCCCACAAGGAGCCCCATACTCAGTGACAGTCCCTTCTCAGGCTGTGAGTTTCCCTGGGAAGAGCCTTTCCTCTGGCTTGCGGTGCTGGGTCTCACATAGCCTGTGGGGCTGATTACCCTCATGATGGATCAGAGCAGGGGCTCAGATTTGTTCCTCTGACTGGGGTACTCAGGGCTCTTCCGCTTGTCCTTGGGCTGCAGGGACTCCTTGTGTTTGTGGAGATGAGCCTTTAGCCACATAACCTAATACCAGTCATCTTCATCTTTTTTTTGTTTGTTTTTGTTAAATACCTTACAGGTTGCAGCATTCTGGCTGCAGTCTGAGTGATGTTCAACAGCAACTGCTTCTAACTCCAGAATGCAGTCCTGATTTCCCTGAAATCAATAGGATTTTGGCCACTGACTTGAGTGGAGACAGTCTTTTGAATAAGTATACATTGACATGCTTCCAGAATATTCATTGGCCTAGATCTCACCTCCCCACAGCAAGCAGATGCACAGAGTTAAAAGAGAGAATATGTCCCATGGAAATTCCTTTCTCCATGCTTTGTTAAATCAGAAGGAGGAAAACTTGCCATTCCAACTTCACAGCTTTGCAGCTGGAGCTGTTATTTTTTAATAGTAATCTCTATCATTCTCCTCATTTTCTTAATTTTCTACAAGCCTTACCTTTTCAATTATCTATGCATTTCAGGATAAGAAAAACTGTTATGAGGTTTTGCATGTGGCTGTATACCATTTAGCATTCCAATAGGTCTTCATGGCCCTGTAGTATCCAAACAATTAGGAAAAGCTGGCATGGGAAAGTTCCAGAAAACTTTTTAGCGGCTGAAATTAGCAAAATTACTGATTGACTTTATTGTAAATAAACAGATGACAGTCATAATAGCAGGCAATTTCTCAGTCCTTTATTGCTATGTAGACTATGTCACTTCATGTTGAAAAGATATGAGAAAGAAATCCACAGCTGATTTTATTAGTAAGTCTCTTTTTTTCTCCAGGAAAACTATCAAGAGACTAGGTCTACTGTATGAGTCTATCCAAATATTTTAATAGAACCCCGCTCAGCACTTTCCTAAAATGAAGACAGAGGCATTTTGGCTGATTCCAAATTATGATCAGGAAGTTCCTTTGTGAACATAGGCAAGAGTGTTGATAGAGGAAGATGACTGACTGAGACTGGAGGTTCACAATGCTGCAGAGATTTCTGGCTCTTCTCCAGCTTCGAGGATAGAGTCTGCCAACTTGGCAGGCTGGAGAACTCACTGTGGCAATTTTTCAAATGGGAGAAATGGTCCAAGGAGGAGCTGTAACTCTATATAAACTGCCCAGAATTGATGACAGGGGCCTCTGCTTCAAAGAATTTGGCCAAGAACTGAGTGAATCGTTGTGTCCGACTGAAGATGGACAGCGTATTTATGGAATACCTGCAGGCATTCTCTGCACAGCTACAGCCAAATTGCTAATGCAACTGTGGCTTCCAGTTGGTCTTGCTGGAGAGTGTGATGTCTGGGATTTTCTGGACATCAGAACCTGGAAGTTCCTTTGAATTCTCACAAATGCAAGGTCGAAGCAACATCCCTACATTTTCAAAAGTAGGGATTTTGAGTTGCTTTATGTTGGTTTGCTTTAAAGAGGGTGTAATTTCCAGAAGTCTTTACTGTACTACACCACACTATCACTTACCTTAAAATCACTAGGAAGTTTTTGAAAATCTGGAGAACATTCTTTCTCAGCCCTCTAAATATAAATACCTCTTTTAGAGAGTCTGTCAAAGGTTTTCTCCCATCTAAATCTTTCTGATGCTTTTCCCTGTTCTGTCTCAAGCAGTGAGATGGAGTTGAGGCATCCACAAAAATTTTCAACCTCAAACAAGCATGATAACCTTGGCCAATTTTCCCTGTTGAATTCATTAAGAGCTACATGACTTGGCCATAAACCCTACTAAAAGCACTCCAGACAGGTTCCAACTATGAGATAAAAGAGCTTGCTTTTGCTATTTCTTGAAGTTTCACAAAGAGAAGGAAAAAAATTCACAACAGTTTCTGCTTAATGAAACAGAAAATAATGCAATTAATGCCTCACTGACTGTAGAGAGTCAGAAGCTCAAAACTCAACATCAGCTTGGTCTACCAGTTACACTAAGTTAGTCTCACACAATCAGCAAATCTTCTATAACAATGAGACCTCATGGCATGCATTATGGAGCTTGTGTTTTGTCTTCTAAATTTACAAGTGTTCAGGAATTTATATACATTTTTCTTAACACTTTCATGCGTTTCCTAAACTTTCACGTCTTATAGGAATTCATATCTGTTGCTTGCAACTCTGGGCTACTGAGAGTTCAATATACAAGGTCTCTTAATAGAGTAGTGTTCACAAAACTCCTTTAAGCATTACGTCATTTCTATTAAAGAATAAAACAAAATATTGCTGTTATTACTTACAGCACTTTCAAACAACACTGAAGAGATCGATACATGTATTCATTCAAGCTGTTAAGCATAGCATATCTTACTCCAGTCAAATTCTTTCATACATATTTTTCTTACTTATAGTATGCTCGGTTCTCCATAGGACCTCAAGGTCACTTTTTTACTCTTTATTTATTTCTTTCCTGAGAGCAAGATTATTCTGTAATATAGTTCCTGTTTATCTACAAGCTCACTTTTATAAAAAGCTGTTATTTTTTTCTTTTACCTTAAAATAATGAGAAATAGAAGCTCCTGCTGCAAGTGAGTGGCTGACATTCCAGCACCTTCAGCTGAAGAGAATTTGAGGTGTAAAGAAAACCCTCACAGGCCCTTGAGAAAAGCAAAATAATAACATCCAGAGAGAGAGAGTGAAGGAAAGCACATCCAAAGCTTTCTGAAGAGGTTTAGCACACTTACTAACCCTACATGCATAATTTAATTTCCCCACAGGGCCATATTCCAGAGCTCAGCACGGTGTACTATACAAAAAAAGAACCACCAACCAACCAATCTGGTGCCCTGTTGAAAGGAATCCTAATATTATTGGAATTTGTGCATTTATAGTACAACTGTCCTCAGTGGTAAGGAGACAAAAAATGCAAGTGTTACCTAAACACAGAATACTTTGTTAAAACTGTAGATATGAGCTATGACAAGGGCAAACTATCATGAACTGTCTCAAAGCAAACAAGAGGCATAAAGTGGAGTCAATGTGCCCTATTTCTGTTGAATGCTGCAACCTGTGAGAAAAAGGATTGTGTGTGTGTGGTGAGTGGGTCAGGAAGTAGCAGCAGACAAAGGGAACAAGGAAGAGAGAAGCTAAACATGGCCTGGCATCAAAATGTATTATTGTATCTCCAGTGTATTGGGTTATATATAATTATTATAAAAAATGTTCCAGGGCAGAAAAACTTTTATTTTGATGGCTCTTTGTCCTACTTGGCTCAGCATAATTAAACTGGAAGAATTTATAGCTTTTTAAAATGGTGCTGATTTTTTTTCCTGCAGAAGCAGCACGTGAGGCTTTTTTTTCTTTTTTTTTTTTTTTTCCATATCAAGTACTGTTTAATGTTATTCAAGATAATTGTTTATTTTGCTCCATTAACTCGGAATAGACCTGGGGTTGAGACTTCTTACATCTTATATGCAACATAAACAAGCATTTATTGTTTTCCAAGTCCACTAAGAAATAATCTGTTGGGGGAGACTGGAGCAAAGAAATTTTTCTAAGTGGTCAGTTCACACATAAGAATTGTGATTGCATTGCAAAGCTTTACTACCTAAAACACTGGGTCATTCATTCCTAAAAGGAAGACTTTGCTGTGACTTATCCCACCCTCAAATCTTCCTTTAAACCCTGACTTAGCTGTGAGTAAAGTTGTAAAGAGCTCTTGGCTGCTTTTGAATGAAAATCTGTGATGTCCACTGTTCGGAAGCTGGCAACAATGAAAGCAATCATGCTGTTTTTCATCTGAGTGCAGGTTTCCCGGACATTCTTTATGTTCCCTTTAAAAAGCAATCCTATAAATATGACTTTGGTGGCAGAGAAATACACACAGCAGACAAATGTGTCCCCTCACTAATGGTCTGATAAATTTGTGAGATTTTTTGGTGACATAATTACAGCTTGGTCATCCCCTGCTATTATGCATCACTGTTTGTGATAAACAACTCTTTGGCCTGGGTGTTTTAGCAAAGTCTTTGAGAAAACTGCAGGCCTGTAAATCACCTGCTAACTAGGGCTGCAGCAAATTGTTCCCCAGAGTTATGAACTCCAGCAAACTAGAGTACCAAAGCTCATGAGAGATGCCAGGCTCTGGGTCCACTTGGTTGGGGCAGATTGAGGAATAGCTGCATGTGGAACTGATAAAGATGGTGAAAAGCTGTTGTATGGGTAATTCACTGACTTAATTAAACCTTTACAGGGTATAATATTCAATAAAAGCACACTCCCCTAGAAAGTTCATCATAAGTGTGGTCTTAATGAGGAACGTATACACAAACTAATTCACAGGCTCTCATAAAAAGAGCATGCAGTCAAGTTTAAATCTTCATGATAAAGATTTTTTGAGATCCAGAACACTACCTGACAGAGCTTTTTGGAGTGTTTATTTCTGAAGACAATCACATTTGTAATGTTGGTTAAGGTGAAGCTTTTCAGGTTTACTGACTTTTTGTGTAAAAGGAGAAGTATCATACTATTTTAAGGTCAAATATTAAACCACTTTTAAAGAGCGTAATACAGTCTTCTTCAATAGATTGGTGGCTACACTAGTAGTGTGTTAGGTTTGCCTTATATCCATTATACAATTTATGTCAAAGAAGCTGTATATGGAGGGGACATAATGAGAATTTCTACCTATTTCCCACTAGCACAGATTTGTTTTTCCCAGCCTTCTTTGAACTAGACTACAGCATACATTTCTTGCAGTGTCACTGAGTAGAACACAGTCCGAAGCCCTTCCAAAAGCAGCAATGGAAAGATTTTTCCTCAAAACCTCTGCTGTTTCTTTTGAAACACTGTTCACAGCCACATCCCCTCCCTCCAGTGGCCCCTTGTCAGGAATGGCATCTACTTCTCCAGATCATAGGAGACCTATGCAGAAGAGGTTTTCCCTCTGCTCTTTCCACTCTTTCATAGCTAATCAACAACCACTCACTGCCTAGCTATTTGTGTTAGATGTGCTATATAACTGTGGCACAAAGCCTTTCATTTGTGTTCTTACTAATGCTATTTGTAGACTGCAGATTGTAGCTGCTGCCTCTGATCTTCCACTGTCTTTTAAAAACGAATAAAAAAAGAGGAGCAATTATTGGCACTGTTCAAACAGCTTTCCCTGTTCTGCTCTCAGGAAGGCAGCCTTTGTACAAAGCCAGTGGAGTTGTGCCCATTCACAGCAGGGCTGAATTTGGCCTGAAATTCTGCCCTAGTAAACAGCACAGGCATCCTCTTATGAATTCTGAAAGGTAGTGGTGTGTCTAGTCTCTGAATCAGATGAGTCAAGCTAGCAGTCTCTGTCCCTCACCTCTTATTCCTCATATAACTATTTTTTTGAACACACAAATATTGCCCTTCAGATGGACAGAGTTGGGCCCAGCCTTCTCATGGAATACAGATTCTGGCAAAAGGGCTGTATACAATACAGGCTCACACGCAGACAATCTTTATCAGCCCAATAAAGTTGTCAGCATGCTGATGGCTTTCTCAGGGAAACTTTTAACATCTAGAAGAGCTTCAGTGTAAGTTAGATCAGATCCTCAACAGGAAGTAAGTAAAATGAGAATTAACAGAATGGGAGGAAAAGGGCATCTGTGCATGCCATGAGAGAGGCAGAAAGCAAAAAGGAAGACTGATTAGTGCTAATAATGAGGAGGAGGAAGAGAATGTGTTGGATAGAGGTTGATCAATGTGAAAGAATTATCAGAACTACTTTCTTTACTCTTTGCTTTTTTGGCATTGTAGGAAATGGGTTGATGTTTTTTGGGAGGGAGTTCAAATTATAGTTGCATCTTAAAGGAAGTCACCCCTTGTTTGCTTGATTTTCCTAGGAGGTGGAAACAGGTGAGAGAGGAAGGAATCTTCTGATCTCCTTGCGGGTTGGTATTTCCAAGCTAACACATTCATGCCAAGACTGCCTCCAGCTTCTCTTTGTTGAAGGTTTTCTTTCAGCAGATTCCATCTATTTATCTCTGACCAGTTATCCCACCCACCCTTGTGATAGTTAGCTGGAAAACAAGCTAGAATCATGAGAATCCATTTAATCCACTTTCCAACAGGTTTAATTACCTGATTAAAAGATACAGGGTTTTGGGGAAACAAAGCTAACACTTCCATCATTTACCTGTTCTTTAGAGAAATGGTTTGTGTTTGCCTGTCTGTGACCTGCCAGAAAGAGACTTTTGATATTAAAACTTCTCAGTGGTGAGAATCAAAGTTGAGCAGAGAAAGAAGATTAAAGATAATGCATCTACCACTGTGGATTATTTCACACTAAAATCATTATAATAAAATGCAGCAAGCTGAACAGGCATGCAGTTGTAACCACACTCACTGAAAAGCTCTTCAAGAAGGTGATGCTCTGACTTCAGGAACTGCCATTCGTATAGAAAAGACATGAAATGCAGGGGGGTCAGACTGCATCAGCTCATACAGTATTAGAGGGTGCTTGCTTATGTAATTTGACCTCCTCTTTTTGAAAATTCAGAATTACGGTCCCAACCATCATTTCTGAACATGCAACACCTATATCCATGACCAACACTCACACACACTTGGGTACCCAGATAGAGAAAAGCCTCCTACATAGCACAAGAATTGTACAACTGGCTCATGCCTCACCTTTTCTGTATATTTCCAGAATTCTGCATTCCATTTTCCTGACCGATGCCAAAATTTTAATGGTTGAAGGCTGGTTCAAAACCTCATGCAACCCTCACAAAATTTTCTCACTCCAAAAATAAAGTTTGCTGTGGTCTGGCTCATGCCCTGGATGATGCAGTTGCTTCCTCAGGATATTAAAAAAAAAAAAAAAAGCAATCATAATCCTTCTCCAGCATATCATATACTATTTGTGGTTATGCACATCTCTCAGTATTCACCAAAGACCAGCCTGACTCATCCCCAGTCTAACTTTAACTTGGGCCTCTCTGTGACCACTTTTGAAGAACGCTGGATCCAAAGCTGGGCTCTACTGATCTGTAGGAATTTTCCTAGGGCCTTGAGACTGATTGAGACATTTTCCAAGGGCACAAAGAACGTACAAGAGCTGGGATCAGTCATGGCCTTCCTGTCAAGACTTCCTTTGCAATCCACAGTGTGTTACTGGGACCATTTGAGACTTTGATGTTGGCTTTGGTATAATGATTCTGTGAAAACATGGTTTTTCATGAGTGCCCACACAATACAGTGAATGGGATATCTTTGCATAGAAAAGCCAAATGAGAAATCATTTTGGCACCTCTGATGAGGGTCTTCTAGCACTCACTCTGTGTCTCAGTTGTCTGTACTTATTGCCTAACTATAGTGCTGCTTGTAGACCCAAAAAAGTGATATTCCAGCTGTCATCCATCTCTGTGTCTCAGAAAGAAAGGGCAGTATGCTATCCTTCAGATCACTATGGTAGCAGATTTCCACATACTTCTCTGTGGTCTTTCTGCACATGGAAACCAATTTAATTCAATGTCTCTTGTGGTCAGACTGCCTGAATGCACCTACATAGAAAAACGATCCACTTTTCAAACTAAACATCCAGTGCAAGGCAAAGTGGTATGCGTTGGAAGTTACCAGTAGGTTATGTGATCCTGTGACCTTCTTTTCTTGTGACCAAGAACATGGATGTTCCCTTACTTGGAGACCATATTGTACATGAAAAAACTTAAGAGATCCAAGAAAATGGAAGTCCAAGACAGTATTTTGTGGAGACCTTGTATATTTCTATGTGTAGTGAGGGATGAAGATCTGGACTCTGAGAAAAGTGGCTTGGAAGTCAAAATTTATTTTATCAAATTACTCTTGATGAAGACCTTGTGCATGGGTACGGACTGGGATGCACACTATCTCCAGACTAGCATGATTCTTGTAAGCAATTTAACAAAGGAAGGTTAAAAAACCACATTTTTGCTCTGCTTCATTATGTAAGACTAAGCATTTGAGACATACTTCTATGTGGTTTTACTGCCTATAATATATGCAAGCAGACTGCAGTTGCTGCTCACCACAGGAGAAAATTCCACTTGTAATCACATTCTCAGAATTCATTTACATCAGTGTTTTATAGAGAGTTACCTGTAATTTATTTTCTTTCTTGAATTTCAGGATGTATTATAAGACACCTAGCAAGAAAGATTTCCATGAAGTCTTGTAAATATTTTTACAAAGAACTTCCAAGTTGGCAGTTCATCTGCTTGTAATTAGAGAAAGGGAGTTTTGGTTTACTTGGATAGGTAGTTGAGTTTTTCAGTTGAAAACAAAACAGAGAATCCATAACACATAGAATATATTTTATAAAATGTGTAACTTCAAAAGGACCATAGGTGCTAGACTACAATGGTGCTATTTAATGTCACTATGGTCACATTTTTAACAAGTGAGCAAATTACAATCCAAACTCCAGGCTATTTGTAAATAATAAGTCATAGAGAACCCTTGGTATGCAAGTTTTTGCTTTGTTTGCCATCAAAGTAAACTCACTTCAAAACTAGCTAATACAGAAAAAGGACTGGATAGTGATCAGCCTGTGGAGCACTTGAGTGCTCAACCTGTTAGGAAGGTAAATTAATGATACAAGGAAACCGGCTATCTTTCTGCTGCTATAGGGAAATTTATAATCTATCCCATCTCCAGGATAAGAAACTTGCCATTTCTCTAAAACCACCATGGTCACAGTACTGGGAATTAATTCATTCCACTCTGAGATAGACTAATTTACTTTCTATTCTTGGCTATTAGTTTGTTTGTGTCTTTCTTTATTTCTTTTTAAAATAGAAATCCTGTTTCAGAGGAAAGGAAGTAGACTCTTTCACAGAGAGATGTCAAGTAAACAGATTACACATGAAACACTCAAAACGCAGCTAGTGGTCAAGTGTTAAGTTTCATCAGGGCCAAAGATGGCTGTAGACAAATATTCAGACATATCACATAATAAGAAATGTGATTAAAAATATAAATTCTTCTTTTTAAAAACAAGTTAAGAGCTTTTCCATTCATTTAACTAAGCATCTTCAAGACCCCTATTTTTTTTCAACTCAGAGTTGACAGAGGCTGGTAAGGTTCAAGCTTTTGCAGTTTCTCTAGTTACTTGTCTCCCCAGAGCTATGTTAAGTCCTTACCAGTGCCTATATATATATTGCATTGTCCCTTCATTTTCAAATAAAAATCTTACAGTTTTTTAATAGAAAGGTAAACAGGGGGGCAAAGAATCGAAGAGGAAAAAAAAATGTTGAGAAGGTTCTTAGTAAGAAAATTGAAACAGGAGAGAATGGCATGCAGAGAAAAATGCAAGTTCACACACCAAAGTTAGAGGATTTGGGATTAATTGAAATCCTCAAGTGGTGCATGGTAAGTGACTGCCTATTTAGAGCCAATAGATAGGTTTCCGTGAGGTTAAGGAAGCGAAAAATCCCATACGAAGCTAGTGAGATGTTAAATTCTAATTAGAAGTGTTAATTAAAAAAAAACATTTCCAATTTCATCAGTGAGAGTGCTTTTGTTGTTCTGATTCTCTTTGCTACAGTGAATCCTAAGTATCCTAACTCATTTTGTCCTGATATTATTTACCACTTCTATAGGGTATAAAAAAGTTGACTATGACTATAGGAGCATGGATTATTACAGCAGCACCTACTACAGTCTCTGTGATAAGAGGACTATCAACATTTTCACTGTATGATACATATCTGGGCTTGAAAACTGAAGTCGTAAAATTCACACTGGACTGAAACTCAGTTACATAACTTACCAGACTGTAAAAAAATGCCCTATAAACTTTATGCATACTAATTTGATTGAACATTTTTTAATTAACTATACAAAAAGCATTTTGTTTCCTCCAGTTTCAAATGTTGTTCTGTGCAACACTAACTAAAAAATGTTGTTATTTCACTTGACATTTTGCAGGTCATTAGTTCATGGCATGGAATAAATACCCAGTGCACAAAGAATAAGGATGCTAGTGGCGGATACTTCTTTACTGTCCCTATCCCTCCAGAAACAGGGCCTCCGATCTGCAGTATTGTATACAAAAACTGCGTGCTGCCCGTGCAGGGGCCATGCCATGCTCCTGCAAGAAGGTGGGATTGTAAAAACCCAGTAAGGAAGCTGCTTACAGCTAGACAGGCAGTAAATTGCAACTCCCAGGTTAGTGGCCTATATCAGGTAACTGCCCTGGAGAGGGGGTTGTCTGTATCCTTACCACTCTTCAGTAAGTGCTCTGAGTTAGGGACATAGCCAACATCTTCACTTGAAGAACCATAGGAACACTTCTATAGTACATCTCGGTGCTGATTAGCAAATTAAACTACACAAGCTCCTACAAACCCTATTATTTAACTATTTTAAAATATATATTAAAAAAAAATATTTCACTGGATGTATCTACAAGCACAAATCATTACTGGTTTATATATTGATACACACATTCCTGTTTGCTTCAAGATCTTCAAAAAAGGAGAGACATTTTAAATACAGAGAACTTTGAAAACTACAAAAGCTAGGGAGACACAAGGTATAGCTCCTCTTGCAGTGATGGTTTTCCCTCTCAGTATGTGATGAAATATAAATCTTTTGAGTATTCTGCAAAAGAAATTCAAAGCCCAGTACCAAAAAACGCAACCAAACAAAAAAGAAAACCACAAAAAAAAAGCCCAAACAAAAAACCCCACAAAAGGCAGGAAAGAGAGGTACCTACCCACCACACAGGTCAGTAATAGCTGTGGGGGTAAGAATTCTTACCAGACAAAAAAAAAAAAAAAAAAAAAAAAGAAAGATAAATTAATTTGCTAAAGTTGTAGAAGTACAGCAGTTCAAGAGCTTGACACCTCCTAGAAGTTTTCTACTCTCTCTTTTGTGTGTTTTCACAGCTCAGACCATGAAAGGAACATGCAAAGGCTACTCTTCTATTTCAGTGCAAAACCTCTTCCAGTTAATTTACATTGTAAAGTATCAAACCTCCTTCTGGAGAGGATGAGGAACACAAGCAGACATCAAAGCCATGGAGATAGTGATTTCTAGAAGAAAGAATGTGACATCTGAGAAAGACATAATGCTCCCTACATCTTTGAATTAAGGAATGTCCACCTATGACTATCGATGAAGGAAAACCAGAAATGCGATAACTTGGTAAATGATAACAGATAAATGAGATAATAACAGGACTAGTTGTACTAAGGGAATCCAGTCTCCTCAGCCAGAAGACAGAGACTGGGAGAATGACCCGCCCGCAATCCAGGAAAAGATAGTCGGTGACCTACTGCATCACATAGACATGCACAAGTCTATGGGACTGGATGAGATACACCCAAGGGTGCTGAAGGAGCTGGCTGGGGTGCTCGCCAAGCTGCTTTCCATCATTTACCAGCAGTCCTGGCTGACTGGGGAGGTCCCGACAGATTGGAAACTGGCCAATGTGATGCCCATCTATAAGAAGGGTCGGAAGGATGATCTGGGAAACTACAGGCCTGTCAACTTGACTTCGGTGCCCGGGAAGCTGATGGAGCAGCTCATCCTGAGTACCATCATACAACATGTACAGGACAACCAGATGATCAGGCCCAGTCAGCATGGGTTTATGAAAGGCAGGTCCTGCTTGACAAACCTGATCTCCTTCTACGACAGGGTGACCTGCTTATTGGATGAGGGAAAGGCTGTGGATGTTGTTTACCTTGACTTCAGTAAGGCCTTTGACACTGTTTCCCACAGCATTCTCCTGGTGAAACTGGCTGATCATGGCTTGGATGGGCACATGCTTTGCTGGGTAAAAAACTGGCTGGATGGCTTGGCCCAAAGAGTTGTGGTGAATGGAGTTAAATCCAGTTGGCAGCCGGTCACGAGTGGTGTCCCCCAGGGCTCGGTTTTGGGGCCACTCCTGTTTAACATCTTTATTGATGATCTAGACGAGGGGATCAAGTGCACCCTCAGTAAGTTTGCAGATGACACCAAGTTGGGTGGGAGTGTTGATCTGCTCGAGGGTAGGGAGGCTCTGCAGAGAGACCTGGACAGGCTGGAGAGATGGGCTAAGGCCAACTGTAGGAGTTGCAATAAGGCCAAATCCCGGGTGTTGCACTTCGGCCACAACAACCCCTAGCAGCGCTACAGGCTTGGGGAGGAGTGGATGGAGAGCTGCCAGTCAGAGAGGGACCTGGGGGTGTTGATTGACAGCTGGCTGAACAGGAGCCAGCAGGGTGCCCAGGTGGCCAAGAAGGCCAATGTTGTCCTGGCTTGTATCAGAAATAGCATGGCCAGCAGGGACAGGGAAGTGATCTTACCCCTGTACTCGGCACTGGTGAGGCCGCACCTCGATTACTGTGTTCAGTTTTGGGCCCCTCACTACAAAAAGGACATTGAATTACTCGAGCGTGTCCAGAGAAGGGCAACGAAGCTAGTGAAGGATCTGGAGGACATGTCGTACGAGGAGTGGCTGAGGGAACTGGGGTTGTTTAGTCTGGAGAAGAGAGGAGGCTGAAAGTAGGTTGCAGAGAGGTGGGTTATGAGTCTCTTTAACAAAGTAACAAGCAATAGGACAAGAGGTAATGGCCTCAAGTTGCACCAGGGAAGTTTTAGACTGGATATTAGGAAGTGTTTTTTTACAGAGCGGGTTGTTAGGCGTTGGAATGGGCTGCCCAGGGAGGTGGTGGAGTCCCCATCCCTGGAGGTGTTTAAGAGTCGGGTTGACATAGCGCTTAGAGATATGGTGTAGTTGGGAACTGTCAGTGTTAAGATAATGGTTGGACTAGATGATCTTAAGGTCTTTTCCAACCTAGATGATTCTGTGATTCTGTGATTCTGTGATCTGTCTTAGGCAGAGAACAAGAACATGAGATGTTTTACATGTCTTAGCCAGAAGCCTCTTGGAAAGACTTGAACGTGATGTTTTCTCACTAAAATTGATATCCTGGGCATGGAAAAAGAATTCCCAGTGGAAATTTTGATAAACATGACTTTCCTTGCAAAAAACTTCATTTCAAGAATTCAAGAACTGAGAATGAAAAGACACTTTGATGGAAGGTCTCTCCAGTTTTATCTTGTACATTTGGGCTTGTTTAGCTTAGGAATGTAGTCTTGCATACTAACAAAGGACCACAGCACCTACAGAAAGGTAAACCAGCAAGTAACTGACTTCATTTTTAGGATTTAACACATGTAAATGTATTTAATCTAATGCTTTGTCATGTATAATTCAGTAAGTTAAGGCTAGCTTCTGGTGGCAGATCAAAACTATGACAAATATATATACAATTCCCCTGAGAAAATGTAAGATCAAATTCTGTATTTCACTTCATCTGAAAAGGAGGGATCATTAGAGAAGAACATTTCAAATGTGTAAAGAGTATTTAGGATTTTATGTTTTATATTGCATAAAGGTGAGGTAGTTTTCCAGCCTATGAACTACCATCTCTTTCCTAAAATATTTCTGGATAATTGACAATGTTTATAGCTGTATTTTTTTAAAAAAATTGCCATTCTGCATTCCCCCCATTTCAGTACATAATTAGAAAATTTTATTCTGTATATAGCAAGCAGTTTCTTTTCTTGGCACAATTACTGGACTGTATCTTGTAGATTTTTCTCTGAAGTACTGAAATGGAAGGATACCCCCATTAGCCCTTGCCCCCAGCTACCTTAACTCTCCAGGCAAGTTTGATGAGTCACACTTTTTCCTTTAAAGCTTTAGGATCTCGTGCCAAATTCAAGCAGTGTTTCCAACTCCAGTGATTTTATCATGAGTCTCATGATATTTAAAGCCCTAGCTCCAGTACTCATTTGGTAACATTAGAATCTCTGCTTTCATTAAAAATAAATAAATACATAAAATCAAAGCTTTCAGGCTTGAGAACTGTGACAAAACAAGAAAAAAAAAACCAAACCCACCAACAAAACAAACCAAAAACAAACCCCACAGAATATAAAGGGCTCAAAGAAACCCAGATGGCAAATAAAAAAAGAATTTTACTTAATAGAAAAATCTTGCAATCTGTAAGGTCTTTATACAATTCATAAAAAAAAAAAAAAAAAAAAGAACCCTAATTAACAGAAATATCTTGCTATTTGTAATGCAGTTTGTATGATGTAAGGGACTTCCCTCATGGTTTTGGAACAGCTGAGGCTGGAAATACTGAAATCATCACTCATGGTACAGAAGCACCACCAGCACCATGCGAAGGGAAGAGTTTGACCTAAAAATAATTTCATACTCTTAATCATGTTACTTAGTTCCTGGCTTCTTAGCATAAGCCATAGGCAAGAGCTAGAAAGACCTTAGAGCTCTGTATTGCTTTGCTGTTCCTTGGTCACTGGAGCAAGAGGAAGACAGATCTTCATGACAGAGGTTGTAGTTGTATTTGAAATCCCGGGTAACCTTTGTTAGGGTGGTTGGGAAGATTATAAATGTTATTCTGACACCACCCAATATGAAATGTTGTCCACCTTTCTGCCCTTGCAGATGTCTGATGGCCATTGGCTGGGCAGGGGTGGGGGATGAAAATAATCACCATAGGCACCAGAATTCACTGCTAATGTGGAGGAATGACAAGTTTCTGCTTTTGTGAGATCCTTTATAGGCTTACACAGAGCACATCCTGGCATAATGTCACTGAAAGCAGATCATTTTTCCAAAGCCTGTCCACCACCTTCTGGAACATCATTTTTCCTCAGACATAACTCAGTGCTCTCAGCTTTCTTGGCCATCAATATTGTTAAATTGTTTGATTGTCTATGATGCAATGTCCCTTGTCTAGTCAGAGCATTTACAACATCTTCCACATTGTCCATTCTTCATATTTGCTGTCACAATGTTGTACCACCTGTCAACTTTTAAAAATACCTCTACTTTCCTTGAAAACTGCCTATTCCTTCAGAAAAAAAAAAAGAAAAAAAAAAAAAAAAGAAAGAAAATTGAATAAATTATTTAAAATATCAGACTTTAATGCTGCACAATATTAGACTAACCTGTATGTTCTGCCATGTTTGTCGTCACTTTTTTACCATGATAATTTTTCTAAGGAATGTTTCCTGTACAAGTCACCAGAAAAATAATCCAACACCCACAACCAACAATCAACCAACCAACCAACCAACCAACCAACAAAAAACCAAAAAAACCCAAAAAAAACCAACAAAAATCAAAACATGATTATGTAGTAACTCTGGAAAACAGGTTTTGTTTTTAACTTTCTTTAGTATTTTTACTTCATGAAGCATGGTCTCTTAGCTTCCCTGTAGTGAGGAATATATCTCAAAAGATCAAGATAAATTATCAAAATTATGGAGGCTTTGTATCAGTGGCTATTTATAATTGATAAAAACTCACCAGAATAGGGTTCTGGTAATTTCAGGTAATTTCTACATCTGTTTAGAGCTTTTCCTACAGCAAGTTCCACTTCTGTGTCATGAGGCACAGTAAGGCAAAACCAGCCAACTGACCATGTAACCAAAAGTTTAAAAAGCAGAAATGCATTCACTAGAATAGTTTATTAAGCTTTTGAGTCTCAGCAGGACCTAGACTGAAGTTATTTCAGGTTCTTCAGTTTCTCTTAAATATTCTGGTCAGATTATATTTTAACTTAATCGTAAAATGCAGATTAGCTATCAACCTTGAAGAGAGGAGGTAAAGATAATCTGGTTATATCTGCTGATTCATCTCTGTGTGGCTGACTCCCAAAGTGTACCACTCTGATGATTTTGTGTTCTTGTGGATCTGACCTTCAAGCCATGTCATCTTCCGTTTATAAACAGAGAAAGTAAACTTAATGGACAAAATACTTTGGGCTGATGTAACAAAAACATGGCAACAGAGAATTTGTCCTTAAAAAGGCTAAATTTATAGCTCCACTAAACTAACACAATCACATGTACTGTTGAAAGTGATCTTTCTAAAATGTGTTAGTGTCTTTCATTAAATCTTTGCAAATTCTCCAAACACCATGGAAAACCTAAGATTTTACAAGATGACAGAAAGAATGCAATCATTTTTGCTTTGAGTCATACCCCATAAAAATGACAGTTTTGAAGAAAAGAAAGTGTCATTCCATCTTGAATCAAATTTTGAATACAGTAGTAATGAAATTATCACTTCTCTCACACAAATACACGAACAATAAAAGTTTTACACAGCTCCGAGTTTAATTTTGTTAATGGAAAAATTGCCTACTGCTCAGAGAAGCCAATGCGAATACTACTGTTTTGTAATGGGGTCCACATTATAATATTTGATTGTATTCTGAGGAGTTTCGTGCAGCAAAAATACCCACTGATGTAAAAATGAGGACTAGTTGGACTATCAGGAGAGCTGAATCAGGCTCTGTGCTGGTATTGCCAGAGTTAATTTCTGTCTTGACAATACATAATAACCATTTCTATCAGGTCAGGCTTCTATTAAATATCCATTGCAACTTGACTTTTGGCAAAATATGTAGTTTTACAAGGGAAACAAAAGCTGCAAATCTCTAAATGAAAGCAGAGAATATGTTGAGCTTAATGTGGATTTTCTTGCCAGAGATGATTGGTGAGGCCCATATATTAAGATTTATTTATTTAGTAATTGTGCAACAGCTTTCCTATGCCATGCTGACTTCCAGGAATGAAGAGTTACAATAATAATATGCAGTATATTAAGTGTTTTTTCCTCTCACTAGTCCTCTTGCATGATGTCTGGATCTTGCACGCAGCTGGCCTTTGCTCTGATCTGGATAAGAATGTTAAAGAGGTTATTTATCTATTGCTTTTCTTTTCAGCAAAACACTATTTGTTGTGCTCATTCATTGAAGAATGTCAGAACAAAACCAAGCAGACTCTGCCAGAGCTGCATCCATTCTGTTCTTGATATTGTCCATGAACCTTTTTCTATTACAAACTTCATTTCAGAGTCTGAATTAAGTAGCAAATTATGTTATAGAACTAAATTATTTCAAAGTTTTGTAGGAGTTAGGAACTGAGGCCAAAATCAAAATATCAGCCACTCCATAAAATGTGGGGCATACTATAAGAAAAAAGAGGATTTTAACCTCAGAAAATGTGGGGTTTACTATAAAAAAGAGGTCAAAGATTCTATTTTTGCCATCAAGTGCTCTTGCTCAATTGAGGCCAAAATAAGTATATACAAAATTAAAATGTCTTCTGATGGAATTTTTTATTTATTTACTTTTCTATTAAAACATATGATTTTCTTTATAATCTTATTTCCTATATTAGTCAGGAAGAAGTTTGGTCTCATAATTTTTCAATTGGTTTCATAAACTCTTTATTTAGCTAAAAAACTATTTCACTTAATTCTGCACCTCTGTCTAATCTCAGCATACATGGGCCTCCCTTTTAGTCTTTTCTCATGTTGATATTCTCTCACTAGCCACATTCCCACTAGGCCGCTAGTGCCTCCAAAACTAGGAAATCCCATTTTGCACTACATAGTACTGCTATAGCAGATTAGCAGCAGTTCTTTCTTCTTCCCCAATGACCTGGATCATCAAAATACAATCTAGTCTCAAATAGAATTACTGAATTTTTTTACTACAGATAAGGCAGACATCAAATAAATATTGTATTGGTTGTCTGCAAAATGCTAAGACACAAACATTGATCTTTCTGTAGATTTTCTTCAAACCTTTATTTGGCTGTAATTTCAGTTATTTAGCACAAACAAAACCATTTTGGTTTAGTTCTTATCAACATCAGTGTCTTTCTTTGCAAACCTCCTGAATCAGCGTTCCTGCCTCGGTGATTACAGATATTCCTGATAGGAAACACTGCAAGTGCTATTCCTGTGTGGGCACCTTATTTTTTGTGGCACTCATTCTTAACTGCTGAATCAGAAGAAACAGCCTTCTGACACAGACAGTTCAGACTTCATCAGTAGCTGCCTGCCTTCCCTTAGGATTTTTTTTTTTTTTTTTTTTTTTTTTGTAACAGAAGGAAAAGAAACTTCTAAACAAACAAACAATCCAATGCAGAGGCTACAGCTGGGATCAAAATTTTTCCAAACTTAGTCAAATCTCAATTTCAAAGGCCATCAGCACTTTCCCCTCCTTCCTTCTGTTTTCTTGATCCATTGGGAAGAGGTGTGACAGCCTCACTCCCTTGATGGTTGACTCTCACATGATTGAAAGCCAAAAATATTATCCCACAAAATAGTACCCATAGAGAAAACACAACCTGAATTAAAACATTTCCTGATTCAGTTCATAGAGAAAACTCAAACTGATTTTCAAGTAAATTCAGTGAGTAAATCAATGGCAAGATAATGGCCTATGCAGCAAGATGGCTAATTATAGCAAGACAAAATGGAGGAACAATTCTTGTTCTGTATTTCACTTACCATGTATTATCCTGAGTCCTCACTACTTTGCAGGCAGTAATCCATTAAACTCTGCAACATTCTGGTAATATTAGTGAGAATGTTGAAGTATTTTATCAGAGACAAATTGTTTATACAAAGGCATCCATTCTACCAAAATAAATATATTTTATTATATAAATATGGAAAGGAAAATAAGAATTTTCTAAAATAAGATCACTCATGCAGCAGTCTGTGAAACATAAAATCTTTGATATGTTTTTCACATAAAACACTGTTCTAAATGCAAGTGGATCTGTAACCTCAGAGATTAATAAAAAAAATCCTTTTCTTTGGTTTGTTTGTTGTGGTTGCTTTTATTCGGGTGATGAAAATAGAACAAAGCAGACTATGTTCAAACAGCAGTTATTCAGTAGTCTTTACAGATATTGTCTGAATCTAATTGGATTTTAATGAAATGATATTTCCTTTGTGATAAGTACATAAAAATTATGTTTTTAATTAACATCACAAGGTATAAGCTATAGATACCAACCCTCAACTGAAATAATATTACTTTAATGTTTGGTTCATTAAAAAAAGGACAGAAGTAATAACAACATAGCAAGAAACGTGTGTAAACTAACTGGACAATGATTAGTGTTGGACCCTTTTCATCCCAAGGAGCTGAGTTCCTGATGTCTTTTTCATTTCCTACTTCTCAGTACACTAGTGTTTAGCCATGAAAGAGTTTACAGAGTTTATTTATACACTTGAAATTCATATGGGGGGAGCAGGTACTTGGATTGGAATATCAATATGCAGGGCAGAAAATAAACTAAAATAGGTTTTGAAGGAGGCCTTGCAAATGGTACAATTAAAAATAAAAATACTTGCAAAGGAAAAGCTCTGAGGAAGCAGTGATGTCCTGGCACAAAGAACCCTTGGGATATTATGTTCCTCAGTAATTCTTTCTCTAGCCTGTTAAAACACAAGACTAGAAGAATGGCTAAAGTAGGTAAAAAACAAGACTCTACCTAAATGTTCCTGTCCTGCCTATGGTGGAGGCTGGTACTGATCTTTCAGAACATAATATGGTAAGTATAGATTGATATGTCATCTCAGTCTCTGACAATTGAAAGAGTCATTATCCATGCCAGGAAGATCTATTTGATCTGTTTATTTAAGTAACTCAGGAGTGAAGAAATGCCATGTCTAAGTACCACTTCGACTGGTACTCCCCAAAAGATGAGAGAATGAGAAGTCAGGATCAAAGCAAAAAAAAAAAAAAAGAGCTTTCTCCTCACTGTCTTTATTGTGCTACCCACTGGGCACAAAATCATTAGCATGTTATTTCGCTTCTGCAGTGACAAGGGAGTGAAGGAAAGAGCTGGGACACAGAGCTACTTCTGTTCCTGGGTCAGAGCAGCCCTGTGTTGCCTTTGTTAGTACAGGCTTGACAGTAAATTTAATATAACGTGAGACACACATCAAACAGATAGCAGTTCAAGATATAATGCACAGTATACAGGTGGGCAACTGAACAAAGAAAAAGAGCTAAGTAAGCTCAGAAGTTTAAGCAATGGCAAGTTATTTATATTTCCAAGGTGTTCATTCTGTCAAGGAACTGACAGTGAGACTTCCCTCAGCCAGTATCCAGGCTAAGTGGAGTGAAGGAAAATCACTTTACAAATTTAAACTGCATGTTGTAACGTAGACCAAAAACTGAAGCTAGATGGTTTTACTTGCACCAACCTCTGCAGTCTGTCTCTACAGGTCTGTCTGTAAAGTGGGACAGGGTGAGGTGGCTCATGCCCTTAGGATAAGTAAATACTTGCATCAAGACACAACCCTGAACCCTGAGTCTTGCTTGGTAGCTTTTGCTTTCTGCTTGTAATTTTCATCCAAATGAAGGGTTTAGAAATATGGGTCTATATTTTAAAGGCCTCCAGTGCTGTGGATATAACAGACATCTTTACCTGGTCACTTCACCCTGGAGCAACTAGATGAACATATTCTTGCTCAGAAATATACAGACCCTTTTCTTCCAACAATGGCTTCATTTGATGCTCACTGAGACTCCCATAATTTATTCATACTGAAGTACACTTACCATTACATATCTGCAGTATCATTATTTGAGTTTGTTATCCTGTAACATTAGACTAAACATTTTATAAACTGCTGTGCAGGTGACAAGTTTATTAAACCAGGAAAGATAATCGTTGTACAGAAAAAGTGTTGCGTTGTGTTCACTACAAGTTTCACAAAATTATACTATATTTATCCTATTTGTCATATAACAAATAAGGACTATACTTCCCCGTTGCTCAGGGGTCACAAATTTAAACATTCAGATATTCAAGAAAGAAGTGCCTGGCAAATACAGCATTGTTTTGCTTTTGTTCAGGGTTTATTTTTTGGGCTCTTTTGTTTGGTTGGTTGGCTGGGTGTTTTGGTGTTTTGTTTTTGTGGGGGGTATTTTCATCAATGTAACAATTCCTTTTTTTGCTTGTTGCAATTTCAAAATTCTGAAAATTGTCAAGGAAGCTGTGAGAAAGGACTTTATGTCATCCAAATACAAATGATGTAACTTGTTATAAGATTTATATTCAGCCTTGACCCCCAGTCCTACACTCAGAAGTCTGTTAGGTATCCAGATCTTTCTGGACTTGTACTAAGGAGGAAAGGAAGGTTACTGTCTAGCCCTTTACCTCAAATTGCAGAGCCAGTCAAATAATGTTAACATTCTGATCCTATCTGAATATTAGCTTTAATAATTTAAACTGAAATTTCTTCTAACAATACAAGACATACCCTCCTCATGTAGAGAGCCTGCATAGTAGCATCAAGGATGTAAAAAGGGATATTCAAGTTGTTCAAAGACATCTAACAACCTGTATAGTATACTTTAAACTTATCTCAGGTGAATCAGGCTTTTCACCACAAGTTAGACTGCAATCACCTTCATGTACATATATAATGAATGTGATACAGTAATAAACTCACTTCAATTGGGAAGTCTGGAAACTACCTTAGCGTATAATAACTGATAGAAATATTAACAGTAAATCCTCTAATGAGTATAGAGAATTACAAACAAATTAATTTTTTCTATACTTTTAAAATAAAATGCAATGATTTAAAAACAACAGAAATCTCTATTCTGAAAGGAAATTTTTAGGTGACATGCCTTTTCTTTATGCTTAGTCTTTCTTCTTCAGTGTGTGGTCTAAAATAGTCCATCAAAACAGGGTTGAAACTGCAGTTCTTCCTTTAAGATAGTTGTAAAAAAAGCATTAAACTCCATGCAGAAGCTGGATATATGAAATAATTAGAGTCTCCCAGCAAAGAAAACATGTGTCAGTGACAGAAGCAGAAACATATCTGAATCTGCAAAGGCATTTTAAAACTAGATATGAGAATATTTATTACTTATTTCTTCTAACTGGATATAACTACAAGATCCCATATTTTTAGCTAGCCGTATGAGAATAAGAAAACTGATTGCTGTGATGCTTAGTAACTTGCATATTGTCTTTCAGACTAAAAATATTTTATCTCAATGTTCTACTGAAAAGTCTGATAGGATTATCTTCTATCAGTGTTTGCACAATAACAATATTGCCCAAGAGTATGCAGTTTACCCCGTATCATCCCAGCTGTGTAAAGCCCTCACTGTTTATGGAAAATACTCTTGAACAAGTAAAATATTGTTGAATAAAAATATCTTTGGGGAGGAGGGAGAAGGAAATGGATGGAGGGCTACAGAGTCAATCATTTAGCCTTTGAAGCATCCATGCTGCAGTGAAATGGAGTTTGATCTGCAGGCATTGCAAGTAGGGAAGTATTTACAAGCAAGGTAGAAACTGCTTAAAGGCAGTGAAGAGGTTTGGTCAGTACTCCTACAAATTAAATTAAAGATCTGGAAACTTTGCTTTAATAAACTTTTAACAGTGGAAAGATGGAGGCCAAATTTTTATATGATGTTTCCTCCAATAAAATTTTAATCTCTTATGAATACTCATTTCTGTCTTGACAACAATTTTAGCAAGCAATTCTGATTTGCCTTATAAAACTTCAGCAATCACAGGCAGAAACAGTGTTGCAAGTAGTGGCTCAGGTCAATAAAGCTCCTTCAAAGCTGTGAGACAATATTGTATTTTTAGTAGTCTAGAAAGCACCCAAAAGTCAAGGAGAGCCATATAACCAAAAGACCAGTTTTTGAAATACCTGATATATCTTAGTCATGTGACTGTAGATACAACAAAAGTTATGCCAGAGGTTGACTAAACCAGTCTAAAAGACACTAAAATAACCATATTTTAAATCCCTAAGCTTTAAAAAAATAATATTAATTAAAAAGTTACTAAAAAAGTATATGCTGCTTACTTCCAAGACTCATCAAAAAAAAGCTTGAACTTTTAGTACCTTAAAGTAATTTATATCAGTCTCATTAAACAGTGACAACCTACCATTACATCAACACTCATCCCCAAAACATTGCTGACTACACTCATCAGACTTTTCTCATCACGACAAAAATTGTTCATGACTGAGCATTTATTCTCGCAAAATTTTTATTCCTGCTAAACATGGAGAAAATTGTATATGGTCTTGAAACGTCTCTTGAGCAAACAATCTGGAGATATTAATAAACATAATATGACATGAAAGATCAGGGCATTTCAAGTGCCCCAAAAGACATTTCTTGGCAACTATCTAATGACTTATTTGTAAAAATATTTATATATTATCTTTTTTGAAACATACCAATAATCCTGAAAGCTTCACACTGTTATCGTTGATTATTCATGATCTTCCATTTAAAAAGTTTCAGGAAATATAACGAGAAAAACCAAAATTAGCTCAGCTAATCCAGTCACCGATATTAACAAAAGATAGTAAACAGGGAGTATAAACAATTTTCAGGTAACACACAGAATGCAGATGTGTTCAGTAAGTGAAAAATTTTTAGAGGTGATGTTCTTTTTTACCCTCTTATGTTGCTTGTTTTTTGTGGAAAGTAAAATAACATACTATAAATGGAAATGTGAAACTAACCTGTGAAACATTTATTATTCTGATCACTTTTTTTGTCTGACAAAACTTATTTTCTCTTGCTTTATCTGTTTTTGTCTTTTTAATAGCATTCTTTGCTTTACAGCATTTGTCACAGTGGGTGCATGACCATAAGGATGATCTTGATTGCAATATTGCACAAGTAATAGTAATGGATAGGCAATAGTGGGAAAAAACTTATTTGTTTTTGCTGATCGATGAAAGAGAAAAATAAAAAAAAAAGAGAGAGAGAAAAATAAAGGCTTTCTGTTTGATTTCCTGATATTAAACACTGAAAAGAAAATATTTTAATTTTTAGATAAATCCATGCATGATTTTTGCACCTCACCATAAAACCCAAAATCCTCCAGTAATAGTTGTGTTTGGCACAACGGACCTAAGACTGTATATCAAATATTGCTGATTTGGCAAGAAGAGGGAGCAGGATTGCCACAGTATATCGTGCAAAGTACCATGGAGAGCAAGCTCGACGAGCACACAGCATCTGCACAGTGCTCAGGAGTAACCCTGTGATGTAATTGTGCTGCCAGGTGTTTTGGTGAACATGGCTGCTGTACTCAATGGGGGCACCCATGCTCTCTTTGCAGCGCATTCACTGACTTACAACAGTAACCACAGCTGGAGGAGATTTGCCTCATCTCCGCTGTCACTGTTATGCCTAGAGCTAGAGGTAGCTGGGTGGGAGTCCACTTAGTCTGAAGGAGGAAAAGGAGCTGCTGCCCCCCATCCCAGCACTTGAGAGTCCTGACTACAGTCAGCCTGGTCCCTGGGCAACCTTCCCTGGGACTCCTGAGACAACCTGCCAGGAGCGCTTGACTGCAGCAGCAGCGAGACTCAGGATCTATGAAGAGAAGGGAAGTCAGCACTAGTGTAACTACAATTCTATGGCTGGTTGCACTGACACCACTTTCCCATGTGTAGACAAGCCCTCGAGCAGATGCCACTGTATTGCTTACACTTCCATTAAAGGAGTTCACAGAGCTTGCTTGTTCCTGGCACGTATCCTGGTTCCTTGGTCCTTCCAGAAATTGCCAAATTAAGATGTAAAGGAATGAAAGAGTAGCTTTTGACTTCCTTGTCATTTCACTGGGTTCCTGCAGGGTTTGTGCCAACTCAAATGCTCAAGTCATATTTGATTAAGCTAAGTACAATCAAGGAGGAACACTTTCAGGCCAACTCTAATAATTAAATAACAGAAACAGTACTACCAAATCTGTTGCCCATCATGGTATGCAATCAAAGTGCCTATGCATGTAAAGTAATTACAACTCTGGTTATCCCAAGCATAATTCTTTACTATTAAAGGCAGTAGATTTTGCAGCATATTCCCCTGATGTGTAATCCTACTGTTGATTTTCTTCTATATTCTGTTAGCATATAAAAATGCTTCAACTCAGAGAAGAGAGTAGTCTAAATATTCCATCTGTGGCAATATTGGTTGAATATTATGAATCATGTCGATTTCTTTCTGATTAAATATGAGGTTTTATTTCAGAGAAGATGTCTACATATTAATAAACTCCTAACAATGCTACCTTATAGCATCAGTGCTAGTAGATAACAGATTGTAGATTACGAATGCATATTTGGCATAGGCAACAGTGTTCAATGGCATGAGGTATCCTAACAGATTCATCTGGTTTTCAATCACTTTTGACTGCTTGCAAATACGATACCTCTTTCAGTAGGTGTCAGAGTTTGCAGCTCTCTGCCATGAACTTAGACAAATTTTGTGACAGACTGTTGTCACTCACAGCTGTTTGTGTCTTAAAAGCTGCTAGTAAACAATTGTCAAGGAACCAACCTCGCGTACGCCTAAGGAAAGTGTGTTCTGAGTGAGCCACCATTTGGATGTCTTTATGTTCTAGCCCAGATTCATTCCACAGCTTGTGTTACACTAACTTAACTTACTTCAAAGTTAATCCCATTTGATCCTTAACATATTTACAGTTGTTCCAATTTATTTTGGATATGTGATCTGTTTAATTCTATTGTCTTTTTTCATCTAGATAACGTATAAATAGTCATACTTAATATTTATAAAGCAATATATGCATGTGTGCATGTTAGTGCAGGTGTATATACATATTTTGCTATTGCAGCTCTGATTAGTGGGCAGTTAGTAAATAAACAGCAAGCAAAGAGCAAGAAAAAGTATGACAATTTCAGAATTAAAACGAACATATAATTGCCATGTTTTATATGAAGCAGCATCCTTAATGCATTATATCTCAAAGCAGATTGCTGTCTTAAAAACCAGCATAAGGGTAAGAAATCTAGGATTAGCATTGTAAAAAACACAGTGGTCATTTCAAATTATATCAGATGACTTGAGGTCAGTGTGTGGTGGTGGTGGTGAAGAAAGGCTGCTCTTTCTATCACTATTTACCCGACATCTCCTATACTTTAGAGATTTTAAATACATCTTGTACAGATGTCTTCTGATATGGACTCTGTCAAAGACCACAGTGTAGTATAAGCAAATAAGTACATTTGAAGTACAAATGCCAGCATTTCAGACCACATCTTCAAAGCAAATCTCAGCTGTAATTCCCATTTATGCTACAGGAATAATTCCTAGTGAATACTGAAACACTGTTACACCTTACGCTTTCGTATGACTACCTGGGAACCTTTTAGCCTGACTGTATGTCAGAGTGAATGCATTCAGAAACCATCAAGATGATGAAAATCAATGTACCATAAACTAGAGTTGTCCACTATTCCAGATTAATTTTAATAATTTTCAGCTTGCTTTATATCATGTCACTGAACATATGGCAGCAATTTCAGAAAAATAACAGGTTTTTAAGAGTATGTGTAGAGATCAGCACACACCAAAATCCTCATACGCAGATACATATGACCCAGGATAAGTTTCAGTTCTGCATCCTAACTGCTCAGCTTTAGTGTTCCTCTAAGTATGATATCTTGTTGTGACAGATACCCATGGGATCAGAGTCACTCACATCATCCATTCTTCCAAGCATACTCTGGAAAGACTAGGTAGAGAACACAGGGAAAACTGTCTTTTTTAATGTATTCCTCTAGAATGTGGACCATTGTTTGTGAGGGCAACACATCTTTCTGGAGAGGATTATTAATTAGAATACCACTCTATCTACATTAAGTAGACTTCAACTATAACTCCAATATCCACTGTGTCTAGACAACAATAAATTATATTTGTCTATCAGCTACCAGATCATTTTTAGTTTTCTATCTAAAAGAGCACATGTTAAAATTATCTGGAGCATCTGTAACAGAGCTATGGGCTACTTGTAAATCATTATTAGTTCCACCATTTTGTAGGGCTCACTAGTTTAGAAATAATCATGCCTATAATCATGCCTAGCAGTAAAAAGTCATGCGGACAGCTAAAAACATTAAGATCATGCAATGTCCTTGAACTGTTTTTGAGTTGTACTGTGCCTTGAACCTACCATGAAACTGCAAAGCTTGCAGTGAAACAGTGCAATCCATGGATGGTAGAAGCTTCATTAAATATAAATATAAACCAGTATGAAAATCTTGTGTCTCTCAGCTGAACAGGTATCTGTATATTTACCTATGATGGTTACCTTTCACTACTATGCGTTTAAGTACAAGAACTCCACGCTATTGAATGAAAATGAATTTTGATCTTTCCTTTATTGTTACCAATCTGTCCCACTTAATTCAAAAGAACAAGTAACACATGTTGTGCTCAAAGCTGAGTAAAGCTCATCTTAACATCAATATATTTTAATTTCCCAAGGTTCATGACAAGGAGCTGTGCGTTCCAAAAATGTCAGTTCATGGTTATGCTTAATTCAATAAACTTTTCAGCATAATATCATGTCACAAACATTTACCACTCACACTGAAGGATAAATCAGTAAAAACAACAAAAAGATGCACCAAAAATCTTCAGTTCCATTTCATTTGACTGAATTTTCACAATGGCCATTTCTTCCCCTTCTTCTTTCTCTCCCCAACGCCCCCCCATCCCAGATCAGTGTCTGGTTTTTTTCTACTGGTAGGATTCTGGTCCAACAGCAAGGTCTCTTGAGAACAGGCTGACCTAAGAAGCACTCTAAACAGTTTTGTACAGATAACAATCTAGTCTACTAGCATTGAATACACAGCTTAGTGCCTCTCATACAAAAAAAAATATTCAGCTAATAATGCCTCTGTTCAGGATCAACAATCATAGCGAGTTTTGTCACTTTGGGTTCAATATTCCATCATATTATGATGGGAACATTAAATATGAGATTTCTGACTTTCTGCAATTATAAACTCAACCTTAAGCATAGCATTGATGTCATTATTTGCACAAAATAATGTATGTAATGAGGGAAAAAATCAAAGCAAGATAGTGGCTATTTGTTTCTCACTGATTTTGTCTTCTTTTCTATACCACGTTTTTGCACTCTAAATGAGCTCTCCTTTCTCCTTTATAGAGTAACTGTGGTGTTGCTGACCCTTCTTGGGCTAGTGTTGGGATGTGAACCTGAGATATTTAGTGGCCCTGATACAGCAAAACATTTCACTACAAGCAGTAATTAAGACTATTCTGAAGGCAATTCATGTTTATCCACATACTGCAGGAGACAACTTTCATCAACTTGTTTTGTGGACAAGATATAAAGCCACTTTTGTATTTAAGTGAGAAAATACCCAAAACGAACCAACAAACCCAGAGACAAATAAACAGCAAACTCCAAGATCTCTCTTACAGAATAGCTACTAAAGAGAGGGGAAAAAGAAGAATCCACAGTGCTTAATCACAGGCACTTATTTCAAGAGAGTAACAGACTCCCTCCACCATAAACAGAGGAAGACAAGTTCCTCCAGTGATTCAGAACTTCTGCTTAGGGGCTGACCTTAAGCACTTAAACACTCAAGTTTTGTGCCTAAAATTAGACAGTGTGAAACCTGAAGTCTATTGATAGCCATAATGACATGACTCATAATCTATTTAAGTCAATGCAGCATTCAGTACAACTGAGTCCCAGCTGGGATCTTGAGGTTTTAGCATGTTACGTATGGATCATAAAAAAATGCACAGGATCCCTGTCACCTAAATATAACTATGCAAAAGATCAGCAATTCCAATTAATTCTGTCTTAAATATCTATTTTTGAATAGGTTCAACTGTACCTTGGAAGTGCCTACTTCTCTGCTGACTGTAAATGGAGACCAGAAGATTAGCTTAGACTAGATACTCAACTTTTAGGTGGTTGTGGCTAAGTGAGTTGAATCCTACACAGCGTGAGTAGGACTACAGTTTTGTTACAACAAATGCCAGAAGAACTTTCAGACTGGTCCTGATGCATATTAAAGTAATGTCAAATGTCACTAACTAAAAATAGCCTTTGTTTCAAAGACTGCTGAACAATGATCATATGAATGCTACAATAATAAGGTAGTCAGTTTGAGTAGATAATAAGTATTGCCATATTCTTGTACAAGTCAGAGTAGTACCATATAACATCCACTTTGCATATGTTTAAATGACACCAAAACCAGTTTCTCTCAGCTTTCTCTTTAAGAGCAGAGATACATATGCACTGAACCTCCAAAAGTAAGAGTAGCACCATTTCTTTCCATTTCAGGAAAGCTACTTACAGTAACTGACAAATAAAGGACCCTTCTTTCAGTGACTGGGAAGTAGGAAAGGAAATATTTGAAGGATTAATGAAGAGAGAAACCTTCTGACCTCCTTCCTGTATAGGCTAGGTTACAAGGAATGTCCTCCTTCAGAGAACATGTAGGCAAAGACCCCATCTTAAATAAAACTGGAGAAGAGAAAGAGGAAAATGGGTTTTAAAAGTGGTTTCTCTCTACTTCCTATCTATTCAGAATGTAGAGGATATGCCTGAATGACCACTCAACACATTTCTTCTGAAAAAAAAAAAAAAGCAAACTAAAATACCTAATGTGAAGCTGCAATTTTATTAAACCAGTAAGTAAGCAAGTAAAATGATTACAAATCCTGTTGTGCTGAATGACAGAAAAGAAGTGCACTAAAGGATGCATACTGAACAAAGGTCTAAAGGTTTACTCTTACCTGGTATGAATTCTGATAGCTATCCAACGGTTAGTTTTTGGATACTGGTTCTTTTGTTAGAGGACCACATCAGGGCAAAACACACACACACATGAACATACACATAAACACTCAGCAAAATCAAGGGCTGATGCCCTGTGAAAGCTTTTAAGGCACTGTGTGCCTCTAAGAGCTGATTAAATAGCACTATAATTAAACCAGCCTGAGAGTTATATAGAAAATTCAGCAGAAACAGTAAATTGGCATCTTGTTACAATATGATAGAAATCAAGTGGTGAACTTTTAGCTTGACCTACAGCTGCTACCAGGTGTTAACAACTATGCATACCTCTGTATTTAAACTGCTCTCTCTGGATGTCCTAACAAAAAAACTACCAGTGAATTGGTTCTTTTTCACTCTTTTGAGTGTTTATTTTTGTTTCTAGAAAAGTAACATCCAGAATTTAGTAATATGTTGGTTTAGAGCTCGCACAGGTAAAAGTGCCTTGGCATATCACTGATGCTTAGGTATGACCACACTACAAGCACTGCAATATACTGTCAACATATGAAAGCTGACTTAAAAATTAGATACTTCAGATACCACAAACCTAGCTGGAGCAACAGGGAGCTCAGCAAGTGCTTCCTGAGTGAATATTCACCCACCTACTCAGGCAGGCAGAACTCCATGCCATACTGAGCTGCTAAACTGCTCCTGGTAGCTGTATTAGCTAATCTGGTTGTGCCTCTGCTCTGTTGTGGTCGCACCAGTGATGATCATATAGACACAGATTTGGTTCATTGACTGTGGAGCACTAAAAGAGGCACAAGTTGTTTTTGCTACAGCAGGCAGCTTGTGTGATAAAATCCACAGAGAGCTGTCACTGAGGAAGAAGGTGCTATTTTAATGTCATCAGGATGGAACAGGACTTCATACCAATTTCCAGCTCCAGTTCCCTGCACAGATGTTAGGGATGTCAGCCTACATTTCTGCTGTAATTTTTCAAGAAGAAAAGCTTTAGTTTTAAAATCCAAGTACCCTGTGTCATTTTTTTTGGAAAAGGAAACTCTCCTTGAGACTATATCCGATCCAAAGATCCTTGAGGATCAGTATACTTATAATACATGGATCATTTACACACTAGACCATATTGTCTCTTTCAGAGTCATCATACTCTAATATCAAGGCCTCCTATTCACATACTGCACAGAGCTATTATAGACTATTGTTTCAGGTTTGCCTGGAAGAGTGGGGAGCACTTGAATGCATGGATTATTGACGCAATAGACTGTAATGGTATGTCAATTGTCAAGGCCTATGTGGGGATACTTTCCTATGCGGATCATTAACAAAGAAGCTGACACTCTATCATGTCAGTGCAGCTGCCAAGTGCACACACCAACTCTGCATATTAACACCCCTTATGAAATTCTGAATAAGGAGAGTATGTGCCCACTCCTGGCACTTGAAATTCACTTCATTTATGTATATTTAATAATTACATACGTGCTCATGCTGCAAGAAGCTGGGGCTGCACAAGAAAAAGTGGAACCCCTTTAAAAAATTAAAGCAAGAAAAACCACAGTAGTGAGCAGTACATTGTTCTTCTGTAGCACTTTGCAACAGTGATCTCAGAATGCTTTACAAACAATGTAGCTTATCTTATCCCCAGGTGATCTGTGGTATCCCTATTTCATGACAGAGAACTGAGTCACCAAAATTAGTTACAGAGGACACTGAAACTGCAACCAATACTTCTGAGACCCGGTCTCAGAGCCCACACTGCTTGCTACATAAAAGATAGGATATGTTGTGAGAATCTTTAGAAATGCATTGAACCAGGCAACATTTTTCTCTCTCTTTTCCTCTTGTGTACTTCTAAGCAAAGACTTCTGGTTTTACTCACAGCTCTTCTGTCACATGTCCCGTTCTAAGCATTTCCCCTTTCCTCTCTCTTATTAATAAACTTAACTCAGAAAATCTTTTCTTGCATCCAGCAGATGACAGTAGAATGATGATCCTCTTTGGCATGTCCCCTTACGACCATAGAAAGTACAGAATGAAACTTCTGGTTGCAAGATTTTTGTCCTAATGTGTCTAGAACTTGATACAGTCCTTTATAACCACTGTTGGATGAGAACAGATTTTAGACTTCCACAATACAGTAACTGCACATAATAGATTTTCTGCTTATGGAGATGCACTGTCTTACTGAAAACAGTCTGTTTTCTGTAAGCTGGAGCATTCATTGGTTTGTAGGGAGTATCAAGAATAACCTTTCTTTAAATGTATAATGTAACAATAATCATCTGCATCAAGACATTACCTAGACAATCTCCATCCACTCATCCTTAAATGCCCAAAATTATTTTGAGCCAATAACCACAATGCTAATGGAAAATTACATACTGATATCTCTAATGCCAAACCCAGGGGCTGAAGCAAAGCCCACTGACGCCATCAAAAAGTGTTCTGTTGTTGTCTACAGTTATAAAATCAAGCCCTGGGTTTGGAAAGACATACAATAGCCAGAAGATTAGACAGGGAAGGGACTTACTGCACCCTCTGAAATTAGTAACACTCTCAAATGTATTTACTTAAGTGACTTTACAAAGACTACAGTAAATGAAAACTTTGTATGCAGACAGTAAATCTTTTAATAGAATAGCTTGTTAATATGTTCGGTGTTTGATTGTTGGTGCTGGTGGGTTTTTTGGGGGGAGGCACCACAATATTCTGAGCATGATGTCAAAAGGAATGAAAAATAGTCCATTGTTTATATATCTGGTTTTTATGACAGTCCTGCCTAAGTGGATACTTCTTTCTGAAAGAATTTAAATCCAGATAACGTCTTCAAGTTCACAGGAATAGAACTGACCTAGTTGTTGAACAAAATCTAGCAGAAACTGCTAGGCAAAACAATGTGAATTAGAAATATGAAGAATTGCAACAACTAACGTCTTTCAGCAGTCTATTGGGTTTGAGAAGAAGAAAAACAAACCATACAATGTAAGAACTAATTATAATAGAGAGTTCCAATTAATTGTTGCTGAAATTGATTTGCTGAAAGATGAAGATACTGTGAGGCAATTTCAACAACGGTTAGTATAAAAGAAAAATGAGTGATAAGAAAAAGATAAGGCAGAGGTTCAAATATTATTGCTGTTAAGTAGTCACAAATTCCGCTGGTTATATGAAACCTGTTATCTGACTGGGTCTAAAATTTTATGTTGCAAGACTCACAAGAAAACAAAATTTCATGAAGTTCTTTTCCTATTTATCACTCCAGTTATTCTAAGAAATATGCTGGGGAAAATTTTCTTCATTGTATCATTTTTGCCTTAACCCAAACAAGAAAGGAAGAAAGGAGGAAAGATAGATTCAGAATTAACAACCAGAAGTTAACTAAGCATTTTTCACTTTCATATTTCTCACAGAGACTTGTTTCTGGAAAAAATTTGTTATCTTACTAGAACACTGTGTTTCTCTCTACATAAACATTTTTATCAGAAACATATATGTATTTCCTAGTTCATATAAGCAAGTACCCAATGAAAGCTGGTAACAGTAGAAAATATTTATTTAAATACTGTTATGAAAACAGAGCTAACGTTTTTATACTTGTAATATTTCCTTGCACATGTAGCACACCCTCCCATGTATAGAAAATACCATTTATACATTTCTAGGAATGGTCTGTATTAATGGGATTGTAACTCGAACTGGTTTTACAAAAGATGTCAGACAAAGAAATAAAACAACAACATCTCTATGGCAGAAGGAGGTTCACTGGGAATGTGGCCACAGACTGTTGGAAGTCCAGTAGGCACCAACCATGTGAGTAAACTCCTCAGGCACAAGAATTCCCTCAGGGAGAGAAAAACAGATGTCACATCATGCAACCAACCAATTTAACCTTGTTTTACTAGTATCTTTCATTGTACGCATTCATCAGGCCTAGTGTTTGAGAAATGAATTTGTAGGCACAGCATCCTACCCTGCCTCTTCACAAAGTCCTCAAATATGAGTCTGGATCATGACTATGACTGCTGACAGGATTTCAAGAGGATTTTCTGAGAAGCTAACTTCACACATGAGATGTCAGTCTGATTTGACTGAGGATTTACTACTCTCTTTTTAAATAATGAGTTCTTATTTCCAAAATCAGAAGAACACAGGAGTGAGAAGAGCAGTGAGAACTGGATGTGGTCAAGGTTAGGCAAGCTGGATAATGTAAATAACAACCAAACTGTAGCAAGTGTTGCATCTAAAGGAAAGTGATTCAATTTGATACAGGTTCATTTAAACTTATGAAATGGCAAGATGTTCTTGTATCTTAATCTCTTTACAGGATCACAGACCACAAAATGGTTGAGGTTGAACAAGCACCTCTTGAGCTCATCTAGTCCTCCTTCCCTGCTCAGACAAGGATTAACTAGAGCACGTTGTTCAGGGCAGTATCCTGTTGGGTTTTGCTTATCTCCAAGGATGAAGACTTCACAACCTCTCCGGGCAGCCTGTCCCAGAGTTCAGTTATCCTCACAGTTAAAAGTTTTTTCTTATGGAATTTCCCAAATTTCAATTTATGCTTATTGCCTCTTGTATTGTTACTGAGCACAAGTGAGAAAAACCTGACTCTATTGTCTTTACTTCCCCCATCACGTATTTATATACATGGATAAGATCCCCCTGAGACTTCTTTTCTCCATGCTGAACAGTCCCAGCTCTCTCAGCCTTTCCTCATACGAAAAATGTTACACTCCTTATTTATCTTTGTGGTCCTTCTTTGGACTCTCTCTAGTATATCGGTGTTGTACAGTGCAGAGCTGGACCCAGGTGTGTCTTGCCAGGGCTGAACAGAGGGAAAGGATCATTTCCCTTGACCTGCTGGGGATGCTTTTCCTAATGCAGTTCAGGAGGCAGTTGGCCTCTGATACAAGGGCACACTATGGGTTCATATTCAACCTGATGTCCAACAGGACCCCCCCAGGTCTTTTTTTGCAAAACTGTTTTTCAGCCAGTTGGACCCCAGCATGTGGGGCATAGAGTCTGATGTAGGACTTGCAATTTCCCTTTGCTGTACTTCATGAATCTCTTGTCAGCCCACTTCTCCAGCCTACTGAATGGCAACATAAGCATGTGCTGTATGAATTACTCCTCCCAGTTTTGTATCATCTGTAATTTTGCTAAGGATACACTCTGTTCTAATCCAAGTCACTATTGAAGATGTTACCCAGTCTCACTATCAACCTCTTGAGTACCCTGCTATTGACCGACCTCCAACTGGACTTCATGAGGCTGATCACAACCCTTTGAACTCAGTGGTTCAGTCAATTTTCAATACATCTCACTCTCTGTTTATTTAGTCTGCACTTCATCAGCTTGTCAGTGAGGATATTATGGGAGATAGTGTTGAAAGCCTTGCTAAAGTCAAGGTGAACAATATTCACTGCTGTCCCCTATGTGTTCCCTGTGTCAGAAGTCTTTTAGGAGTAACAACTCACCCAAAATCCAAGCACAGGACTTTCTAAATGGCAAATAGTTAGGCAAGCCTTTCATATCAAACACAGCTACAGAGGCACACCTTATTTATTCACATGAACTTACTGTGTTGCTTTGGTGGATTTTGGATGTGCTTGTGTGTAGCTGGAGGGAACTTACCTGAATTTTTTTTTTTTTTTTTTTTTTTTTTAGCATGAAAAGACCACTTTGGGTGGAGGTAATTACATGGGCTGGTTGGACTCTGCTGGATTATGATGGTCTGGGGATTTCCTTGTGAGTTAAATACTACAGTTGCTGTTAATCATTTCAGTCAAGTGGGGCATGGTTAGTTCACAGCCTGTTTTTGACAGTGCCAGTGAACATCCATCCATGTGAAACTTCCAGAATTCACAGATGTTTCCATTATTCACTGGCAGTCATCCAAATGCCCAACTACATCAGATGTAGTAGGCTAATGTGTCACAGGGAACCAAATTCACCAAAATATTTATGGAAATTCTTTTTTATTAATATTATGATTATTTTTTGACAAGAACTACATAAAACATATAGTATTCTCTGCCACACAAAGGAAAACAGCATGTGGTGCATGGGATATAGGAATACCAAAAGGTACAATTTCCAAGTGAAATGGTTTGTTTTGCTTGCTCAATACTTACTGTAATGTTCTAGAAATGTGGTCTCATAAAGCACTTCTGATTATCTACATTTGCTGGAGATAAAGGAATGTGCTTTGATCACTTGAGCATTCGACAAGTCCATTAGTTATCTGTAAATCAATATATTGATTTTTAGATTGCTTGTTTATGAGTGTAAAGGAATTGTTTACAAGCTGCTCATTCAAGTTCATACCCTTATATGAATCCTCCCCTGTGGTCAACAGCCACAAGGCATTGTGATTTTCAGTAGCAAAAGTCTTAGAAGAAGTACGCACTGTATATTGCCTTGAGGCACTAAAAGATTTGAAACACTTGTTTTTGGAAATCAGAAGTAACAAATTGCGCTGCTGGCTTTCAGCAGCCAACCTGCTTGATTATGTCAAGCTAATTATGATTCTGTGAACCACTTTTAGATATATTTACAAATAACATCCATGGGATCTGATATGAGTTTTTTATAGTGTCTTGAAAACGTTTGCCTTTGCCTGCTATTGCATCTGTGTTAAAGAGAAATACTTTTCTTTCAGACAAATGGATCACTTGGGCCCAAATGTTCTAAACATCAATAAAGCTAATCAGGGTTAATACAGAAATGAGTATTAAACTGAAGATTAAGCTGAGAAAACAAACTAAGAAGCAGGTTCTTCTTTTTCCTCAATTGCAAACTGAAAATGAAGAAGCTTATCATAATCAAGTGATGAGTTGAACTTAGCACTTACAGTGTCTAGCCTTATAAGCAAATAGTTATATTTATTGATGGTATTAATGTTTTTAAATAGGCTTAGACCTTTTATAATACCACCGACATTTCATTTTATGGAACATAGAATGTAGAGGCTGTAAAGTCATGATTAATATTGCTAACAGTAATAAGTGAAAGTGTAATAGTCATTTTTGCTCCTATTTGCTTATATTATGTGAATGCCTTCAGTGTCTGAAGAAACTCTATAGGGATACAATTTTCCCCAGGTTTGGAAATTGATTGACTTCTGAAAACATTGCACAGAAGGACACAAAAGGGTTCAGATTATTCACTTTAACTATTAACTGACCAAAGGCTATGATAGTCACCTAGAGGTATGTATCTCAGCTGTACAATTAGCTGTACTATTTAATCCTTCCCAGCATGTGCTGGTGTGCAGTTGGGGATTTGAATGTGTTCAGCATCTCAGTTCTGCTGAAAAAGATGCTAATCATCCAAAACCTTCTGAAAGAATATCACAAGGTCAGAATAAAACTGAAATAAAGTTTTGAACAAATGAAAGAAAGCAGAACAGAAAAGAAGCTCTAACCTTGCCTAGTTTTGTGAAAACCACTGCCAGTTTTTGACTGTTGCAACAGAAGAGTACAGTAAGAGTTCTTTAAGTAAGTGACTTGCTTAGATGACCATTTAAGAAGTTCATCCATCCATATGAATAAACAAAATCTGTGAAATACTGAAATGATACAAAAGGAAAAAGGTAATAGGACTGTAAAAAGGACTTTCATCACCTAACCTTCAGTCTAACCTGAAGAAAGCCAATTATCAGCTCATCTATGCTCAGTGATATCCATTCTACTCTTTGTTGTCATGCTTTTCTTTTCTGGTTAAGTAAATCTCAAAACAATGACAGAAAAATATACTCAGAATCACACACAAGATTACAGGTTACAGACTGTACTCTCAATTGACTGAAGTAACAGCGCTTACATTTCAAGACTTACTGAAATTTTTTCTCTTATTTATTTTTGTTTATTTATGTAATTATAATGAATGGAGGTAGTGGTTGTGAAGAAAGCCAGAAAGGATAGGGCATTGTTTACATCTGAACATTTTAAGAATTAAAAAATAAGGAAGAAAAAGTAAGATCCTTTTCCTTTGCAATATAATTCAGCAATTTTTTGCCTGTTGAAACAGTTAAAAATTGTCTAGAATATCAGATATATGTGCAGTATCTTGCTGTAAAACCCTTCCTCTTCTTGAGTGTAAGATAATGAAAGCCTCTTTGACATACAGGAACTGCTGTGAAACAGTGGCAACTCACTACAAAAAATGTAAAGAAATTCTAATTCTTGGATTACCTGCTTCTGTGGTTGTTTTTCAAAATGGAATAATAATCAGGGAACATCACTAGAGCTGCAGTACTTTTTGATTTCTTGGCTAGTGGTTCAGCTCTGTCAGTAATATTTGTACCCTGTTCTATGCTTTCAACAAGGATTGTAGTTGTTCTTTTTAAAGCAGAAGAAAACAGTTCTCAAATTTATTCTGATGTTTAAAAACTCCCCAGGGCACAGGCTACCTGGTGCTCAATGCATGAGCCTGCAACTCCTATTAGTACTAATGGGACTCGAAGAAAATCTGTGCAGAGAGTTCACAATCCTGAGACTAGAGTCAACCAGATATTTGTCACTGCTTCTGTGTACACAGGATAAAGCTCATGTACATTATAAATAAAGTGACAAGTTTTAACCTGGTTTCTTCCTACCTTCTTCATATTAGTAGATAGTTATCATTAAAAACCTTTTCAGATGGATAATGATATCATTCTCTGCCTTTTAACCACAGAATTTTCAACGGTTTAGTTGAGAAAGAAAGCATCTGGTATGGTAAGAATCTCATATCAGTTCTTCAAGGACAAAATTTTTATTAAAAAGACATAAATATTTCCTCCATAGAGTCACTGTCTATCTGGTTGGTCTGCTGAGGAGTTAGATATTTCACATAGTGATCTACCATGGTTTGGGTTTTTTTCAGTGATCCAGATAGTACTTCTTCTTAAGAGGGCTATGCATTTTTACATCTGCAAAAATAAAAATTATACATATTATATTTATCTATTGATATACGGATACTCACTTTGAAAACTTGACTTCTGGGCATGGATAATGGTATCTTTACAATATTCCTCCGAGGGAGAGAAATACAATTAGATCTGTTTTACAGAGATGAAGGGAAGAGATTAAGGGCTAAACTTAGAAAGGTACCAAAGGACTATTCACAAAAGGTAACTATAGTCAAACATTTCCAGAACATGATTCACAGTCCTTGAAGACAGGCTTTGAATCAACCCCTGAAGTTTCTTGGTCTTTCTCTCTCTCTGTGGAGTGTATGCTGGGATGATTAGTCCCCCTAGGCTAAAGTTTGCATTTGAGAATAGACAGTGCAAACGTGAGTGTTTCAACCATGTCTTTTCAATTGCCTATTCCCTGTGCTGGCATCCAAAGCCTTAGCCTACATTTTGGCTCTCTGTACAATGCAGAGAAGCCTAGCGGAAGGAACAAGCAAAATCAGGACTTTGCTTAGGGGGTCACTCAGAGCTATCAAGAGGACAAGGATATGCCTTGAACAAACACTCATTCCAGGATATGATTGCTTTATTCACCTCCAGCAGGACGTCTAAGGAGCCCTTTCTGGAACTGCAAAACAAAGACAGAAAACAAGTGCTTCTTTGCCAGGAACCACCGACGTACTCAGTTCTGCTCTCCTTTCTCCCTCTATCTTACACAACTTCAGAAAAACAATAGCAAGTGATCCCCATCTTCCTCTCCCCATATAACAGCTGCAGTCTAATCAATATCCCAGTGGCTAGGATAATTCATTTTAGCCACAAACTCATCCAGGAGAATAGAAAAATGAATTGAGGAATATTGTGACCTCTCAGCAACTGTGGGAGGGAGAGGAAGGTCACTTCATAGATCTCTTTGTAGCATTTAGTGTACAGAAAGCACCTAAAAGTGTTTGTTGATCTCTCTGCGAATGCCTTTTAAGATGGTGGAGAAAGTTTGTGACAGAGGCCAGAATTATCTTACTGTCTCCTGAATCTTAATCCACTGTCTCAATCACCAGATGATGAAACCAAGGGGAAAAGTGTTAGAATGGAAGTAAAATGGGACTGGTTTTCTTGTGAGGCTGGAAGAAGTGTCATATATATGAACAAGCCACAAAAAATTGACAACTTTCATACCAATTCAAAAGTTTTAATAGTGTCTTAGTTATATTTGTCTTTATAGCAATATTCATTTCAGACCTGAGAATTACCAGCTGGTTTGGTTGCTGTTCTTCAGCCTCTTCAAGCCAGAACTTTGTTTGGGTCACTGTTATTTTGCCTTTAGTAAAATAGAATTTGATGCCAAATATTTTCCATGTGAAAGACATGGAGAGACATCTAAAATCTGCAATGTGCTCATGCTGATGAGAACAAAGATGATTTCATGTACATCATTACAATTTTGATGTATGACATCAATACTCTTAAAGATGAGCAAAACATGACATCAAAACTGGATTTTTTTTTCACTAATTCACTCAGATGTCAATCAAGCATAAAATAACACAGTTGAGTATCTGTAGGAAGTAAAATCTTCGGTTATAAATTACCAGGAGTTGAGAAATCTCTTACCCCGGGGGTTTTGTGTATACTTGTATGCATGCAAGCATGTGTAGCCCAGTCAGATCTTAGACGCTGAACAGGAACAACAGTGATAATAGAATGAGATGATAATAGCATACAAATAAGATTAATGATAATAGAATAAGAACCACAAAGGAAGTCCAGGAAAAGATGATGAAGGTAATCATCTGGGATCTCAGATTGGATCCATCCAGTGAAGAACTCATTTGTCAGTTAAGACATGAAACAAACATCCTAAACTTTGCCTTTTATCACAAAGTACTCAAAATGTCATTCTTCAGCCACATAGCACAGCACAGAGAGTCCTCTTGTTCTGCCTGAAGTCCCCCAACACATATCAGTTCTTGAAAGCCCATGCCACTAAGAATAGGATGTAAAGTCTTTTTGAAAATAGTGACCTAATCTTAAATTCTAGATATGTGCTCTCCTCATCATTAAAACATACACTCTACTCTAAATTCAAAGACTTGCTCTTATATAGCGGTTTCTTGATTCATATGTTTTAGAAAAAAAACAACAAAAATTCTGGAAGGCATGAAACATACTCCAAGATAGAATCGATTTTCGGTTTTCCAGCAAAATGGTTAAAGAAGACCAGTTTATCACAGTCAGGAGTCTCTCCAGGAACAATTTCAGTGAAACATTCTGTTGGAAATGTTCCTCAGTTTCCTTGTAGGCAGAAGAGATTGACTATATTTTAGTGATTAAATTACCCCCCAAATTCCACCTCTATTAGAACATGCTCTGCATTTTCTAGCTTATGCTTTGCAAGACATTTCCCGAAATATAATCTCTGTTTTGCCTGGAACTGCTTCACTCCTGAACAGTTTAAAACAACTTAATTTCCAATGTTTCCAATGCTTCCTGCTAGGCCCAGACACATGGAGAAGGAAGCTGCCTGTTTCAAACATAGAAAGAGCAAAACTTGTTTCTCTAGGGCTTGAAACAAACCCAGGGTGCCTGATTTTCACCATGTAAGTGCTGTTCCTAATGCCTGAGAAACATAGTATCACATCAAGAATGAACACTTTGGATAACATTTCATTTCTTTAAAAATATCCAGGCCGCCAAACATAAGACATATAATAAGAGACCTCCATTTTAATGATGTTTTCTTTGGAAAGGGATATAGCTTTCTTCTTTTGTTTTCCTAAGGTAAAAAGACCACACTGTCCAGCCAGTTGTGAGAGAAACCTAGATTCAAAACCTTACTCTGTATGAATTCAGAGTCATATGATGAAAAACACCCCTATACCAGGAAAACCAGCAAATCTGACCCAGTTTGGCCAGCTCACCTTTCCAATAAGGTATGGAAATAAAAAACCGCATCTGACAATTCAAAAGTTCAGATCCTGATCATTAAATGGACATCTGATAAAATTCCATTCTCATGAACATGATTGAAGATTTGGTTTATTTTTATGGATATCAGATATAAAATGTTGGAATGTTACATAGAGATGGGATTTTGTCTTCTGTCGTTTGTTCTCCTTCACTTCTAATGCCATTCTTCACAGTCTGTGTCCACATGGGTCTGTGGATGTGGGTCATGGCAGTGTGTCTTCAACTCCTCATCCTTCAGTGATCCTGTTTTGGGGCATCTATGAAACACACTGCTGCCTGGTTGAATTTCACCTAGCTTGTGTATGCCACAGATGCCAGGGCAAAGGTAAGTGGGGAGGGGAGGAAGAGTAGCAGGTAATGTGCCTGTGTCCTGCTGTGACAGGGAGAGGGACACCTCTCAGAGAACTCAGAATTACTTCTGTGTCCCCTAGGATTAGAGTGTTTGATTTTAAGACAGTGTGTCACATATGAAGACGATGCAGAAAATACCACTGTGGAGTTGTGCTACCTCTGTGAGATATTTATCAGTTGGGAGTACAGGTTTGATCCAGATCAGCTGTGGGCACACGGTCATGTTGCCCCTACATAAACCCTAGTGGCTCAAAGTTAAACCACCAGTATATTTGGACCAAATATCCACAAGGAAATTGAATATATGTTAGATCAACATTTTCCATCATGTACGTGCTTTTTCATTTATTTATAGTCAGAAAACACAAACTTGGAATTATCAAACTGTGGCCTGAGCCTCATGCCTTTCATAGGCATCACCACCCTGTAATCGGTTACTTTGTCAGCTCAGGTACCAAGTTTTGGCTTCTTATGAACCAAGTGGATGTCAATATGAGACTTAAAGAGGAGACATTGGGATTTAAAAGTTCCTTGAAGATGTACATTCACTTCTACATGAAAATAGTACTTGACATGACAGGCAGTGAGGATATATATTAAATAGTAATATGAATACTAATAAGAAATCTACATCCAGATTTCAGCCTTGCATTAAAGTACGCTTTATAACATATGGGAATGAAGCACAAGACTACTTTGTTATTAACACTAGTTTCTGAATATGATATGAAAACTCCTACAGACAGAAAAGAATGATTTAGTCTGTACCCATAGGTAAGTTTGAAGTACCATCCCTTGGGACTCCTTTCCCTGCCACCTAAGCCCCAGGTGGTATTTACTGCTCTTTGGGAGAATCCTCATCACAGAGGGCAGCCCACAGAAATGAATAATGAGTCTGTCAAATTTATCTTGTGTTTTTTCCAAATTCAGTCAAATTCTCTGACTTCATTCCAGGCTTGTAAACTCCTACAACATCAGCAATACTGAGATATCTAGTGTAAGGCTGATAAAGTCATAAGTGGACCAGAACCAGAGCAGCCTGAGAATCATGAATTGGTACTGTTAGCCCACCACTGTTGTTCTACTGTGACATCCACATTATGACATATCAGACTTGCTATTGTTGAGGACAGGAGTATGTGTCCGTGGTGCTACCTGCTTCAGTTCCTCCTGCCTTCTCTTCATGCGCTCTTTTCTGCAACTTCAGACTTCTAGGGCCAATCGGAAGAAGATAGTAAAAATCAGCCATTTGGGTCCTCTATGAGTGGCATGATGAATGTGCAGTCTTACCCAGCAGCAGACTATAGAAGCAGAGAAAATTACTTGTTCAATGGTTTCCAAAATCAGATTTAATACAAACAAATTAGACAGGTAAGTCTGATCATTAGCTTGAGTTTGGATCTCAGTATATGGCCCAGGTAATCATGATCATGCCCCACTTCTCAGATCAGAATTGCAGAGATGATGTGCATGGTGCATGGGAAGGATGGGAACAAAATACTTGGAACTCAGCCACCTGGATAAACAGGTATTAAATAACTTCACATATGCATCAACACAGAGGTTGTCCATATTAGAAAATTTTCCAGTGCACTTTCAGTGTTTCACAGTACTTGGAAAAAAGAAAAAACCTTTAACAGTTAAAAAATTTAGCTTCACTGATCTAGGTGAAAAAATCATTCCCTATTGATCTGTAGGTTTCTCTACTGTACTCTGGTTTCTGTTCTGTCTAGAGCATATTCTGGAGATCGTTTTCTCTGGTCAAACTTTTAAGGAACAAATAAATAAATATTCCTCTCGTCATAAGCATTAGAGTTCTTCTGTTTGACAATATGGAACATTTAATGTAGACCCTTTCATGCTTTTCTGTGTAGCATATTTCTTTTTAGTAAAATTAGGGGGTGGGGAGACAAATTGCAGTAATAAGGGTCTGAAAGGTGCGTAAAACATACGGCAAATAAAGTAATTTTCCAGTGAGTCTGTGATATTGCCATTTCCCTTAGCAGTGTTGAGTCTCCTTCATAATAGAAGTTGCTGAGGGCTTAGAGTACTAGAAAATATAAAATACCTATGGGACATATTCCAGTACTGTACATTAAATTTGAGGATTTTACATGTGATAAAGTATGTCAGTGTTGCTTACAGGGAATTCCAGTGATACCTCAGCTTTCTTGGACTTATTATAAATCCTTTGTTGGAATTATTGCGGCTGGTTCAATAATTCAGATTAGCCCTCATGTTTATTAATGCACTACATCTGTGCAAACAACATGTCAAGCAGAGAGTTTATTGTAATTGCCTGAGCAAACAGAACCTGAAAGAAGCAATTTCCAGTTACAATGTGCTATGACAAGTAATGAGGTAATTGGCATTCTGTCCTGATTACTTCCACCTTCCTTTTCATCAGGTCTATATTGTGTGTGATAGATAGTTTTATAAGAAATGAAGGTGTTTGATAATATGGTCTGCTGCTGCTTAAGGTTAGTGATTAAAGACAATCATAATTTTCTCTCAGAGATCTTATTAGCTTTAACATTATTTATTCATATGTGTAAGATGTGGGCCCAGAATCTCTCTTTCAGTACTATGCATGCACTTAAAACGTAAACTCAACTACAATCCTATTGAACGCAAAATATCTTTGAGATTTCCAAGCTCACACAAGACATCAACTTTTTGTGATGAAATACGTGCTCAAGCAGAAGGATTAAGATGAACTTCTTCATGTTTATGGTTAAACATAAGCATTTTTGGTATAATGTATATTAATGTAGTATCTCAATATTTACCAATATTTAAAAAATAGTTAAAGGTATGATGCATGATTTTACACTGAACTTCTTTTTTGGGGGAAACTTTAACTTTCCAGGAAAAAAAAATATTCCTGTGCACTGCCTTTTGTTTAATATTTATTTTTTAAATATTCATCTCCAACCAAAAGCAAATAGTTACAGGATGTTTTGTTAGGTTTTTTTATTGTCCTGCTGTGGGCAGTAGACATTTTTCTACCTATTTTTCAATCTTACTGAAAGTATTTTGAACTTTACAGGGATGCAAAAGTTGTGAAAAGAGAGAAATATATGCAGAATACTTAAAAAAGAACTATGTGTTTTGTGAATTGAGCAAAAGTAGTTTGGACATAAAATCACAATCATTTAAGATATTGTTAAGGATTTGGACTATGTTCATTCCCCTTTTCTCATCAAACACATGCACAAAGTGTTGTCAATCCCTATGACATAATAAACACCAGAAAATAAATATTTATTGTAATAAATATCATAACTTTTAATTCAAAACAAACACATAGAAATTAATTTTTTTAGGATCTTTGTGCAACAAAGTGACAGGTGCAATTTAAGAACTTATGAAAACAAGCAGATACATAGAAAGGTAGATCTTGTCTGTTCATTCAGGTTTGTGGTGTATGAAAGTAGCTATCAGTGAAAAGAGTTGTTCAAGAGGGTGTTTCTTCCCAGCTCAGCTAAAGGCAATATTTACCCAAAAGCTGCAAAAGCACCTCCACTTACAGCACAAAAAATGAAGCAACAGATTTTTGTAACCCTAGCAAGTTGCTTAGTGGTGTAAGATCTCTCTTATATGGCCACACTGACAATTTCAGGTGATGCAGGTAGGCAGCTGCAGGTGTGAAGAACCAAAAGATAGTGGGATTGAATTTCAGAATTTCAAAAAGATAATATTCCTTTAAACCTAAAGGAGCAAAAGAGTCCAAGATTTGTATGTCAGCATGTCAGTACTCTATGCAATGATATGTCAAGCAGTCCTGCTGTCAGCTCTTCTACAAGGTTATTAGTGAGAATGTTTGTCCTTTCCATGGGTATACCTTCTGTTAGAGATATCATCGAAGCTCATACATTGTGAAAGCCCCAAAAATTCAGAAAACTTAAATTGTGCTAGGCAATTTCCACAGTGTCCCTAAATCATCTGGTTGTAGGTGGACACAACTGTTTGTACCCTGATGCTTTAGGGAGTCATCTGTATCTGGGATGCTGTCAAAAGCATTGTGAGGAAGATGGCAAGGCAAGACATTCTGAAAAATTGTCTGCTTTAGCAGCTCGTCTAGCCAGGACTTCTCCCAGGACTACTCTTACCTACCAGGCTTGGCAGAAATAGTGAGCGGTGGTAATAGTTTAGCCAAATACTGACAGTAAAATTATATACTATTGTTCTTTCCTCTAGAGAATTAACTAATCTTAACCTGTTTCATGCCTCTAGGTATGTGGTATTATTTTGAGATGTGTTAATTTTTGTACTACTTCTTTGTAAAGTAAACTAAACTTTCTTATTTGTTCCCTTTGACAAAGAATTGGAGAATATTTGTGCAATACTTTTAGTGATAATTATTTTGGCTAATATTTTTTAGTACTATAATCCTAAACATCCCATATTTCTGCTAGATGTTTCTTGTTTTTTGTAAGCAAATCAAGATTATGACTTCAGTTGTTCTCCTGTTTGAGTATACCAGGTCCTGTTTCACCTGCTCTTATGCTGGTTGCATTTGTGAGGTGAAGATAGAGTAAAAGAATAAAATTAAATATGACACCCTTAAATATACCAGAAAACAAAATACAGAAAGTGTAGATAAATTAACAATCCTAGTTGTTCTCTGCAGATCATTTAATTATAAAGATGCAATGATAAACATAGTTCAATAGCCCAAGAGTGTGCTGTTTACAAGGGTAAGAGATTTATACCATCAGCTACTGCAAAAGCCAAGCTTTGGTGGTGTAAGCAAAACCAAGCTAAAAGTTTAGTAGTATGTGAAGTTATAATACCTGAATACCCATCTCAGTCTCTGACTCATGTTGTTTTACTCTCAAATACAAGTTCTGATCATCCGGTCTGTCCATGGGAAATAGCCACTGTAGTGCCTCAATGAAAATCTGGGGGAGAACAGTGGTGTTGTCAACTTCTAATTGTTCCATTAAAGAAAAAGTATAAGACTCTTCCATTAGCATAGCTGTTCTTGAACCACTGCACAACTTTACGTACTTCCACTGGGATTTGGTCCTTTATGTTATCAAAAGCAGTAGGCATTTCCTCAATTGGTATGAAGGCTAAGGCTTGTAGGTAATGGAGCTTCAAATTGAATTCTGGATTAAATCCATGCTGAGTTGCCAATCCAGCACTTTGTGTTCTTTGCCAATAGCTTTGGCTCAAGTGAAAGAAACAGGCTTTTTTCTAAACTGGTGCAAATTCCTTGGTTGCTGTGATTGTAGCTTGTTCAAAGTGAGTGATCACATATGTGAGTCTTAAGTAGAGCTGTGCAAAACTTGGCAGCTTGAGTGCACAAGGGGTTTGGTGAACCTTCATTTGGCTTCTGTGTTTATGGGTTTGAATTAGTGCTAAGAAAATTAAAGGATGAGGTAGGAGATGCACTAAATAGAAGCATCTCCAGAAACATAACAAGTCACAGAGAGATGTGTCAAAAGTAGACGCAATCAGAAGTGAGGGATTGTAAAAAAAATGTTTACTGTATTTTAGATAGCTTTATTATCTAAATACATTTGTTGTAGTTTAGACATAGATACACAAAGTTACAACCTTAAAGAGGAGCTTGTTTTATTTTGTTTGCTTTATTTTTTTATAGAAGTGAATTCTTCACCCATTGGAAATAAGAGAAGAAGAATAACTTTCCTGAATGAACACTGACAAGGATTTACTTAGTTCTGCACTGCTCATATTACATTTTATAATTTGTATGTCTTCCTTGCCAGAATACTTTTACTCATTAACTGTTTCAATTCTTTTTAATTTAAGATTTACACATTAATAAATTATGTGTAAGTAGTAGGCTAAGGTATATGGTTCTGCTAAATAGCTGTCTTAGCATCAAACCAGCTTGGAGGAGAATAGGCCCTTTTTACTGTGCCTTCACATCTTCTTTCTCCTCCAGTGTTTTATTACAGTGATGAAACAGTGGTAGGTAGAAATTCTTTCTTTTTCATGATAGGAATTTAGGGAGAGCACATTGAGAGACTGATGAAATATACTTCAAAATGTAGCTTTTTAATGTGCTATATTTTGCCTCTTCCACTCTAAATGCTGGCATTAATTTCATAATAACAATAACAGTGAGATACTCTGATATAAGTTAGGCTTTCTTGAATCATGGTGTTCTCCTTGGAAGAAAATATACTACTACTACTACCACCACCACCACTGTTCTTGTTTTTAAAATGCAAAATGTAATTGATTGACTAACTATCACTTTCCATTCAGTCTCCCCCTTCAAAATTACCCCTGTGGCATTTTTAACCACTCTCAATGGAGAAACCCTGTCCAAGACAGAGAGATGAGCCAGAGTATGCCTGCCTACCACCTCAGAACTGTCACTCCATGGGACCACTGCAGCTGGTGCAAATGTGTGGGCTGCTCTTAATTTCTCCTGAGGACCAACTCTGCTTGCAGAATAATCAGGGAACCCTTAAGTTGCTTTTAAGTTGAGAGGGATACCAGCTAGTTTGTATTAAGGATATGACCTTAATGGGATACATATGGAAATGCCATCAACATGATGATAAAAAGTGCATCTATATTTTCAAGACAAAGCTTCAAGTTTTCAAAACCAATAGTGAGCAGTGTAGGGCAAATGGTAAAACAGACATGGAAAATTTAGGCTATCTATTAGCATCTGATGTTGACTCAGCAGGGGAATCCTTCCTCTGAGTTGTTCTGTAATCAGTGATCCTGTATTTATGCATCTCATTTTTCCAAGAGCAAATGGAGCAGAGCTGGTGACTCTTACCAGTCCTTTGCACAGTAGCAGTCCTGAGGTTTTAGCCAAATTTGAAGAAAATCCCACAATAAATTATTTCAACACAGATGTGTAGCACAAGAGTTGTGGTAGAAATAGCAATTTATTTCCAAGGACCCTTCATGTGAAAGGGACAGTCATATGTCAGTGATCATAGGAAAATCCATGTCTGCCAGCTCTACAGGTTATTGTATTATTTGTCTGGAAACACAAACCATCAGTCTAATAAGAAGAGAACACTTTCTTCTACTTCTATCTTAAATGTTATAAAGCATATCAGAAATTAGGGTATAGTTGTGGATATAGCTGCAGAGTTTCTGATAGTAACAATGGTTGGTTTTGACTTACAGTGTACAGTTTAAGGAGTTTTAAATTTACTCCAAAAAGATGAATACTCTGGTATCTCTAACTCTGCATCCAAGAGAAGAGACTTGAATATTGCTATTATTAAATCCAATTAGACTTTCTGCTGATGAAAAAAGCAGCTCCCAAAGTTGAAAACATATAGCTAATGAACAAAGTAAAGAGGAATGTAGCAGAACTGATATGAAGCATTGTTTTTCTACTAGGAAAATTTTAAAAAAAGGAATGGAAAATGATAGCTGGTATCATTTATTTTAGGATTATCCTATTGCATTAACAAAAAATAAAAAAGAATTATCTCTACTATAAAATGCAATAGGATCATTCTACAGATCTATGAAAAGAATACAGCTTATTAAAATTCTGTAATTTTACAGTAATTTATAAAGAAACATTACATTTCTATCAAACTGTTTGCATTTCATCCCTATCAAAACTTCATTGTGAGAAGACATGCTTTGGTTAACCAAAGACGAACTATATTTTTGGGTACAAAATAAATAGTGATATAAGAAAATCACAGGGTCAAAGGCATAACATGCACAGGTGATTTGGTTAACAAGAATATGTTTTTGTGAGGAAAGAAGTTACATGATACTTTAGGAAGAGGGAAATGATCAATGTAATTTACAATAAAGTAATTTCATTGGTTTAAATAAGCACCAAAATGCATGCTGAACATTCACCTTAGAAGGTATATCCCTTTACAATATGACTTGAATGAAGCTGATTTTGTGACATAATTGGCCAAAGTGAGAAAGAATGAGCATAATTAAAATAGAATTAGTCTATAGTTGTCTGCCTTTTCTTTTTCTTTTTTTTTTTTTTTAGAGAGAAGATATATTATTTTTTAAAAAAACACAAAGGTAGATAAGAAGTGAGCATAATTAGCTTTCATATTATTATATTATAGGAAGTTTGAAGATAGCATTTCTGTAAGATTTTATTTTTTATAATAAAGTCTCACATCCCCTATTTATAGTAGTATCTATGTGTGAAGGCCTTAGTTCTTAAATATCAATTCAGCACAACTTCCCAGTCAGATGGTGTGCACTCAGTTCTGTACCACCAATAAGGAAGCTGAACTGCAGAGCAAGTAGGTGATTCCTGCTTAAGAAACACAGGATATAAATGGCAGAGGTAGGTACATCAAATGTATCATTATATTTTCTCATTCTGTTCTCCAGCTATGGGTAAACTAGTTTCCTCATCTTTAATTTGGCTCCACTAGAAAAAAAAAAAGTGAGAAAACCACTATAAGCCGTGGAAAAACAGTCAGGGTTTTTTTTCAAATTCCTACAAACAGACTTTATTTTGTTCCTACTTTTTGGGTGAACATACTTCATTAGTATTAAATACTGCTTCATCAGAGGTTCTGACCAGCATTTGGGATTTCACTGAGTTAGCTTGTCACATTATCCTGCTAAAGCTAAATAGCAACAAAAGCACTATGTTGTTGTTAACTATCAGTATTTTGATATGTGATTATCAATAACAATAGAAACAATCATATGAGGTCTTTTCTTAGTACAGCAGCTGTATAATCTTCCATAGATGTTAAATAATGAGTTGGCAGAGTCACTAGGGGAAATGATGTAGGATGTCTTTATGGGGAAAGATATTTAGACCTTGAAGATCTGAACACATTTTATGCTTTTCCATTTCATGCATTTCACAAGAAAGAGTATTAAATCTTAGTGTCACTATGGTTAGCACTTAGTCATTCTATATTTTTTTTAATTACGGTATTTCTTCAACCTGATGTATTGCCAGTTAACAGTTCATTTTCCAGGCAGCTCTTATTCCAACAAGTCATAATTGCCTGCTACTCAGAGCTCTTTACACAGGATCCACAATAAACTTTTTCCTTATAATTAACTTCTCCAGGGAAAGGTCTCTGGTTGGAATGTTTTGAGAACTATTTCTTGTCTTCCTTCTGCATTTTACCACTACTATAAGGGCCCAAGAAACAGCCCATTGTCTTCCCATACATGGTTAAGACTTTGAAGAAGACACTGGTTCCAGGGAATACATTTTCCTCCTTCGTCATCATAAAATGTACCTTATGCATATGGAAACCAGTTGTTGTCTATAAACAACTAGTCTAGAGCTCGTCTATAAACAACTGTCTAGAACTACTTCCTATAAACCAGTATAACTGGTAAATTAATCCAAAGTGTGTCTTTAATGATTTTTTCACTGAAAATCAAATGTTTTCAGGAAACAAGACTGAAAATTATAGAGAAAAAATTACTTCGATCTAGTTTTTTCTGAAAAAAATCTATTTAGAAAGCAGGAAAAACATTTTGAAAAATGCTTAGAACTTCTATCTTGGTTTTTTTTTCCAACAGATATATTATTGTTGTGGATGTTATTGATATGATATATCTATATGTCATGTAATCTTTTCATTGTAACTCATAACTAAACAATTTGTAGTTTCAAAGTATCCATATATGTAATTTTGGGTTGAACAGCTCTTCATCCTTATTACTTCCTGGCTTTTCATGCAGTGACTGTTTGTGGGTTTATTGTATTTATTTATTTTGTTCTTTTACCAAAACCTCTCTCCTTTCCAGCTACAATCCATATGAAACTTCCAAGATAGTCATATTCTGAGACTGAAATGAATACAGTTTTGCAGTCATATTCATGATGGTTTATCCTTCTACAAATACTCTTAAGAGCAAGATTTGATCACAGAAAAGCTCAAGAAAAAATAATTATGATTATCACAAAGGGAATCAGAAATATCAGCAGATTTACAGTTATTACATAATGAAGTGATAGCCATTTCCTTTAGCAGCTACTGATTTTCTCTAGCTACTCAACACTTACTTAGACATTTGCAATATACCTTCTTTGCTTGTTTTGTTATGATTGTCTTAGTTGCTTCAGTGTGTTCTTGCTGTGTGCAACCCACTTCTGGCTGAATCCACGAAGGGATTTAAGAATCTATGTGACAATTTTAGTGTGAAAATTCACTATTTAAGGATTATGAATATTTCTGAAGCACCCAATTCATTGTTATGTACCAATAGGCAAATAACAGCTCAAGATATCTGAGCTCCTGAAGGTGGGAAGGATATACTCCCAGAATGTGACTCCAGGTCCTTGTACAGAACCTCTGCTTTGAGGAGTCTCCTGTTAGTAGTGGGAAGGAGTGTAATGGCCAAATTCAGTGAAGATGAGTAAAAGGAAGAATTGGTGTCAAAGTTCTTCAGTGAGCACATACTGACACAAGATATTTGCATGTGAGCTTCTGAAACTCACCAGGAAAGGTGCTTGGGCTGAATATACAGATACTTTCCTAAGTCCTTTTTCTGAATTAGGCAAAGTGAAAATATGGGGGGGGGGGGGGAAGCCACAAATCTGAGCTCCAGGACATGGGGATAACTCCAGGTATTCAGCTTCTGAAGGTATATCTAATATCTTGTCCTCTCTTTGACCCTGAGTTATCTAACTGAAACAGATAAGGCTTAGTTCCTCAGCTTCTCCTTAATCCTTCCTACTGGTTGGGTTTGGCATCAGCTCACTCCTCATCTGCTCATTTCTAGGAATATAGTTTTTGGTTAAAAATCTGGGATGTAACTCAGAATCATAGAATGGTTGAGGTTGGCAGGCACTGCTGGAGGTTATCTGGTACGATCCCCTTCTTCAGCAGGGCTACCTAGAGCCAGTTGTGCAGGACCTTGTCCAGATAGTCATTGAATATCTCCAAGGATGGACACTCCACCACTTCTCTGGGCAACCTGTGCCAGTGCTGGGTCATCCTCACAGCAAAAAACTGTTTCCTGATGTTCAGAGGGAACCTCCTGGGTTTCACATTGTGCATACTGCCTCTGATCTTGTCACTGGGCACCACTGGAAAGAGCCTCGCTTCATCCTCTTTTCACCCTCTCTTCAGGTATTTATACACATGGATGAGATCCCTCCTGAGCCTTCTCTTCTCAAGGCTGAACAGTCATAGTTTTCTCAGCCTCTGCTCATATGTGAGGTGCTCCAGTTCCTTAATCATTTTAGTGGCCCTTTGTTAGATTCTCCAATGTGTCCATGTCTCTCTTGTACTGGGGAGCCCAGAACTGGACCCAGCACCCTAGATGTGGCCTCATCAGTGCTGATTAGAGAATAAGGATCACCTTCCTCAACCTGCTTGAAATATTTTGCCTAATGCAGCCCAGGATACTATTTGCCTTCATGGCAGAAAAGTCACATCAATTGTCAACCTGGCATCCACCAGGATCTCTAGATCCTTTCCTGCAAAGTCACTTTCCAGTGGGGTGGTCCCCAGCTTGTACTGGTGCCTGGAGTTGTTTCTGTGCAGCTGCAGGACTTTACACTTCTCTTTATCACAGAATCACAGAATCACAGAATCATTCAGGTTGGAAAAGACCCTTGGGATCATCGAGTCCAACCATCAGCCCTACTCTACAAAGTTCTCCCCTACACCATATCCCCCAACATCTCATCTAAACGACCCTTAAACACATCCAGGGATGGTGACTCCACCACCTCCCTGGGCAGCCTATTCCACTGTCTGACCACTCTTTCTCTGAAAATTTTTTTCCTAATGTCCAGTCTAGACCTCCCCTGTCGCAGTTTAAAGCCATTCCCTCTTGTTCGATAGCTAATTACCTGTGAGAAGAGACCAGCACCAACTTCTCTACAATGTCCTTTCATGTAGTTGTAGAGAGTGATGAGGTCTCCCCTTAGCCTTCTCTTCCTCAAACTAAACAGTCCCAGCTCCTTCAATTGCTCCTCATAGGATTTATTCTCCAGGCCCTTCACCAGCTTTGTTGCCCTCCTCTGCACTCGCTCCAGCACCTCGATATCTCTCTCATATTGAGGTGCCCAAAACTGGACATAATACTCAAGGTGTGGCCTCACCAGTGCAGAGTACAGGGGGACTATCACCTCCCTACTTCTGCGGGTCACACTATTTCTAATACAAGCCAGGATGCCATTGGCTTTCTTGGCCACCCGGGCACACTGCTGGCTCATGTTCAGTTGTTTGTTAATTAGAACCCCCAGATCCTTTTCTTCCAGACAGCTCTCCAGCCACACCTCCCCAAGCCTAGCGATGCATGGGGTTGTTGTGGCCCAAGTACAGAACCTGGCACTTGGTCTTGTTGAAGCCCATCCTGTTAATGTTGGCCCACTGATCCAACCTATCCAAGTCTCTCTGTAGAGCCTCCCTATCTTCATGCATATCGACACTCCCACTTAACTTGGTGTCATCTGCAAACTTACTGATGATACCCTCTATGTCCTTATCAAGATCATCAATAAAGATGTTAAACAGAAATGGTCCCAACACTGAGCCCTGAGGAACACCACTTGTGACTGGCTGCCAGCTGGATTTAACTCCATTGACCACCCCTCTCTGGGACCGTCCATCCAGCCAGTGCTTGATCCAGCAGACCGTTCGCTCATCCAGGCCATGAGCAGCCAGCTTTTCTATGAGAATTCTATGGGGAACTGTGTGAAATGCTTTTCAAAAACCCAGGTAGACAATATCCACAGCTTTTCCCTCATCCAATAGTCGGGTCATCTTGTCATAGAAGGAGATCAGGTTTGTCAGGCAGGACCTGCCTTTCATAAACCCAATCTGACTAGGCCTGATCACCTGGTTGTCCATTATATGACTTGTAATGGCACTCAAGATGATCTGTTCCATGACCTTCCCTGGTACTGAGGTCAGACTGACAGGTCTATAGTTTCCCAGATCCTCCTTTCTGACTCTCTTGTAGATGGATGCTACATTTGCTACCCTCTAGTCCAATGGGATCTCCCCAGTTAGCCATGACTTCAGGTAAATCATGGAAAGCAGCTTGGCGAGCACATCTGCCAACTCTTTCAGCACGCTTGTTGAAGTTCATGAGGTTCCTGCCTGTTAATGTCCCTCTAGAGTGCAGCATGACCCTCTGGCTTATCAGTCCCTCCTCCCAGTTTCGTGTCATCTGCAAACTTGTTCATGGTACACTCTGTCCCATCATCCAGATCATCAATGAAGATGTTAAACAAGACTGGACCTAATATTGACCCATGTGGTATACTGCTAGGTACTGGCCTCCAACTAGACTTTCTGCTGCTGATCACCACCCTGTGGACCTGGCCATTCAGCTAGTTTTCAATCCACCTCAGGATCAAACTCAGGACCTGCGTACTTCAAAATAGGTATTATAATGCCAAATTTTTAATTTAGTTCTTCCTACTAGGAAAAAAGAAGATTAAAATGACTCTCAGAATAGCTTTATCCCAATGTAGTACACATAATATAGTTTGGTTCTAAATACTCTGAAAACCGACTTTGTTGGTTTTCTTCTAGAATATCTTAAAACATTAGCTTTCTAAAATGAACTGAGGTCAGGAAGTCTGCAAGCTGAATATTACCTCCCAGGACACCAGGAGGTGAGATTCATATAATTGGAGAATATACTTAGAAGGCAGAGTCATAGCATCACTCTAGGGAGGAGAAATGGAAAGTAGCCTTGAACAGATTGTAAATATCAGCACTTTAGGTATTCTTATCTAACAAAACACTAGTTAAATTCTTTACATGTAATTACTTCTTCCACAAACCCTGTTTAGAGCAGAAGAGTCCTTTTCTGAAATTAAGATATTATTAATCTAACCAGTAATATAGACATTTTTGGTTTGCTTTAGCTGCCAGCTTAATTTTCTCTAGTTAGAATGAAGCAAATGGCAAGGGACATTAACATCTATCAATAAATAAATTAACTTTTAAGAAATTTAGAACTAAACAAACACTTAAGCATCTTAATCAGCACTTGGGAAGAATTTTGACATCTTTGTCCATAATAGCAACTTTAAAGGCAAATGTTGCCTGATCCTGGAGGAACAATTCACCAGGGAAGGGGGAATGTGGGGTAGAAGGGGCAGGGGGGAAGAACAGCAGGAGGACAAAAAGTTTTGTCATTTTACTGCTCCCTAACAATGGATGTCATGGATTCTGACTTACATTTAAAGGACTATCTCTGAATTTTACAACATCATATATATATGTAAAAACTGCATCTGAGACTAGAACTGCACAAATGAGTGTTCTAGCTGTAAGACCACAGTGTCAAGCTCCCAGTTCAGTTTTCATTTTCTGTTCTTATAAACCTGAACCTGTGTCTGTCCCATGAGGCTTCCAGCAGATTGGGTTGAAATCATCTCACTCTCCATTGCCAATAGCTTCACAGAGAGTGTTCTTTTGTTGGACAATACTTCTCAGCTTGTAATAAAACAAAAAAAGCTTAAGTCCTTTCTTGAAGTCCACCCACAATTCTTATAACTAAATAAGAATTGGTCCTGATCAGGTTGATTTTTAAATTTAGTTGTAATTGCTATTTTATATTAATTTTCATATGTACTTTTGTAGAAGCACTTGTAAAAATATTTTCATATTTCTAACCAGATTATAAAGTAATCAGTATTTTGCATTTATTCAAAAATTGATGAAGCTGTAGTAAATTGTTTCTAAATGTTTCTGTCCCTCCTCAGCAGAAAGATAAAGTACTGCTGAATAAATACTAGGTGGTGCTCAGTAAGACTTTAAGCAGGAGTAAACTGTTCCTTCCCCTTCTCTGTTATGCTATTATGGAGTCTGATGATAGTCCAGAGGGAATGTATCTTGCTTGATTTTTTTTGAGATTTTGGAAATGTTCGGTGAATTTTCAGATTGGAGTCATATGAAAACATTTAAAATTTCATGGATAAAGAGAAGCTTGCAAGTGTGGATTGCAGAGACTCCAGAAGCCAAAGGTAAATTTTAAAAGTGTACTTAGTGTAATAGTAAAAAGTTAACCTAGGGAAATAAGTTCTCTCTTTTCTTCTGTAAATAATAATAAAAGAAGATGGGCAGAATGAACTTAACACTGGAAATCTTACTCTGTCTTTTGTATATGTTTTATTTTCAGTAAAAAAGATGTAGAGTTTTTTTCATTTCACCTACTAATAGTCATATTGTTTATGCTTTCTTTTTTGCGAGAAATTAGTTTATATATGTCACTGATCTGAGGCATTCCCCTGATGACATAAAGTTAGAGATTTTGGGGAGGGGAATCAGTATTTTTGCTCTGTGACTGCCAGCATTTAGGAAATGGCGTAACTGGTGTTTCCTTTCACACATAATAAGCCTTAACAATACAGTAAAGCTCTGTACATTATAGAGATAAAAATATATAATTATATATTAATAGGAACTCTTCTATTTTTCTGTATCTATAGGAAGTTACAATGCAGTTTGACTGCAGAGGTCAACCAATGGATAAGGAAAGAGTAAAAGAGATTATAGATAAGAAAATAATCTCTTAACTGAACCAGTTCAAGCCTTTTAAAACTTCTAGTTTTTCTTCAGGTTAATATGCCAAGATTTGTGACCATTCGATGAACAACCGGGTTAAAAAATATTACTTACAATATAGCAACAGGGCCATCTGTATGTACTTTGGGTTAATAAGGGGAGTGAACTTTCTCCCAGAGTTTTCTAGGGTATGTACTATGGAAAATTCTGTCTCCATTGTCTTTTTCTGTCAGATATTGGAGTGTTTTAGAAAAGTATGAAGCTATTCAGGATTTTACAGTAGAAAAAGAAAGAGAGGGGTTGGTTTGCTTGTTTGTTTGTTTCAAATAATGGTATTCTGATTAAATTCAGTTGTTTTTCATGCAAAATAAAAAGAAAGAAACCTGGTAAACAAAACAGCAAACTTTATATAATAATGGAAATCCCAGACCAAAAAAAAAAAGTCTTCTAGTTCTAACTGTCTAGCTAGATTTTGCAACAAAGCAAGAATTGCTCTACTTTTCAGATTTCAAGGCAGACTAAGCCTCTAGTTCAAATATGAGAGGTCAGCAGAGGCCAGAAGAAGAGCCAGGCTGGGATATGCAAGAATTTCTACCTAAGTGAGAGACAAACTGCTGGATCCTTTTGTGGCCATGGCAAAAGCAGCTGAACATGAACATATGTTTTTCAACAGAAGGAGGACTGTGATATCAAAAGAGTGAGTATTCTTCACCTCTGACCTCTCCTGATGCTTTATTGAACAAAAAAACCACATGGATATATATCAGAATTAATATATTAATCTGTACCTAACAAACAGGTAATAACAGTCCACTAATAGTGGGTTGCCATTGTGCTGGTTACTGTGTTAAGGCAACTTCATACATTTAAGTAAAATAAGTAAATGCTTTAACTCACAAACTTTAATTGAGTTGTATTTTAATTCATCTAGGAAAAGAACAAATGACAGCAATTGTGGATGATAAATGTAAGATGGAAAAGACTAAAGAGAAAATAAAGACAAAGTCCTACAGAGTTTTACATTCTAACTCATTCCAGGGTTTGAAATTAGTTGGTCCAGACTTTACTCAATAAGATAATATCTAGCTTCAGCCTGACTTGGAGTCAACTCTACTGATGAATGGAAACACCTGTTTTTCACTGGGAAAGTGCCCGAAAACAATCTGTTCCTGAGAGCAACTGAGAAGTTAGCAGAAAAGAAAAAGAGACAGTGTCATCTGAGATGTTTCCCTATGTGTTTTATTGTTCTGAATAACACAGAAAATTAGGATTCCAATTTTTAGAGTGTAAGGATTCTAATAAACTACTTTTAGACAAAGGAAGTTTTCTTTTCTGTGGTGTTTTTTCCATTATTCTCCATGTGTTTTTTCATATTGTAAGCTCTAAGGGTAAGATCTGTGCATTCATATATATTTGTAAAACACTTGGCACTCTCTCTGTACTTAATGCAAACACTAAAAGCTAACACAGTATAAAATATTAGCTCTTCAGTTATATTAAATCAGAATGGTTCACTTAACTCCTCTGTGCTTTCTGTGAAGGGTACCAATTAAAGCAGCCTGTAAAAAAAAATGGTAATGTATTAAATGATGGGTGTTTGGTATCATCCAGACTACTTTTACCTCAGCTAAATTTTTGTTTCATGGTATTGCACTTGGCACTTCTTCACGTAACTGAGATTAGAATTTAAGGTTGCACCAAAAAATGAACTGAGACAAGCTAGTCATATTGTAGGCTATTTCCTTCCTTGCTACTTTCTCATAATTTGCTAGAAACAAAGAACATGTCACAATAGTGTCCTTTCCTGGCTCCAGCTAACCAGAAATACATAGAGTACACAGAATGTTTCCTTCTAAAGTTTTTTTTCTTTTTATAGTACTGTTTAAAGTGCAAACCTTACAAGAAGTAGTCCAAATTAATGAAAAACTAAAGAGATAAAAAAAAAGGGGGGGGGGGGGGGGGGGAAAGAGAGAGAGAGAGGGAGTGGGGGAGATCTACTTCCCCTTTCTTCCCAAGAAGAGAAAAATTCTTTTGAGTTCCCTTACAGTCTCCTAGTGCATCTCACAGACATATATTCAGGTATGGTCTTGACAGCTTCTCAGAGGTCTTATTTTTAGAAAGAGTGAGTCATGCCCATCTTCTGAAAAAGCAAATTATTTTAAAACACTCTTGGTTGCTGAAAATTGCTATTCTTCTAGAGTATCTTAAGGGTATATTAATTGCCTACAGATAAAGATATATTAATTACCTACTGATAAACTCTTCTTTAAAAATGTTGAGTTCCGATAGCAAGCACTTGAAGATAATTAAGAACTTGGGATAATTGAGAAATGTAGGGCACATCCACATACACTTCACATAGGCTTTCCAAGCTAGTCCCAGAAGAGAGGATATGTGTATGTCACAGTGCTATGCCACACAGGCATACTAGCTCATGTATAGGAAGCAGTATAGCTATGTGAATATGGTATTTGCACTGGGACTAATTAGGTCACTTTACTTTCATATTGTGATTGTTTCTAGTTTTGGAGCCAGCTGGGTATCTTTTCATAGTGCAATATTGTTCACTATAGGCTTACCCTTAAAATTAGTGTGTATAGTGCCTTACATATTCATCCCGTGCACTGAATGAATTAGGATCCTAGTTGGAAAACAGCACACAGTTGTTCATAAGCACATTTCAGTATTGCCTGTTTGAAGTTTCCTAACTTTAAATGTTTGATTTTTGTCATCTGATTTTTGAAGAAAGGAGGAAACTGAAACATATTTTTATATGTTTGTGACAACCCTTCATTCTGTGCTCTAACAACTATTTGAACTACAACCTTCACAGCTGAGACTGCTATTCCTCGTAGTAGGAAACAATTATTATCTCAGTAGGGAATAGACATACTGATCACGTTTGATCATGGGATTTGGAGGGGCCTCAGCATAGGCTGCCTTCCTTTCTTCAACCTCCTACCACGGAAGCTTTTGGCCAGATGTGCGGAAAGAGTTAGTTGGGTTACTTTGGTACTAGCAAAAACTGAAAGACCTTTTATGGCTTTTTCTTTTGAAAGAAGAAATTTTAGAGTATTTTGTTAAAATACAGATTTTTTTCTGGAAGAAATGTAAATGTGGGAACAGAAGACACATGGTTGAGCTATGACTGGTAGAAGACGATGTATAGCCTTGCTTCTTAAACATAGGTGCTGCTGATCTCAAAAAGTTATTTAAACAATTATCCATGTTTAATTAGACTTGGAGCACTTTGGGGCAAGTTGCATGTTTTCTGATATATTACTACAGTACCTAAACGTTGTTGCTTACAAAACCTACTGGTTATTGCAACAACATATGTGACAAAAAATAATGAATATGTTAGTAAAAATATGACACAGAAGTAATGAAAATTGTGTTCAGATGAGGGATTCAGGGGTATTGTGCAAGCTTTTTCCTGCCCTGTAGCTTAGGATTTTACTCCTCAAGAAGTTTCTTAAAGAAAAATAAAAGATAAAAATATTTTTTCATAAATATGCATTTCCTTTTTACAGAGTTATCATGAAACACTGAATTTTTGTATCTCCCATGATTGAAGTATGAGTAATTGCACATATAATTGAACTGCCAGATATAATTTCTCTGATTAGGAATGTACAGATTTCAGTTTGGTTTTCTAGCTTGAAACTGATCTAGCATCATAGATTTGTAGGTTAATATGATCTATTGAGATAGATTTCCATTGGCTTCTTTGTGCAAAATAAAGTCAGGCAATTCACAAACACTTAATTCTATTAAAGATTAATTCCATAAAATACTGTCATGGTTCTGAAGTGATAAATGTGACAGCAATGAGCTCGATTCATGCCTGGGATACACTGAGTTTTACATCTTTGAGGGCAGATCTTTCAGATAGGGAAATTTTGTCTGGATGTGGGCTAAAACCACACAAAGCACATATGATTTCAAGAAACTGGAACCAATCTATTCAGTATTAAACTGCCAGGGTGTGTGACTACACATGAAAGCTGTCAGCAAGCTATGGAAACATTAGAACAGACAGTAACAAAATTACTGCTTACTTTCTCCTGAAACTGAACCCGTCTTTAGCAACTGTTTGCATCACACTCAACCTTTACTTGTGATGAAGACTTCATGACTCAAGGCTTTTTCTCAAAGTCATAATTTTCATCATTCCCTGATGTCTTGTTCAGTCCCAGTTTACTGAGACACAGCAGAAGAAAACTCTGGATATTGGTACAGCACTCACATCACTCCAGACCTCTGCAGGAGCAGCAAGAGAGGATTGAAGGTGTTTAGTTAAAAAAAACAAAAAACAACTAGAAATGAAGTCCCCAGTGCAACGTGAGACTTAACCAATTATCTTTAGTATCTTAAACTCCACAGACTGAGAATGAAAATAATTATATTAGCAAAAATTCCCTTTGTAAATCCTGCTTTCTAATAGAGAAATCACAAGGCCAAAGAGTAGAGGAAGGGTCATTGGGGCTTTTAAATGAAACTAGAAAATGAAAAACAACACCCCTGTCACAACAAACAGTAAAAGTTTCCAGTACAGTTCAGACTTACTTGAAAGGCTGAGAGACGTTATTGAAATTAGAAATACTGTTTTTGCTGAATTGAGGTGTAAAAACATACAAGTTTTTCTAGAACATATATATTCTTCTAAGTACAACCAATACAAGAAGCATATAAACTCTGAAAAGGATACTTGCAAGATAGGTTTAATTAACCTAATATGCTTCCAGTCCGTCAACTAAATGGTTCAAATATATTCAGTATGCTAAATGTAAATAAGTGAGGCAGGGTTCATAAATTCAACATATTGCTTTGTTGTCTGTGAAGTTGTACTGATTTTCCAATTGGAGCAATTATAACCTTGTCATTTCTTTAATAAATCTTTTTATTAATTTTTGATGCATATAAATACCCAAAAGTCATAAATATGAACAAATAGCACAAAAAGAGAATAATACTGAAGAAAATGCAAATTATATTGGTTTATAATACCAACAATAATCTGCATTTCTAGAGCACTTTCCATTCAGTTGTCTCCAAACACCCTACAAGTATTAGTTATTTTCAAGGCTTCTGTGAAAAGAGGAAGCATTAGCATCTCCATTTAAACTGACTTAATTTTTTTAAGTGCCTGCTAATTTGGGACACCTGTTTGAAGAAGGGGGTGGCTAAAGGAGAAATGGACTACTACTATGAAATTCTGAACAATCAATAATAAAAATGCCTTTTTTTGTCATTGATTTCCTTAAGGATTTCCTGGGTCATTGGGAGAAGAGGAGAATTTAATCTTGCGTACGTCAGAAATGAATACAGTCCAGGACTACTAATTTTCAGCCCCATTTTCCATCCACCTAATCATCTTGTCCTTGTGTTCTTGTTAGGTTTTGAATATCACTGCTGAGTAACAGTAGATCAAATTCCTATATTCCACCTCCTTGTATGACACCTTACCCCTTGAGGTGTGCTATTTGTAGTAGAGCTAGTTGTCCAAGGGAGCTCTTTCTGCAATAACTATTGAGACAGCCTCATTCTGCCACCATGAATGAGGCATATTGTCTTCCCTCTGTCTTTTCAGATTCTATAGAAATTTGTCAAGTCTTCTTTATTTTAGGTTTCAACACTTTATTAAAAATAATATGAATAATAAAACTATAATATTTACTACATGTCTTGAAAGGGACATATAGACAGTCTGTTAAAACTTCCTCTTTGTGCAAAGTATTTGCAGAATAATGACATTTTAAAATATCAATACAATTATCTCAATAGACACATTAACAATAAGAAATTTATTTTAAGAAATAAGAAAATAGAAAAAGAAAAAACGAAAATAGGAGGCATGCCCTACTCAGAGAGCTGAATTTGTATCTGCTAACTGTGTACTACATCAACAGACATGACAGAAAACTGATCCAGCAGTTATTTCAAGACCATGTAACCCAAATCCATATTCTGATGTTGGGGAAATGTCCTGGTTTCAAGAAATTAAATGAGCCTTAATCATCTCAATTCACCAGTCTCTTATGATTTGTTCATATGATTTCACTAAGTAGTTTGATATGTTGTTTAAGAATATTCTGTTAAATAAGTAATATTTACAAGAATTTCTCTCCACCCCTGCAGGGATAATAGAACATTATAACAGTTCCCTCACAGAGAAAGCTCTCAACTTTTAGCTCCTTTTCTGTTAAATCTAAAAATCAACTTGCCTTTCTAGCAGCACAGACACATTTATTCACTGTAGATCAAACACAGGGGTGTAAAATGACAAGGAAAATTTCAGAAAGACTGATAATGTTAGAGAGGACACTAAAATCTCCAGAAAGAGGACCTGGAGTAGGAAACCTCTGTACAGGCTGTCTCACAACAGTTTGCCAGGATCATGACAATTTTACAAATAATTTTGAATTTTGTCCTGAGATCTTATGTATCTTCTGCAATGCCCAGTGACCCTGGGAGCTCTTCAGGAAGCCAGAGTAGGGTATGCAGACAGAGGTTCTGACATCTTTTCCTTCACTTGCTCTCCTTTGCTTGGCTCAATCTTAGTACATAATATGCTTAAAAGTCATAACCTTTAACAAAACTTATTTTTGGGGAAAGATAATGGATCACACAAGATGTAAATATCACAGAAAAGTGCCTTTCAATGCCCATACCTACATGCCCATGCATAAAAAACATCTTGGCATTGACTGATGATGGCTTCTAAATATGACAGATCATGAATTTCTAGCTCATTTGTTTCCTTCTCTTTCATAAAAGATCTGCTTATCGGCTATGAAATTTACCTAAATAAAGATTGTATGTGGAGCAGATTTTATGCCTTTAATTATGAAGAAGAGTTAGTTAACGTTGTTGTACAAGCCTTCCCTCTGTTGCGGACTGATTCCACTCAGCCCTTAGAGAAAAAAGAGTGCCTACAAAATGGGACTGCAACAAGCAAGGCAAGCCTGTGTGGGAACCTGTTGTAAATGTGTAGCCTATGTGGATCTGTGGAGCTTTTCTGGCAGGCTTTTGAGCCTGAAGAGTCCTGAGTTCAAGTGTGCTAGTTGGGAGATCTTGATTGCAAACCCCTGTTTTAAGAAGGTGAGGTGGTGGTTCATAATTTGGGGAGAAGAGGGCTCTGAATTGCCTTGCCTTCAGGCCTTCTGACTGCAGCGGTGGCAGGTCTGGCTTCTGTTCTGAAAAGAGAAAGGATTTTTTGCCAAATTTTCTAACCCAAGTACCTGCATTGTTACATGCTTAGCACTGACATGCAAATACTGACGCTCATACATATGTATGAATATGTCAGTGTCGGTCTTCAGCCGTGGATAGCTGTATGCTTGACTGGCATGTGTGTTGCTGATTACTTGATTCTTGGATTCCAATGATTTTTTGAGACAGCTGAAACCCCAATTTTTTGCATTTTGTTTATTTAGTGAAATATCAAAAAAAGAAGAGAAGGCGAAGGTTGATTTAAGTTTGGAGTTTTGTTTTTCAAGGGTTTTTTTTTTCTTTGGCTTTGGTGTTTTCTCTTAAGCTGTGTTTCAGCTTGCAGCAAGTGGTTGGCCACCCCTACCCTTCTGGTTCCTTGCTTTCTTTTACACTCTTCCAGAACATGTTTCATGCCTTCCCTCTTTCTTGTTTAGACTAAATTAGCCAATGAACAACCTGACCCAGCTGCTTAGCTGTTCCCTGATCTGCATTTTACTTCTTAATGAGCTCAGAGTGACAAGCTATTTAGGCTGCTTGTTCCAGCATCAGCTCTGACTCCATCTGTAACTTTAGTGCCACTTCTTTGTCAGCAATGCCAATTACAAATGTGTGCCTTTCTAATTTACAGCACTCTAGTTATAACGCCCATGCTGTGCTCCGTGTGTTCTCTCTTTGCTTCTACTGTTTGTAGTCACCTGAGCAGACCTTCAGATTGTCAGAGCAAGGGTCTGCTACATGGCTGGCATTGATCAGCTATCTATAGCACCATATACAATTTGGCACTGCATAGATCGTTTGCTCCCTTTCATCTGCCCTGAATTTGGAAAGCTCTGTCGGTTCACACGGGGTTCTACGAACCTGTCTGTGCATTGATCCTTCTGTGAACTGGCAATCCTGGAGCAAATGTGTTCCCTCGCATATGATACCGCAATATGGGAAAAAGAATTACTTGCTATGCATCTGTAGGGCTATATTATATTTTTCTTGGCCTCCCCCGCATTCATCTGCAGAAAAATCTTAAATATGTTCCTCTTTTGCCCATAAGCAATAACTAGGACTTGATCCATTTCTTTGTGTGTATTGTTAAAAACACAGAACATCCTGAAGTCTCTGCTTAGGCAAGTATAATAGCAGTAAGCAGTCTCCATTTCCACTGGTTTATACTTTGGTTTGCTGAGCAGCTGAAAATGGATCTGTTCTTTTCTGTTGCTGTTACTGCTGGGCATGCATCTTCTTTGAACCATTTGGTCTTCTCAGGAGCAAGACTCATATCTGGAAAGACGTTTAAGGGGATACTAAAGGAAACAGTGTTTGATTCATTAGATTCCGAAAGAGACAGTTTCTCAGACTTAATGGCCAGTGTATTTTACATTAATTAAAAGAGATAACTACTTCACATTGTTTATAATCTACTTTTGGTTTTTCATTTCATCATGATTTTGTTGCTGTTCCAACTGGTGAAAAGACCATTATTATCTCTAGCCATGTCAGATAACACAAGAACAGTCTTAGACTGTGTGGTTTCATCTGACAACTCACTGTGATTGTGTTTTCTTCTGCTAAATTTTTTTCTCCCTGTTTGGACCATTTCTTATAAAATGTGGAATACCCTCAATTTTTGTAAGCAGTGTGAGGAATGAGGAAAATCCCAAGAAATGCATCAGGTGGGATTTGGTGCATATCTGTTAAAGCAGGACAACAGGCTTCTGAGAGTTACCAGGCTACATTTCTTTTGTCAGATTCCATGTGGTGCTTTCAGCTGAAATAAGTGCACATCAGCCAAGGTATTCCTGAAATTACTAAACCCTTTCTCTCCCATCGATAGTGGAAATAGAATTTGGTTTGATGTGTAGTACAAAGAAACAGTAGAGTGCAACATTTAGCATCTATTTATACATTATTATTTTCTCTTCAGGGGAAAAAAAAAAAAAAAAAGAGTCAAGGTAAAATTGTTACTCACAGGGTAAAATTTTAAAAAGTTGTGTGTTACATTCACATATAACAATCAGAAACTATAAACCAGAAATTCTTAGAATGAGTAGATCCTGAGCCTGTAAAACTATCCATGTAGACTGCTGAGTTCAAACAGCCCCATTTGACAAGGCTATGTATGGTTTGGTTTTGAACCATTTATGATCAATCTAATAACTCTTCTGTTATTAGAAGAGTTATTTACTCTTGCAGGAGAACAAAACAATTATGGACAAACTGCTTGGCATTTAGAGTTTCACAAACACCTGATAACTAAATTATGCAATTTGCTTAACTATTAAAAATGCTATCAAATTTTCAAATTTTCTCAGAACTTCTACTACAAATGCTTCTGCAAAGGGAACATATCTTTGGGAAAATTCACAAAGGCTGACATACACAGCTAGCATGGTGGAGAACTGAACACCATATATGGTTTCCTATATTAAACAAGTATGGAAAGTGTAAGTTATGACGTTGTCCAAGTCTGTGACCTTTAATTTTTAATACTGTAGGATTCAGTTTGTTTATCTCTTTGTTGAAGATTCCTCACTGAAAGGCCAGAAAAGCTGTGAAAATTGTGGTCATAATTCTAGAATAATACCATTAGAATTTGTGTTTGTGTCTCAGGAAATTAGAAATGTTTTTCTTCTCCTGTTTTGAGTAGTTCAAACTCTTATGAAAGGGAAGAATTATAAATGTTTTAGTCTACTTTCCACATGAGAGATTGTGTTGACATCTGTAAGTGTCAGAGTTAAATAACTTCTTTGAAATTAGTGTGGAATTCTACTCATATGTAAGGAGGAGTAGATCCTCTCTTTATCTCTAAGTCTATTGCTAAGTAGAGTAAAACAATTTCTTTTAGATAAATTATTTTAGCTGCAATAAGGAGATGTGATTCTCATGACAAAGTCCGTTTTCTATGGCTGACCTCCTCCTCTGTCTCTCCACCCTCTTTTAGGGAACATGCTTTGGGGAGTGCTGGAGGAACAAGTGTCGAGGTGTATGGATCATGTTGTGGCCTAGCTATTCTTCAGCTGGTATGACAGCCACAGGGCATGATTACAAGCTAGCACAACTTAGGGCAGCCCCAAGGCTGCTCAAAATTGCACTGGGGCTGAGCAGTCCCCAGACGGCCCCAGGAGCTGGGACTACATTTGTCACCATGTTCCATTCCTGCACTGAGAATACTTTAGCCAAGGGAGGAAAATCTGGGAAGTGAACACATCTAGAGAGTTATGAATGTTTCATTTTTAAGTAGGCACTTTTAAGATGTATAGGATCAAGATTTCCTCATTAATTTCTGTTGATATTACATCACCTGAAGAACTACTCTGTCAAGACAGGTCATTCTTTCCCAACCTTTTTTTTTTCTTTTTTTTTGTGTGTGTGTGTGTAGACACATACTTTTTTCTTGTGGGCTAAAATTAATAAATTAATACATTTTAAGTCTAGAAATCTGCATGACAATATTTTAGTTTAACTTCCTATATAACATAGGTCATTTAATTTCTTCTGTAATTTCTGCATTGAACCCTATAACTTGCAGCTGAGCTAGAACATACCTTTTAAAAAGCTATTCAATATTGATTTAAGGACTCCCACTGAAAGAGAATCTACCATGGCCCTCGGTAATTTGTTCCAGTGATTAATTACCCTCAGTGTTAATATTGTGCATCTTATTTTCAATATCTCCCTCTTTTATTCCAGCAATTTCAATGGGATGGATAGGAGACTTTTTTAGTGTTCTATAGAGAACTGCTTAGCACCCATATATTCTACCTGAAGCAAATATATTGTTACTCCCTTACTTCTCCCTTCCAGAGGTAACAATACTCCAATAACGTTATGAAGCTCACTGACTACTACAGACATATCTTTAAATAATAGGGACTCAAGCATGACATAAAAACAGATCCTCACCTCCTGATGATTGCCAGAGAAACACTTATTTTACATGGAATGCAGAGGGTGAGCTTTTCCATGTGTCAGAGGGGCTAAGACTCCAGGTACACTTACTTCCTGGTCTGTACTTAGCAGTCTCAAGGAGGCAGAGGTGAAGTCCTTCCCCTGAGTGTGTGTCTAAAAATACTGTGATTGTGTTGGTCAGTTTGCAGAGCACAGAATTTTTCAGATCAGGATTTTTCATGCATTTCCATAGAAGTTAATATGGTGATGGAGGTGGCTGGAGGATATCAGTTTCTCCCCTTAATTATAAAACATAAACTATTGCTAAAAGGAAGTCAAAACCTTTGCTTATTTGCAAGCTAACTGATGCTGTAAGAATAACCAGTGGTTAAGAATTGGTTGTATCGCCTTCAGTGCAGGCTAAAATCTCCTGTTCGCAAATTAAATAGTACCATTGGTGTATGTTTTTCTCTTCACTTCTTCTTCTCCAAATGTGCTTTAGTCTTAACCTAGAGGGACCACCTGTGAGCAAGAGGGTAGTTTAGTCTCCATGCTTATTCACTCCTTGGTCTCTCTGCTGAGACTGTCAAGCCAAGAATGCCAATTAGTTCAGCATTAACAAGCCTCTTTATGTGTTCTATTGGGCCTAAGAATTGACAGCTTCAATTCTGATTTTCCTTGGTTATGTGGATTTATGTTAAATTCTTGTTTCTCATGAAAATGCTCTCAAGCCACTAGTTGGGCTGTAACTAATTGTTTCAGAATTAGAAGTGGGCACAAATCAAAATGTGGTCAGGTTACCCTTGGACTTGGATACACTACCAAATCTAATCTGTACAGCTCATGCTTAACTATGCTTACAACACTCCTCTGAAATAAATTGTTTTGTCTAAAGCTGTGAAAGGTCTTAGTTTCATATTGGTGGCCATGTATGGGCCTGATATGGAAGCAAAGAGTGGGGTTTGAAGAAAATCCTGTTCACGGGCAAATTCTGAAAAGTGTAAAAATTTTAAATCCATGCTCTGATAGACTTCTTTGTACATTGGCTCGATATTAGCCCGTACCCGTAAAAGTACTTCAAGTGCTGACTATTTATGGGCTATATAGGGACATTGTGCTTTCTCCCATGTTACTCTACATACTTAGAAAGAGATTTGGGTAAACTCCAGAAAACTATTCTGTCTTACTTCATAGTTCTCCTTCTCATGTCTTCTTAAAACCCTCTGCCATGAGAACTACAAAGGAAAAAGCTGGCAGTGATTAGGCTACTGTATTGCTGAGATCACCACCTATCTCAGGATCCTGTATTTTCTCATTCCTTCCCTGTGCCAACCCCTCCCACTGAGCTCTTTTACTAGATGTGGCAGAACTGATACTTTTGTGCCTGTTTGCACAGGATCTGACCCCCCTGGGGTACAGGTTTATGGTGTAGAACCCCATGTTTCACAGGAACACCCATGTGCAAGAATCTATAAGTGCCTGCAAAAAAGGCAAAATCAGAGAGATTGTTTCAAGCTCTGCTTTTTCATGGGCTGTACGGCAGTAGTCAGCATGCCTGAAAAATGTCTCCATGCATGTTGTTTATAGCCCCATTGCATTAGTCAGCTTCCTTTAATAAATCAGATACAAGTTGTGACATGTTGTTAATTCGATCACTAATAACCTGCTCAAATTGCAAATCTATGTCAGCAGGTTGGTGTTGATTAAGTTGTAGTCACTACTAACATATTGTTTTAAATGACTGATAAATTTTATTTGCTGCCGTGATAGACTGCCTGCTCTGTTGTGGGTTGCGTTTTTTTTTTTTTTTTTTTTTTTTCTCCCCTTGTAAGCTTAGAAAAATGACACAAATGGCCCTGAGGTGGTCCTCTATAGGCCTTTCTCTTCCTCTGTTTGCTGCACAGAGAGCTGGTAGCCACTAGAGGGGAGGAGACTGCCGGCTTTCCTGAGCGCTTCACGCTAGAGCTTGAAGGTGCAGAAGCTGTCACAAGACTGGTTGCCCAACGAAATGGTTTAAAATATGTTATGAAGGTTAGTAAAACATAAAAATAAAAAATGTTTTTCCCCCCTGCCCCCACTCCCCTTAATGCATTTGAAATATTAATTTCTCAGCACATCGGCTCTCTTTGAAGTGTTACTATCTCAGGTGATAACTGGGGGAGGGAAAAACCTATGGTAACAAACATTTAAAATGTTACGTCTGAAGGTAATGTGCTAAATCTTTCAAAGCAAATGTTTTATTTTCTCTGCAAGGATACTGGCAAATTAGGGCGTGGTCTAGGAATAGTGAACATTTATTTCCTATGTGAAATGAGAAGTATTGATTTTATGTGTTCGAAGTTTTCAACCATTCTGTCCATTCCCGTCTTGCCCCCCCCCCCCCCCCCCCCCCCCCCCGAACTATTGATGCTGAAGAAATGACTAAACTAGTGGAAAACTTAAGCATTGTTCTTACAAACTTTTTGAAACGTATAGGTCGTGTTATACGTAACCAAATCTAAGCCAGAATAGCAGAAATACTCATTTTATCATCTGTAGATGGATGAATATATATTTCTGTCTTTATATATACAGTCTGACCTTTTTATTTTATTTTTTAAAACAGAGTAAAATTCTTCGTATTGTTAAAGAGCTATAATGTAGAACTGTAGCTTGTTACACTTACTCTCCTGAGTGTAATTGCACTAAGATCATTCAGTTTCCATTTGGAAAGCCAGTGGCAATTACTGGAATACAATGTATCATGCATTTGCTCACTGGATATAAAACGTATATACTAATTCGCAATAAAATGTAACAGCTGTCAGTGCATTTTCTGCTCTGTTACTTCAATAAATTGGAACTCTGACTAGAAAATGGGAATATTGCATTTTTACACACTCCGTAATGTGTTTGCTTTTTGCAAATACAATTTATTTTTTTCATGACAAAAATTGTGGTTTGTTATTACTGCTAGTGGATAAATATTCTTATATCAGAATGAATTACACATGGTATCTGTAAAGAAGTAGTAATATTTTCTGCTTTTTATTGTAGCCTGTCTCCAGTAAACAAAATGCACTTAACCTACTTCTGTCACATACTGGGTATATATTTTTTTTAGCATTGCAATGGTTGGGGGATGGGGGGAGTTTATTTTACCCTACCTTTGCAGGTATTTGGATAACTGGTTAACATTTTGTAGGAGGCTGTTATTTCTCTCTCGGATTTCATTTTATTTTTATAAACCTATATATAGATAAACAGTTCTGGAAGACAGTTATTAACCATGATTCCTCACATTATGAACTAGTGCATCTGAGTTTTATTTAAGATAAAATGCCTGCACATTTGTGTAATTTTGTTACTTGAGGTCAGACTTTTCACAGATAATTAGCCTTTTACACACTGTGAAATCAACCTGCATTGGTTATTTGGCTAGACTCTTTGCTTCTGTTCTTTATTTCCCAGAAGGTTAACGTGCTGAAAATCTAGCTGCAAGCACATAGTACTGTCTCTTTGTGTTGCTAATTATCCCGTTGCATAATTATTAATATCAGGAGCAGGAAGAGGAAACAAGCACACCAAATAGTCGTGAATGCTAGTGTTCTGGCAGGAAGCTAGTCCTGCATTAATAAAATGTGCCTGTGCCAATATCACAGAAGATAGGAGCGTTCCTTGTTAAGGATCATTTATTAACTGAGATCATCTTTTAGTTCGCCTTGGGGTAATGACTAATGTCAATGGCAAATTTCACAGTTGTCTAGAGAAATGAATTAAATTTGTAATAAAAAGCCCTTCGGCTTGTTGTACATGTTCATTTATTGGAGTAGTTGAACTAGGAGAACTGTAAGGCAACCAAGAACATTGGCTTAATTTTCCTTACATATAATAGTGACCTTTAGCTTCATATTGAAAAAGTTACCTATTATAGACTGGTAAATTAAATGAGAAGTTCCTCTAATGCAAAATAAACTAAGTGACTGAGCTAAGTTAAACGGCCCTTAAGCTTATGATTTTTTTGGCAGAAACAAATTCTTTTTTTTTCTACATCTGTTCTGCGCAAACCTTCTGAAGGTGCTTTGGTGTCTAATCAGTCAGATAAAACAATATGAAGTGGGATGCCAAGAAGTAGTTAAAAACCCGTCCTGAAGAATACCAAGATGATTGCAAACTTGGGATAGTACAGTGACATTTTGCATATTGAAAGTGTGGTTTTATTTGAAAACTTTCAAATGTTCTCTATATGTCTTCTTTTCTATAAACTCAAAGCAACATGCCTCAATTTATAAAAAGGGTGGGTTGGTGGGTTTTTAATTTATGTGTGCATTAAAAACAAGAAGCAAGTCTTAAAATATTGCCACTGCAGAGAATAAATATGAAATTGACAGGAAAATATCAAAATGTAAGGAGAAATGTCATGCACCGCAGCGCAGATGGAATGAGAATTAAAATCATCCTCTGCTCCTAGGTCAAAGGACAAGAGAGTTTCTGATTTCAGGGTATATATTTTAGTCTTGGGAAAGATAAGCTCTGTCCCACCAGCAATTTAATACAGAGTGTATTTAATTGTTAGTGTGGTAGGTTTCTCTCTCTCTAAGATATACCACGCCTTACTGAACACAAGAAAAATATGGGGAAAATTCCAGCAGACAGCAATACAAAAATCCTGCAGCTGTTGAAAGAAAATGGAGGTGGGAATACATTTACTTTGCCATCAACACTTAGTTGGACTCAGGATGTGCTTATGTGTTGTGTATAAATTCTTCATTTAATTCTGTGTAGTAGGTGTTTTTGTGTGATCTGGTGGTAAAATCCTGCGCTTATTACCATCAAATTTAATACGACAGTCATCTAACTTCTTTACTCTCAAGGATCCTGATGTTCTGAAAGTTTTGTAGATGTGAAATTCTCTATCTGCACTATGCAATAACAAAAAATAACTTTTGAAAGTTTGGTAAGATGCTGCATATTTTAATGGATACTTTCTTCATAAAACACTTTTTTAAATAGTTTGTCAGGTGAATAAAAGGATGTTCTTACTATAACTGACGTGGCTTAGCAAGAAATTTTGAGCGACTAGTAAAATCATGAAAATGCAAATGTCAATTCTTAACAGCTCCCAGGGCAAACTGTAGGTTGTTAACAGAGATACGGACATAGGAAGTTTTTAAGGAATTTTGGCAACTCTTGTCTACATTATTGTTGTGTGACCAACTCAAGAGTGAATTATTTCAAATGTAAAATTAGGCTGTGGAGAAAAGGATATAGTCAAGTGTAATATCCAGAGACTGTAATATATCCACAGGGAGTCAGTGTTGCCGGGGGTCTTTCTTGCACCAGTCAGCTAATGGACCCAAACTAGAGAGGCAGAAAATAGGGAGTTAAATGCAGAGTTACAAAGCTGCTAATGGTTACTGTTTATTTTTTCTGACAGAGAAGGTCAACTTTAATTTTGTATCTGTCACATGCCTGAATTCTAATGTATCATCTTAGCAGCTTTTAAGAATATTCCAGAGACGGTTACCAGAAGATAATGCAGAAATGAAGCATGGTGGTGTTCATAAGTGGGGGAGGGAAAGGATAGGCTTACATTGTCCTTCGGTGTAAATCATTGCTAAGTTTAGTGGGACAACTGTCTTTCTTTAAAGTCCAGATTAATGTTCATTCTTCAGACAGGATAACTAATTGAAGAAAAATTGTCATCTACATGGCTCTGAGTAAAATCTAAAAGTTCATTTTTTACTTTATCTTTTAATCCAGAAAATTATTTTAGAATATCTCTTTCTTAAGCAGTAAAAAAGGGTGTTGTTTAGCTGTATGTAGTGAGATTGCATTTTCTCACTAGCAAGAATGTACAGTAACAAGAGACTTTCATTTCAAAAAGGCTCTTCTAAAATCTAGCCATTGAAAGTTGTGAATATGGTAAGTACACCCTGTGTTTTTAAAATAAATATTCTAATGCCTGCTCAGAATGTGGGCATGGGTATGTATAAAAAGTGTGGTTTACATTCAGTTTTCAGTATGTTGACTTAAGTATTTTTTTGAAGGGAAATTTAAAAAAAAAAAAAAAAGTATAATCAAAGCTAGAACTTGACCTAAACATGACAAAAAAACCTGCTAATGTTGGAGTTGATAAAGACAGGGACTTGTATACAGGTACTTGAAAATTTAAATATGCAGTTCTATGAAGAGAATCAAGATTTGTCTTTATGTTTAAGGAAATGGAGAATATCTTCCACCTAATTTTCTTCCACAACTTTTTGTCTGGGAGGCTTCTGGCTGATAATATAAAACACCTTTTAAAAAACTCAACCAAACAAATGACCTTGCAGGCAGGAATATGAAACTGTGCTGTTATTATTATGCAATTATATGAAAAGATGGAATGTATATTTTTTTAAAATTCAAGCACTATCATCAGCATTTACAGAATGAATACCTTGAGTACCTGCAGCACTTGTCAAACTGTTTCAGAAATTTCAGTTTGAGGAATATCTGAAATTTAAGCTATCCTTAAACAAGTTGCCCAGATATGGATTTAAGCAGTTAAATTTGAAAGTGCTGGCTTGCTTTTGTGCTTTTTGTATTGTTTTATTCTTTTGCAATTCTGTTAGTCACCTTTAGGAAAAGATCTTTAGTCTCTGCTCTCTAAGCTTTCTGTTTACTTAAACTAAATTTGGTATTTTCTACCAAGAGCTATCTTCTTTTCTGGGTTGATTTGTTTTTTAATAATTTTGCTGACTATCCCCCCCCGCCCCCCACCTTTGTAAATTGTAGTATTTACTTTTCACAGCCTTAGCTGACCAATAAGTAAAACAGCATGGGAGGAATACAGCAGATATGGGTGGGGCTCTCTGAAACAGATCCATTTCTGTGCATTTCACTACTGTGGAATAGACTTTATGCTTATTCACAGAGAGGGAGTTTAGAAATGTTTTTAGAAAATGCAGATGTGCAAAGCATTCTTAATAAGGATGGGAAAAGAGTTTTCACTCCCCTTTTAACCACTCTCTCACCTCAGCCCTTTTCAGCATGTAACCTTATTCTCTGTGGGATTACTTGGATGAAAACCAATTAGAGAACTGCTCACACAATATAAATGCATACAGATTAGTACAGATTGAACAGTACCAATGCCAACTAATCATACAGTATATAAAGTCCTAAACAATATAGATATTAAGGAATGATGGGGAAATGAACTCATATTGTTATAAAACGGAGCACAAAATGGAAGCAGCATAAAACTGTTTATTTAAATAATAAATAAAGTATAGGTTTTCTCTTCCCCCCTTCTTCTTTTTTTTTCCCTTCGTGGCAATCTGCCCATAGACAAACTAAGTATACCAAAGAAAAGTCAGCCTACATATTTTTCTGGGTATTCCCCATGCCTTCATGGTAAAATTACTTCATTGTTGCTGTTTTTCGTCCTTTAACTGCTTGTCCCCTCAATAACCTCGAATACAGTGCTTATTCTCCAGCTGGGACGAGAATGAGAAAATGGTCTCCTCTGAGGAAGATACTGATGCCACTACAAAGGTGTCTGGGAGTGACAAACAGAGACTGTGAATATAGCTGAGTTATTTTAATGCATGGCCCCCAAGGACTGTGAGACCTGAAGGGTTTGTTTTGCTGAGTGAAGCCCACAAGAGGATGACTGCAGAACCATGAGATCAGCCATTGTTTCCCTTTGCGTTGGTGTTGTCAATTCCTGACATTCCAGGGAGGATATTTTGAGGAAAATATAGTACTTTTTTCTCTTCACGCCTGTTGCCCAGCAATGAAAATGGAATGATGAGAAAATACAAGTCTCCTTCAGGTTTCATGCTCTCTTCATACTGCAGTGTCTGTTCTGATGTGCCTACAGCCTTGGTCATTTTTTATTCTTTATCTTTTTCCTGCTTTTTCTGTTATTATTAATAGGAAAACGTTTTTATTATTAAAATTAGAACTAGACTTTCTGACAAGCAGCAAACTCTTCTTGCCTCCCTCCTCTGATGTTTCTTTGTTATATGTAAACATGGTGAAACCTTCTGACTTTTTAAAGTAATATCATAGACCATTTTTAGTCTGTTCCTAATCAGAGCCATGTGAGGTACTCATTATTTACTTTAATATTGAAAGGGCTTTTTAATCCTTGAAAAACATTTTGGCAACCGTCTTGAAATAATGTGCTAGAATTTTGAGTGGTCTGCTTCATATGTTCTCCTGGGTGTTTGTCTGACTGATCTCTTAGCTGCTGAACTAAAATGTCCACTTACCATTATAGCAAAAGTGAGAGAGGAAGAAGTCTATCTAGATATAGCTACAAGCCAAAAGTGAAAGATAAAAACACCCATAAAAGAACTGAGTCATACTCAGATTGGCAAAAAAACCCCTCAAGACAACTAAAGGAAATGGAAGTTTACAGGAGAGATTGGTGTATACATTGGTCTTCTCCAGAACAGCTGTCATTTTTAGACCAGCAGTGATTATGCATTGAATTTTAGTCTGAAAGTGTTTACTATAGCATTCAGAAAAAAAAGGCTAATTACTGTAGTAACTCCCTGTACTATATGGTGTCTGTTTGTCTCTAGCTTCAAAGAAGAGAGAAAAGAAATCTCTGCTACCATGGTTATTACATAATTTTAGCTGGATTTCTGTGCTCCAGTTTTAATAGAGATGTGCAAGATCTCAAATGCCTGCATTCATTAAGCTCTCACGCTCAGTTCTGTAGCTGAAACCTGGAACCAAACCCTGACATGTGTGCTCAGGTACTAATTATGTCCAAACAGGATTACTGGATAGGCCCTTATGCACGTGACACCCTCATCAAATGGTGTCTAGCTGCCATCATTTTCTTAGCTGGAGTAGTCTAGTAACGATTCTCCTATCATGAGAGAAAGTCATTTTAGAAGTGATGGAAAGAACGAGGAAGAGCTAGTGGAGAGGCTGGTAGCTACACGGCGTGACTTGTTAATGCCACAGAGCAGGAGAGGGCAGCAGGGACCCACTGTCTAGTCTGAATTCATGTAATCTACTCCTCCCTCCGTGGTTTGCTCTAGACCTACAGGCTTTGGGGGCTTACCTGATAGTTTCTTTGGTGGAACTTTTCATTTCTGACCTCAGATGAAAATGCATGTCAGCAAATATGAGGGACTATGTTGGGGCTTCTGGATTTTGCCTGGAAATGGGGTAACTGAGGTTATCCATGTCAAGTCTCTGAATTTGAAGGAGTATTGATCTTTTCCACAAGAAATTCAGACCTGATCATTTGAACTTTAAAAAAAAGTAATTTCTTATCATTAATATGAATAATTTCTCAGATTTTCCAGAATGAGATTTATTTTTCCTCAAACGCTTTTCATTGCCACTGCCTCATTACTGACCAACCCATCTTGGTCCAGCTGTAGGAAGGAACCAGCTGCCCTGTTGCATTGCTATGGAGTACCAAACCCCAACCCTCCTCAAAAGGCAAAAACGTGCCTGTTCAGTTGATCTGAATATTTAAGCCACATGAGGAGATGTTATTACTTACTATAATAACCAGCACTGCAGATGGGAAGTTTTCATTTAGAGCACTTTGCCACATCACCTATCACACCAAGTTAAATTAAGCATAATTTGAAAGGAATTATTGCCATCTAACAAGCAGGACTATGTTATGCAGATGGTCACTGGAGATTTATTTTATTTTCCTATCTGTCACAGATTTGTCAAGGACCATTCAGGGAACTGAGGCATCACAAGCCTGAAGGGTTTAAAATAGGGAAAAACCTATTAGGTCATCAACTCCTCCCTTCTGTTAGGAGAGATTTGTTACTGGCAGCATAGTCTGAAGTGCTTTGTCCAGTCCGATTTTTAATGACACTTGCTATTGTCTAGGAATTCTGGCAGGAGAAACAATGTTTTACAGAAAAAAAAAAAAAAAAAAAAAAAAAATTAGTGGACAAAGACTACTAACATAGGAAATTATATGGGGGTTTGAGGCTTTATGTGAGTTTTCTGCAGATTCAGAAAGCACTTGTGCAGAATCAGTGAAAAAGTCTGGGCCAGCTGAGGGAAGATACCCAGAGCTTTTGAACATAAAACATAAATGATAACAGAGCATTGATTTTTTAATAACAATTTTTATGTTGTTCTATAAAAATGTATTGGTAGAAGAAAAAAGTAAAGGATGGAGGGTTGCATTTGAGTGGACAAAGGAGAAAATTGGCTGCCAAGGGTAATAGAAGTACAGTGCAACACTATTTCTGTTTCAAGTACAGGAGGGTATAAGAAAGCAGCACGCTGTTTACTGATTCATCTCAAAAAGCATGCTGCATCCTGAAAACCTGCCAGAACAAACAAGACATCATGGGTGAATTCCTGTTCCTAAAGAAGTAAGCAAGAATCTTGCCACCGACTTCCTTGGGGTTAGGATATCACACAATAGTTGAAATTTCTGTTGTGCAGTGCAGAGCCGAGGCATTGCTGGAACTTTGACTTATGAATGTGCACACATGGTACCGTATTGGGAAGTAAAATGTAGGCTTCAATGAAACAGGGAGAAGTCAAAGTTTGGGATGTTTTCTGTACCATCTCCTGACTAGGTCTCATTTCTACTAGGCTGATACTAATCCCAAACATTTCTTATGAGTTTGCATTCCAGAGAACAATAACCTACCTGAAAGACTGTATTTTCTCTAATTCACTTTTAATATCCTGTTCATGTTCCTGAGTGTGTAAGTAAGTAATTGATATGTTATTGTTATGCTTAGACTTCAGGGGTATTTCTGAATACTATCTTCAAGGAAGTGGTGTCAGGGCATCATGTGAATGGTGAAGGAAAGGAATGCCATAGCTGACTACCTCCTGTGACCAATAAAGCTCTGTGTCATGCTCTTTCAGACTTCACTCTTTCATTGATACTGTCAGTTCCAGGCTTCCTGCTGGTCGTATGTACTATCCTGGGCTGTGGAGGAGGGGAGGCAAAACTATCATCCAAATAGTAGAGATCTTGTTTGGTGGGGATCCTGAAGATCAAGCTGAAGACCTTGAGTGGATTAGAGTTCTATGCCTTAGTAGATGCTGTGCTGCATTTTGTACTATTTGGAGTATCTGTATGTGCCCTGGATTCTTTCATAACACTTACCTGAGCAATAAATTTCATTGAGATCACTCTCATCCCTAGTTTTAATAATTCAGTTTTAATATGGAAGGAATTATAAATATGGCCTCCTAGTCAAATCATGAAAGTGGTTCAGCATATGTGTTCATGAAAACCTCACATTTTCCATTGGTTGTCCACTCTCCAATACTAGAAAATCTGGATTAAAGAAAAAAATAGTTAGAAACAGTAGAAATAATGTATTTCTGAGTATAAAGTGTTTGAGAGGGCAACAACTCAATATTATTTTGCTTCATCATTTTCAAAAATCTAAGTTTTTCATTTATTATATTCCCCACATCAAAAGATAAAAAGTTATTGTCCATTTTTATATGTTTCTAGTACCCTGGGAACTGTTAAATAGAGCAATTTCATATTACCCAGAAGTAGAAAATATATATCAAAAGAGATAGTATCCTTTAACAATTGAGGATAATGAATTTAAAAACCAATACATTCTCAGCCAAGATTGTCATTCATACAAACTTTCTACTTCTTTTATCCATTTTTCACTTATATACCAGAAAAACTTTTTAACAGTTTTAGTCATCCATGAACATTCCACACCCAACTGTTCATGTGAACATAGCATGGCTATAGGGAAACCTATATATAAAAAACCAGTTTTGTTACAAAACATTCTTTCTTAATAAATTGTTCAATGGTATGAAGAAAGGAAGACCACGTTTGTCACTTGTCCTGCTCGAGGCAACACAGCTGCTAGACATGAGGTGGACACTGAGGAACGGGATGTCCCTCTAACATAGTTCACCACTTGTTCTCTACTGGAAATTTAGGATGGCTTCCTTAAGAACAGTTTACAATATAGATATGTTAGGTTCCTAAGGTAGCTGACCAGGTTTCTACCCTGAAGTCATGAGTAGAATTATGGAAAGAATAAGAGCTGACTAGTTCTTGTTCTTACCGAAGTTGGCTGCTGGAGCTTGTAGTCTTGTAAATGCTGTACTGCAGAAGAAATACTATGGGTGATCCTGTGTCTGAGGGCAGAATGAAAATACTGCTAGTAGGATACAGCTGTCCTTAATTCAAGTCATTGCTCCCAAACGTCCAGTAATAGCCACCTACTGATCCTAGCCCAGCTGGCAGCATGTGCATATAAAAGTCTCTGTGGAGATAAACAGCAATTAAATCACAGAAAGAGAGAAAGCAATTGCTGTTGAAGAAGCTAAAACTGAGAAATACCATGAAACCAAGTTTCTACTGCATGTGGAACATTATTTCTTATAGGATTCAGGCTGCCTGCACCAAAGTAAAAAACACTGATCACCTAAGCATATTGGGCGGGGGGGAGGATAGAGCTGGATATGATTTACACTGTTCAAGGCCACAGAGCCTGTGCTACTGTGATGGAAAGACATATGGTGCTTGCTTGAAGCAATCTGAATACAAGCAGAGGTCAGTCTTGCACTGGTGAACAGTAGCTTGTATGTGGATATACGGTGCTACTGGCATTCAGCAGTGGCTAGCACAGCTTGTTTTTCTATTGTGGACATTATTGAATTGGAGTTACAAGATGAAACTGTGCTCATCACTGAAGAGGTTACCCTGAAAAATGTATTTGTCTGCAGCAATGATAGTATAATTTCTGTCATAGAAGGCTCATGCCTTTGTTAAGAATTTGTGTTTCACCAAAATATGATTCTACTAGACACTGCATTCTTGTGGTATTTAAAGGAAATAGAGTGGGATAATACCCAGGAAATTCCTGCTTAGAGAATGGAATTTACTATTTTGGATATTTACATTGAAGTATTTTTTCTTCTATAAAAATGTCTGTGAAGAAAAAACCATCCTGGAGTGAAATGTTATTTACCTATATAGAGGATTTTTACAGGAATTTTGTTTTCAGTGAGTTTGACTCAGCCAGCCTTTCTGTTAGTTAGCATTTGGATTTTGCTAAAAATCAGAATTTACGTTTCTCTTTCTCATGCACTCTCTAAGTTTAACTCACATAGAGCCACTAGATGGTAATTTTGTTTCCATCCTGATACAGTAAAAAATAACCTCTTCGTATTAAGATGACTTTGCTTTTTTGTAAAGATGTGGCATGCAGGTCAAAATCAATATGTATCCAAATCCTTTGTGGCAAGAAAAGATGGATAAAATGCTTTGAGACAAAATTTTAAAAACAAACACTGTAATTAGCTTTTATTTAGTCTTTTTTTTTAAGACAATGATTTTCATTTCATATGGAAATGTAGATTTCTTCAGAGTAATTTCATGTTCTTTTTGGTTTAAAGCAACTTTTTTCCTTTGATTACTGAAATATGCAGTTCTCTCTATTTAACACGTAATACGAAATCAACATACTTCCCCCTTCCTTTTTTTGCTGATGACAGTCAGCAGAAATCGTGTTCCAAAGTGCCCTGAGAACAAGGGCATTGATCTCAAGTGAGACTCTTGTGCCACCTTCCCCTTGTCACTTTCAGCTGTAATTTGTTAAGATATCAGCTCTAAATTATTAAACACTTTATAAGTATAAATAATTCAGCAGTCAACAAATAAAGTGACAGCCCATTAATCAGTTTCCGTACATGTACATAGGTGGCATGCTGTGGTCTGTGCTAGGGTATGAATTCTGCTGAGGTCCGTGTGCTTTGCAGCAGCATTGCTTCTTCTCACCTCAGGGAAAGGTTTGCATGCATCTTCTAGGCTTGTCATTTGTTTGCACAAGATCAAAGAAATTCTTCCTAAACTCCAGGCAAGGTCTGCAGCAAACTTTGACAACACTGATATGAGGTCTTTCCTTCTGGCCTGGGTTTAAATCTTCCAAAGGCCAGCCCAGCTTGGGAACACCAGAAATCAGGCAGCGTGCCTGTACATGGGCATACTGCAAACTGACACAATCCTCCTGACAGCAAGACCACCTCTTTCAGGCATCACCTGAATGAGAGAAGCAGCATGTGAATCAGGTTGAGATTCTTGTACGATATCCATAAGGCCAGGAACCATTCACTTCTCAGAATTTCAATAAAGTTCTTGTCAAACACAAGCAGCATGTATCAATGAAAGGCTGTTGTTAGAACACTGCATATTCCAAATGCAAAGTATTATTAGGGTTTGTCGGTACAAAAAAGGTCTATTTCATGCTCCTGAAATTCTACCAAGAAGCCATCAGTGGGCACAAATGTACTTTTCTCCTTGGAAAATACAAAAAAAAAAAAAAAAGCCCTCAGATGTTGTTATTCCAATATACCATGAATATTCTAGGTAAACGTGTGTATGAGGATTATGCACTGTGCTTAGCCATGTTGATATTTTGAAAAAAATCTTCTCTGGAACATGTTTAAAGAAATGCTGTGTGGATTTTTGTGTTTTTAAATCACTGTATGACAAACATAAATGTACAGTGATTGCCTTTAAACCTTCGTTTTCAACACTGCATGTGTTGCAAATTTGGATTGGCAGTAAAAAGTTTCTTCGGGAAGAACAGGAGAAATGGTTGTTTAACAGCTTTCCATTCTCATCTTGCATAGAAAGACTAGGAAATTCTTGTTGTAATGGAGAGACTACAAAGAGGCAACAGAAATGATCCTAAGTCAAGGATCAATCCATCACATATAGGAAAAGATTATGTATGTGTCAATCTCTCCTGCTTTTTGATGCAGAACAAATGGATGTTACCCTTGGTAAATGGTTTATATGAATGCCAGTGCAGCGTTTTAATAGAACAGGCCAAGGACAGGGAGACATCAGACTTCAGCACAGTCAGGGTTTCTTGCTGGATAAAGCACTAGACTGGAACTTGCAAGACCTAAGTTCTGCTCTCACCAAACTGTTAGATGACCTTGAGCAAGTCACTTCACCCCTACACAGCACCCTTATAAAACTGTGATAATGATATTGACCTCTTTTGTTACAGAACTGTGAGGTCTAGTGGTTAAAAGTCCTACTTAAGAGCAAGGTGGTGGTGTCGTCCTGTGCATAGTTGGAACTTGGATGATACAGTTTTTGGACCACAGTCATGCAAGTGAAAAGATTCTAAATTACACTGGTGATTTAATTTGCATAAGTGCTTGAAAACAGAAAAGTGAGCACCTGTGATGAAGCTGGTCTGAATAATATATAGCATGTAAGTGCAATGGCAGTAAAAAGAAAATAATGTGGTTCAGAAACTGAATATGAGAAATGACAAGCAACTGGCAAAGGAAAACCTTCACTAAATGGAATGCGATTCCATGGTGAAACCGGGTAAACTATGCAGATTTTGTAAAAAATAAAACAATATGGAAATTTGTCTTATAGTGGGATCAAACTAAATGTGGTTTTTTATGAAATGTCTAGGCTGAAGTGTTCACGTGTAAATAAGGATTAGGTCCTGATCTTTCTCACAGTAGAGTGGATGTAGAAATCTATTGTCTGGTGCAAAACTTATTCACTGGGACATGGGAGTGATTATTGCAAAACCAAAGCATCACAGAGCAAAATGAAGGTGGGGAAAACATATCTGAGATATTACTTTTCTGACTATTAAAAGATAGTCTCTGGTCAAGGTATCAGGTTTGTGGATAATGAGTGCTTTTAAGGTCTGCAAGGTTAAGACAATGTGGCATCAGCTATATATAAAATGCTAGTACTGACACTCTTGAAGCAGAGCTCAAGGTCAAAGTTAAAACTGTCATGGAACAAGGTGGCTGAAAAAAGTTGCAAGGCCAATTGACTGGATCAGCAGGATGGTGGCAGGTAGAAAGACAGGCAAACTGATGATCTGCATCAATCCAAAAGACCTCAATAGCATACTAAAGTGCTTATACTGTTCCCTGCCAACAGTCACTGAAATATTGCCAAATCAAGCGAACACAATAGTCTTTTCAGTCATGGATGCCAGAGATGGCTTCTGGCAAGTGAAACTGGATGCAGCAAACAGTTACTTGACAACTTTCTGGACCCTGTTTGGGTGCTATCAGTGGCTGACAATGCCGTACAGAACAGGAATCGCTTCAGGGGGTACCAGCAGAGATTGCACACAGCCCCTGAGGGTTGTCTGCTGCAGATATCAGTGCAGATGACATTGTTTATACTTTTGTGGGAGGGCAAGGATTGAGCTATGGCCAACCATGATCACAAATTTGCTCTGGTAGAGACAGCAAGAAAGATCAGTCAGAAGCAAACATAGGAATAGCTGTACTGGCTCAGAACAAAGCTCTCTAGCCTCATGTCCTGTTTCGAGTGGTGGCTGGTGGAGGAAGTCAAGAAGTACAAAAACATGTCAAGTACCCAGTGTTAATTCTGAAAATGTCTTCTACACTGAAACTGGGGGGGGGGGGGACAGGGGGGACGGGGGGGACGGGGACAGAGATGGCTGTAGACACCCTGCACATTCTCACTGGCACAGGACCACCAGTAGCTTCTGAGAGGCATTATTTCCCTCTGAAAAGGGCTTTCTTTTTCTTTCTCTTTTCTTTTTCTTTTCTTTTCTTTTCTTTTCTTTTCTTTTCTTTTCTTTTCTTTTCTTTTCTTTTCTTTTCTTTTCTTTTCTTTTCTTTTCTTTTCTTTTCTTTTCTTTTCTTTTCTTTTCTTTTCTTTTCTTTTCTTTTCTTTTCTTTTCTTTTCTTTTCTTTTCTTTTCTTTTCTTTTCTTTTCTTTTCTTTTAATTCTGCTTTGTCTAATTTTGTTTTGGTTTAAACTCTGTCTTCTAGCAACTTTTCTTTTACAGGAGTCAAGTTTGGTGACCTGTAATTCCCCCAAACTTCCAAAATCCTCTTGAAAAATTGTACTTCAATTGCCACTTTTTATTTTTCTTGTAACAAGGTGGTTTTGATGACCAATTTTTTCCTGCAACTACTTTAGTAGATCATATTCATTTTTATTTATATTTATGGAAACATTATGCCTTTTGACAATTGACCATCTGTATTTTACCTCTGTAATTTTTATGTTGTCATCCTGTTTGATATTTCACAGAATTTCACAGAATCATCTAGGTTGGAAAGGACCTTGATCTAGCACTGACAGATCCCAACAACACCATATTAAATACCATTGTAATAAATTTTCATTGTCTTTTTTGAATTTACATTTTTTGAGTTTGAGTATGCTATCATAGAATCATAGAATCATTCAGGCTGGAAAAGACCTTTGGGATCATCGAGTCCAACCATCAGCCCTACTCTACAAAGTTCTCCCCTACACCATATCCCCCAACATCTCATCTGTTATGCTCTCTCTCTTACCCTGTTAAATTTTTTCATTCAGGGCTTGTTTCAGGCCTAAATAAAATATGACTTCTGCTGTGGATTCTCTGTCTATCTATTTATTCCAAATGTGTTGTCTAAATTGTGTTCTGCCTTGATGTTACATTTACCCACAGGCTAAAGAGAGACCCCCATTATTGTTGTGTTTTCTGCTTTGACATCAACCCCTCTGAGCTTCCTTACCATCTCACTGGCATTGCCACAGTCCTGTGTCAAAAGACAGTAGAGCAGTCTCCACTATTTACTTCTTCCACTTAGGAATGGAGCTAAAATTTTTCAGGATTCTACTTTATTTGTGGGTATGAAAAGCTTTTTGATCTCATTTTTCTTTAGGATTCTTTACTGTGTTGATTTCTTTTTCTACACATGTGCTTATATTCCTGAGTATATATCAAGGGAAATAAAAGAGGGTCTTCTTGGTAGAAGAATAACTAAATACTAAAAAAAGCTTAAAATTAAATGAGATAAATCAGCTATAAACAGCAAAAACAACAACAAACTCCCAAACCCCAAAATGTTACAGTTGTTTCTGATTATCCTTTAAATCAATTTCCTAATTTTTGACAGGTATGCCAGGTTATTTATTTATTTTTTTAAATCTAGCCTTATGAAATCTATTCATTGCTGTATTCACATTGTCAGCTTCTTTGGCTTCTGTTGCACATTGAGCCAATGCTTTCAGAGAACTATTTATGGAGACTCTGATACGGCTTCCTGACTTGACCACCAATGCTGAGTGCAGAATCATGTAGGCTTCACTGGTTTTCTCCAGATGCATTACTTTATGTTTTTCCACTAAAGTACAACTGTCACACTTCTGGACATTCATTTTTGTGGGAAACCTTTGTAGGTCAACAATTGCACAGCAATTGACTACTCAAAAAAAAATTAAGATCATCAGCAGAGTTGGAGAATTTAGTGTTCACTCCCTTTTCCAGATCACTGATGACTACATTGGAAAAAAAACAGCCCAAGCACCAGTCGATGAGACACAACCTTACTGTCTTCCATCTAGATAACCAAAGAACATTTGGTCTATGTAGGTCTATGATAGGACATTTTTTTCTTATCCTTTAATCAGCTTTTAATCTGTAAAAGATCCTCTCTACCAGTCCTGCCACAGTTTAATTTCTATGATTATCTTCTGTGTCAAAAACTTTTTAAAAATGCAAGTATATCCACATTCCTGCTGACATTGTCATAGAAGTGCAGTGGAGTAGTATTTTCTTTACAGAAATCAGGCTCTTTCCCATGGAACATGTTTGTTTATAGTCTCAGCAATCTTACACTTTCTCTTACTGGAGATGGAAGCCTGCTTTTTTCTTTTTACTGGAGATGGAAGCCTGCCTTTCCTAGGATCACTTCTTGAGACTTTTTTGAGATGGGAGTTGCACTGGCACTCTGCCAGGCTTCTGCCACAGTGGCTTTTTGTAATGTAGTTTACAGAGGTTGGTCAAGAGTCCTGTAAGTTCACATCTGAGTTACTTCAGAGTTCTTGGGTGAAGGTCATCCGGTTTAATGTCTTAATTCTTACATCTAATTGATCTATCTGGTCTAATAATGGCTTCAACTTAATGCCTGTTCAAGCTCTTGCATAAAATTCCAAAAACAGGAGCAAAAGGATTTGTTCTGATGTGAAAGCAGACCCTGATATTTAAAATGTTTAAATTCAAAATTAATAAAAAAAAAATAAGGTACAGTGTGAACTGGAATGAAGGGAAAGTTTCAGAACATTATAGAAACAGAAGTGGGAGTATTCATTCACCTGTAATATAAATTAATTCTTGCCTGGCAGTTACAATCATCACATTTCCTATAATATTTCTAGTTGTAGCTTCTTTGCATATTTCACCACACATAACTGCCTTTGCATCAAGGAATCTGCAGTGCATTTTCAGAACTGGTCCGTGATTAAAATCTATATCTTATATACCTGGGTTTTATTTGAAAACAGTTCCCCAGGAAGACAGATAGATATTTATCTTTGTCTTTTGGAAGATGAAGAATACACCTGGCATGTATTTCTCCACAGAAGATGTTTAGCTTCACATCACACATCTTCCTTGTTAGGAAATTAAGAGTTAATTAATCTCTCTTTAGCAGCTCTCCATTTATAGTTCAATCAGGGAGTACATTCTATAACATTCAAATTCAGTACAGTTCATAGACATTGCAGCAATTGTACCACTATATCATGCTACCAGAGGGGATATCAAGATTAAAGTTTTAATGCTGAATATTGAACACATCAGACTCAAGATGTGGTGTTCTTCACTGCCAGAATGGGAATGTCTATGCCCAAAATAATCTTGGAATGGAGAAAGTTTGCGCGGCAAGTTGCAAGGCATAGGATTGGTTTCTTTTATCAATTTTTTACTTAGACAGTAAATTCTCTGAAAAAATTATATTTTCATATGTGTTGAAGAGTTTTGTCCCCTACATGTGGAGAAGGGAGGGTTGTATTTTCATAAGCCAACAAGAGAAAGCTCTTTCTACCCAGGTCTCTTTACTGACATAATCACTCAAAACAGAGGGATGTCCTAACCGGTTTTTCCTTCTCCTCTTGGAACAGTGTGCTAATCATTAACGTTGTTATCAACACCTTATCCTAGAAAAATCCACTGCTTCATTTGTAGACCTTCTCATGGGAGCTGAACAATTCCAAAGCTTCAAGTAGAAGAGGGAATCTGAATTTTTTTGTTACAGTACATATTTTTTTTATATCCCGAATGGGGAAAATGTGTCTTCTAGCAATTTTGAAAAAAAGTTCTTCACTCCAGTTTTTATGTACAAGTGTCCAAATGAATACAGCTGAGTTTGAATAGGAAGGAATATCAGCAAAATATTTCTGAGTTGTTTGTTCTGGTTTTGGTGCAAGGAAAAATCAAAATTCTTTGTTCAATTTAGATTTAACACATTTTCTTTTTTCCTAATTTTACTTGATGAACTGCTTGCTTCCTCCAGTCCTTCCCCCCAAAACCAGCCAAGATTCCCAACATAGTCACATCAATCTTAATAAAGAATGAACCTTTTTGTGATTTTTGGATGAGGTTAGCATTACCTCTGAGGGAAATCTACCCAGATCACTGTGTTTTATATAAAATATGATAGTACAGTAAAAGGGAAAAAGATGAAATTTTAGATTAGAGGCTGTAAACCTGTCTTAGAAATTCCACTAGGAAAAAAAAAGGAAAAAAAAGCACCTTTCTATATCCTGCAGAGGAATAAAGAACTAGCAAAACCAGATTTTTTGCTCACAAAATGATGAAATTTTCCCCATAATGCTTTGAGCCAAATTATTTTATTCAATGTAATTTAAATATTTCATTTTGATTTCCTTATTAATGATTTTCTCTAAAAGCAATTTTACCTTGGGAAGAAATTTTGAAACAAACGTTCTATTACAAAAATGTTAAACAGGACACTTGGGTGTTATTGAAATACCTAGCTTTAATTTCTGGCTGACACCCTTTACAAATGCTGTGGTTTTTATTAAAATTTTATGTTAAGCAGTTCAAAATTGTGTGATTATAAATTTGTGAGTGAAGTCTATTTCAGGGAAAATATAATTCTCCTTAAAAGAAACAGGTGGCTGGGCACATATAGCTTGCACTGTACTGATCAGGAACTACAAAAGTGATACATGGAACAGAGTTCAGTGTGCTGATCTATTTCTAGTTTGGGGGCAGGGTGGGTTTGGTTTGGGGGGGGTTTACATTTTTCAGTTCAATTATAGCAAGAGTTAATCTTCAGTAAGCACAAGATGGTTGTGTTCTACAGACTGGATCCAAACTGTAGGATCCACGAACGCTAAAAACCTTCACATCTGTAATCCTGACCTTTGGAGTACTACAACTACAGGGTGCACTGTGCCATGAAGCTGCTGATGGTTTAGACCTGACCTCTGGAAATATTGCATAGCTGTTGTTACTTATTGTTTGCATTCGTATAGTGCGAAAGGAACTAGACCTCTCCAGTGCCAAGTAGTGCACAGAGATCGCAAAGGCCATCCTCACCCTAGAGACACGGTGGACAATAGAAACAGATAAATATTCCAATAAATAACCAAGTGCAAGGAAGCAGTCAGAAAACATTATTCTGATAGGTAGTAGACTAAGTTACACTGCAGAAGATGACTTTGTGAGAAATTGGAAGTTGAATAATGTTGAATAAAATTTTAATATTTTTCTAGAGAAATCTTCTTTAGTCTAAATGAATCAGTTGGACAAAAACACATAGGTGCCTGCACTGTAATTTAACAAATGAGAGAATGGATGTTTGCACCAGTGACATACCAACTCTCGTCTCTTAACAGTAATGAATAAACATCAAAAAGTAGCCCAAGGTAGGCAGTAAGGTGATCTGAGAGTGTAAATTTACATTTAATGCAACAGTCAATGACAAGCCCAAAGAAGGATGCAAAGGCGAGGGAGGACTGGCACTAATGAATCTGGCAGAGTGAATTTTACAGCAACAGTCTGGATTGATATGAGTAGGGCAGTGTCTCAAGGCCAGATAGAATAATGTGACTGTAATCAAAATTAATGCTAATGAGACCCTGTTCAAAAAGGATGATGTCCTGGCCATGTCATATAGAAGATGGATGTGGTGACAACCTGTGGCAAATGGTCAAAGATCAAGAACAATGGTATGTACATAAGAGGTGGGAGAGTCATCTGCACCTACAGTGGTGCTGAGATCCTGCCAGGAAAGCAGCTCGTTCCTTTCTGAAGGAAAGGCTGCAATCGTTTTTTTCTGTTGATAGTGAAGAAGAAATCAGTGGTTATATTATTTTGTTCTAAGTCAGCTGAATTCCAGTTTGGTTAGAAAAATGAGGTAGATCTTTGTCTGATACAAATAATCACTACTCCACTTGTCTTAATGATTGTGGTCAGTCATGACAAGTCATGACTCCAGCATGAGGTTTCATTTTTCACATTTCAGGGAAATATGTAGACATTTAAACATACTGCAGACCTCACCCAAGTAGATATGAATAGCAAGAACTAACCAACATCACTACTAGAAATATAAAATGTAATTTTTTATTAGGAAAAATATTGATCTTAGCTACTTTAAAGAAAAAAATAATTTTTAGTAGTTTAAAATGGCTGCATTTGTTAAACATTATAAATTATCATCAGCCACTGTTTATAGCTAATTTAAATATAACTCGTTTTCTGCCATTGTAAAATTCTGAAGCAGATTTGGATGATAGTTAAAAAAAATACACCCTTTAGGAAGCTTTCCACTTTGTATGTATTTAGAGATTTAAAATGAGACAGCATGCTATTTCAGATAGATAGGCATAGAATTAGGAACATCACCTAATGAGACGTTATGTGTTATGATTTTTTAATGTATTATTTATTGAAGACTTTTACCAGGTTATCTATCACTCAAAATAAATGAAAGATAACCATTTTTTTAAGCATACTACTGTTGCTCTTGAGGAATAAGTTTTGCATGTCAAGAACAAGAAAACATACATATTATTTTCACTTTATTCTGCATCTGTAAAACTGTGTTTCATAACAAAAATTATATACAGAAAATAATTCGAATTTAAGTATAATATTCTTTTGTGCTAGGAGTTCAGAGTGATTCAGACACATCAAAGATATGAGACAGAAGGTGCAGTAAAAGGGACAAAATTATCCAAAGAATAAGCAGTAGAATATGGAAAGAGCCCAAAGATCTCATCTGATTTTGGCTAAAGATCATCTTTAACTGAAAGATAGTGACACTTTCTGGACAAAACCAGTGGCATATAAGAAACAGAGATGAAAAGTTGCGGGATCCTTTTTCAACATAAACTATAGCTGAAGCAAAGCATAACTTTTTGCATACATGTCTTTTGGTGGTTGCCTTGAACTTTCAGAAAGCTTGATCTCACTGTGAGAGTGTGAGTAGTCTGTGTCAACCTCTCTGAGCCCACACCTGTCTGCTCCTATACCAACACAACCCTTATTGCAAGTACCGCAGTGGAAACAACAGGCCTGTGTTGTTATATTTTAAAATATATGGGGAAAAAAAAGTTGACTGAAATAAAGAGGATGTTTTTGAGCTACTGATAGCAATCTATTGTTGCTTCAGGATAAAGTTTGTCTGAACATATGACTAGACACATGGGATTGAATTAGTTATCCACAGGAAACCACAACTGAGTGACTTTTTATTCCTTATAGGAAAACATTAAGATAAGACATGTGCAGCCAAATTCTGTAATATGTCCAGTAGACATCTGCAGATTTTTTTCTTGCAATTTCTCCTTATTTTATAACAAGGGGTGCCTTCATGACTCAAAGAAATTTTAAAGACCAATTATCAGTTATTGCTTAAAGTATATTGAAATTATGAAAGCGAGATTGGTACAAAATATAATCAGTTATGTAAAATTATTACCCAGGTATTAAGATTTAGGTTATTCATGACACCTCTAGTAGTCATGTGAAAGCTTAGCTTACAGGGAGGAGAGAGAAAGGATCCCAACTATCAAAACCATGTATGAGCGCAAACTGTTTACTTTGCAATGAACGGTCTATCACTACTGTATCATGGATCTTTGTACAACATGCATAACACCCAGTGCTATGTGAAATAGAGGAGTGCAAGCCCCGTCCTTGATGTTTACGCTTACAAGGGCAGAGTGGTTAGCAGAAACAAATGACTATATCCTGTAATCAATAATTACCTACTGGGGAAACTGAATGTAATCACTGAACAAAATTGTTATTTAATCAGAAGTATTACTATGTATTATTCAATATTTAAAGCTCATTGAGTATTTACTTTGCTATTTTGGATTTATATAGTTGTAAAATAGATTTAATGATAATCAGTAATTCTTGAGGGTCCCTGAAACCAAGGTGGGCATTTGAACTGGAAGACTCCTAAACTGGTTTCTGCATACCACCTATGTGCCAGCAGCTTCAGTTTTTGAATTGTCCTTCAGATCAAGAGAAAAAGATCTCTGATTCATTATGTTTCAGTCTTGTTCTTCATATATCAAAGTCAGAGGTTGCTTTAACAACAGACATTTTATCATATTACTTTTCAGTTTTTATTTCTTAGAAATCCATTTCAGCTCTAGTAATTACTGATGTTGGTTTTTTCTGTATGATGATGTGCTGCCTCTCTCCTCATACCTATCATGTCTTAGTTTTGACTCTTATGTTTAACTCATGTGTTTAAACTCATATAACTGCAATGTTTAACTCATATAACTGCAAGAATTACACTTAAAATGTGTGTCAGTAACAATTGCAATTTTGCCCTGGGTTTCTCAGAAACAAACAAATCAGAAAACTGAGCATCTAGGATGGTGGGCAGTGTGTGAAGGCATATATTGGATGAAAGACTGTAGGCTTCAAAGTGATTCTTTGGGATAGTGGTATTGATTCATTGTTTCATGAGAAATTTAGGACATTGAGGTAGGGATTCACTTAACCAAATCTCAACATCTACATGTAAGATAGCTCTCTAGACTCTAGCCGTGGGAGAATAGCCGGTCGTCTAATGCAATACTTCATTTAATGCCCCTGTAAATACTTAAAGTAGATTACAAGATTTGTGCTCTGAAAGTGCATTACCTGTAAAGAGAACCAACAGTAACAAGACTTGATAAAAATGGTCATTGTTAGATTAGATGAACCCTCTTCAAAGATATGGGAAGAGAACCTCCTCCCAAAATGACTGCATTTGTAGTTGAATCAGAAACTAGCAGCTGTGGTACACAGTTCATTTTTTGTAACTTCTTATGTCTCTTTCACTTCTCTAAAATGCACAAGTGTCGCTGCATAGTGTCTTCATTTTTTTACTAGAGAGCAGAGCAAACTGAACTTCCTTTGCAAACATGCGAACAAGCTAAGCTTTGAAGGATCTGCATGTAAATCCATACTTCACTGTCTGGACCATCTTCCTTCAGCACAACAGAGAAGTTTGGAATATAAAAGAAAGCTTACAGATGATTACAATTTTTCTCTTCTGACTTAATTTCGGATAGATGGACTACTGTGTCTCCACAAAAAAACCCCACTGTGGTTGGTTCTTCACATTTTCCTTGCTGAAGGCCCAAATGTTTTTCTGTTCAGCTCTCTTAACATTGTAATTTTCATTTGTACAGAATTTGCATGTCCTTTGTACAGAATGACATATCCTTTGTACTTGGAGAAAAATACAATATTGACGTACCTTCCTATAACCTCAGCTTTTATTCATGAATGAAAAACAATTCCAAAAATCAGGAGTGGAAAAAAATGTTGCCCAAATTTTATTTCTTTTTAAAAAAGAGTTTGTATTTTTAATTTCACATCCACTTCCAGTCATCTCAGTAGAGCATACATAACAGTAAAAAGAGTAAAGAATGCAAAGGATTTACTGAGCAGAGTCTTTTGCAAGGAACATGCATTTTCTATCACAGGACCTGCTGTGTGTAGAAATCATAATGAAATTATCACTTTTTTCATTTGTGCTTCAGAGACAAAGTGAATACTAGTAAACCTTGAGAGTGTCCTACTCTGGAAACTTTGCAATCTGGTATCTTGTGTGCAATTCCTTACTCATTAACTTGTTTTTCCTGCCTTCCTGATCACTTGTTTGCAAGATGAAGTACACATATAGGCCTGCACACCAGTCCTGAAATGAAATTCCATGTTTAGAGAGCCTCTGCTTTCAGAATCAGCTAAGAAAGGAGATGATCCTTTCTGACCCTGATGACTACAGTCTATCAGGAGGAGCAAAGGACTAACAGTGGCATCTTGGACATTTGATTTCGACGTCCTTATAAAAAGCAACATAATAATGCAATCTCACTGAGATGGTTATCAGACTCAGTCTTGAGACTAGTTGAATTTCCCTTTATCGTTCACGCCCCCAGCCCAATACTGTTGCAAATTTCCATTGGAAGCTGATTTCTCTAGCAGACAGGAACCTCGTAGTTTCCAGATGAGATTTGCTCATCCTGGTTTATAATCATGTATTCTATTCTCATGTTTTGCCTTGAATAGGTGGGGGTTTTTCTCCTTCCTATTGTCTATCCCATTACATTTATGAACAAGAACTGTAGTCCTTATCCTATTGTTAGATCATTTCATCTTGGCTTGTTTTTCTAGTTTCTTCTTAAACAGTGAACTCTCCATTGCCACCTTATATTAATAAACCTTTTTGATATAAGTTCTACTTAAAATTTACCTTTCTTGAACATATCTGTAGACAGTGTTCTAAACAAGGCCTTATGCAAGGGTGTTAATACTTGTTGATTGCTGGTTGAACTCCCTCCTCACTTCATATACTCCAGAAATACAAACGTTTCTGGCAGCGGCATGAGACAGGCAGCTTGTCATCATTTTGTGACCTAAAAATATGTTTGAGCCTAGATTTATTCATCTACAGCATTCCTTTTTCTAAAAAACCTCAGTGCATCTCATCAATGAAAGATATCTTCCTATTCTAGCACAATGAATGTTTGGTATATAAATGTGTTGTATTCATGTTTTGCGGTTACATCCTTGTTTCTAATTTTTATTTTCCATTTATGTTTGCTCTACATCTGATGTGTTTTGATATGGCTAATCAGCTATCAATTTGCCATATTCATTGACCCCTCCTCTTAAAGGTAAGTGTTCTAGTTTTTCTTCTGAAGCTATAAAATACCCAACAAAAATCTTTGTTGCTGGTCACAAGACTGGTGTGGATGAGAGTCACAAGAACATTTAAGTTGGAAGGAACTTCTGGAGGTCTCTAGTCCAACCTCTCGCCCAAAGCAAGGACAATCAGGTTCTTCAGGGTCTTGTCTTGTCATACTCTGGAAATTTCCAAGGTAGGGAACAGTGTTGTATGATGGAGACCGTCCTGTGCTTCAGACTGAGCACATGATCATTGGGGCTTTCTTCCATTTAGGTTATGTCTATGGATGATGTGAAATAAGGCATATCAATGGACTGATGGATTTGTCCCTATATTCAGACAAGGGCAGATGCAGCCTTGCCCTAAAGAGAGGAGAGGGAAGCTGATCTCTGCCCAAAGAATGCAATGAGCAGATGTGCTGTCCAGAGCCCGGGCCTGATGGGAAGGCACACAGAACTAAAGACCTTTTCATAGTGGAGGATTCCCAAACATGGGACTCTTAGTGTTTCCCCTCCCAGATCTCTCTCCAGTGAAGATAATACTGCAATTTTAGAGGCAGAATCATTTCTCCATCCTTGAAGATTCACAGAAGAGTCTAAGAGAAACTTGAATCATGTCATCATTCGGCAGGAGGATGAGGAACAAGGAAAGACTTTAGATCCTAGTAGTGGCTAATAAATGAATAATTGTTCAGCATATCTTCTTTATCGTCATTTGCCAGATTTTCCTTTTTCTGTCCCTGGAAACGGAGTACTACTCTATTATTTCTTAGTTAAAAGCTCTTATTGATCAAGACTGCCTCAATCCCAGAAGGCAGGAAGATGTGAATATGTAATGTTGGAGCTCACATTGGAGCTGAGATTGCTGCTTAGGGAATCTGGATACGTAATGTGTGACCTCTATATCCCGTCAAAGCAGCTCAATGTATGAGTGTCATTATTTTGTCTACAATAGACTGCTCTCATACTGGTGATCAAGCCAAGAATCACTCACAGAAATTTATACATTAATTTTGAATAACAAATATATTTGAGAAAATTAGTCTGTTCACAGATAACTCACAGTTACCACTCTGATAATTCACAGATACCCCTTTTTAATTTATGGTGAGTTAAAAGGTTGGAACCAACGATTTTGTGACTTTTTTCTCTAAGTTTAAGGTCATTTGAGGAGCACGCATTTATAAGGCAGAATTCCTGTGTACTGTGGGTTTGGGTATTTTAATTATTGAAAAGAAGTATGCTGTTTTAAACAGCAAAAATTATATCTTAACTTTCAGGTAAGAAAGTTTTAGATTATTCCACTCCAGGAGCTGTGACTTTCTATTAATGTGAGAAACTACAGTAAAAAGAGATAGCAGATAGCCAGTGTAACAGAAATTATACAATGTACTAGCATATGCAGTTTGATGCAATATATTTTTGAAATGTATCCCTTTGCTGGAGTCCACTATATCCCATCAGTTTTACACATGTCAAACCCACTGAAGACTATTGGAAATACCTATAAGGGGAATTATATCCTAATGGGGTTTCAGTCTCTCTCTAGTGGAATACCACCAGGTATTCCGGGAAATTGCTTATGAACAGAGAAAAGGAAACTTGAAAGACAAGGGTCATAATTTTTTACTCAGAGCTCTGCGCATCATCTTTGAAGAAAGAAGAGAAAGCTTTTATCTTACTCTGGCAATGTATGTTAATGTAAAGAAAATTTTATTAAGTCTATAAACCTTTTAAACAGTTAAATGAATAATAAGGATCGAATTCAGGTGAAGATGCATTCTATATGATTCATTATCATTCTCTACAGGAGAGATGCTGATAGCAAACTACTTAAACTGCTTTGAGTCATATCTTCTCACTCTTGCCAGCTATCATTAGAACTACTTGAAAATTAAGGTAGCATCAGTACAAGCGAGGATGACAAAACCTGATACTCAGACTGATGTCTGGTCAGTAATGTAAGATTTTTTGTTGTTGTTATTTTTTAAAGCATTGAACTTACCTTATTCACAAGTGGAAAGCCAGTTAAAGATAGTGATGGAACCTTGGAAGATTCAGAGATTATTATCTGTGTGCCTTTGGCTTTAGTACAATCTTGATCTGGTATTTTACACAAGTAAGAGCTAATTCAGTTTACTTTTTCCTTTCTTTCTTTTTTTCTTCCATTTTCTTATTGAGGTGTTACAGTTCTTCTGGATTAAGTTATGCTCAAATTTTGATTTTCAGATTTATAGGTGCTTCCTTGAAACTCCTGGTTGGTCAAAGCTATGTCTTTTGTCCCCTTCCTGAGTTTACTGCTACACTAAAGCAGGCAGAAAGCTTATGCTGACATCTGCAAAAATAATTTCTTAGAGAATTTCATGGGTTTTTTTTTACAAGCTGATTCTGCCTTTTTCCTTCAGACCTACAATATGTGCTTTCATTGTTCCCACACCAACTTATGAATATGTTGATGCCGTTTTCTCTTTTTTTAAGCTCCCATCTGAGTTCTGTTCATCACAGATGTTTAGACACACAGCTGTCCATCTACAGTGGTTCTGCATGAAAGACCATGGCTGTTGTGTACAAAAGAAGGGATTCAGGCAAAATGTACTATAAATAGATAGCATTGTCTGCCTCTTCATTCTCCACTGGAGTCCTAAGTTCTGGAATTGGAATATTTGCCACTTTATCAAAATAGTTTTTGCTTTCTGCCTCTGCTGAACTAAAAGATGGAGCACAACCTGAGCATTTATTATTGCTGTTATTTGTGAAATGTTCCCATTCTCTCTGAAGCAAGAAAGCTGGCTATCCTGGCATGGGCCCAGGGTACATGCAGTGCATGGTGAACACAGGCACTATTACATAACATCTTCACCTGTACGAGTCAGCAACCTTCACATAACATAAACTGTTTAAAAATGCTTCAAGGTCATGCTATTAATGTCTTAAGCATTTGATTCAGAGAACAGATCAGCATGCAGCATGATAAACCCCTTTGAAAACTGTGGAGCAGCAGCATAATATCTGAGAGCATTGTGGCAAATTGGGAAGTTGAGATGGAGCTGCTAATTATTCCAAGGCATATTTCTGAAAGGACAGGAGGTGTGGGATGTTCTCTGCCAAAAGCCCCTATTTCTTGAATGCTCTCACCATCTCCATATGCACATATGAAACTTTTAAGCTATGCTGTGTGTGTATAAGCTGTAGCTAATATGGTCTTATCTACTGCTTGAAACCTCGAAAATCAGTAAGATACAATTCAATAATGATGAGGGCAGCAGTGGAATAATTTGAGTAAGACTAGATTATCAAAAAACAAAGAAGAAACTGCAATTAGCATCTGTTACAGACCCCCAGGACTATAAGAGAGTGAGGAAAAATATTCATAGAACAACTCTGGAGTAGTTCAAAACCACACAGTACTGTCCCAGAGGGGACTGTAACTGTCCAAACATCTGTTAAATGATAAAGCTACTGTAAATATAGATCAGAGATTCCTATGCACAAATGAAAGTGTGTGGATCCTAAAAAAGATTCCTAGCTTTAGTAGTGCAGTACCTTATTATCAAAAATGTGATGCTTAACAAGCCAATGTGGAGGAGAAACTACCCTGAAACAATGGGAATTATAGTAAGAATATGCGAATACAATTGGAAAATTCTAGTGAAAATATGCTAGTTCAAGTCAGGAATATATCAATAAGAAAAATTACAACATCCCAAGAAATCTTTCCAGTATGAGACTAACCTTCACCTGATGCAGTGTTATTGCAAGACCAATGAAAAAAGAAAGTAGTAAAAAATTTGACTAGGAAGAATATTAATGGAGGTTTAAAACCAAGGGTCGTTCAATAACAAACTGAGATGTTACAGGTTTCATGATAGCTGTACACACTTATCATGAAATTGCTAAAATGGGGTAGAGAGGAATCCTCTGAATAAGTATTTTCCTTCTTTTTCATAGTGCTTGTCTGTCTACTTTGTCCTCTTTCTCTTTTTGACTTTGAAACATAGGCAATTTTTTCTCTGCCATATCGGACAAGCATGAGAACTGAAACACCAAAGGAAAAAGTTGTTTGAGATGATGACTTGTAATGATATCTTCCTGCTAACTCCTGCCTTCATCTTCCAGTCAGGCTGAGCAAGTGTTTGTCTTTGAAGATATTTGAGACATTTGAAGACTTCTCATCTGCTTTTTTACTGTGTGGTTTCCACAGAAGTTTGAGGCCAAGTGGAGACAATATTTACTAATGCCCAAGGCTTTCCATTCCCTGTTGAAGGCCTGTGGCACTTTCATAAGGATGCACCAAACTTTCAGTGTTTATCTTTTGGTGCTTCACCCAGATACACCAGGTATATCTCATTGAGGTATAGCTGCTTGACCTTCATTTGATTTCTCACCAAAGGTGAAACAAAGAAAACTATTTAAGTGATCAGAGAAAAGTTCACTGGTCACTGAGTTACATTTAGTGTTTTATTGACCATTTTGGGCTTCTTCCAACAGTGTGAAAAGGTACATGCTGCATTTTATTATGTTAATGAGACATGAGAGGCACACATGAAAAAACACTTGGTTCACACTGGGTATCTGTGAGAGGTAGCTATTTTTAAATATCTGTAGGTGGTTCACTAGCACAGGTAATTTAGTTCCAACATATTTCTCCTTTGAGTCCTTCCAGAAGGATGGTCTGTAAAGTAAGAAACAACGAAAATTATTTTTAACGTACTGCTGTATTTTTTTAATTTGAGTCGTAATGGAAACATTTTGTCTCTCTGCTATTGTATTTCCTTTTAAGGGAATATTTACATATCCAAAAAGAAGCCCTCTCCATATTCAGAGATAAGTACTTTAATACAGCCACTTATGTTGTATATTTATGCAGGTGTTTTGCAGAAGAGCAAAATACTTACTTGTAACAGGCTGTGATGACATGGGCATCCTGAGTATATAAATTTTTATGAAGAATAGGCCCCTTGGCAATTACAGATGTGTTAGTGACTTTCTGCTTTCACCAAGAATATCTCAAAACCCATTTCATTCTCTGTATTTCTAGTTTGCAGGGATTTTTACAGAGTAGAGAAGGCATGTTACTTCACTTCTATAAAGTACAGCTTATTCTGGGAAACCATTTCATGCCCTGCTTTTATTTATTTCTAATAATGCATTTTTTTGTCAGGCTCCAGAGAGGGAAGATATGAATTAAAATGCAGAACTCAGAACTCTTTCTTTTTTTTTTTTTTTTTTCCTATGCTTGCTTACTTAGTCTTATAATTGTCATGATATGTCAAGTAGTTGAGAATTCAGTTCTGTGAAGTCCCAGTAATCTGCCTTCTTCATTATGGTAGAAATACCCTGGCTAACTTCCTCTCAAAGTCAAATTGTCAGGCTGTTCTCCTCAGTCATGGTTTTGGACCTTGGTAAAAACCTCTTCCACCATGCAGCCCGCCCATGTCCTGGTCATGGTTATCTTTTCCCTTGCATTTCATTTGGCACCTGTGGTTGCTTGAAGCCATTCCCAACCTCCTTCTATTATATTATATGAAATGTGGACTCAGTTCTCCTGGATGTACTGGTGGCTTGAATATCCTCTTGCCTCTTTTAGACCCTGATTTCCCTCTCCAAGTGCACAGGCAACCTGTATGAATGCCTTCACAGTTACTGCCTCTTTCTTAGCTCATCTCTGCTTTTTTACATAATTCCTGTTTATTTGGTCCGCATGTTGTACTTCTGTCCCCTGGAGAGATCTTTCTTTTTCCATCATGTTTTGTTTATGAATCCAGTCATTCTCTACTAAAGCTACAAAAATAGTGGAACAGAGTAGTGCAGTGACTTTTTTTTTTTTTTTTTTTTTGTGGGAGGGGAAAGAATTTATTTGCTGAAGAAATGAAATTTCTGGCAACTCAGAGCTGTTTGTGACTTTAGTTTTAAATGTGTGAAGTAACTGTGCCTGAAGAAATGTTTAGAAATATTCAAAAAGCACTGCCATTGGCTTTCTCCTAACTGATAAGGCATGTAACTCAGACAGCTCAGCTGCCTGAGGCGACTTGGAAGGAGGAGAGACAAATTCTGCCCTGCTGGGGAGGCTGCTGTTTCACTCCACTGGGTCAAGGAGGGAAAGCAACAGTGAAAGCCATACAGTGGCCTTGTGGTTGACTGGGATCAGAGCTCCAGTTATCATTGAGAACAGCATTATGAGCAGAGGATGTTAAGAAACCCATCGCCAAATGTCATATGGTATCATGGGTTTATAGATGTGACAGGAGGAAAATCAGTCTGCTCAGACAGACACCCGCTGATCTGAACTTGGGTCTTCCATGACCTGGGGGAATAATCTAACTACCCTGACACAGGGTAAATGGGGAGGCCAAGGGATCTGGGATCTCCTTAAACACACAGCCCTGGAGGATAAAACAAGCAGTCAAGGAGTTTGTTAGTAGTAAAGTAACATCTGGTAAAATACATCCCAGTCATAATCACACTCTTGTTTTGTAAGTGTGATGTACACCTGTAACTTCTGTCCATGGAGAATGCACAGCTTAATTGACAGGACAGGCAAAGGGTAAAAAAGAAAATGGACACAAAGACTGCAAGATGTCTTCCTGAAAGTATTGTCACAGGGCAATGACAGAGGTGGAAGCAGAATAAATTCTTCTGTTGTTTGTCCCAGCTACCGACAGTCTCTCCCATCCTTTCAGGTAGCAGTTGACCACTTCACTGAGATTATCTTCTTATGTTCATGGCACATCACACATAACCTTTCCTCTTGCTCTTTCCTCCCACACTCCCACCTTCTTGGATTGCAAAACACACTCTAAATATTATACAATGGTGTATTTTATGATATAATAGTTATTGGATTGTAATATATGAATGACGTTAAAAATGGTTTTGGACCACTCATGGACATTAAAAATTTTCAAAGGCCAGGGAATCATTAAATGAGATTAAATCAGTTGTGAAATTTTACGTAGCATTTGACAAGGTTTGCAACCCCCATGCAGTTCAGATATACACAATAGGGACTGATGTCTGTGCCCCAAATAGAGGACTTGCCTCTCACATAAGCTGAAGAAGTTTGTCTTCCAGATGCCACACCTGATGTTCAAATGTGAGTCTTGCAAAAGCTACTGCCTTTCCATCCTGGATGCCCCAGTGTCTTTGCTCAGTGCTGGGCACAGAAACAATGAGCTCACTTTCGGTGTTCGCAGGCGGGGATGAGGGAACATCAATCTTAGTCACTCAAAAACAGAAGGTTGCATTCAAGATGTTGGTTCAAGAAAAACACAGAACAAAATGACATCTATCCGTGAAGATGAAGGAAAGCCTGTTTCTGCCTAGCACAATAATGAAATTGTTCGTGAACAGTTCATACTTTTCTGTAAGTGACACCCACAGGACTCATTCTTCCTGTTCCCTGAAAATACTGCTATGGTCAGTGAAATACAGTGTTACCATCCATACTGCCATTAAACTTGTACATGTCAGTTGAAAAACAAAATAGTTTTGATCCTTGCATTTCCATGATTGTTTTACCTTGTTCAATGGGCCAAACAATGTAGTCTCTGCCCTTGTCCTCCCACTGTTCCTCTTTGTCTCTCTCCCTCTCACTGTCCCTCACACAAACATCTCTTCAGCCTCCTTTCGAACTTGGCAATCCTCTCACTGGGGCTAGCCAACGGGTTATGGCCTATTGAGAAAACTAGGTTGGGGTAATGCCAGTTTGAGCGTAATTTTAGACATCATTCTGCTTTAAAATTTGCTAAATCCATGCTTATGCAGCATGAGAACTGTACTGTAGTAGAGTGGAGACCATAGAATAATGGCTGGGCACTACATTTGTAGGTGGCTGTAAATATTTCATCTTGCATCTTTATTAAAACTTTTCAGTGGTGCACAGCCCATCCTCCTGATTTTTTAGATTATTGACTCTACAGTATTTTCCCTGATCATGCACTAGGTTTAAGTATTACGAAAAAACCTTTTTTGCAACTTTCATCTTCCGTGCCTCTTGCCTCCCCATCCAATAGACATTTTTCTGTGCTTATTTCCAGTATAAAGAGAGGAGTTCCTCTGAAATTGCAACAGTGTTTGAATTTATGGATGTACTCTTTTGTATTACTTGATGGCAGTGATGTCTCATGTTTGATTAAGGGTGACAGCTGCTTTCTTCAATGGGACAGTTGTGCTTAAGATGTTCAATAGGTGTTAAACAAGCAGTTGTTATCTGTGCTACTGGTGGTAGCCAAGACCTACCAAAACAGTAGAGGTGCTGTAACGGCTGCTCATCTTGCTCACTGCAGCAGTTGGCAAGCACTGCCAGTCAGCAGGGAATGGTTAGGGTGAAGGAGACCCAATCAGCCATGCTGTAATTTACATCTGATTGATGAATGCATGGAGAGTGTGGAAACACCAATTAGAAATAAAACTGTGGCAGGGAAGGATTTGGGATCTGCTAATTCTCTTACCCTCTGACTCCTGAATATAACCAAGAAAACTTAGAAGGGCTGACAGTCTAAAGAAATTCAGAAGACAAACTGTGTGTATCCACTGCTTAATGCAGATTGCATTACGGTGTTTGCAATGTTTTGCACTGCAGATTGCAAAATGTGTATTTTACAAAATTTTTACTTACATAAATTTAAAATGAAAATACGCTTTTCAAGTAAAGGTAGAAATGTAAAACAGTTATATTATCATTATGAGTGTGGTTCCTTATTATAATAATTATCTAAAATTAATATAGATTTGAAAAACTCTATTCAATTATAACAGAAACCTGAAAAAAAATTTAGTGTGTTTCTTTTTTTAAATGCGCTGATTTTAAATACATCAAAATAATTTTTCAGACTGTCCGTGCTGAGGGAATCAGCCTCACTTCAACCTTCTGTCCTTAAGCAAGGATTGCCAGTGCTACGATTTCGATTCATATGATCTGCTTCATGCAGTCTGAATCCTTCCTCTCTTTCTGTTTTTGTGTGTGTGTGCTCCCAGCACAGTATTCGATATCATTTATCTCAGTATAGAGGAATTGGAGTTGATATTGATTATGCTGTGTTAGATTTTGAAATTCCTTTGTAAATGTGTAAAGCTTGTAAACATCTACCATTCCCAGCAGCTTAACAGAATCATCCTTCCTCTGACCACATAATTGTTAAATTGTGCATGCAAAATGGCTTGAGGATATTCTGTCCCTTTTCCAGCAGGTTATCAGGGAAAATTTGCCAGAGAACATTGTGTTGTTTATGTATCCTCCAGGTTAAGAACTCAAAGGTCAATAGTTGCCAAAAGCAGTTTCACTTAGTAACTACTACTTTTCCCAAGCTCTGCAACCTGCCTCACCAGTGATCCTTATCATTTATTAGTGAATGTGTACATATGCAGCTCCTAGATCTCTACCCATAGGCAAGCAATCTTCCTGTACCGAAATAATCTGTTCACTTTCTAGTATAATTAATCATGATGATTAATCACCTGAATAAGCAAATATTACCCATAAATACACTGAGTTTACTTTGTAATGTTATTGTTTCTTTCCTAACACTTCTTACTGAATGAATCTGCAGTGCAACTTGATTGTCTGAGAGAAAGTTTTCCCTGGGTTGCATTTAGCCACTTTGTTTCATTAAATAGTTAAGAATGGGGTCAGTTTTGTCTTTTGTTTATTTGGTTTTTAGTTAAAAAAGTATTCATTATACTAATTTTTCTAGATCACAAGATAAGTTGTCATCAAATGTTTTAATTACATCTGTCTTAAAGAGCTTCATTTTGCTCTGTAAATGCCTGACGACACCCTATTGATTAAAGGAGTTGCTCCTGTTGCATGCTGATGGAATTGAGATGAAAATCAAGGTTTTGGTTGGGGTTGGTTTTTTTTTTTAGGGGGGGGGGAACTTTTCCTTTTATTTACAGGCTTTGTAAACTGTTGATTTAAAAAGAATAAAAAGAAAATTTTTCTCATTTTAGCAGGCATTTAAGAGGACAACACTTCCAGGAAGGAAGTTCAGTTAAAGTTGATAGATCTTTGTTTAGCTAAAAGGTATTCCAAAGTGCTGATAATAGTTTTGTCTTTGACAAGTACTGTTAATAGTTCTGTTCATTTCACAGAAGTTCTGCTTTTTCCTGAGCACTTACCTTTGGTGATTCAGGTGTTTAGATGAAGTTATCTTTTAGTCAAAACTGTCTAATACTTATTACTCAAACCAACTCAGTGCTGACAGTACCCGGACGAAAAGATGAAGAACAGAACTTTATTTTAAAGTTTTGTAGCTTAAAAAGTAAAGACATTTATGCTAAATCACTTCATAAACCATCCAAGTAAAATTACCTTGGTGCTAAAACTTGCAGATCAAATGTGTGCATAAGTTAGGGTTCTTGGAATACTGCTATGTTTTTAAATGTGTGTGTATTTAAAAAAAAAAAAAAAAAAAGAAAAAAGAAACCCCAAAAAACCCCACACCAAAACCAAAAATACAGAAGCCTTTATATTTTATCTAAAGTAGAGTGCTTACAAAGCAAATATAAGATTCTGTTCAAATAGACTTGGACTGTTTTTCTTTTCGTTGTGATGGCATCATCAAATAAAATAATGAACATTAAAGCCAAAAAGAGCAAAAGAAAACAAATGGGCAATGATGGGAAAGCAATAGCTGCAGTACAAGAAATGAATCTAAGCAGATAAAGCAGATGAAATATCATGGAGCATCTGAAAGAAATGAAATGAAAACAGATTGTCATCAGATCCTTTCTCTTCCCCAAAAGTTTGATACTATTTCTTTGGGGAATAGTTTGCAAATGATATATAGAATATGTGTAACACAACCATAAACAGACATGCAATTTGCCTCACTTACAATCTGTTCCATGATCTTTGTTCATCCTAAAGAAAAAAGACAAGGTACAGATCTTGGAACAGGAGGATGGGGAAATAAATCAGAACTGCAGTTAATAGAAGTGTGTTGGGACATTACAATTGTAAATGTTTGCTGGTTTTCCTTTGTGCATATTCCAGGATTTCTGCCAACTCTTGCTTTTCAATGTCTTCATGGAATGTTTGTTAACACCTTTTAACATAGGTAATCAACAAATAATTTGTGGGAAATTGTGTTATATATATTAGAATCTTAAATTTTGCTCAAATATAGAAATATTTAAAGTAATCTCCCTGTGGCATGTGTAGCAAAGTATTCATCTGCTTTTTGCTTGGGCTTTGTTAAATCTGTTTGAGTATCAATAAACAAGCAGGATTACAGAGAAACCTGTGGTGGGGAAAATTACGCGTCTGAAGTATTAACTAGTATATTCAGTGCTTCTTACACTCTGTCGCCAAAGACATGTTACCCTCATGTCTGTAACTGAGCTGTACTTAGGCTTTTGTGGCTATTAGTCATATCTTTTTAGCTAAAAGTCAGCTTAATCTACAGCATCCATGTTTGAGAGGGAGGAAATGTCTCCCATAAGTTGTTGTCAGAGCATGGGAAAACAAAACCCCATCATTTTTGTTGTCCTTGTTCCACTCCACTTCATCCATACCCCAGCCGTGCATGGCCACTTGTCATTGACCCCTACCTTGTCCCATTTTCTTTCCCCCTTTGAGGTTGCACACGTGTGACTGCACTGAGTGGCACTGCATTTGGAAACTGGTTGTACAACATTGTCCAGCACAAGCCATGCAGAAACATGAGTTACTCTGTGCAGACCCAGAGTGTTCGGAGGTGGTCAGCCCAGGCATACAGTTCCTGACAAACCTTATTGTGTCTGTAGCAGGCTGCAGGATCACTGGAGGAGAAATGCAAGCTGAGAAGTTTGGCTGGGAATGGCTAAGGAGATGTTTTTGTCATATCGTAGAATTTGTGCTCTTTATGCCATTTAAATTCTGCTTCTTAGTGGGATACAACTATGCCTCCTCTCCACCGTTGCTTTGCCCACACCCTCTTGTCAAACAAAACCATCACTGCAATCAAAAACTATTTTACTCTCTGATGAAGGCTAAGCCAGTGATGCTGTTGATTCTTCAGATCTGTTTAGCGGTAAAGTCAAATCTTTATTGCAGATAATGACTATTCTGAGGGGAAATATGAAAACAACAGCAGATAGAGGGAAATGGTTTTGGCTGAGTTACTTAAACTAATTCCATTTTAATACATGAAATCATCCAGTCAAAAATAGTTCAGTGACTGACCCCTCACTTACATACAAAGTAAGAAACAGTCCAGTAAATTGATGGCATAAATGAGAAGAAAAACACATGCTTTGTTTAGGAATTGCTTGGTCTTGTAGATTTAATTATACTGCTTATATATATGCGTAGTGACGACTGAAGAACAGTCTGAAACGATTGATACATGTGCCAGTTGTTAATTTTCATCCTTAAATCAGTATTAGGGCCCTGTGAAATAGGAACAGAAAGAAAGCATGCAATACAGAGCTGATCACACAAATAGTTCACTTATTAAGTGTTTTCCATATGTATTTAAGCAGGATTTTCAGGTGTGTGCTTGCAAATAAACCTATTTCTGTCAGAGATAATAGTAAAACTCAGACAACTTTTTAAAAATCAATATTTAAATTTAAAATATTGGGGTTGGTGCCATTTGGAAAAAAATGTTGACCATTCATCTGAATACGATTCAGAAAGAAATTTCTGCTTGGCCTCATATTAGAGATAGAAAAATGTGAAGCATGCTTGTGATGTGCCAGCTGACTCAGTGTATGCACGGATGCTGTGATTTTTGTGTTTTGCTTCCCCCGCAAAGTAAGAAAAAAATCAAATAAAACATAAGATTCTGTAACAGGAAAAAATGTAGTAAAAATAATGGCACAGGCTTAAAGTATTTTAAAATTTTTTTTAAAGTAACAGAAAATGTTTTATTCCATTGTAATGTTAAACACAGCATTATTGCTCTCTGGTTAAACATGCAAAATTCATGAAAAGAAAAAATAATGTGGTTGTCTTAACATTGTTGTTTTGTGCATATGCCTTACAATAAAGTATTTAAATACAATCAGCTTTACATATATGTGTCACATATATTAACTTCTCTGCTAATATATTTTAATACAAAATATTACATACTTTTGCATGTTTGTCCTAGGGAAAAAATAGTTTCTTCTGGCATTAATGTTGTCATAATCATCTGGTCTATCTTAATTGTCTTAGGGTCTGGCTGAAAGTTGTTAAGTAGTACACTGACCCAAAGAAGAAATGTCTTTTTGTATCATTTAAAGATTAGTGTAAAAAGTCTTATTTTCTTTGGCCTGATTGATACCCAGTTAAAAACACTGTTGTGAATAAAGGACAGCTACCTTGCCTCCGCTTGGATTCTGATTTTTTTTTTCATCTTTTGGCCTATGTTCCATATTATGTTTCCAGCATTGGTCCTATGTTCTGGCATCTCAAAATATTAATAAAACTTGCTTTCATAGTATCTACTTTCTAGTGGAAATATTTGTGAAAAAGGTGCAGTTGGGGAACCAAGGACTGGTAAACACTCACTGGTTTTTTTTGCTATTATTCTTTCTTTTCTGTCCCTACCTGAGTGACCTCTCAGTGTCTACTGTTGAAGTATTATTGCCACTTATCATAGATTCATAGCAAATAGGGCTGGAAGGGAGCTAGAAAGATTGTTCAATCCCTCCTCCTAGCCCAAGGCAGGACCAGCTGTACCTAAATCATCCCTGACAGATGTTTGTCTATCCTGTTTTTAAAAACCTCCAGTATGGGGATTCCAAAAATTCCCTAGGCAGTCTATTCATTTACTTCACTGCCCTTATAGTGAGAGAGATTGTTTCTTCTTTTGTCTTTTCTAATGTCTAAACTCAGTGTTCCATACTGCAGTTTTCAGCATTATCCTCTGTTGCATCTTCAGTGAACATGTACAACAATCTGCAGTCTTTCTCTTTGAAGCCAACTTTCGCATATTTGAAGATTGGTACCAGGTTTTCTCTGTCTCCTTGTCTTATGATTGAATAAGAGTCCTGGAATTTGGCTTTCTACCCTTGTATATCCCCATTTCCTTCCTTCCCTCCTTCCTTCCTTAACATCATAAGATTGTTAAATCTTGTGATTTGGATCCAATATATCCACATGAGAGAATAATTGCATGACACAATAACGTGTTGAAATTTTACATGGTCAGTGCAGAACCTATCCTACAGTGAATGCCTTCATCCTCTACACAGCCAATGGAAAGGCCAAGCAGCTGGCTTCCTGAAGGACATCCTGAGTTAAGATTCTGAATTTGACCTGAATTACATACCTGAACAGTACAGTAGGTCTTTTGGAGGAGAAATGGACAGTGGTGACTGAAAGAGGAAGAGGGAATAAAAAATATGTCGTTACCTGTAAAATTAAAAGAGAATACTTACCAGTAACTAATCATATAAATAAAATACTCCATGACTGAAGTCTTGAGAAATCACTGTCTTCCTTGACATTATTGTCCCAGAAATCGGATTCATGTACTAAATTGAGGGGAGAAGATCTGTCTGTGAAATCATGGCACTACTAGAAAAATTCTGCTAGCTGCAAGGAAAGGTCTGAACCTTCAGTTCAGCCCCTGAATCTGTGCTTAGACAACTGCACTGAGTGCAGAGGCTGCTAAATAAAGTGACGCTGTATGTTTGTTCAGGAATAAACATAGGAGTTCCTACCTTATTTGCAGCTTAATATTTAGCCCATGGGCTTTTTGGGTGGATTTTTGTAGTGTTGAAGTTTTTTAAAAAAAATTAAACGTCCTTTTTTTTCTTTTTCCTTTTTAATGCAGCTCACATAAAAAACAATGGAATTCAGTCATTTCTGAATAACCATTAATATGTTGCTCACATTTCAGATGATTCTACCTAGTTTTGGGCATATTAGACTGTGTTCTTTTGATATGTTTAATTTTTGCAATTGAAGCTTTCTGAACTCACAGTGAGGTATTTGTAGAAAGTTAATTAGCCTGTGCAAATTCACTAACATCTGTTTTCTACTTTAAAATAATTGAAATTGTCTTTTATTGTACGGTTAAAAAAATTAAACCATTAGTAAAATTTTCTGGAATAAAAATTACCCAGGCTTTGTTGGAGTCTTCAGACAGGCTTCATCAACTTTCTTTAGGTTGCTGACAGGACAAAAAAAAAAAAAAAAAGTCTATTTTACTAAACTGAGTAGTATCTTAAAGACCTGAAACTACCTTGAAAGATAAAATAAAAAAAGACAATGTGCTCCCATCCTTTTATGTAAAACATTATCAGTCTTGGAGAAAATAAGTCTGAGGAAGCTGGTGTTATTACAGTTTAAATATTGACGTGGCACAAATTAGGCCATAATTCTGTTATCAGACTGATATAGAAGGAGGTGGAGAGCTGAAAGATCAGGAGACAGTAGCATTTTCAATAACTAAACAAAACATTATTCATTATCTTAATCAGAACATGCTTGGTCTGAATTCGTCCTATTTAACTGCAGACACCAAAGTGAAAAATTTACCATACTGGGACTCCCTCTGCAAACTAAGGAAAGAAAACCAGGAAACTTCAGAAGACCATTCAAATTCCACATGCTAAAAAGCTTTTTTTTTTCCTGCTGTGGGCACTCTATTGAAGTGATTAAGGAAAGGTGAGATAACGTTCTCTCCCTAGGTCTGAGATGATATAAGCACCCTGCTAACAAACTGGTTGTATAGCAGTGAAGTCTCTGAAAGGTGTCATAATCCAACAGGTTAGGAACTGGAATCCAGGGGGTACTGTAGTTTTTTCCCATTACTTGCAATTGGGTCCATGTGTTTTTCTCATGTTAGAAAGTTTTCCTAGGAAAGAACAGACATCGAATTCAGACATCTAGAGATCTGCAGTAAAGGCAGCAAACTTCAGTATACTTGTGTTTTCTTTAGCAATACATTTTCTGTTATCTCTTAACATGGCATCTTTTGATAGACAAAATTTTTAACAAAAATGTGCTTTCATGGGAAATTCCCTGAATTCTTTTCAATTTCCAAATGATCTTTCTCAAGGACATTGCTGTGATACAGGGTTATCTATGTGCTTTTATATGCCTTTTATAAGGTATTTTATAATTCCTTAAGAATACTCTCTCACAGTCTTTACAATGTGAATATTCAGTGCAGAGACACCTACCGATAACAGCAAAACATTCAAGTGAAATATATCAAGACATATTTAGAGGTGGAAATCCATAACACTGTGGCAATAAACACTGCTGACCCTTGAAGAGTATTTCTGAGGACTTTGCCACAAAATAAACAACTGTGTTCTTATATAATTGCAACATCAAAGTTTATAGTCACAAACAGATGGAAAGTGTTCCTGAAAATATAGCTATGACTGTGCCGGTCAATATTAGAATGAAAAATGCCTATCAACTTTTTATGATAATCATCACAGAATGGCAGCAGAAGGGGTGTGCATGCTTGCATGCACCCCTCAATGGAGTTGCTGCTAGAGGCTACCTATCTGGCTGACACACCCCTCCTAGCTGAGCAGAAGCAGCTGCAAGGCAACATATAAGCACTCCCAGTAACCTATATGATTTGGCAATCAGTTGCAACAGGGATCCACCCAGATAGCCAAGTTATGAATGTAACATAACCCCTCTGCCAAGTGTTCAGCACTTAAGTGCAAAGTCTGCATAGTTCTTCAGAATCCTTTAAAGAATCTGTCACCTGTTTGGCTCACTCCCTGATTGATAGCTGTATGCACTCCATGGTTTAGAAACCTTAAAAAGTAAACATCTGGAATTTCTTGACAGGTGATTTTTTTTCCTTTCTTGTAAAGCACTTGGGAATCCTTCAGTACATGAATAACTTTAAGTGGGAAACCAGATAAATAATAAACTGTATATTAAAATACTTTCTCAAGAAGTGCATGAGGGTAATGACAGTCTTCCTAAATTCAGTTCCTTTTATTGTCCAGCTTATAGGTTAAACTGTATACGCAGTCAGAGGATGAGATAAGGTGCACCCTCCCCCAGCCTTTCTGCTGCCATTCAGTGAACTTGGCACCGGACACCAGCTGCCTCATGATCAGCTTCCAGACAGCCAAGCAGATCAGCAGCTATTAGGTATGGGTGGCAAAGGCCCAACATCAGGCCACTTCTGACCAGTTGTCTGAAATTAGGGTTACTGGGGCCATGGACCTTGTGGTGATGTTTCAGGGATGCTACCAGCTCAGTCAGACTTACCAAGATTTTGGCAAGAAACCATAAACTCCATATTGAAAAAAATTGATGGAATTTGAAGTTTGATGAAAGGAGGTGAAAATGTAACATACAGAACCATTGTATTTGGATTCCTTGTATGTTTGTGGAAGAACATCTACCTTTGTGGGCCTCCCATGTGGAGAAACACACACATGTATGATCTAGATTGTGTTGTCATATCTTTTACTCTGGTAGCTATTCACCTGTACTTGAAAACTGAATCTTGGTTTTCAGCTCTTTCCTCTGGAAATAGCCAGAAACAAAAAGATCATGGCCAACGAACAACGTATTTTCTTTTTAAATTTTTTTTTAATACCTCTAAATTAAACAAAGAAAACCCATTTTGCTTTTGCTGACATTCTTGTAGGATAAATGAGTATTAATATGACTGTATATGGAAGTATACAGAGGTGGACCTACATTTTTCAAGAATGGAATTTCACTGGTTCTTAATGGAATCTGAAAAATATGTTACCATCACTTTTTGTCAAAGGAAAACAAACTTAAATTTCTGATTGTCATACATCACTTAGCAGAGATCACTGATGCATGATCCTGATGATCTTGATCTATGTTCATTCTTAAAATCTGGTTATTTACTCCTGAGAAGTTTAAATAACATCAAATTTTGGCATCAACAGATTTTGCAGTGGAAGTTTCAGAAACCAAAACCGCAAAGATTTTGGCAGTGTAAAGAATTTCTTTAGGCAAGGATCTAAGAACTCTTTTTCTTCAAAGATGAAATCTGGCACTTTTTTTTTACCTTTTATAGAATTGACAGCAACTTTCAAATGGCGTACTGTATTTCAGCTTCTACGAGTCATGAAGTTAAACTAATTGTAATTTATTCATCCTAATCCTTAACCAGTACAACCATCTAAAATTTAAATAAGACACTAAGATATTGACAGATTATGTAAGTGATATAGGAACGTGACTGTTCTTGACTTTTACATAGACTTGTATTCCTGAATTAATGTTTCACTCTTAACAATCTTCAGCCCCCCCTTTCTTTTTGCTATCCTGTGCCCTTAACCCTGAAAAATTGTATTTTAAATCCCAATAGTACTAGTCAAGCAGTTTGCAGAAGCAATATATTTGTTTTACTATTGAAACAAATAGCATTCTTTACTTAAAGCAAATGATTGTGCACTAATTTCTTAGTGCAAGAAAAAACAATGAAAACAAAATTGTCCCAAAACAACATAGTATCTTAAAACAGTATATAATATCCTTAAAAGTTTGTAAATTATTACTTTATTCACTTTGTAAGGCAATATATCTTCATCAGTGAAGATGCAAAATGTAAAACCAAGACTGTAATAGCTACTTACCCACCCTGTCACTCCTACACACAGTATTTAAAAACACTAGAAACTAAAATTTCTGCCTCTTCTGTGGAATAAATACTTTTTCTTAATTCAGATACCTGGAAAGGTGATTTATCAATCTCATTCTTCTTCGTGTGATATTATAAAATCAGATAACATGTTGAACTGATTGCCATAATTCTTCAAAGTTTGTTTTCCTGAGTGTAACAGATGCATATCATGAGCTGATTAAATATCAAAAAGCACTGCTTGTGGATATGTTATTACATTCCCATACCTGTGTTTCCTTCCTAATGACCAAATATGCATTTTCATAGAAAGTTGTGCTGATAAAACTACTTTAAAGAAAGGACTTAATTGTTTTAAAAGCATTTATCAACAGATATCATTAGCAAAATATTTTAATCACTGTAGTTTATGTAGAGTAAATGTAAGCATTTATTAATACAAGCTAAGCGCTCATTATAAATTTGCACAGAAAATGATAAAATATTATGTATGAAATGAATCATTAGCATGGACCATTAAGTCCTCTATTCTCCTTTAATTGAATTTGTCAGTAGTATCCTCTTTAACTGAAAACCAGTCATAACCACAAAATTAAATAATAATTAAAGAAACAACTATTCAAAGAGTTGCTTGGTAGCTAAGGTGCCATTTAACCAAAACAGCAATTTAATGTAAATTGCAGCCCATGTAGATGTAGGTCTGAAAATTATACATCCTGTGGTTCATATATGTTTGAATTAGCAAAACATTTTCAGCATCACAGTCTAGATGTTCTTATAGTGGTTCTGTAAACATAAAGAAAGACTGAATAAATGGGTGAAAATAGGTATAAATAGATCTATGGTAATTAAAGCTAATTAAGACTTTACAGAAATAAACTGCTGGCTGTTCAGTAAATTTTTAGCAGCTTAGAAAATGAACCAACTTACAGTATATGCATTCTGTCCCTGTACACAGTCATTCAGTGAAGATGTATTGGATGTGGAACCAAAAATAATGCTTTGCCCATCTGTGTTTTTTTCTAACTTTACCCAATTATTAAAAGATAGGTGGAACCTCCTGTATTCCTAAGTCTACTAACAACAGAGACTTTGTTACACTACCTGTTTCAAAAAACAAAAAAAAAAAAACATCATTCCGCCCCCCCCCCCCCCAAAAAAAAAGAAAAAAAAACCAAAAAAACAACCAAACCAAACCAAAAAACTGGCAATTGTATCAGAGGAAAGTGGATCTTCCTGTGTCTGCATAAGTAATGATGCAGGTCAGAGATGGACCAAGAGTCTCCAGTGCATATATGGAGATCTGCCCATGCTACTCCAGGGTCAAGACTGGGACTATTCTTTCTTATTGCTGGTGATTCTCTCACATCAGTCACCTTTGGAACAGCGGTTTTTTATTCACAAATTCTGTTTTGCACAACCAGTAGGGGGAGGCAAGATTTAAGGAAATAAACTGGGAAATCTTCATGGAAGCAAGTAGTTTTAAGTGGTGGAAAACTCTGAACAAAAGAGAGAGGTGAGTAATGCAAGACATCAGGGTTAAGCTGGTATTTTGATTGCTACTCTTATGTGAATCAAACCATAACACGCAGTTGCCACAGGTGTGCAGTTTGAAAGAGCTTGCATCAGTTTGTCCATTTTCCTAATGCAAGCCCCTTTTGCTAACTGCATATATACAGCTGTAGCTGAAATTATTTTATTTCCATTTTATAATAACATAAGCTAATATGAAAGAACAGAGCTATACGTAAATGATGTTACAAGTTTCAAAGAGAATGTCTCTTGTTTAAATATTTCACGTAATTGACTACTTGTGTGCAGGAACCAATGAAAGAGATGCACAGCTGGACTGAATGCCCTAAAATTATTTTCAGAAATACATATCTCATTGTACTTTTCAATTCTTACTTATACAGCTTTCATTCTTTTGCAGAACAATTTACAAAATAACTTGCGTAACTATTACGGTTAAATGTTGAATCTGCTAAGATCATTTCAGGAAGATATTTTCAGAGGACCAAACATCTTGATGTATATTCATGTATTCTACATGATTGTTATAATTTAGGGGTAGAAGCTACACAATGAAGACCAGTAGTCAATACGTGTGCTTGTCTTCACACAGGACGTATTTTGCAGAGGAGGAAAGGGTGCAGCCCTGCTGTGAATAACAGGGTAGTTCAGCTGTGCAACTGTGTTCTACATCAGCCAGGGTGAAAGTCACAACCAAACCCTAACAGCTTCCCTGTTAAACCTGCACATGAAAAGCTACCTGCTGAATAACTGGCCCATGGTTTTCATTAGGATCACTTACAGGTATCTGGGTGGAGGGCAAAATACACCATGTGGACCACAGATAAATATCCTGTTGGTTAGCTGTGTGGATCATCAATGAGTCTCTTCATCTCATTGCTCCTCTTGTACTTTGTCATAGAGTCCAGGTGTTACCTCCCTCATAGAGGATCTAGGTGTACTTGCTTTCATGCAATCTAGAATTCTCTTTTCAAATATGAATATAATGTATGTGCATGTTTTTCTAAAACCCTATAAATGAGATGCATATTTATTTTATATGTATAAATAGTTAAGAGAATATAGGCTTGAAGAGTAGGTATATGTTACTGTTTTCAACTGCAGACCAACACTGCAAGAGGGCAGCATCCTGTTGTCCTAAGTTCCTGAGATACAGGGTGTCATTTGCACAACAGACCCTATAGTATAATGTGGTATGATATGTTTTGCCATGGTTGAATTACCTTTAATATAACTTTCTAGTCTCTAGTGATATCCAGTCCCAGAGGAGCATGCAGATATAACAGTTATTCATAATTACAGCTTTGACGAGTTATTTGAATCAATGTATTCCAGAGCACAGGAAAAGTTCCAGCCTCATGGCTTTGATACTGACAGATCTGGTGCAAAGTGGGTGTTTGGATACAATGCCAAGCATAATTGGTGCCAGCAGTGGAGATTACATGTGCTGGCTCTATGGGAGCTTATAGACTTATACAATTGTTGGGAACAAGGCCACGTATGGTAGTACACATGAAGTCAGATCACAGCCTTCATGTGAAAGCTATATTATTAATTTGGTGTCAGCCTTCACTCTGATTTTTGGAAATAAGGAAGAATACAGCCCTTATTGCTTTGGTTCTGCACTTCTGTCAAGTTCTTCACTCAAATCAGAGGGTAGATGCTGGCACCATCCTCCAGATTCAGCTGCTCTTCTTCACCAAGTTTTAAATATAGCATCTAGAAATTTTTATTTTACCTCCTCCAGTAAGGCCATCTGTTCCCATAGCTTTCCCTCAAAACACCTGGCATTATCTTTTTTAGAATTTCTGGACTTCTATGATTTTTTTATCCTGTTTAGGGGAAAATAAAGATTTGAAAATACACTTTTAAGTAAAGAACTATACATATCTCTTTTGTTACATTTCCCATTGTCATGCAGGAAAGTGGCAGGCCATTCTCAGTGAACCCAAAAGTCCATTTACCTGTAGTCCTGTCAGGATCAGATGCCTACTGAAGATGCTTTACAAAGTGAAAAGGAAATGTGTGTTAAAACTGAATGACAATTCCTCAAAGCTCAAACACAGGATTATTTTATTGAAATGGAGTTCTTAGAGGACATAGTCATTTTCATTCCCTTTCTTCATAGCAAGCAATCTTGGCACATTGCAACAAAGTTTTCCAGAAAAATCATCGTCTTAACACAAATATCTTATGTTATTACTTAAATAACTAAAGGTCTGGATTTAAAACCACAAATTCACAACCTGGAAATACCCCACAAACTCTTTGTGATTTTGCAGTTGCATGACAAAGATATGAAGGTTTGATGGATCTAGGAAGGGATTTGTGGTCTGGAGAACTCAGTGAAATTCCTTGGCCTGTCTTATGCAGAATGTCAGACTAGACTCTGGTGATCACTTAAAATAGAATAATTTAAAACAGATTCGGTTCCAGCAGTTTCTAAAAGGTCTGGTAAGACTTAGTGAATTAGCATTTGGAAAGTTAGATCGTATTCATGCTTCAAGTAGTCACAGTTTCTCTTCGGCAGCCTTTTTTTATGTGTGAATAACCAGGTATACGTAATGTTTCTTGACCAGCAAATGGATATGCATCCAAGACACCTGAACTGCACCTGCTCTTCTACAGGATGTAAATTTTGAAGAGGGAAGACTTCTTGTCTGGCAAGCTGAAAAGTTTTGGATCCAGTGGATGTCCCATCATAGGTACCCTTTTCATGTTACACTGCAAGTGAATCTGCCTAAAGTACAGACTTATTTCAGAGATAACATTTGGGACCAGTGACAAATGCCTGGCTGATCCAGTTGTATAACTTATGCTCAGCTACACAGACAACCCCTAAGAAATTGTTACAAGCTTGTGTTACAGCACTTCTAAAAAGAGGGAAGGATGCTCCAGAGCCAAACCCCATCAAGCCAATGTCTTTAATATATCATTTTAAAGATAAAGCACTGAAGTAATTTATAAACTGTCTGTCACCAGTGGCTGAACACCACCTTCTCTCCAAGCAAGCTGAATTACACTTGAGAAAGTATGTCCTGGCTGAGCGCTGAACATCATTCAACTTGCTGAAGTTGGGTTTGAAAGTGATATGGGCACAGATGCGGTGTTCAAAGGCCAATCAGCTGTGTCTGACACCATATACCACCAGATGCTTTTAGACAAAATACAGCACATGAGAGAAAATCAATGCATAGTATGACTGATACAATTTCTATCTGAAAAAGAACAAAATTCCCTATAATCAACAATGATTTCTATGCTGAACTCTGCAAGAAGCAGAGCCAATAGTGGAGACTACAGTATGACCTACCACAGGGAAATGTATTGAGTCTGTATTATTCAACATCTACCTGAACAACCAAAAATCCTTTCTCATAGCAGAAGCTTTATTCCTGCAAGCAATGTTTACATCCCTGCCCAGATTAAGAGCTTCACTTGAGTCCAAGACATACTTATGTCCATGCTCCTCAGGTTCCCAGATTACACTACCAAAACCCAATTGCACACCAATTTAACTAAACAGCAAGTGAGTCTCTTTTTATTTTTTTTTTCTTTTTGAAATCACAAGTAAACTTAGTGTAATTTGGAACACAGTATAATTTGCCCACTGTTACAATCCTGTTTATTTTGGGCACATGTAGAAAATAAGGTCCATGCCCAGAATAGTATACTGAAGAAGCTCATAAATGAGCTAAATGGAGGCTAACCCAAGAACATAGTGAATGATTACATTTGCCCTCTCCAGGGGCTTAATATAAAAACAAGAAGGGTTCGTTCATGCAGAGAAGTTAGACAGCATTAAGAGAAAGTTGCTGGTGGATTACTTAATGCCTTAGACTAGATGAACGGAACAAACTGCCTGGGCTTTCTGGGATCACCCGGCTGAAAACCACAAGCACAGTTGTGAATAAAGTGGAATCCATCCGACAGATTGAAGGCTGAGGTACTGACTGTTGGGGCATGCTGCAGCTGTTGACCAGCTGCTGTAAGATTTCCAACTACAATGGAACCATTTAATAAATCATCAAGGATTCTGCATCCCAGTTTGTTCAGCAAAAAAAAAAAAAAAATGGAAAATGAGGACTGACTTTTTCAAATACCTACTTGAGAGTTCAAGAGTAGACTGACCAGCCTCCAGATGTTTGAGTTATATTCAAAAACTTTTGGTGGGACAAAAGATTTATATGAACATAATACATAGACATGCCAACGTGGGAAACCACAGATCAAAAAATATCTTAACGTACCATGGATGGTAACTCTTCTGTGGAGCAAGTCATAACATTCAAATGATTTTGGAAAAACACAAAGTCACCCTAGAAAGATATGGGAAAAACAGAAGATCCCTGGTGCTCAGAACGTTCAGCTTAGTGTGCTATTCCTCTGTTCCCCTGTGCTATAAAATTTCAGTCAGCTTCCATGCTCCGTATTCCAACTAAGAAGTATGGAAAGATTTTCCAGAGAAGTTCACATAGATGAACATCAACAAAAACTCTGTTGTCATGTATTAGATCAGCTCTTTCAATAGCAAGTTCAGAGTTTTTTTCTTTTTTTTTTAAAGTCCTGGGACACATCCATACCTTAATCAGAGGTACCATAAAATGCTATAAGTCTGTTGACTTACTGATCACACTGTTTTCCTGTCTCAGGTAGATAATGTTCATTTTTAATTTGATTTGTCTTTTAAAAATGAACATGTTTTTTCAGAGTGAGTTCAGATTATTTAGCCCCCACGTTTTTATGTCTGTCTCACAATTTTGCAAATATACATCACTCCCCTTTCCAAATTCATGATGGCTCTTCTTCTGGTTTTGAGACAAATTAATAATTTATTTTATGATGACATAAAATAATGTCAGTTATTTGAAGATGCTTAGGAGGGAGGGTGACAGGCAGCCATTGGAGTAAATTTTTTGTGGGTTTATATGGGTGAAAAAAACTAAACAACACAAAACCCCCAAGTTATTCCGTCTTATGAATTATTTGCTTGCATTTTTGTCAATACAGTATTATATCAGTATAAATCCCTACTGGTTTTATATATTTGATCTTAAAATTTGATAATACAAATTCAAGTCAGATGTTACACTTCTTCCATTTGTTTTTGCCTTTCCTGTCCTGAAGATTGCCAGCAGGATTAGATTTACAGAGGGTACTTTCAATGCACAGTGTTATTCAACATGTTTATTACAGCAGTTTGCAAAAGGTCTTATAAAGAGAGACCCACAATATTAAAAGTTGTACAAGGCCAGATTAGATGCTGTGTGCCCCTTAGAGCTTCACAAAAGGCAGAGCAACAAATAATGGGACAAATAGTTGATATTGATATCAAAGAGGGAAGAAAACTTGGCAGTGAAGGGTATGAAGTGGTAGCATAATCTAGTAAAGAACATATTAAATAATAAGCTTCTTAAATAACGGGGAAGAGTTCATCCAGAACTGGAAAGGAAATGAGAAACCAGATGAAGTTAAAGAGTCAGAGAGGCTATCAGCATGGAAACTGAAGTAATCAAAGATGGCAATTTGGCAGTATGTTACAGAAAAAAAAGAAGTTGAACTCACTTGCAAATTTATCAGCTGTGATTTCACTTTGTCAGGACATTCTTTTTCTCCATCATTATGCAGAGGACAAAGGACATTTAACAACTCACCCTCTGCACCGCATATTCCAGCTGATTTTACAGGTCTTGATGAAGCAGATCTTATACTTGAAAAAGCCTTTTGGCTTCACTAGTGGGTTAACCATTGGTGACAGCCAAACTCCCACCCAGATGTTCACTCTTTCCACCCACCTCAGTAGGATGAGGGGAGAGAAAAAGAATACCAGGAAAAAGAACGTTTGTGGCTGAGGTACAGACAGGAAGATTGTTTACCAATTACCATTGTGGGCAAAACAGACTTGTCTTGCAAAAAATTAATTTATTGCCAATTAACATGGATTTAGATAGTGAGAAACAAACAAACAGAAATTACAAACATTAAAGAATAACTTAAGAATAACTTTCCTCCTCCATTTCCCAGAGCCAACCTTACTCTTCTACTCCCATTTCCTTTACTCATGTCATGTGGTGTAGGGGGGAAGAAGAATGAGTGCTACAGTCAGTACATAACACTTTGTCTCTGTCGCTCCTTCCTCCTCACACTTTTCCCCTGCGCCAGCATGGACTCTTCATGGGGCCTCTGTCCTTCATGAAACATCCACCAGCTTCACCATGGAGAATCTTCTTCTTCTTCTCCGACCTTGGTGGTCCCTCTGCTGTTTCTCCATCTTGGGTTTTGGCTTTTTTGTCTCCTCCCCTGCCTGTCCATCATTTTTGTCATTTCTAAAATATGTTTTCCCACAGGTGACACCAGCTTCGCTGCTGAGCTTAGCTGTGTCCTGTGTGGGTCTGTTGGAGCTGCCTGGCACCAGCTGTGTATGGCATGGGACAGCCCTTGGTCTCTTCTCACAGAGACCACCCCTGTAGCTCCCCATGGCCAATACTTGGCCACCTACACCAGATATGGCTTTACACTGTGGTGTAATGCTGTTGCTTCCATTGGAAGAACAGAAATCTGAAGGACTGGAATAGTATTTTATGAGTTTCTGTTGTGTGAGTCGTGCGTGATATTGTCAGTTTGTGTGAAGGGATAACTTGCAGACAGACCACATAGTTGAGAAATACAATAATTTCAATGTTAATAAACCTCCCAGCTGATGAAGGCTCATTTAACCCTTGCTTACAGTTAAAATACTGTAAAAAGTTGAAACTATTCAGAATTGTAGTAATAGTGAGAAACTCTGATCCCTCACATAGATAATCTGTGGGGCATCAGCAGAATTTCAATAAATTGAAATTAAAGAAATCAACACACTCACACTATAAGTTGACAAAAACATTACAAAATACAAGGCTAGACAAAACCTGAGTTCACTTTTCCATGCTTTTGCAAGCTACTGGGTCAGAGGTGGAAAGTCCACACTTGGAAAAGAGAGTAGAAGGGAAAGGACCTAAATATCAAAATCCTCTACCTTCACTCTCACAAACCTTCCTGGGTATCAGTGCTGGTTCTGTAAATGATAACTGATGTGGCCCAATAACAAATTTCTACTTCCTCAAGACAGGGGAAGTTGGCTGGGGGAGAATCCTGACACAATGATCTTCCTCTAAGTCATACTACCTTCAAACTTTCATCCCAGAGAGGTGCAGGTCACAGTTTCACCTTTAATCTCTTCTTGCCTTTACTCAGGACTAACTACATGTCTGTAATTGCCATAAGGCTTTGTTCTAAAAGCAAGAACTTGCCTGACTAGCATTTAACATTGTTAGCAAAAACATTAATAAAACTCCAAATATATTTTACAAAATATATAAAATATAAAAAAACTCCAGGCAAATTCAGAGCAAGAAGGTGAAAGAGAGTCAGTAGCAGAATTCAGTGGAATTATATAATTGCAATTATTATTACCCTGCAATGGCAACACAGGTGGACTGTAGAAATATTTTACACCTCACTTGCAACTAACCACTTGCTCATTTCAACTCCCGCAGTACTGGAGTAGGAGAGATCTTGGTGCTCCCTTGAGGAACAGCAAGGTTGAGAATCTTCCTTTGATGGTAAAAGTTGCTGTGGAAGTACTTAATCCTGATCCAGTATAACAGAATAACACTATCTGATATTTTGTACACTATTTGTTATTTTGAGTAAAAACATATTCCTCATAATGCTACATTTAAAAAAAAAAAAAAATCAAGTAAAACTTAGGATCCAGTATTTTATGGATAATTAATACATTAATCTGAGCAAAACCAAATGCCTTTTAATATAATTCCTGAACGTGTGCTCAGCTTGGGCCTTTACTTAAAAAGTTCATAATACATGACATGATATGTCATGCAGCCACTTTGTAAATGTCAAGATCTTGATGGAAAATAAATCTTTTGTTATTTATTCAACTTACCTTGTACATCCAGCAGCACTCAGGATTAGATTTGTCCTGCTTAGTTGCAGGTTTATCACGGAAATGTCTAAATTCAGAACACTGTTGCTTTAAGGTTCACAGCTGTGCTTATTATTTAGTCTATTGTTTCTGCTTCCTGTTGGATAGGGAAGGACGCTCTTCTTGAGCTCATGAAGATGCTTCTTCCCAGAACTTTCTAGGACTTTGGAATTAGGATAAGTATCTTCTTTTCTCAGAAGTCTTTGAGGAAAGGATATCACATAGGGGTCTTTCACTGATTTCACCTGATACCTGAAAATAGATTAAAAGAAATAGCATTCTGGGCATTAACAACAGTGAATGTAAATTCTTGGTTGGCTGAGTCCTCTTAGAAGTCAGGACAGCTGAGCACAGACAGAGAGAAACAGTTCCTGAACAATCTGACAAGAAGACATGGACAGAAGGCAAAGCATAGCGGGGTGATGTTTGCTAGTGGCACAGTTATTATGTGTAATACCCTACTCAAAGTGAAACATTCTTGCACAGGAAAACCATAGTGATTCATATGTGGTTGTGAATGAGTTTCTAATAATGCTCCCAGATTCTCTGGAGTTTGCAAAGGAATTCTGGCATTGTTCATTAATAGAAACCAACACATTCCCTGTACTCCCTGCCCAACACAAACAAAACTGATTCTACCATTATTAATAGAGCCCATAATGAAACTACTTATTTGGGGTGGGTAGTAGAAGTAGTAACACACTAAAGCACAGACAAATATAGATATTGAGCTAGGAGACCAATTTTAACAAAATAATGAATTGCATTCCTCACAGGAGGAAAAAAAAGAAAGAAACTAACAGTGGAAACATGGAAACATGTTAATTATTGCTGGCCAAAAAATCAGGCCTTCCCTGCTTTGCATGATTTATACATTTGGCTTCTGTATGATTTATGTATTTGTTTTTAGACCAAACCCTTTAAAGCCCAAGCAATTTGAAGGAAAATTAATATAGGAACATCAAATCTTTGTGGTTTTCAAACAAAGAGTTTGGGATCCCAGAACTTTCAAAAGAGATTGACGTTCTTGTCATTCACCAGTGAGTATTTTACAGGAATATTAGTTTCCCTAGCTGGCAGGTCTCCCAAACTTCCAGCACCCTTGCCCTGTGGACTGTCCCACAGGTATGGATCACTACAAGTAAGACTTCTTTGCCCCAAAACATAACTTCAAAACAGGAAACTTGAGATCTCTGGAAACTTTGGCTGAGATGCTGGGAACCAAGCCACGGTTACAGCCCAGAGTAACAGGGCTTTCAGACTCTTTCTCACACAGCAGGAAACCTGACTTGACTGTCCGCCCCAACACTTCAGATTTTGGGTCTCTGACACTGTTGTTGAATAGACAGGGGGTCTGCCAGAGACGTGGGGTTGTGGAACCATGCCAGTTGCAATGCTACAGGACAGGAATCCAGCTTTTCCAGTTTTTAGGAAAAACTAGGCACCAGGTTCCCAGGTCAAGGACAGTCTCCACCTTATGAATGGAATTTTATTTTGTAACTTTTGCAGTAATGGTCTTTCTCCCTTTTTCCCTTTCACTGATGTGTTCACAGGAAAAAAAAAAAAAAAAAAGAAAAATCATAAAATCATAGAATATGGTCTCCTTGGAGTTTTCTCTTCTCAAGGCTGAACAATCCCAACTCTCTCAACCTGTCTCCATAGGAGAGGTGTGCCAGCCCTCTGATAATTTTTGTGATTCTCCTCTGGAGCCACTCCAACAGGTCCATGTCTTACCTGTACTGGCGGCCCCAGAGCTGAACCCAGTACTCCAGGTGGCTTCTCACAAGAGCAGAGGGACAGAACCACCTCCCTCAGCCTGCTGGTCATGTTTCTTGCTATGCAGCCCAGGATACAATTGGCTTTCTGGGCTGCAAGCACACACTGCCCACTCATATCCAATTTTTCATCTACCAATATCTCGAAGTCCTTCTCCACAGGGCTGCTCTCAATCCATTCATCTCCCAGTCTGTACTGATACTGGCGATTGCTCCAACCCAGGTTCAGGACCTTGCACTTGGCCTTCAATTTCTTGAGGTTTACATTAACCCACTTCTCAAGCCTGTCAAGGTCCCCCTATATAGCATCCTTACCCTCAAGTTTATAACTTATATATATAATTATTCACATTAAGTACATCTTTTCTGTCACAGATAATTGCAATTTATTTAGTAGACTAGTAAGGATTTCTGTGAGGACCTTCCTTGTCCATATTTTTGTTAAAAGGCAATCAATAGATGGCTACAAAGCCACTGTATTCTCCTTTATCATGCTAGTATTTCTTCAGTGTAATTTTTTTTCCATGTCATCACTTAAGATCCATAAGACTGCTTTGTTTGCTATGACTCAAACAATTTATATCACTGAATTCCAAGTACAATGTTGTTTTCAGGATCTGTGTCTGAACATGGGGTGACATCCCTAAAGACAAATATTTAAAAAACACTGATGGTCCCATATTATTACTATGAATTTTGTTCCACAGTGTCTGTTGGTGGTGCTTTCCTTGTCACCATGACAAAACATTTTCTAACAGTATGGACAACATTGGTGGCTAATCACTGGTTATACTTTCACTGGGAATTTCAGTCACATGAAATGACTGTGCATTGGTTTGGTGACTTCCACATATCACAAGGAGGATGTAATACTTTCCTATGAATAATGTTTTTATTGAACTGTATTCTGTTATTCCTGGATGTCCCAGACCTGCAGTGTCATCTGGAAAATACTGTTTTGGTGCTGGAAAATCTGAAGCTGTCAACAGAGTGGAATTAGAAAGAGCACACATGTAAATCTACATAATCCTTCAGAGGTTTTAAATGATCTCCAGTATTAACACCCCACATATTATCAAATCTCTTGGACCAGTGACAGACCAGTGGAAAGAGCAGGTTGGCAGAAGAGCTAGTCAGAAGTTTTGCAGCAAAGCAAATGCTGATTTGTTTATCCTGAAAGTCTTCATTTGAGGCCCAGTTGGCACTAACATATGTCAATAACATAAATTAAGGCATTGCCTCACCTTTCCTTCACTGATGTTCTGTGTGATTTCCTGCTGATTTCAGATTAAATTGTTGCCTAATAATTTTCAGTGATGTCTGAGCTTCCTCTAAAATGAAAATTACTGATAAGTAGACAAACATGTTAACTTGCCAAAACCCCTCACAGTTTCATTCATTTATCCTGAAGAAACAAAAGAGGTTTTACTGGCATCTCTTTCTCTGCATAATGCTTGGAGCAGGAATTCTGTTATACTACTATTGACAAAAATGTTGAAAATTATGTTAGACTTTACTTTGTTGTCTAAAATGTGCCAAGGAATGTTTATGTATTTAACTGCATCAGAACTTTCCAAAATGATATAAGAGATATTTAAAAAGAAGAGTATCATTGCATCATCAGCTAATAATTAGGCAGTATGAACTGGTTCTGGCCAATTAGGCTGGAAGTGTTTTCAATTTCTAAGCCAATAGAACCTATCTATAACATTCCATAATAAAACAAATTAATTAATTTAATTAACAAAACATAAATTCTAAAATGAAACATTATTTTGAGTGGGTAAGTACCCATGCCAAATGATGTCTTATAACAATAAAATCTCATTCAACTGGTTGGCCAGATTATTCATATGGCTTCACGCTTTCCTACTTGCTGTCAAGCAACAGGCATGCTTGGTTACTTTGAAACTTCTGCTATATGGAGAGATTGCCATTCAATTACAGAGAAACTCTGGTGTCGTGCCTACTTTTCTGTAGCATTTTTAAGCTTATCATGTAAGACGAAAGCAAGTGCTTTATATTTGTCTGTCTTTGAAGAGAAAATCCTGCTGTTAAAATCTAATGCAACGTCATAGACTCTTCTTTGCAGGTGCTTGGTCCCAGGGGCTTACAAGAATGAACATGAATGGATTTGCTCAACCCTTGGCTCATGGGGTAAATCTATCCAGAGACATCAGACCACTAAAATGAATCTGCAGGAGCAAAAGGTCTATCAGGTCACTGTAGAAGTTCAAAGCATGCTGGTGCCAGTCCCAGTACACTTACACCAAACCGAAAAATTACACAGATATAATAATCTTATTATTTTCACTTGCAAATTCTCAGTGATTTAAATTCATTATCGAACAGACACTCTTCTAAAGCTTTTTCTTGTGAGCTTGTCCCAGGTGCCTGATTGCAGTCGCCAAACATACCATACTAAGTATTTGTATAAATATATCATAAAATAATCAAATATGATGAGCTATTCCCTTTGTTCCTTTATGTTGATACAGTTTTCACAAAATATTTAATATGCTTCTGAAAATGATGACGCCAGTGATAAAGCTAGTTTGCAGTTTCATAGATAATTTATGGAAGTTATAAAAAATGAACCAAATTGTCATAACAACATGACAATGTGAACATTCATGTTTACATAGTGTCCACATACAATACAAATACTGAATATTAATATGAAATGAGAATTTATAAAATTTGCAATAAACATAATGTAGAAAAAATAACAACTTGATACAGTCTCTGCTTATATTGCAACCTATAAACAGATTTTACTTTATGAATGGCTTTGACATTTCCCTTTATGTGTATTGTTTTACATCTTTAACCACAAATCTTGGGTATATTTTAAATGTAAATTAGATCATATCTATCCTGTTTCTCCTTTCAGATAAATAGTCACTCTAATTCAAGAGAAGGGAAGAAAGTACACAGACAACATTTTAAATGTACTTGGCACATATTCATCCCAAGGGGTGTAAGTAGCAAAAAATGTCTGGATCAGATTCTGCCACTTCTGTTCTCAGAAGGTAGTGACTTGTTTGTTCAGTAATTCTGTTGGCTTGCAGCAAACTGACACTCAGTCATTTTGCCTAAATATAGGTATTTATTACTGCTTTGAGATACTCTGAGACATTCTCCTGGGACAGGCAGATGGTATGCAGCACCTGTGGGAGACCCACAACTTCATGATGCTCCTCATAAGCAGCAGCTATGGCCAGGTAGGATACAACAGGGTATCTCAAATGACAATTGATACTTACTTTTAGGCCACCAGATCACATATATTGATACCCAGAAATATATGTCTTCTGTGACCAGCCTTTGCACAGGATCAAAGTGATGACAGAGGATATAGTGTCTGTCTGTTATTTCTTTGTTCTGGTGGCATCTTCTCTGTGGTTCACTGATATCTGGAGAAACTAAATGAATCAGGATGCCTGTGCCTTTGTACCGTGCTAATACCCTGGGAGTATTACAGTTATAATTATAATACTTGAACTGTGTTGATTTCAGTAGTCTATTAATTACACTACTAGCAACTGGGAATGAGGCCCAAGGTTTTCATTTTCCTAGCAGCTCCAAAGCCCAATTCTTGTACTATCTTTTCCCAAGCAATGCCTTTAAGCATGCTGAACTGTGAGTTTATGTAACAAATCAGAGTTGACACAGGCCACTGGTTGCCTGTATGCATCACTAAATTTGAAGCTTTGGGTCAAAATATGAACATTGTCCCGTACTAGATAACAGCTCATGGTTCCTCCCCAAATGTTAGAGAGAAGTTAAATGTCACATTCCTTCATGGCAGAATTGCTCTTGGGAGTCTCCATCTTTATCTCTCTTTCTTCTCTTCCTTGACTGTGTAGATGCCCCAGACAGTTATAATCCTGAAGTTAGAAATCTCAAAATGGTTTTTAAATTTAGATAAAAGTAGGTCTTAATGATTTGATTTCCCCCTTATACTGATGAATTGATGTTAGGTAAATACATTGCTGCTGTCTCCTTAAGCGTTAGTTAAGTGTATAAAGGTGAAGATGTGAAGTACTGTTTAAAAGGTTAGGTATTCTTATTATTATTATCAGGAATGTGAATGTCAGAATTTTTGAAATATAAATATTTCAGCTGGATGTTGTAACCCATGTCTTCTAAGGTGCATAGCGCACATGCTTCTTCATCACTTTGTTGATAAATCATCCACATATTACCATGGCTGAGGGTAACGTAAACATAAATGCTTTGTCTAATGTTAAAACTTGAAATATTATTCAGATACTGCTAACCTCCAAAAATATTGTAGAGGAGCAAATGACTGAACTCGGTTATATGGCAGAAGGTCCCTTGCTACTTAATTCTGTACTAGCAAATGAGACACTACTGAAATTTGCTACCACTTTCAGACTCTTTCATTGCACAGTACCCTGTATGCTTATTTCCAAGGACAAATCCTATTCAACTTGGCTCAAATGGAGAAAAGGTCATTTTTTCATTAATAATTAAAAAAGATAATTAATTTCTATGCCTGAATTTTATCTTGTTTTTAGCCTAAGTAGTGTTGCTGTTCACAGCTTATTATTACTTTTACCATTCATCATATAAAATTGTATTAGTTGTTTTTATTTTTATTTTTGTAAATATTGTCTGTGTCATATACTTTTCATGTTTATTTTAGAAAACCTGGGCTTCCTTCTAATTTACAGAGGCTTTCTAAAGTCTGAAAAACTTTCAGGTGCAAATCAGACTAACTGCAGCAGTCTTTGGCTTATTTCTGTCTTGGCAAGTATGAACAGATCCATGGTAATCAATTCAAAAGGTATTAGAGCCATTATTGGTTGTAATTTTCATGACACCTGGGTCCAGAGTTGTGAAATAATTATTAAAGGCATCACCACTGTGCAAAGGTTTCATTAATCATTGATTTTATATCAGTATTTAACTGATTTTGTGACTCTTACTATGGAACTGTGTCTGTTTCATTCAGAGAAATATTAAAAATAAGAATGAAAATTAAAAAAACCTGTTATCATAGAGGCTAATCAGGAGTAAAGAATTAAGGTGAAGATATCATCGTCCGTCTTAACATTCCAGGGTTTGAAATCAGAGCTGACTTGTTTGAAAAATGTCAGTATTATATATTGAAATAGCTTGCTGCCAAATAAAATATATGCAACAGGATTTATAGAGAGAGATTAAGGAAGGGGCCTTGCAGTCTCCTTTTTCTTAATGCTATATGTGTGCTTGATTCTTTTTATTTATTTTTTGCAGCTGTGACCATGAACGTCTGAAACTGAGCATGCACTAGTCTCTATTCCTTCTTGCCCCCACCATGAGGTTAGGGAAAGATAGTAGCAATGGGAGTTTAGAGTATTTTTCCACATTCTTTCCTTCTGTAAAACCATGAGGCTTTGTTCTGGACAGTTCTGTAAGGATTTTTGCTCCAGGGTAACCTGTCTTTCTGCTTTTAGAAAAATTTATTTCTAAGCATCGAATGCTAAGCAATATGAATACCCCCTTATTCTTCCCTTCTGCCTCCCTCATATGCTGTTTTGTTCAATATGTTACTGTATATGCTGTGTTTGGCCTAAAACTGATGTGTCCATTGATCTTCAGTGATGATGAATGGAACGATGATGATGAATGGGCATCCTACAGAGATTAAAATCATTATACCTGTGGAAGATCAAACCTACGTATGTCAGGGAACTGAGGACTTTTAACACCTGTCTTCTATGCAGTCTTGACATGTAGTGCTTGCTACCTGTCTTGAGCAGTGGGTCACAGTCTTTTATTAGTTAACTCCTCTTCCACCCTTTTGATCATTTTGACCTATTATATGCCTAGTTAAAACTGGTTTCCTACAGTTCCTGTAGCAGAGATCAAAAGGTGCATTTCATATCTTCTGTGCCTATCAGGATCATCTCCAGCAGCAGCAGTCCTGAAGTCAAACAAGCTGATGTGCAGGTCCCTATAGCTACAGTCACAGATTGTGCATTCCAGTGAATGGCCAAAGAACTTTATGAGGATACTAGCTCACACTCCTGATCATTTGTTGTGCATGCAAGATTCAAACTGTCTTTAACCAGGCCTTCCTTTGGCCATATTTACCAAAAGGAAGGTGAGGCATAAATCTAAGGCTCTGGTTTTGATGTCATTGATTTAACAGAGTGAATCTAAGAGTTAGGTAAAAAACCTTGTGAGTAAGGGATAATAGCAAGTAATGAGTTCCTAAAAATCTCTGGCTAGCCAGCAGTTATATAATTATAAATGTTATATATATAGTATAGTTAAAAAGTTATATATATAGTTATAAAGTTATATAGAACAGATTTTAAACCACTGACTGAAGAAATCCAGCTCTGAAGAAGAAATAGCAGTAGTGATATTGCTGTCTTGTAACTATTTTTAACTAAAGGTCTAAATGGAGATGGAAAATTAAAAAATAAAAAGAAAAAATAACCCCAAAAGGCCTAAATAAAACCCATCCTTATTTTATATCATCTCACAGGATGACATCTCTAGTTTCTTGACATCTTCCACTTCTCCACTTCTGCTGTTGTCCTTTTTTTTTTTTTCTTTTTTTCTTACCCATTTCCAGGTAGTTGTTGTTATTATTCTAGTTAACTTCACTCCTTTTCCATTTTTTTCCTTCAGAGAAGCAATAAGGTGTGGGAGGTAAATAACACAGCTGAAACTGATGGTGATCTGAGTGTCATGGGAGAAAAATGATCCTGAAGGTATGAGCTACTTCAGTAGCAAAACACATTAATTGTCAAAATGGAGAATAGAAGAGAGGAAGTGTGAGTCAAAGTTGTAGAAAATGTGTGAACCTAAATGACTGCACATGTATATCAAACTGATTAAACTGCACATGTATGTCAAACCGATTAAACTGTATAGCTCCCATGGGAAGTGACGAAAGTCCTTGCACGAAGAGAAGGCTTGGTTCTTCCAATCATCTATGTAATAATATCCACTTGTCTTCACTGATGAAATTTTGTAGCAGTTCATCCACACTATCTCTGTGTATGTATACACAGAAATATGCAATATATATGTATGTGTATATGTATATACATATGTATATATATTCAAAAATGCCCCTCAAGAGGGAGACAGCTGTCTAGATCCACCTATTTTTCTGGACTGGGTTCCAGAAAGTGTTTTCTCCTCAACATCTGACCTGTTATATATAGAACTATCCTCTCTCCTGTGTGAAACCACTTGAATAAATCACAAAACTCCTGGACAATGTTAATGCAGTATTTTGATAACTAATGATATCTCTGATAAGAGAGACAAAGGGGTAACACTAGGACTCTTCTTCATGCAGCAATCTCCCTTTCTTCTCTCCCTGTTATGTTGAATTCAGCTGAGCTGCCGAGAGTGAAAGTGTACTTCAAATTATTTGTCTTAAAAGTTTTTTTAGTGTGTTGTGCTCTATTTATTCCACATTTATATGAGCGGTATAAATAAAAATAATTCATGATGTTAGAAATAAAGCATGGCTTACTGAAACTAATCGGAAGATAGGACTAAGGATAGAAAGAATTAAATGAGATGATATCTTTATCATATCTTCTTAATAAGTAATCTGCAAATCTAAATAGCTATTCATTTGCTGTTATGTACCATGCAAAATGCCAGCAGTATCTACAGTGCATGAGTTGCTAGCTGTAAGTTCACTAAAGCAGAGGGAGAAAATCCAGACAGGCTGTTTAACCCGTTTGAGATTGTTTGCTTTGAAAAATGAAAGCTGAAACATTCTCCTACTTATAAAAAAAAAAAAAAAAAAAAAAAAAAAAAGAAGGAGAATTTAGAAAAACGTCTCACTAAAATAACTGAGAGTTGGCTGACCCACTAGATTGAAAAAAAAAAACCCCACATTTTCAAAAATGGAAATGCATAAAATTGTACAGTACAGGATCCAAATCAAAAGTAATTGAAGTAAAATTACAAACATTAGAAAAATAATTCTGCAGGACAGTAAAAGCATCTGACCTATCCAAAACAGTTACCCATATGGATATGGCATTATTTAGAAGTATCAATATGTAAATGTCAGGATGTGATAAAATACATACTTTCACCAAAAAGAAGTTTATAGTGAAGACAAGAACACCACTTCTGTGTAGTATTTGTGTTGAAGAGAGTGACAGAAACCCATCAATGCACATTTGCAACAGTAGTGGATTGCACCATGCAAAGGAAAAGAAACGCCCATGCCTAAGGAAGATAATTACATTAGACATTATGTTTGAGTACATCACATAGGCAAACAGTGAAGCAGTGGGAGTAATACAGTTGGAGAACACCTACAAGGAGAGAGTTTTAGCAACATTTATACTGTTTGGTTACAAAACAGAATAAGGAGAAGGAAAATGATGAAGCAATCTTAAACGCCTTGGTACTACTGTTCTGGTAACTAATATATTCCCGGATACAGTTTCTTAAGAAATAATATTAATATTTACAGCTGACACTGGGACTGAATGAGTGACATTCCAGAGAAAAAATGTAGGAAAAATCTACCTATAGTAGACACAGCAGAAATTTTTCCATATCCAAGAGACTGACAAGATGTGGATGGTATCTGTTATACACAGTGGGTGAATGAAATGTTAAATGCACAGAAAATAAAAAACATCAAAAGAAAGATTTTGTTAGCAGACCAATATTGAGACTTGATACTAGAATCCATAGAAAGACATTGCGTCCTGGAGAAATATCAGAAATTATTTTTTGAAATGAGTCGTGTAGTATCTATGAGATTTTTGCAGATTCAAGACTGCTATGCATATGTAAACAATTCTGTATGTGACAATGTCTTCCAAAGTCTGGAGAGAAGCAGGACACACTATGAAGATCACAGTCTTCCAGTGCAGGAAGGAACCAACAGAGGAGCACAGCTCAGCAAATCCAGTAGAAATAAGAAAGTCCAAACATGCACCAATTTTTGGAAAAATAAAACAGTATAAAACAAAAACCAGCAACCTGTCTACCTTGGATTCCACAGAGTAAATTCATTTACTGTTTATGATGAGTCTGGACAAAAAGACCATCAATTTAGTTATTTATTTTCAACACTCTTTTCTGAAGATGGTGCTTTATCACAAAAAAGATATATGAAATGCAAAGTAAATAATCAAAAAAATTAATACAATTGGTATTTAAATACACACGACATCAAAGAATTACATGACAAAATCTGAAAAGAAATGGTGACTTGTGGACAGGACTCTCCAAGATCTAAATGTAAAATAAATTTTGTCATAGGATGTCATGAATGCCAAATGTTTAGATGGGTTCATATTCCTGGAAGAAAAATCCATCAAGGACTATTAAACCCAAAGCTACCATCCATGGCTCAATAAGTCCCAGTGCTGCGGAGTTAGAAGTATCACAGTCTGCTTGCCTTGTTCTTATATTGTTCTCTAGATACGTGTTCTTGAACACTGTTGGAGAAGGGAAACAGACCATTGGTCTGACCCAGTTGGCCAATTTTGTGTGTACATGTGGAAAGTATTGGCACCAGCGCAGAAATAATTATTCTTGAATTAAAAAGAAAAAAAAAAAGTTTCTCGTTGTCACTGAAAGTCAGAATTTCATCAAATTTCATCTACATACATGGTAGAAAGGCAATACCTGTAGCACATTACAAAATCTTAGAAAGCATTCCGGACAAGGCTCCAACTTCTGCACCACCACAATTACTGTACATGATCTTAAAGCCACAGAGAGCTACAAGTTCAAGATGGAGTTTCACATGTAGTTTCATGTAGTTTCACAGAAATAAAGTATGTACATCAAAATGTCTTGGAGAAATTATGGTACATGTTACCACAAACAAGATTTTGATCAACTTAGAAATAAAAACCTAAGAATAATGCAAAGAAGCTTTCAAAAGACATGCTAATGTTGGTGTGTCTATTCCAGGCATAACATATTTGCCTTTATTTGGATACAGACTTTTTTAGATGAAAAAGCAAAGTTGACAGAGTAGTGCTGAAGGCAAAAAAAAACCCCACTACTTCCAGAGAAAATCATGGCAACTCCCAGTGTGTTTTGCTCATTGTCCAAAGTATATTCATGGTCAAAAGCATAACAGGTATGTCCAAATATTCAAGGAGAAGTTAGTCAACTAAAATGAAGACAGTCAAACTATTTACTTCAGCTTTGTAAAGCATCTGATCATACCTATGGAAACCAATGCTTCATCTGAGCACAGACTGAGAAGCAGAAATGTTATATCAGTGTTACCTGCAGAGTAGTCTTTTCCCATGTGCAGTTGCTACTCACAGCCACTGTTCTGGATAAATGGAAGATGACCAAAATCATTCTAAGGTAGTATCTGCACATCACTGAAATTTTTCATGGAAATTTCCAGTATATCAAAATGAAGTTCCAATAATTAATGTCATGGTAGCTGAATACATGACTGAATGGGTTCTATGAAACATGAACAGCAAGCGCACACCTGTTTGACTAAGACCACAGATCCCCAAGGGGCCACAGTCTGTAAGCAAGACCACATCCAGTGGGTGACAACAGCATGTGAGAAAACAGATTTTTACCCTACAATTCTGTGAATATCCAATTATGCTGGAGATAAAATACATCTTAGCCAAGAGACACTATAGATGTTAGAAGAAGCTATTGCGTGCCTACAAGTGTAAGGAAAGACTTGCTCTATATATAGGCAAAAATTTGAAGCCAAAGAGCAACAGTGGCACAACAGCTAAATTTGTTAACCAAGCAGGTTGAAAAACATGTCTCAAACCTCCTTTTCACTGCAGTGAACAGCCCTGGCAATGCAGATTAATGGAAGAAGTTCCTTGAAAAGAAGCACCCTGAAAGTTTTGTTCTTTCTCTTTTTTTTTTTTTTTTTCCTTTTTGTGTGTAAGTGACTCACAAATTGTACATAAATAGGGTGGAAAGATGGGAAATTCTTGCTAGTTTACCCAGTGCTTTGTAGACCTGGGAGTAATCTAAAGAGAGGCAACAATGGCACAGACCTACATGCTGCAAAGGGGTAGCTGACACACATATATTTGTTACTGCCTTCATTCTCACCAGAAGAACCCAGCGTCTGGAAAGGATGATCCAGCAGAAGCAGAGCAGTTGGCTCAGGCTAAGTTGAGTAAGAAGTCTGTTTAGCTAAAAGATGAGAATGTTTTGAGTTACCTGGGAACCATTAGCTGCTGGAGAATCAGACCACATGACAACATCAAACATTCCACGTTATAGGAATTGAGGACAATGTTTCCTCAAAATGAATTTATTCATTCTCCTTTGAGGAAATTCTGATATCTGTCCTCTGCTCAAGAACTACCTTCTCTTGAATACTCCAAGCCCTGTTTTTACAGCATTAGATGAAAATCCCAAGAAAGGTGGAAACAGTGTGGTCTGCAACATCACTTTGCAGCAGAGCTGCAAAACACATGTGTAAACACATCTACTCTTTTGTGTCAGAATTTGGGAGTCAGATTCTATGACATTTCTCAAGAGCTCTCTATAAATTTCTCCATCATCCAAAGGTGTGGCAGCTTGGGACCTTCTCATTCCCTTCCTTCCCAACTTCAGCCCACTTAGGAAGAAACCAGGAAACTGGAATCTTGGCCTGGCTCTTGGTAGTCCAAAACTGAGGGTCTTTACATGTAGAGTACAGTGTAATTCTGTATTAAAAATGTTATTTTAAGTATTTGATAAGTTAAAACTTTTAAGGTTTTCCTTTGAATATGAACAGATGTAAATCCAGAACTGCAGAAGACATGTTTTAGAGGGTAAGAATTTTATAAAGGTGAAGTAAAGAATTGAAGTGAAAAAGTTTCATTAGAGAGAGGAAACAAAATGCAAAGGATTTAACTTCTCCAGTACTGAATTTGAATTAAACAGGAATGGCTATGTATTTTCAGATGAACTGTTCATATTTCATATTGTTGAATATTGTGTGATTCCTGAAGAGTTAATAACAGATAATGGATTGGAAGTAATTTATTTCAGAAAGTCTTCTAGATATATCAATTCAAGCTGCCATATCAAATTCGTACTATTTAGTTTATCAATCTATCTTTAAAAGGCTGTGAAGATAGAAAAGCTCTTCATATTTAAAAACCCACATAAGATTCAAAAGATTGTTAGTGCTTAGTAGGGTTACAAGTGAAGTTAATTGAGAAATTAAAATACTGACAACCAGGGGGGAAAAAAAAAAAAAAAAAAAAAAAAAAAAAAGAGAGAAAGACACTTTAGCCATTCTTTTGGCAGCCTTTAGCTGGAATATCATGATGTTTCTTTGAGTTCTCCATTAGTTTTGTCATTGGGAGTGAACTTTATGGAATAAAATCTTCAGTGACAAATACCTAACAATCTTCTGGAGCCAAAGAGCTGTGCCTGTCAGGGAATGAGACAGAAGAGGAAAAAAAAAAAAGGAGAAATTACAATCCGGGAGCAGGGTTACCCACACTGAAAAGGGAAGAGAACATGAGACTGGAAACCGGAAGTGAGTGGCAGCCTGCCAAGGCAACAGTTACACCATCTGCATCGGGGTCAGAAGTCAGAGCCATCCTTGAAAGTAAGCCCCATGGAAGATATCTAAACAGAACCAAGGAGGGCACTGTCTCTCCTTCGTGAGGATATCCAATATGCTGTTGACAACCTCCCTGCCAGGGCTCTCACAGTCATGGTGTGCAGCAGGGATGCTGCTCCACGGTGGAGGAGCTGCCCCTGCTCCCTCTCACAGGGCACTGAGCACACACCGTGCGGGTTGCTGCCGGCAGACCCCCAGGATGGGCTGGCAGGGGCAGCCGTCTCAGAGCACCCTCTGCCCTCTTCTCTGGAATAAATCTGCTTCAATATTAGTCTGAATATGGGACAAAATGGCACCAGCCTGTGAAGGGGCCTGCTGGCAAGGACAGGGTAGCAGCAGAGGCAACCTGGCTACAAAAGGCATTGCCTGGAGGGCAAGGGAGAGATGGGGCATCAGGGAACAACCCTGTTTCAGTGGCAGCTGTGGGGCAGGTGTGCCACACATGGATCTTGGGTTTCTCTCTTTGTGGATGCAGCAGAGATAGATTTGGGGATTCTGAACTATTGTCAGGTTTTACTTGAACTTGGTTTTCTTTCTCCCCACTACAAAAAAAAGAATATCGGAAGAAGGTGTAGCATCCAGCAGTGTCCTCTGGTACATGATCCGTGCCAAATGCCAGGGACAGCAAATAGAGTCTAGTCTCACCAGCACTTCACTGTCATGCCTGAAATCCAGCCCTTTGGAAATATTTTACCTTCTTTTCTTTTTTCCTTTTTTTCTTTTTGCTTTTTCCTTTTTTTCCCATACATTTGTCTGATTTTTTTTTCTTTAACGTTTGCCTGGTTTTTTTTTCTTTAATTCCATAAATATTCCGTCTTGTTCCAATACAGTGTTATAGGAGGTATATGAGGAGAGGTCTTGAAATGTTTCTGTTCAAATAATCTTCTTCCAGAGAGAAAGAACAGGGTAAAAGGCTAGCAAGAAATTTATTGTCTAGCGTGCAGTGTGTAATTACCATAACTTACAAAAAAAAAAATCCACATGTTGGTGTGTTTGATTTAATGCCATCAGAAGTGTAAGGTTACATGAAATAAATGGCTAATTGGGTTAATTTAATAGCAGGTTAAATCTTTCTTTTATTTTGTGCTAAAGGAACATTAAAATGGTGCAGTTTTCAAGTGGTCTTGGAAAAGTAAAGTAGAGTTTCTTGATAAAAAAAATATATAGTGTTCCTACTGCTAGGTTTATGGTGGGAGTTACTGGCATTCTTCCAGTTCACCGCATGAAAACCTAAGCTGCCTGTATAAGTACAGAATTTAGTGTTGGGTCTTAAGGTTTTGGTTGGCATATTGCCAAAGATGTTATGTATTTAGCTGGGAAAATTGCCTAGAAGTTAATTGAGAGGAAAACACTAATATACATCCTCTACCACCTTAAAAAATGCTATGGATATGCATATGTTGCTGATCCTTGATAAGAGATGAGTGTTTGCAGTAAAGAATTAGTTTAAAATTGGTCCAAAAATTGGATAGATTGAGTTTTTTAAGCCTCTCAGTTCACTACATTCCCATGTAATATTATTGTTTCCCCTCTCTTTCAATCTTCCTGCTTGCACCACCCTTAGATGGGCCAGCAGCAGGACATGACATGACCACAGTCTTCTTTGGAGTGGGCAGACGTGGGGCACAACAGCTTTGTGCCACCTCCGAGTACCAGGTGAGAGCAATTCTTCCCTCCTCCACCAAATTCCTCTGTTTTTGACAGCCCCAAAGCTTACAGTGGTGTTGCTTGTTTTACTATCACCACCATCCAGTAAATCCTGGAAGCTCTGATTACAGAATGAGCATTGACACTTAAACCGCTTAAAAGCAGCAGATGATTTTTTCCTGCTATGCAACTAGCCACACCACACACTATGACCTAACAGAGCATCTCAGGAGCACTGCATGCCTGGAAAAGGTGCATTGTGCTGGGCAGTGAAACCTCATCAATTTGGTGATTTTTCATATTGCCAGAAAAATTAAGGTTTTTTCATCTCAGTAAGTGAAATGACATCTTTAAACTGTACTGAGCCAGTCGGCAGCAGCAGATCTTAAGTGGTTAATGATCACATCTGTAAGTAGTCTCCAGATCAGACAATAGGCTACCTTTTGGAGTAAGGAAGCTGGGAGGCAAGAAGCACAGGAAAACAAAATTAAGAGCTATGCTGAAAGCAAATGAGGAAAAGGCTTTCTTCCAATTCTGACCAGCTGTCGTCTTTTGTACACCCACTGGATGCTCCTGATGCACTGGGCTAGAAGAGACATGAGCAAAGTAGAAACAATGACATTTCGCTACTGTATGAATTCCCTCTCCCTTCACTTAATCCTGTTCTTATTGGGGCCTTGTGCTGAAAGCTGATAATTTTGATGGCCCTTGAATAAAGCCAGTAGCTTGAATTCCTGCCACCAGCCCCTTTATAATGAATAGGGCTAATGAATGCTAGTAAGTGGTAGGAATCTGTGACCAGCTGCATCAAGGCAGGTAATACAGCTCAGATTTAATTGGGAGCAGGTATTGGAAGGCTGTATTACTTTAATTGGTGAGGGGGTTTTCTAAATGGAAAGGACAAAGTATAATGGACAAATTGTGCTGTACAATAGCACTTAAGCCGGGATTGTATGCATTCGTTAATCTGTTGAGGAATGAGGCAATTCTAAACAATTTTCTCAGTGAAACCAACTCCAGAAAGCTTGTCCCTTTTGTTCTCCCTTGGGAAAATGCAAGATTGAAACAGAAAATACCTTTACCGAGGCAATCATTTGCCACGTGTGGAAAGCGGATACAGCTGTAAACTATGAAAGAGGGATCTTTGTGGTACAATAAAGGATGGAAAAAGAGATAAAGCTGGGGATAAGAGTGGGTCTGTCACTGCATCCAAAGGAGGAATAAAGTGATGACATTTACAGTGACAGATGAGACTGTAAAGAGAACTCAGGACAATTTAGAGAGGGAAATTTGATATTTAAAAGAAAGGGCTCTGATAATTAAAAGTAGTATTACATTAAACTGTTACGCATGTCATTAGTGACAGAAGGGAACTGGTGCCTTTTGAAAAGTTAATGATTTGCACAGACCTGCTCTTGAAACTTTGTATGTAGTAAAGTTCACTTGAACACAGCATACTGTATGCAACACGGCATAAATTTTCTCTGTGTTTCATACTGAGAAATAAGAAAGTTATATGATAATATGGAAGGTGTGCTGTAAATACCATATGCCAATGTGTGTACAGTGTGGGTGTGTATGTGTAGAATCGTTGTACGCTGGAGGTCCAAGGTAGACTTGAAAACCCAGCATATATAAATATTGTCAAAAATGCTCATTCTGTGGAATCCTTGGAAAAGGCAGGGTGTCTTTTTCTCAAGGCACAGGTTCACACGTTTTATTTTTGTCTTGTTTGTGTTTAGCTAGATCTGTTCAACCTAGTGTGCCTATGGCAACAGAAGATAGCTTAAAGAGTAACCTCTAAAGGTAGAGTGTATTTAAAGTGAAACAACACAGCACATACAGCCAATTTATGTGACTGCTGTATCTGTAATGGGTTAAGAGAGCATTTGTAACTGAGTTCTTCTAGCAGGGCTTTTGCTCCGGTATACTTCGTTACAGGTGGGAAAATGAGAAGGATTGTATGTCCTTTGGAGTTCATGTAGGCTGGGCAGTGGGAGGAGAAAAACAAAACGAAGCTGAAAGTGAGTGTTGAATGGGCTTTCCCAGGATCCCCAGGTGGGTTTCATGTATTGCCTAATGTTGAAAATGAGACAGATTCAGCATTCTGTAGTGGTTGTAAAGGCTGAATTATCTTACACTTACTATTGTTCACAATTAAAAGTCAATATACAAAGCTGTGGCTTATTTCAGAAATTCTTTGTCAGTAAGAACTATTTTGTGTTCTTCAACATTTTTTCATTTTTGCAGATAAGCATAGAATTTGGTCTCAAGCTCACAAAATATTTATATATATGCATAAAGTAAATTCTAAATTAAAACTGACATGCAAGAGTAACATTATTAAATCCTAAAAAGGAGCATGAAATTAATACTTATCCATTTGTGTGAAGAAGGATCGAAAATGTTTTTGCAGAAATCTGAGGTTAGCACTGTGTGACCTGTAGCAAAGTTTGCCTGAAAGTAGGTGAGGTACACAATAAAATAATCTATGCCAGGAAAACAAAATGACACACAGGACTACCTATGTGATGAGCTGTATTTTCCTTAGCTCTCTGAATAAGATGTTTGAACAGTGACAGACAGAAAAATGCAGATGGAAAATAACTTAGATTTTAAAATAAAACATTATTTATGGGATCTGAGATGATTCCTTTGAAATCCTAAAAAGATATACTGATCAATCATTAAAAGTGTCCTAAGATCAATTTTATGCAATAATAATGTTTATTTGATATGGATAAAATAAGGCAGCTTAATGTCACCTTGTCTCCTGCCATATAACATGTGTTATCCCTGTAGAGCACCTCTATCCCTAATCGTATGACATTAAAAAACATTTGAGGAAACTCATGTCACAGAGGAAAAAGGAGTTTCTTTCAAAAACACCTGTGTTCCTGATCTTTAAAAATAAACACAAGTCAGAAACTGCAGTGACTTTAGTAGGTTGCTTGAATGTTTTTAAGGAAGTTGAGACCACAAACTCTATGAAACTACTGATGATCCACTCTCTATGAGGCTCAGATAAATATCTAAACACAAACTAAAAAAAATTTTTCTTCTTTACCCTGAAAATAAATAACCAAATTTCATTAATGTTTGGATAGCTTTCTTTCTCCATCTGCATGTATGTGTGTATATATATTTATGTATGTGTTTGAAAGAAAAGAAAATGTTTTGAGATGTGATAAGCTTTAAAGTGGTTCTGAAAATAGTAGCTCTGTCACAGAGTTTTATTATCTATATCTGCTTGCTACTGTTATTAACGTCTTATTCTTTGGACTAGATCCTTACATTCCCTGCATGACCTAAAGGAACCTTAAGGAAAACAAAAACCAACACTTAATTTGCAAATTGAGAAAGGTCAGAGATCAGTATACCTTGGCACTGAAGTCCTTTAGAAGACGAGCATGTGTTGTGTCCTACATTTCCTAGTTAGTGTGCATGAATCATGACTTTGAAAAGCCAATTCTGTGGTCTTTGGAGTTAGAGTTCTCCCTGACACCCAGCCTTCACAGCAAAGCTGAAGTGCAGAGATGCATGGCCTCTCTGACATGCAACGAAACCACCACATTTTTTAAGAGTCTTCAAGCAGCTGCTTTGTGGTAGTAATATCTGGTTATTATTCATCTGTGTTAGGTGAGGTTGGGAGTTCCACTTAGGAAGTACTGAGTAGTTGCCTGTCCTCTCACAAGAACCCAAAACAGATGTTGCCACACTGCTCTGTGGCCTGTGAAGATCAATAGACTTCTGCTTCTGGAACACCTATGGTTTTCTGTGCAAATTGGCATACAGGGTTGCTTACTTATGTTTGCTTCTCAAAGAAAAAGCAGTTTAATTCATGAATTAAGTATATTAAATATCTTCCTGAAATAGTATTCTTCATGAAAACTATTAGTCTACCTGTGGGATTTGATGTAGGTGGGACTGAGAGGAGACAGTGTCATTGGTAACAACATGTGGTCTGCATGTCAGAAGAACTTAAGGACACAGTCTACTGCATGTGCAGCTTAACTCCTTTTGTATCCTTGTGCCACTGTTTTTGGAAGATGTATGGTTCTGACCTGCTTCTTTTGACAGCTACTCCTTAAAGGTCATACTATTGTCTGCCCCTTCCACTAGTCAGCATGATTAAGTGACTGAGTAACTTCTGAGTGCTTGTTTATCTGCAACTTCTGCAGCCAGGGCAGCAGCCTCCATGCAATTCCCATCATGTCAGGGAAAAAGCCACAGGAAAACAGCAATTCCTGGCCTCACCAGGGTGCCAGCATCTCTGCTAAGTACACCCAGAACAGCAGAAGAAGTGGAGTGCCCAAGCTGATCCCTGATGTGACTCCCAGAGCCAGGGTCCTCTTGGTGGTCTCCCCAGGGAAATACTGCACTGTACTATCCTCGGGGTAGGAATGTTTGCCAATGACTCAGTTCACCTCAAGTGACTCTCTTTATAAAGAAATGAAAGAAAGCTTCATGTATAAAAGTTGTAAGAAAGAGGATAAATAAGATCTGAGAAGCAAATGGAAAAGAAATCTATTGAACGTAAAACGTCACTGGAATTTACATCTGGGATTTTTCTCATTGCTACAGATCTTTGACATTTTGCTATGTTCATTTTGCACCAGGAAATTCTTAAGAGGGACAGATACTGTTTTTACCTCTACATAATATAAGATTAAAACAAAGGGGAAGTCATGAGGTAATGTACATTAGTTTATTCCTGTCTCTCCGTATTTTCTTGTAAGTGGCAGAGGTAGACTTCCACAGCTTATTCTGATTACTTCTCTCCTGATTTCATGCTTTCAAAATAAAACATAAAATACATTCAGCTTCCTAGGTTAGTTTTGGAGAGAAAGAAAGAAACAGAATACCTTTGCTACCATAGAAATGAGTTTTCACTGTCTATGCAGATATATTGAGACCATTCAACTAGATACAGTGTAAGTATGTAAACTCTTCAGAAAATATTATGTTCTGTGTAATTGAAGAATGGAAAAAATGCAAAGGAGAATTCTTCTTTGGGAAGTATTCTTCTTGTCAAAGTAGACAATGAAGCATAAGTAATTGGAGGAAAAAAAAAAAAGAGGAAAAGTTTTATTCTACTTCAGCTCCAACAAGGGTAAAACTGAAGAAACTCTAGAGAGGTCAAAAGAGTTGGACATAATATACTTGAAGTTTATGAGGATGCAGTCAAAATTTCTACACTGACAAATGTTTCGCTGCTTCAGTGTCTTTACTGGAATTTGGAAGTGTGGGTTTACACCCGATAAGACCTATTGGACCTCCACTCACTGTGCTTGGGCTACAAAAGCATGCAGTAATGGATGTGGAAAAGAGGTTGAAATATGCCTGGGTACACCTGTGCACTGTACTTTGCGACTTAAACTGGGGAAGGCTCTGTTTCCATCAATGAAAGCTTACGAGCAGTTTGGCAAACTTACTGGGAACAGTTTACTTGTCAATACTACAGGGAAGACTCTTAACAATTGACTTTCTTAGTAGATGTCTAGGGCTTCGATGTTTTAATTTTAGCATTTGTCTTATAATGCTATCTTATGTTGGCTTAAAAATAACTTTACAGTGCAAAAGTACAGCTGATAACACTGATAAAAATATAAAAGAAATCAAAATCCCTAAGCATGTTAGATGGGGTCTGGATTTTGGAATGATGTTCCCTTTTTCAGTTATTACTATAACTGAGTTCAGTCTCTCTTTTTTTCTCAATTATTAACCTCCTTCCCAGAAATAGAGGCATTCCAGACGTAATAGCCTATAAGGAAACAGTGTAGACTTATCCTGCCCACTTGTATCTATGACCTGAGAAGTGGAAAAGTGAAAACTACTTGAGAATCAAAGTAAGTAAATGAATTTTGGAAACCTCTGGAGCCAAAATGTGCTGTGGGTATTTTGATTATGCAACCTGTCTTTGAATGAGCAGCCATTACCCTGTGAAAGTTAATAAAACATGAAAATGTTGTCAACTCTGTTACTAATGATGTAGGCGACATTTTATTTAAACCACTTTAAGAGCTTTTTTCCTATCTGACTTGGTCTAAATTCCCTCCCTTCCTACCAGGAAATTGTTGTTCTGATTTTACTTCCAGTTTCCACTTACAATAGGAGAGAGTTTTTTAACTTTTTGGCCAGCATAATTTATATCAGTTCCTGACCGAGCTTTCTCAATCTGACCATTGTTGATTTTTAATTTAGAAAAATGGTTTTTTGCTCACCACTTATGATAATTTTTGAAGCTATCAGAATGATGCCTGACTGGGGAAAAAAAAAAAAAATAAATAAAAAAAAAGAGATGTAATAATCAGTCATCTCCAATTTCCAAACAAGTAAAGGTTTTTGTAAAATGATCCTAAGTAGATCCTTCTTCACATGAAACACAGATTCTGAAGTCCTGAGCACAGACTGTCATAACTCTCTGAGCATTCTGATAAACTCAATCACAGAATTAACTTCAACACTTTCACTGTTTTTCTTCTTGCTTTTCCTTCCAATGTCTTGTAGTTTGGGGAAAAATGTTATTTCTCTTCATGGACCCTTATTAGTACACACTAATCTTTCCTATTCGGTTAGGTGGGCAGAAAAGACTGGTATTAAAATATACAATAGAGATTACTTAAATTTTAGTACGCATGGAGACAGTCAGTTGTGTGTGTTGTACTCAGGTATACTGGAAACATGGTTCATTGGGAGAATTCAGCAATAACAAATACACTTCTGCAGGCAAAGGCATTAACCAGTGATGATCTTGCACCAGGACACTCCAGTCTTTTATGTGGCCAGCAGACATTCCTATCAGGTGCTACACTCACCTCTGCTCTTAGTGCTGAACCGCATCAGAAAAGAGTGTCTACTTGGAGTGGGAGAGAAGCTCATGCTTGTATCCATTTTTCTTCTTTTCTTTTTCAGTTTTTGTTTCTTTCTCTCTCCTCAAGTTCCAATCTTGCATGCTAACTGAGCACATACAGCTGGTTGTATCGGAGCTTGCATTGCAGTTAGTGGCCAGCTGCTTGTTTCATCTAGTGCTCGATACCTAATGCTTCACTCTGCTGGAAAGCAGAGTGATATATGGTTAGGTACTCCAGTACTGTATGGTTACATATTTATCTCCCACATTTCATAAGGCAAAACTCACTGATGTGTTTGTCTCATGTGCTTGTAATCCAAATACCATGTTTGCTGTCAACAAGTCATCTGATTCAAAAACCTTTGACTTTTTCTTTTCTTTTTTCTTTTTTTATTTTTAAGGAAGGTGAGGAGCAGCAACCTTCACATCTTAAAATCATTTATGCCTCTAGGGGACCAGTCATTATCCTGCAGCAGGTATTTCAAGTTGGCAAATCAATGGAGAAGATCAGGAATGAAGATGAAAGACCCAGCTAGTCTTGACCCTTGCCACTTCTGGTTTTTTAAGTGTCCTTCAGTGTTGATCATGCAAAGAGTTGCGCTTAGGCTTATTTTACCACCAGCCAAGATGGAGAAAACTCATCCTTCTTTTGAACTTATCCTTCTTTTCTCCAAAGGCTTTTTGAAGCAGCCTCAGGTTTAGGGTTAATGTTTTGTCTTTCTCTTGCTTAAGACTTTATTCTTTGCCTGAAGAATTTATGAGAATATTTTTTTTCCTTATGTTGTAATGACCATCATGTAATGACAATAATGACATACATGGTCTGGTCTTACAGCCCTAGAACCAGGCAACTAAGTGCAGGTATGTCTTCATAAAAGCTTTTGTTCTGAAACAGGGCTAAGCATGATAAATGAATAATTTACTTTGGGGAAAGCTGGAGAGGGTTCCTTTAATGCAGAGACATATTCTGCTTTATAGTGAACCATGGAGTGTGAAAGCATGTCAGTGACTAAGAAGAAGAAGCCTTCTCCATATGGAAGGGGAAAAAGTTATTCTCTCCATTCCTCTGCTAAGCACATTGTAAAGTGTACAATTTATTTTGTAATGAATGAAGGCTACCTGCTATTTTAATTGTTTCTGTTGGTCTGTATACAACAGCAAATCATCAGCATTTTGAATGAGCAAAGGTAAGAACCAACTAAAACCTAGGTATTACTATATATTATCCTTACAGTCACACTAAAAAATGTTTTAATGAGAGTGAGGAAGATCCCAAAATAAGGTTTACGAAAAGTTCAAGAAATACAAAATTACTGACAATGGTCTGTTGAAGATAGAGAGGTATTTTAGTGCCTCATTTGAAACTCCTTAAATTTGCCTGATTTTAAAAAGTATCCAACACTTCTTTGAAAACATAATGTCTTTCAAAGTGTCTCCTGTAAACCACCAAATACTACATACTCTAATCTCCTCCACGTGTCTGAAACTGCAGGTTGGAAAGGTTGTAGTGTTTTACGGTATTTCAGTCATCAAAAATACAGTAAGCCTTCTTTTGACTTTTAAAACTAACCTGGGTAAAGAGGTATCCATGCTTTCCAGCTTAGTTCTCACATTGTGGTTAACATGGAACTCCTTTTTGCCATTATGAAGGAAAAGGCTTTATTTTTTCCAAAAATAATTCCACTGAAGAAGGAAGCATTTTCCAGTTCCCTCCACACATTCTTTCTCAGCAACAATCAGCTCCTAATAGTGCAGTATTTAGACATATTATTGATCATGTCAATTTTAGCATATCCTTTAACATAACTGGTGGAACAGCAAGTTCCTAAAGTGTGTTAGTCACAGTTTTAGATTAATCCTTACATTAAACCTCAGATGAGGTTTTAGCAATCTCTTAGATTCCAGATTCTTCATGGTCTGTAAAGATCTTAATTTATGAGACTTCCACCACTCTGTAGCTTACTCCTCAGATGTGACCTGATCTCTCTCTATTTGTACCAAAGCTGTACCTTGACTCATCAGTTCTTAGTGTAGAATGATGGGAGGAACATGGAAGGAAAGCCACTGGAGACTTGTGAGTCTCTCATCCAAGCATGTTTTCTTTTGTTGTCACCAAAATGTCATCCTCTATTCTTTGAATATAATCAGAAAAGATTTGAGCTGTAAAATCAAAACCCAAACCCCATGTTTCTACATTATACCCAAATATATTCTTTCAGTGTCGTAGGAGCTGCAGAAGTTAAAGTCTGAGGCAAAGAAATAGCTGTTCTGAATTAAGAAATGTTAATGGGGATTAGATTTACCTCTAACTTAATCATCTTGAAATATGACCTTCTGGGAACTGCTTCAGTTCTGGAGATAACCATGGTACCTTACTTATTCCTTACCTGGAAGTCAATCCTGCCACCGTTGCTTGCTTCAGATGTCTGAGTAACACATTAGTGGCCCCTCTTTGATAGATCCATATTCTAATCATGCTTGATCTTGTGTTAGCATGTGAGGACTTTTTATAGACCTTGAAATGTGCAACTAACTGCTCATGTTATTATCAAGATAGTTCGGGGTCTTTTAACTGAAATTACTGAAATTGTGAGTCAATGCCCTACTGTTGGTGATACTGGAAGACAACATTTGACAAGTACTGTAAAAACAAATCAAATTTGTGCCTGTTCTGGATATTTGAAAGGCCATTTCCTTACATTTCTTTCTATCTTTTCATGTACTTCCCAACAGAGATCTGTGTAGCTATTTATACCCATATTTCTGTATTCCTTTTCGGTTAATCCAAGGATTAAATGTTTTATTGATTCAACTCAGTAACCTTTGTTTCTTAGTGGAATTCCTTGAAAAAATTCACAAACAACCCCTTCTCATGTTTGAGCACTGTGAGTACCAGCTCTTTAGATTTTGCCACAGAAGACCTCCTGATGCAAATATCTTGTTGTCATCTCTGAAATGTAGTTACAGCATAGGAGAATGTGGAGGCAGCATTGTCCCATTGAAGAATGAAAGCAGCTAGATAACCACTTTAGTTCACAGCTTTACACTCAAAGAATAGCCCTTACTGCTACTTCCACACCTTTGTTCCCTCACATATGAGACTGAAATGGGTAATGGCTTTTTGTTGTCTTTTTACTTTTCCAGTGTTTCTTTCTTTAGTGTTCATGCTCAGCACACATAATCTTTTATGATGGGAAGTTCACTGATTACTTTTTGTAACTTGCTGTTGATTCCCCTGAGTTTGACCAAAGACTTTTACTAATAATGTCATATGAACTTCAGCTATCAAGAGAGATTTCAAAATCTACGAGCAGAAACAGTTATGTCAATAAAGTGTATTTACCTTTTAGACACAATAAGTATTTTATGATCTAGGAATAGTCAGTTTTTATCACTGAGGCTGAATTGTTGAGCATGGTAGTATTACTAGTTAGGAGGTAAAATCTGGAAAAAATAGTTTGTATTATCAGTGTCTTCTCTGTCAACCTTCTATCTCTCTTGATCAAGAAATGAAGTCCTTGGAAAATGAATATATGAAACAAATGTCTGTTGTACAGAAAGATGTTCTTTAATTTACTTCCTTTTGTTTAAAAGTGACGTCTGTTTAGCACATCGGTTTAGATATGATTTAAAGCAGTTGACATGACAGATTGAAAACTTAAAATGTAGCATGAATAATACACAGTAAATTTATGTTGGGATGTTTTTATTCACTAGGGAGCCCTGAATAAGTTAGCAGCACTTGCAGCCACAACTTGTATACACGGGAATAATTTGTATTTATTCCATTCTTCCAGGGAGTTAACTGATGTGTGCATGGGTGTATATATATATATATATACACACACACACGTATGTATGTATGTGTGTGTGTATACACATAATATATGTATGCACACATAATATATATGTATATATGTATATGCATAGAGTCAGCTGAGATTCACACACACACACAAAAAAGTCTATGTAGTTTATTAACAGTTAGCATATCATCTCTAAATGGAGCTCACTGCAATTTGAGATGTGCCCTGCTAGGAGCTAATGAGCAAACTCCTGCCTAATATTGACAATTAATCAGGCATAAAAGCATCTAGGATCAGGACCCATTGCCAAGCATAGAAGACTCATACAGACTTCAATGAAACATGATATCTGAACAAATTTGTCTAATTGTATATCAGTCCTATGAACAAATTCCCACCAAAACACTTAATTATCTACAGTACAGAAGCAATGCATCCGTCTCAGATTCTGTTAGTGGCTTTTTGGTTTGTTGTAAGCCGTTTACCGTAACTAATAAATTGAAGGAAGTATTATTATGTTTTCTTGCCAGTGTTCCTGTTTTAATTGGTTTTGTATACTTGAGCCAATATCTGTGCATTGGCTAGAGTAACCAAGTAATGGTTACACAATAAAAAGTGATTGTTAATGGCTGAATACTTTTCTTCTGTTGGGGTGGGAAGATTTGGTCTCAAACTGATAAAAGTAATCTCAGAAGTCAAAAAAACAGTCCAATAAAAGTATCACCCTTGCAGTCTATAGCAAAAGAATAAAAATATTATTGCTAGTACAGAAAACATGTATTTGCTCAGGTTCTATGAGCTTAATACTGATAATATATCTAGTGTATGACTTTTTTTCTTCTAGAATAAAATCTGTGTACCCTTTTCTAGTTTAAAATCAAGGTAGAGGCTTTTCTGGCAACATCAATAGAAACCCTGTTATGACACACAACAGAAAATCACTTGAAAAAGTATTGCCGTTACTGACTACAGAAGAATGATTTGTGCAAAGATAAGATGCTTTGGCCTTGAGACACACACAAGTAAACTGGATAGTTTTCCTAAGAAGCATTCTTGTTGAACTGTTTTTCTTTTCCATTTCAGTTGACAATATGGATCTGTAGTATATTGTTGGATCTGCTGTGTGATAACACAACAAAGCCTGTTTTCTGCTCTCAGTGGTGCTATTTATACATTGTAACATTTTTCAAAGTACTGCTTTGGTGTTCTTCCACTTTTTTTAAAAAATGACAAGATAACCTGCCCCCCAAGCAGTTAAATAAATAAATAAAAGCAGTTATAAGCCAGATTCAAGTCTGGATATTTCCTTTTTCAACCCCTTTTTCAGTTTATTTACAGATGAAGAGCTGCATCTTGCAAACGATGTAATATGAGCCAGAGTCCAATGTTTGCAATTGGAGAAGGAAAGAGCAGCTCAGATATTTTTCTTTAGCCTAATATTTTGAATGTACAGCAAGGACTGCCTCTGACATTGGGCTGAGGATCGACTGTGAGTATCTGTCATCCAAAAATCTCCACAGCAGTAAGGGCACGAGCCACAGTCTCAAGTGGAAGGCAAAAGCAGTGAAGGAAACAGGCTAAGCATCTACTCATTTTTATTTGAAGATGTCTCATAGTAAGAAAGCTCAGTATCACTGCTGAGCTTTCATATTGAAGTGTATCTTCATGTGGTCTCCGGGAGAGACCCTTCTGTCCTGGATGCCAATCAGTTGTGCTCAGCCAGAAGCTGAAGTGACACTTATTCATTGCTGGAAATCAGGGAAAGAAGCAGGAAGGGATTTATGCTAGGCAACAGTATAAGGCTTAAGTCATCCTTAGGCAACAAAGAAAGGATAAAAAAAAAGATTGTTTAAAAATTTAATACTGCTGTATTTTGGAATACACAGGTCACCAAAAATAAAACAAGACTTATCACGGTTTTCCCTTATACTCAGAATTTACATTTTCGTGGTCAACACTGCACTGTTTGGCAATGGATAGCGTTTAATATTAACCATTTTGTGTGAGTGTGTGGTGTGTCTGTGCATGTCCGTGTCTCAGGAAAATATCAAGAAGATATATGAGGGCCACTTGTTAAATGTTGAATTTCCCTTATGATTACACTGGGATTACAAATCAGGAAGAAATACGGTCAAAAAGTTATATGTTGGGGAGGGGGGTGGTTGTTGTTGTTGTTGTTATTATTTCCAGATGTTTTAATAAGCAAGGATAAGAAGAGAAACAAAACAAAAACAAAAAAAGTAAGAAAGAAAGAAAGTGCAACACTTCATTAATTACCTGCTGCTTCCTTCAGCATCCCAATGTCCTGATAAAATGGCTGGTAGCCTCTGTGGCTCTAATACAGGTGACATGCTTTTTCACAGTGCAGAATGAATAGGTGGAGGAATCAAATTCACATGAAGAACATTATACTCTTGGATATAAACTTAAGATGTGTGATCTTTTTATTAAGGACATCTTTCTCATTTTCTATAGGTAAACAATTTCTTTTCTTTTTGAAACATTATTTGTTTTGGTTAATCACAATTAAAGGAAATTATATTAACATCTGTAGTGTCATAGATCTGCTCTTCTCTTCATTCACAGTAAATCAATAGTTTCATGGATAATTTGCTACACCTAAAGCATGCAGATATGGAAATACAACCATCATAGAAAATGTTCTGCTGTGAGGAACAAGAACAATTCTGTTAAATCATACAGAGCACCCTTAAGCTTCTCTCTTTTCCTCATATCTTTCCTAATAGAGCCTTTAGAACTCATGGTATCTCTCAGAACAGTATAGATTATTCCTTTCTCACCATTGAAAGTTTTTCCTCAACAAAAATACATTCTTGCAATTAAGAGTCAAGATGAAACTATGCTATGCTTAGGATCAGGGACAGCACAGCAAGGGGAGAGGTTGCTGAAACTGATTACTCTCTACTTCCCCTGCAGCTCATGCTACTCTGGTGGAAGTTTCGTGCACGGTCACAGGACTACACAGCGTTCTTACTTACAAAGGGGCATCTGGCTTTGTCCAGCTTTGCATAGTTTAATTTTCCTACATACTCACCCTCTTACACATTATAATGCATTAATTTGAGGCATGTTTTGGAGTACCCTGAATGAAAAATATTGAAAACATTTCCATAACATACACTGCAATCAAAAGAGAAAAGACCTGTGAGTGTGGTATGTGTATGTATCTATACATATATACAGATAAATATATAACTATTTCTAATAAGTACATAAAAATATATACATGAATATATATATCAAGTTCACATCTCAAAATAGCATAGAATGCTTTTGTTAATTTCTGCCTGTTTTTTTAATATGTGTTTAATTGTAAAATGCTTAATAAAGTTCATTGACTATCCCTCTGTTCATCCTTGTGCCCGAGCCAGGCCCAGTTGGACAGAGCAGTGATGTCAGAGCAGGCAGCCACGTCACAGAAGACTGTGAGGGAGGAGTCAGTTGCCAAGGGAGCAGGAGCAGGTGACATGGGGAGGGGGGAGGAAAGCAGATCAATTTGTGTCCGTGCTTGGGACACAGAGCTGCCTGATGGTGCTGGGAGAACAGTCCTCAATGCAAAGTTCTGCTTGAAGAGTTAAAAATATTTAGCAATCAAAAGTAAACTTTTGAAAATATCTAGGGTTTTTTTCACTGTTCTGGTAAAAAATTAATTGAAAAAGATCAGTGAAGCAATCCTTATGTCAGAACTGTTTGTGTTTCAAAATATATTTGCCAAGTGGAATGAGGCTGAGCTGTTTGTGAGCCTAGCCTCCAGGCTCTGTCAAATGTCCTGAAGACTGATCTAGAATTACAAGTGAAAGCTAGAGACAGAGATAGACAACGCCTGAAGCTCCACCTAAAGATGGATGAGGAGTTGACTGAGAGTTTATGAAGCAGGATTAAAGGGAGGGCAGGGACAGGTGACATTATAGTGATGGTCTGCTACAGGCCACCCAATCAGGAAGACTGGGCATGTGAGGCCCTCTATAGACAGATAGGAGCAGCCTCACGTTCACAAACCCTGGTCCTTATGGGGGACTTCAGCCACCCCAATATCTGCTGGAGGGACAACACAGCAGGGCATAAGCAATCCAGGAGGTTCTTGGAATGCATTGATGACAAATTCCTTCTCCAAGTAATAGATGAGCCAACAAGGAAAGGTGCTATGCTGGACCTTGTTCTCACCAACAAGGAGGGGATGGGGGGGACTGTGAAGCTCAAGGGCAGCCTTGGCTGCAGTGACCATGAAATGGTGGGGTTCAAGATCCTTAGAGCAGCAAGGAAGGCGCACAGCAAGCTCACTATACTGGACTTCACGAAAGCAGACTTTGGCCTCTTCAGGGATCTGCTTGGCAGTGTAGCATGGGATAAGGCTCTAGAGGGAAGAGGGAACCAAGAAAGCTGGTTGATATTCAAGGATCACCTCCTACAAGCTCAGGACCGATGCATCCCAACAAAGAGCAAGTCAGGCAAAAACATGAGTAGGCCTGCATGAATGAACAAGGAGCTCCCGGACAAACTCAAACACAAAAAGGAAGCCTCCAGAGAGTGGAAGAAAGGACAGATAGCCTGGGAGGAATACAGATAAATTGTCTGAGCAGCTAGGGATCAGATTAGAAAAGCCAAAACCCTTATAGTATTAAATCTGGCATGGGATGTCAAGGGCAACAAGAAAAACATCTATAGGTACATCAGTGATAAAAGGAAGACTAGGGAAAACGTAGGCCCTCTCCAGAAGGAAACAGGACACCTGGCTAGCTGGGATATGGAGAAGGCTGAGGTACTCAAAGACTTTTTTGCCTCAGTCTTCACTGGCAAGTGCTCCAGCCACACCACCTAAGTTGCAGAAGACAAAGACAGGGACTGGGAGAATGAAGAACTGCCCATTGTAGGAGATCAGGTTTGAGACCATCTAAGGAACCTGAAGGTGCACAAGTCCATGGGATCTGATGAGATGTATCCACGGGTCCTGAGGGAACTGGTGGATAAAGTGGCTAAGCCACTATCCGTCATATTTGAGACATCGTAACACTCAGGTGGAGTTCCTGCTGACTGAAAAAAAGGAAACATAACCTTTTAAAAAGGGAGAAAAGAAAGACCTGGGGAACTACAGGCCAGTCAGTCTCACCTTTGTGCCCAGCAAGATCATGGAGCAGATCCTCCTGGAAAATATGCTAGGGCACATGGAAAATAAGGAGGTGATTGGTGACAACCAACATGGCTTCATTAAGGGCAAATCATGCCTGATAAATTTGGTGGCCTTCTACAACAGGATTACTGCACTGGTGGATAAGGGAAGAGCAACTGGCATCTACCTGGACTTGTGCAAAGCATTTGACACTGTCCCACATGACATCCTTGTCTCTAAATTGGAGAGACATGGATTTGATGGATGCAACACTCACTGGATAAGGAATTGGCTGGATGGTCACACTCAGAAAGTTGCAGTCAACATCTTGATGTCCAAGTGGAGAGCCGTGATGAGTGGTGTTCCTCAGGGGTTGGTATTGGGACTGGTACTGTTTAACATCTTTGTAGACAACATAGACAGTGGGATTGAGTGCACCCTCAGCAGGTTCACCAACAACACCAACCTGTGTGGTGCCATCAACACGCTGAAGGGAAGGGATGTGCCATCCAGAGTGACCTTGACAGGCTTGAGAGGTGGGTCCATGCAAACCTCATGAAGTTCAACAAGGCCAAGTGCAAGGCCCTGCACAGGGGTCAGGGCAACCCCAAGCACAAATACAGGCTGGGAGATGAGTGGATTAAGAACAGCCCTGAGGAGAAGGATTTGGCGGTATCAGAGGATGGAAAACTGACTATGACCCAGCAATGTGCATTTGCAGCCCAGAAAGCCAATCACATCCTGGGTTGCATCAAAAGCAGTGTGGCCAGCAGGTTGAGGGAGGGGATTCTCCCCCTCTACTCTGCTCTCATGAGACCTCACCTGGAGTCCTGTGTCCAGCTTTGGGGCCCCCAACATAAGAAGGACATGGACCCACTCAAGTGGGTCCAGAGGAGGGCCACAGACATGATCAGAGGGCTGGAGCACCTCCCTTGTGGAGACAGGCTGAGAGAGTTGGGGTTGTACAGCCTAGAGAAGAGAAGGCTCTGGGGAAACCTTATAGCGGCCTTCCAGTACTTAAAGAGAGCCCACAGGAAAGATGGGGAGGGACTCTTTAACAGGGAGTGGAGTGACAGGACAAGGGGTAATGGTTTTAAACTGACAGAGGGTATATTTAGATTAGATATTAGGAAGTAATTCTTTAATGTGAGGGTGGTGAGACACTGGAACAGGTTGCCCAGAGAAGTTGTGGTTGCCCCCTCCCTGGCAGTGTTCAAGGCCAGGTTGGATGGGGCTTTGAGCAACTTGATCTAGTGGAAGGTGTCCCTGCCCATGGCAGGGGGGTTGAAACTAGATGATCTTTAAGGTCCCTTGCAACCCGAACCGTTCTGTAATTCTACGATTCTATACCTAGACCCTCCAACAGGTCTGGGACAGCTATAAACTTAGGGCAACTATTGAGTCACCTAGTGCACTATGGTTTTTTGCCTATATGCACTTGTGACACTCAGATGTAATTTCCTTAGTTCTGCCTAAAATCATTGACATTTGGACATGAGGGTATGCTCATAATTCTTTTCCCATCTAGTAATGATTAGGCAGTATAGGGTACAACTGCTCCTGCCTTGAAAAGCAACTGAACCAGCAACCAGTGGTTGAGGTATCCACTGACACACCAACCCTCATTTTAAGGTAAAAAAAAAAAAAGCCATAAAGGTAATACACAGATGAAGTGACAAAATGTTGACATGGCTACAATCTGATGGATACAAAATTTCTTGTACTGTGAAAGGGAAGATAATTTTCCTCCAAACTAGAAATTCATTGGAGAAGTCACTGTAGTAAAAGACTTTTATCCAAGCAACACAATGTGTCTGGTCCTCCAGAAAGCCTCGAAGTACAGTCCTATACTGGGGGGATGTAATAAAAATGTAAGTAGTCATGGGATTAGAGGCAAAGTTCTTTCATGAGTTTCAATCTGGCTAAAGGGAGCAAAACTAAAGTATAACAAAAACTGATTAACTTTCAAGGTGGAAGGAAGATTTAGAACCAAACGTTGTTCCTGAAGACTGTTTTCCTTTGAGCTGAGTCTGTAGTACATGGCCTTCAGTGGCACTGCATGTGTTTACAGTGTTGTGTATATATCATGTGTTATTTTACTTTGAATAATATGCATCTTGTTAGAACATGACACTCTTAAAAACCGCACAGGAAGAACTTAGTCAAATTACTGACAGAATCAAAAAGCACTGAAAAATTTCTCAGAAACATGTATGAAGTTCCTACATTTCAGAAGTTTCAGAAGTTCAGAAGATGTCTAAAACCAGGGTGGTGCTGTTTGTGTAAACATTCAACATTTTAAAGGCCAAAAGTAAAGTATAGGAAGGAAAAAGTAAACTGTGCAGATGACAGTGTAAAACTGTGCTTAGGTCCTGAGTGAGGCTATGGAATAGAAGTTATGAAAAGTTTGTAAAGGTACATTATAGCTTTTGTTCAACCAGCTGAGTTGGAAGAAACAGTCAAACTTTTAGACATACAAGACTTTTCCTCAAGTCTGAAGTCTGAAAAAAAATAGAACTTCATAGTAACATAGTCACAATTAAAGTAAAATATAAATTTCACTATTTATGTGCCTTAGTAAATGATATTGAGACAGAAGATAGTAAGAGAAATAGTCTGTATTAGTATTCATCGCAGTAAAATATCATTTTTTGCTCCCAACTTAGAATTATCAAGGAATGTATTAGAAGTCTGAGCAACATAATTTGTCATTACATATCTGCCTTTTCATATGATAAATAACTTTTTAAAAATTGATATGAGTTATGCTCATAAATATCCTTTAAATAATTTTCAAACATTTCTTCCATATACAGAAGATAAAGGAAAACTAAATTTTGATATTTTCTTGCTTTTAAATGTCATACAGAAAAAAGTTTAAACATATATAAGCTTTATGTTTTCTTTTAATGAATACACTAAAAGCAAAAATGACATGTCTGTGCAATGTTGCTGCCACAGAAGTAGAAAAGGCAGAAATTTCTGTCAGCGATAATTTGAGTATTTTGGTAATTTGGATAAGAGTATTACTAATTAGTATAACTAAGTATAGCAGTACAGTGGTTAAGGGCAGATGGGTGCTGCATTGGCCCCAAGTGGACTGTGGGAGTCACTTCTCCAAATACATGTTCAGTGGGTGTCCCCTCTGTGCACAAGAAAAGCCAGGTGAACTTCAGGTGAATGAACCTTCAGCTCCCAGCAAACAAAGCCCACCTGAATTTGCCAATGGAAGTAGGTGACTAACTGGAAAATATGTCAGCAAGAAGCAGGGCAACAAGGGAAAGGGCCAGAATAAGAAAACAAGTCACTGAAGGATCTCTTGGAGCTGTCCAGTGAGGTGCTCCTTCCCACCAAACCCAATTGATATAATGCAACAGCATAAACATGAGTCTGGATTTTTGGAGTACTTACTGGAATTTACTGATGCTGTGGTATGCTTTTAATTTTCTTTAGAAAATTGCAGTTGTCTAAAGATAATTCCACTTAAAATGATGTGAATTCAACTTTCATTGAAGAAGTGTTCCAACAACATTTATTAATAGCAGAAGATTCAACAAATACATCCATAGCTCACCCAGTCATAACAGAAGCTGTATTTAAATCATTCCTTATGAAAATACAGGGAAAACAAACAGAATTTTTTAGTAAGACTTCTCTAAGTCAAAATAGAAGGTCCTACAACTTATCATTTTGTGAAGCAACTGTCCATGACCATGTTTTGCCCCTGTTAGCGTAGATCATATGTTTAAAGTTCCTGGGTTCCGTTGTTCAACAAGTTCTAAAGAAACACATGGGAGGGGACTGAAGAGAATCTGTTTTTTTCCCCTAAATTCATCCAGTCAAAGGTGGCTACAACAAACTTCCTTGCTCCCTCTTTAGCAATACAAATCACCTTTGGGCTCAGAAAAATAATCTAAAATTCCAGACCCTGAGGAACTGATCAAGAAAACTCAGAAGAACTGAGATAGGTGATAAAACCAACATTTTTGAAGTCTTACAGAACTAGTGAAAAAAATTCTGTGTGTATATAAAAAAAAAACTTACAAAAACATATCCATATAACCATGTCAAATATAATTTCTCATTAGCTTTATATAGGTAAAAATGTTTAGCAACACTAAACAATACGGTATTCAAAATATAGAACATCCAGTTTAATGCAGATTAATTTTTAACAAGAATTCCTATGCAGTAGGCAGATAGTTCCCACATTCCATTGTGATTGACAAGCCTGACATATGGAATAGTTCACAAATTCCCAGGTGACTGACAGATGGAGAATAGAAAGGCGGATAAAGTTGCCTAGAGAGCTGAGGACGATTTCATATTCAGCGGTTTTGATCAAAAGGATTCCAGATCTCACACTAAATTTAGCACCGCTGGCAATTAGTGCATGATTTATTCAGTCCTTTCATTTGCTGGTTGACAAATGGAAAACAAGCACAAAATTAAAAATAAGTTTATTTCCAGCATTTCGGATATTTAAAATGTGTGTGTCTTTGTTTGCACATAAATTAACATGAGATGAATTTATAGTGAGATTAAATCTGAAATGGAGATGCAAGCAATAAATAAGAGCTTTTTTATGTATCTTTCAGGCAGAACAGGTGTTTGAATTAAGAAATACTAATATGTTTAGCAGCATGACTCCACCTTTAGCATTAGGGAGTTGATGCTTCCCTAAATTTAGAATAATCTTTCCACAATTTAAGATTCTTTCATAAGCTTCCAGCATAGGTGACCATCTGTAAGTCAATACTAATGCTTTTTAGACCAATAATAATAAAGTAAAACTATCCCCATGTTTTCTGAACATAATTGAAGACCTGCATTTTTCCTACTGATGTGTCTGCATAATTCTTACAAGTGGCAGTTAAAAACAAACACTGAGTATGGGAATATTCTCAGTAGTGGATGGCATTTACGAAAAATATAGCGGAAACTCTTCAGATCTGCAAGTAAAAATTGTTGAAAATAAAATTCCTGTTTCTCATGCATTCTACTCATTTTGGGGTGAAGAGACATTCACTCCAAAATAATGAGTTCATGTGAACACTTTGGACAGAATACAGCAATATCTCATCCAAAAATGGAGAGCACAGCATGATACTCCATTCCTGGGGTATCTACAAGTCAGGAAATTTCAGGTGCAAGCTTTCAGTGCAGAAAACAATCTATCATATAGTATGAAGAATGATAAAAATATGTTCATTTCTAAACCTAACCCTGAATTTAGTGTAAGCTTCTGCTCATCTTCTGAGGGATAATGCAGGCAGTGTAAAACTCTGGGTATACCTTTTAAACATCCAAGCATAGTTCTGAATGGCTTGTGGAAATACCATATTTGCAGCCTGTAAGGTTGTAAGACCGTAAGTCTACAAAAGGTTCTTTTTTGCAACAAATAAAGAGATATTAAGCTAATCTGAATAGAAAAAAATGTCACTGTTCTTACTGGAAAGGTGAGGACTACTGATCGTAAATGTTTTAAATCCTGAGAGATAGAGGAGCTTGTTATGAACTGGGAATAAACCCTGCATACCACAATTTAAAACTATTACCTACTTATAACTGAAATTATTTAAAAATTTTTTGTGGCTTCAGAAACTTGGAAATAATAACAGGCAGAGGTGCAGCGTAACTCTGTAGTTACACATATCTTCTAAGAAAGAAATATGTGTTTCCAAAGTATCTATGAAGATTCAACCCAATTTCTAGCTCATGGCTTTAGGAAGTCAATCAGTTAGCATAACACTAGCACAGCCCAGTCTGAGGAGCACAGCATACTTTGTGCTTTAGTGCACTCTGTTTCCCCTCTTCACAAGACCCTGTGGCTTAATATTGTCATTTTCTCCTCCTCCGGATATCTTTTCCTTGTTCCCAGCAGCAACCCAAAGTAACCCCCAGACAAGCAGCCTCAGAGCAGTCATGGTTTTATTTTCTTTTACATAATTCCCTCTCCAGTCCCCTCATGAACTTCAGCAAAATAAAATAATTGTCTCTCCATAAATGTGAGTCCCCTCAGACTTTTCTTCACCTCTGAAAGACAATAATTAAGCCTCCCAGCTCCTCCCCTTTCTTTATATTTCTTTTTACATTCAAGAAGGAAAAAAAACAACTGTTACATTTCCACTTACATCTGTGTGCTCTGGACGGCAGCATTTGGGTGAATGTGTAGATTATCCATATTTCTTGGGGGAAGGGATGGGGGAAGGCAAGAAGACCTCACAGAGGAAATATGTATACTGGATTATCTCTAGTGAGTTTAGGAAGATAGACTTTGTGTCTGCTCATTTAAGTTATGGTATTTCCCCTGTCTTCTCCAAATCCTCAAAGATGAACATTGGATTCACTGAATCACTGGGGTTTACACATATCTAAAACTTTCACTTGGTCCAAAATAGTTGCCACCTCCTTAGAGATGGGAGAGAAGACGGCAGGACTGAAAAGGGAAGCACCACATGCTCACAAAAACCTTCTGGGAGCCTAAGACCCTGGAAAATCTGCCCCACTTGGGACCAGTAGAGAGCAGAGCTGTGTCATTGGTCTTTCCTCTATTACATCTAAGTACCAAATGCTACTCTCTTTCAAAAAAAAGCAGACTTTCTGCTTTCATGGGCACAACCATGAGGTTACCATTGTGTAGCAGGTTCTAAGTGAATGGTAGTTCAGTAGGCATTTTTCAAGACATGTTTGTTTTTCTCTTTTCAGTTTTTCTTCATGTAGTTCAGAACAAGCAGAAGGATCCCATGATAATCTGCTTCTTTCTTTCTGACAGACAGGAAGGCAATGCTTAGTGGTTTCCGGTGAGGCAACATCTCCTTTCATTTGTAGCTACACTGACTAAAGACATGCATTTAAAACCTAATGTGAAATTTTGTAAATTCAAATTATACCAGGCAGGTTGGATCCAGTCCAGACACTGGATTTTTTATGCTTCTGTCCTGTCGTTACCAGTGCTTCAAAGTTCTTCATTGTTATGTGACGAGTATTATTGTTAACTTTGTACTAATATGCTACCAGGGGAGTTTTGCTGAACTGGAAATGGAGTTAGTCCAATGCCAAATAGGCTTGTCCCTTCTTTGTTGCCACCATTGGTATGAGTGGTCTCAGTGGCGCTGAGGAGTTCCCAACACCCACATTATGGTATTTTTTCTATGTGTTCTTCATAGAGTAGATTTTAAAACCTTGAGTTAAAGATCTGTCTTGTTTTCCTTTTGCTGGTGAAGTCCTGCACCTACTGCGTATACTCAGCCAGAGCTGGCTGAGTAGTAATAGAGGAATCAAAGACGCAAAGAATTTTTTTATCTCCTTGTGAGTTACTTTCTCTGCATGCTGCTGATGACTGATAATGCATTCTTCGGTTTTTCCTGTGTAGTTCAGATGGTTCATTTGGTGAATTGTTTACTACATTTACAGTTTTCACACGGTATTGTTTCTTCACCATAACTGGATGACTAAACTTTTAAATAAGAGACTGGAAGAATAATGAAGAGTGTGACTCCACTGGTAGCAAAAAAATCAGATTTGAGTCACATCTTCATGAATCTGTCTTTCATTATTTGACCAGCTGGAGTTTATATCCATCACTATTTTAGCCTCTGCTGATTTTTCACTTCATCATAATGTTTTGGTTAAATTCAAGAATCCACTTTCTGGGCCAGATTCTGCTTTCAATTATGTTAGTGTAAATCTAGAAGAACCTCTCTGAAAGCCAGTAAAGTTATTTTTATTTATTCCAGGGTAACACAAAATGGAGTCTGACCCTTCTGCATGTGCTGCTAGGTCCTTTATATTCATCTTTACAATCTCTCTATTTGTTTACAGACACTTTACAATTTTCCACAAGAGCCCTTATCACTTTCTCCGTGTGTGTTGTAAGGAAGGAGAGAAGGGTTCGTGCCTGATATTTTTTACCTTAGCCCTTTTATTTTTCTCTCTAGACACTATAATATGTGTTTAACTACTTAATATTTCCTCCCTGTCCACCCATCTGTTTATTTTAGTTACTTCTTCCTCTTGGCTGGCTTCTGTATAGACTCTCCCCATATGCCTGCTAGGAATGTGAATGACTGATTAACAAGCACTGAAATGCACAAATAAGATTCTACTTGAAACTCTGTTTCAGGATCTGTGTATCATGGATGTTTCAGACCATATCTGTTTCTTAGCACATTAAATATACTTAACATAGGTGAGCAGATGAGCGCTAGACCACACAATGAGACAGTGTTTCCTTGCAACTGATGAGTAAGTCTTGTGAAGTGATGCTTTCTGCCCAATAACCATCTTCATCCATTGTAGCAAGACAGTGGCTAACAGCTCTCCAGAGAAGCATGTGCTGTGCATTTGTGTCTGTGTAGCAGATATGCAGAGCAGAGACCTGCCAAAGCCTCTGGAAGTGTCACATCTTACATGGGTGTTGCAATTTCCTCTGCCTCTGCATAAGCCCTACCACTGCTGAATTCTTCCAGAGCTCTGCTAGTTTTTACACATATAATTTAATCCAGTGTAACTTTTCTGCATGAAAGTACCCTGTGGAGCCCCACTTACAGAGGGCTTCCTGTTGTATCAGAGATTGCAGTGGCATGCCATAGACTTTACAAGTTGAGATGAAGCAACAGTTTGAGAGAGTTGAGAAATCAAGACTGTGGGAAAAAGATAGCAAAGATCAAGGCTACCAAAGCTAACCGTATTGAGTTCTGTGACTGGTAATATGTATAACTTGCTAAGCAAGTTATACAAAATAAATCCTCAATCCATGTACCTCGCTTTCTGAATGCCCTGTTAGAGTCATCTTAAGGTGGATTTTCAGAATTGTTTAGCTGTTTTTCAGTAGATATTTTCTCAGCTGTGGGTAATAAAAACACAAAATCTGCCCCACAAAGAAAGTTTTCTGCCAGGTAAGGGGTGCTTCAGCTCCCAAACCAGATGGCCTGTTTCTGCATTAATACTCAATTAGCAGATAGCTGCTACTCATGATTTTTCTGTCCCAAGGAATGATAGTACCTGTCTTTCATACACTTTGAACTATCCCTAGCTGATAGAATATGTATAGAGCAAATGGAAAAAATATTTATTTATTTTTCATTTGACCAGGAAATTGAAAAGGATTCATTTTCAGTCAACCTGAAAAATTATTTTGTACAAGTGCTGCCATAAATGATCAATTGTTTGACTGTTGCCGATATTAACTGGAAAACCCTTGCTGCAAATAATTTTCAGTGATTATTCATTTACATTTTCATAGTAAATTCATTTGGCTGTGTTTGCATCCTCTTTGTGCTTGAACTCTGCAAGTCGGATTTAGTCTTACTGACATCACTGTTTATGGAAATAGACCTTTAAAAGCATTTGTTGCAGAGTGATTATACTAGGAAGGCCAATCACAAGGGCCACATCCACCCAACAGCAACACAGAAATGGTGCCAGCCAGCTCATGACTGCTCACTGGTCGATTGTACAACTTAAACAGAAATCCAAAGGCATAAAATGTTTGGCTATGTTTGAGGGGACAGTGTGTATATTTCATAAATGTAAAAGGAGGTAACTAATAAAAAATGCTATTTTTCCAAACAGAATAGGAAGTGAAATTAATTAAACATACTATTTACCTATGAATAAGTCCTATGTGTGCATGAAATTCCAGAATATGCCCAGGGAAAACTTGGCAAAAAACCAGAATGCACTAGGACCTTAGTTCTCCAGCTATATGTGAGTCTGAATAGGTGTACAGCTCCATCGACAGGGCTCCCAGCCTGCCACACAGTATGGACCTTCAGAAAGAAAACTTGTGTGCATCTGAGTATGTGTAACTGGTTACATATTTGGAACCCAGATTTTATAATTAATAATAAAGGCAGAGCTAAATGGTTGGTGATATGCTGAAATTCTGACTAAGAAATTTGAAAACATATGGTAAGACTTGGGTGAAATCCAATGGAGTAAAGTAATAGAATTTTATACAAAGGCCGCAGAAGGGAAATAGAAAATGTGCAATGATAAATTAATGTATGGTCAAGGGTTACGTGTCCTACCCAGATATATATACACTGGAAAGTAAAAAAAGGTCAATGTGGGTAAATAAAGATGTAAAAAAGTAAGGGTTGAGACACAGGCATATGTGAGGTATAAAACATCCAGGTATGAGAGAGATCTGGAATTATCAGAGAATTAGTTTCACCAAAAATTATGAGGAAAACAAATGTGAAAAATGAAATGAGGATCACAGAAAAGTTTAGATATATATTAAGACATTTTTCAAGTGTCTAAGGAACGGGAGGTCAGTGAAGGAGACAGCAGCACCTCAAAGAGAATAGAAGGATAATTTATTGAGAGGTAGATGCTTCAGAAGAGTTAAATGTTTTATTTGATTTATTGTTCATAAAAGGAATGGGGGACATATGCCAGGAATAGACAAATACCAAAGTATAACAGGATCATACCAGAATACAAAATCAAAAAGTCTGAAAACTTTGGCATAGGGTCTCAGCTGGTGAAAATCTGCCAGGTTCCTTTGCCCTCAATAAAGCCAGTTAGCCCATTAATGTTGTTAGGAAAGATTTATCCCAATATTTCCCAGATCTACTTAGAATAGTTCAGATAAATAGCCAAATGTTGGGTTTAGGTTTTTTTTTTTCTTTTCACTGACTTAGCTGAGAGCTTGTTGCATGGGCTTCACTTTCTATTCCTTAATCTATTCACTTCATAAACTTATGTATAACTTGAGGAGGCTAGCTACAGGTTTGATACATATTGCTTTCTATCATAGTTCTGTTGATAAGAGAAGTAATATATAAATAGAAAAACCAGCCATACTTACTTCAGACTGGAGATTCACAAAAAAGGAGAGACCGTTTTGGCCAACACCAGTGTATATGATTTATGGGGTACAGAATATGTTTTCCTTCTGGCGTTTTCAGTGCAGGGACTGACTGTGTAAGCCTGCAAGTTAGATAGTGTAACACTTCAGCTGTGAGCAGTGAGACGTGCGACGGTGGAGGAGCAAGTTAGAAGTTCTGTAAAAGAAGATTCCTGTGTGAATTTAACAATTTTTGGTAGCACATTTAATGAGTCATCATACTGACTCGTAGGACTTTGGGATTCCATAGCTTGTCAGGATCAGATATACTTCAGTACCCCCTGGGAATGCAATGGCAGAGCAGTCCTAACATAACGTCTTGCGTATGTAGTGCCATGTGTGCACCGGGAAGTGTCTTGTCTTCTTTTTTCCATCAGTCCTGCTGCTAATGCTACATGGAGATGAATCTTTTTCTTGTGACCAAAATTTTGAGGGTTTTTTCTGTTTTTATGTGGTATGTTCATTTTCACAAAGCTCTAAAATTAGCCTGCCACTGAAAACCATAGTGGTTATTTCTACATTTTTTTTTCATTATTTGGGTGGATGGACTTAAGCAAAATATTTCCACTGAGTGCTAATGATTAAAATCCTGATGCCAGTTACTGCCATATGGGAATCTATGGAAAAGTACTTTGTATTGACACCTGGGTCAGGACTTTGCCGTCACATTTGCTGGGTCAGGCTTGGGAGGAGACACTTGAGCAAGGAGGAGGAAGGGATTCCCAGAAACCTAATGCAGTTGCGTCCAGCTCTCTTTTCCTCCCTTTAAGTACTCAGCAGGAAAGCAGCAAAAGAGCTACCTTGCTTTCTTCCATTTAATAATACAAAAAAATGGTGTGAGCCTGTAAACAGAATGAGCAGGAAAAAAGTATGTGCTGCAGGTGAGGCATTGCCAGTAACAAAAAGGAAATCTACAAGCCAAATTTTTTGTGAAAACATTTTAATCATTTTCAAACAGCTCTAAAATTAGCCCCAGTGACAGAAAACTAAACTTGTTAATGTATATGTAGCTGTAAGGTGCACTGATTTATTTATGAACAGTGAATATTTTATAGACCTGACTGAGTATTGCAAAAAAAGCAGATGAATATTCACTTCAGTTTTAGAAATGGGCTGTTGTGTTTATGCCTCTTCTATGATCACTTTCTATGAACCTTCTAGTGATTGAAATGAGATTCCCTTGAACTGGTATCAAACTGCACTGTCTGAGGGCATTCAAGGATAATAAATATAAAACTCAATCTGAATGAATCACATAAGGACCTGACCACACCTGTCACAGCTAGGGTAAGGTTGCATGCAAATGTACAGTCACTAGATTTGGAAACATATTTTCCAGCAGAATGTTTGTTTGGGATTTTTTTGTTGAAAAATTCTATTTAATCAGCATAAAACATTTTCAGTAAGGCAGGTTTATTTCTTTAAAATTTCAATTTCAAGAAAAAATATTTCAGTAAAGTTAAAATATTCTGGTTTAGCATTTTCAGAATGCAAAGTTTCATTTTTCTAAACTTTAAAATTACTTCCCATGTAGAAATACATTTTTCATATATTACCCAAATTAGTCGCACATTGGAAACAAAGCTAAATATTTTGACTGACCAAAAATAATTACTTTTACAAAACCCGCTCTCCTGGAAATTTCAGATCATTCAATTCCTTATTAATCATGTTCTGTCAGCATTTGTACACTTCCCAGGAAAAAAAAAAAAAAAGTAAAGAAAAAAAATTATAATTTTTTAAGTACAACATTGCAGTTCAATGTGATGAAAATATTATCAATATATATGATGGGCTTGTGTGTGTGTGCTTCTAACAAAAACCTCCTAGATAAATTTTCATGACAGGATGTCAGTCAGAGCATAGTGTTTTTTCTTACTAGGTCAAATATTAAAAGCTTTTCAGATCAATAAACTAGAGGCAAACTATCTTGAAAGTGCTTATAGGAAAGAACAATGTAAATAATTGCTGTGGATGCTGTTTCGATAAATTAGCCTGTCCAAGAAAAGGACTACCAGCAAAGGAAACTTTCTGGTAACAAGCATATTGTTTCTCTAGCACAGTGCTCACAGACAATGAAAGAATTCATCTGACTCCAATGTATTTCTCTCAGTTATACAAGAACTTTTGTATGCCATATAAAAGGACTACCAAGAGTAAAGGCATAGAAAACAAATGTGTCCATTTGCCCATACCATACTAAAACCAAGACCACATACGAGCCACCCTATTTCATAACCTGTCACATTAGAGCAAACCTACCTACCTAGCTCTGCTGCAGCTCTGCTCTAATACACTTGGACACAACCTGAAGTGGAGGAAGCGGGGAGATCTATGCCATTTCCTGCTGCCTTGGTTAGCTGGCAGCCTTCAGCATCAGGATGGAGTGAATAGCTCAGGCAGTACTGTCCAAACCCTATTTGCTGAAGTGCCCATTGTTTTGGGTTTGTTTCTTGTCTACATAAGACAAAGAAAATCTTTGCACAGTCTCTCCACTGCTGTTTAACAAGGAGGATTTCTAAAATTACTTGCCAGAACCATACTATATGGGCAAGTTAAAAGTGAGAGGCACACAGGGCTTGCTGTCTGTTAAGAACTATGCATACCTGTGACTTATGCATAAGGCGAAAATATTAAAGACTGCAGCCTGTTTTTAAAATTAAAAATAAAACTGAAGATCCTTGTTTTAGGGTGAGAAGTGAGAGCAGGGAGTGATTCTGTATGACAAAGACACACAGTATGTCCCCCTGAACCCCGGAGCAGCAGCAGGCTGGCTGCAAGATCAAGTGTCAAGTAGGCTTTGCCTCTTATCTCACCCCCAGAGAGTTTCTCCACCTCTAGAACATGCTGGCCCTTCAGTAAGGTGATAAGTAATCTGAGATTTCAAGCTTAATTTTTCTCAGTGACTTTTTTTTAAAGTTGTCTACACCAAAATTTTACGTGATGTCCTGATAAGGATACATCACTACAAAGATAGTAGACTGGACTTCCTCAGAGTAGACCTTCAATTGAATCCTTGTTTATGATAAAAATAGAAAAGGTGCACCATGTGTTGACCTTGGCTACTAGCCTGTTAGTAAGTATAATCCAAGCAGAGACACCTTACTAGATATGATCATCAAAAAGTGGATTATGTAGCTGAACTCTGCTCCAATGCTGAAGCATTCAAAATCTATTTGGAAAAGTGTCAGCAATATAGTGTTTGTATCCATGAGAAGCCCCTGGCAGAAGCTGCACAGGTTATTATGCTATCACCTGAAACCAATTGCCTGAAACAAACTGAAATAAGTTCTTCCTTAAAACACCCTACTCTGAATTCTCATTAGGTATTTGGACTAGTTTAGCAGCTGTGTTCAGACTTCCTTACAGGAACAGAAAGATTACTTTGATTGCTGGGCAGACAGCTGCATGAGATTTATGGTTGTTGGGTGGTTGGGGTTTTTTAGCTGCCTTCTAGTAACGGAAGCTCTTCAGTTTCCTTAGAAATGACCAATAAATTCCTGTGCATCACTATTTTATTTCTGTGACATATGTCCATTTATAGGACAAAAGATACAGTTTTAATACAATGGTACATAGCTATGGCCAAGGTTCTCCATTAATTAGAAATAGAAGAGGAACTAATGGCATGTTCACAACATGCAGTGAAATATGTTTAATTAACATGGAGAGGTCTCCAAAAATAGTATCTAACTGAGCTAGCTCCAAAAGCAGTAATATTGCATTTACTTGGCAAACCACTTAAGCTAATTAGCCTTGCAATGAGACGGGGCTTAGTAACTCAGTTATATTGTCTTTTCTCTGCAAACATATGGCTTCTGGGGCCAAGTGAGGGACTTTGCCTGGTACTACTTTTCACCCTGCAAACCTGCTACCGTGCTCCCCTTTGCCTCCCGAGTTGTGTTGCATGATCCACTATGTGTGCTGCAGACACACCTGGCTGATCTTGGTTTTTTGAGGGGAAAACAAACACCCCACCCCTCTCCCCCAAAAAAACAAGCTCAAAAGATGATCTTTCTGGGACTTACCAGTCACTAAACAGAGCAAATTCAGTGTTTTCTCAGGCTGACCATGCTAATATCATCAAGTTCAACATGTGCTTAAATGTTCAATATATTATGAAAAAACATTCAGCTACATTTGGTCTCACTCAAAAGGAAAATGAACTAATAATGGCTGGATAAAAAGAGAAATTAGAAAAATACCTGGAAAGAAGAATAACTGGTAGTGTAACATTATACACAGTCTGTATAGGAAAGCCTGAACACTTTGTGCAAAGGTGGGAGAAAAAAGGATTACTTGTTCAAGTATCACACAATCAAATGGCAATAGGCATTTTGGAAAGATGACATTTACGGAGTTGTTGAGGCACTTAGCTGACAAGTGGAAGAGTATCTCAAGAGCAACATAGGAGAGCTGAAGCAAAATTCTTGGTAGGAGCATGGTAGTAAATGCCCAGAGAAATGCAGTGACTTGTTTCTTATGTCCTTAACATATGGATGTTCCTCCAGAGAGACCCTAAAGATGTTCCTAGAGCTGTGGCAGCCTATCCCATGTGTGGGAATGTAGGAAGCTTTAAACCTCCAGGTCATCAACATGTTAGTTTTTAGAAATGTATGTCGAGGCATTTAAAACTATCATATTAAAATATGCTGTTCAGGACACTTAGTGTGTAAATTAGGGGTCTTGGTTTGCCATAACAACTCTGGAGCAATAATCATGAATGAATATATAATAGTAGCTGCATAACTTATGGAAAAATATCTGTAATATCAATGCTTTATAGGAAGTACCTGTCCACTGAGGGCAGGGGATTTTTTGCTTTATTTTGTAGCGAATGTGCTGCCTGATTTGTGTGGAAGAGAGCAACTAAAATTTTTCACTTACAGCAGCATTTGCTTTGGAAAAGAAAAAACACTACATTTTTACAGTGATCCCAAATTTGAATAAGTAGCGTATTTATCTAGTGAGTTAAAGTGTCTTTGCTTACTACTTAATCCCTTTGCAAGAAAAAGCAATGGTGTGGATTAAGAGTCTATATAATTTAATATTTTGACAGAAAGACACAGAGGTGTCATTACCTAAGTAATATATTAAATAATAGAAATTGTATAGAAAGAAAGTTATGAATTTCCCAAAGATTTTTCAGTAGTCTTTCTTTTAAAAACCTACAGAGCAAAATTTTAAAAAAGAAAAAGAATATTCTAGTGTTTTTCTTTTTTGTAAAGGAGAGAATTTGTTTTCATGCAGATGCCATTTTTGCCAGATTTCATCCTTGAGTGGATTCCTAAAGGCTAGTTATTTGTTTGTCATAGAAATGACGGCTGAAACTGAACCATATCAACTGTGGTAGACAACACTATAATAAAGTGAGTAAAATACCTCTAAGTATAAGGACAACTGATTACTGTATTTATTACCTTGAGACCAAATCCAGAAATGAAAGTGAATGGTTTTTGTTTTAAAAAAATATGTGTAGGCTGTTCACTTATAGTGACTTCATCTCAGAATCCCTTAGGCATGAGAGCTGTGAATCAGCTGGCTTGTGATTTGATGCCAATATTCAGAAAATTACAGACTTAAAACCAGAGCCCTGTCTCAAGCGTCCAGATCCTCAGCACAAGGGGTAAAGAATAAAACTTTTTAGAAAGTGTTTCACAATAGAGTGACAGCTGTCACCACTAGTTGGTGGAGATCTCACAGTCTCACTGGCACTTGTGAATGACTAACTGGTTGAGACTTCTGATTTATAGACAGAGAAATAAAATTAGTGTAAGAATTTTGAAAACAGCACCCTTATACTACCAGAAAGATAATCTGAATAAGAAGACAGATCATTTGGGTATATGAATAACAATTTTGAAGCTATTTTTGGCATATCTGTCCCAACTGTGAGCTAATTTTTAGTTTGAATAAGGACATAATCTTGGTTAATTATAATCAGCATACTTCTCTTTTGTAAGTAATGTCTCCTGCATGCATAATCCGCAATATAGTCCAAAAAGTTTTACTTCAGCAAATGAATTAATATGTAGGGGCAACATAACTCGGGACTCTTAAAACAGAGACTGATAGTTTCACTGGCGTGAGCACAGGCTGACAGAGTTTTTTATCCAACTTCTAGCTCAAATTTTGCACCACATGTTGACTTTTATGATATCTCAGATGGACTGCTACTGATGTCCAATGAGCTAGTTTATAGCTAGCTTGCTGGGTTGGGACAACCACCAAGCTGAAGGACAGGGAAGTACAGATGCTCCAGTAGATACACTGTTAACATGTGGGGGATTTACAGGCTAAGGTTTGGTGGCAATTGTGGCAGAAATGACAGTTCCAGAAATGATCCACCAGTCATTGCTGTGAGGATCAAAAATGCACAAAGTGATCTGCATCTCAATCTCAGGAAGGTATGAGGGTGGTATTGTTAAGTTGTAAGTTACTTCTGAAAGAACACTAGAGAATGTGTTAGAGAAAAAGGTGGTTGCTCTTGCTTTCCTCTTCTGACTCTAGACTGCAAATCAGAAATAACTGATGATAGCAACACTTAAGGAGATCTTAAAATTTTCAAAATGCATTGTAAGATATTATAGTAATACTTAAGTGAAGCTTAAAAATTTCAAAATGTATTGCAAGATATTGGTCACAATTTTCAGTCCCTGGGAGTTTTATCCACATGAAAGCTGAAGAATTTAGCTTTTCAGCTGACTATCCCTACAACACACTCTCAGGTTGTATTTTTCTCTGAAAACAGCAGGAAGAAACAAAGGAACTGAAGAATGCTGAAACCCTGGCTATATCTTAAAGAGAGAGTTCATTGTTCATTTTTCAACTATCTGTTTCAGTACTAAAAAGAAAGAAGCTAGGATAACATTACGTTGTTAGTTTTCTGGGTTTATAATGAAGTTTCTAAGCTATCAAAGAGAGAAGTGAATTGTATCTGAGAAAGAGGTAATGAAACTACTGTACACAACAAGTAAACACATACCTGCTTGATAAATTTTGCTTTGAACTTTAAAGATCAGATTTTTCTTTATCAGCCTACTTAGAAATCCAAATGGCCAGAAGTTTCTAAAGGCTCACCAGATACATTTTGCTTGGGGGTTGTCTGAACTGCTACATACTATGACAGTCTATTTCCTCATCTGACACAGAAATATTTTTTTCTGTTGTGGATGTGGATGTGTCTGAGTATTGCATACACTGGCAGCCCTTTCAGATCCTGTCTTTCTACCTGTACTTCAAGCTCCTTTAAAATGAAGAGAATTGTACTCAGCTTTAAGCATACAGAAAAGGGATAGTGTGGAGTACAAAAGGTTAAATTTTTAGCCACTAATTACTGCTCTTTTAACATTGCCTTTTTCTTTAATCTGGTATTAATTCCATCCCTAACCTTGCTTCTGAAATCACTTATTGTCAGTGTAAAACAAGAATCCCTCTTCGTCATCTACACTGTGATCTTTGAATTAAACTATTTGAATGGGGTATGTGCAAGGTACGGTTCCATAGGGTTTATTAAAGGAAATTGTCTTAGCAAATATGTCTGTTTCATTTGATTCTGAGGAATAATTGGTTAATGAGGGAATGATTACTTTGTTCAGACATGATTACTGGAGAAATGTTTGGTCCATATGTTGCTGAATAATGGGAAATTCTCCAGTGAAAGGGGACAATGATTAGAAGAAATAAGATAGCTGGAGAATATATTCCCCAAAGTGTTACACTAGTTTTTGTTAACAAGCCAACTCTAAGGATAGTGTTTCCCTGAATAGGCATGGAAGTTCAAAATATCTAATCGGTTTAAACTGTTTGTTGAAAAAACACTAGGTAATTTTCTTTGTTTTTCTTAGATCAAAGAACTGTAGCTTCCTCTGATAAATGATGTGACTATCACAGCTGTTTCTCCCCTTTAACGTAATGTTAATTTGTTATTGTTGTCTTGACGGGCATATACTAATACAACTACATGTTCAAAATTATCCCATCCCCCTCTGCTGCTTATTAGTTGCATCTTACCATAGGAATTTATTGTTGGCACTGTAAAATACATGCAGTGTGTATGTGTGCCTGCACACACACAGATGCGCACATTATAGCTGGTGTGCATTGCAATGCTTATAGTTAATTAAGAATATTCAAGTGTTTTCATTATCCAGGGACATTTTCACTTGCTTATAAATTTCTCTGTCTTACTTTATAGCTGAAACTTCATGTGTTTGCTTGCAATCACGAAGTGTCTTTTTTACCCCAATAAAAATGGCTGCATACTCCAACAAATGAATAAAATATAGCACTGGTATATGTATATATATGTATGTATAGTAACTTTCTTAGCAATCTAGCAGAAGATACTGAAAATTTCAAAACTGCCAAACACTAAGGATCCAGTTCAGGAATGCGCTCAAATGGATATCTGACTTGAAGTCTGTGGACAGTCCCACAGAAGTCTATGGCAGGGGAGACAGGCAAGCAATGGCAGAAGGTCAGATGAGGGATCCACAGATACAGATCTATGAGAAATGCTGGAGTGCCTGAGTCCCACTGATTTAAACTGGAATTGAACAACTCAGTGCTGTTGCAGATGCCTCTGGCACCTAGCTTTGAGCATCTGCCAGATACCCTGAAAAGCACCTTGGAACAAAGTGACTTGCCCAAGGTGATACCAGAAATATGTGACCTCTTTTCTAGAGTTGGAGGAATGCTAAGTAGTTATTCATAAGAAAAATGTTATAAATTTAAAGTATGGGGGTGGTTTGTCCATTTCCTTTTGGTCCAGTTAACTCTTTTATCAGATCTGACTATGGACAATGAATATCCAAAATTACACTTCATCAATTCTGCCAGAAAATTTCTTGTTTCTTTTTTTGTAAGCAAAGTAGTCACTATTTGCCAGTTAAATCCCCAGGTAGTTAGCTTTCATACAGCTGAAAATAAATGTTGTAAATGAAACATCTGTTCAACACTATTATTTTATAATAACATTAATTGGCAGGTGTCTCTAGATGACAAAGCAAAGTGTATCAGTTCTGATTGGTTCTTTTCCACTGAGCTGAACTTGCGGTCATTGAAAAGTACTTACCTAAAAAACTGTCTCAACATGAGCAATAATTCACTGAGTTCACTAATGTGAGATTAATCCATGTAGAAAAGTATGAATTATAAAGGCCAACTGCCCACTGGAAAACTGTTAATGCATTGCCCAAAAACATACTTCTGTGGAGAAAGTTACCCTCTCCATTGGCAGGACTGGTACTTATCTACATATAGTTTGCACAGAAGTACTGTGCCAATTCAATTACTGTCTGATTAATGAAGTGTAGCAGGTTTATTTCAGGGGTCTAGCTAGCTATTAATTAGCATATTGGGGCCTATACTCTACTGTTTTGCCCTGATATGATTTGAAAAATCCCAATGCAATTAAATAAACTCTAACATGCTTTAAATAGTTACTTGAGAAAACACATTCAGATTTTTTTTTAAAACCCTTATGGGATTTTTAAGCACATCCAGATTTATTGTAAAGCATCTGAAGTTCTTCGTAAACACTATTGTTATGTTGGTTTGTACTGTTCAGCAAAATATCTCTCTTCTTGCTTTAACAGAAAACTTCCTCTAACCTGAGAAGCTGGTGTTCCTTCCTTAGGGTGCCTTGGAGCAAATAATGAGGATGCTGGTACCCCCAAAACCCAGTGAAGTTGCTTGCACTTTTCAGTGGTCTACCTACTCTTTGTTGGATTTCTTCACTTCTACAGTCCTTTTTTTTTTCTCTTCCCAAGGAAATCAGTGCTAACACAGAGAGGAAAACTCGAAAGCTTGTTAGCATAATGTTTGAGGTCAGGCAACGAAGAGTAGAAAACATCATGTGGTCTAAACTAGAAGTAGCTGAACTTTCTACCCTGGACAGTAGCACACAGTGCTAATAAATGCACTGTATGTTCCTCAGGTCAGAGGGATTATCTGAGCAGGCATACTGATCACAAGTGGGCTGGAGAAATGTTTTATTCAGAGCATTAACTATTTAGTATTCTTGCATTCTGGGAGACAGAGGAGTGTGAGACCAGTTAGTAGAGCAATGGAAATATTGGTTAGAGAGGTCCCGTATTTATAGACTTCAGTAGTCATCAACTTTGAATTCTTTCAAGGGTATCATATGTGTGACAAGTGAATTACTCAGTACACAGATCCCATGCACTGCACAGTCCAGAACTATGTTTATGCTCTTTCCTTCACCAGTCCCTTCTCTTTTGCCTCCCTCAAAACTCTTCATCCAGCCTACTTCATCCAGACCTCAAATAGCTCTCAACTTTTAGTCCGCTATTCTCCTTTATCCTCTCTTTTAATACTTACAAACCAATTAAATCCCTTATCCCCCTTTTTCCTGCAAATATCAAATTAAAACACATTTTGCTCAGGAGGCCTTCTTCTGTTCACTTACTCATCAGAGATGTCTGCATGCTCCATTGCCTTGTGTTTGCTCATGCCTGGGTTAAATCCTGCACTCTTAAAGGTGTCTTTTTGCGTCTGCTGAAGTCCATGAGAACTTCCCCATCTTTTCCAGTTGCAACAACTTTGGCTGTTAGGGTCCAGACTGGTCTGTACCAAAGGTTCTGGGCATTTACAGTTTTACCTACACATAAATTAAACAAACTACTCATATTCCCTCAGTCATAGTAAAGATTGTTAACAGTTCTTTTGCAAAACAGGCTTGCACAAGGAGCCTCTGTATTACATCTGCCACTATTCCCCCCACAGTGTCTAAAATATATATTAAGGAACCACGCTTGTGTATTTTAATGCACTGTTTTCCATGAAGCAGGCAGCTGTTTCCTTCTGGTTCTAGTTCAATGAGAAGCTGCAGTGAGTTTACACCAAGCTGCACACTTGTGCCCTTGTGCTGCCCCCCCAGGGTGTGCTGCTACTGTAGTTTGTGGAGACACAGTCAAGTAAACTTGTAGAAATAACCTACTGAAAGGAAGGTGTCATTGCAGATCCAGTACATAGCTCAGTGCATCTGAGAGGAAGCCAAAATACAAGGGGAAGAAAAGCCACCTCTCTACTCCCTGGCCCATCACCAGCAGATCAGGATGCTGAAACCCAGGTCCCAGAGCAAAACTGCGGCCCCTTCCAAAGGGCTCATGCCACAGCAAGACAGAGCCAGCGTGCCACACTATTCTTGGCATGTTCTTTTTCCTGACTTATCCTTTTTTTTTTTTTTTTGTAATTTTCACTCACAGAGTCCTTGTATACATACAGTCCTGAAATCCACCTGACAAACACTTTTCTGTGTATTCTTGTAACTGATGGAGGACTTGATCCATCAGACAACTCAAGTGCACGCTGAACTGAAGGCACCTGCAGAGTGCTTTTGAATCGATAGAGTGATTCATGCACTTAAATCCAGGCACATGTTTCATTACCTGGCTGAACCATGGCTGAAAGCCATTCACTTAACATTAGGGCTGTTTTGTTTTATAAATAGCATTATTAACTTCCTGCCTTTGCTATTTGTATGCAAAATATAGTATATATATTTTGCATAACTGAAGCTAACTACAAGGTCATAATGGTGCTTTAAATGAGTGTAAAGACCTAAATAACTTGGGTTTAGTGATGGTTTCTATGGGTGATTCTTAAACGACTGATTGATTGACAGATTGGTCTAACAGGGTGGCAGTGAGATGATATGATAGCCCTGTTCCATTACAAATAGTGCTCTCGCCTGCCTTTACGCCTGTCTTTACCACAGTCAAACACACACCCTTTTTTATGAGGTGGACTTTGAACTATCTTCCTGTAGTTATTCGGAAAGGCACAATGAACGTATTATGTGACTATTCATTGCAGCAAAGTTAGCACATAATAATTTACAATTTTATGGAATTGCTAGGATTAGTTATGTATCATCTATTTTTAATACACATCATTGTGGTATGTGAGCAATAATGAATGTATTTAAATAAATCAAAAAACCTAAATGAATGCTGAGTTGTTGTCAATCACTTGCAGATGAGACTACCCTGGTGAGAAGATAAAATGGAGAATTTTCTGAGAATTATTTATGGAGTCAACCAGCATCACTCTAGAACAACTGATACCTTTCTAGCATAAGGCTACACAGGTAGGTCAAGTTTACTGAGAATACCTAAGTGGCAAATCTGAGAATAAATTTTTGTTGAAATTTTTTTCTCAGTTTTTGAGTTAGATTGCAGAATGAAAAAAAAAAAAAAAACCAAAACTGGCAGAAATAAGACAAAAGCAGAGTCAAAAGGGAACATAGTCATGTCTAATTTGTAACTTATACGCACTGGAGAGCTTTGCACCTCTTATGCACTAATATGTTGACTTATTGATATGAAAGAAGCCCTTTTTTTTCCCCTTCTTTTCCAGGAAGTAATAACTTGAGGAACTTCATAGGAAAGAATACTAAACGTAGGTTTATTGCTTTCCTTTGTGAACAGCTTTTTTGCAATTTACTTGTTGAGAGTTACTATCTTAAGTTATATTATAATTAGCTATCTTAAGGTAATGAGACATAAAATAATTCTTCTAAATAATGAGACACAAGAAACAAAATATTGTATGCAATGTTCTGTAGTCCCACAAGGCAAAATGTGTTTTTACTCGAGGGGCAGGAACAAATGCATGTATTTTCTGGGACTGATGACAGAGAAAACATTTCTATCTCCCGAGCATCTGACTGAATGCCACCTACTTCATGTGTTCTGATCTCAAAGCTAAGTAGGATTAGACTGGGTCAGTTCATGGATCAGAGCTCCAGGGAAAACTCAAGTGTTATATACAGGAAACAATCTTGATGGTCTAATTTTATTGGGCATTATTTCAGTGAACTAGTGTGCCAGAACTGTGTCGTGGGGCCACTCTGCTGTTAGAGGTGTTGTTGTACAATGACATGTAAAGATTTTATGATCACTTAGGAAAAAGTACCAGGGATATATATATAGAGAGATATATATTATATATATGTATGAAGTTAAGTGAGACTAAGCCAAAATTCCACTTCTAAGAGTTTAAAATTGCTCTTTAGTTTCAACAGGAAAAGCACTCTGCATTCCAAAACTGCCACATAGTCATGATGACCACTCTTTAAAGCATGTTATATTTCACATCAGAAATGTATTTCATTGGTGCAGTTTGTTAAAGGCTCTGGTCTTGAAAACTGATGCAGTTAAATGAACGTTTTGGGTCAGAACACAAAACTGCCTTAAAGTAAATAACACTCGGCACTGGCCTTATCTTTTTCACAAGTAGATCAGACTTCAGTACTGGAACTTTTTTAAAGTACTTGTAAAAATCACTCTTTCATTGAAACTACAGTACTGCTGCTGAGTACTGATGGTCAGTAAAAGAATGACTGAAGATACGGTGCCGGTTCTCTTCTGAAATTGTGGACTTCTAGTATATCTCATCTGTGGAAGTAACTGGTATCATTTGCACAGATAGGCTTGCAATGGCAACCATGAAGTGAGGGGAGAAGAAGAGATAAGTCTGTGAGATAACCCATATCCTGAGAAGTTGTCTACACTTTTTACCAGGAAAGTTAAAAACCCTTGGGTAGGTGTAAGAAAATAAAAATACCATTGAACAGAGCTCTACTACCTCTTGAGATGAATGAGTTTACTCTCTTCACATGGCATGCCATCCCATATGCATAGCACTACAATCCATTCTCCGAGAGCAAAAATGAATATGAAGTAAAAATTAGTGTTAATAATGAAGGCGTGTTTTTACAGTTTCACTTTCATTGACTAGAGCAGCAGAGTGCAACTGGAGATGTTGAAAGAAAAACTCTTCACCTGTCCTCTGCTTAATTAAAATACATTAGGTACATAGATTTATTTGAGGGTTTGATGTTAAATGAAGATGAATGAAACATTTTATGGAAGGCGATGAAACGTTATTTACTTAAATAAGCAATTCTATTCTATCAATACTTGGGCTTATCTAGAAGAACATGCCCTATTCCTACTTACTTATGAGAAGTATTTTACTGAGCCTGCCTACAGTCCACTGTAACACTAACTCTGACAGTTACTGCGAACAGGCAACCAAAAAAGTGTATCTATGAAGGGCAATGCAAGATATGCCATGACATCCAGGAGGCATCATGGCCTACACAGTGAGCTTCACTTCTTAATAAGAACAACGTGCACCCTGGTCTTCTCCAGCCAATGCAGACTGCAGAGTGATCTGCCCTGAGGAAATCTGTGTCTCCAGCTCAAGCAGTTCCTGTGGGGCAGCTTTAGATATTGCTGTCTATAGCTGTCTATCCTCATGCTATGCTCGAAGCCTAAACCTCTACCAATTTTCCCTTAGGTTAAAGTGACATGGGCAAGAGTCGAATATCTGGACAGCCATTCTGCCCTCTTCACTAGAGAGAGCCTTAAAATGGTGAAAAATGGGCCCCAGCCCTTTCAGGTCTATCACATAGCTATCTCACATCCTTCTGCACAATCAAAAGATTCTCACTGTTTTCTCATGGAAAGAAGCCTTCCCCACCTTAGACATCCGTGGAGCTATGATTTATTCCATACTAGGTACCAGGAAGCACATACTATTTTATTTGTTATTTTGGATTAAAGTGCAGTTATTGCAACCCAGACAGGCTGCTTTCCTGCAGGTAACATATTTTGGCACATAGTATTTCTGCAAGACACAAAATTCCTACTTAAGCTTTAACAATTTTTTCTACACTCTCCAGAATAAATTTCAGTTTTGCTCTTTATGATGATCAGCTTTCCATCCAACATCCCATCCTGCTTCTTTTGAACTAATTAAGCTCTGGTGGCAGAAATGTTTATATAAAAGTTAGCAAATCATTTGTCTTCATTGACTATTGAAGTTTGGCTATAGTAAAGGACTAATCCCATCTCTTTGCCACAGTGTCAGGGGCTATAAATAATGTATGCAGGACAGAATGGGAGAAATGGACCCGCACATGAAGAGCCATTGCTTTGTAGATTCTCCTGTATCTCTACTCCTGCCACAGTATTCATAAAGTCCTCCTAAAATCAACTCCAGTTGTTGGCTGGAGTGAGGTTGCTATCCCATCTGATCTGTTAGTATTCATTCTTCTCTGGTTCCGTGTCTTCAGTCAGCTCTTAAAGTGAAATCCCAGGCTGATCTTACCACTTTCTGAATCAGTTTTACCATTTTTCAGTAAAATTCAGAATAGAATTATTGTTAATCATGAACATTTACAGATGACTGGTAAATGGTTTAAGGAAATCATGTTTTCTTTTAAGTTGCTAAAAACAAAGAAAGAATGCAGAGCACATTAGTGGTTAAGGGGGTGCAGAATTTCACTCCCACAGCAAAATGAGCCAAGTCCATCATAGTGAATATTTGTTCTCTTGGCTCTTGTTGAGTTACCAACTAACATGCTTTCTGGATCAGTCCACACATCCTTTTGACACTATGAAGAGAATGAGATTATTGTCTTGACATTTTCTCCTAATTTTTCTAAAAAGAAAATAATAATTTGTAGCTTGTCAGTCTTTGCCAAGATTCAGCCTAGAGATATTTTTTATAGCTGAGATATAAACCCCTGAAGTAAAAATGCAGACACAACTTTAAGTACAGTGTTGCAAATGCAGTGTTGTAATTTTATATGTTAATCTATCAATACACAGTATGTGCAAACATATGTTTATAGACAGAGAGACAAGCATGTATAAATGAGAGGATAAAAATCCCTATTTCTCATTTGGTGCTATGCAATTTCTATCAATTTAGAAATGTGTTATGATTTTATTTTAAGCTGACATACTGTAAATTGCGCTTATTTGAGAATACTTACTTAACTCTTAGGGTTTATAAGACAGAAAAGGAAGATGTCTTTGGAAGTCCTCCAGTGACCTAAAATGAACTAATAAATAATAGAAAAATATTGCCCCTTCTTTGGAAACTTTGGACCAATTGCCATCTTTAAAACAACCCATAATCATGAAGAAAGTCTTTCAAAGATTAAGATTTACTATAAAATCTACTAAACACAGCAGAGGCTGCTTCTTTAGGGGCAAGCTGTATATTATGCTCATGTTACAGAGAAATTACCAGATCTCTAGGTGAGGTATTTTAGAAATTTGGCAGATGGCTTTACTTTGTATTTGTGGCACAGAATCCTGTTCTAATTTTGTGTTTGATTGGAATATTCAACAGCTTCTGGTGCTACTAGGACTTGCTATCTGAAAGACAGAGTTTGCAAACTATAAATATGAACTTTGAAAATATATATCCTAGAGTTAGTCCAGTAGATTGTGTTTGTAACGCTCACTTATTGGCTGACGGATGCATTTTGGCCCCAGACCAAAAATGATGACTGCCTGGTTGAGCAGTGCCTCCTGCTGACTGGAAGGCAGAGGGTTATTGGGACAGTGGTTAATATCGGACAGGCATTTGGTGTTAGGTTCTGACAGGTACCAGTCTTCCCCACTCACGGTCCCTCCAACCTTGCCTTCATGCCCCTTGTCCATATCCCCTCAGCCGTCCTCTTTATCTCCAGCTGCTGATTTGTCTTGCTGGGGAACAATTCAACTGCGAGATGAGGAAGGTTATGTCTACATGAGCAAGGGATTTCAGTCTCAAGCCTATTCACAGCCTGGCTGGCAACCCACGAAACAAGGCTGCTGATCCATGCCACCCTTGTCCCCACTGTAACACCAAGGGGAACCCTGTTTCTGGGAGGAGGCACAGAAGGCACTTCCCCATCTGTCTCCCCAGCTGCCCCAACCATGCAAGTTCAACCAAGGTGGAGCCAAGCTGGCACAGAAGCTCAGGCAGGAGGCTTCACTGACATTGCCTGCAGCAGGCAGGTAGTTCCAAGCCAGTGTTGGCCAAGGCAAGGTCTGGAAAGCTGGTCTTTCTCCTTTTTCAGATGTTAGCTACCAGTTTCCCCACAAGGGTGACTGCACCAGGAGCCTTGCCTGGAGGTGTGATCTGTTCAGCATGCCCATAGCATGTGAGAGTCCATCCCAGCTCACAGCCAAAACCTCAGAGCGTTTCATGATAATGTTGGCCTAGGAGGCTAAGACCTTAATTTGTAGTGTAATGACTGACTTGTAGATGCAACCATGCTCATATAAGCTCAATAAAACTTTCAGTGACCTATCCTACATCATGGCCTGCTTGCTCATACTCCTCCCAGGCCTGAAGCCTAGGCGCAGATGTATAAATGGAGGCATTTCCTATCGCCCCCCAAAACTGGATGTGTCAGGAACCAGAAGGTTTGTTTAATGCATCAAAACAGGAAGTATTTATTTACCCCCACTGATAATTTTAACTTTAGGCGAATGTTATCTTCAAGGAATTGTTCTGAAGCAGAGCCATATGAGGGGATTTAGGCACTCTTTGTTGACATTGCTATTTTTCACACTGATCTGGTCGAAGCTTTCTTCAAATTCTTCCCAATGATTACACCCTGTGTGTCTCTTCCCAGAGTTTTCTCTGACGGAATGCCTATTCCCAGTGGAAAGGACAGAGGAATTTTGAGGAGAAGTTTAAAAAGACCCCCCCTGAAGTATATTTGACACTGTAACAGTGGGTTCCCATCATGGATTTGTAGGTAGGTGACACTGTATAGAATTTTCTGCTTTCTGTGTCAAGTGAAGAACCTCTAACTGCTAAGAAAAGGCCAGAGTGTTGTGAGTGCTATCACATTTGAACTCAGGCTTTGCAAGTCAGAGGGGAGAAGACTAGATAGCAGCCATTCGGCTGGCCTTGTCAGGATCGGGTTTCTTCAGAAAGAAGGATTTAACACTTTTATTATCCAGTATAATTACACAGTGTACAGTTTGTCCAGTGCCTCCATAAAAAGTGCTTTTCCTAGGAATATTGAGAACCTCTGATGTGAGGCAATTGCACTTTTAGCAAGGGATGATCATCTTTGGAATACTGGCAAAGACTGTTCTTTTGTACCTTAAACTCTGGCAATAACCAATCTTTTCTCCTTAAACCACTAGTTTATGTTGGCTCCATTCGTTTGAAATCCCTTGTTCTCAATAAGCCATGTAATCAGAATGACAGGCTGCTCACAGCTTCCCTGGAGCTCAGCTACATGCAGGTCATGCCAGAGTCTTCTTTCTGGAAGGATGACTATGCACTGATGCCTGGCTACCTGTGAGTCTGAGCATCTGAATCTGTTCAGACGTGAGGAAAACACCGCAGCTTAGTGTTTAACACCAGTAAGCATTGGAGGAGTGGGAATCTTATTCTTTGCACTACTGTTTTTAAATTGGTGTCTCCCTGATTTCTTTCAGCAGTCCAGCCAAATCTTCTCAGCCAACATCATCAACATTATATTGTCAATAAAAACTTTAGAGCAAAGGTCAGGTATTCACCAAGCAATAACTGCTCTGTTAAAGAAAAAATACTTGTTAGCACCTGTCCTTTTGGCAAACTATGTGATTGCTTTGGCTGATGCATCAAGCAGACACACTATTATATTATTGGCATTATGATTCAAGAGTTTATAGAAAGACACCAGCAAATACCAAACTGAGAATTTTTTAAGAGATGCATTTTTAAGAAAGATAATTTACCTATGTGCATTGCCATCTTCAAAGTTTGAGAAACATCTCATGTGTTACTTGCCTCAATGATATAAATGAATTATCATAAACAAAAGTGCCATACATCATCATTAGTGCACAGGGGAAAGATAAAGATTGGGTATTTAAGATCAATTTGAGGAGAAGATATATAATTACTATCCATTATTATTATAAAATACCTAATATAAAAAACCAGGAAAAACTAAATACAATCCTCAAAAAAACATAAAAATCAAAATATTCTTCTTCCAACTACTTTGATATTTAATGCTGTCATTGCGTAAGGGCAGATAGCTTCAATGGATTGGAGATAATAATTGAGCAGTATATTGAAGCAGCTTAAAATACACTGCAAACAACATGCTTAGGTGGAAACTTTCCTTTTCTTGATATTTAGACCTTTTCCTTGTACAGCTTTTCTTAGCTGTTAGGGCTTTTTTAGTTTTACTTAATTTGTTGAACACATTTTACTGACATAAGTGTTACTTAATTTCCATGCATTTTAACTGATGTTTTAAGCAACCTTGTCCTTCTTAATGTTGATTTTTTTAATGGTCTTATTTCATAGCACACCATAGTGAATGGGTGACTTGAAATCCCATCACCTCCTAGTGGTCTCTACTTGAATATTGTCCAGCGAGGTTTAAGCCATCAAAGCTGTTTAAAATCCACACATACATTTTATTCCCTCTACTTAGTGCTATGGAAAACTAATGAAAGTTCTTATAAGGGAAACCTGAACTAATAATAATTGATTTCCCTTTGTGAAGCATTTAGATATTTTTGCTGACCATATTTAATTTACAGATAGATATCTGAGCCATCACTGTGTATTTAAATGTAACTTTGGGGATGTTCAAAATCCCAAACCACATGAAAATTTACTGTTTGTGCTTTGCATGGCTCCTAACCATTTAGTGGTTTGAACCCTGCCCAACATCCAACTACTTCCTCATTTACAGAGTACTTTGGTGTTTACACAGTACCAAAGGGTCCTATCAGGTGGAGGAGAGGGGATGTACAATGTTTGAATGTGTTTTTCTCTGGAAGGTAAAAGAGATGCCAGATGTGATGAGGAGGAAAGGATTCATTTTGTGAGACCATTCACTGTTGGTCGCTGCTTCAGACACAGAATTTTTCAATGGTGGGTTTTTTTCCCCAAAGCACACAAACTCCCTCCACAATTCTAGTAGAACTGTAAAGATTAAAAGAGTCAAGCTTTTTTAATGCTGTATTATTTTTCCTAGACCTATTCAATGACTTGTATTTAACAATATTTATAGTTGTTAAAGGGAAAAACAATTTCACCAATGTATTATATGTTTTACTGTTCAGCTTTCCTTAGACAGTCTTTCTCTCAAAATACTGTAAATGTGTTTTATTTTTAAGCTACTGATATTAATTGCTCATACCACTTCTAGACTACACCTACACTAATAAAATAAGCAGTGCCAGGAAACATTCCCAGACCATGAAATTGAATCATTTATTGTATTAAATGTCTAGAATTATTCCTGGTTTGGCTCAGACCAATTAGCGTTGTCCTAGGTAACACTTGTGCATAATATGGGAGTCTGCATAGGACACATACACAAATTAATGTTATCTTTTGGATGCTAAAATAACCTAATTGTATACATGCAAGCCATTTCATGCCTATTGACCTCAGTGACAGGGCACTCTGAAACCGTATATATACATAAGTCTATGGGACCTGGCGAGATGCATCAAAGAGTCCTGAGGGGAACTGGCTAATGTAGTTGCCAAGCCACTCTCCATGACATTTGAAAAGTCATGGCAGTCAGGTGAAGTCCCTAGTGACTGGGAAAAGGGAAACATTGCACCCATTTTTTAAAAGGGTAGAAAGGAGGACCCTGGGAACCACCAACCTGTCAGCCTCACCTCTATGCCTGGGAAGATCATGGAACAGATCCTCCTAGAAGCTATGCTAAGGCACATGGAGGACAGGAAGGTGATCCGAGACAGCTAGCATGGCTTCACCAAGGATAAGTCCTGCCTGATCAACCTAGTGGCCTTCTATGATAGAGTGACTATGTCAGAGGTCAAGGGAAGAGCTATGGATGTCATCTATCTGGAATTCTGTAAGGCCTTTGACACAGTCCCCCACAACATCCTTCTCTCTAAATTGCATAAATATGAGTCTGATGGGTGGACTGTTCAGTGGATGAGGAATTGGTTGGATGGTTGCATCCAGAGGGTAGTGATAAACAGCTCAATGTCCTCATAGAGATCGGTGACAAGTGGTGTCCCTCAGGGGTCCATACTGGGACCAGTACTTCATCAAAGACATAGACAGTGGGATTGAGTGCACCCTCAGCAAGTTTGCAGATGACACCAATCTGAGTGTTGTGGTACCAATACAGGCTGGGGCATGAAGGGATTGAGAGCAGCCCTGCCAAGAAGGACTTGGGGGTACTGGGGAATGAAAAGCTGAACATGAGCAGGTAATGTGTGCTTGCAGCACAGAAAGCCAACTGCATCCTGGGCTGCATCAAAAGCAGTGTGGTCAGCAGGTCAAGGGAGGGGATTCTCACCCTCTACTCCGCTCTCGTGAGACCCCACCTGGAGTACTGTGTGAAGGTCTGGGGCCCCCAACATAAGAAAGACATGGACCTGCTCAAGTGGGTCCAGAGGAGGGTCTTGAAGATGATCAGGGGCCTGGAGCATCTCCCTGTGAAGACAGGCTGAGATAATTGGAGTTGTTCAGCCTGGAGAAGAGAAAGCTGCTGTGAGACCTTATTACGGCCTTTCAGTACTTACAGGGGGCCTACAGGAAAGGTGGAGAGGGACTTTATCAGAGAGTGTAGTGATAGGATGAGTGATAAAAATTTTAAACTGAGAACGGATTTTAGATTAGACATAAGGAAGAAATTCTTTACTAGGGAGCTTATAAGAAAGATGGGGACAAACTTTTAGCAGGGCCTGTTGCAAAAAGACAAGGGGTCATGGTTTAAAACTAAAAGAATATAGATTTAGACTAGATATAAGGAAGAATTTTTTTACAATGAGGGTGGTGAAACCCTGGAACAAGTTGCCCAGAGAGGTGGTAGATGTCCCATGCCAAGGTCAGTCTGGACGGGGCTCTGAGCAACCAGATCTAGTTGAAGATGTCCCTGCTCACTGCAGGGAGGTTGAGTAGATGACCTTTAAAGGTGTCTTCCAACCCAACATATTCTATGATTCTATATTTAACTTAGAAGCATAGATACAGTGCTGGTGCTTTCTAACATAGATAATTTCTAAAGGGCCTCATAAAGAAACTAACAAAGAATAAGAGAATCCAAAGTTTTGTTTCCCATTCCTTTTTCTTTCCCTGTACAATATCTGCAAACTTAAATCACTGAATGGGTTAGTATAAATTTGGGACTCTTAGAAGTTTTCTTTACAGAAAGAAAAATATTAAGAATATGGTCCTGAAGAGGTAAAAATAAGAATTTTATACTATTGAAAATCAAGAATCACATCTATGGATGAGTGCTACAGACATGGCTTTCAACTTTGAAGATGCTGTGAATGTTTTATATCTGAAATGATAGCATTTCTGTGTACTGACAAATTACCTCATGGCTAGTGGTGCTGGTGGCTGTCTCTGAGCACTGATATGACTTCATTCTCAATTAATGTGCAGATGGACAGAGTGATTAAAATAGACCATTGAGGGGCAGGGAAAATAAACAAACAAAAATAGTACTCTTTAAACATTTACAAAGTAATTTTCTCTAAGACATATATCCAAATGCCTGAAAAGTTTTGTGATAGAAGAAATTTTTAATTTTGTTTGTTTTGGCCAACCTGCATCTCCTGCCTATATATACACCCAGTTTATGTAACTATATTCTACCTCCCTACTTTCCCATCTGCACTATTCTTTAAAAATTCTTCCCCTAAACTATTGTGTAGGATTTATGTGTTCGGTTAAACAGCTGCCAAGTTTTGCTCCATAGGCGGCTGCACTTCAGTGGTGGATTAAATGCTTCTTGTAAAGTTTGTAAAGCATTTTGGGCTCTTTGCAGATGGAAGAACTGACTAAATCAGTGATACGCAACTTGTGCTTCTAGAGCTGCACGTGGCTTTTTTTGGAAGGCACATATCTGATAGGAGCTGTTTTGACTTCTTCCTGTGAGGGAACAGGCAGGGTGTTTAGCTGTTCCCTTCCATCTCTCCAAGCAACCAGGAAAGTTGGCTTACGCAGTTATTTCTCTGTACTTATATGCTCAGTAGGATTCTGTACATGGCATTTGATAAAATATGTTTCAGAGCCATGTATGTTCAGGAAAAGATATATGTGAGATTTAACAAGGTAACGGAGAACGGAATGTGTATCCTATCGTATGTTTTATCAAAATTATGATCTCAATATATGGACTGAAGTAATAATGCAGACTATGAAATTGCAGGAGACTATGACATCATCAAAACAACATTATGATTTCACAAGAAAGCTGAAGTTGGAGGAAATCAAAACTGAGCTGTTTCCTCAGTCTACTATTACAGAGAGCCAGAACACAATGAGTGAGCATGATGAATGAGCAGTGCAACTAACACTTTTAACAGGGAAGCTATCTTTCTTATGCCTCTGACCTATTCACTGAGCAGCTGGCAAATGGCTCTAGTAAAGTCATCCTGTTCTTTTTTCCAACCAAAAAATCTATTGTGTATGCAGTCTTTCTAATGGATAGCAGAGATATGTCACTCATATCAATCGGTCTTCTGTATCTCTATGTTTTATTCAGCTCCTGAGTATTATGCTAAAATGCACTCTGATATTCATCAAGTTTTCAAACACTCCATAACAGCAACTGAAAGTGAAAAATAGCCCCGGAGTCATTACTGCTTTCCTCAATGACCTGGGAGGGGCTGATTGGCATAGTGTGACTGTGGAACTAGGACAGAATTAGGAGACATGCTTGGGAGTGTGGAGGAACCTGTAGCATCAGTCTGAAAGTGTTTTATACTGGCTAAAGTAAAGGTAAGCAAATGTTTGTGTGGCTGTGCCATCTTTTACGTATTTCTTTTTAATTGGCAGAAATACCCAGAAGTGCGTATGGTAAGGATATTCCCTTCTGTTATAATTCTTAGACTCTTCCTTCCATCACTGCATAAGCAAATTTAATAGCTTGTTACCATCATCAAGACTACTACTTCAGCTAAGGAGAGCACTGTACTGCCTTTCAACTGACGGAATGGCTGACGTATCATAGATTTAAAATTATAGAAAATAATCTTTTAAGTGATAATTTTGTTTAATCTTAGTATAAACTGGCCAGGATAACTCTGAAAAATAAACAAATACAGAACAGCAGTACATCAAAGAAACAAACAAACAAAACTGAAGTCTGAAAGAATAAGTCTAAAATTGCCAAACTCTCACTGGAATGCAATGGTAGCCCTGAAAATTGCAGCCCCTATGGCTAAGCATTTCAATGGAGACATCCTTGCTGTTTTTATTCATTGGTACTGTAGCAATGCCTAAGGAACAACTAGGAATATGCAACATTGTTGCAAAGACTCACTGAAATCACTATAAAAAGTCACTGCTCTGAAGAACACACGATCCAACAAGACAAGATTGAAAAGGAAAAACAAAAGAGATATAATATGCAATAAGAATGAACATCCCCATTTCCTGATTCTCTTTTTTATTTTTTCCCATGAAGTAGTCTCATGCAGGCTTCTTTTTCATTTGTTTTCATCTTACTCAGTCAACGAGTGGTGGGCTCAGCACATAATTTCAATAAAATGTCCTTCCAGGCAGAAAATCATCCATTAACAATATTTTGACTATGGAAGAAAAAGAAATATTTGATCTTCTCATCAGCATAATGATAATATATCTCATTTGCAGAGTGTAACTGTATATTATTTCCAGAAAGATCGTAGGCTGCTCTGCAAATGAGTATTTCTATTCCACAGACACTATCTTACATTTGGAGAAGCTGAATTTCACTCCTGTTCACTAAGCTTATGAAAAGCCTGTTCATTACTAAGCCTGAAAATAGGTTTACGCAAGGCTTACAAAGTGAGTAAGCTTTGTGTGGGTCTCGCTGTACAAGGAAAAACATTTCATCCAAACTGCAGATAGAAGCAGAATAAAAAGAGGTAGAAACAGGCTTATTCTTGATAATCACCTGCTAAAGATGTCATCAAAATAGTAACTTAACTAGTTCCGTTTCATTATAATAATGTTCAGGATGGCTATTTAAAAATGAACTCATAATAGATTGCTGCCATTACACTTGCAGAACATTTTGAAACATGGCCTTAATGACTAAGAGAAACATCTGAGAAGAGTTTCTGTTCTGTTTGAGTGTATGTGTCTCTGTGTGTGAGTGCAGCCGGATGCATTTGCATCACATATAAAGGCGTATTAGAACTGTTTCAGAATTTTTCTGTCAGAATGATTTGCTAATGAAAAATGCCACTTTTACACAGTAATAACAAGGCATATTCTGTTAGAAAGCCGTAACTTTTGCTACATACAAAGAGAAAGTGAAATTAATTAGAACCTGCAGAAAGAAAGCATGCACATAATTTCTTTCAAAACAAAATCTGGGAAAAAAATTCTTTCAGAAAAACCTGTGATTTTTTTTTTTCATTCTGATTCAGATTTTTTAATGATTATTCCTTCCTGTAAGAAACATCCATTGACTACCATATCATTTATATGTATATCATCTTGATAGTAAGCTTGCAGTAAATCTCCAAGCTTATATATATATATATATTTGCATACGTCAGTTGATTTCTCTCTTTTTTTTTCTTTTTTTATACTGTTTTAGGTTTTGAATTTTTCCATTGTAACTTGCTCAGAAGAATAACTGTACTGGGTCAGGCCAAAGGTCCTACCCAGCTCAGTATTCTGTCTCCAGCAGTGGTCATAAGTGATACACCATTAGTGTACCAGTAGAAAAAATCCTGTTAAGATTGTTTGCTTCGGGTGATAAGAGTCATGGAAGGCCATATCTTTTATTATGTAGATACTTCTCACTATTTTTTTTTTGTTTTTCTTTAAAAAAAATATACGTTGTAAAACCAGCTGCTTATTCCTATTATAGAAAAAGTTATATTTCTGTGAGGTGTCATGGCTAGTTACTCTAGTGTTGTGCTGCAGACATTTCTTTATTTTCTTCTTTCTTAGAAAAGCATTAGCAAAAATAGTGAGAGGTAAATATCTGAGTGCAGCCAGTGATGGTTAGTTGGGACACAGTTTACATGAAAATTCCTGCTTAACACTGTGACAGCATTTCCGAATGAAAATATTATTTCCTTCCTTTATTCATTCATTTGTCTCTGTCTTGGGGTGTGAGGCTTTTTTTTCTTTTAAGTTGATGTTATTTAGGGATAAAAATATCAGAACAGTTAGCTTTACTGGAGAGTCGGGCAAGAAGCAGCATGCCATTTTTTAGAGTTACTATTTTTACAATTATGACTAGATAGATCATCAGATGTCATGTTGAAGAGTTTCTTACATACATCTAAAATAGATGAATAAAGTACTATTGATAGGTATTCCACATAGATTCTGTAAGGAAAACTGAGATGGATGTTTATTTTTATCTATGGCCTACAATATAGAATGGCATAAATGACCGTTAAATGTCATTTAACATGTTAAATTGCTGCATTTAACGTAAGATGACCAATATGTGTACCAAAAAAATAATTATTATTGATTAATGATTGTATTTATCTTTTTGACCCAAATGTTATTCAGGAGATCTTAAATGAAATGTTTTGTTTGCAGTAACTACTGCTTTATTTTAAAATATGAGATATGGAGGATGCTCTATTGTAAACTAGGAAACTTCATTCTGCCCACTGTGAGTTATGACTGCATATCAAATTTTAATGAAAAAGGATAAATAAATTGTCTCACAGTTCACCATCATCAACTATATCACTCAGTTCATCCCATATAATATGTAATAAACTGAATGCTTCAATTTTTGCTTTATGTGACCATTTACAACCAGTACTATTGCTTGAGAAATTGTCATCCTGCAGTAGTTCACATAACCAGTGAGTAGACTAAGGTTCCATGGTGTACATCTTGACTGAAGAACACATGCTTTTTAAAAATCTTTAATAAAAGCTAAGACTGGCAAAAAGCTGAGATATATCAATTAAAGTATATTAAAAGTAATATATGACCATAATCCTCATCTCTGGTCTTGGGATCTTCAGGATTTAAATTTCAAAAAGAAAAAAATAAGAAAATTTAAAAAACAACAGCAAAAGAGAAACCAGTAAAATAGTTTATGCAATGGTTGCTCTATTCATTCACTGTGTTGCCCAATTAATTCTTCTATTCACTATTAATGTCCTTACCCTTTTAAGAAGAGAGATCTAACATATAAAAACACGCTGTAGAAACAGTCTGAGCATCTATTTCATTTAGAAACCTCCTGGACGTTTGCTGGTAAATTCCAAAGAAATTAGAGAAAGAAAACCAACAAAGCAGTTGGGAGGCTAAGCTAATTTTAAAAGCTCTGATTGTGGCAGGAAGAATTTTTTGAAGAAATCTTTATTTTCAACCTTCTTTATATTCATCATGCCATTGTACACTGTTCATCTGTGTTTGGATACAAAAAGAAATGTCACAGTACAGTTAGTAGTCATTAAAAAGCTGAGGTAAATTTACTTCTCTGATATCTACAGCCCAGATAATGAAAGTGAGGAGCACCAGAAGTCTCAGTGAAGTTTACTGGATTGACTTAAATATCCTTTTCCCTAAAGAGGACTTTCAAGTAGTTTTCTTAATAATCTCATATCTAGTGCTACGAAAGAGACCTACCACAATTCTTATTTAATGATGACATGAAAAATTATTTCTCCCAGAAAGAAACATATATTAAACAGACCTGCTTTGCAGGGATTTTTTTTCCCTACTCTTGTTAGAGATTTCTATGGGAACAAGAATGATCATGGTCTAGGTCCTTCCACTTTGGAAAGTCTGTGCAGGACTAGGCAGAAGGAACATTCCAGGAGGAACCTGTGATGAGATGGCAGAACAGTTCTTGATTTTTTTTATTTCCCCAAGAGCAGCTCTTTGTCACTATTTGATACAAATAAAGGCTGAAGATGCCATGAGTAAGTCAAAACCCCATGTACTATATGGAATCCTGAGCCATTAGCAATTTTTCTTAACAAACCATGAATGCCTTCTGCTTTAGAATCATTCCCAAGAGGAATATTCATTGTAGTTCAATTCTGAAAAGATATTTTTACATTGTGGATGCTGATGCAAAAAGGAAAGGTGCAGAATAGAATGTATTTAAAGATCTTTCCTTAATGTGACTGATGTACTGTACATGAAAGTTAAGGGGTTTTTAACATTCTTTGGTGAGTACCAGATTCCCCACACAGAGTATGAAGATTCCATGATCCAGAGATCTGAAAGTTTGGGGGGGGGGGGGGGGGGTTGCATTTATTTCAAAACAAGGACACTAATTCAATTTTTAAAACAAATTAATTCTTAGGATCAGATATCCACCTTTAGACTGTCTCCTAAAGAAGTGAGACTTATGCAGTATTACTTAAACCTCTCTGTGTATGTGTGCATCTATTATCTCAATACTTTTTGTATCTGCTGGCCAATTTTAAGCAAACTTGACAGCTGGGTACCTGTGAATTCCCTTTGTTATTGTCCTCACTGAGGAGGAGTCTGAATCTTGAGATTAGTCTTTATTAGATACCAGAGAGGCCATGCCAGCATGTACTACCATGATTCTCCACACTAGGAAAAATACAGTGAAAGCTTTCACATAATAAAAGCATGAGACTCCAAAGCTTGAGATGTGGAGACTAGCATTTATCAGCTCTGCTGCTTATGTTGCTATGCATAACATGCTTATTATGGATTTCCTTAATTTTGATGACTTTTTGATGTTTCAAAATATTTCTCAGAACTATGTGTCTAAATACTGATAATACTCAAGTGAACACACTGCTTACTGAAGCTAATGGGAGATAAATGTTGTCTGATCCTCTTAATGTAGAAATGTTTCTTCCTTTTTATTAGTGATTCCATAATATTGAAATGACTTGTACCTAGATGAAAGAAAATCCATTGTGATAGATCATGTTTCTACATTCATGAACTGCATGTCAACAGCTCACAATTTTCTTAAATGTGTTCATTATTCTAAATCACATACCAGATCAATTTGCTGAATAATACTTGTTTCTTAGATTGTTCAAGAAGAGTAAGTTGCAAAAGTTTGTATGTAAAATTGAGCTATGCTGAACGAAGTTCTATCTGTGGTTTTAATACCACAGCTACAAATACTGAAAGATCACTTCCCTAGGCTGTTCTTCCATGCTAGCTTAAAATATGGTGTTTCCAAAAACATTCTCAACAGTCAGTTCATTTATTAGTGTACTAGGAAAATGTAACTGAAAAGGGTTGTGAAGTCCATCTGGTTGCTCCATAGTCTCATTGACTATACTTATCTTGAGGTTTTCTTCTGCTCCAGCACTAGCTTTTAAAATTCCAGTAACTCAGGTGGCTAACCATATGTGTTCTTAATGAGGCAGAGAGTTAATTACCCATCTAATTTCTTTTAAAAATTCCCTTGCTTTCAGTGAAGAAGCTTCTTTGAAACAATTCTATCTCCTTGCATGTCCTGTAAATCTTTATTTGTGATGGATATTTGGTGCTGAACATTTCTGAGACTGACATACAGGAATTGGCAGGATGTATTTGTGCATTATCCTTCAGAGGTTTCAATGACTTGCACTGAAAACTTTCATGACCCTATAGCAACAGAGAAACTGTTACCCAGAGCAACTCATTATCCAAAGAAAAATTGCAAAGTAGTCCAGTAAAGAGCAAACATAGTTTTCAGTAGATTTTCAGTTTCACTTAAAAAGATCTTGAAAGCATTTTCTTCTAGTGACACCCTTTCTGTACTACTTCATGGAAGCAGTCTAAAAGTTGACTTCAAAGGATTTTCTTTAAACACGAGAGCACTGAGTTTCCTGGAGTCTCCTGGGACAGATTTCAAATGTTTAAATGAAGGCAATCAAAAATTTAGCATCCCAATCTGGGCCAGTCATTCTTATATCTGCTATCATCAATAGAATGAAGTAACTGCTTCCAGAAAATGAGTTATCTGATGTGTCTTAGACACTATTTTCTGATAACTGAGTCACTTTTCAGAAGGGCATCTTTCCCACAACTGACTATAAAGGGCATTTTAGGTAACTTGCATAGTCTTCCAGGTCTAACTCCTGGGCAGCTAAACTTTGGTAAAATAAATGTTATTGCTCACATGCAAGTATTTTCAAGATTTTGGAATTATTTCTCTTCTATCTCCGATTTCTGGCACTATCAAGGGAGAGAGAGATAACAGATCTTAACAAGAGTAATAATAATAATAGTAATAGTAATAGTAATAATAATAATAGATATGCAGCCTTAAGAAAAATGAAATAATATTCCTAGTATTAGTCACAATCACTATTAAGGGTCATATTGCAGGACTTAATAAGACAATAAGCTAGTAGCCAATGTTCTGCATAAATAATGAGCCAAATCAAAATCAGTCATGCATCTAATTGGGACATTTGTACTACACTGCTTGAGGCATAGAATACTTTTCTATGCTAGATATGTGCTTGCAAAATTAATCAGATAATCAACTCTCAGTCTCATCTCCATTTTCTGAAACTCTTTGTGGCACTAGATATGGGTGAGATACTATTTCTGCTGACGGTGGTCTTTAACAGGCTTTTAAAAAAAAAGAAGATCGCTATGTCATTCAGGACAATAAATAGCCATAAGGGGGACTTTGTGAGTATTATTACTCTAAAAGTATCTAAGGCTGTGGGGAAAGACCAGACCAGTGACCCAGGTTCTCTTTCTAGCTCTTCAGATACCCTGATGGTTGACCATAGCCATATTTTTGCCCCTTTTTGTGCCTCAATCTCTTCCTTTCTAAAAAAACGTAATGATAAAGTATTTCTTTCCATATTACTTTGAGATCTGCTAACATAAGACCAAGAGATTGTTTTCAAAATATAGCTTACATTGATAACTCAATGAATTATTAGAAAAGTCTAGGAATGGGACTAAAATCCTGTCAGCACCAAGCTCCAGAGCTGGTTAAGGCAAAATAATGTAAACAGTACCAAAAAAGTAAGTTAGAGTGTTTTAGGAAGATTAGATAGTAATTATCATCCTTAAGATAACAATCCACTGTCAGGAAAGAAATTATTTCCACATCTCATGCCTGAGATGGCCAGAGGCCCAAATAAGCCCCCAACTCACCTGTGGTCACCTGTTATTCAGTGGCTCTTTTCCATGCTGCCTTCTCTCCCAGGGGCACCATTGACAGAAAGGAGATGTGGATGCATCACTTAGCAGAAGAGCACCCTGAGGCTTTTTGGACTGTATTGCAGCTCCTGTGGCAAGGACATATTTGATGACTTGCAGAGGACCCTTTCAGGGGTCAACAGGACCTGGTCATAAGATGGGAAATGAACAGGAAGTACATGATGGGCAAAAAAGCCTGTTGATAATGCAACAAGCAAAAGGACAAACACATGAGAGAAGGAACAATGTGTATTCCTCAAGTCTTATGGTAAGGTCTATGCAGCTGTACAAGCTCTACTGTCCTAAACTACAAAAACATGGTAGCACAGAAGACCTTTTATACAGTCTTTATCGTAATATTCATATCTATGTTTATCATAGAAACAGAAAGGATTCTTTTTGTTCGAAGAACTGCATATCAAGACTCACTAAAGAAGCAAAGATACTCAAGAGAACTGGTTTCTGAACATGAACTTGCATTGGCTATGTCTAAGTTAGTCATTAGTTATTTCATTTTGTTTAGCCTGATAGTGATAGTACATAAGAAAGAGCTCTGAATAAGTATCAGTTTGCTGTAGTGCTAATGAGAACTCTGGGGGAAGGTTTTCCGCCAAGTATATCTTAACCCCATTGAAATGAAAAAGTAGACAGTCTTTCAAAGTGGCTGATTTGGTGCTTGATTATGTTGGAGAATTTAGCAGATCTCTCTCTAAATTATACAAACTTTTAACAGAAAAAGAAAATCATGAGACCCAGTTACATGTCCTTTCCTGGTATAGGCTTAGTGTGCTTACACTAGCCCTATCTTTCAGTAAAGCTCTAATAATTCCCCGTGCATATGCTTTCATCCCCAGAAGAGGTATAAACACATCTTAGTAAGGGCCATCACCAAGGTTTTTATAGTTAAGATCAAAATGAACATAACAATCTGTAACCTACACCTTAATTCACATTGCTGTTGCCTGAAACTGCTTCTGAGGTTTTAGAAAAGTTTGATTAACTTTCTCAAGTTTGCTATTTTTCATGCCTGTCTGCCTCCTTAGTAGAGCAGATAAATCTCTACAATGGAAAACTGACATATTACAAGAGACTATTCTTGCTGTGTTTCTGATTTGCCTGGCATGACTATAACTCAGTCATGTTTAAATGCCAGTTTGTAACTCGTTTAAAGTAGTGGCTTGGGGAAATCAGGCTGTCCACAAAATTCTCTTACATTATATGCAGCCACAGGCAATTAAAGCTGAGGTCAACCTAGAGAGAAAAACAAAATATCCCCAAGAGCACATTACTTGCTCAATAGACTTGCCCCTGGACCAAGACAGGTTGGGGAACACCTGGTTTTAAAGTAATGCTTTGGCAAAACACCCTGTTTTGACAAAACACCCTGGTTTGGATGCTTACGAGAATCAAAATTTTAAAAGTCTCAGTTTCATCCAGCTCAGCTATGATCTGTCTTGAAATAACATTAACTGAATTCAAAAGAGATATAACAAAAACGTGATGGGGATCCAGCAATTGCAAAATTAGATTTGCATTAAGCTAGAAAACTTTAAATGAGGTGATTATTTCCCACCAAAGTTTTTGGCTTTATTTTATCAAACCTGATATGTTTTGAGTATAAGAGATCAGAACTGGGTAGTTAACAAAGGTTTTCCTTTTCTGGATATGAAAAAATATTTTTTACAGGTATAAATCCATCAGAGAGAATATCTGTGGTAAAAAAAACATGAAAAAACTTAGAGAATTGAAATAAAATTGACAGACCAGAGAAGCATGTTAATTCAGTTGCATTTCCTAACAGAAGATCTAGAACTAAATAACTTCCATAAATTTGATGAATTTATTAGGGTCATGCCTATGATTAATTTGGCTCTTAGCTGGTAAATCCAGGCTGAAGAGAAAAGTCTGTCTAGAAGCAGTTAATCAAGTGTTTAGGATCAACAGAAGCAGCTTGCCTGAAGGGTGCAACTTTTAATGTTAAAACATTTTGGTCTTTGCTACTAAAATTTATTCTGGAGACCTCAAAATAAGTCTCAGAAGTGACTCAAGTCAGAGAAAGAAACTGTGAAAGGTTGATGTACCTCTTTGTTTAAATTCTCTTTGTCAGACACTACTCTTCTTGGGTTTGACTGTCGCCTAACACAAATTTTATAGAAGTGTATTTTCACTGATTTCATTGTTGCTCCAAGTTGCTCTTTAAATTGTGTAAGATCAGAATTAAATGATATTCAAAGTTTCAACAGTACTGTACACCTGTACTACTCATAAATAAATACTAAAATATCCAAGACATAATGGTGTATACCAGTTTATAACCATCGCTGTAGAATTCAAGAGTATAGCAGCGTTTTTCATTTTTCTGATGCTATCACCACCTTTATGTTGAGAACAAGAAAGTTTCTATTGCTGTGTTAAATCTTCAGATGCTTCAGTTTGAATTTCAAGTACATATTGGAACTGGTACTCTTGTACTTAGTGAATATGGTTTTCTTCCTTTCTCCTTATCTAACCATAACTGTTATATCCAGAAGTCTATATTCACAGAGCTGGTTTTGTTCTAAGCTTTATAAATGATAAGTTTTATCTCAGATGATCAGAGTTTTTTAACAAGTTCTATAATAATATCTGAAGTAAATCCAACACCAATGACACTTCGGGAGATTAAAAAATAATAAACAATGGCACCTGAAGCCTTGGTCAGTTCTGTTTCTTGCTACAGACCCCTACATTTTCCCAAAAAGTTTACACACTGTTGGAGACAAGTAGTGAATGTGACTAATGAACAAAGTGAATGCAGGGTAACAATGGAAGTATTTTGGTTAGCATAATAAGTATGCATAATTTAGCGGTATACTGACCATTTTATTTTGTTTTGGAAATCTCATGTAGAAACCAGATTCATTTTGTGGGAATATATATTGTTAAGACATGTTTTCCCTGTGGTTTACTGGTGGAATGGGGGAAAGTATAAAAGTGTTTGAATGATAATTGTATTAAAGGATAGTAATGGCTGATGTCTTTTGGAAAGCATGGAAAGGTCTGTCCCTCTCCACAAAAAACCCTGAGATAAAAAAGAGAGAGGTAAGGTAAGCCTGGAAGGCCTTTAAATTGAAAATAGTTTGTGAGGGATGGCATGGGAAGGTGTTCATTACTAGTGCAGAACCCCTGAAGGGGTGATAAAAGGCTCAAACCAGACATCCAGGACCCTGATCTTCTATGTCTGAAACAGAGACAGTGACTTACCAGATTAGAAAAAGAATTTGCAATGCTTTCAACATAACATTATGTAAGGAGGTGGGGATAGATGACACTTTTATCTGCATAAATAAAAAGAAAGGCATAGGTCTGTGTTGTCCAGGAAGGAGAAAGAAAAATAAAAATCTGCTAGTTTCAATCTTGAATGTGTACTGAGAATGCCACTGGGTTTGGATTAAAAATGTTAACTGTATTACAGGCTCTGTGAGCCATTTTAAGGATCATCCATCTCTTACTTTGACAAAACTGTTTTTGAGCTTAGTCTTTTAGATTTAGGATGACCTTTTGAATTCAAGGATTTGGAAAGTTCCCACAGACACTCTCTGGACAACTCTGTATTACTTTGCAAATTCTTTCATCACTAGGTCATATCTACATGACCTATGGCAACACAACTTTAACTTATGATGTCACTTATGCTTTATATTTTAAAAATGCTTACAGAAAGTCCATGCTCTTGCAATTTGATCATTGGCAGACCAAGGGGAGAGGGAGAGAGTAGTTAACTAAAACTAAACTGCATGTTAATATATTTTTTACTAAGTTTTGCTTTTAGAAAAAACAAACAAACAAACAAACAAACCCACAAACTTAAGAATCTGACAAAGTAATATATGTTTAGTTCACAAAAACATTCTTACCTTTGATCGTCAATGTGTAAGTGAAAAAAACATGCCACACAGTTACACTTCTCTTCACTTTAGAGGTCAGAGAGGGTAAGAAAACTGCTTTTTCGTTTAATTGCATATAAACATGTCCCCAGCCACTGCTTAAGCCAAAACGTACACAGAATGTTAAACTACTGCATGTGAAGTTAGCAGAAAATTAATATTTCATGAAAATCCTGCATTAACCCCTTGATCCTGACCTTCAGGTTTAATGGAGAACTGGAACAAAGATGTAGACCAAAGGCTTCAGTGCTGCAATAACAACAAAGAACACTACTTCTAGAGTTCATCCCTTTCCTCTCTGTTCAAAATATCCATGAAGTTTTAACACAGCTCTACGTATTTCTTCCTGGCTCCAAAATTCTGACTGTTCCCACACAGTGGCTTTCATTTACCCATTTCATTTACCTATTTACCTTGCATCTTAAAGAAGTATAAATGTCAGAAAGGTCAGAATTATTTCCTGGTTTTCATCTCTCTGCTAGGCTTTGGTCAGCAGTTCTACATAGTCATAGGTCTGAAGATATGGACACATGTCTTTGTCAGTCTTGGCCTGGGTGTCCTGGGACATCATCTTTCCCTGTGACACTACGATATCGAGCACTGCTCATCGGTATTCCCTATGACTAGCAAGTTATTTTGTTGAACACACTAATCTCTCACTTAGAGCCATTCATCAGAATTTGCTGCTCTTGGAGGCATACTTCAGTGACAGGGCACATGTCCATCCACCAGCTGAGTTGTCATGGTCGTGATTTAGGACAGCCCTATGAGTGTCCAGGAGCTGTAGCTATGGTGTGAGCCAGACAGAAGATGATGCAGGTAGCGACATTGGACCTGAAGAAGGGTGCTTATGGCTAGAGACCAAGCTTAGCAGTAGGAAGAGCCTTTCAAAGAGCAGATGATGGATCTTGTTGATTCCCATTTCTCACAACAAACCTAAAGGCCAGAGAAGGTCAAAACCAATGTGTGGCAGTTTCAGTGCTTGCCCAGGTTTCCTTGCAGAATGTATTTACCACAGTACTCCTCAGAAACTTTTCCTGTTCCAATGGGACTCTTCTTCTTCTCTTAGTATTTTATATGTTACCTGATCCCTGACTCTCCAGATAAGCTAAAAGGAAGAAGGCATGGTAACTCCCACATTTTGCCCAGCACTTGGCATTCATAATGATGCTGTCCTCAGTAAAGAAAAAATGGATCAGACCATTTGTCTTTTCCATATGCCTATTGTTGTTAGGACCCCCTTTGACTCTAAAACTGGCACTTAGATACAGAATTGATATTGTAAATCTACCACTAAAATAACTTAAACACCTGAACTTTCAAAATAAATTAATCAATCAATCACTAGCCCTGCTGCGGGTACAGAAATCCTCTGGAATGGGAGGAAATATAGATTGACGATGTGTTGTCTGCTTCAGTCTGTCAGGAATCAGTAGTTCCAAGAATCACAGCTTTCCCTTTTACTATCACAGACATTATTTCTGAAACTTCATGACACCAAATTTAAACATTAACTATGTCTCTGTTCAACATTTTAGTACACTCACAAAGTCTGAGTGCCCAGTCACGGTCATTACAGGCACTGCAACAGGAAGCACTCAGGTGTTTAACACTGCTAGAGGGTACCCAGGTGCAGAACACAGAACTGAGAGACGTTCTCCATCTTGATGCAGAAATCTTTCCAGGTTATATTATTGTAGTTAAGCCATCCTTTCACAAATCTTCCTTTGAAGAATTCAAACCATTATATTGCTAATGTAAATGACAAAACAGATATGGAACTTGCTTATACCTTCAATCTCCACAGTAGAGCATGTTTCAATTAAAAGTAAAATTATTACATTCTTTAGTTTGTGCAATTTTTTGATAGAATAGTACATTTATATGTTAATTTTACTAAGATCAACTTTATTTATCTACAGGAAGCTATTCCAAGATTGTTGTACATTTTTTTTGCTTCTGAAATGTTATCACATTTAATTGCCTGATCTTATTTGGGTTGCAATCATAGTCATTAATTAGCAGGAAGGTGAGGGACAGCATCATATCTAACTATCTGTTATGGCTGCTTTAATGAGGAAAATACCTGCCATCATTTTAAAGGCATCCTGTATACTTCACAAATACAGCTTGCTGTAGCATTCTCATTTAGACTGTGAACATCAAAGGAAATTGATGTCAGGTGTGAACAGAAGCTGTTGAATATATCTGTTGAGGAAGCTGAGTGGTATGTCTGGATGGGAGAGATGAAGGGCAGCTTAAAACATTAACAAAACTACAGGTAATTAGTGTAAACTTTCAAGGGTAAGGTATGCTTGAGGAATAAAAATGTTGTTTATAGCTATTCCCTGTAGTGCCTCTATCGCTAAGGGTCTGTCAATGTTTTCATTTATAAAGCTCTATTTTTATAGGAATGTGCACTAGTAATAAAATGTGCTCGGGGCTAGAAGTTGACAATTTAAAGAAAAATAAATTGTTTTTGTTGTTTTGGTGGGGTTTTTTAAATTATATGAGTACCTGAATAATAGAAGTTTATCTGTTTTGAATGTTTTTTGTATAATTCAGCTGTTGGTTTAAAATCAAATTAATGAAATTCGGCAAGCAATTAGTTCTTAGTGTGGACTAATCAGTGTTGGAATTCTTGGGGAAAAATAAATAAAACAAGATTATTTAGTGTTTCACAGGCAAAATTATACCTTTCGGAGGGAATCATAAAGAATTCAATGCATCTTCAGAATACGTTGAATGAATATTTTCATTCCAAGGAAAGTGTTACAGTACATTACCTGAAAAACAAGCTTTAAGAAGTGCCAAAATATAAACAAGTGTGGTCAGTTATAAAGTTTACTGTGCACTACCAGGCTTGCTGACTGGTTGCTAAAGATGTTGTCATATCTCGTCTCAATAATTCCTAATAAGTAGAATATAGTAGGAACCTTCTTGGGCTATTGATATCCTCAGGCTCCTACATGTTTAAGAGACACAAAGTAATTTCCTAGGGGGAAAAAAAAAATATTGCCTTTCGACTCTTACCATGTAATTATAGCTGAATATTGTTTCGCTGTAATGTCATATTGGACTCTCTGTACTGTAAGGAACACCTCTTTTTCCTCATTGCATTACAACAGAGTAGTGAAAAAACAGTTGCACATTTGTGAAAGGGATTCTTTCAGATGGAAAATTGAGGGCCAAATGTGCTATGGGACATGAGTGCATATCTAGAATAGTACTTGCTGTTCATCAGGTTTCTTCACCTTTCAAGATCTCTGATTGCTTTAGGAGAGAAGTCAAGTATCATTAACATATTATCAGATGAGGGAACTGAAGGTAAGTATCAGTTGGCTCAAATGCTTCTCAGCAGAGCAATGCTAGCAAGGGACTGGAAGTCAAGTCTCCTTGAGTACCATCCTAGTGCTTTACCCACTGTAAGAATATGCCTCTGCTATCTGTTAAAGTCTTGGAAAATACTGGCCCGAATTCTATCATCTCAAGAGTTGGTATATGCTTCAAAATTAAACCCTTTACGTTTTGCAAATATTCTATCAAATCCCTAAAATACAACCTGGATAAAAATGTCTCTTTGTTTTAATAGTGGAATCCATTGTTTCATCCATATATATATATATATGGTGTGTTCCTTACTCCTCAAAGATCACAGTTTCAAACTCACAGTTCATCAGCACTGCGGAAGAAGTAACACCATAGTCACAAATACTTGCTGCAGCAGCTTTTGATAAGAGATGACTTTTTAACATTAGAAAGTTCATCTATTTTGAAGTATGTCCTTCTTAACAGTAAGACCAGGATTTAAGTTTTGTGATGATTACTACAGTTGTAATTTCTGTGGGAACACATTAGTACTTTCCTGCTACTCAACCAGTTCCTCAAACTGCAATCATGAATCTGAGTGTGTATGCCCAAAAGGCAGGATCATGGTCATCTAACCCAATCACCTGCATAGACACTAGAAAATATCCTAAACTCGATTCTTTGTTTTTAGAAACATCCAAACACAAGACGCCATTTTCTCTGTGTAATGTTGTGATTTTTCAGGAGAGAGAGTGAAATTGTCCTTATCACATTACACCTCATGAGCCCTGACAAGGCCCGAGTCAGTGTAACTAAGATCCCTTCGTCTAACTAGAGGTGTTTGTGTCAGGGAAACTGAGTGGGAATTACCAATCTGGATTCTGATACTAATTTTATAATAAAGCCAGTCTGTGAATCAAGACCTTCTGATCTTCATCATGTTCATATATATATTAGGTTTCTTTTTTTCCTCTCAAGCTCATCACCCGCTGCCCTTATATGAAAGGGCTGAATTCTGCCCTTAGATCCCTGACTTCAATTGAATTTCAGTTTAAAAGGCTGAGGGAAAATTTGGCACAAAAGATCCCATATATTCACACTTTCTTTTTATGAGCATGAAGCTATGTTTGGGTGCAATAAACACCTGTCATCTTAAATAGTAAAGAATGTACTGCATTCTGCTTGTGTGGTTTGGTTTTTTTTAGGATAAACGTGCTTTAATTTCTAGTTAAATGCAAAGCCACAGTAGAGGAACTAACATTTTAGAAAAGACATCATAAGGTGGACTGCAAGTAAATCCAAATAAATAAAATACAAAATATTTTATGCAAAAAGACACTGCTGTTGCATTTCAGATGACCTTGAAATAGATATGACACAGCCATTTTGTTTAATAATGATATGCCTAATATTAATATGGAGATGACAAAAACTATTTTAGACAGTTCCCAATGACTGACAGGTAGTGATATCCTATGAAAAGCTTTGCTCAAGCTCTTTCACCATTTCAACAATTATTTTTTTTCTCTCAGAAGTTAAACAATAGATGAGACCTCCTAATGGCTTTCCATGTGTTCATCACAGCTACCTGCGTGAATTTGCAGTAATTAAGCAATCTGAAACACTGACTGACCCAGAGAGAAAGCTATTCCATACCGGTGGTGTCCTTGAAATGTCTTCATCATCAAGCGGTCTCTTCTCTTCATCTCAGTGAAAGCTAATGTCAGCACTACTGTGTAGCAACCCTTCCCCTAAATAGCTATTGAAATCTTATAAGAATGGGGTTTTTTTATTTAAAAAAAAAAAGGAAAAAAACAAAAAAAGATAAAAATCCCACCAGCAAAGCAGTGTGGGCAGAGAAATGGCCCTGTGAAAATGTTTCTGCTATCAGGAGGGAGGGAAAGGGGGCTTGGTGGGGATAAAAACAGTCTTTTTTTTAAGGTCAAAACTATAATTAGCATTTGAAAGGATGTGAAGATGCACTACCTCAGGGACCACAATGGCCAAATTTGTGCCATTTAATGTCAACAGCCATTGGAGTTGTGAAAAAATTAATAGAGCTTTGTGTGATTGATAACATACCTCATCTGCCATTCCAGTACAAAAATCCCACAGGTGTAGCAACAAGGAACAATGTTTAGATCACTTTTGAAAGGAAGCTGTTTGAAAGATGAACTTATGGGCTTTAATTAGCTTCTGAAATCTGTGACAACCTTCCCCACTACCACTACCAAAAAGTAAAATTGTATTGTTTAATTATTAACTGTATGAGGTGAGTTTAGTGTATCTCTTTAGTAACAGGATATTCTTTGTGGACACTGAAGGACAAGAGTGATGAGAAAAGCAGACTTTCTACAGCAATTTTTAAAGTGGAAAAACAGTAGTTTATGTGAAGGAAAGGAAGAGGGTGGATCACTGACAGTGAGGGGAGTTTAACAGTGACTTAAGGACTGAAAGGAAGCTAGGCATTCTGTAGATACCATACACTTTAACTAAGAATCAGTTTATTTTTCACTTATTGGTAGACTGCACCTTTTTTTCTACCCTATTCTGAAAAAATGTTTAAACATTTTGGCCAATATGACTTTCATAATTACACTGATTAGTTATGTTATGAACCAGAAATTAAAATTTTGCTTAAGGACACCAAGTCACAAGCCTTGTAGGGAACATATGTGTGATTCTGTCGAATTGAAAAGGAAGCCTGGTCATTAATGTAAAGTATTGATTACAAATCTGTTTCATGTTTTTGTGACACCAGTTTTTTTTTTTTATGTTTTAAGAAACAGGTTTTTTACTTGATTTAGAGTTGTATAGTGGAACAATTTTTAGGGTTTTTTTGTTCCATCAATCTTCCTTTTATTTTTTTATAAACTATAAATTATGTAACCAGTTCAATAAGTTAAGAGTCTGTCCTGTTCTTCAGTGGATAATTTGCTACATATACATTTCTAGCAACACAGCATTTTTTATCCTACTGAAAACTCTCAATGATTGACTGAAAAACAATGTATAAATACTTAGCTGAATATAAGCCATGGGACCATGACAATATTTTCATATATCTATACATATTTTCACTAAGGTTATAATCTCAGTGAAAAGATGTCCTGTGTTTAGAGTTGGGTAAGATCTAACACATCATCCCAGTATCTTACCTCAGTCTGGAGGACCACCAGACGGCAACTCATCACCACTGCAGCACTGATTTAGCAAAGGCTTCCACCATAGGTCCTAACATATTCCTCAACAATTACAACAAAACAAGTCTATCCAATCTGTAAAGAGTAGAACTAGCCACAGGAAATCACTGGGGCAAAAGGTGAACTGGTTAACAAAAAATTGAATCTTTGATGAAAAATTTAATCAAAACTTAAATGGGAACAAAAAGGGCTATCCATCAAGATCGCAAAGCTTTGACTGTAGCAGTCACCTAATGCATTAAATAAAGTGCTGAATCACTGTGAATTGCCCCGGTTATGGTAACCACTCACCAGCTTCAGTGGGGAAAATGCATCTCAGATGAAAGGAGCCACAGTTATACTGTCCCTAGATGTCATTTCTCTGCCACTGCCTCTGCCCTCTAAAAAATTGTACAGAACCAATTGAAAAGTTCTTGAAACCAAATTATTTGCTCTGAAATCAATAGTTTAATGTAGGAGGTCACGAGGCCAGATTTTCTGTTGGTATATCTCTATCACTTGAGCATTTGGCAGTAGCACACAGTATCTGACATCTTGCTCCCTGATATATTGCAGAGGCAGTAAAGACATATGAGAAATAGGTATAGATGCATAATGACTAGTAAAGACAACAAAATCTGAGACATGATATACATATAACTTAGCTAAGAAGTATCGTCATCACTTGTAACATTTTTAATAAATACATTCATTCAAGAATTTTAAGTGATAGGGAAAAGCTTCCTGAATAGTCTAATGCTGTGATAACTTAATGGGACTATCCATATCCCAGCTGATAAATGCACAGCAATTCCTGTCAAGATACTGGCACTCAGAAAAGCTGATGGACGGAATTATACTTTAAATACCACTTACCTCCGCAGGCTAACTACTGGCAAAAAGGACTGGCCTTAGAAATTGAGTAATAATGACAGCATCATAAAAAATGCATGTAATACCAAAACAACAGAGGAAAATATTTTTTGATCATTATTGTATGTACTTTAGTGGATTGCTGAATGTAATGAAATGTATTAATTTTCCTTTTGTGAAACAATGAGTCTGTAAAATATGATGTGTTGAGGCCACAGAGATTAGAACTGTATACATATCTAGTAACACTCATAACTATGACAAGGAGCCCAAACACATAATTTATACTACTGTTATAGGTAAAGAAGATAGGAAAGTCTGTAACTAAAATTGTCCCAAATTTCCCAGAGAACTTTATTTTAGGCTGATATGACTTTGTCGTTGACTTGTTTTAACACAAACCGTTTGGGCTGAAAAAACTCTTCAAAGGCAGATGTCTTCACCCCGAAATATTTTTCAAATTTCAGGTACAATGATTTGGCGACCAGATTATTTACAATATTTTTGCTAGGAAACTCTAGTACTTCCAAGCTTTCACAGAGGTGCTTGAAATTCAGCTCAGAGGAAACAAGTTGAAGGGACAGAAAAGGGTCAGATTTGTGCCTGCTTGTTAGTTTATGAAGTAGTTTTCTGAAGATTGTGTTCGTACTGAGCAGTCTTTATTCCCTCACAGCTCTTAACTGCTGAGGGACTGTGCTTGCACCCTCCACACAAGTATGTATGAATGCCCCAATGTAAGCCTTCAGCTCAGGGTGAGATTTCTCCATCAAATTTCTTTCCAAGCAAAATAGTACTTGCTGCAATGAGCACCAGAACAGATAGCAAGACTTTACTTTCATTGCTAGCAGCTATATTTGCTTGCAGTATCAAAGGATAAACAATAAATGGGTCAATGCAGAATCAGTGAGTGAACTCCAGCAGGTGTTGACTGCACCATACTGAAAGAGTCTAACTGCCAAAATAAGGTTATCTTACTGAAATGACTAGCACAGTTCTGGAAAATTGAATGTTTAAATGCTTGACCTTAAGCAAGTATAGTTTTTGTAAAGGCATGGTTCATTTTATACATAATATCACAGTTGTTCAAAAGATTTCTGGTAAACCATTTCCTTAACAGAACATGAAACCATCAAAATCAACATTTTCAAAGAAAGCGCAGATTTTGTTGAAATTTTTGGTTAGCTATGAAGGAAGGATTTTTGCCTTATTATCTCAAATTTATTTCAAGATATAACTCATCAAAACAAGGTTCTGGTGGATGTGGAACAACACACCTCCCCTTGTGTTCTTCTCCAGACTATGGTTTTGCTGGCATTTCCATTTTGCCAACCATCTTCCCATTGTCATGTAGTGGAAATCTCACACACCATAAACTACCACGAGCACAGAAAATATTTGGGCTACTCAGTTTAGAACCATGAGAGGACCAAAGCAGGAATAATGATTATTATACAGCCCCACTAAGTTATTGGCTGAGTTATTTATTTCTGAATATGTTAAATTTGCCTAGGATATTTTGTTTTGATATTAAGTATCTGCATATTTCAAGCTCTGTAAAAGAATGCATGTACTTATTTCTCATTTTAAATTAATTAAAAAAAAACCAAAAAACAAAAACCAAAAACCAAAACAGTACTGGTTCTGCTCAGTAATTAGATTCTTTGTTGTTCAGTGTAGACACAACATCTAATGGCCACAGAAAAAACTACAGTGAAGGACAAGGCCTGAAGGACCTTAGAAGAAGAAATTAGATCTGGTATTAAAGAAATGGTCTGTAAAATTTCAGTATTTGCACCAGAATATATATGATAATTGCTACAATAAAACTAACTATACATTTGTGTGGTGGGCTGACCTTGGCTGGATGCCAGACGCCCACCAAACCATTCTGTCACTCTCCTACTCAACAGGACAGGGAGAGGAGAAAATACGATCGAAAAAAACTTGTGGGTCAAGATAAAGGCAGTTTAATAAAGCAAAAACGAAGGCTGCACATGGAAGCAAAGAAAAACAAAAGATTTATTCTCCACCTCCCATCAGCAGGCGATGTCCAGCCACTTCCCAGGAAGTAGGGCTTCAGTATGTGTAGCAGTTACTCCAGAAGACAAACATCCTACTATGAATGCACCTCCTTCTCCTCCTTTCTCTTAGTTGTTGTTGCTGAGCAGACATCATATGGTATGGAATATCCCTTTGGTCAGTTTGAATCAGCTGTCCTGGCCATGTCCCCTCCCAAGATCTTGCCCATCCCGAGCCTACTGGTGAGCGGGGAATGTTGGAGAGACAACCTTGATGCTGTGCCAGCACTGCTCAGCCATAGCCAAAACACTGGTGACTTACCAACACCTTTCTAGGGACAAATACAAAGCACAGCACTATGAGGGCTGCTATGGGGAAAATTAACTCCATCTCAGCCAGACCCAACACAAATTGTTTCATTAACACCATGAGTTCAAAACAGCAACAGATACTCTCCTTGACTTTTTTCATGGAGGCAACATGCCCATTTAGTGTATGTCAGAATTCTTCAGCCTTCTGTAATCTCACTTCTCTACTGAGCTCAAGCAATGAACCTGTGACCTGTCAAAAGAAAGTAAATATATCATTCCAAGTTATTCATGTTTCTGTGCCTTCCAGGTTACCTTATTATCTCATTTTATGGTCCTGAAGTTGGGCACAAGTATTCTGGTAGAGCCTTCACTGGGTATATACACTGTGCAATGTTTACAACCTGTAACATTCTTGGTTTTCCTTTCTCAAGTACTGCATCGAGCAACACTTCAGCAATAATAATTTTGTTTACTGATATAACTTTCAATACCCAGCATGTTAGCTTTAGCAAAGTTAAAACTACAGTTTGGATATATTGCTAAAACTGGAGCAAGATCATAAAAAGTGCTTGGAAATTAGGCCTTATCTGATTTTACCCTCACTTATGAATTGTAAGGAACTGACTTATTTTTTGTTTCTGATTGTGAACTTTTCACTGAAGATTCCATTCTATTTGATTTCTCATTTATAAGGCTTTTCATGCTTTTGCTATCTGTTTCAAACTGGAGGTGAACTTAACCTTATATACTTGGATCAGATAGATCACATGAGATTTCTTCTCCATCCCTTATTTGCCAATTCTGTCATAGATCAATAGGTGTCATTTTTAGATGTTTTCTCAGTTACATTTCTGTTCAGTCTTTTCATCTGGCTGGAGAAAATTGCATATTTAAGGAAGAGAAGAAATCATAATAATCTAGTTTGAGCATAATCTTCTGTTAATTCTGCTGGGAACTAACTTATATGTCTTTTTTTGTACTTGTTCTATGTATATGCTGCATTTCTTAGAATTGTATGTGATTCTTTTTCAATACAAAGTTTTCCTTGAAACATCTTATTAGTAGAGTGTGATTCAGAAGAGTTACTTATATATTTACTTACCTGTGTGCAAGCAAGTATTTTCCCCAAAAGCAATGGGAGAATTCATATGTTGAAGAGGAAATGTGTGCTAAGGTTAATTGTTGCAGTAAGGACTATATTAAAAAATAAATAAATATGGAGAGATGCACTGATTCCTGGAATTTTTGCAGTGATTTCATGGGAATCACCTTAAAATTCAATCTCTAACATTTCTTGTTATCTTTTAGAATCAGATCCTGTCCACAGTTTGGAGAGGATCAGTGCAGCTACCAATACAGCAGTTAATAATATCTTCTGTTTGGGGTGCAAGTCAAGATTAACACATCTCCACTCAGTAGCATCAGCCAGAACTGGCCAGATGAAGCAGTCATAAAGATAGAAGACATTTTTACCATTAGCTGACAGGTATATTCAGATTATAGTGCAAGAGGAGTCAAGATTTTGTCTGGCAAAAGGCATTACTGTATCTGCTCAATCTGAAGAATAAATTTTCAAAAATAAAATTTCAGGAACTTTTTTCAGAGTTTTCTGGGGTTTTTTTCCTCTTCTCTACCTTCTTCAGTAAGTAAGTTTGGAAAATTGAATTCCTGAATCCTTTTCATACTCTCAACAAAAGGAATCACGTTCAGCCCTGTGAGCTGCATTAGCTTAGAGCTCTGTTAGTCAGAAAAGCCAAATTGGTATTGATAATGTCACTCTTTAACTGCTTTGCTCTTTAACTGCTTTTTCTTACCTCATCATTGGGGGTGTAAGTGGTGCTAAGCAACAAGAGTAGTGAGATGGATGGATGGATGGATGGATGGATGGATGGATGGATGGATGGATGGATGGATGGATGGATGGATGGATGGATGAAGAAGAATGGATATTGGAATTAATAGCAGTGACATGAATTAATATTGAAAAATGCACTTGGGTGTGTAAACTGGGCACAGTATAAATTCTATATTCATATATAACTAAAGCTCCATCAGTTTTGCACTTAATTTTTTATTATGTGACAGCAAATGAAAGCAGATACATCTTTAATTGGTAAGTTTTGTACATCAGTGAGTGTCATTGCTCAAGGTAAGACTGGGCACTTATTTGGCAGTAAATAGTCATTGCTAATGCTTCTCTTATCCTGTAACATGTCACTCTCAGTGAAAGAATGTTTAAAGAAGAAAGTCCTTTCCTTGTATTTTTGTACTATGGAAAACAATTAATTCATCTGTCTTTTGTGGCTCACTTGTGTTTACCTGTGTGCATTTTCCCCTCTCTTCAAATGATGCTGTCCTTCTGCTCTGCTGATGACAATAGTTTCAGCATTCTGCAACCTACTTTTGAAATAATCATCTTTATTTTAAAAATACAGAATATGTAAAGTAGGTACAGAGAAATGAAGAAGAGAGATGCATAAAAGGCACAAGAGACTTGTTTACAAAAATATTTTGGATCCAGAATCCTAATACATTTTGCCATTGGAGATTGCAGAGCAATCACAATTTAAATGATGCTGCATGGAACACTAAGGCTTGTTCAGTCCTTAAGTAATCATCATGCACATATTATTGTGGTTCCTACTTATGTTGTCAGGTTTTGTGAAAGGACAGCCTGACACACATTTAATTTTTTCTTATCCAACAGGTACACATTTATTGGCTGGGCTTGTTGCTGCTTCTGCAAGTCTTGAAACAATTTCCAAATGCACATTTCAACATGCTTCTGTTGAATTCAAATATTAGAATACTGAATAGCTAAAATGATAGAAATTAATTGCATTAATATCCCTGATAAGAAAGAGGGTTTCAGAGAGATGATTTTGAACCTGTAAGTACACTGAAAGTGCATCAGGCTTTACATTACGTAGCCATCACATATTTGCCAGAGCTTGGTGTGGAGTATAAATAAAGACTTTCAACTAGTCAACTCTTAACAGCTGATCTGCCCAGAGAAAGTTGGATGCTAATTCTGGTATTGTAATTTCTTATCTGTGATAAATAAATACACAAAAAGACACTCTTTAAATATATAGACAGATATTGGAAAATAAGCCCTTGACCTGTTAACACTTTGGCAGGCTTCTCTGTAAGTAAGTAAATAGTTCAGAAAGCATCATTAATCTCATGAATTTCATTACGCTTTTTCCAGATCACAAATGGTTCATGAACAAATTGTGAAATCCCCACATTTATTCATTATTTAAAATCATTCTCATATTTCTGCAGTAAAGCACGATACATTGAATATATTGATAACTTGAAATTTCCATAGTTTTTGTTGTGCATCAATGGGTCTGCTGGTAAGCCATGTAGCATGGACATTCAATCATCAGAAGCAGTATTTCATACTGCACATTACAATAAAAAAAAAATCCCAGAATCCAAAATCCCTGTTACCAGGCTTTTTAATTGTGTAATTTCAAGATCAGTTTTGACAAATATCTGTCATTTAAGTCTATAATTTGATTTGATTTTTTTTTTCTGTTTGTTTGTTAGTGAAACTAACCCCTATCCAAGGACAGTTTGAGATCTCAAAATTGGTGAAATTCATCAAATAAATGATTCTGTATAAACAATTGTCTTAGCCATGGAAAGTCTAAAGAACAAAAAGATGACATCAAGCCCGATATAATAACCCTGTCAATATCAACATGCAGATTCCTGACACTTCAGTGGCAGTTGGATCAGGGCCAAGAATTCTTACACAAAATGGTGCAACTATAATTGCTATGCATTCATTTATAAACTAACAAGAAAGAAATAGTCTTTAAAATAGATTTTGTGCGATTTGCCTACTCTCTAGACTTTGCGCTGTTTCAGTGGTTAACATTAATGGAAATATCTATCTCATAGTAAACTTGAAGTTGGAAAAATGAAAAACCACTTTCTTGCTTGTTTATGTTTTCAAGAGCTTTATTACTGTTTATAGAAACACATCAGATTCTGAGCCAACATTTAAGGATTCAAAACACACTCATAAAATACACACAGAAAGATGCATATTCACATACATGCTCACAGGCACACATATGTAACCCTACTCCTACAGAGTAAACAGGAAATAAAAATAGTTGTGAAGTCCACAAGTTCACCTGCATTCACTGTTTATGTATTTTGGAGCTTGTCTGTAATCCTGATAATTAGCCTCCTGGTATTGGTTCTGCTGAAGTGCCTGCAGTGCATTAGAAATGTCAAAATGAATCATAGTAGGAAGCACTACAGAAGATCTACATCAGGTACAGGGGGGAGGAATATTAAAAACCAACAACCTCTCCCACCTCATTCCCTGATTATTTGAAAAAAATTAAACAAAAACCAAAATGCAACTTGATAATTACAGATGAAAAGCAAAGGAGAAAAGAAATAAAATTATGGTAGGAAGTAGAATTGAGGAAAATAAATGCTGTTAATATTATTTTTTTTTAATAAAGCAGAAGAAAGAAACCTTGCCCAGTTTGAAATAAAATATTAATACACTAAATGCTTATAATTTTTTTTCTACCAGTCACATTTAGCTAGGCAGAAATTTAAAAATTCTGCTGGCATGTTTGTTGGGAATAAAAAAGCCTGTAGGTCAAGTCTTTCTGAGAGAATGCCAAATGTCTTTGTGTCCAGTTATTTATGGTTTCAGATAATTGTACAGAAAATATCAAATTTGCATAGTGTGATTATTGCTGATTATTTATCTAGCAGTCAAAATGTTTCAGTGGTTCCTAGGATGACAGATTGACAAGTACTTAAAACTCATTCATTTTATGAAATTTGCATGTAATTAGGCAATAATGAAGGGGATGTTTGTGGACAGCGGATTATACTACAATATGCTGGAAGCGATTCAAATGCTTGACAAAGTGTTAACATTATCTTCAGTTTAAACTAAGTCTTGAATGTTTGGCTCAAAAAATCAGTGGAAAAATGAAACGGGTTATGGAAAGTTACTAAATGTATTGCTAGAATGAAGTATATATTTTTTACTCCTTTCTTTGTCTATTGCTACTTATTTATGCACTGCTGATGAATTGTACTTTAGATATTTAACTCATATCACATTCAGTGCAGCTCATCTGCAATAGTTTTGTTGCCACTGTTGTGGTCATTATCACAGTGAAATCCTATGAAGAATGGCTTTCTTCGGTTTCTTGGCATCCGTGTGGGATCTGAATTTTAAAGCTCCTGCTTTGAGATTCATACAAAAGAATGTGATTTTGAGGAACTGATTTATTGCACAAGATATAATTTGTTTCTTAACCAGTTGTTCCTGCACAAATAGAATATTTAACTTTATGGTACATCCTTTAAGTGGAGGTAACCTTCACCAGTATTTTGTGATGGCTGACAACTGCAAATGACTCCTACTTGTACAAAGGTACAAAATTAGTTCAAATGTCCTGGCAGTCACATTTTATTTAATATAATGTTTATTCTTGTTTCAATGACATGAGCAGGTATATCCCTGGTTTTAGAGGATTTTATGTATATGCATCAAATGCACTTCTACATTTGATTCCATAGTCAGTGCTCACCTTTTTAATACATGCTAGTATGCAGGGACCTGTGTAATGAAACGTACTTTATAATCATCTGTTTTTGAATATTTCCCTCTCATTTTTGGAGTATATTCTCTACCTTAATTTAATACGCTCCCAGAGTAACAGTAAAGGTACCATACATCTTCTGTAGAAGGAACTAGGTTTCTACATATAGCATTTGTGCACTGTGATCAGCTAGATGACTTGCTCAGCCTGGTGATGGAACTCAAAGAAGAGGTTGAAAGATTAAGAAGTATTAGGGAGTGTGAAAGGGAAATTGATTAGTGGACTAGCACCTTAGCACCCCTGAAGAAAAAGGAGCAAATGGAAGCTCCAAAAGAGGCAGGCAATCCCTCACCCTCTTGCTACCAGGCAGCAAGAAGAGATGGGGAAGGCTGGAAACAGGTCCCTGCTCAGGGAGTCAGGAAAATCCCCTCCCTACCTCCCTCACCTTCCATGGTGTCCCTTCACAATAGGTATGGGGCCCTGGAACTTTTGAATGAAGTAGAGAGGGATGCAGAAAATGAGTCAAACAAGGAGGAAGATCAAGATCTACCAAGGCCGGGTCACTCTAGAGCAAATATTAAAACCAATTCTAAAAAGAACCCCAGAAGGGTCATTGTAGTAGGTGATTCCATTCTGAGGGGTGTCGAAGGCCCAATATGCAGACTGGACCCGCTTCACAGGGAAGTCTGCTGCCTCCCTGGGGCCCGGGTAAAGGACCTCAAAGCAAAACCTCCCACTCTAGTGAGACCCAAGGACTACTACCCTCTCTTGGTTTTTCAGGTAGGTAACAACAATATTACCAAGAGAAGACCTAAATCAATGAAAAGAGATTTCAGGGCCTTGGGGAAACTGGTTAACAGGTCAGGGGCACAAGTAGTGTTCTCCTCCATCCCTTCAGTTGTGGGGATAAATGAAGAATACAGGAGAACTCAACAGGTGAACTTGTGGCTCCAAGACTGGTGTTACCGTCAGGGCTTCGGATTTTTCAATTCTGTGTTAGTATACAGGATGCCAGACCTTTTGGCATCGGATGGGATGCACCTGTCCCAGAGTGGGAAAAGGATCTTGGGGCAGGAATTAGCTGGTCTCATTGAGAGAACTTTAAACTAGATTTGAAGGGGGAAGGGAACAAAACTGGAACTCCCAGACACAAGCCCTAGGGTAGATTACCAGAGTTTGAGGGCTGTTGTGCCAGCGGTGACCCTCACCCTGACATCTCAGTTGAGGCAAGGGACGGAGACATGCAGCACAACAAAGATGCAAGGGATATTGATGGATCAGTAACTGTGGTAACACCTGTGAAAGATCAGGCCAGACTTAGGACCTCTAAATGCAAAAAGGTGCTGGGGACATCAGCCCAGCTGAAGTGCATATATACCAATGCACAGCATGGGTAACAAACAGAAGGAGCTTGAAGCCATGATGAAACAGGAAAACTATGATGTCGTGGCTATTACAGAAACATGGTGGGATGTCTCCCATGACTGGAGTGCACCTGTTGATGGCTACAAGATCTTTAGGAGGGATAGACAAGGGAGGAGAGGTGGTGGGGTGGGGCTGTATGTTAGGTACTATTATGATTGCTTTGAGCACAAGTGTAGTGAAGACAGGGTGGAGTGTCTTTGTGTTAGAATCAGGGGGAAGGACAACAGGGCAGATGTTGTAGTAGGAGTCTACTATATGCCACCCAACCAGGACAGAGAGGTGGATGAAATATTCTATAGGCATGTAGGAGAAATCTCACAATTGCTTGCACTTGTTATTGTGGGAGACTTTAACCTCCCAGACATCTGCTGGAAATACAGCACAGGAGAGTGGGACCAGTCCCAGAGATTCCTGGAATGTGTGGGAGACAACTTCCTGAAACAGCTGGTGAGTGAACCAACCAGAGAAGGTGCCCTGCTGGATCTCTTCTTTGTGAACAGAGAACAACTGGTGGATGATGTGGTGGTTGGAGGCTGACTAGGGCACAGCGATCATGAAATAATAGAGTTCTCTATTCGGAGGGAGGCCAGGAGAGGGGGCAGCAGAACTGACATCCTGGACTTCCAAAGGGCTGACTTTGACTTGTTTAGGCAACTGCTTGACAGAATCCCTTGGGAGATGGTCCTGAAGGGTATAGGGGTCCAGGAAGGCTGGAAAATTTTTAAGAAGGAATTCTTAATGGTACAGGAGCTGGCTGTCCCCAGGTGCTGTAAGAGAAGCTGGTGACAGAGAAGACGGCCCTGGCTGAACAGGGAGCTTTGGCTGCAACTCAGGGAGAAAAGGAGAGTTTAAGGCCTTTGGAAGAAGGGGCTAGCCACTCACAATGATTACAAAGACACTGTGAGGCTATGCAGGGCAGAAATCAGGAAGTCTAAAGCCCAGCTAGAAATTAATCTGGCTTCAGCAGTCAAGGATAACAAGAAATATTTCTATAAGTATGTCAACAGCAAAAGAAAGACCAGGGAGAGCCTCCATCCCCTGCTAGACGCAGGAGGAAATATGGTAACAAGTGATGAGGAAAAGGCTGAGGTGTCTAATGTCTTCTTTGCTTTAGTCTTTAATAACAAGGCTAGTTGTACTGAGGGAATCCAGCCTCCTCAGCCAGAAGACAGAGACTGGGAGAACGACGCCCCCCGCAATCCAGGAGGAGATAGTCAGTGACCTACTGCATCACACAGACACACACAAGTCTATGGGACCTGATGGGATACACCAGAGGGTGCTGAAGGAGCTGGCTGGGGTGCTCACCAAGCCGCTTTCCATCATTTACCAGCAGTCCTGGCTGACCGGGGAGGTCCCGACAGATTGGAAATTGGCCAATGTGATGCCCATATATAAAAGGGATTGGAAGGAGGATCCAGGACACTACAGACCTGTCAGCTTGACTTCGGTGCCTGGGAAGCTGACGGAGCAGCTCATCCTGAGTACTATCATACAACACATGCAGGAAAACCAGATGATCAGGCCCAGTCAGCATGGATTTATGAAAGGCAGGTCCTGCTTGACAAACCTGATCTCCTTCTACAACGGGGCGACCTGCTTATTGGATGAGGGAAAGGCTGTGGATGTTGTCTACCTTGATTTCAGTAAGGCCTTTGACACCGTTTCCCACAAGATTCTCCTGGCAAAACTGTCTGCTTGTGGTTTGGATGGGCACACACTTCACTGGGTAAAAAACTAGCTGGATGGCTTGGCCCAAAGAGTTGTGGTTAATGGAGTTAAATCCAGTTGGCGGCCGGTCACGAGTGGTGTCCCCCAGGGCTCGGTTTTGGGGCCACTCCTCTTTAACATCTTTATTGATGATCTAGACGAGGGGATCGAGTGCACCCTCAGTAAGTTTGCAGATGACACCAAGTTGGGTGGGAGTGTTGATCTGCTCGAGGGTAGGGAGGCTCTGCAGAGAGATCTGGACAGGCTGGAGAGATGGGCTAAGGCCAACTGTAGGAGTTTCAATAAGGCCAAATGCTGGGTTCTGCACTTCAGCCACAACAACCCCCAGCAGCGCTACAGGCTTGGGGAGGAGTGGCTGGAGAGCTGCCAGTCAGAGAGGGACCTGGGGGTGTTGATTGACAGCCGGCTGAACATGAGCCAGCAGTATGCCCAGGTGGCCAAGAAGGCCAATGGTATCCTGGTTTGTATCAGAAATAGCGTGGCCAGCAGGGACAGGGAAGTGATCTTACCCCTGTACTCGGCACTGGTGAGGCCGCACCTCGATTACTGTGTTCAGTTTTGGGCCTCTCACTACAAAAAGGACATTGAATTACTTGAGTGTGTCCAGAGAAGGGCAACGAAGCTGGTGAAGGGTCTGGAGCACAGGTCTTATGAGGAGTGGCTGAGGGAACTGGGGCTGTTTAGTCTGGAGAAGAGGAGGCTGAGGGGAGACCTCATCGCCCTCTACAACTACCTGAAAGGAGGTTGCAGAGAGATGGGGATGAGTCTCTTTAATGAAGTAACAAGCCATAAGACAAGAGGTAATGGCCTCAAGTTGCACCAGGGAAGGTTTAGACTGGATATTAGGAAGCATTTCTTTACAGAAAGGGTTGTTAGGCATTGGAATGGGCTGCCCAGGGAGGTGGTGGAGTCCCCATCCCTGGAGGTGTTTAAGAGTCGGGTTGACATAGCGCTGAGGGATATGGTGTAGTTGGGAACTGTCAATGTTAGGTTAATGGTTGGACTGGATGATCTACAAGGTCTTTTCCAACCTTGATGATTCTGTGATTCTGTGATACGAAGTAAACATGCTGATCAACGAATTGCCTAGGCTGGTCAATAGAGGAGGTATGCATTTAAAAGATCCACCTATGCTGTTTTGAAGAATATAAGATCAATGTTTCTGTTACAGGGTGATGCACACTGCTAGTAAAGCGGCACCATCTGTAACCCTGTCCACAGTTAATTTTTTTTTACCAAATGATTTGATGATGGTGTCACCTTTGCACCTTTTTGCACAGGGTAGTTTTTTAAGTTCCCACTCAGGAGTCTAAGCACGTCAGATCAGTGTTCATGGATTTGTTCTCCCAGTCCCTCCTACTGGAGTTCCAGTTTTCATGGAATAACCAAATTCTAGAAAAAGAATAATCTGAACTCTCTCATTTGCCGATTAAGTCACTCATATGAGTGGAAGAGACACTTCTAGTCCCCACCTACATGAGAGCTCCATCTACTGTGCTATAGCATCACTCTCTGTTTGGTTCAGGGAATACTTAAATATCCTTAAAACAGCTGCAACAGAAGAAACTGAGACAATATTAACTACTGCATAATACTTCATAAGTTCCTAATGAGGGGACCCACCTGATAAGCACAAGGTCAGAAGAACTGAACCCATAAGGAAGAACTGAACAAGCGTTGAGTGCTCTGACTGAGCATCCTTGACTCTGATCTGCAGAGGCAGCTAGCTCCTCTGATTTCTGTAGCTGGTTCTGTGTAGGCTCTGTTCCAACATGCCTGTTTGACAGGACTAAATGTCACATTTGATGCAGGCATAAACACCTGAAGCCTAATCAAAGCCTAGAATGACACACCTGCCTGAGTCTCCAGTTCTGTTAAGACTGAAGCAATTCAGTCTTTAGCATGCTCCAGAACTGACCTAGTGAAAGCACCAACACCTGGAGATTTCAGACACCTTAAAAGCCAGGGAACTATACCTACATAAATGCCTAAAGTTCCTCTAAAGCATCTAAATTCTGTCTAAAATATTTTGTGTATTTAACCTCTAGTGTTTGGAGCTGACCTTGTAGGCTTGTCCCACAAAGTCTTTTCACGATTCCTATTGACTTCTGGATGGGTGAACTTCCAGCCTATTCAGCCCTGCCCCTCTGAAGCAGTGGTAGCTGTCATATGCAGTTATGGACCTGCTAAGGTGAACTGTATCTCCAGGGACCATGTGACATCACGTTCTGGGAAGTTTGTTTGCAAGATGGTGGCAGTTTACAAGTATTCAGACTCCACTATCATGGTGCAGATCCAAGTCTAATCAATGAAAGGTGTGACTCCTGATTATAAACAATCCATGCCATCCTACAGAAGATAAAATGGAAACTATATGACAGCAGATTAACTGAAAGTCATCTGTGCTATGTGAGATTAAAAACCACACCATCTTCCCTAGCATGTGTACATGTAGGGTTTGTGCACCCTTTCATCTGCAACACGAGTATGTCCTCTTTTCTGTCACTGATCCCCAGGTGTATTCCCATAGCAGAATTCTTATCAAGAAGTTTAATCTGCACATATCTAATACAAGATCTTTCACCCTTCTTGCCAAAGCAAATGGCTTAAACATTTGTTCAGAAGCAGGAAAAAATCTCTGTACTCACTGATGACTACATATTGAGTTCTATCAAAAATTTTGGGAGCATTTTTCAGAAACGATTTCACGTTAAGGAGGCAGAAATGTCAGGAGAAGGAGGGGGAGAACATTCAAGCCCCTGATGGACCTTTCTCAATGAGTTTTCTGCATAGTATTCTCAAAAGCTTTATGTAACCTGAATTAATTACTAAATCTATCCCCTTCATTATCTAATTAACTCATTCCACTGATTTTTTTTCCTGTCTTTAAAAAGCTGTTCAATTACTAACATTTCAGCATCTGCTTCTGTATTCTGATGCAAGGCAGAAGGATCTGATAGTTCTTTTAACTCATTCAGACATGTGAAATTTCAGAACCTTCACATTCTTCCCCAGCTTATAGTTAGCTACCCATCTGGTTGACTTTTTGATGGAAGGGTTTTCTAGTGTCAGAAAAGCCATATGAGAAACAGGAGGAGGAGGTAGAGCACAAGAGGACCATAAGCCATATTCTCAGGCACAGGAAAACAAGGTCACCCTTTATGGCTTCAGGCAAGCAACCAGAGGAAAAAGAAGAGAAGACAGCAGTTGTAGGGTGTACAAGGTGGCAGTTGGAAAGGTTAGGGTGTAAGACCTAAGCTTCTGTGACAGAGAAAAGAATGAAAAGAAATGTTCATTCTTTCATTCATAGGAGAAGACAGTACAAGAAAAAGGCTTTGTGGTTCCTGGGGAATTCCCTAGTCTCAGGGTTTCTTTCTTTGAAAACTAAACTGCATCCAAATGTTGCTTTGCACCCCTTTTTAAAGGTCTTTTATGCATACAGAGTGGTTTTGGAGCTGTGAAAGGATTTTCTATCTTTGAACTACTAAATTAAATCGTAAAGAATACTGGATTATTCCTTGGATTGTATTCATTTCTTTCCCACTTCTATGTGTTAGTTATCATTTTGATTTCTAAAATTAAGAAAGGACTTTAAAATAATTTAAAGGACCCTGACTAGAAATACAGCTCTGAGTTAAAGTTTCTCCTTTGTGAGCTGTTGTTTTCAGCTAGGCTACAGCTGGTGTTTACTTTTATGGAGATATTTGATGGGCAGTGGTACTGATTAGTTAGCTGTCTTCACACTGGATTATTTTTGGGTTTTAAAAGAAATAGACAGAATGTGCATGGGACTTTGTTTTCTCTTGAATTGTATGTTCTTTATGCTCTAGAACTGCCCAAAGTTCCTCAGTTATCAGTCTCCTTGCCATACTTTTGTGAGTGACCTGTTTTTTACCTGGGTGAGAGCTAACTTGTTGATGATTTGAAAAGCTCTTGAATCTTCACAAATTCTGCCCTTGCCTGACCATCAGCCTCATATGCTTCCTCCTGCTCAAACAGCAAAAAACTCAAAGTGGTGGTGTTCAATAAACCTGGAAGGGTTCCTCCCCATCCCTCTTTTCTTTAGGGAACTGATATTTTTCTCAGAAGAAGGAAGAAACAAGGAAGTTCAGGAAGAGAATTAAATTAATGTAGCATCTCAGGATACAGTTCTCTATTCTCTTCTGTGAACAAGAAAAGAGAGCTCTTCTGATCATCTTCCCTCCTTCCTGAAAGATGAGATGCATAAAGTGTCCCTACAAAGAGATAATGAGTCCCTTCAACAGTTTATACCTCACCAGCTCCAGAGACATGGATGAGGAAAAAAAGTCCTTAGGAACCTGAAAAAGAGCAGAGGTAAAGCTGTAATAGCACAAATAATCACTGAGTAGAAAATCTGCTAGGTGGGGAAGACAGAGACCACCTACAGCATGAGTTAAATATCAGGTTGTTAAATTGTAGAATATGTGGTAAGACTAATTTTTGTATACACTGAAGAAAGAACCTCTCTCTCTTCATTTCATCTGGATCTCATGATCCTTGAACCTTTAGCGTTTGCTAGGAGTCTTGGCAGAAATCCTTGACAGCAATGCAAGCCATCCGGTGACTGCTCTGTCATTCAGTGTATGCTGGATGCCAGCCTCATCACCTGTTCTGTGGTAGCTGGGACTCTTTCATGTGACCCCAAATGGGATCTGACTGTTCACCTTTACTAATACAACTAAAGCAGTGTTAATTGTCATCTTTCCTTACAATGACAACATGGCTGCGGTATCAAAATATTACTAATGGCAACTGTTTCTGCTTATATTTTATCTGTGCCCAATGTGCTTTTCTAAGACAAAAAAAAAGTGTGTCTGCTTTTTAACATCCCATTGCAATGTCTCTTTCAGATTTCATACACTATTTGGGCAGATCAGCTGGCCTCTAGGACTGTGTAATAAGAAGAAAAAAAAAAGGCTGAGAAGCTTGACAGCCACAATTATAACAGTATGCTGTGAGTCATAGAACTGCTGAGTTCTGGGAAACTGGAAAGTATCTACTTGTGGGTACTGCCCAGAGAAGAGCATAACACAGGGTTTCAGTTCTCCCCTTCAAGCCATGTATGGCCAGGATGAGGCTAGTTGTGACTCCCAGATACTGTGCCACTGGCACCCAGAGCAGGCAAAATAACCCTTTGTGTTCTCCACCTTGGTGTAAGATCTCTTTGGATGCATCTCCGTTAATGGATTGAAAGTGGTTCTGAGTTTCTAGATCTGTTTGCACTTCTCAACCAAATTCCATCTTGACATTGGTTTTAAGATCAATCACCCTCCACACACTACATGGGAAAGGAGGTCTGGTCATGCAAGCTAGATACAAGCATGCTTTGAGCAGTTTAAATGAGTCTAAATGCAGCCTAAGATAACAGACATGCAGTAGTAACAATTGATGTAGCTCTGTCTCATCTCTTTCTAGCATCAAACTTGTTTTCTACAAAGCCTACCCCTTGCATTTGGACAGAAAAATAGTTGTTCCTAGAATTGTTTCTTCTATCCCTACACCCTTTATGAATCAAGGCAATACCAATGATGGATGAGGACCTGCCATAGAAGTAAAAGTATAGTATCTGATATTTTCTGAGACAATAAAGAGCACCTGATTCCTTAATTTACTGATAACGTATGCATAGGAAGGTCTTCAGCATAAGCGATAACATTAAGATGTGGTCCAAATAGTCAGAGCCATTGTGGTCCATGTAGAAAATACTGAGAGAGACTACAGGGTTGTATCTTTTTAGTTATGTTTGTGGCAGTGGTCCTGAAACACAGATCAGGTCATTGCAGGGCAGCAAAGCTTAGGTGACACAGAACAGAACTCTTCAGAGCACTGTAAAATGAGCAGAGGTTTCTCTTTACGATGTGTGATATTTTATCCACAAGCAATAGGTATGGGCTCCTTGTTCCCCATGCAGGATCTTCCTTTGTTTATCAACAGACGTTTGGGGAACAAGATCAAGAAGAAAACTCTACCCATGTGAATGTGAGAACAGCTATGTTTTGTAGCAGCTGGACACTTTTCAGGACTTGTTAGGGAGCTATAATAACCTTTCATTTATAACAACCTGGATAATAACGGCCATGGTCTAAAAGGCTGGGGAACAATACCTCGATCACAGAAGTACCTATTGTTTGAAGAAAAGAGTGGTGTTGGAGTGTTCCTTTCAAATCCCAGGCAGCATTTGAACACATCATTCGTGCTCAAGCACTGTAACTAGCATAGAAAGAAAAAGGACTGTGCCACAATTATAACCACATGCTCTGAGTCATGCAGTTGCCGAGTTCTGGGAAATTATAAGGCATCCAGTTCTGGGCATTGACCAGACAAGATGACAGTGTCAAGAAAGCCCCCATTGATCACGGGGGCAGAACAAGAGAAAACAGCTGTAACAACTCAGAAAAAAGACTTGACAGCTCAATGAAGATCTCTGCGCAGTGCTCAGTAGCAGTCGAGAAAATAGGCAAAATGTTGGGATTTAGAAACAGCTAAGAGTTGTAGAAGGGGATAGAATACTGCAGAGCGTGGGGTGCTCGGATGAACCTCCCTTGTATGCATGTTATACCTGCATTTTTCAGAGGCTCCTGCATCTTTCTGTGAAACTGACAAGGAGATACAGAGAGGTGATAAATGCTTAGATGTGCCACTGATCTGATCCAGTCAGGCAATTTCTCTGTTTCTGTCAGTTGACTGGAATCATAAAGGTAACCTGTGGCACGACTTGGTATTAAACCTTTATCTCAGTAGCCCTTGTTCAGTTCCTTTAACCACAAGACCATCTTTCATCTCCAATTTCCTCTTTCCATTTCATCTGAAAATATCAAAGGAGCATAATTTCTCCTAATATTGTAGCATTCCAGCCCTGACCAAAACCAGGAAGTGAGCAGCAGGTGAATAAAAATTAAGCTGACATTTTCAAACTTCAAAGATCTGTGTGAGGCAAGGAACGATTCTCTTAATTTAATCCAAATTGGCTCATTCGGCTCTGGTGATAATCTGATCCATACCACGGAAAGCTTACATTCAGAAGAACAAAGTAGTGTTTGAATCATGTTGAATCCAAAACCAGTCTGTCCATGACCATACGCTCAGTAGCGCAGGATGGGAGTAGGGAAAATGGGAGGGAGGGATAGGGTGGTGAACAAGGCTCAAAAGTAGTTGGCCTGGTGCTTAACAGCAGTTGAGGAAAAAAAAGGAAAGTAAACAAAACTGAGGCATGTATAAATGGAGGTATTGAACTTAAGTTAGAGGAAATATCCTAGCACTGTGTAAGAAGCTAGTGAGACCACATTTGGAAAACCATGTGCTGCCCTAGGCATATTATACAACAAAGGCATGTTATACAAATGGATTAACTGTATGGAAGGCTAATAAATTGGCTATAAAGAGGCTAGAGACACAGAAGCCACCACGGGGTTAAAAGTAGCATACAAGTTATTGAGAAAAGAGCCTGCTCAAAGACATGCAGAACATCTGTAAATAAAAACGTGGATGTTCCAGTGGTGAGTGGGCTATTCATAAGTGCACAAACAGAAAATACAACTTACAGAAATGAGAAGGAACCTTAAAGAATTGCCTATTCTAAGGTCAAATTTTGAAATTCTTATTATACTTTTATTCTTTGTTCATTTGGGTTCGCAGTGACTTCAGCAGCATTCATTTGAACACAGAGAGCCACAGGTCAGATCAGGCATTTGAGATCTGTGTCCCCAGACAAGAGTCACTGTGCACAGAGCTTTTCCCTTTCTCTGTGAGTATTTAGCTACATTCACCACTTCATTTCCCCCCAGTTGTGGGACACTGCAGTTGACTGATTTACATCAAAAATATCTCCCCCTTAATTCTCAGCACGCAATGGGACTGCATTTAGCACACCACTCCCTGGTGATCTACGCTCCTTTTGCTTCTCATCAGCTCATTGGGAACTTCTTGCATTTGGTTCTTGCATGGAGTGTGGGTGGTGAACAGAAAAACCTTCTTTCAATCTGCCCTACACACATCTGTGTAGGGCCTGTAAATTCAGTCTTTTGTAGCCTCTTTAAAGTATAACACAAAAAACGCTGAAGATATCTCCCACTAAGCACTGTCAAGTTACTAAATCAGTATTAATATGCATCATTCTTGTTTTCCCAATCATTCATACTAGAAAAGTAAAAATGATCGTAATACAAGGTAATCATTCTGCTATCAATATACTAACTAATGCTTTATAAAAAGTGAAAAATCAGTGAAACTTAGTCCCTCCATTTTTCTAGGAAATGCCTTTTAATTCTTTACATTTGCTAAAACATATTTTAACATCTGTAAACTGATATAATGATAGCCATAGGAAGGTTACTGTAGTGTTGTTATTTTTAATACAAGAAGCTACTTCAAGCCTCTAGTCAAAACTGTATTGATCCCTTTTCCTACAAACCAAATGCCTTATTCATCTGTTTCAAGTTATTTTTTTCTAACCATTTGTCATTTACATAACACTAAGTAACCAGTCTTGGGAATGTCCTAAACTACAGAAAGCCTCTATAATAATTTCTGACGCAGGGGATTTAATGGAGAAATCCTTATATTCATCAGCTACAGATTCATTGCACTTTCTGTTTGGCTAACCATTTCCTAGTGGAACACTGATATTTTATTTGGCTGGCAACAGCTTCTAGCACAGGAGAACAGTTGTATTCTTGAAACTGGCTATCGGAAAGAATTTCCTTGCTTATTTTTCCTCTGTGTGTGTGTATGTGTGTGCACGCACGCATGTGTGTAAATGTGTGCACATGCATGTATGCAGGTATTTTAATTAAACATGTTCAATGTAAATTCTATTTGACGCATCTGTGTTCATTAAACAAAAAGAAATCTGTGTAGTATGAACATGGTTCCTCTATGTATTTATGCCATTTCATTTACAATGCTTTTTTTTCTTTCTTTTTGTGTACAAAGAGATGAACTTCAAGTCACATATGATTCTTGATTAATATATATGCTGTTCCTGTATTATTTGTTGCTTCCTATATTCTCCAGAAAGGTTTCTATGATAGATTGTTCTTTATATGGAAAAAAAAATCCATGTAAGTTGTCATGAATTACTTTTTCTACTGTCCTAAAATATGAGCTCCAGTAAAGCAAGAATAAGTTCTCCACCTAAGAGAAATAAAATGTCACCTAGCATTTTATTTTTGTTTCTATCTTTGTCCCTTTGTGTTTCTAATTATCTTCCCATCCATACAATGTTTCTCAGCAGGAAGAACTGAGGGAAAAAAACTGTAAAGACTCCTGAAACAAGCCTTTCCAGAAATGAAAATAACATTTCAATATCCTGGGATTTTCAAGATTCATGAAAAGAAAGTGTATTACAAAACCCATCTGAAGTTGGAGGTTACTATTGTAATGGATTTCTCTGTGGAGTCAGGTTGTCTCTGTCCCTTCAGCAAATCTGGGCAGCCCCAGGTTTATTCTTTACATACAGGGTGGTGCAATAAGGATGTTGAAACCAGTTGTTTACTTCAAGATTTTACTTGATTTCATTTGCATCCTGAAGTTTCTCAGCAATTTTAACACTTGCTCCCTTCTGTTAATACATTTTGGGTCTCAACTTCCTTGCTTTTCTCTTTCTTTCTGTTTCTTAAGGGTTTTATTGGCAAGATTCCTTAGAAAGAGAGCACATAGTTTTGAGAAATTACTTCTTCTTCATCCAGCCATAATTATGAGAGGGATTCTAGCTCTCTTACAGTTTATGAAATATTTAACGAGTCATGATAGTGGGAGTTTTTCAAGCCATGATATGTGGCATTACATATGTGGATATATATTTGCTTCCTTTCTATTGTTCCTTTGTCTCTGCTTCTTTTTGCTGTTTGGCTGCAAGTTTAATTCAGTTTCATTGTACTAGTCACTCCCACAGGAGTAAAATTCACTCAGTGAATATCTTTTTCCATCCACTTAAAAAGTTCTGTTTCTGCAGTTATCCATTTTGTTAAATACAAACACCAGAACAGGCTGGTCAGCCAGCATAAAAGGGTATGGACACAGTAAAAAGTGAATTCAATGGTTTTGATGAAAGCAAATCTTTGCACAGAATTTAACCTGCTATGAGGAAAATTGTTACGTTCAGTGCTTCAAAAACTTTACAAGAGAAGGGACAAAATGCTGCTAATGTTTCCCAGAAACACTGAGGAAAGATGCCTGAAAAAGTTTAGCATAGAAATGGATCAGACATATCTCCAAACAGATGGCTGCCAGTGCCTAACCACACAATTCCCCTTTTCCCTTGCTGGTATCAGGAAGCCAGATAAATTGTTAAAAAATGATGCATGAAAGGAGAAATCTGCTTCCTGGAATCTTCAGGTATTTTTTGAGAGTGTGTGCTTGCGTGTGTCTGTGTGTCTCCTCCTCTGGAGGGTCTCTTCTCCTACTGTGATTTACAGTAAATATCACTGATTATCCAAACTGAAATATGTCCCAGCATAGCCCAATCCTAATCCCAGCCTATCTGACAGAGCATTTCACTAGAAGAGTTTAATTTTCAGTACCATTTTCTCTCAGTGGGAGCTGCCTTCTATCCAAACATTATAAACGAACCTTCTTTTGAGTCCCTAGGAAAGGCACTGTATCATTCACCTTCTATCAGATTAGCTCTCATTACTTGATATCTCCTGTGCAAAGTACAGAGGGGATTTCACCAGTTATAAACCCTCCTTATCTTCAGGTACTTTGGACAAACTTCAGATTTCCCCTGGATCTTCATCTTTAACTTTTTCAAATCGTTTTATAGTTCAACTTTTCAGCTTCATACCTGATTTTTCCTCCTAGCTTAGTTACTTTTGAACACTTTTCTTTATGGTTAGAGAATGTTAACTAAGTATGGCTATTAGACTTTATTTTTCATAGTGAGATACTTTTAATATATCTCTCAAAATCCTTTTTGTCATCTGAAAATATATATATTGAAGTTCCTGGACCATCGTTCATTCACTGGTAGATTAAAAGCTGTATTGTATTATATCAGACCACACCCACTTTCCAACTTTTCTTTTAAAAAATAAACACCTATCACAGAAAAAAGGGCAAACCATATCTCATTGCTTATACCATATGGTCTTAACTCAGCCTTCACCAATGAGATATCACCTCACTATTTTCAGTTTAATTTTTTTATTTCCAAGTTTCCTGAGACATTTTACATTCCTACACAGATCCTTCTGCTGCATAAAATTAATGGTGTGGCAGAAAGAAGATCTAAAGGGGAAGGAAAAAGTTTTGTCTCCTGATTCTTTGAATCTGGAGGTACTTAGAACGTTTGGTATATCTCAATTTTTACATCAAAATGAAAGAAGGAGGAATCTGGGAAAAATAAATTGCTGAGCAATGTTTTACTTCTGTGCTAGAGTAGAAATTCTCAGGACTGGATATTACATAGAGATTGCAAGAGGCATCTTCATATTCACTGCAGTCTGGGTAGTATCTTCTTTCTCTCTCCACTACTTCTGTCTCACTTATACACATGCTTTGTTCTAAAGCACTTGGAGGTTATAGAGAGACATTTGTTCAGACCTACTCTTGGATGTCCAGTGAACTAGACATTATTATAGGCACCTTTCCTGAAATTGAGCAGTGGAAGAAATGAGAGAAAAGGCAAACTGCCTAATACTACATAGTTCCTGCACCTTACTTTCCAGCCACTTAGATTGCCTTGCTAACAGTTTTCAAACATCCTCTCAGATAAGACTAGGTGACTTGTCACTGTCCAAGTGACACATTATTTCCTTCCACAAAGAATTGCAGGATGTAGCCCAAGACACTTGAGCATTGGGATTATGACAACAAATCAATAGATTCTGGAAAGAGAATGGTGGAAATCCCTGTACTGGGATTAAAAAAAAACCCAAACAAACAAAAAAAACCAAACAAACAAAAAACCAAACAAACAAAAAAAACCAACAACAACAAAACCACCACAGCCTGTATAGGAATACAATGAGGAAAATATTATCTGCAGTACAGATTTAATACATGCAAACCAAAATAGTTTCATTTAGCATTTATTTATGGTCCTTCCACTTGATATTATAAAATTATACTGCTTGAAAACATAAAGAGTTATTCTAGCAGCCTAGATTTGATGATGCTCTGAGCATTTGCTGAGCACAGCTCAGCTACATAGGACTCCATAGGTAATAGTTTTGGTACCTGAGACAAGTAACAGCTCAGAGCAGCTGTGTGGGATCTCATCCGTCAGCAGAGAATAAACAGGCTGCAGTGGGAGCGCTCCAACCATGCACTCCTCTGGTCTCCTATCCTCCTCCCTGCCTCCTCACCATCCACACTGTCACTCTTATCTGGGGTGTTAGAGACAGCACCATGGAAGTCACCCAGACAGTCACTCAGACTTAGCTGTGGTCTTCTGCAGGCTAAGGCAATTCTGAAATGAGAACCTGATGGACTGTCTCTCTCACAGATGAATAAGCTGTGTAAATATTTTAATTCTGGCCTTAGAATACCTTTTCTCTCCACCTCCCTTTGTCTCTTTCTTCTTTCTTTCCTCTTTCCTCTCCTTTCTGTGTCTCACTCTTCTCAGATCTATTTAATTACGCCCATAGAAAAGAAAATGCTGATATCAAAAGAGCAATTCCCTCTTTTGATTTCCAATTCTTTTTCCCCTCTCATTCAAGAGAATAGAAATATACAAAGTAATTTGGTATATAAAATGATTCCCCATAATTTTAATCCTTTTAAAGTGCTTATGGAGATTATCATGGTTTGATTTATTTTGACAAGGGGTGGTAAAAATTGTAAGAACAATAGTCTACTAAAAATGTTTTAAGAGCCTGTTGCTGTGTTACGGGAACATTTCAGGTGTTCCATGAGTTTGGGGGATGATTTCCTAATGCAACTAAGTGAATTAAAGTAACACAAGGACAAGTGTTCACAATAAGTAGAAATGGACACCCTTTTGTTAATGGTTGAAGATTTCTTTCCAGCAATGAAGCTATCACCATTTTTCTGTTCTGTGTCTTCATTTTATTACATTTTCTTTTGCTTTTCACAGGTCAGGCAGCTAGATGTCTGAGCTACAAGTGTAATCACAGAATTGCAAAAATTCCTGAGACACAGCATCTGCCCTACCAAGGGTTTGTGTGTGGCCATAATACCCCACAAGTAACCCATTCCCCAGGCAGAATCAGAGAGTGAGAGGCAGAGTCTGGCCCCATGCTCTTACAGGTCTTACACAACCTCTCTTGTCTCCCAGATTCCTTTGTTCTGCATGCTGAAATTGCATCTGAATTCTGTTTTGGACTGGGTCTAGTAGTTCAGTGCCCAAAAGGCCTAAATGCAGTAACCATGTGTTTTGCTGATCGAGGATGCCAATTAAACTCAGACACCAGAGTGAAAAGAGTAGGCTTATTTTACTGTTAATAATTAAAGGATATAACCAAGTAATACAGAAAATAAGCAATAACGAAAATACAGAATAGTACACTTAATTATTACTACATACAGTTAATTATAGGAAATAAGAACAAGCAAGGTAATGCACCTAATCATTACTACACAACGGGGAGAATAGTGATTAAGAAATATACGTCACCACTTGCATACGTTACCAACATCCAGATCTCCAGTTGCTGGGGAGCCCCGGTTGCAGCGAGGTTTTGGAGTACCTTTCCCTGTAAGTGGGAAGTCCTACGCGATGTGTCCATCCCTAGGTGAGGTATCCAGAGTTGCGACAAGAGGGTCCAGCCTTATATAACAAAAAACAACAAGTCAGAATGACTTGCACTTTTATTTGAGCAGAAACATCTGGTTTCATCCTCCTGTTGGATTCCACCCAAAGCCTGGCCAGGGCTCGGAGGGAAAGAACCAAGAGAGTTTCTAACAAGGCCAAACACTTGGGTTCTCAGCCTTAAACATTGCTAAACAAGGGAAGTTGGATACACATTCTCACAGCGTTTCATCCTCACTACTAATTACATTTTGTCTAAGCTACATCTTTCACTAGTGAGCATACATATTTCGTTAATGATCAGATACTAATTAATAAATGCTAATGATAATATAGATTTTACTAATTAGCAGATACTAATAATGGATAACGTTTGGTTGTGAGGTTCATCTAGAAGTCAACTTTGTTTCAGGGCCTATTATTCAGGCCCTAGTACTACAGCATGAGACTTGTAACAGTGACAAAGGGCATTCTCATAGTGAGACTCTGCACTCTGCAGCTAAGTAACATCAGTCCCACAGACTGAGAATGGGTCTCACCGTGTGATGTGCCACAAGGCTTACTCAGCCTTATGCAACAAGGCTTATTCATCAAGAGCATGAAGACATGCTGCTCCATAAGCCTACCATGAAGATGCAGTTATTTGGCCTGATCTTCAGGTGTCAGAACTGGGAGTACCAGCAGGGAAAAGATCGCAATGGTAGAGTGTGCACAGTCTTACAGGGAGTCATGTTCAAATGGCCCTGTATCCCCTCCTCCCACCACTGCAGCCAAACACATGTGGTTTCCCCCCATTAACTGACCTCCATCACTCAGCTTGTTTGTGACCCCAGTGTCTGCAGTCTTACACTGGAAGAGAAGAAAAATGAAAGAGAGAAGGTTATTTTTCTAAGGCAAATAATTTCATCACACATACTAAAATCATGTTATTTAAGGTGTCATATCATTCCGTTGCAAGAAAACATTAGAAATTAAATATGAATTTTTCACGATATTCATGTCCCTTTGTCCTGTGTTTGTGTTTGTAAGTTTGGATCTAAATTTCACTCATTGATGATGCTTGTTATCTGTGATAGATAATATACTTTGTTCAGAATAAACCAGAGCTTTTAGAAAATGGAATTTCTAGAGAATTGAAACTTGAAATAAAGCAAATACTGGAGATATCACTGGAGAACCTTAACTTTGTGAAGTGTGTAACATATAGAATTCAGAGAGCAATCAGCTGTGTCATAAGATCTTTTTAACTAATAAATCTAAATTTCAAACTCTTTCAAAGAAATAGTGATCTTTACAATTACATTAAAACAGCAGAAAAAATGAAAAGAGGAAGAGGGTGAATAACAGGGCAGGCAAATGACTGATCTTTCTGTGTGGTTTTCACTCGAGCACAAGAAGAATGATTACATCCCTACAGCAGTCTTCAAAGTGTTGGAGTCACAGAGTGGAATAGGAAATGAACTGCAGTTCAGTGACCCTCTGTGGCCTGAACAGTGGGAGCTGGTAAGCACAGCATTTCCACTTTATTCACTTCTTTTTTTTTCAACCACTGTCAGTAGAAGGCCTTCCCACACACACACTTTTGCATCATTATTGTAACCTGAAAAGAACTAAATGTAGTAGATCTATCTATGTATAGGCAGATATAATATGTATGGGTAGATGTCTCAATGATGTACATATGCACAAGCTTATTATATATGTGTATGGTATAGCAACGAATAACTGCAGTTTTCCTGAGGAAGCCTGATTTCCAATTTGAAATGGAATACATACTGTGCCATGCAATTTTCTTTGTGTTTCATTAGGGATAAAACCATGAGTTGGTCACCTAGGTCTGCTTGAAGAATAGATATAAAGTACTGTTTTCAGCCTGGTCTGTAATTTTCTCTCTAATGAAAGTTCTTCCTTTCTCACAACACACTGGTAAAATACTCTAGCCTCCAGCCTCCAGGAAGGGAAAAAGCCCTACATAAATATAACCACAGTGTGATGTCACTTAAGAGATGCTCGACCTTGTCATCTTGATCTGTTCTCATGCTATATGTAAGAAGGATAATCTAATGTTTAGTAAAAGGTTTAATGCACATGACATAGTTGTCCATAAAATTACACCTATGTGATGGCACCATAAATTTGCATACCCAGGAGGTAAACCTGCAAGATGTTGCAGTGTACATATTCTTGTAGACAAGTGTAAGGCTATTGATGATCCAAGTGAGATTCTTTTTTGCTTTTTTGTTTTGTAACTGGAGATCCCTTGATCTTTGGAAGGGAGTTCCAGACTTTTCAATGTGTTTATTTTAAGAAAGAAGTACATGCTTAATCACATCCAGATTTACCAAACTTCAGTCAAGCCTGTACTCTTATTTTTGTCTTTCTGCTTTGAAGCAATCCTTGACCCTCTAAATTTCCTTGAAACCTCTTTTCACTACAGTTTTAGTAGTGTGATGCCACTTGGGGTCTTGGAGTTGGAAAGAGAATGAAAGGTTGATTTTACTAACATTCTAGGATGATAAAATCACATAATGGTTTGGGTTGGAAGGGACCTTTAAAGATCATCTAGTTCCAACCAACCACCTTGCCGTAGGCAGGGGCATCTTCCACTAGACCAGGTTGCTCAAAGCCCCGTCCAACCTGGCCTTGAACACTTCCTGGAATGAGGCATCCACAACTTCTCTGGGCAACCTGTTGTGGTGCCTCACCACCTTCATCATAAAGAATTTCTTCCTTATATCTAATCTAAATCTACCCTCTTTCAGTTTAAAACTATTGCCCCTCATTCTATCTATAGGTCCTGGTAAAAATACTCTCTCTCCATCTTTCTTATTAGCTCCCTCTTAAGTACTGGAAGGCTGCAATAAGATCTCCCCAGAGCCTTCTCTTCTCCAGGCTGAACAGCCACAACTCTCTCAGCCTTTCTTCATAGGAGAGGTGCTGCAGCCCTCTGACCATTTTTGTGGCCCTCCTCTGGACCCACTCCAACAAGACCATGCATTTCTTGTACTGGGAACACCACTGGGAACTCCACTGAAAACTGAAAAGAGTGAGGGTGCCATTAAATAGACGGCTATGAAGTATGCTTCTAAACAAATCTGAACTAGCATTAACACTGTAGTATAGGTGCTGAAGCGAGTGCAGAGGAGGGCAACGAAGCTGGTGAAGGGTCTGGAGAACAAATCCTATGAGGAGCGACTGAAGGAGCTGGGACTGTTCAGTTTGAGGAAGAGAAGGCTGAGGGGAGACCTCATCACTCTCTACAACTACATGAAAGGACATTGTAGAGAGATTGGTGCTCGTCTCCTCTCACAGGTAATTAGTGATCAAACAAGAGGGAATGGCTTTAAACTACAATAGGGGAGGTTTAGACTGGACATTAGGAAAAAAATTTTCACAGAAAGAGTGGTCAGACAGTGGAATAGGCTGCCCAGGGAGGTGGTGGAGTCACCATCCCTGGATGTGTTTAGGGTCATTTAGATGAGATGTTGGGGGATATGGTGTAGGGGAGAACTTTGTAGAGTCAGGCTGATGGTTGGACTCAATGATCCCAAGGGTCTTTTCCTTTATGTTTCTGTGATTCTGTGATAAAAGACATAGGGTGCACAGTTCTTACTGCCTGTTACACTGTTCTTAGTGTCATTTTTCTTTATTGCAACTAAGGACTACAAGTCAATAAGATCTATTTTAGTCACTCTCTTTATAACAAAATTTATCCTCAAAAAAACTTCACAGTCTCTTGATCATATTGTGAAAAGTGAGCCAAAAAACTCAAAAGCTAATATATCTCTTTGTTTTTTACAAAATTTTTCTGAGATATGAAAAGAAAAATCATTGGTTTATATACCTATCTGAATTTTGTTGAAGTTGTACATATTTTTACAGTGTTCTGAAGTTACACTTTTCTTTCTACTATTCCATTTTTGTCTGAAAAGACTAGATACATATTTGAAAAGAGACATGCAAAGAACATGAAATTTCAGTCTAGCAGTCTGTGTTTTTGGAAACTCTTTTTTTTTAATTGAAGGTTTGTCTATTTTCATATGGTTTTCACTTTAAATCCTCTGTAGTTTTACAAAAGAGTCTAACTCTTCATTCGTCTTACATTCTAAATCTGCATTGTACAAAAGAAATGCCTAATATAGTACTCCTGAGAGCCCAACAAAGAAACTCCTAAATGAATAATTAAGAGGTGAATTAATGTTTTTATGATTCAAAATCTTGGAATATAAATGGAGGGATGTTGCGTCATCATGTGGGCTGCAAACAGAATAAAGGGTTATGTTAAATGAACACTGAAAATAGAAACTTTGCCTTTTCCTTTACAGTTCCTTGTTGAAGCCAACCGTTTGATAATTACTCTTGACTATTTCCAAATCCCATCACAAGAACTGTCTTTTCCTCAGCCAAGGAATCCTAATTCACTTCTGCTCTAATTAAAGAATTAGACCTCTCTCCCTGGACTCACCCTTTTCCAGACCTGTTGTTACTATCAAAACTTGTCCACTTCACCCTCAACTGGGCTGTATGAAAATCCTTAGGTCCTACACAGCTTACTTATATTTATACATAAGAAGAGTAATTCAGTCCCTCCCTATGTGTTGTGATCAAGGCCTTAGATCATTCCTTGCACGACTCACACTGCATCTGAAATGATCTTCAAGGACTCCTGCTGGCTTCAAAGAAACAGATTTTGTTTATCATTTTAGCAGAGCAGCTTTACTAAAGAACAGCTCTGCAGCTTTGGAGCATGGTACTCTTTAAAATAAGTGGAAAATGTAGAAACTGTGTCCTTGCTTCATAAATTTCATTCTGTCTGAACTCCTGATGTGTGTTCACACCAGTGAGCTCTGTCTGTTATTCTTGCATATCCAAGGGCTCCAGCTGATATGGTCTTTTTATAGGCAGTTTCCTCCAACGGACATACCACCCATTTGGTGTATCACTGAGCACACATTTTATGGAAAGGTGATGGCCTTGTTACTGCACCTGATGTTCATGACAAGAAATAAACCCCTGCATCTGTTAGGTTGAAAGGGCTTCATCTGATCTGCAGGGAGCATACCTTATCCTAAATAACAGGAAAATAACATTTTATTCCCTTTGTGTTGCCCATAAATAATTCTAAACAAGTGATGCCAACTTGTAGTGGTGGAGGGTGTTGTAGTCTGTTCCATAGAAACTCCATTCCAGCAGTCTTCAGAGTGTTTTAATAATAAGACCAAAGGCTATAAGCAGTATTGTCTCTGCCTTACCTAGTGCAAAGCTTTGGTCCTCATGAAGTGTAGGGTGGCAAATTTATATTATCTTTATGTATGACATGGTATCAGGAGATTCATTTGCTGGGCCCTCACCTGATCTCTTAAAATACAGGAACATCAAGGCTCTGACCCCAATAAAACACATATATTCTTTGCATCTAATAGATGCACTCATCCTCGGTTTTTCTTTGGATAACCCAAACATACTTTTTTGGAATCCCCCTCATCTTTACAACATTGAAGGTGTCTTTCCCTAATTTCACCACTACTTTTTTTGTAAGTTCTTTTCACCTTTTTGTCCTGACTCTAGTAAAGGATTTTGGGTCACTGCCTTATCAGGTATATCTTTCTTGCTTCCTGACAGGGCAGGGAGCTACATCAAACACCTCTGCTTTTGGCTTACCAGTGTCTGAATTTGTCCTACCATGGCCTCTGCCAGTGTGTTTGACCTGCAATTCAAACTCCTTTACTTCAGGAGCATGGCATGTGTCCTTTACAGATTCCTCTGCTGAGCCCATGTAGGCTATCTCTGGACTAGTGCTGCACTAGATCTTTCTGATGGTTTCTGTTCCCTTGAACTGTACAGGAGAAATGTTGTGTTTCACAGGCAGGGACATGCATAGGTGATTATGACTGCAGTAGGTAGGTTGTTCTGATCTGTCCTCAGAGGAAGAAGTCCCACAAACAAAGTCTGTGATATGTTGGATGTGTAATCACGTAAAACCAGCTGTGAAGCAGTTTATGACACCTCCTTGAGAAGGGCTGCATTATGTGTAAAGCTAGCCATAAACAAACGCCACCTGTAGTCCTGTACAGGGTCCCAGGCCTCTGCATTGCTCAGTGTGTGAAAGAGTTTCACTCCTTACAATACTGCCATGACAGCCAGGACTTCATGACAATGAACTGGTGTGGCTTTAAGAGGCTTTCTCCTAACATCCAGCCATGCCTGGTGTGATTTTTTTTCTTCCCAGTGGACACTACGTGTTAATGTTTCTCAAGACACGTCATTTGCTAATATCAGCCCTGCTTCTATATTTGAAATAGTCTTAAAGTTTCTTTCTTCCCTTCTTACAGTCTCCTCCCCACCCTGAAATGGTGCCTCACACTTGAAGCAAACATTTGCAAGTGGAACTGCTGCTGTGGATTTCGTGGGGCCCCCGTGCTACAGGCTGGCAGACGTCATCACTCTGCTGTTGCAAGCCTGTCTGGCTGTGGGTAAGCAGAGAAGGGACACAAAAGCAAGACTGGCCAACCAACCCTTCACTCCTGCTGATTGATTTCAGGAAGGACCAAAGTGAACTCGGGATGGAGTGTTTTCCACTGTTTCTGCTGGCACGAGCAAAGGGTGTCTCCACGCTATGCTGCAAAGACAGCCCTGTCAGCTGCCCTAAGAGCAGCTGGAAACCCAAAGGAAAAGAAAGAAATTCAGAACAGGTGAATGAGGAACTGGTGCTCAGAAACACTGGAATGTTTTAATGTCTGATCATGGCTTTGTGTTTTTTGGGGGTGTGGTGGTTTGACCTTGGCTAAATGCCAGGTACCTACCAAGTCGCTCTATCACTTCCCCCCTTTCCCCCTTTTTTTCTCATGTTTCACATTCATGAGTGACCTGTGAGATGGCCTCCATGGTCAGGTCAACCCCTTGATCACGAGCCCATCTGTACATTGCATCTCTCCTGAGATGCCCTGATGTTTCATGGGCCAGCCGAGCTACTTCAATTTTGGCAGCCTTGTCTACTTGCTCATTGTTTTGATGTTCTTCGATGGCACGGCTTTTGGGCACATGAGCATCTACATGACGTACCTTTACAGCCACGTTTTCTACTCAGGCAGTGATGTCCTGCCACAATGCAGCAGCCCAGATGGGTTTACCTCTGTGCTGCCAATTGGTCTTCTTCCACTCCTGTAGCCACCCCCACAGGGCGTTAGCCACCATCCAGGAGTCAGTGTAGAGATACAGTACTGGCCACTTTTCTCATTCAGCAATCTCTAGGGCTAGTTGGATCACTTTTAATTCTGCAAACTGACTTGACTCACCCTGTCCTTCAGTGGCCTCAATGACTTGTCTTGTGGGACTCCACACAGCAGCTTTCCACTTCCGATGGTTTCCTACCACACGACAGGATCCATCAGTAAACAGAGCATACCGCCTTTCATCTTCTGGTAACTCATTATATGGCGGTGCCTCTTGGGCACGAGCCACCTTCTCAGGCAATGCTCCAAAATCTCTACCTTCTGGCCAGTCCATGATCTCTTCCAGGATCCCTGGACGGTTGGGTTTTCCCAGTCGAGCTCGTTGCATGATTAACGCTACCCATTTACTCCAGGTAGCACTGGTTGCATGGTGCGTAGAAGGGATGTTTCCTTTGAACATCCAATGTAATACAGGCAATCGCGGTGCCAAGAGGAGCTGTGCTTCTGTACCAACAACTTCTGAAGCAGCTCAAATCCCCTCATATGCTGCTAGTATCTCCTTTTCAGTCGGAGCGTAGTGGGCTTCTGATCCTCGATATCTCTGACTCCAAAATCCTAATGGTCGACCTTGAGTTTCACCTGGTATCTTCTGCCAGACACTCCATGTGAGGCCATGCTCCCCAGTAAAGTACATTTTGCACAGCTGGTCCTGTCCGAACAGGCCTAAGAGCTACTGCCCAAGCTATCTCCTGTTTGATGTGCTCAAAGGCTTGTTGTTGCTCAAGACCCCACTCAAAACTGTTCTTCTTTTGGGTTACTTGATAGAGAGGGCTCACCAGCTGACTGTAACCTGGAATATGCATTCTCCAAAATCCCACAAATCCTAAGAAAGTTTGTGTTTCCTTCTTTTGGTCAGTGGAGACACAGCTGCTATCTTGTTGACAACATCCATAGGCACATGACGGCGTCCATCTTGCCATTTTATTCCCAAGAACTGAATCTCTTGTGCTGGTCCCTTGACCTTGCTTTTCTTTATGGCAAACCCAGCTCTCAGAAGAATCTCAATTACTCTTTGTCCTTTCTTGAACAATTCTTCTGCCTCATTGCCCCACACAATGATGTCATCGATGTACTGTAGATGTTCAGGGGCATCACCCTTTTCCAGTGCAGTTTGAATTAGTCCATGACAAATAGTGGGGCTGTGCTTCCACCCCTGGGGTAGTCGATTCCAGGTATACTGGACACCCCTCCACGTGAAAGCAAACTGTGGCCTGCACTCTTCTGCCAAAGGAATTGAAAAGAATGCATTGGCAATGTCGATTGTGGCATATCACTTTGTTGCCTTTGACTCCAGTTCATATTGGAGCTCTAACATATCTGGTACAGCAGCACTCAGTGGTGGCGTCACTTCGTTCAGGCCACAATAGTCTACTGTTAACCTCCACCCTCTGTCAGACTTTCTCACTGGCCATATTGGGCTAATAAAAGATGAATGTGTCTTACTGATGACACCTTGGCTCTCCAGCTGATGAATCAGTTCTTGGATGGGAGCCAGAGAGTCTCAGTTTGTGCGATACTGCCGTCGGTGCACGGTCCTCGTAGCAATTGGCACCTGTTGTTCTTCAACTCGCAACAGTCCCACAACAAAAGGATCTTCTGAGAGGCCAGGCAGATTAGACAACTGTTTGACCTTCTCTGTGTTTACACTGGCCACACCAAAAGCCCATCGGTATCCTTTTGGGTCTTTGAAGTACCCCCTCTTGAGGTAGTCAATGCCCAAGATACAAGGGTCTTCTGGGCCAGTTGCAATGGGATGTTTTTCCCACTTGTCCCCGGTCAAGTTAACCTCGGCCTCCAGTACTGACAGTTCTTGACATCCCCCTGTCACTCCTGAGATCCAGATAGGTTCTGCCCCTCTATAACTTGATGGTATTAATGTACACTGTGCCCCGGTGTCGACTAAAGCCTGGTACTTCTGTGGATTTGATGTGCCAGGCCATCGAATCCACACTGTCCAGTGCACTCAATCATCCCTTTCCTCCTCCTGGCTGGAGGCAGAGGTCCTCTATTCCCATTCTTGGTCAGAGTATTCACTGTCTGACCCTTGCCGTGCCAGGCTGGAGACTCCTTCATCAGAGCCAAGGGAGGTGATCTCAGTCTTCCTGTATCTGAGAGATCGCTGATTACTTTCTTGCGGTTTTACACCAGCTACATTAACAACCTTCTTGGATGTCTTCTTCTTGGCAGAGGTCTTTCCTCGCAATTCATGTACACAAGCTTCCAACTTAAAGGTGGGTTGACCATCCCTCTTCCTCGTGTCCTCCCCCTGGTCACGCAGGAAGAACCAAAGTTCGCCACGTGTCACATGCCTGGGATTCCCTTTCCCTCTGACTGGGGCAGAAGAGAACTGATTTCTTGGGGTGCTCCTGACATCCAAGGTACTCGCCCGTAGAGATGAGGAGGTACCAAGACTCTCTTCAAAGTTCAGAAGCCAGGAAGAGACTGCCTCCACAGTTGGTGTACATCTTAGTCCTTCTCCCACATCCATTTCTGGATAGTACATCGTGGCCAAGCTGGCAGAATATGAGGATGGCGCACCTTTAATCACCTTCCTCTACATGGCCCGTGTGCACAGGATATCCTCTGGATTTTTAGGGGCTTCATCATTATCTGGATCACTATACATGACTTCCAGCACTGCTAGTTCTCTCAGGTACTGGACACCTTCATCTGCAGTAGTCCACTTCCCTGGGGAGTTGTCCATAAGATCTTCCTTGAAAGGATATCTTGCTTTAACACTTGAAAGGAGCCGTCTCCACAGACTGCAAATTCCTGTTTCTTTTCCAATTCCCCTTTCAATTCCTCGATCTCCAGCAAGGGAACCCAGCTGTTGGGCTTCCTTACCTTCCAGTTGTTGAGCATCAGCCCCATTATCCCAGCATCGAAGCAGCCAGGCAGCAATCCACTCACCTGGCTGGCGGCTATAGTCTTTCCGCAGATCTCGCAGTTCTGATGATGTCAGGGACCGGGTAGTTTCTGCCTCCTGTTTGAGTTCTGTTATTCCCTCTTCCAATCCCTTTGCTGAAGGACCAGCTTCTTCCTCTTTTTTCTCCTCCCTTATTAATCAAGGGTATGGGCGTGTTGTTCTCCTTGTCCACTGTTTCTTTTTTACTACTGGGGCAATCTCTGCTGTTGTTGTTGTTTGAGTTCCCATCTCAACCACAGTCCTTTGAGAGCACTGAACTGCAGCTCGATAAGCACAGGCCAGGCCCCAGTACAGCGCTAGAAGTTGCTGCTTTTCACTGGGATAAGCAAGACACCCTTCTATCAGGTGTTGTGTCAATTTTGCGGGGTTTCTTGCCTGTTCAGGGGTAAGATCCCAGGCTACGGGAGGTGATAACCATCCTAGGAATCTGCCCAAATCCTTCCACTCCCCCTGCCACCCAGGGACAGGCCGCCTCAGGGCACATTTTGGTACTGGCTTACCCAGAATTTGCCTTCTCTTACACCAAAAACATACTGAGCTCCACACAGCCCACAATAGGCGAACAGCATTAATGAACAGTATCAAAGAACTAACATAAGGGTGAATAAGTACCTTGGGAGCCTGCAGAATAAAACCACCCATGACGTTCCCAATTTCTTCCAGCATGTTCCCGAGCTTAACAAAATAAAGATAAGCAGGGCAATCAACAAACCCGTGACCAGCACAAGAGCTTGTCTCTTAATAACTGCTATAGCTATAGCACAATTAATATAAAACTGCCGTTGTCATGCCCCACGTTGGGTGCTAAAAAAGACTGTGGTGGTTTGACCTTGGCTAAATGCCAGGTACCCACCAAGTCACTCTATCACTTCCCCCACTTTTCCCCTTTTTTTCTCAACAGGGCAAAGAGGGGAAGGAAAATAAGATAGAAAAAAAAAAAAACAAAACAACCCTTGTGGGTAAAACAAAAGCAGTTTTAATATAAGCAAAACGAAGCAAAGGTCCGCACGTGGAAGCAAAAAAAGAAAACAGATTTATTCTCTACTTCCCATTAACAGGCAATGTCGGGCCTTCTCAGGAAGCAGGGCTCCAATACGCGTAGTGGTTGCCTCGGAGGACCAAGGGTGACCCCACCACCTTCCTCCTTTCTCCCAGCTTTATACTGAGCAGACGTCATATGGTATGGAATATCCCTTTGGTCAGTTCAGGTCAGCTGTCCTGGTTGTGTCCCCTCCCAAGATCTTGCCCACCCCGTCCCACTGTGGGGGGGAAAATGTTGGAAAAAGCCTTGGTGCTGTGTAAGCACTACTCAGCAGTAGCCACAACACCAGTGTGCTATCAACACCCTGCCAGCTCCCAGCATAAAACACAGCACCATGAGGGCTGCTACAGGGGAAAACCAATTTCGGCTCAGCCAGATCCAGTACAGGGGTATTTTTTATTTGCTAAATAACCTAATAGTTTGTTTGTACTGATAAAGGTGTTGAAAATGTTGTCTGTTGAATAGCTGCTACCCCGTAGTTAAGAGATGGGAGTTCAGAACACATTAGCAGGCCCAGATAAAAGCCAATTACAGAGGAGATTTTATGGGCAGAAGTGTGGCTACTCAGATAAAAGCTTTAAAATATTCAAAGGCCTTTTTCTTCTTCTCCCCCCACCCCTCCCAGTAGTGGAATTTACACCTCTGTAAACACAATTTATTAACATATGTTGCTGCTCAGTCTGAAATAACCCCCTCCAGTTCTGGCTGAAGAAAGGGACTGTGCCTAACTGCTGCTAGGAGAAAATGAAGACAGATTCTGAATCTAGGTCTCCCATTTTGCTCCTGAAGGAGTAGTTTGAGTAAGTCTCTTTTCTAATGCAGAGTGTCTCCCTTGTAAAACAGCTCAAGTAGGTAGATCAGTGTTATGAAGAGTGGTACAAAGCTGAAGACCTGTATTTGTGGGAAGTGAAGGTTACAGCCTGTCAGAGGCTGCCCCTCTTTGTACAGGTAAATGAGCCTTTGCAGGGAAATGGGAATAATGGGGAAGAAGAGACCAAAATATTCATATATATGACAAAGTGTGCATTCCTTGAAAAGTGTGAAACAATGTCCCCAATGGTCATGTGAGACCAGAAGAAAAGAATGATTACTCTATATATTTATGTGTGTGTGTATTCACAAATTTTAAAATGTATACACACATTCAGGAACATATATCCTCACAACCAAATTAAGATGACTTGGAATCAGATTTAGCTTATTTGATCACATGTAGTTGTCTTCTTTAGGGTGAGCTGATGAGTCCTCCAGGCTGCATTGACCGTATTGGGTGATTAGACACCTACCTCACACACAGACAGCAACCTGTAGATACCTAAGATTGGGTATTGTAATTAGGAGTTAAAATCCGTCTCACATGTGGATATAAGTTATGATTCTATATTCTATATATAGAGAGAGCACCTGTCAAGTAAAAATTTCATGTTATGACTCCTGAAGCCAGTTTATGCAGATGTGCTCAGACATACCTTTGTTGTCTGAGGAGTGCTGTTGTAACACACCATCAGTCAGTGACCTGCCTGCTACAAGTGCGTGTTTCTGTTACTGAGCTCAAGCTCCTACTGAAGGTTTACAAAGAGCTCCCATCAAAACACCTACATGGCAGCTGAGCTCTGCAGAACTCTGGTCCTAAGTGAGGCTAACCACTGAAAATAAAGAACGATCAGTAAAAATGGTTTGACTAAAGCATCTGTCTCTTTACATGAGTTTGCACTGACAAACTGACTATCTAGTGGCTCAGGACACCGTTGCATTCCTTTTTGCACACTTTTCTCTTGCTTGTTACGCCATGAACTTGTTTTCATTAGTGGTTTCATCTGATAAGACCCTCTTAGGTCTTTCTGTGTTAGCCTGGTAAGGCAAAAAAGGGAGTGTGATTTGTGTGGAAATAATAAAAGTGAGTTCAAGCAATTTAAAGAGGACATGCTGGAGCTAGCTGCTGTCATCATAGCTTGAATTAGCTGTTGACTAGATGTTTCTTGAGATGTTATGGGAAAGAGATAATGGAGAGGCTGAATAAGAGACACAGTATTAAAAATAAGGAGAAAATATGTAAATTTAAGGCACTGGTGTGCTCATAGGGAACACTAAAATAAATGTTCAGTTGTTTAAAAAAGTAAAAGGAAACTGCATTCTTTACAAAAATAATTACACATCTAAAATTGTTCTTCATCATTTTTTTACCATGTAAATTAAATTGCATTATATACCTAAGATACAATAATATATAGGGATATCCAGCAGAAGAGTGTCTTGTAGCATTTTGAAGTATGGTGAAATAAACAACTCAAAAACATCAATATCAGTGAGTTATCTATGCCACAACCAGGTTTACTTGAAACTGGCTTAGAGTTAAAAAGCTATTATGGAGCAAATGAACAGATACACATAGACATACACATGTTCATCTGTGCATGAAGTATACCTGCTTAGGCCTCTTTTTCTTAGGAGGCTAAGAAAATACTTACTCATTGAGACTGGTAAAATGGATTAATCATGAGGACAACTTCTTTATGAAATTACTAAAACAGGAAGAAAAGTTTATGTGAAAAACTGTTATGCTGAGGAGAAACTTGAACGAGTCTCTATCTTGCCTTTTTTAAAGCATCAAAACCCATGAATCCTTTAAAATACCTGCAGTGTAAATGTCAGAAATCTGAAGAACTTTAACCAAACTCTTCAGATACTTAAGAGGAAAGAAATTAATGTCTTATTACAGTATTAGGTAAGTGTCCTTTCCTGTAAATAAAGAAATTACTTTGTTGAGAAATTATAGTAACTTAGGATATATTATACTTACTTTATGACAGTTCACTCATACCCTATTACAATACTGAGTATTCTCAAAGGTCCCCCCTGAAACAAAAAGAGATTCCAGATCCAAAACTTTACCACACAGTCAATTTGTAATTCCTATGTAATTCTGATCTTATAATTTCACGCGATAGATTTTCCCTTCTCTCTTCAGGCTTCAGACTGAGACTGTGCTGTGGAAGAGCGATGTGCAGAAAGTGCTCTGTCAGCTCTGTCAGTCATGGGCACTTGTTGCTGAAAATGTGACGCCTACCCTTCTAGCTTCTGAGCCTATACCACAATGTTTGCTCTGTCAGTCTCTGAGGGTCTCAATCTTTCCTATCTGGATAGAGAACCACTAACGTAAGGTAAGGAAAGTTTTGTCACTAAAATATGGAAAATTGATTGCTAGTAGCATGGAAATGTAAAGATAAATTTGAGCTGCCATCCTGGCTTACATACTGCTATTTTGGGATGCTGAGATGAAAATCATTGAATGGAAGCAAATGTCTTCCACTGACTTAAAACTCTGCCAAACAGTGGGAACTGAAGCAGGAAAAGCCTGTATTTTCTTCCTGAACTTCCTTTATTTTCCCCTCCCATTGAATTTAATGGCAAAATCTCCAGTGAGGTACATGATCCTGAGTTCCACTACTTCACCTCTATCTGAGCTGTCCCTTTTCTTATAGCAGAAGAGGTTAGATTAGTCTGGGGTCTGCTCTAGAGACTGTGGCACAGTGGCTTGTGCTGAATGGAACTTTCTTATAGAAAACACAATCAAAAATGTAACTGTATTGTCCCTTTGAATGGACCATTTGGTAACAAAAGGGGTCATGGAAGGATAGATTCTTGCTCTTTAAAACTCCTTTTCATTTCACATTATTTATCAAAGTGTTGGGATTACTCTGCAGTACTTTTTGTCCTTTTAGCCAGTGCTGTAGAGATTACATGGTAGCAAGTGTTTGGATAGTGCAAGAGCTTTCCTCCTTTAGCTGATTTTGTCACATTCTGTAATAATAGTTTGAAAGAGGAATTCCTTTAGATATAAAAACTCTTGCTATTTTGGCCTGGTGTAGAATTCATGGGCTTGGGATTTAGCTGTTTCTGTTTCATTTCCTTTCAAAAATTACCCATGAAAAATGCTCTTCTTGCAAAATCAGGCAGACTGCTCAAACTCTCCAGTGAATCTTGTTCATTATACTCTGCCATCACAGGTATAGGTTACGTATCACACTTACCAGCACCTTGATAGCATGTGACAGTGTAAAATGTAGCCATGTACTTTTCTGGCTTGTGAACATGAACCACCCAGGGCCAATTTATAAATAACATGGTTAAAAATCTAATTGCCCAGTGTGAAATCTGCTTGAATATTCACTCCATCCAAAGCTAATCATTGTGCAGAGCTTTTTTTTATCTCTTGAAAACTTGTCTTTATCTTAGCAGGAAGGCAGGATGAGGTGTGGGTACCAGTTCGAGGAGATCACAGCAGCAGTTCTGTTCAGGCTGCACTCACCCTTTTTCTGCCTAAAGCTTGTGGAGCAAAGAGCTGAGGGGTGTATCCACTACAGCACTGATAAAGCAATTCATGTAGTTAAATCCTTGGCTTTAGGCCAAGGATTCCCAATTTCCCAAATACCATTGCCGAGTCTCAACATTTTTCATGAATTACCGTGCATCATCACGACCTGCTACCCTTACCACTGAATGTTGTACACTTCCTTACCATGACCTTACAGGTCTTTAATCTATTTTTATGCTTACTGCAACACATTTTAATTTTTTATTTTATTTTTTTTAAATAGGGACTTTGTTTCAAAGCTTGGAGTAGGGGCTGGAACAGCATGGTTTACCCCAAAACCTGGTCAGTTGCTGAGAAGTTTTATAAAGTAGTTTTACAGTCATGAAGAAAGAAAATCATGGTAATCCATTACTCTTTATGTATCACAATATTTTCATATACAAGATACTGACAGGGACAGTATTACGGTATCATGCAGGATGCAACCATGACCTCAAAATACATTTGGATGTGTTGGACAGTGACTTTACTTCACCAAGGTACATTTTTATTTGATTTTGGAAGTCTTCAGACTGGTATTGTCCCTTTTACTCTGTCAGTTCCTGTTGTATAATCTCTCCTGGTTCTCTTTAATGTGTGTGCAAATTGCCTGATATACACACCAGCTTTTCAACATAAAATCAGCCTATTTCATGATAGCATCTGTTTTGAGTCTACTGTCTGTCTCCTTTTTTCTTCCTTCAAAGCAAATGAGCCCTGTAGAGTTACCGTATGAGAATTTTTCCTTTCTGTTACAAACTAATAAAATCCTACTATTCAATAACACATTGGACATGGCATTTTAGAAATGGCTTTAACTCTTCTTCTGTACAAGAAAGATCCTTCAATTCTAAAAAAGAGAATAGCTCTTTGATAACATTGAAAATTGAAAATTTCATTAGTTTCAAAATAATAAATTATACTGTGTACTGCAAACATTGATTTGCAAATAAAAAAACACAGGTGAGTAAATGATGAGTCTGATTAAGACTTTGTTTGTTTCTTTTAATTACTGCCCTTTAAATTTCTGTTAAGCAATTACTGTTTCTATGTGGTTTATACTACAGCATGGGATTAATTCACTGATATTTTAATGATAGCACATTATATTTTTACCACATGAGGATCAAGCCACTGTTCAGTTACTGAACTACACTAGCTGTAGTTTTGCATTAAAGTACTTAGTTAAAAATAGCAGAAGGTAATTATATTTGAAGTTAGCCCATATAAGGAAGTGAATTCTAGTGACTTAGTACTATTTGAAACACTTACAAAAATATATTGAAAGTTTTGTATTCAGAGATTCTTGCCTTACATATTTTACAGGATTAAATATCTATGTTAAGAAAAAAGGAGAGGAAAAGGTATTGATGAATACATAATATTCATATGTTATTCCATCAATACTTTAAATATGTATAATATTTTCAAAATAGGATCAGGGAAGTCATATATATGAAAACAGTTTTTATCATACTGGCAGAACATTATCCAGAATTTGGAAGGTAAAATAACCAGATAAAACTATTCTTTAGTATGTTGGACATTTGAAGAAGGGGGAGAGGCGGAGGCAAGTTGCTCTTTTTGAAATTGTCAAAGCATGAAAAAAGAAGGTTAAAAATAGTGAGCTCTATAATCAAGTTCCAAATAGAGATTTCATCCCTAAAATGGTGTTGAGGAAGTTGTAAAGGGAGGATTTTATTTCAGGTTCATCTGTAATTAAAAGAAATTTTAACAGCCCACTCTCAAAATGCAGTTCTATAGTAAAACAATGCTTAATGAAATGTTGGTGGAGGTTTTTTCCAATGCTATTATTAAATTATTTTTCTAGGATTTTAAGAATGGTAATAATTACTAATTCATACACGTATTTTTGTAGGATTATTCTTGTAGTATAAGGGAAATATTCCATTTTATGACTTACCATATCTATTATGATGAAATCCTAAAGTACTCATATCAAGAACACAAGCTCAGTAATATTAGCCAGTGTGAAAATTAATAATGAAGAAGTAGGTCTTGCCCCAGGAAGAGTTCTGTCTGCAAACTCACTGCTGAGCATTTGTAACACTGCACAGCAAAGCTTCTGTTCTGCTGCTATGTTCCAATGCTACTTTATTTTACTGGAAGATGCATATTTATTTAATTGGGTTTTCACACTGAGAGAGTTTCAATGGGCAAATCTCTGCACACTCATGGAGATTTCAGTCAGACTCCACCCTGGATAGGCAAGTGCTCAGATGAAGCACTGCTGAAGTGTAAAAGGTTATATACAGAAGCAGGATCCTGCTTAACATGATTCGTTTTATTCAATACCCAGTATGGGAATCACCAGAAATGGTTAAGAACCATTTCAGTGAACTGAAACGGCCAGTGTTCAGCAGAACCCTACAGCAGTAAGGTGAGATGTACCCTCATAGGTATACACCTAGCTAAAATGCTAACTGTAGAACCATTATACAAATTTAGAGTATATATTCTTCATCATCTGTAACCACAGCATCAGTCAGACAACACTATCAAATGTTAAAGCATCTGAAAATGGTGTGAAAAGAAATTTCCCTTCTCATAGAGACAGACTTCTCCAGGTCCAGAACTCATACGCAGATTCTCCTGAGAGTCATTCAGGACACTGAGAATATGGGGGGAGGAAGAGTGAGGTTCTTCACCAGTCCCGCAATCATTACCAGGAACCTGTCTGTCTCCAGAAGAGCAACTGGGCCCTCCTGATAGCCACTAAAACTAGTTCTTTCCTTGAGGTGGTCACCAGTGCTGTTGCAGTGCTGAGTACTCAGGACTTAAGCTGTATCATCCTGTACAATGCCACAATCATTATGTACCTGGTTTATTATCATTATAGACCCTGGTTTATTTACTTTTTTTTATTCAAATGAAGAAATACACTGGTAAAATTTCACAAGAAATAAGTATTTGTAAAAGTTTTTCATATGCATAGTTAGGCAACCAAAAGTCAGGAGCTCTCAGGATTCCTGCTGCCCATAAAACATTAATTCTTCCTGTCATGCCTTAGATTTACAGTACAGATTTTACTTACAGCAATCATAAGGCAGCTGCAGATGTAATGTTCTGTTCTGAGCATTTGACTTCTGGGCACCCAAAGATTCTTATTCTAATTTCACTTATATAGCTGTGCAAATAACCTGTGCTTTGTCTTATTTCTCTGAGCAAAATCTTTGCTTATTGAAAAGAGGTGGCAGAGCAGAAAAAAATATAGCGGGGCAGACAAGAAGACAGACAAAGAAATCCAGCAGATAAAGTTACAAAAAAAAAAAAAAAAAAAAAAAAAAAGATAAATTAAGATTGTCTTTCCAGCTTGCTGTCTCTTAGAATAAAAAGTAATTGCGAAGAGCTTCAGGAAAAACTCAGAAGTTTTCATTGTGGCCTCATGGACAATGAGAATTTGAGTTTATCACAACTGTTATTTAAAATGTGCTCCAAGACATAAAGGAAACTTTATTCTAGTATGGTAACTAGAGTTGGTTTTCACAGATTAGTGCAAGAAACAGCATGAAGGCATCTGCAGTTTTTTTTCCAGGGAGTACTGAGTCAGGGAAACTAACTGAGTTGCTGCTGTACTTTTTTGAAGTTATAGTGGCTCAGCTGCAGGCAAATCTGAGTTTCCCAAGTTGCAAGTTAGGGCCTTCCCCACAGTGTCTAGGGGTCTCTCAGTTGTGTTTTGCAGCTATTCCCCCTTGTACAAGTTATAATGACCGCTCCTTATTGTCCGAAGAGAATCAGTCTCTACTCCCGTGGCTAGAGCACACACCCCACATCATTCCTAGGGTCAACGTCTTGCTGCAGTTATGGCTTAGTGTTGAAGAGTTTTGACAGAAGATGTCAACTTCAACATGATCACAGTAGTCTTTGGGCTGAGTTATTAATACGGGACATGAAGAAGAACAAAAAGGTTTGAACCTGGGTCTTCAGTATCCTAAGTGAGTGCTCTATTGGCCACCAAACATTTTTCTCTGATGGAATTCCATTGTTGAACCTGAAGAAATTAATTCAGATGTTAATTTTTGCTGGTTTAGGTTGGTTTTTTGTGGTTTTTTTTAGCAGTTTCATCCCTGTGACAAGTTCACATTTTGATGAGCTGAACACTTCTGATGAAAAACTACTTCATGAAAAAGATTCCTGACCACTTATAATTAATACACTGGTTTGTATTATACTGTTTAGTGAAGTTTTGAAAGTATGGCCTTAGGGTTAATCTTTAAACAGTTTCTGTTAATTGACAGTGTTATTCAGACATCTTCCTTCCACCCCAACCCTGGTAATATGTGTGAGTTATATTAATGCAGTAATTATATTTAGATCACTTTCTTAAATTTCCCCCTTTTTTTCCAAGGGTTTTTTACTTAAAATGTTTTGTAATGTCTCTAACTCTTTCTCAAGTAACAGGTTTTTTCATGTATTATTTGGAAAAAGACATTTCAGAATCCCTCTAGAATTATTCAGTTTGGAAAACATCCTATAGACATGATTTGCTGGAGGCAAGCTAGCACTGCAGATTAAAAGTTTACACAAAGACAACAGACAAACCAGTATTACTTTAAATCAGACTGAAAGAAAAAAAATACATTTCTGCTAGGCCCAAAAGACCTTTACTTAGTATCTCCTCAAAAACTAAAGTATATTATTACATACCCAGTAAACTATTGATCTCCATTCATTTACTATGTACTCCATTATTATTCTGTTCTTAATGCTAGACTGTTTTCTCATGGATTCTCAGAAATACCTTTTAGCTTCACCAGAATTAGGCAAATGATTCATAGGCAATATCAAATGAAATACAAATGAAAAAAAGTGTTTCCTAATTCTTTCTACTTATAAAGCACCTAACTTTCAAAAATTCCATGTTTCTCATGTATCGATAACAGGTAAGAAACAGAGTGACAGTGTTAAAAAGTAAACAAATTAGCAAGTAAATAATGAAGAGCTTTGAGATCTTCCTTCATGGCACAGTGATAGAATTCATCCACTCCTACATGTGACTTTCAGTACATCATGATTTATTTCAGAGAAGGCTACATGGGAATAGCAAAGCAGATTACTGCTTAGTATCTTCTCTGACTTGTAGTTGTTATGCATTGTGATTTATATATACGTATAAGTATACACATATGTATACATATACTTATTTGCTATTTTTTTTAAATGGAAGGGTTTTATCTTAGTTCGCTCTTTCATGCTAAAATGAAATGTTAATTGTCATTGTTGCTTTGTAAAAATATTTAGTGGACTGCATGGTTTTATGTGATACAACAAATTAATAAGAATATCTGAATCGTAAAATGAAAACATGAAGTTAATATTGTACTGTCATCCCTAAATCATAAAGATAATTTTACATGTATAATATTCAAGGAGGTCAAAAAAAGCCTGTATTTCCAGTGATGATCATGGGACTGGATGCTTTAATTTTTAAGTGCTCAACTTGAGATGCCTAAAGCTCAATATCCCCTCTCAGGATATTAGGCACTACGTCATGATCTGCTATTGTGTCTATACTAGCTTTGTCTGGGACAGAGCTCATTTTCTTCATGGTAGCTCGTATGGGGCTGTGTTTTGGATTTGTGACCAAAACAGTGTTGATAATACAGGGAAGTTTTAGTTACTGCTGAGCAGTGCTTACACAGCATCAAGGCCTTTTCTGCTCTCACATCACCCCACCAGAGAGGAGGCTGGGGGTGCACAAGACGCTGGGAGGGGACACAGGTGGGACAACTGACCCCAACTGACCAAAGGGATATCCCACTCCATATGATGTCATGCCAAGCAATATAAAGATGGGGGAAGAAGGAGGAAGGGGAACATTCAGAGTTACAGTGTTTGTCTTCCCAAGTCACCATTACATGTGACGGAGACCTGCTTTCTTGGGAGATGGCTGAACACCTGCCTGCCAATGGGAAGCAGTGAATGAATTCCTTGGTTTGTTTCCTTGCACACACAGCTTTTGATTTACCTATTAAACTTTCTTTATCTCAACCCAAGTTTTCTCACTTTTACTCTTCCAATTGTCTCCCCTATTCCACTGGAGATGAGTGAGCAAGTGGCTGCATGGGGCTGAGCTGCCAGCCAGGGTTAACCCACAACAGGTTTCCTACTGGGGTAACAGTTCTTCAAACATTTAAGCCCTATGGAAGTGCCAGTTCCAGATTACAGGAGAAGTCATTCTCTGTTGACAGCCTTTTCCTTGCAATGGGAACATTCATGAAGTGATTTAAGCTGAAGTGAGGAATGTGAAACATGAAATTAGATCTCTGTTCTTTATCAAAAGCTAAAAATTCCTTCTTTGTATTGTTCTTCTTACTTCAGTGCCTCAATTGACTTGACCCTCCTTCCATTTCCTTAAAAAAAACAAAAGTTAAATGAATCACTTCAAAGCTCGAGATATGACCAGAAGACTCTCATTGCTAGCCAATCCTCCTAACCCTTTTAATGTTTACTTCATATTTTGCTTAATATTTAACTGAATTTCTGAAGGGTACCTACTTAATCAAATAACTTCCTAAATCTCAGCAAATGACCTTCCTTTCTTTCTTCACCTATTTGCATTTCATAAGTAACATCCACACTGAGCCTAGGGGTTTAATATACTCAGTGTGGTGTTACTGTCCATAGTTAAGAGAATGGCTGTGTTTACTAATGGCAAAAATTGCTTCTCAGCTTGCCCCAAAAATGAAAAACATGTAAGCCTCTGTTTGATAAAGTTTTCATCCCTAGTTGCAGGGAGTAGCTGTTCACCCACTCAGCTGTGCCATCCTGCACATGTACATGCCACTGTCATGGCTTCTCTGACCCCCTGGAACCACACTGCCAGGACAAGACTTTGTCCCTGGCTTCCCTGCTATGGACACAGCGATGTCAAAATAAGGCAAAAATAAGCCTGGAACCTCTGTTCCCTGACATTTACCCCAGTATTGCTCAGGAAAGCTCTTAGAGCACTTTGCCAGCTGTGTAAGATTCACCCTCCCTCTTCTTTTTCTGCGTGAGCTGGGAAATACTAACAGATACTGGAGGAAACCCATCTCTATTCCTACAACATCACTAAAGGAGCCTACTGAGGCTTTCATGCTGTAGAATGGGCATCTTGTCTGAGGTCTCTGGGATACCCTATCATCACTACTAATGCTGGGAGAAACACTGGCCAGGTAGAAAGGTACTGAGGAGCTCTTTCACTAGTTGAGAAGGAAAAGGAATAGGAAAACAGATAATGGGAGCACAGTATTAATTGTATTGATCTTTAACAGTACTTCAGGTGCCAGAGTGGGGAAGTGGCCCCATGTGGACCTGTTCCCTTCTCCCAAAGCCACAGAGCAAAGACTTATGTTATTCTTCTACATCCTCACTGTTGTCTCAGTAGTGTCTCCTGATTTCAAGATGTGGGATTTTCCTCCTCCTTCAGCTGCCTGTTCTGACTCTGCATGGAGCTCACCTCCCCACTGTGCAGCTGCTCTCATTTCAGGGGGTGCTGCCACCAACAAGCACATTTGCCTTCATGTGATAAGATTGCAGGCGATCATTTCATTGATGCAACACAGCAAATGGGAAGAAAAGGCACGAAGTCTCCTAAGATTTCCATTTCCATAAATCTTGCCTAAGGCTCCAGCTGGAGCTGTCCTAGCGGGGCCATGTACAGTATAGTACAGTATATTCCCTGACTGCTTCTTTAGCCAAATAAATTTTGTTGATGAGTCATGTGGGCACTGCAGAGCATTTCAAAGACCCATCTGGCAGAATAAAGTCACTTGCCTTCAAAGCGTAGTGTATCTCAAAAGGTTCAGCATTTGGATTTGGTTTGAATTCTTGGATCCTTATCTGAATTCCCTGAGACTGTATAACAGGCTTTCTTGCAGAATTTCCATCATTTCAGCTTCTAGTTAAAGCCACGTAATAACACAAGAAAGCTTTTTCTCCCGGTATTTCTGTCAAAAACAGAAGTGTATGTCAGGAGGTGGGGAAAGAAGAAGAACCTGAATATGTCATAACTTTGAGTAAGATTTAGTTCAGGATTTGTCTAGAAATAAGTTGAAGATTCCACTATATCACCTGGCTGTTGTTTAGATATTTATATTATTTTAGGGGCTGACTCATTTCATTTAACAATACCTTCATATATATTATGTTTCTACTAAATTATCAAGTTAATTTCTGTTTATGTTCCAGCCTGGCAGCCATGTCTCCTAATGTGGTGATCTTTAATTTGAATGGTGCCTTGGGTTTGCAAAACGCTGCTTATAGTCCATCAGTTCTATTTTGCTTCAATCATTCTAAACTATTTCTACGAAGAAGGTGAAATGCAATGATTTTTCAAAGAATCAATCTTTGAAAAGATTACATTGAGTAACTCAAGACTCAGCTGAAATCTCACTATGCTAACTTTTTCTAGAAAGATTTAAAGCAATTGACAAATACTTAAATATTTTTCTTCTTCTATGGGAATAGGTGTATTTTCTTATCTGTGTGACTTTGGCTTAGCTAGTAAATTATTATATTTTGCTTAGGTTCCTGCATGGAAAGAACACACCCAGAACATTTATTCACACTTATAAATCTGTGGATGAAACGTACAGCTTGGTTTTAAATTCCTTCCATTGGCTCTGTGAATACCTGATCATTTTCGATTTTTATCACTTAGTAGATTAGACCTAAGATAGATCATGGAATATCCGGAACTACATTGCAGGATGTCTTTCATTACTTCAAGTTCATCTGATGGCTCATTTTATTCACAGTTTCTGATAGATAGAATCTGTAAATCTGATTTTCGGAAGTACTGCGTATATTTTAGCTCTCACAAAGTGGAAGTATAGATGATCAATGTTAGTTCTATATTTTCTCTTTTTTCCCCCACAGGACTAAGTCTGTTATAGTATCCAAATGTAATGAAATAGCTATTGGCTAAGAATGATAACAAGTTAAAATGTTTATAATTCTCTTAGGGCTAGATCATGCCCAGTGTTTCTGAGGGTATATGTTCACCAAATCAAAGAAAGACCATGTATTCCATTTATAAAAGACCAGTTCTGACCATAGTTTCGCTTGCAAAAGCAGAATGAACTGTTGCTTGCTAATGTACCAAGCACTGTGAGCTGATGAAGAAAATATTTCTAAATAACTGATTTCCTACTAGGTGCAGTTAGGGCTTTGAAAATACTTTACCGTACCCTGCCTTAAAACAGCCTCTATGCACTTTGTTCTTATTTCAGAAATGTGTAAGCAAAAGCAGCAGAGAGAAGCACATTAGAGACAAAGTAGGACCACCAAATATTTACAGTCTTTAGGAGAAAAGCAAAAGTGGGAGTGGATTAGGAAGTTCATACACTAAGCAACATTTTACTTTAACCAGTTCTGGAATAATGCACTATTCAGTATGAGTACAGATAAGGATAACATTGTCAACATAGGCATTTGTCTATACTGGAAATGAATTGTTAGAATCACAAAACAATAATACAAACTGGTCAGCTCTCAATTTATCAGAATAGAGGAAGAGAAAAATAGAGGAAAAAGTTCTATAACCTTGATGTAGTCATCACAAGAAGGTCCATAAATTACTTGTTTCTTTAATACTGTTTGGCAAGGTGCAAGCCAGTGAACATCACAAGTACCAAGGAAAACTTGAGAATTAAAAAAAAAAAAAAAAAAAGACTTGGTTTTTCCAACACAAACTATTATGATATTAAGTGGTTTCATGCTTTAGTTTCTTCACATTATACTCTCACTTCTGAGTGCAAACTTTGCCGATGGCAAAGGGAAATACAAAGTGTTGACAGTTAACTATAGCTGGCCACCTGGCCATCCATTACACCCCAGATGTGAATTGTGAATTTTTTATATTCTTTCTATTTGGGGAAAATGCTTCCTCTGATGTTCTTGAGCAACACTTTCCAACTAGAGAAATCCACAGATTCTTAGTTTGATGGACTCGTCATTGCAGTGTGGACTTATGGAAGAATGGTGGGGAAACAGAAGAACGAAGGATCATGTGGCATATTTTTGCCATCTGTCTGCTTGTAAACAGGGTATCCATTTCAGTAATTGTCTGGTCCACAGAGGTCCATTTAAGTCTGCAAAATAGTTATTTCATAGGTAAATTTTCTTCTTTGTGTACTGCTCAGTGAGTAGTTCAGCTGGGTTGACAAAAATCCTTTCTCAATGTAAAGTATCTTAAGAGTGAGCAAAAATGTGTATTTGTTACCAATCTGGCTGAAACAAAGAACTTCTGAAGTGGAAAATGCAATTGCTCTTCTTGTACTCCATACAAACACGGGTATAGCCACCATCTAACAGAAAGAAGGCCAAAGTACTCCTTTGCACTCTGTGTGACTGAGACCAGAGACTTAAGCCTTGCCTCCCACACCCTGCTTTACCAGGATAGTGGCAACTCTGGGGCTTCCTTCATGTGCACAGTTGGAGCTGTTATACTTTCTGACCGGTCATTAAGGGAGCAGCCTGGTCATCAGTTTTACACCACTAGACTAGGCAATTAGTTCAACTATGGCATGCTGTTTTGGTGTTGGGTTTTTTTAATTGTTTGTAGGAAATTAAATAGCTCTAATAGAAGTGCTCAGGACACTGCATTCTCTACATGACCTGGTGGTGATGGCAAAAGCATGGGATGTATTTTGGTTTCTCGCTCAGAGTGAGATTCACCACAAATCTGAATCTTGATGCCCTAATGATCCTGTTATCAGGGCAAAATTATTCTGTCTTAATCTCTCTCATCAGTTATAGCCCAAGATGTCATCCTTGTGGTAACAAATGTAATATATTCCTGGGAAGAGATTTGATGTTTCTGAGGGGAAAAAAATTAATCTGACCAGATCACATACAGAGAAAGCCTAGGAAAATGGATGAGAGAAAAGCTGCACTATCTGATTTATGAAGTTGAAATAAAGTAAGTGGCTATTACTCAAGAATGATGCTGGTTTAGTCTACCCTTTCCCTGCTCTCTCTATTCAGGACTGTGAGCAAAAAGCAGTACCCCATCAGCTTCTCAGGGTATAAGGAGGGGTGTGACTTGGATGGGAAGAGAGTGGGAAGATAGATTAGTTTCCAGTAAAGTTTTACTGAAGTCTGTTTTTTCCTCCATCTCTTTAAAATTCAGTTAAAAAAAAAAAAAAAAAAAAAAAAAAAGGTACTTTTTCTATTAACCATTTATTACCTCTCTAAGACCTGATTCTTGGTTATTACTAAGGCTCCTCTATACATTTTGACCTCAAAGTAGAAAAAATTGACAAGCTCGTTGGCACCATCAGAGTGGCACAAAGTATCCATAGAGCAAATGAGAATGCCGTGGGTTTTTCATTTTTAAAAACCCACAGTCACACATCTCTTCATCTGCTTCATGCCTCTTCATCTAGTTTTCTTCAGAAGCTCCACTTAGCAGCAGTGGCACCTACAGGACGGAAGGCAGTGAAGGCTGCTATATCTCAGGCAATCATTTTGCATGATCAGAGAGATGCTCTACTGCATGCTGACAGTATACTTGGCATTAATTCCTAGTCATTGCACAAAATTAAAATGCATTTTGTAATTTTGATGCAATATCTGGCACACCAATAGCTTGCTCCTGCCTTAACTCCACGCTTAAGATATGCATAGCGTTTGCTGGAAGGAAAGGCTCTGTTTGTAGGCAAAGCTGAAAATTTACCACAAGACACAAGCATCATCCAACTGTCAAAAATAATTTTTTTCTTGTTGGCAATGAAGAATTTTTTTGCCCATTTTTTTACCTTTCAAGCATAACTATGAAGTATGGCATATAAAAAAAAAGAAAAAAAGGAAAAAAAGTGCACTGTGGGATAACCTCATGAGATGTACATCTTGTCTGGCATGATCTTTTTCCATTCTTCATTTTTTTATCTTCTCAATAAAGTAGCATTTTCCCCACTGATCACACTTCTACTGAAGCATGAATTTTAGGGCTTGTAACATTAGACCATTTTTATTGATCTTCATGATTTTGCAGTGGGGACTTCAAGGTCATTTGGTCACCAGGGTTAACTTTGCAGCAATGAAAAGCAATAAACACTTTCAGGATAGGTGGGTATTTATTATGAGCGTTTAATTTCCCCGAAACTGCAATACTTGTTAAAAAGTATCGAAAAAATAAGTTCTTGTTTCCTTTGACATGTCCTTTCTTTAAGCATTCTTCTTAACTTGCTGCCCCCATGACCTCCTTAGTAGCAGATACAATTCATTTCTTATGCAGACTGACAAAAAAGATGCATGGTATATGGCACTGCATATCTTTACTTCATTATTTCCTCATAGCAAAGACTTGAAACTGTAATGTGTGAGAAAGAAAAGGTGCCAACATGACATTTACTACTGCTAATATGAATCTGATTAATTCTACAACAAGAAACATCATCTTAACTCTTTATCTTCTTGTGTGTGTTTTTTGTTTGAACCAAATTGATAAATCAGAATATTTTGACAAATAACATATACTTGCAGCCCTTGTTGAAGCAAACAATATCACAACCTAGTCATTTGCAGTAAGTTTATTATAAGGGAAGCAAGAGGCTGTCTTTTAACAATATTTACATTTGTCTACTAAGCTGAAATCTGTTTTATATAGTTCATTTACAATATATTTAGCCATAGTTACACTTTATTTTTAGGACAGCACAGTGAAAGTCAGAAATAGTTTCAGTGTGCTTCACCATGCCTTATTCTACAGTGTTGTGATTCACCATGTTCAGTGAGAAAGACATTCTCATAGTGAGGTGTTACTAAAGCCTAATTATTCTATTTGTGACTTTTTTAGTAACACAGAATGCTTGCTTTCAGTTTGGAACTTGTGCATTCAAGAACTGACCTCTTTATATCATCTCAGTGATGCAGCTTTTTCTTAGTTTATGCAATCAAAATTATTTTAATAATGTATTTTTATTTAGCTTGATGTCTCATTGATGACTTGTTTCTGTTTCGTACTTTAAAAGACTGTTTTTCTCTTCCCAGTTATTGGTGGACAGTATGAGAAAAATTAAATGTTGTAGTTTCACATTCTTCAGTCTGATTTCTTACTACTTGCAGGTTTGGCTGAAATGTCAAAAATGTAGAAACTGTGAAAAATACCATAGAATGTGCCGAAGTATTTGCTTATAGGGAAAATGTTTTTCATTAAGGGAAAGGGTAAAAAAAAAAAAGAAAATTGCATTACAAGGAAGAAAAAAAAAAAAAAAAAGCATTTGATCTATATACATATAATGTTTCCCTTATGTATAACATGTATATTTAAACATTTATGAAAATTGTAAAGAAATAACCCAGAACATTCAAACACTGTGATATTTTTAAATGCAGGGTGACAAACATTGGATTCCAATGTTTGATGACCTTATGAGTAAAATATTTTCCTTGGATTCATTTCTTTTTCTTCCTTTATTGGATCAAATTTAAAATGTCCCTAGAACTATGACTGTGGAGAAAAATAAGCTGGCTCCTAACACAACTGTCTGGCCATAAAATATGGAAAAGGGGAAAAAAAAGAAAATGGGAGAAAAAAAATTTATGAACCCATACTGGAGGAGGATAAACAACATTTTGCCAAAGTCCATAGGCTATTGGTAAGCAAGTGAGGTTAGGACTGGCTGTTGCTTTGTGATGCCAAAGCAATACAAATAACTTTGAATGCAAGCAAATGACACATAGGTCAGGATTTTAAATGTGAACACATGCTCCAGAGGAAACCATACAGGAATAAAAGTTGTTCCTGTTTTGTTAGTTTAGATTCTGAAAGAAGCTTTTGTGTGTAAAGTTGTAACACGATCCAATGCCTGGAGCCATGCCCCATGGTACACAGGCCGCTGTGTTTGTCCCAGTGTACCAAAGGTAGAGAAACTTGCAGCCTGTCTATCTCCAGGCTGGCACTAGCTTTTGTGAAATGTGATTTGCTTTTACCAGAATGATACCAAAAGGGACCTTTCTTATCATTCCACAGGGGGATTTAGCAGGGAGAGTGTGAGCCCTGCTGAAGGTAAATCTTGATGATCACTGCTTTAAAAAAAAAAAAAAAAAAAAAAAATTAAAGAGCAGTTCTGTTTCAGTATTATAAACTCTCCTCTTTGAATACCTTCCAGAAATCTGCTGGTTTAATTTCTTAGTCCCATCTGTTTCCCTCTCACTGGCTATATTTGTTAGTATTTCCTCAAGCAGCATGTTGTATTGCCCTTACTGTGCTGGAGGAAAAGGGCATAGATTGATCATTTTACAGGACAGGGAAACGTTTATTTTGGGCTGGAGTAGAGTGCATTTCCTTTCTTCCTGCCCAGAGTTACAGAAAAAAAACTTCTCCAGGAAAAAAAAAAAAAAAAAAAAAAAAAAAAAAAAAAACCACCACAGAGCCTGTTTTGGTATACCAGGGAAAAAAAGAGGCAGCAATGTCAGGAGGGCCATTAGGCTGCTTATCTGTCTTTCTACTTTGGCACGTGAAAGCTCCCAGCTCAGCATGCCATGTGTCAAATCTATCATTTGATATGTCAGGAACCATTATTCCCTCTTTTGTCACCAGTTTTGACCAAAGGATGAAAAATTGCTGTCTTACACAGACAAAATTATTGCTGAAAAAAAGGGCAACTATGGCACATAAGAGTAGGCCAAGGTGAAACCTGGGGAAACTCTCCTTAGATTAGGTCTGGGTTAAGAGAATATTGATCTGTGTGCTAAAAACTGTTGATCTCTCTCTGAGCAGAGGATGACAAATGGTAGCAAACAAAAAATTGAGTGTCTCCAAGGACATTTGAGCTGCTCTCTGTTTTCTGTATTTGTTTGGTTTGTGGGTTCTGCTCTAGGGATTTAAACTAAAATAAGAAATATTAAACAGAAAGGAAACAGCCGCAAAATGATACAGTGAGAAACTACAGGAAGACTGCAGTCAGTTAGAAATTAGACTGGGTATTAAAACTGATAAATGGCTTAATCATAAGAAAAAGTATGTGTTCACTGCAGAAGTTTAGCATATTGTAATTTTTAGGTGTTTGGGGCCAATTTCTTTTCTTTGCAATGTTCATGCAGTTTCATTATAGCAAATGGGATGTCAACATCATATTATTGTTTTATATTAATTTTTGGAACATTCATTGCAGGCGTCTTTAGGAGCATAAATTTCATGATGCTCCGTATGGGTGATTCACAAACAAATTATGTTAAGGGCAGTAATAAGCAGAGTTTTTACAGCAGCCTGAGCATCTCTTGAAACCAACAACAACCTTTCCTTTTCTTCACTGAGCATACCCAGAGATGAGAAGAGTGGAAGAGAGAATCCAGCTCCTGTGCTCAGATCAGAGAAGGAGCAGTAATGGTTGACCCAGCAAGCACCCAAGCAGGACAAATACATTTTTCAACTAATAGAAGAGGCAGGTAGACAGGTAGGGACCTCCAAGGAGAAGAGACAACTTCATTGGGGGAGAAAATTGTGACCAAGACTCTGTTTTACTTCGAGTTTTATCTGTAGAGCTCTGAGTTTGAATAAAGTTGAAAATAATGGTCATGAAAGGCTCTTTTAGCCTCAGGGGAGCTGAGACATGCTATAAACTAGTGCCATATATAACCGACACTGGAACAGGGATTTGTTTTCTCAACTTCGAGACCCAGAGCAAGTGTGACTCTCTGAGTTTGTGTTGGCATGAACCTTGGGCCTCCTAAGGCCATCTTGTCCGAACAATGCTGGTGATTCAGAGTCTCTTCAGTGCATGTTCCTCCCCCCATTCCTGCATACAGCTGTCAAGAGTCATGCATCTCCTGTGACCTTTCTGAATTTGGCAGTGCTGGCTTGCCCTCCATGCACTTTCCCGTTTTCTGCTCCTTCCCACTGGAGGTCACTGCGGCAGAGGAGTTGTGGACAGCTAAACTGAGCTTCCCAACAGTACAGGTACCTAAGAGCAGATGGGGGTAGATGTGGCTGAAAAGTACCATTTTGAACCCTCAGTGAGTATAAGCAGTCAAAAGACACATCTAGGCTTTGGATGGATGTGGCAGAATGAAGAGAAAATGCCATGGAGATTTTCAGAGTCACCACTTCAGCTGAGAAGAGCTGACCTGAATGCTCAGCTGTAAGGTTTTCTCCATTGAAAAATGTCAATTTATCGAAACTGAGAGTGAAATGACCCAGAGTTGGTTCCATTTTGATAAAATTGCAGCTGATTTCTTGCTGATTTCCTGCAGATCACTTGCCTCCTTCCGTGGCACCCTGCCCCTGAGCCAATGGGAAGCCACAATGGCTCTCTAGCTCCTAAACTCCCAGGCTCTTTCACCTTCCAGCAGCTCGCCTGATGAGCTGACACAGAGCAGAAACTCATTTCATGGACACTACTCTTTCTAAGCGAGCAATGATATTCTAGATGAATGTTGTGTAGTCTTTAATGCTAAGCATGGCATCCCAGCATGTAAATGTAATTTAGTCCCACAAATCTTTCACAACTAATATTGTGTTTGACTATTTTGAGACTGAACAGACAAGTTCCAGCACTCTTTGCAATTGGCCAGAAAACAGAGGCATATAAATACTGAAAATGTTACATCGTGAGCTGATACTCAGGCATGTCTTGCTTAAAGTTGGTAGAAATTCTTTGAATATCTCAAACATATTTTCAATGTAAAAAGTATCTCATTTGAAACTGATAATTTGCCCACATAGTTCAGTTGTGACAGTTTCACTCCTCCTCTCTTATTTTTCCAAGAGAATTAAAATATGGTGAAAAAAATATTTTGTTGTTTAAAACAAAATGAAGCCAAATGTCAGTTCAGAAAAAAAAAGTATATGTTTATTTCATTTCTGTTTTTCCACACCAGAAAAAAAAAAGCTCTAATCATTTGGTTTCCTTATGTGAAGAAGGAGGTGCGAATCAAGTCTGTGTTTGGGGGGGTTTGTTGAAGATTTTTTTCCCCATCAAAGCTGGGTGAGTGACCAGCCAGATGTACTTTCCCTTCTCTTTGTATTGTTTCCAGTGAAGTTAAGTCCAGGTAGATGAGGTGAGCAGAGAGCAGCTCTAAGCACATTTCTATTGAAATATTTAGTTTCTCTAGAACATGGAAGCTGTAGAATGTCCTTTGTTGGCAGTAGCTCTAGGGATATGTGAAGTGTGTTATTTAACATTTTACTTGCCTGGGAGGCAAAAATACAAGTTCACTGCACAATTTAGTTAGTCATATATTCTTGTGGACATGCACTTGCGATTGGTTCCTAGTTCTCTGAAAGTTTTGGAAAGCTCTGATTTCAGTTGGATACTGCCACAGAGATGTAAAACATTTACCCTTTTAACTTAGCATTAGCTCACATGTTAATTGGCAAGTTCACAATGACAGACAAGAGAGCTGAGCCAGTGAAACAGCTCATTACCCTCAAAAGAGGCAGCCCTGCCTCCTGCCCCAGTCTGCTTTCTTCTCTCTACACATTCTGGCATTTGTCTAACCCCTCTGTGAGAGAGCTCAGGTCACTGCAGCCACAGAATATCACTCATGATTTTTGGAGGGTTCACTTTCTGTCTAGTCAGTGACTGAATTGATTGACCTAGGATTCATACGAGTGTCAGAGCCATCAGAATAAATGTGACAAGAAGGTACAGTTAGAGTTAAAACATGGTGGGAAGAAGAGAAGTGGAAGAGATGGAGAAGAGCTGACTAGCTGACTAGCTCAGATCACCTCATGGAAGAGATGAGGGTACTGTGGTACCCTTACATTGGTGTTGCTTTGACACATTTCCATCATCATTCCCAAATGAGTATTTTTCTCCATGACCGCAAAAGGCGGCTTAACTCCTACTTGTTTACATGGGGATGGACCTAACAATGTCGTTGCATATTTAAGAGCAGGGATGAATTGGAGAGGAGAGAGAGGAAGGATTTCCTCTGCCCCTTCTACTGATTGTCTCCACAGTAGCATTATGCTAGTTCTCCTTACTCTCCCAGCTCTACCCACTTGCACTGTCACCCACACCACAACAAAGGAACAGGGAAAAGGAGGTAAAACATTCTGTCATCTTTCATGTTTGGGTAGTCACTGCAAAGGCTACTTTTGAGCAGCTCAGTGACAGTACCTTTCTTTAATCACCCACAGTTAGTGCCACAACTGTATCTCAGTGCATCCCAAACACAGATTAGAGGATCCCAGAAGCAAACAAGTATGATTGTTGGCCACTGGTTTCCAGGTATGGAAAATTTTCTTTTCTGCTCTGGAGTCCCTCATATTTCTCTGGTTTCAGTTCCTCTCTGGGTTGATGGGACAAAGTCCTGCAGAGCAGTCTAACTGCCAAGTTCAAAAAGCTTCTTAGAATTTCAGAAGGGCTTGGTCCTTCCCATACAATCTTGCCAGTCTTTCTGAGACCCTCAAAGGGACAGAGGGAAATCACTGCTGTTCCTTGCAAACCCTACAAAGATGAAAACATATTTGCTTATTAAAAAGACAGAAGCAGTGTCCTCAGGCTTGATGCTACTCCACCATCAATGAGTTTCTCACAAATGGAGCATCCCTGTCCCTACAGGAGGTATTGTGGTGTCACATAGAGCGTTGACACCAGGCAGTGAAGGAGCATGGGCTGAACTGGTGTGTATGTTAAGAAAGTACATGCTTCATACTTTCCAAAATGAGCTCCAGGGAGTCACTAACTAAGACCTCAATGTATGTTACAAACTGAGTCTTGAAGTCAAATTTTCTGTCAGGAGCTTCCAAAATGTGGCTTGTAAATTATATATATTATTAGATATTGGAAAGGATAAATGGGATTAGGTGACTTTATGATTTCTACTGTGTTTTAACAAGTTAAGAGAGATATTCCAATGTCATTGTTATCCTCACATGTGTGAGCATGTTAACTTCTTCCCTTTTCCCCCCTAAATTCCTATCATTGGTCCCAGTTTAAAATTATCATGTCTTTCTTACTGTCAGTAGACTATGAGTGGCATGTGTTTGTGAGATAAGTCAGCTATAGATCATGAATTCCCAAATATTAAGATCTGGAAAACACTTATTAGGCCATCATGTCAGTTTTCCTGATAGCACAGGATTGTTCTCTTCAGCTTCTTGGAGTACTTCCATCAGTATGGTATCTGAGTGTCTTCTAGAAGTGCTTAACTGACAGCTGTCATGTATGACTCAGTCTTCTTCTGAAGGAAAATATTTTGTGTGCATTTAAAAAAAAGCAGAATTGTAAGGAAAAAGTTGTTAACTATATAAAGGTAATATAACCTTCTCTAGGAAAGCAGAAGATCAATAACCACACTGCATCTGTAATGTTACTTCTGATGTTCATATTGTAGCTTCATCTTTAAGCCAGTACTGTGAACACAGCAGTTCAATGGTAGTTTTCCATAGTTTGCAATTTGCTACTTGAACATTAAGACATACACTTTTAATGCATATTTCCACATTTTATGTACTATCTCATTTCTGTTTACATGTTTCAGTCTGCATTTTTAATGCTTTTTATTAAGCAAAAATAAGCATTTCCAGCAGCAGTATATACACTCTTTAGAAACTTAGATTTTCATTAATTTACAAGCTCATCTATGTAAAAGAAAGCCTAAAAAGTATTCCCAGCATGCCATCCTGTCTCAATTAGCAACATTAAATACAGGCACAACTGACACATAATCTTTGGCACTGTTTCATTGTTTTTAGACATTCCCTCAAAATCCTTTTATATTATGTCATAATCTCCTTATTCTCAAGATAACTTAGATGTCCTAATTTCCATGACAGCCAAAAAATTGCTTTAAGCAATTATTTATGTGATAATTATTATTATTCATTTTAAAGCTATTTATCTCATCTTCAAACATTAACCAGATTAAGAAAAATGATACCATAAAAAGGACTCTTGCAGTTCATGGCCCTTAAACTCCAAGGACATAAGTTATCCATACAGGAATATACACTTCCCTTCTGCTTTAGGCAAAATCTTATAAAAAAAAAGTGTTGCACTTTAGTCAATTGCCTCATTTTTTCATCTGTTCTCACACACTGTTGAGCTCTCCCTGTATGGAGAGGGCCAGAAAATGGCTGATGTACCACTTTTAGACTACACCAATGATTTCTGGTTTTATTGGTCCCCCTCAACTCTTATGCATGAGTATATGAATGTGTTCATACTCTGTTGTGCTTTAATCTTACTACATTGGTGTGTGTTTATTGCTATATAAAATGTAACTTGATACAGTATATAGCCAAATTATTATCAGCAATGATGTATAAAATATTTATTTTAAAACTTGTAAGTAAGGCGAGGAATTCATTAGTATAAAAAAATGTATGGGAATAAATTGTTAAGCTCTTCATTTGTGCCTGGACATTTGTGAGATATAAAAAAGTAATCTAACGTGGCTTTACAAATCAGTTGGTCTAATTTGGCACTACAGCCATGTGGTGTATCTCTGTGCAATACTTCAGAGAGCAGTTAAAGTTATTCATATGTCTTAGTTGCTCTTAGTATACACTGGGATATCTTTTATGCTTAAACTGAGCATTGAATTTCCTGGGTTTGTGACATTTGGCTTGGGGGAAACTACAAGAGCCTTAGAATACTTCTTATGGTGAAATTACTGATTTATCTTTGCCTTAAAATAGTCTTTTGGACTGAAGTCATCTCAGCTGATGTTAACTTTCTAAGGGCTGGATATCTGGTCCAAACATGGTATCTAAGCTTCTTTTCCAGTCTGTGGAAAGAGAGAAGCAGAGGATGGGTTGTTACATCTATTTTAGCTATACCTATTTTAGGATGAATTGCCCCAGAGATCATTGTTTCTCTCCGTTGATCTCAGAGGGACCCTCAGGGCATGGACCAGACTCCTGGCTTTTGGGGAGTTGAGATAAAGTAAGATTCCTGTTGCTTCAGTATTTATGTTTGTACTGAACCATGTTCTGCTCTCAATTCGTATATAGGAGTGCAAGTATATAGAGTTGCATTGTCTCTACTCCAACTCAACAACACATGGGCCAGATGTGTTCTGGATGCCATGTGAAGGCAACAGCCCCACACAGAGCCTGCCTCTCACAGAGACTGATCAGGTTGGGGATCACAGTGCTAATACAACCAGGTGGTGCAGGCATTCCTTCTCCCAGCACTGGCAGAGCAAGTGTACCTGTGGCTGTACCCAGTGTCCACAGAAAACATTGTCAGGTTTGGTCACCTTAGTGCAGCATGTTTGTTTGGGTTTTTTTATTTACACCTGTGTAAACAAAAAAGACAATCTGACCTGGTTCCATTTCCAACTCCTCGGTGTCAACAGCTAGGTGGTAAAATGTAATGTTTTCCCACATAAATGCAAAACTGTGCCTTTGAATCAACCAGCTGAGTAATTTACTTCATCATACCCCTCTCCTCTTATCACTTGAAATGCACCCAATTTCCCAAAGAGATGGGTTATTCTTCCCACTCCTGAACACATCTCCTCAGGCAAGTCATTTTTTTGCAGAGCAAATGAAGTTTGAGTTATTTTTTAAGAAACTTGGTTTCCTTTTTGTGGCAGAGCTGTGGGCAGTACACCATTCATGCCCAGAAGTCATATCAGGGCTTCATACCATGTGCTTTCCCATCCTGCCAGCTCATATCTGGGCCAAGGCATGTGAATTCTTCTACACATTCTGGTCCTCTTATCTCATTAACAATATTGCTCTAAACACAGAGACTCTGAAGACTGGATCAGAGCAAGGTCTTTTGGCAGAAGCTTCCTTCATGTTGGAGGTCACTGTTAGGTGGTAGAGTTGCACTGAGTACAAATTATACGTTAGTGCAATATATGTTTTCATTAAAGTACTCTGAATTCTGCTTTTCACTGACTTATCCAGTATGGATCTCTCTATCAGCACTAGTGTTTCATTGCTCACAAGAATTTTGCAGCACAGTGAGTCCTGCACAGACATTTCTACCAGTTTAGGCAAGCTTGCTAAGCTTTTGTTTTCACAGAAGACTTTGGAATATCATGTTTTCTATTCAACAGATACTTGTGTTCTCACTGTGCAAGTCTTGATACTTTCACTGGCTTTGCTATTCTTTGCTAATTCTTGGTCTGAGGTTCATCTTACCTGACTTAGGTGCAAGAATTACGTGGTTTAAACTGGCTAATTTAGCTAGGAATAAATTGCTATCCAAGATAGCCATTTTAGGATAAAATGAATTGCCTTCTGGAAGTGCTTATCTGTATCCATTAATTATAGAGGAAGGCTAGATGACTAGCTTAAAACAAACATTTAACATTAAGATGGTTAAAGGTAAGTGAAATGAGTCCCACTCTTGTGCGGGAATAAATGAATTTAGGCAATGGAAAAACAGAGCTCTTCCACTTAAGGCAGAGTATTTTCCCTCTCACACACTGTGGCTGGCCAGGAAATGAAGCCTGTCACAGAGACTTATCCCAGCAATAGTCACTGTCATACATATAATTTTTGCTGGTACAAGCATAATTCTGATCTTTTAGAAAAGAGCAACAAAATGATCCACTTAAGAAACATTCACTTATCTATCCATAAATTATTTTCCCTTGTTTAGTATTGTCCTTGGGATTTCTCAAGTGGAATTTAAGGAAAGCTAAAAATTTACTTTTTTATTCTTCTGACATTGTCTCACAATTTTCCCAGAAATCAATCTGAGTTCCTTCTTTGAGCTTCAGACTGAAGAGCATCATGACTCCTTTTGTGAAATTAGAAAGGTTACTCACCTCTTTCTATCAATTATTCCATCAGCAGCTTGGTTAAAAAAATGTCATGAATCAGACAAGAAGTTTGTGATAACTTAGCTAATGCTTACCAAGTGCTTTACAGTTGAAAAGGACCATTTCCGTGTACAGTAATACATTATAAAGTATTTTTTAAGTTCTTTCTGATTTCCTGTTTTTTAAGCATGCTAGACAGTGAGTCTCAATGTTTCCTCAGGCAGCAATGTTATTTCAAAAAGATCATGGTTCGTATGGTATACTTTTACTGATTCAGTTACTCTGTGGGACATGTTGCTCAAAATAATGATATCTGATAAGACAAAACCAGATAACATTTTTACATTTATTTGAATAAAGGTAGAATAATTTCAACCTAAATCTATGCACTTTATACATTTACGCTTCTTTGTTGCAAGAGAGAAAAATTCAGTGTTTAATGTCAGATTTGGGGAGAGCAGTGTTTCAAAAACTAAAGAGTACATGTGTGTAGACAGAAATCTGTCCTTATCTGTGTCACTTTGTCTATCCAGAAGCACAGTTACTCTAATACGGTTCCATCACTGAGAAGGGAAAATCCTCGTAAGTAACTACCCAGAAGACCTCTCTTAGGGCAAAGACATAACATTTTGTTTGTTTGAGGTTTTTATTTATTTATCTATGCTATTTTAAGTTTGATGTCTTAACTCTCTTTGGTTTTCTTTTTCCTGGTTGTACCATGGGACTATACTTAGAAAAAGACTTTTGGCTTGCATTTTTCAGGACCCACTTAAGATTTTGTGTGTTTATGAGAAGTGGGGTAGTCTTGAGATCTTTTATGCAAAATATTAAAGGGGAATGATTTTGAGAAGATAGGACCCCACAACTTGATATTGTTTCAAAAAGCAAGGTCCATAAAATAACTAAAGGAATCAGGATACCTGGTTGTACCTTAGATTTGAAACACAACACATCATTACTGGCATTCTTTTTTTTTCTCTATTTTTAGTCAATCACTATAAATTACAATACTGAGCATGAAAAGTAAACCTAGTTAGCAAACTTCATCAGGAGCTTGTATGGAACTGAGGACAGAGAAAAATGGTAAAATATGGGCTGAGTTTTTTGTTCTGGAATTGCTTCATTTCAGAGGTTAGCAAGAACAAAATTAATCCAAGAGAAACAGAAGCCTACAATGAAAATGGAGTTTGAGATCTTAGCAATCATCGATCATGTAAGAGAGACGATCACGTACATATCATGTGTGATACAATCATATATACATTATATTAAGTATGGTAATCATGAAGAGATATTGAGCCTTTTTCTTCCTGAGGGCTAAACAGAAGTTTCACATACCTTCAGATGAAGTTCCTATAACATCATCCAAGAATGATTAAGAAACCTCTAATCTTTAACATAGTTCCTAAGTCCTCTTCCATCTCACCACAACAGCAGTAGGCCTGTGAGTTGAGGCTGTGGCAAGAGCTGTACCATGATCTGATCTAAGGACAAATATGTATTGCTTCTTCCCCTGAAAGGTAGTGCAAGACCTGAATTTATTTGCTGCTCTTCACACTCACTCCCCACCATAGTTTGTGTGGACAGGGAGAAGGGTTTATCCCTGCTGTGAGAAGCTCTTCACTGGGAAATCTTTGTCCGTTCAGCTGTAGAGCACTTCTGTGGATCCAAGGTGTTATTGGCAGTGGGAAGGGCACAGTGTGTGGACAACAGCTAATCCCCTGGGGTTCATTAAATCATGAGCCCTGTAACTTGATCCCTAAGGAAATTAACTCAGTGCCCCTGAAGTGCCTCACTGGGAGTGAGGGCAGGTGAAACTTCTGCTGAAAAGACCAGATGTGTTCAGCCTGCCTTTCCTTTTTCCATTAGATGGTCTAGAAAGCTGGTGCTGGGTGGCTGTGCAGATGTTATACAAAGGCTAAACTAAAACACTAAGCTTTACCAGTGCCATGGGCTCGATCTTGCCTCCAGAAAGTTCTTTTTGAGCAGCAGCACAGTCTGTCCCTTGACCTTCAGAACAGGACCCAGCTCCAGAAAAAATGAAAATCCTTGTAAATTATCATTTTACCAGCTGCTCTCAGCACTTAATCTGTCTCTTAAAACTGAAAAATTACAATTGCACCTGATGTTCCATCCTTTCAGGTCAGCTCTTACTCGGGATGTCAATGTGCTTTTCTTGGCTTAGATTGGCTTCAGTGTTCATTTGTTCATTGCAGAAGCTCATTTCATTTAAACTCCTATGAAGTGTCCATTCCTGCAGTTGACTTGCCTGAACAATTCCCGTTCAAAAAAATGGGAAGTCTGCAGGTGAATTAATGGCAGTGCAGATTTCTGGCTCTAGCAGATTAGAAACCATTAATTGCTAAAAATAAGGACTTCTACTCAGTTCTTCCTGAAATTATAAAGGGGAACTTGGGGGGGGGGGGGCACTGTGAGCATGCACACACATATGTGTGCTTTTAAAGGAATAACTGCTGTGAGAACCATCCAACTGTGCAGTATTGTTGCTTACCTACCCACTACTTTCCATTAAGGGGATTTCCCACACTGCAAAGTTTAGAAATGAAATACAAATGAAGATGATGAAATGGGAGTTGTAGCCAAGTTTGCTAAATGTCTAGTGCTAGCAGAACTTGTAAGGACGTTTTTTCCCCGTTATATTAAAGTCATGTACACAGCATAGCTAAATAATTGCTCCTACATCTGTTCATCTGGTGAAATTCAGCTTTTCACCAGTTAAAATCCTCCTTGCCTTCCTGTCTAAAATATGATGTAAGGCTGTACAAAATCATTTGTTTAAAAAATGAAATAAAATCCTGTCCTGGAAGGGTCACAATCTGAAAGATGGTCACTACCCATTAAGAAAGTCTTCTCATTCCCATGGCTCTCAGATTATTGATAGAGCCTTTCCCAGGAATAAAGCTAAGCAAGAGGTAGGCCTGCAGCTCTACTTTCTTCCAACCCAATGTTTATTATTTCTGCTTCTTGACTTCTACTAAAGGAGGCATTTTAATGCCCTGCTAAAGACAAAACAAGTAGCCAGGTTTCTCTGTTCTGGCCTACCTTCAACTACAATAAGATTAATTAATAAAGTCTACACAATGCTTGATGGCATGTTCTGGGGCCCCTGGGTGGTTCAGATCTATCCAGGCCAAACTTAACACATTCACACATGTTTGTTTCAGAGACAATGCATGCATAATCATTGACTGTACGGACACAGGACCATACTTTCTCTGGCATACTGTCTGCAAAATGAAGTGCTGGAAAATAGGATGAATGAAGCTGACATGTAATAGAAACATGGAGCACACTCTTCCTGGGGAATTACTGAGGCTGGCTGGGAAGGATGGGGGAAACAGAATTTCCACTTTGCTTCTTGCTTTGTACTAAAGATGCTCACAATCTTCAGCAAAATTGGTTCAGAAGCTCAGAAAAAACAAAAAGGGAAAAAACATTCAATACCTTTTTTGTGCTTCTTTTTTCTTTTCTCTTATACTTTGTTAACTTTCTTCCACAATCCACAGAGATATGTTAAGCCCTCTGAAATGATTCAGATGCAGATAGCCATCTCTAGGTCCTACAATATGTGAACGCCTCTGAGGAGCCTCATTTAAAGTGCTTGCAGAAGAAAGGGTTACTTTTACTATGACTACGTGTATTTTTCATTATCATCTTTTTACTTAGATGGCATTGATTGAACAGGACAGGTTCTTTGTTAAGAAAGAGTAAAGTCCACAGCATCTGTATCCTGTAAAATTTATACACGTTTAATTATACAGATGCATTAATCCAATCAGATATGTACCCTTTCTTCTTAAGACAGCTTATATATGTTTTCTGTTTAAAATCTTTGAAGCCAACTATAGGCCATTATATTTTTTTTCTCTTCTTAACCTTATGATCAGTCCTTGTGTACAAGGGAAGAGGGTTTCTTGCAAGGCTTATTTGAACTTACTTTCCATGATGATATACATTATTCAAGTAATGCAAAAGACTACCTGAACTTAACCAACATCCTTGAGATGGAAGTGAGGAAATGCAGCTGCTTTCAGTGTGTTCTATGTAAAAATAAGAGAGCAGACAATGGGCCTGAATATTATGCAAAGAATACTGCACTACATTTTTAAAACACTCATGTCAGAACCATACCTCTAAAACATATGCAGGCTCAAGCAAAGAAGGTCTGGAGCATTCCTACAGGTTTTTATTGTACTTTAGATTAGTTTTTGAGAGAATGACATCTATCCATTGGTAGTTCAATCTTCCTTCCATTGAAATCAATGTAAAGGCTTCCATTTACTTCAATGTAAATGCTCCCATTGACTTTGTTAAGAGCTGGATCTGACTTACTGTTCATTTGCCATTGCAGATAGGCTTGTCACGATGGGATGTTCATACAGTGACACACAGTTACTTGCTGATACATGAGCGGGATCAACTTAGCTCAGTATTTGTTGGACATATTCAATGGCTTTTCAGATCTCTTTCCAGAGAAAAACTTCAATGCATACCAGTTTACCGCATTAGTGTGGGGAAATAATTTGTTTACACAAGAGTGGCTTTCAGGACAGACTTTCTTATGTAGACAGCATGATCAGAAACTGTTCCTTCTCAGGAACTTGGGTCATAGCTATTTTCCACTTCAATGCACCAGGATGTTACTTCACCTCAGGACCCGAGTTGTGAGAGCTGATCCAGTAACCATGGAAGGCATCAGATTAGGCTCCATACCTCTTGCTTTGGGTGAGGAAGAGCCATTATGCATGTGGACATGAAGCCTGAGAACTTTTGCATGTGAACTTTTAACGTATGGATTACAGTGTTTGGAATGCACCAAGTTTGCACACAGCTTTGCCGACAGTAAGAACATTGAGATGGAAGAGCAAGATTCCCTGTTTATTGTTTATAGCAGCCATTTATAAATGTGACACAAGGACCAGTGCCAAAACCTTTAAGAACACAAAATGTGCTGTTGCTCTGCTTGCCCACATCCTTGAGGACCAACTCAGACCACGGTGATCTCATGAAGTATTCAATATACCTTTTAGGAGGGACTCAGTCTCATGAAAGATCAGACACAGGCTATAGTGGTATTCTCGTAAAAGCATTTTTTTCGCATCATCAGCTTGTCTTTTTTTCTATTTGACAAACATAGCTTTTTATCACCCACATTTTAAAATGAATTAATATTAATCTCATTATTTTTAAACAAGACTCCAATTTATTGTATGTAGTTCATTATGTCAGAATCACTTTGTCGGTGCGTTAATATTAGCAGATTCCAGGCAGGACAGCTCTGAAGAATGTTTGCTAGTCATATGCATCAGAAAAGCTGAGATAAAATTGTTTAATATAATTTGATAAATCTTACAGAAACCTGCTGTTTGTCTCCATAAAATGCGTTCTTTTTTGTGAACTGTGTTTGTTGCTGTGGTTAATGAGAATCACTGAGAAGTCATTGCATTATAACTATTTTAGCCCTAGCAGAAAAGGTTAGAGAGATTAACTAAGCATTGTGAAAATGCTATGGAATGATACTTGCACTCTTGTTTCCTTAACCAGGCTTGTAATGATGAATTTTAGAAAGAGTATGACCTTGTGATGGCTTATTTATCTTTAGTAATAGTTCTGAATCTCAAGTTTCTGGCCTTCAAAAATATTCAGATATCCATTATTACCCCAACTTCAGTCTCTGGAAGTGTGGATGCCTCTGAAAATGAGAAAAAGTTGAAAGAACACTACAAAGGAAGTTGAAGCAGAGGACCTCTTGATATTTGTTTCCAGCACAGGACTTACCCAGAAAACCTGGATTTGCTCAATTTCTTATACTGCTTTCCCTAGGTATACTTTACTGGGAAAGATAGACTACTGACGGAGGCCTTGTTTTGACCCCAGGTGGCCTTCTCATGCTCTTGTAAAACTACCAAGATCATGTCTGCCAACATCTGAAATTCAGAAACCTGTAAATTTGTCAGATTTGTTTGATTCTGCTTCCCTTCAATGCCTGGGGAGAATCCCTTGCCCTGGCCCCATGGGACACAAGACCTTTCTCATTCCAAGCCCTCAAAGGAGACCCAGGAGGGCCCCTGTAGCTTTCCTGGTCTACTGCAATGCCAGGGTGTGGGTTAGCATGCCAAGGGATCTTGACAGATGTTAGGGCTTGAGCCAAGCCAACACAAAATGGGCATAAGTCAAATTTAAAGTATCTACATTTGAGATAACTACCCCAAGCTCTCAATTAAGGACAGGGATAGTCACTTTTAAAACATGATTCCTCTGACCTATTTTAGGTACCTAAAATGAGCTAAGATGGTTATTCCAAGCCTCTGCATTGCTGTCAGACAAACTACAGACCAATCACCTCCAGAGTAGAAGAGAAGTCTAGACAAAATGGACAAGCCTTACTAGCTTCAATACACTTTTTCCATACAGCCAGAAGTGGTTTGGGGACCACATTGGTTGGACACTGGTAACCCAGTGGTCTGAGCAGCAGGACAGGCAGAGCTATGGTGGTAAGCCCTGCAGGTGGGTGAGCTGTTCTTTATGTTATCAGACTCTAATCTTCAGTAAGAAGAAAAACAGAAAAAGCAAAAGGATTTTAGACAACTTCTAAAAGCTGTAGTCTTTTGGCAAAAAAGCAGGAAAGTGGTTTTAAGCCAAGTCAAGTTTGGGGACGTATGCAGAGAAATCGACAGACTGGGACCAAACTGAACGTCTGTTGGGACAGTGCACCATTTCAGCATGCACCACTGTAGACATACAAAGGCTGAAAAATAAAATGGTTAACAATAAAGAAAAGTTACATTCTTTGGGGTAGAAACAGTAGAAGGAAAATGTGACAAATACTATTGAGCCAATCTTTTTTTGGTGAAGATAGCAGTTGCCACACACACGTACTGCACACATTTGGCAACAGATAAGCCAGATTCATCTAGCAGCTGCCAAATATCATTCTAACTGGAGCTACAAAAAGTACTGACAGATTAGCTTCAGGCATTGCTGCACATGTGAGGTAGGTTGTGTATGAAAACCCATAGGGGCGATTATTTACCTTTCTTTCATAGCATTTTCCCCTTTTTCAGACCTACATTGCTTTATTTTCAACTGAAGAAAAAAAGAAGCATCTTCCATGAGGCATGCTTTCTGCTCTGTATGCTGTCACGTTCCCATGTGTGAAGACATATTATCTATTTAGTAGTCCCAACTGTAACACCTGCTGCCACCCAGACAGTATCAAGGGGACTAACACTAAATTGCTCTCTCTTCATTGCTGTGGTTGTTAGGTATATACATATGTCTAATTACTGAGTTATAAACACAAAGAATTTCTCTGAAGATACCTTGTTCCATGCAAATATTAGTACTTTAGCTATTCTGCCTGTAAGAGTGTGTAGTATTAAGGCTAGCCCTCAGACACTGACAAACACATATCTTCATTTGACTCCTGTAAATCTTTCTTAAGTTTGAGCTACAAAGAGACAATTTAGTATCAGTGCTTACTGCATGCAAGTGGTGGGTTTTTTTTTTCCTTTTAAGTTTCTAAAGAGCATAATAAGAAAGCACTTGAAAGGACCAAAGAGAGGCCTGTTGTAACATGGTGTCACAGCTGGAACACCATAACTGCAGTGAAACTCAGCAGTACCAAGGCAAAAGCAGTAGGATGCACCAACATACCTAAACTCAACTGATATCCCAACAAATTATACAGGTACATACTTATGCTAAGGCTAAATTTGGCAGTAGCACAGCTTTAGCTTGTAAGGAGTAGAAAGGTGTGACTGCAAACTATCTCTGTGAGTTTGGGACTGAGAACCATTGTACTGCTGAGCTAAAAGTAGTCTGAGCCACTATAACACCAGGAGCCCAGATAGGCAAGCTTACACCCTGTCAGTGCTGAATTTTGTGCATCTAGGAACATATATGGTCATCCCAGAATTACTTGGACTGATTTAATCACCCAGTGAAATATCCAGGTGTCAAATAAAGACTGTCAAATCATAAGCACGTAACTGGGATCTCAGTCAGGTGGTGACCCCTGTTACCAAGTCATAAGGTTACGGTAAGAGCCTGAGAAGTCGATATCAAGGGTAAATTAGCAGTCTCAGATCCTATTCTAGTTAAAAACGTCCAGTTCTAGCCTGATTAAATATGCAATGTCACAACAGCCAGTGTGATGACACAGAATGTAAATCAGGGTAAAAAAATCCGTAAAAGGCCAATCCTTTTTCTATCCTTATTTCTGTTTTCTGATTCTTATATACCACTTATCATAGCATTTAACATGTAAAAAACTCACCATTATCATATCCCTAATTTTTTAAAATAGTATATACAATAGCAATGACATTGCTAGTGATAATATTTATTACATTTTAGATGATGGTATCGTTCAGCTATCGTCAGCATTATATCCCACAAATTCAAACCTCCTGATTGCCTTGGGGACATCTTTTTACCTTCATCCTTAAAATTGTGTGCTACATTTCTACAGTGCTTATGTTTAAGATTTCTTAGGCTTTTAAAGTGGAGATTCCTCTGTACTTTGCATTCTTATTTATTCCATCTCTTCTTTCTATTACAGTAGTGGTCAGATCAGAGGATAATGAAGATTTGGCTCAAACATGATGTTAGTTCAGAAAAAGATCATTAATGGGGGATTCTGGAGAGAGTTACAGACAACTAAGCAAAGTTTTCCACAAAAGATTATATATCAACATCCAGAGTTTGTTCAGGAAATTCTGAAATTCATTTTAATTTTGTTTAACTTCTCTTAATGTCACCCCAGATGAGATCCATGTGATCCACACATCCTCCTTTCTTCCACTCTTCTTATTCATCATCATGACAATAACAATTTCTCTTTCATACTGGTTTAGAGGAAAAACAGCTTGATTCACATTTGTGTGGGTGAAGGGAAAGACAAGTCAGAAATGAGTTTTGCACTGGGCCATGAGTTCTGAGGTAGGTCTGCAGTTTCTGCTACTTTTTGTCACCAGGGTGTGAAACCTGAAGATTTGATGTCACTTCGGTGAAGATTGTGCATCCTCTACTCCACATTTCCTCCTTCCCTCTCACAGTTTCATAGTTTCAGAGCAATAGAGATATCATGACAGGTCGTAGCCATGCAGAGAGAGGTGATCAAGTAGGCAGAGAGTCAGAGATCTCATATCACACTGAGAGGTTTAAATATCAAGATGGAGACCCTGAAGTGGATAAATGTGACAATTTGCTTTGCTAAACAGACATTCTGTTGTATTTTCCCCCGTGTGGAGCTTTTTCAGGCCATACAGCTTAATTTCTAGGTCTGAGTTTCAGTAATGCAGCCTGGAGGTCACTAATGCAGGGATAACTGATGGGTATGATTACTGTGCAGATTGCCACATAGCTATGACTCCAAGGAAAAGGAGGGAGCAACATGGCTATCTGGATATATAGTAGTGTCAAGGAATCAAAGGGATCTGAAAGCTAGACAGTTTTCCCCAGAGATTTATGTAGCCGCTTGAAGGAACAGTTTATTTAGAAGGAAATAATTCTGTTAAACTCTTTTACTTGCCGTTATTATAAGGAACACCTACAGCTATTATCATAGAATATGAAAAGAAAAAAGTATTTGCCCTTTTTCAAATTTTATTTTTTCTACATTTTTCAGAATTTTGTGTGCAATTTATTTTTTCTTTTCTCCTCTAGCAGGTAGATGTTCTCATTTTAATCGTGTAGGCCTTAGATACAAACCAGTAGGAGGAAGAAAATGTTTTCTCCGTGTGTTTTGCAGTTGGAAAATGTGATTCCCCAAACCATAAACATTACTGAGAAGTTTCAGTCATTATAGTATTAAAGCTATATTTTAAAGATCTTTATTACCATTACAATGACTGGACCGCATTCCAAAATTGACAACAACCTTTCATAATTTGCTTTCAAGACATTAAGCATGGTAAGGTTTGTAAAACCTATTCTTCTAAAGATTTACAGGAGGGAGACAAAAATCTTTAACATGACCTAATATCCAGTAGCTGTTTATTTTTGAGAGGTGCAAAAAAGAGGGGAATTTATTAATTGAATGTAACAATCCAGTGAGGATATGTATAACTTGTAGAGTCCCATTTAGTGCAGCTGGGAGTCTCGATCAGGATGTTTTGACTCATTACTCTGGGCCTTCATCAGCTGATGGAACTAATTTTTTTTTTTCATCAGCTGATTAAGATTCAAGATAATGAGTCGAAACATGCCAGAAGTAATTCCCTTCAGGACTGGAGACAGGATGTTAACTTCCATGCACATTCACACAGAAGAAATCACAAGAAGCATAGCCTCCCCAGTTCATTTAACTGGTGAAAAAAGTGAGAGTTTTACACGCACCTAAGAAATAAAAAACAGCCCCAAACTAGAGGACTGAGAAGACTATCCTATCTCTAGCATTATAGGAGAGGAGACAAGGCAGGTAAAGGAGCAATAGCAAAATACAGATGGGGGAGGGATTATTGCACATGGATCAACAAAGAACCTAGGGAAATATAATTCCAAGTGTTTTGGGCTTATTACTAAAGCAATAAATATTCTTCAGAATGCTTTTGATCTTTTTTTTTTCTCCACCTTGAAGTAAATGTGTGTAAACTTAAAACCATAGAAGTTTTTTGCAACAACTTCTTTGACTTCCTTTGAATGTTTACTGTGCTGCTAAGCATTGACTTTGACAAAGGAGATCTTTCCATTCAGTTTGAAAGCCTTTGCTGTCAATATATACAAATGCTGCTATATATTTTCTTTTGGGAAATGCTTAAAATATTTCCTCCTTACGTTATTTAATGTGCAATTTGAATGGGGGCTTTTGGTTGTTTTTTTGACAGGGCTGAACGGTGGGAGGAAAGAGAGATAGGAAGGGACAAGCAGGACTTGTACTGGGGTTGCAGTCTGACCAACAGTTCAGTGCTTAGTTACAGTTAATGGGGTGCAAAGCTGTGATAAGGCATGTGATCTGAATAGTTAATGTACTATTCCTACAGCTAACCAAATTTAGGGCTTCCTAAATGTGGTTTATTATTCCAGAAGTTGAAAAAGGAGTAGTCTCACGATATGAGCCAAGCTTTTTTAACCTATCCACAGAAATGTCAGTATTATTTTAGCAAGTGATTCATAATATCTGTAATATAAAATCTTGTATTTTGTATATTGCATTTTATATAGTAACTGGCAAATTATAGTATAGCATAAACTGAAAGTTAATGATTTGTACTGCATATCATGGCTGTGATCCCAGCATCTTCAAACCACAAGGACTGGAAGTATGTAGCAATTTTAAATGCAAGTCTCTGTTACCAGAAAAGAGGCTGAACTCTTACATGTATGATTAAGGATCACTTCTCCCTGCAGTACGCAGCTGATCTTCGTGTTTCTAAAATAATCTTCTTGCTGGAACACTTTGTTACAATTGCATACTAGGTTTTGGAAAAAGGCAAAGTGCTGCAGAGCTGAAAACGTTTAATTTTTGCTTCTCTCCCTACAGATATATCTATCCTGTAACAATTTCTAAACTGTCAGCTTCTCGAGACACTATCAGTAGGTATATTAGGGAGCAGGAACTACTACTATTGTGCAATTTACAATGCGCAATTGAAGCAGAGCAATTGTCATACAATCTATAAAGACCTACTCATAAATGTCTTCGAAGAGGGTCTTAATTGCTGCATGATTTACTACATTGAGAATACCTTCTCTTTTGTGTTTGGAATTATTTTGCTGCAGGAGAAACCTTTTTAGCCAGGCTTTTATAGGCCAGTCTTTGCGTTGGTAGCATGCATTTACTAGCTGTATAATTGGTGGCACAGTTCTTCTATCATAAACATTGTTATCAGTTAATTAAACTTGAAATGGAGCTTTGTTCCACAACATGTTTTGTCAGATTGTTTTCCTTATTTATTTATCATCATAAAATTTTATTTTATGACTGGCAGCTTCTCAGCCCTCCAATAATAATATAAATCAAAACAAGATTTTAGTCTTCATGCAATTTCCTTTTGGTCTCAAAATATGAAACCAGATGTTTTTGGCATGCTAAAGATGCTTTTCATCTTTTTTTAGATTCTTTCAATGCAGTCAAAGTAAATGCATTTTTAAAACCAACTTATGAAAGTTAAATTTCCTTTGTTCGCCTGGGTGTAGTCTGGTTTGCATTGATGCAGCAGCAATGAGAGACCTTCCAGATAACACACAGAATGCCATTGAAGAATTACACATGTGTGTCTCAAACCTCAGACAGCAACAGGAATTGTATTAATAGCAGATCAGTAGATTTATATTATAATTTAAAACATTATGAACTTTTTTTTTTTTTTTTTTTTGTCTAAAGGGCTTAGCAAGCATCTAAAGGAAGACTGGACTACAGGACAACTGTGTATCCTGCAGTCTGTATACAGTAAGTGGCTAACCTACAATATTTGTTCACATATCTAGCAGAATTTTTCTGAGTTGAAACAGATTTTTTTTATGATGCCCTAACGAATTGTCATCAGCATTTCCTTTAAGCAGTGAATCCTTTTTCAGCAGACATTAGATCTGGGCCTAAGGCTATTACTAAAGAACCTAAACATTCCCAGGTGGGCCCCTCTTCAATAATAACAGCAGCCTTGAAGGGATTTACTGATACTGTAAAGAATAAGAAGTAATAAACAGGAACTGGAGCAAAGTGGGACAGTTGTTATGAACATTTGCATGCCAGTCCTCGGAATCCTGTCCTATCAAAATAATTCTGGTTTCTAACCCCTGAAAGCAAACGGAAAGGCTTTGGCATGCTTGTGCACAATGGTGTGTTCTGGAGGGGGGGGGGGGTGTCTGCTTTGCAAGCTGGGACTGCAGGCGGGCTTCTCTGCATCAGCCTCCACCTCTGAACTGAGCGCAAGAACTAAGCAGACATTTGCCATTAACCCTGTTCTGGTCTCAGGTGTTAGAAAAATCATAAGTTTTATAGTGAGACTAAACATTCTCAGCCCACGAAATTGTAAGTGAATCTGAGTGCTGTACAAATTACAGAAGAGATGCATATTTGCCTCGTTGTGGCATCTGTTAAATCTCTGAGCTTTGTTTATTCAGGAAAAATAAGTTGAGGAAGAGATATGTTACTGAAAAAGGAAAAAAAAAAAAACCTGCAAAATGAAATTAAAATAAATGTTATCACTCCAGCTGGTCATTTTATTTACTTGTTCAGATTTTTTGTTTTCATTTTTGGTGAACTTAAACTTTTTTTTGCATTTCTCCTGCTTTTTGAAATCAAATGAGTACCTGTAAAAAGATATATGTATGAAATTTGCTGCATATGAAATTTACTGCATAAATGTGGTGCTTTTACTATTCTGAAATTATATCTGACTCTTTACTTCAGTGTTTTTCCCATTTGTATTTTTGAATGGTAAAAGATAATTAGGAGATAGGTCTAGAGTAAAAGAGGTTGAGTTTCCAAGTAGGACCTGTCCAGAGGGGGAAAGATCAATGTGCAAGTGTTGGGGTGGGGAATGGAGAAAATTCGGTCAGGAGGGAATCCAGGGCTGTCTGGGAGGACATTTTTCTTTGAATTGGCAGAAACTTGGGGGGGAAAATAATAATCATATTTTTAGGTGCTCAGATCCTCAAGACTGGAGATGAAAGGTCTCAGTGACCAAAGCAAAAGCTCAGAAATGCAGCTGACTGGAGTGAGTTAATTAACAGGAATAAAATAAGGAGAAGGGGAAGAGGAGGTAAATGTGGACAGACTGGCAGTTTTCTAAGAGCTTTGATTTTCAGTGTTTTTATACAAAGGATGACATTTAAATAAAACAGTGTTTAGTGACTCTCGCTTCTCTTGCACAGAACTACATAACCCTCCTCTTCTCCCTTCTAAGAGTTGTATGGCCACTGAGTTATTTACTTAGAAAAGTACTTGTGAGGAAGAAATTGGGAAGAGGCATAACTGGGGGAATTGAAGTATAACATCTTCATGCATGCAAGCTTGGATGATTTCCTAATGCAAATGCTGCACAGGCAGTAGGTACTTACTGGCTTCTGGCTTTTCTTTGCAATGAAGAAATGCGTCCATAGAAATGTCTGGAAACAAGAAACACGTGGCTACCTACCTCTATATGAAGCTTCAGCTATTTTTCCATGGACCGCAGGCCAGGACCAGATCATCTACCACCCTTAGAACAGCTGGAAATACTTTATTGTTTACTTTTTTGTTTCCCACAAAAAAGTAACTGCATTAGATATCATCTATGTAATTGTAAATGATGAGTAGGCCGCTTCACTGGCCATTAAACCTTTTATCCGTCTTTCCTCTCCCCACCTCTTTGTTCCCTATACGAGTTCCACCACTGAACCAAAGGAGCCAGCAGAGTGCAGACAGATTGCAGATATGAGTTCTTCCTTTCCCATGTTAAAATGGGAGGATATTTGGATATATAGGATATCTTCTAAGTGCTCTTAAAATGGCCTTTTTTCAAGCTAATCATGGTGTATGAAATAAGCAAGGAGTGTTGTTTGCATCTTTTTGCATGGGTTTGCTTACATCTTTTTACATACATCACTAAGTTGTATGGCTTTACTTACAGGAGTGATTACCTTCTGCTTCATTTTGCAAGACAATGTTTCCCAGTGCTTACCCCCTGAACTCACTGCAACACCCCATGCAACATTGTGCTTTCTGAAGGCCAGTGAATGACATCATAATTTGACCCTATATTTTCATATGCAGATATAATCAAGTACAACCTTGGTTTTGGTCATTAATGTAAAGAAATCCCTTTAGGAAAGATGTCTATGAGTTAAGAGCCATTGAATGGCTGCAAAACCTCAGAGTTTGCTTAGTTTATGAAATGTTCCATTCAACTCTTGCTAAATACACACTGTTGAGATTTGACATTAACCACCTTCATTCATCATAATAAACATACAAATTTTCCACTTGGAGTATCAAATCTGATTTTTTTAATAAGAAACAACTATGTTTATCACAGTTTTCTGAATGCATTACTCAGATATCAGACTAGATTCATAATGTTTTGATACTGTCCAGAAGATGTATGTTTTCTTTCTCCAGTCTTTTTTTCCTTTCCATTTTGCAAAAGTCAAATAAGGCTTAACAAATACTTCTTGCCATGTGGTGGTAGGTCAGATACCTGTGTTATATAAATCTTTATGCTGAGAGTTTATGACATTTTAAACTTAGAGCTTCATTCAACTTGACGATTTTGGCAGCAGCCAATTATGACATTAAACAGTTCACAGAACTTAACCTAAGACCTAAAATTATATAATTTTTGTAATGACTGATTTGCACCTCTCCCAGTTCATTTAGAGCAATTCAGTTCAAAAGTCTTACCATTCTTAATTACTCCCTTTTAATTTGAAGCTTCGATGTCTCTCTTGATTTCTCTGCTGTATCTACTTATTAAAAATTATCAATTAAAAAATCCTCCTGGTTTACAGGAGCTATAAGATTGTCCATATCCATGCTATTGGAACAAAAAAGAATGGAAAATTGTTGCTCTTACTACAGAGGCCAAAGACTGAAGAGCATTTTTTTGGACTGTATTATATTATTTAAAAGTGTGATGAGAGAGTTATTGCAATTGTGCTTTCTCGGTGAGAACTGTGAGATTTCGGTAGATAAAAGATGGAGTTTGATGCGGCATACCTCAATTATAAAAACCTTAACACTGGATGATGTTTAGGCTTCTCCTCAAGGTGCAATATCCTCCCTGTTTTTCTCTGTCCTTCTGGAGACTCAGTGGCTCTAAAAGGCTGTGCTGGACAAGCAGTCAAGCTGAAAAGAGCTCAGAGTAGATCATCATGTCTGAAAGTGCCACCAACAAAAGTAAAGGGGATAGGGAGTTTTGGGTAGGAAAGTAAATAAATGAAGGAAAATTTTTCTGAAACCACAAAAATAGTAAAACAGAAGCTAAAAGATTGGTTTGAAATTGGGAGGTAAGGAGGAGGGTTGGAAAGACCAAGTCACAGAAGAAATAGGGGTAGTGCAAGACATACAATTCCATGAAACTTGGAGCAGCAGGAAAACATGAAGAGAGAAAAAGAGGTATGCCCCAAATTAGAAGATGCAGCAACCAGAAAAGACTTTTGTGTACCACTACACATTTACCTAGCCCTCTCTTCTGCAGTTTAAATTCACTTCCCCTTTTTCTGAACAGCAACCATTCACATTCTGCCAAAATAGATGGAGTTATTTCCAGTAATCAGGTTTTAAAACCAGCTTTACCCTAAACAGTTTATATGGCCATACAGAGCTTTGACATAAAATAAGCTGCATGGAAAAGAAGGTGTAGAGGTAGCTTGTTAACAGCGTAGAAGGAGTTGTTGTAATGCTTTGCATTCTGAAGTACCAACTTTATAGCACGTGCCTTTCACATGTTCTTCAATAGGATCTGAAACCTGGTTTGAACATCTGCACCACACAGTTTGGCAGATCTCGGGTAAAATATATTGCATCTTGTTTAAAATACTGCCGACGTACTGAGGAGAGAGAAAACCCCCCTTGTTAAATATTTACCACTTGAGTCCTGAACATCTGCAATTAGCTAAGAATGGTGATGTCAGTGGACACTTCCCAAGGTTAGCTGCCTCAATATTTGTACAGATCTAATCTGAAGTCCTTTTCTTGAGGAGAGGAACACATCCAAACTCAACAAATTGTCATTGACAAATGACCACAGTAGTCTAAGGATAAAAGAAGGGCAAGCATTCAATAGAGAAAGAGAACATGAACATGAACATTAACAGAATAAACCTGACCTATTTAGCGTGCTTAACCCTCTGTGATTTCTCAGACTTGGATTATTTATTAGCATGTAAAACTTGGGATTTTTGGATAATTGTCACAATTTAGACACCAAACAGCTGCAATTTAACTGCGGGCAGTTTTTTCGGTTGTTTGTGGGTTAGGGATTTTTTTTCCCGTGAAAGGGTGAAGAAGACTTTCTGTGCATACTATGATTCAGCATTAGGATTGGGTGCTTTCCAGGTGGCATGCCACTCTGTGTTAAATGGCTCAATTAGTGAGTCTCTTTCTATTTTGGTTAAATCAGTTTTGTCAACCATATGCTTTATTGTGGAAGGGACAATGCTAAACTGCCCTAGCCTCGTGGCCCCTACTGCATTGCACAGAGCTCCAGGATACGTGAATACAAGGGGGGAAAAAGGACTGGGTTTTTTGTCACCACTTGATAGCGAGAGGGTTAGCATGGGCACAAGAGGCATGTTACTGGAGGCTGTTGGATGAACAGCATAGGTGATCTCAGGAGGGCTCACCTGGGCATGGCACCTCCTCTGTTGGAAGGAAGGGACTACAAACCAACCACGACTGCAGGGTGTTAAACAAGAAGGGGCAACCAATGCAGGGGCAAAGCAACAATGGTGACAGTCCCTACAAAAACAAACCTGGTAGCCTAAAAATGAGATTCAGGTTTGGAATAATTTCTAGCCAGACCCCTTCATCACAGTGGAAAACTAGGTGAAGAAACCTAGCTCATTTAAATTAGCTGGCATAACCATGCCACTCACTCTCTGAGCCCAGCCTGTATGAACTACCATGTTTAGTTTTCAGCAGAAAATCAGACCACTGCTTTTTGACGCCAGTTAGCTGGTCAACCAGACCTAGGCAGACAAGGACAAATGAGAAATCTAGGTGGTGTACGGGGTGTAGATGTGTTTCAGATCTCATAGCTCTAGAATTCAGGTTTGCTGCAGTTGCTAAGTCTATTAAGGAACATACAGAGAGACGCTTTTTCTGTTTTGAGGCAAACTGATGGAGGCTGTTGCCTGTTTCTGTAATTCACAGAATCATTCACAATAGTAATAAGAAAAAGTTTTGACATTTTGGAAATCATTCAATATAGCTATTTTTTAACTTGTTAGAGCTTCAGTGCCTACCTTTTTATTTAATGGGGTTATTAAAAAAATTTAGATTTAGTGTTAAAATTATAATGTATTTAACCTGTTAAGGCAACTCCTGTGTAAATCTGCTTTCTAGAATGAAGTTGAACAAAACAACAGAAACAAAGAAGAAACAAAAAAAATATGAAAAAAGATAAAAGAAAAAAGAAACAATTTGTTCCCGTCATTGCTTGTTTGTGGAAAACATCTTTTGCCAAACTCCTTGGAAAGTGTACTGAACACTAGTCATCAAAATGTGTATATATATCTCTTTATGTTATTAAATGCATATATGTGTATAAAACAAAAGATTCTTATAAATCACCAGTTTTGATCAAATTTTCAACCACTTGCTTCACAATATTTCCCTATAGTACCTATGAAATCTTCTGTCTCAGAATGTCACGCAGTATTTCTTCTCATATAAAGTGATTTTTGTCATTGTGCATAACTGTTTGTAACATAAAGCTCCAAATTTTTAAATGTCAAAAGAGGTGATGATTTCATTAAGGACTGCACCAGACTGCCCACTGACTCTATTGACAGAACACCAAGTCTATAGAACCATGTATCTGTGGGATGAAATGCTGAAAAGAAGGCGGATTTAATTGTCTTTTTTTTCAGTGTTGACTGTTTACTTTCTCTTCACTGAAGCTCAGAGTAGTTAGCAGTCTATGTAAATATGCATTTATTCTTAAGGCTCATATTTAATACAGTTAAAAAAAACAATCTGCATCTACAGTATATTAAGTAGAAAGTAGTTATTGCACAGTAGCATTCTAAGTAATGATATCCAAGAATTTTTTCCCCAGCTATCGATTTTTAAGAAAAAAGGGGGGAAATCCAGATATTGTGCTAGTGACAAAACAATATACAGCTATTTGAGGGGGAAGGGTCCCTTTATTAGAAAGAAACATACTTTAATTAGAAGAAATATGTTAATTTCAATAGTGTATTCTTCATATCTCTGCCCCCAAAAATCTCTGCACACACCTACATTCTTTTTATGGACAGTACAAAGGAGGATAATAGATGCCTATAAAAGTAACTAGTGAAATTCTGCATTAGGATAATCTGTCACCCATTTCCATTTTTTCTGAAGAAAGCAAGCATAATCAAAAGCCTAAATGACAAAGAGTTGACAGTAAGATTCTGTAGTAAATGATTCCAGAGTCGCTGGCCTGCGGAGATGCTGAAGAAGTCCCCAGCAGACCTGATTAATTCCAGTTTCTCCAGCTGCCAGGGGAGCAGAGGCTAAGCAGTTTCACAGAGAGGAGCCTATTACCACTACTAGGCTGAAATAGATCTAATCAACTCACAGCCGCTCAAAAGAAAACTTTACAGGTTTAGCTCACTAAGGCAGCGCTTTAAAATGATGACTACAAAGGATCATGGGAGTCTGAAAGCATTTAGTCTTTATTGCAGCTCAAGGAAATTTTCTACTGTGGTTAGGCCATGCTAATTTACTGAACATGACAATGCCTCCCAGATTGTATGACATCATTTCAATAATGGCCCCAGTTCTCTTAGTTAAATATTTCTACTACTACTTTTTTAATTCTAAATACTTCATTTATTGAAATACCATCTATCTTGGGATTAATTAGGTTTACTGTTCCAAATCTATGGCCTAGCCTGCTTTATCATTCAGTTTGAATGATGATGATGCATAATTTGCCATAGCACTGACAGAGAAATTATATTTATATTAGTTTCATTTATAATTTTTTTATTTTCAGAGAATGAACTCTAGAAGTACTCTGTAGCTCAGCTGTAAATTTTATGCCAGTTGTGCACTGCTTCAAATATTTTAATGGGCTTCACAACTATATAGATTTCAACGATTTTAAGCACAAAAATTCTAACAGATTGAGTATTACTTCTTTTGACTGACAACAATTATACATTCAAAACAAAAAAAACTCCAAAACTTTGTTATTTCTTTTGTTCATTCTTTCATTTGTTGATTTTTTTTTTTTTTTTTAAGTCCTCCAGTCCCCAGGGAGAATGTCAAAGAGGAAAATACACGTGTAGTTTGTTAGACTAAGAAAATAATTCTATCAACTCTTTCTGAGTATTCAATTGAAAAATCTTCCTTAACAGATAAAATCTGCTTTTTTAAAAACAATCAGCATTCGGAAACTCCGAGCATAAGTAGTTGTATGATACAATATTGTAAAGATGTAGCACAATACACATAATTTGCAAGGCAGTTCTTTAATGATTGTTAATACACTATTATTATTTGACCAGTGTCACAATCAATTTCTCGTAGAAGCACACAGCAGAATGACATTTGGATAAAACATGTTACTTGTGACCCAGATGAGCAGAGAGGGACAGTGAACAAGCAGCAGTGAATTGGGCTGTGGAGGCTGGCATCCAGGACTAGGAGCTGAGAGGTTGCTGAAAGCTGCCACTGGCCTAAATACAGCCCAGCTTACTAATGGGGGGGTTACTAGCTGCTCTGTGTATGGTTGTTTTTGTGAAATAAGCTTGGAGTTTGCAATTCATGGCACAGTGGAAAAGTGCTGTCTGTTGGAAGTAGCACCATTCACATGCATTTTAGCAAGGGTCTAAAAGGCAATGGAAGTTGAGCTCTCCCTACCCCAGGAACACAATGGGGGAGATTTAAGATCTCACAACGGCAAAGATCCCTGAAAAAAATGAAAAGCTGGAAATAGAATGAAACTTTTTGGTCTTACAGCACTTATTCCATACAAGAAACACATCCAATGTATCTTTCAACCAGTATAAAAATCAGACACTCATGTATCTACTACCAGGTCTTTTTTATTCCAAGCACAGAACTTTGGGGAGTTAATAGGGGAAAAAAAGAAGGAAGAAGGTAGGGAAAAGTATGTTGTACCAGGCACTTTGGACACTGAATTGCAGTATGAATGCAAGACAAGCCAAGGACCCATTTTGTCAGAGTCCAGAAAAGTTGAAATTAGAAATGGTGGAGTACTGCAAATACCAAAAGGTGAGCATCATATCTGTAATATCTAGATAGCAAAATAATTTACTTAGGTAGGAGTGAGAACTGCAAGGCTTTTAATGTCCTCAACCAAATCGGTTGACCCGGGTGGGTTGATGTAAGAGCTGGAATGAACCAGAAACAACAGGGCAGACAAGGCAGGAAGATACTTGGAATCTGCACTGAACAAGAATTTCAAGCGTTCGGCAACGTCCGTGATGAAGGTATAAACAGTGAGACAAAAATACTACCCAACTCTGACAGCCTATAGGTACTTGAAGTTGCTGAGGTTATGAGAGTGTTAACGCAGAGGGGGTAAGAGTTGGTATGGACAGTAAAGTTTCTGTATTCTCTCTGTTCTACTTCTATTAAGAAACAGCTATAAATTGGGAACACTGCTATCCTTTTTGAACAGTATGAATCCTTGTGTCCAGTTGATTCTTTTTTTTCCTATTTTGCTAATTTGAACTCCTGTATTTTATATATTTTATATCCTCCTGTATTTTATATGAGCCTTCTCTGAGCTCTCTGAGAAGCATTCCTGTTGATACTACAGTATTAAGAAAATACTTTGAAAAATCATATTTTTCCTTGTGTTAGTGGCCTCTCAAAAACACACATTGCTGAATTAGACTGCTGACATATTTCTCCTGGCTGCAGAGTCCTGTTGCTTCTCTGCTCACTGGAGAACTGTAACTGGAGGAGATCAATACTCCTCATGCTGCTCCTACTTGTACGCTCTCAGGTAAAGATTAGTGTGATTTGGACCACAGCACTCCAAAGATTTCCATCTATTTCTAGCAATGCAGCTGTCATGCTCTTGTTTTCTGAGTTTTAAGGTCTGAGTCAAAGTTCATTAATGTCAACAGAAAGTTTCCCATTCGTTTTAATGGCCTTTGATCAGGTCCCAGAGAGAACCATCACCAAAGGAGTTGTTGCTGGCATGGAGGAACTATGGGCAGGGGAGTCTGCCACAGAAATCTACTTGTTTAAGAGCACCTCATGTAATCTCCTTTTCTACTAAAGCACGTGAACTGCAAGGAGAAGAAGAAAAAATATTCAAAATCTTTCAATTTGCTACAGCTTTGGCTGATAACCAGTCAAGGTGCTGGAAAGGCAGCAAGTCCCCAGGGCTGGGGGTTCACCAGGGTGGCTGTCAGGGCAGGAACTGTCCTACCCTTGGCCGTGCCAGCTCTGAGCTGGCCCTGACCATGGGGAACAAACCCCCAGGAGGATGGATGCCCACAGTGCCCCAATGTGGAAGTTCCCGGTGGGCTACACAGCGCTGTGCCCATTCCTGATATACGTCGCGGAGAAACACCTTGTTTATTATGCGTGTTGTGATGTTGCTAAATGTGTATCCAGTGTCTCCAATCAATGTCATACATAGCACAATAGCTTGTGAAGCAATAGAACTGTCAATGAAGGAAGTGGTAATGGACCACAATGGGAATTTTAATGCACAACAGGATCCATTACTGGAATGGTAATGGCCAGGATGAAGGTGGAACAACAAATGTCAACTACAAATAGATGTGTGCATGTGTTTATATACATATATATATACACACTGATATGTATATAACACTTATAAATACTTTTGTGTCCATAATATGTTTATACAGATATATACACATGCACATATAGAATCTTAAAATACTGTGCTTTGTTTTTTAAGGTAAATGTTAATTTACCTTGGTCAGTGAATTTTTGTGGGTTTTTTTTTTTTTCCCTGACAATGTTATGATATCATCTGTGAATATGTAAATGAGCTATTATAAGCTGTGAAGATTTTGATGGGTTTCTAAGAGATTGCTCTGGATGTATGAGTACAAGGGAAATGTTAAAGGAGGGCAATGTAGGACAGCAGCATTGTTAAAATTAAAAGTAAAACATGGCAAAGAAAACATCAAACAAAATATGTTCTAAATGAAACATGGATGGCTGATTCAAAGGTTCCATTTTCTAATGTATATAATATATATTAGCAAATGTCTTGTTTCTGGTTTTTTTTTAATGCCCCTTATGAAGGCATCCTACTGAGTATAATACAATATCTACCCATCCATCTGTCAAGGTTCTTACACTGGCACCAATGACTGTAGAATCAGAATACCAATGTTTAGTAGAAAATTGCACTTTCCCCACAGAATCACTCAAAACACCACAGAAAATAAAGTTTTCTATAATCCTCACATATCCTATTTGATTTTATCCTTTTCATTTATTTTCTGTATGGTAGATTTTTGTATACTGATTTCACACTATTTACTACATACGTTAAACATGTTTTCAGGCTGCTATTATGAACATATTCTTTTGGTACTAATTATATATAATAAACACATTAGATCAGGTAATGGTATATAGCCTTACTACCTTAATGTTTGATTTTGACACTACTCATTACCTAAGAACAAAGAGTTAAGTGCTTAAGACATCATTCAGAAAATCAGGGTACTGTGCAAAATGTTACCAGACAATGTAAAAATTCTCCTTTCCCATGTACAGTCCCAGAGCTAAGACTGACAACATGTGAAGGGACTTCTGCATGAGCACTGCATCTCTGTACAGGTTTTGCAGTCTTTCTAGAAGCTGCAGAAAAAGGCCAAAACACATATTAGAAGTAAATCTCGGGCCTATTTTAAGAGGCACCCTCCACTAGTTAATGTCGTCTCACCAATGAAGCTCGAGCTAATATGCCAATTTGTGTCATTACAGATCATAAGCAATTTTCACAAGACTATGGGTGTTAATTCCTTTCTCCTGGTTAAGTCCCTCCTTGGGTAATTGTAGTCTGTCTGCTTAACTTCCCCTGCAGCTTCAGCTCTCTAATGTGCTCTTCTCTCTTTCTTATCCTCCAGCATGTGCTGCTGAAAGCTGCCACTTATCATGTGGCCTCACAGTTTATCACATAGCTATCACCACCATATACACGGTTTAAACACAAATATTGTGCATTACTGCAAAGAATGTCACTTCTCCCCCTGTCACTAGGTAAAGGACTACCAAATTTTATAAATCTTATAAGGACTTGAGTGGTAAAATTCAGTACTTTACATGGAATAATAAAATGCACTTAGGTATTATGGACCTTAAAGCCTTGACCTTAAGAACATAAAGTGTGGACTGTTCTCAAGTTAAGCTGAGGAATATTGTCAAATTTTGAAAGAGGAAGAAAATCTTATGAGGATCTGAGTGCAATATGTACATTTAGAATTCATGGTATTGTTGTATTTCTGGTTTACTCTCAGTTTTTAGTTTCTATTCACAGATTTCCACACTTCCCTGATTGAGATTCAATATCACTACAAACGCTCACTAGCTACCACCACTTCTTTTCCATTTGTAAAGCTGAGAGCAGGAGAAGTCAATTAAGAAAACATGACATCTTGGAAAGGCTACTTAGTGTTGTAGAGCCTCTCAGAAAAAGATTGTCTAGATCAAATACAGTTCCGTCCCTAGTAGAAAACTCAGAATTGCATTTGTTAGCCAGCTGACTATGCATAAATAGGAAAGCCAGAAATTATCACGGTCTGGAAAAAAATTCCCAATACCTAAAGCCAGACAGCAGCAATGGAGGTCTCCAAGTAGCCTTTGTAGCCTTTGTTTCTTTTGTGCCATCAAGAAGGAACTGACACATGGCTCTGTTAAATTGCAGATCAGCTAATCACAACCCTCACAATCTCTGAACTTCATGGTACAGGAGGATGACAAGTTTGGTTGTTATAGGTAATCATATCAACATGGTAGACATATATAGGTTAGGCTTATCACTCAGTCTTGCACAGAATAGATTTACTGAAGTAGAGCAATACAAAGTGTGTGTGATACACGTTGAATAGATTCAAAGTAGTTAACTGATCTCACAAATATTGCTGCAAATGGTGTGTTTCTATCAAGGTCTCACAAAGATAAGCTGTGACCCTTTCTATTTAACATCTTATCAACTACCAGGGAGAAAACATAAACTGTTGATTGACAAAGTTTGCAGATGACACAAAGATTGGAGGAGAGGTAAACGATGATAAGAGTACAGCATTATTCCTTAGAGAGATTAGAACCCCTTGGGAAACTGGACCCCAGTTCAAACAAAATACATTTCACTGCTGCATACCTCTGTGAAGAAAGGAGGTCGGGTGTGCTTTTAGGATGGTGAATTCTGTTCTGAGAATCAATTGTGCTGAAAAAGGCTTTGGACTACAGTGGAGAATCACCAGACTGTAACTTTCCCATGCAGCACTGTGATTAGAAAGGCTAAGGTATGAGATCTGAATAAATAAGCAAGGAATTTACAGAAGAGGTTACATCATCTCTATTTGGCATTAAAGACAAGATCACTGCAAGTGATCATTGACAAATCTGTGAGCAGTTTAAGCCTTCTATAGCCAAAATCAGAGCTGGTTTGAGTAGACACAAGTGATGGGACATGTGTCTATCCACCTGAGTATCATCAGGAATTAAGTTTTCCTATGGGAGTACTCAAGACTAGGAGTTTGGAGTGCACACTCTGTGAAAATTCAGCGATACAGGTTTAAACCTGCTGTTCTGGAGACCATGCCTGTTCCTCTTCTCATCCAGATCTCATTCTCCCAGGATCTTCTGAGATAATCAGTATATAAGGAAGACAAAGTCAGAAGGGAATTAATTTTTTAAATGCATATGGATAGTCAAATAACATTTGCACTATTTTCCCCTCTTTATTAAAAAGTCAGTGAACAACGCTTCATTTCCTCGACTACAGCTAAACACTTAAGTCGCTTTGCAACGATTCAGCAAGAATCATTCTATTTATTTCAGGTATTAAGTGTCTATCACTTTGATATCTAAGCACATACCTGAATATTACACTTCATAATATTGAAAGAACATAGAAATGTTGCAGCACAATCTGTCTGTATTTACTCTATGGCAGCTTAATCACTGATTAAATACTAGTAACAATATGAAGATTGACATATGAGCCACAGGAGAAAGAAAAGTTAACTGCACAAAGGTGAATTGCTGTAACTAAGAATTCTTTCTGTCCTATTCAGAGCATGATCTTCAGCCAGGGAACCAGCTTTCTTTTTTGAGTTGTCCCCTTGAACTCCAAAATACTAATCAAGTAAGGAGGGTGAAACAATTTTTTTGTTAGCAGCACTTCTGCTGACAGCTAGGAAATCAGATATTGTCCTTCAAAATACTACTCACTTTTAAAAATCAGAGTTCAGAGTGGAAAAGAAAATGGTACTTAGCCACAGTTTGAAGGTTTCACTTTGACCACCCCTTGAGTTTACATAATTGTAAGGACATGGGGTTTCCATGAACCTTGCAAATTCTGTCAAAATAGTGCATACTTGGCCATTTGGACTGCATCTTCATAGAGCTGCAAGTCATAAATAAAGTTGTTTCCTCCAAAACACCCACTATTTAAATCTAATCAATGGACCTGATAGAGATCTAAAGGATTAAAATATGGAGTTGTGATCCACCATAGAAAAGAAAAAACACATTATTAAGGTTAGGTTTATACTGTTTTCTATGAATAGAAATCTGACAAAAGTACAGGTTGGTCTCACCATCACAGAATCGCTGTTGCAAAGAATTTCTGGCAGGGAGAAGGGACAGATAAGTATATAAATAAATGCAGAATTTCAGGGAAACGATAGAACAGAATTAAGCTGTTCTGAAAATTAACCGATAATTTTCTACAGATCAAGTTCTTCTGTGATATACATTTAAGAATTAAACTTAAATTAGCTCTTTAAAGTGGCCGTGTGACTTTAATTATTCAAAATGTACACAAATTTAATGAGTTTTTAAATATTAAAACTATTCTCTATTGTCACTACTGTGAGCTCTTAATTTACAGAGCAATTAAGTCAGGACCCTCATTTATCAGTACATGTGCGTTTGTTGAAAACATAGTCAGTTTTTATTAATTGATGCTATAGAAATACTGAGGTAAAATTAATGTGTGTGCTTCAGAGGTCATGCTGGCGATAGTAGGTAGCTAGCAAGGAGCAAGACGTGAGATAAATAAGTAACTGCTGTTCCCTGATTACACTAGAGATAGCTGAAATATTAAGTGGCACAATGGGCACTATGCTTAGCCAAAATGCTTGCAAACAAATGCCCCCTGAGTTTTCTCTGGCAAGCATCTGTCATGGCAGTAGCTGTGAAATAGGGAAACTTCAAAGCTTTAGTTTCTGATTATTAGCAGTGTGTGTAGTGTAATGTTCTTACATTTTTATGTAAACTCAGTGTTGATGAGCTGAGAGGGTAGAATTAAAAAATACTTCAGTTTGCCTTTGTTCTTTGGGACACGGCTGACAGGAACGTTAGCAGCTCGGAGTCTCCGGAGTGCCTATCAACTTGTGAATTACAGGGAGTGAGGGGCCAAATTTACAAAAGAATCAGGTGAATAGCTACAGAATTGGAGCACATTTTTTCCCTACATTTTCCGTGCCCCCAGTGGCGCATCTACAAAGGCTCTGTGACAGCACAAAAAGTGCCTGGAAAGTAGGTTAGGCATAAATCGGAGCACAGGCTGGGTGAGCAAGGAATTTGGGAGGCTGCTGGTGTGCTGCAGAGCATTGGGTGGCTGCTTGCACCATCGGAAGGCCCTGAGACCTTCACATCTCCTCTGCTACCCCAGTACTATTTGACCGGTAAATAAAAATTCACAGTGGAGACATTCAAAACAAATATTGCAAGGTTTAAAAAAAAAGAGGCGAAAAATCTGGCCAGGCCCTCCTGTTTTGTATGGTTGTGTTTGGAGTAAAAACTTTAAGAGCTGGATATTTAAAATATTTAAAATATTAAATGATGCTTTTATTGGGAGTCTCTTCCATGGACCCAAAAGGCAGTTCAGAGTGGAAGTCCTGTGTTTCCTTTGAAGTCTCACACAAAAGCACAGACTTCCTGTCCTGTGCTCCAGGAATGCAGCACACCTTGCTGGTTAGTCTGTGTGAAAAGGTGGGAGAGGTGGGGAACTTAAACTTCCCTAAAGCCACCAGTTAGGTCTTTCTGCAAATCCTAGTAGCTGATTGAAAAAGTTCTGATGTTCTCTTTGCCATAGAATTTCAATAGATTAGAAACAATTTACCTTTTAAGAGACCGGGCAGTTTGGCTTTCTTATGCATTGGTCTGTTAAAATATTTTATTTTTAGTTATTGCTTCAGATGATTTATCTTACCCTGCTGTGAGGTCAATTGATCTATGATTCTTCAGATTACCTGTGTGCCTTTTTGAAGACTTTGTGAGACATTGTGGTTGTTTTTATGCAAGAGTGTGCTTCTCCAAATTGACCATTTTAATGTTTATTTAGAACTTTTACAATGGATGATCGTAGTGAATTTTTTTTTTGTTCTCTGTCAGTTTCTTTAAGATTCTTTTCTTTTGACAACTTGATCTCTGATACCGCCTTGTGTTTATTATCTGAAAATAATTGGCTTAGAGAAAAGCATCTCCATAGTGAATGCAGATGCAAAGAAATTGCTTCATTTTTATGCAATATTCTTAATTGTTCTCTTTATCTTTAGTGGTCCAGTGTCTGACCAAACCATTTGCAAGCTCTTTGAAATTGTGTATGTACCACTACATGTGTGTGGGGGAGGGATAAAGAGGATGTACTTATAATTCAGATCTGAGAGAGTAGTGTGGAATCCCTCTTTCTGATTATTTACTGACCAGCTTCTCCAACTCCTCTCTTGTTTATTCACTCCCCAGCCTGTTTACTTTTGATTTGAAATATGAGGTCAATGAGCTGCTGCTGATATAGGGGTGGCATATGATCCCACTTATTTTGGCAACCAAAGGTATGTTGCCCATTTAGAACTGCTGATAAAGAGTTTTTAATTCCTCCTGTAGTTTTCCTTGACATGGTGTATGCTGCTGAGATCAATGCTACATTGTTTCTGATTTGGGAATGCATCAGTCTTAATATTACTGTGTACCTTGCTGTATCCTTTCGTTTGTGTATCCCACAACTTCTCTGTCCTGATATGCCTGTATATATAGTTTCAGGCCAGGACAATGAACTCTTAGCTGTACAGCTGCTAAGAGAGGGACCACCAGTTCCTTGACACACCCTATAGATGTTGTCTCACAGTCAACTGGTGGAGATCCTAGTCTTCTTAAGCATACAAATGCTTCACCAATTCTTCAATTCTTTGCTCATTCTCCATTACAGAATCACAGAATCATCTAGGTTGGAAAAGACTTTGAACATCATCTAGACCAACCATTAACCTAACACTGACAGTTCCGAACTACACCATATCCCTCAGCGCTATGTCGACCCAACTCTTAAACACCTCCAGGGATGGGGACTCCACCACCTCCCTGGGCAGCCTATTCCAACGCCTAACAACCTGGTCTGTAAAGAAATGCTTCCTAATATCTAGTCTAACCCTTTCCTGGCACAACTTGAGGCCATTACCTCTTGTCCTATCACTTGTTAGTTCATTAAAGAGACTCATCCCCAGCTCTCTGCAACCTCCTTTCAGGTAGTTGTAGAGGGCAATGAGGTCTCCCCTCAGCCTCCTCTTCTCCAGACTAAACAACCCCAGTTCCCTCAGCCGCTCCTCGTACGACATGTGCTCCAGACCCTTCACCAGCTTCGTTGCCCTTCTTTGGACACACTCAAGTAATTCAATGTCCTTTTTGCAGTGAGGGGCCCAAAACTGAACACAGTAATCGAGGTGTGGCCTCACCAGTGCCGAGTACAGGGGTAACATCACTTCCCTGTCCCTGCTGGCCATGCTGTTTCTGATACAAACCAGGATATCATTGGCCTTCTTGGCCACCTGGGCACACTGCTGGCTCATGTTCAGCCAGCTGTCAATCAACACCCCCAGGTCCCTCTCTGACTGGCAGCTCTGCAGTCGCTCCTCCCCAAGCCTGTAGCACTGCTGGGGGGTTGTTGTAGCTGAAGTGCATTTGGCCTTATTGAAACTCATTCAGTTGGCCTTAGCCCATCACTCCAGCCTGTCCAGACCTCTCTGTAGAGCAAAGATTTTATTACAGATCAAGCCCTACTGTGCTAAGGGCTGTACAGATCTTAAAGGTGGAGGGAAAAAAAGGAAAAATTAGCATCCTTAGCCTAAGTACTGTGATCCTCTCCCAATCCCAGGAATTTTGTACCTACTTTAAAGTATCTTCATCCCCTTTTCCTCGCTAGTGACCTGTCCATTTTTAGTTTGGACATACCCACAATAGAGAGCCATGGAAGCAGAGTGTCTAAAGCTGTCTAAAATACTCAGCTTGGATTTAGGTGAATAGACAGAACTGGTCTTCTCTCAAAGCTGTTCTCCCATTCAACAAAACACACGTCTCCTTCAATACACGTTGCGTGAAATCTTGACCTTACTTAAAGCTAAATTTCTCCTTTAATCTCTGTATTTCAGAGTGTCTTGGGGAATTTCAGAATTGTAATCATAACCTCTGAGCAAATGTGTTCTCTCATGCTTGAGCGTCCGGGTGTACCTATATGTCAGGCTACTTTTAAACAGCAAGTGACATACCTCTTCCCAATAATTTAAGAAATGGCCCTCTGCACCAATCTCTTCATGCACGAGTATACAGTGTACCATGATGGCTTAATAGAACTCACACCCAGAACAAGTGTCTGAACTGGGTGTGGAGCCAAAACATTCCCTGTTGTGGCTGATCCTGGTGATTCCTGCAGCCTGCAGAGACTACAGGTGAAACAGGCCACATGGCAAATGTCAGAGAAACAACCTTGCTGTTTCAGGGATCTCACGGGTGCAGAATGACTGCTAAACGAAGAAGACATATTCAGAGTTGATGTGATTTGTTCAAGGCCATGCAACAGCCCTGTGGCAGATCCAGACAGGCAGGAACAATGTGAACCAGGTCACGGCAACCTGTGCCTTGCACACTCTCTTTCCAGGCAGAGAAATCTCTCTGCTATTAAAAATAAAGTTCAGTGCACACGTCATTAGCATGCTCCATTTACTAAGGATTTTCCTCAGTGAAAATAATGTTGGTGCAAATAGAAGGAAAGATTAAATGGCTTCAGATGGATTTGGCACCTACTTTTCACCGTTAGTCTCTATTTCTTTGGTCTATGATGTATTAACAAAGACGCACAAGCATCTAGGGCAAACATGCAGTCTCTCAGCCTGATGGTAAACGTGGAGCTGCAGCACAGCAAAGACATTTCTTAAGTTTATCTACGTGACCCCTAAAGAATATTACATTTCACTGCACTATACACTCTTCCATCTGCTCCAGGCTGGATGGTACCCTCCTCCTCATGACATCTTTCACTGCAACCAAGTTCCCGACTAAAGAAATAAAGTGACTCTATCCATTCCCAGCAGTTAAGGTTAAAGAGATGCACTCGGTTCTAAATCTCGGCTGCTAACGCTCTCTTGACCTTTGACTCGCCTTAGCACGGTGAAGTTTGATGGGCCCATGCCAAGCCGTCTTCTGTAACCCATGAGTTGGTTAATATACTCCCATTTCTCATTCAGACAGCCAACAGAGGCAAAAAAGGCAGCAGGGCAACAAATGCTGTCTCCTGCAAATGCTCGGTAATAAATTGCTCTTTCAGTAGTGCAGAAGACAGATTTTTCTTTCTTTTGCTTCTTTCCTCTTTTTGCACAGAAGTCACCAATGGGAAGCTTGCTTTCCCACCTGGCCCCAGCTGACTGTGCCCATAAATTTGCCTAGGCAATGCCTGTTTACGGGTCGCTGCCGGAACACGGAGACGGGTGCGTTTTCTAAGCACCGGGTAGATAATCATGGTAATTGATGTTTGGAGCTGCTCACTCCTAGGAGCATAGGGTCTCTTTCTCCCAGTGAGGCCCTGCTCCATGTTATCAGTCCAGCCCATAATTAAATATCACTCTTTTACAATATGTTTCAGGCTCCTTAATGAGTCTAAAGCAGAAATAGTCACCTCTTTCCCCTTTGAGCTTTATTTGCTTGTTATTAAACAATGTTATTGAGCTGCCTTCTTTCTCTGTGTTGCCAAACCTGCATCATTTCCGTTTTATAATTGCACAATTAGAGTCAGTGCTTTGCTTTCATACATCAGCAGGACCAGAGAGAGAGAGAGAGAGAGAAAGGGGAAAAAAATCAGGTGTTCACAGACAACTCAAATGCATCTTATTTTCATTAACTACCAGATTTTGCAAAATGGGAAGCTATTTATCATGATCTGTTTTCTACCACCAGCCACCCCCACCACCCCACTCTGGTGACTTTCGCTATGACCTTGTGCTGTATTGTTAAGGGTCCAATTTGCTCATTGTTACTTGCCTGCATAATTCTATGCACCTCCCCCACCATCTTTTTTTTTCCCAAGCAAAATCCAGTCATTTATATTCTGAGACTAAATGGTATTCCTCCTCCCCTACAGCCTCCCCCAAAAAAGGGGGGGAAAAAAAGCAAGCCCTAGCAAGCTGTATAACACTAGTAATTCCTTCTAACAAATTTCCACAGATCCCCCCCTCCTTACACACATGCACACACACTCTCTCTCTCTCTCCCTCACACACACATACTCTCACACGCACACCCTTAAGCTGCTCTAAGCAGTGTATTAAGTAGCTGAAGAAAATCCATTCACATTCTGCTGTGTCGCTTTCTTCTCAAGTCATGAACCCATCACAGACTTTTTCTAGCTGTAGGTTGCCACGGTGAAGATTTACAATGCCAGTTATTCATACATCTGCCTTCTCTTTTTTCCCCCCTTATTCTTAAATCCCTTGGGCGAGGGCAACCTTGATACTGAGACTCGTAAAATTCATGCAGGCTTATCATCCTTGGTGAAGGCTTCAGGCATGCATTACCGTATCCAACTGCCTGCTCACCGCCATGACAGAACTGGGCCTATAGCTTTTATTTCTAACATGGGAAAAAATGTATTAATGTGCTAAATAGAAAAGAAAGCTTAAATGTTTTAAGTAAGAAAACAATAGCAGGCATTATCCATTTCTCTTAATGATTTTTTAATTTGTTTTAATTACTCCCCACAGAATAGCATAAATTTGAAACCTTTTTTTTTTTTTAAAGCACCCTTTAATTTGTGTGGAACAGTGTTCTGAAAGTCCAATCACATTGCAGTGGGGAAGTACAGCACTAATACAGCCTCTGAACTCCACATCAAAGTAAAGAATACAACAAATCTGGAATGAATTTTAAATGTAAATTTTAAAGTCTTTTCTGTATTTTTTTTTCTGTATTTTTAAAGACTTGCCATAAAAAGAAATACTTTCTTGAAGGGAGGTGGAGGGGAGATGAATGTATTGATTGTACAAAATAAAAACAAAAAAATTAAAAGCAGAAGAATCCCAAACAAATTGCAAGTGTTCAGTTACAAAGTCACAGGTTAAACATGGAGTCTGCAAAAATGCAAATCACTGTGATTATAATTTTGATATGATCATCATTTGCTAGAACATTAATCACATTTTTATATTTATCTGTTCTTTTCCGAGGTTTACTTCTACAGAGTATTGAGGGATCCTCTACAGGGAGCTCAGGTGTGAAAACCAGAGGGTTTTGTTTCAGAGTTTGGTTTTGTTTCTCTGTTTTCAATAGGCCAAAATCATGCTAAAACCTCTCAGGGTTTCAAGGGGACAGATTGCTGGATGCTGTGTTTAAAGACCTACACACCTCTTCTGTTTTCTTTGCAAGAATGTGTGCAGTTCTGTCTATTGTTTCATTTTACTATGTGTTTTGAAATCAGTAGTGATTTTAGGAAGTTGAACAGTGCAATTGAACTATGAGCATCCTAAAAAAATCTTCCAATGTGCCTATGCCCATGCAAGTGAATCCAACATAGTTAGAACGGGTGCGAGTTACACTGAAAAAGGTATGAAGCTGGAGTGCTGCCTTCAGAAGATGCCTACGTGCGTGACAGACTTTTTCTGGAAAATTGTGACTTGCAGTTTCAGAAAGAAGTAGTTTGGAAGACACAAAATTATTCAAAGAGAAATGAAACCTCATGTCCTTTGAGAAGTCGCACCCCATTATCCTCATGCTTTTTTCCCCTTTTGCGTTTTATTGTTGCTTTAAATGTTTCAAAACTGTTTCAGCCATTATGCTGTCAAAAGTGTCTTTTCAATCTTAGATCCATATCTTCTGACATCCTAAGACAGCTACAACAGAAAAGAAGACTTGTGTTGATGTTACTCAGTCAGCATTAAGTTGTCACAAGTGCTGTCTCACTTCATCTCAGTAGTGATGCTTAGAGCCCACTCATACCACCATCTGCCTGCACAGAGGTGATATCCCCGTTTGCATGATGAAGCACTATTTACAGGGCTCCACTCTCAGGTCCACAGGGCTCTGACAGCAGTGCATCCGACTCAGCATGCCACCTATAATCACCTGCGAGCTGCATTTATCAGCAAAATAGCCATGCAAGACTTCTAATGTTCTGAATTGGAGGCACAAAGAAAAATTTCTATGTCGGTATGTCACCAGTGAGGCAGTTGTTCTTCCACTTAGATTGGTCTTACAAGGAAATGCAAAAAGTTGGGGTTTCCAAATACACTCTAAAATTACCTCAGGGTCATTCATCTTTTCTGGCTAGGGGAGGTGTTTTTTGGCCACCTCTTTCCCATGGAAGGGGGCACACCATGGTGCACCCCAAGTGGGAGTTAGCGTGCCTTGCATGGAAACCACAGGGCATGGAAGAGGAGTTCTGCTCACCCAACAAACCTTGTGCTGACTTATGCTAGGAGGTTGCAGAGGCACAAATGCAGATCTTTACACGAGGGCATGTCCCTGTATCCCACAGCAGACATGTTGCTGTTGGGGGTCTCTGTACTCTAGGCATGAAATGCGAGCTCAGACTGTTAGGAGGGACAGGTGTACCTGCAGTACCTGCAGCAGAGGACACTGCTGCTTTTTCTTAGAGAGGTGTCTGCTGGTGTTGGGATTCCACCATGCTTCTTGCTGATGCCCTTTTCTAGGCCAAGGGGCTCAGAGGATCATCAAGTCCAATCCCTTCAAGCACAGGCTGCTATGCAATCAATGTGTCTACCAAAGCAACCTTCTCATTTATCACAGGTCGTAAAATGCCTCCCAGCATCCTGCACTGAGCTTTAGACTGTAAGTAAAGAGACCAAAAGTCACAATTACAACCAAAGAAAGAAAGAAAGAAAGAAAGAAGAAAGAGATTTCAGGGGCATCACAAAGTCCTTAAGTTCCTACAGTAGCAGAACTGGCTGGAAGCCTGAGTTCCTCAACAGTGTAGGAGTTACCAACTCTACTTGCTGCCAATTAGTCTTTGTATGTGTTGAGTATCCTCCCCCAAACTGACTTACAAAGGACTCACCTCTCAGATATTTCAACTAGAAAGCCAGGCTGTTTAGCCCAACCAGCAAAGAAACTCATGCTTTTTCTCCTTGAAAGGCTGTAGTTGATTTGAGATGGTAAGCAGTGAAAACCACAAGTGTATCAGAGATACCTCCCACCAACACATTCGTTTGCTGGTAGAAATTGCTCCAAACACCAGCAGAAGGTGATACAGATGCTCAGTGAATTTGGCCCCTTAATTATGTTTCTGTAAGGACTAGCACTAAGCATAGCAATTTGTTTCACCCAGTCAATGGGCTTGATGGTTCCCCACCATTGTTTCTTCTTGCTGTTGCCCTGGTCCTCTGATTGATCCATTAGACAAGACTCTCTAATCTGTTAGGCAAGTCTCTGTAAACCAAAGAAGACTTGTCAGAACTGCTTTCCATTTAGGGAGCCTTAACTGGAGGTATTTCCCAGTACCATTCCATTCCAGTATTCCATGTGAACACTTCATTCTGAGTTGTGGTACGCAGGTCAAATAGTCAAGCACTTTCAGTGCAGAGACTGTATATGTCGTTGAATATTAGATTAAATTGAAGGCCTTCAGAATATGGGAATTACAGGCTGCCAGAGGAAAGAAGCAGATAGATCCAAAAATTAGAGATCTGAGTAATTTCTTCTGAATCAGTTTGTATTCTCAGGCACATCCCTTATTAGTAGTAAATGATGTGAACTTGTGCTGGCTTTAATTATTTTTTTTTAGATTCCATTTTCATCCTGCTGCATCCCTTATGTGGTGGTATTTGCCAGATTTTCAAGGTAAGATAATAAAGGAGTTATGTGAAGCAAATCACTTCTGTGGTTTTGTCACATGCAGGGTGTACTAAATGGTGGAGATACACTGAAGAGGGAAAAAAAAAAAAAGTATCTCAAGCCTGAATCACTATTATCTTGACAAACTTATAAGTGCCTAGCAAGCTAATGAAGATATGATGCTGTTCACGCTATCTGATTGGGAATTATTGTATCTTATTATGTTAGGCAAAAACTGAGGTGATTATGCAGAACCTATCACTCCTCCACCTTGTTCAACAGTGCACAAATATGGTAGATCTCTGGTTCCAGTGAGCTGAGGTGGAAGACAAGTTGTATCTTCAACAGGTAACCTAGAAGGTTGATTCGTGTGACACCCAGACTAGTTTTGGAGGCACCTTTACCTATGTGGAACGTGCTGGGTGAGAGAGGGGTTTCTGGCCACAGGAGCTCACCAAAGCTTGCAATTAATGTGATGCTTGTGATGTTAACTACTGCTTGTGGGGTTTTTTTACAGTATGGCTGACAGCCAACATTGGAAAACAGATCTACTGGCCAAGTAATAGATTTCTGGAATGTCACGTGTAAAAAGCTAGATATAATTGCACCTGGCCATGCAAGGGAATTTTTTACAAATTCTTTGTTTACTACAGAATTCTGACTTTTGGAGTGGAGGAACATATTGTTCTCTAATGCCAGACTCCTTACTAGTAGTTGCAGAATTATAAAAATAAATACCTATCAGTTTAGTCCATATAGTAAATATCTATGGATGCATGAAGTAATGGAGATTCAATGAAGTCCCTTGCAGACTGTAGCATCCCTGGTTTGACAGTATGTTATAACAGGAAAACCAGAGTGGCTCCATGAAAGCTTACCAGTCCCAGAAGGCTTCATACCATTTCAGTACTGACTACCCAATAAAATAAAAGTTATTGTGAACCTCAAGAGGGCTTGTCACCTTGAAGTAAAAAACTGAACAGTAGAGAGTTTTGAAAGTTTTCACTTGTAAAAAGCAAGGAGATTTAGGATTCAGCTTGGCTGTCCTGTATTCAGATGTTGTAGTTGCTGCATTCCACAAGCATTCAGAACAAAAACATAAGCTTGACTATCAGTCCCTATTCTTAATAAATAACAGCCTTTTTTAACGTAATGTTCTCCCAGAAATGTTTCTTCATGGTAGGTTTCCTAGTTCATTGAGACTATTTGCACGTTTAGAAACAGTTACATGCGTTTCCTGTATAGAACATACTAAAAAACCCTCCAACAGTTTATCAGGTGGGGTTCAAGAATGTCTTTCCCTTTTAGATTTTCTGTGTGTGGTAGATGTGATGTTTTTGTTCCACATTTGCTGGTAAATAGAGTACTAGAAGTCTGGTATTTAGTTTCCTACCCAAAATTTGCTTGGGCAACTCACTGTCCTATTGGAGGCTGCACTTCAAGCTAGATTTTGTCAGGAAGCCTAGAGCCTTTAGGCTTGGTCACTAGCCATATGTCAGTAACAATCAATTTTTATGGGGTCTCTATGTGCTTTTTCCCTTTGGGGTTGGGTTTTTTCCTTTGTTTGTTTTGATTTGTCTTCTGTCCCATATTTCCTGTATCTTTATTTCAAGACCGCGAATATAATTGATAGAACTTACGTTACTGGTCGTGATAATAAAACCAGCAAAAAAGAGAGAGAGAAAATAAAGATTTTTCATGGCCTTTCCTCTGCAATGTGAGTTTAGCGTAGCGCTAATGAGAGCTTGTAACTGCATGAGTCAACATGTACAGTTTAAGTGTGTTTCTGAGGTGTAAGACAGAAGCATCAGGCCCTCAGGAAATATTCTACATTTTAGGTGGCTTTAAAAAGCAGCACAGCCACCCTTTGAATTATGGTCATGTCACAAGTGGGCTAGAAAGAAGGATAGGAAGGACCTATCCCTGGTTTCTGCTGCGATGGTTTTCATCAGGGCTCTTAGAAAGCCAAGGGTCTAACTGTAAGGCTGCACTAATTTACATTGACTGTTAAATCCAGACTGCAGAGCAGACAAATACAGCTTCTGGCCATCTTTGCTCTAACTTTCCTGCCCTTAACAGATAATAATAATACTTTGCTTCAAAGTGTTTACTCATAGGAGTAAATTTTGTTGAGCAGATAGCATTGGATGGATAGGGTTTTGAGATGAAAAGGTGCTCTTTAGGGCAGAGACTATGTACTTAGCCTGTCTTTTATAGCAGCCTTGCACATCAATACCTGTGAGTAGAAAATAAATATAATATGTACCATATACTGTTCACATACTTATTTTTACACATGTACACACCCCTGCAAACGTGTACATGTGAGAGGGAGAGAAATACAGAGAAAGATAAAAAATAAAAGATATGAACATCTAAATATTTTGAACTGATGGGTGGGCCATAGACTTTTGTACTTGGTATTTCATTTATTAAACTTTGGGTGACAGTGTCTTGGAAAGCGATCATTTTGGTTTGTGCTTTTTTTATTTGCATTACACAGCACACCTGGTAGAAAGGATATTTAAGTAGTGAAGGACTTGCAGCATTAGTAATTAATAGGTCCCATTATGCTAACTCTCATGCAAGTTTAGGACATCTTAGATGCTAGATAAGAGATGAATAATTTGAAGTAATTTTCCTGTAATCATGCCAATCACTTCAGCAAAGTAGTTATTAAATGAAACAGTATTATGATGAATTATAGGACACCTATTGAATATCTTTTCTTATCATCTGCTTATAGTGCCTGATGCTGAAAAGAGGCAAACATGTGAATGCTCTTTCCCAGTAAAATATGCACACTTCTAACTGTAAATAATAGTTTGTTTAGCAAACCTTGTTTTTTTAATGAGGCCTAGAGACAGATTTGTACTAGTCTCGTACTCTTTGCTGCTCCAGAAGATCATCTAGTTTTACCTCTTCTTTAAAGGTAGATATTAGCAAGAATGAGTCACCACTGATGACAAGGAATTTCTAGTTCAAATTTGCTGAAGTGATTAAATATTATTTATCTAATTAAATGCTCAAAACAGATCATTATTGAAAGGAATAAATTTAGTGGATTTGTTGAGCAGTGTTAGCTGAAATGTAACTGCACATCATTTGACTTTTTAACATTTTATTATATCTAATAAGTCTTTCTGTGCTTAATTAAATCAACTTATTTTTTACAGCTAATTTAACATGATTTCATTTTAGTTACAGCTTTTGCATCAGATATGTAGAAAGCCAACTGTATACCCAAATTAAGCTTGTGCTACTCAGGTGCTCTCTTGTACTTTTACCTCTCTAGCTGTTACTGAGGCCCAACCTATTTTTTAGTGTTTTCTTATCTTTTACTGGAGAAAGGTTACTCATTTGTTAATTGTAGTCTATTTCAAATACTACAGTAAAAAAAATATACCATATGGTCATAAAACATTTAATAATTCTGTCATATGTAACAGGCTCTGAAAATCAACTTTTTTTCTTGGCATAGGACTTTGCCTTGTGTCAGAAAATGTCAAACAGGAATGTGAGATTAATTCTACTCAAGGCTACCCCAGCAATTTAATCTGCATGTGTTTGGGTGAAGGTAGGGGTGGACCTGCTCATGTACATAAAGCTCTAATTTTTCCCAGGGTACACCCTATCTTCACAGTTTTTGCATGTTGTTCCAAGACTTTTGAATCTGGTTTTGTTGTTTTATTAAAAACAATTCATTGGCTTCATCCTTTTAAAACTTCTGAGAGCTTTTGCTTCTTTGCTGAATGGTATCCCACCGTGGGGGTAGGCTAGGGTGGGAGGTGAGAAATCCAGTCAGCCTGACAGTGATTGCAGTTGGCTTGAATCAATGCCACTCCTTTGACTTCAGTAGGATTATGCCTGGACCACACTAGCATGTGTGAGATCAGAACCAAACTGAGGACATCTCTATATTGGCTAAAAAAAGGTATTTGAGGGATTTTGGTCAGCCTGCTCACTGGCTAGCTGTTCCCACTGAGTTTTTTAAGAGACACTGTCCCTCCAGAATCTAATGAAGAGAGCAAAGTTCACTGAGTGAGTGGGTGGGAGCTTCTGACAGATCATTGTCTAATCCAAATATCTATTTTTCCCTCCCAAATACTGAATATTCTTCAGAAAGGCTCAGGAATGCTTTCCAAGCTAGCCCTGGAGCAGTATGAATTTCATAGCACATAGTCCCAGTTTTTAGCAGTGTTATCAGTTTTTAACCTAAATAAAAATAAGGCTGCCCACAATTTTAAGCTCCTGTGTGAAAGACTGCACAGATACATTTTTGCTCACGTGCGTGTAACACATTATTATTCCTGCGGTGGCTACCAATAACCATTTCTGCATATAGAGAAAACTGCCTAACGCTTGGGCTTAAATTCCCCAGAGTAACTGTTCATGATCACAAATTTGGCTAAAGGATTTTTTTCATTAC